>NW_023416306.1:43839869-45224869 GCF_014176215.1 Rousettus aegyptiacus | reverse complement strand
GTCATTCAACTCCTCCAGATCCTATGAATACAAGTCAAACTCCCCCCCAGCTGTGGCTGGTCACGAAATTCTGGGGGCATCTGCCAAGGGTCATCCTCCTCCCGTTGCAGCGAAGCCTTCCTTTGGCCGGCCTATACTGAAGCCCTCCACCCCGGTCCCTCCCCCAGAGAGTGAGGACACGGGAGAGGGCAGCGAGGGGCAAGATAACACACCCAAGTCTGTCCTGGGCAAAGTGAAAATATTTGAGAAGATGGATCACAAGGCAAGATTACAGAGAATGCAAGAGCTCCAAGAAGCACAGAATGCAAGGGTAATTGTTTTCTAACTGCTAGGTCATCCTAGGGTGTCAGCAATAAGCTTTTCAAATGGGTTTCATGTCAGTATAATGGTGTACAGTTCTTTTTCTACTGCCACAGACGTAAAAGGGACGTTTACATGCATCATACCAATGGCACATCCTGTGTATGTCATTTCCAGATTGTCAACTATTTGTGTGTATCTCTTTTTCTTCCAATCAAGGAAGCCTTAACAATACAGGTGAATCAGATTCTGTGCTTTGTACTTGAGAACGTCGTATTGGGTTCTGGAATGTGGAAGTGTGACGAGAGAATCAGTGCCGCTTGGAAGTTATTTTTTGTTAAAACATTTGCTATGTTTACTGAGTTCTAATTTGCTCCCAGATTTGCCATAGAAACCAACCAAACCTTGGGTTCGAAAATTGATAAAATGATAGGCCCTTAGATTGTGCTTTTTTATATTGTTGTTTGTATTTTTGTGCCCTGAGCAGATACAACCTTGCAAAAGTTAAAGAAGAATTTAGGTAAAGGTCTGTGGAGCATATTTTGCCCGGTGGATATGGGAGTTTTCTTCATTTAAATCTATCACAACAGCAGTGCTTCTTAGTGTTTTTCTTTTTTTCTTTTTTTTACTGTGGTAAAATACACATAACATAAAATTTACCATTGTAACCATTTTTAAATGTTCACTGGCATTAAGTACATTCACATTCTGTATACCTATCTCTATCATCCATCTCCAGAACTTTTTCATCTTCCCCAACTGAAACCCCGAACCTATTAAACTATTCAGCAATATTATTTCCCATTTCATGCTCCCCCCACCCCCCATCTCCATTGTCCCCTGGTAACCATGCTATTTTTTTCCTCTGTGATTTTGACTACTTAGCGTCCTCATATAGGTGGAATCATACAATATTTGTCCTTTTGTGACCGGCTTATTTCCCTCAGGGTTCATCCATGCTGTAGTATTGCTTAAAACATTTTCCTACTTGACATGTACCATTAGGTATCACACAGCAGCATGGAAACTAGAGAGTGGCTTCTATTTTGCCTCTTCTTGAAAGGGGATCAGAAACCAGCAAGTGACTATCCAGTGGTTCATTCTTTCCTTCTTATTCCTTTTTGTCTTAATTACCACAGATTGAAATTGCTCAGAAGCATCCTGATATCTATGCAGTTCCGATCAAAACCCACAAGCCAGACCCTGGCCAGTACACAAGGTAAGGGCTGCTTGGCAGGTAAAGGTCTGCAAGTGGGGCTTACCTCGGACTTGGACTCCTAAGAAAGAATTTTCTTTACTTGCATTTCAAAGTAATAGGATTTTTTTCCTGGTCAGTGGTTTACCTTACTTATTTAGACAAATTTAATTTTAAAGATAACAGAATCAAAATTTCATGGTAATTTTGTCTGTGTGCTAAAACGCTGACAAAATGTAATCATTGACATTTCAAGTCAGTCCCCTTTGACACTTTGAAGCACAGATATGTTAAATTGTAATAGGATAGCACATGAGCAAAATTCCTGGGTACATAGACCAGTTTCATCACTACTGTTTTCTAGCTCCAAGCCAAGCTCCTTAATTCCTTTGCATCACCTAGCAAAGTCAGGCCACTTGTGCTGACTTATGATTTAAAGGAAAGATAACAATCAATTGACTGGTGTTGGTAAGATGTGACGTTTTAAAAAATGCTGCCTAAGCACTAGGAATTACCACAGTATCTTCCTGTTGAGGTTTTACACTGGATCATTTCCTGCTTCCGAGAATAGTGCAAAAATAAATCACATTTCTTGTGGCTGTTCTGCCTGGAAGCTAGAGTCTAATTTTACAGCAGTAGAAAACTAGTGGCAAATTTTTTTACCAAAGAGTAGCACTTGTGCCAGTGAACTTAGGGGTGGACAGGGCACCCCTTGTCTAGCTAGGGAATCCTTAGGTTAGGGAGCACCTGCAGGG
Organism: Rousettus aegyptiacus; assembly: GCF_014176215.1. Taxonomy (NCBI): domain Eukaryota; kingdom Metazoa; phylum Chordata; class Mammalia; order Chiroptera; family Pteropodidae; genus Rousettus; species Rousettus aegyptiacus. Next base: position 45,222,619 of record NW_023416306.1, on the reverse strand, counting down.
CTTCCTCCTTCATTACCCAAGCAGGCATCAGCCTTGACCTGTTAACTCCTATCCCCACTCCCATAACTTTGAACCTGAAGTGGGGCCAGGAGTGTCCCTGGTTTGTCAGCACAGTGTGGCTCAGAGGTAAGTGGTCTTGGGTGATTGTCCACTGTGCATTTAACCCTCTCAATTTTTTAGTTCTAGACCCCCTGAGCCACAGAAAGTTCCTTCCGTACTCTATCAAGATGCCAGAGGAAGTTATGGCAGTGACGTGGAGGAGGAAGAATACCGCCAGCAGCTGTCAGAACACTCAAAGCGTGGTTATTACGGCCAGCCTTCCCGATATCGGGACACAGAGTTGTAGGTGTCTGAGAATGGACTTTTCGTACCTGGCTGCTGCCACCTCAGAGCACAGTCCCGCGAAACCACGGGATGGTTCTTTCCAGTTAAAATGCACCATGGAGATGTGCTGGGACCTGAGTTCCTGTCCAGGGGACAGCCAAGCAAATTCAGAACTGAAAGCTCTATTTGTGGGGCCGGGGCTGGGGAGGTTTTGGCTTTTTGCTCAGAATTCAGAGAAACACTACAGTTTGATACTGTTACCTGCTTCAGTGGACCAAAATCTGTATTAATTCTGTTTGCATATTTTTAACATGTCTATTAAGAATTAATAACTACTTTTCCTCATTAATAGCTGTCTTCAAGGACTGTTTCAATGTGAGACAATGTGAAAAAAAGAATAGAAATACTGTTGGACTCCAACTAAATTCAAAGAAGTATTTTATTACAACTTTAAGTGCCTTTGATGAGAAGTGTCTTAAATTTTCTTCCTTTGAAGCTTTTTATGCAAAGCCGTAATGGACTAAAATCTTTTGACTACATTTTCATACCATTTAATAGCTATAGTTTTCCCTGCACTGTGTCATCTTTTCAAGGCATTTGTCTTTGTAATATTTTCCATAAATTCTGACTGTATGTATAATAGCTATTCTTGGTAGTTTGGCTACCAGTGTTAAACAGGTTGAAGACCAAGAAACTGGCATAGAAAGTTTTTGTTTGTTTAAAACTATGTGCTCCACAAAAGCAGATACTGAAGAAAAACACAATTTCTTTCCAAAAGTGTGTGTGTTGACAACAGTTTTATAATGTAATAAAAAGGAGGACATCACAATCAACCAATTTGCTTTGTGGTAGATTTCTACACTGATTCCTATTTTTAAATGCAACTTGTATTTCAGTTATTGATCACATAAGTGAGGATGTGCCCCGTGCTGAAAGTTGGAATATGGAGACATAGGAAAAAAAAAAAAAAACAGAATAAAAACTACACATAATCTCATTTCTCAGAAAATGTTGGTGCATATCCTCCAATTATATATTTTTGGATGTCTGTGTGTGTTATAATTTGGAGGTAAACTATATTTGGAGTTCTGTTTCTTAGCTTTTCCATTTAGCATTCTATCATGAACATTTCTCTCAGGTAGTTAAAACTCATGCAAACTGCTAATAATTACAATAACATTGTGTGACTGCTTCATAAGTAGACTGTTCTGTAATCGTTGGCCGTTTGTATTGTTTCCAGTCTTTTGCCACTTTTACATGAAGTATATCTCTTTGTATATAAATCCATTTTCTTATGTCAGTGAGCAGCATTTCAATGCTTTTCTGCAGGTAGGTTCTCAGAAGTGGAATTACTGAGCAAAAGTATAGAAATGTTTTTAAGGCTCTTAAAGTTTATTGCCAGATTGCTTCCTAGAAAAGTTACATCAATTTATACTCCCACATTCACTCTTTAAAGCCTAAAATATGTTTAGAATTTAAGGAAGACAGTCTAGGAATTTAGGCTGAATCAAAAGTATACTGATTTTAGGAAAGGAAAAGACTTTTGGTTCCGTTAAGGGTCTGTTATAATATGCATTGACATAAAGGTGTTAAGCTTGTGATTTAGTTGAGTTAGAAATTCGGCTGGCTTATAACTGAGTTATAAATATAGCCTTGGTTATGTCTATCAATCTGGGTGCCGAAATTCATAAACCAGTTAGTGTTGTAGATCAAACTTCTGAGCAGTCCTCAAGGCACTGAGTCAAATCTGCATGTTTCATAAATAAAAGCCACCTTTTGTGGATAGGAGAAGAATACACTGGTTAAATATATGATGGTTTAATTTTCTTATGTCCTTTAAACACAGGAATGAGCCCTTTTGCAAACCCAGGTAGGGGAAGAGAGGAGGCTTTTTAGCAGGAGCTAGGCTGTCATCTGATCCAGCACTTTTTTTGTAATACCTTAAATGGTGCAGACAGGCAGAACCTCTGATCTACAGAATGTCCCATAATATGCCTGATAGGCCACCAGTATCTGCCCACCTCCTTTTTGCTTTGTTCAGGGAAGGCTTTAAGGCTGCCTACAATATATGTGTAGTAAAATTGAGAAAAATGGGTGCTAGGCAAATGAGGAAAGGGGAGAATTTCAAAATAGGAATGACAAAGCCACAAGCGAGAGTAGTGTGTATTGTAGGAGCTGTCAGGGCTCCTCTGCTGTCCCGAGGCTAGTGTGGAGCATGTGATCTGATTCAGAATGTCCTTAAGTGGGGAAAGTTGTTTGGAATTTTCTTCCCTCCAACGTTCTGTTTATTCTGTAGGGTCTTAGGTTGCATCATGCAACTATCGCTACTTATTTGCAAGGATGATTTTGGAGGTCCGTTTCTTAACTGTGTTCTTTCATGGAGGGCAGTAGCACAATTCCAAGGGCCACTCAGTGAAAGTTATGAAGAAAGCACCCAAAGCTGCAGTGTAGAAACACCACTCTGCAGTCTGGTCTAATCCAGAGATCAATGAAAGAGAGGGGCAGGGGGAGATTATTTGTGGAAATTGACTCACGTGATTATGTAGACTTGGTAAATGCAAAATCCGCAGGATAGGCCTGTAAGCTAGAGACCCAGGGAAGCCTTGCAGTAGATCTGCCTCTGAGGATAAGAGGAAAGAGGAACAGAGAATGAGGAACTGGAAAAAGTGAGGGAGAAGAGCTGGACCTAAACCAGAAACTTGCCGACCCCCTTTCCTCCTCTAACCCCCCACCCACTGGCAGGCTCTTTTCTCTTCATCCCTCTTCCCCACCAGCCATTCTAAAACAACTCCATTACGGACTACAGGAAGTATAGAAGGGTCAAAAGGACCTGTGGGAAACATAGCTGATAAATACGCATAAACCTCATTAGAAGCACAGGAAATGGGAACCATAGCAAGACACTTTGGAAGGGTTTGAAATAGGAGAGAAAAGTTCTGAATGCTTTTGAAATGAACACACCTTTGAGTCAAAATGTAAATGATTCAAATATCAAGCATTTAACAATATCAAAATGATGTTTTACACCAATAAATATACTAGCATTTATTACTTGAAAATGGTGGGCCAGAATATAAAAGTCACTAATGCAGTGCCTACCCCAAAGCAAACATTAATTCCTCCCTTGGAACTAACCGGGAGCCGGCTTCCTGTTATCCCCATCCTGCTGTCATAGCCCAGAGGGGTTATGAACTCAGATTCTGGAACTAAAGCCATTTTATGTTCAAAGCCAATTCTTGTCAGTTATTAGTTTTGAATTTTGGGCAAGTTACTCAAATTTTTTAAGCTTCAGGGTTTTTATTTTTATAAAATATGGATAGAAATTCATAATATACTTTTTTGCGTGTCACTTTAATAGGATGGTATGCATAAAATGTTTGCAACAGTAACTGGCACAAAATACATCCTCAATAAAAGTATTATGACTATCGATGGTATCACCATACTAATTTAGAAACCTGAGTGGTATTGGTGTCTGATTTTCTTACTCTTCCTCCAAATGATGACCTATTTTATTCTGCTTAAGAACTATTTTTACTTTGTCCCTCCATCCCTTTTCCCATAGCCACTATCCTAGTTCAGACAATTGTAAACTCTCTGATCCAGGTAGCAGGCAGAATCTATTTCTAACATTGATCTGAGAATGTTTCCCTTCTGCTTAAAAAGACAGTGAGACTTCCCCTTGCCTAGACCAAAGTTTAATTCTTTTATTTTTTATTGAGACATAATTGACCTGTAATACTGCATAAGTTTAAGGTGATATACAATATGTTGATTTGATAAATTTATGTATTGCAATATGATTACCACATTGGCTTTAGCTAACACCTCCATCACATCATGAAATTACCATTTCTTTTTTTGTGGTGAGGACAATTAAGATCTAGTCTCTTACCAACAAAATTTAATCCTTTATCATGACAATCAAGGGTTTGCTGCTGCCCCTGTTAGACTGCATCGTTGGCTCCAGTTCTTCACCCTTCTCGGTTACATATGTCCTTTGCTATGTGACTACTTACTATTCCTTCCACTGAAGAGTCTGAATCTATTTTCTCAATCTTTGGCTCTGGATTGACCACGTGACTTGCTCTCTTGTACCTTTGCATCTTATGAGAGGAAACTTCCCAGGCCACCTGCTGTCCCCTGAGCAGGATGAGAGAGAAGTAGAGCAGAAACATTCTAGCTGAGTCCAGCCTAAATCAGTAAAAGTAAGAGAAATGATTTTTAAAAAAAGTGTTGTTTTAAGCCACTGAGTTTTGGAGTAGATTGTTATGCCCCAAGAGACCCCCAAATCCTTTTTCAGGTAACTTTCTCCTGCAAAGCTCATGTATGTCTCAATTTCATAGGACTACTTGACCCCACTACCTTTTTTGAATTGTCTGCACTTCCTGCCACTGGGAATACGCTTCCTTTTTCTTCATTATCTTTCAAAACCCTTAGTCACTCTTCTAGGTCCAGCTAATATGTCATATTCTTTGTCAGGCCTTCTTTGATGTCTCCAACCAAATTTAACACTGACTCCTTCAGTAAGCTTCCATAGCCCTTCATCTGAGTCTTCTGGCATTCTAGTTATCACTGTACAGACCTTTTCCCCACTCATGTCTGTTTCCTTAAAGGGAGTATGTGCATGTGCGTGTGTGTGATCTTTATCCTCTTCAGTGCCCTGTGTATATTCCAGAAATAGTTTTTTGTAAAAATGGAATAAAAGAATAAAGGAAGACATAAATCAAAATGTAATGTCTTTTATCACAAAAGCAAGTCAGTGACATAATGACTTTCTAACCTTGTGCCCAGCTTAAACTTTGACATGGATACCACTGACACAAACTGGAGGACACTAGTAAAACGAGCTGAGAAAAATTGCTAAGAACTTAGTTTGGCTAGAAAAAGACAGGCTAATATTAAAGTATAATTCACAAGAAGATAAAATTATTCTCATGCAAATATGTAAGACACACATGTCAAAGATTTTATTCAGCCCATTACTTAATGAAGGAACGAGTAAGATGTTAAGACTGGTTTAAAGAGTATTTGAGGAACCAAGTCTATATAACTAATTAAGGAATATTAGAATAAAAATTCTGAGTTAAATACAGAACTGGTTCATATCCTACGGAAGAGTAAATGATAACCCTTATAGATATCTTTTCCACCAGATGAATAATTTGCATCTCTATCAAACAAAAATCTGCACATTAACATGTAATTTCACTAAGTCTGAAAACTGTGATCAATAGCTTTAGAAGTAATCAGCCACTATGTGAATTATTATGCTTAATAGTCACATAATCTTTTGTAGATCATTAAAAAGATTAATTCTCTAAATTTGGATTATAACAGGAATTTTGGCAAGCAAAGTTAATTAAAAATCTTGAGTGTGCTGAATGTGACCTATTCTCTGCATTCCAAAAGTTTGTAAATTGTAAATTCTTTAATTTGCATAAGAATTTCCAGAATTAATTGTCCAATTTGTTCTCCGTAACAGTCCTACAATGTAAGAAGGGCAGGTGTGCCACTTACTTGCCCAGAATCCTTCAGCTAATGAATCACAGGGATGGTTTGGATTCAAAACAGTTTTCTGCTTCAAGTCCAGTTTTCTTCTCTTTCCATCTAGAAGCCCCTTCTATAGAATCTCTCAAAATAGTTTGTCGATCATGTTGTATACTTTTCTACTTACATTTTTTTTTAAAATAGCACTTTAGAACTGAGTCTGCAAATTGCCAGAACCCGTGGAACTAATCTATTTCACAAACATATTGTTTGGCCCGCACAGAGTGATGAAGTTTTATTTATTTAAAAGTTGGGAGATTTTACATACAAGTCCAGACTTAGGGCTTTTCTTTAAAAAAGGGTAGATGCGACAGCTCTGGGCCCACATCTTTGCAGGACAACTGTAGGCTGGGCAGCCTGCTGCCTCATACAGATAGCTCTCACCCAGCCTCATTTACTAACATGGCCTTCGTGATTACTGAGGGCATATTTGCAAACCTCACTCACCTCTCCCCTGCTTCCCCATTCCCCTACCTGACCCAGACCTAAGTGATATGCAGCATCCACACAGCTGCTCCCCAACAGGTCTGCAACTTACTCTACAAGATGGGCCAGAAATTTCACCTGGCTCTAAGTGGAAAAATGAGTATGTCTTTTCAGGTCCTTTTCCATGCAGCTACTACAGTTTAAATGGGTATGAATAAGAAACAGAGATTTGGGTAAGGGCAGCAGATGTATTTTTGCAGCTTAGAAAATGACCTTGCGAAGCTCAGCTGAATAAGGACCAAACAGGGTTTCTGAGGGATGGCTAGGCATCTTCGTTAGCAAAAGTCAGAACTGTGGAACCAGTCTGGGGAAATACATTCTGAAAAATTCTCTAAAGAAAAATAATGTTGTCTGGTACATTAACAGCAATTAGACAATAGTTTTAGGCTCAGCTGCAAGTCTTGTTCCTGTGCCTATATTCCTCTTCAGGCTTAAATTAATTAACCTTTCAAAAAAATAGTCAACATTTAGCCATCAACAGATACGTGCATGACAGAGAGGAAAGGAAACCTGTGTTGTTCGAGGGTCAATTGTAGTAGGTGCTCAACAAATTTAAGCCTTTCTTTTTTAGCTAGACACAAAAGTTTATAATTTTTCAAAAATCGAGGTAATATTCACATAATATAAAAAGTGAACCATTAACCATTTTAAAGAGTACAATTCAGTGGCATTCAGTACATTCACAGTGTTGGGCAAGCATCACATCTGTCTAGTTCCAAAACATTTTCATTACCGTAAAAGGAAAACCTATACTCATGAGGCAGTTATTCCCTATACACCTTTTCCCCAACCCCTGCCAACCATTAGTCTGCTTTCCATCTCTATAAATTTGCCTATTCTGGATGTTTACCATAAACAGAATCATACACTATGTGACTGTGTCTGGCTTCTTTCACTTGGCATATTATTTCAAGGTTTAAAAGCCATTATTTTGATTATTACTACTCTCTAAACACCTATGACTAACATTCCAGAATTATTAGATGCCTTTTTCGGAGCAAAGATAAGATGAAGAAGAAGAAGAAGAAGAAGAAGAAGAAGAAGAAGAAGAAGAAGAAGAAGAAGAAGAAGAAGAAGAAGAAGAAGACGAAGAAGAAGAAGAAGAAGAAGAAGAAGAAGAAGAAGAAGAAAGAGAATCAGATAAGAAGAAGAAGAGCCTAAGAATACATACATAAGATCAAGAATCCTCGCTCTAATACAACATCTACTCCTCAGCTCCTACTCTCCGCCTCATTCCCTCCTCCTCCTCCTCCCTCCTCCCCTCCCTCCCCTCCTCCTCCGCCCCTCCCCTCCTCGAAAAGCGAATAGTTATGGTTACCAATGCTTTTATAGGACAATTAGAACTTCCTTCTCTGCATATTTGAGTGTCAGATATTTGGGGGTAAGTGGGAGACAAAGCCGTTCCTGTGTCACTGCAACCCCATAGTGGCACAAATGACAGACCAAATGTGCCTGCCTTGCTGGTGGGAAGACTGAGAGGGATAGGTTGGGGCTGGGTGTTCTTTTCCCACAGCTATGGTTTATAAGGCTGGATGGAGAGCAAATACTACAGTTGAAGAACAAGAATACTGAGGATCAGCCTGAAGAACTGTGTCCAGATTTCTCCAAGTAATCAGGCCTTAGGCAGGTGCTGAGTATTGACTTAAGAGGCAAAGAGGATTAACAAACAATGAATCAGCCTTGAAAGGAGTGAGAAAATTTCAGGGACAGCAGCCTAAAAGTCCTTGCCTGGGGGGAAGTTCCTTTTATAAGAATGTCATCAAGAACCAGACAAACCAGTCATAGTTCTTTCTTGTAAAGTACACACACTTATTGAGTACCTGGCTACTAGGGCCACAAAAATGAACAAAATGAGATAGATTCCTAGAGATCTCTGTGTCATGAGGAGCAAGTGAGTAAATTCATTTAAAGGGCCATAATTTATCCTTAGACCACTCACTGTCTGTCAAATAGTACTCAATAAGTGGTAGCTGTTATTACTGTTATCACAGTGCCTGTTTGATATTTTCTGACTATTAATTATAGTGGTACTAGAAGCAGTAGTAATGAGATAGATATAGATACAAATACAGATACACAAATATAGATATAGGTACATAGTTATAGAAAGATACAGTTTTTGGGGGGATTCTTTCAGTTGCTGTGTAGCTCAATTCCAATAATGCTTTCCCCAAATGGGAAAATAACTATAACTATAGGTGAGTTCAGGTACATCATGAGAGAGACCTGAGCCCCACTGATCACCTTAACTACATAAGTGCTCTCTGACTGGTGGGCAACAGTGGCATTTGGGATCTCCATTGGTGTTAATTCAAAGCCAATGGCTGGGAATCCCCTCAAATTCTGATTATTTGCCCTTTTCCAATCAATCTATAGTCACTTGACAAATGGCCTCAGGTTTCTTGGGGGAAGGCTGGGAGTTATAAATTTCTCGTGATTCGGCAAGTTCCTTCCTCAATAGGCCCAGCCTCCCCCTCATTCAAGGAGGTTTGGGTGTGTGAACTGCCTCATGTCTGGAAACTGACTGAGAGGCCATGCCTCCTCTGCTACAATGATTCAAGTCAGACTTTCCTTCACCAAACTAAAGCTTTTGGCCTTTACGAACCAAATTAGGCTTTTGAAGGCTAGCCATCTATATCAGTTTTGGGGACACCATTATCAACTAGCCTATACCAAAGATGTCTGTGGGTAAGATTCCTCATTACTGATCCCCTCTACTGCCCGTTACTATAGCCACACCCACCATGTCTTTGAGAATCAAGGGCAGCCACTGGGCCTCTCCTACACAGGGATTCCATCGTTTTTCTCTCGAAGAGGCTCACCTACAAGGAAAGGACCAGAAATTGCAGCTGAACTTTCTAAGTTCAAATGAATATTTGAAGGCTCGGATATAGACAGATTTCTTAATATTGATATAAGGTAAATGTGTGGTTAATATCCCAATCTAGTCTTTAAAAAAAAAAAAAAAAAAAAAACTGTCTTCAAATCAATGAGGCAAGCTGAAAGCCAAACAGAAAAGTGGTCAAAGGAAATGATTTCCTACAAAAGTAATACATGTAACTAACGAATATATAAAAAAAAAATATTCGACTCCACTAATAACTAATAATGACATAAAAATAAGACAACAAAGAGATACTATTTTTCATCTGTGGGGAAAGATATGGAGATCCTTAGAGCCTTATGTTTTATAGTTGGAATATAAATTGGTACACAATTTCTGCAGGACAACAGAAATATAAAGCAAAACCCTTCAAAACATGTTTCTCTGTGATCCACAGTTCTACTTTAAGAATTTATCCTAAGAAAATAATAAATTGCATTAATATATGAAGATGTCACAACCATTTTTATGAGCAAAAATGGCACCAACCTAAATAGTCAACAATAGGAAGTTGTTTTAAATACATTTTGGTATATACATGAAATGTTATGCAGACATTCAGCCAGTAAAAATTTATTGAGCACCTACTTGGTAAGAATACTGTTGTAAAATCTAGGGATACAGATTATCTCTTTTTATGGAGCTTACATCTTAGGAGTTGATTATATAATGAAAAAACAGATAAATTTTTAGCAGTTTGGTTGTGTAAATGATATGATGAAAGGTAAAGGGTGGTGTGAGAAAGAGCGACTAGAGGTGGGGCAGCTTTAGGTTACACAGGTCTGGAAAAGCCTGACTCAGGTGGTGATATTTAAGTAGAGATGTAAACGGAAGAAGGATGTTAGAAATCATTCTTATGTAGGCCTGTATTTCTTGACCCAAAAAGATATTGCAAACCCTACTTTCCATATGCGTAGGGTCAGGGTGTGTGGAGGAAGTATGCCAGAAAGAAGTCTGAAAGAACCAATATTGATTAGAACGCTTTCCCAGCTGTTAGTAATTGAAAATTCAACTCGAAGTTGATTTAATAATAAAGTAAGTTATTGATTCCTATAAGTTAAAAGGCAGGGTTTCCAGGGGGCTCAATAACATCCCATAAGGCCTGGTTTCTTTCTGTCTCTTCCTCCTGCATTCAATGGAGTTGCTTTACTGCTCATGATTCCAAGATGGCTGCCAACACTTCCTTGTTCATGTCTGGTAGGAAGTAGAGAGTACTTTCCTTTCGGTGTCCCAGAAAACAATGTGAACTTTAGTCTGATTGGACTGGCTTGGGTCACATGACCGTTCCTGAACAAAATTCCTTGGCTAGGGTGGGACTGCAATGATTAGCACAAGCTATTGAGGCCCCAGAAATGGAGCTGAGCATGAGGCAATCCCTAAGCCAGCTGACTGAGAACTAGGGAGAGAGAATATGTCCCAAAGATAGTTTTGGAGAGAACTTATCTTAGAGGAAGAGGGGAAAGCTCTATGTACCAATTACCAGTTGCTGCATACAGAAAAACACCCAAAAGTAAATAGTGTTTGTATCTCTGAGCTTTGGATAATGGGTTTAATTTCTCTTTTATACTTTATATATGAATTTTTTTTACAGTGAGACTATAAAATAATCATAAAACAACAAAACTATTTCTAGTTTTTAAATTTGGCAAAATGAATAAAAGGAAATAAATGGATAAAGACTTTTTGGTGTTTTATAACAGTTTTGTATTTTGAATTTGCTTCCTCCCCTAAAGCATTGTTCTTGGGAAAAAAAAAACCCAGCTGGTCTGGCCTTTTCCTAAGTAAAGAGGAAGGCCCTGTTACAGGCAGGCTCTGGGATCCTCAGTATTCACAGAATTTCATTTCTACCTGCCCAGTTTCACATAACAATTTAGCAGCGCCTGCTGGCTTGCTCTTCCTTGCTTCATATGTGCTATTCTGGGCCACCGTAATTATTCAGCCAGTTGAGAGTTCTCTTCAGTGACAGCTGAGACACCTCAAACTAAGAATAGGACTCTGACTGATGAAGGAAGGCGACAGCGATGGAGCCACGAGAAACTCTGTTCTCTGCCAGGTCTTCTTTAAAAGACCTAAGATTCAGTTTTGTTCTTTGCTCCTAGGTTTGCTATTGGTTTGTGGTTTTGCTATTCCATATGTTTCTGTGAGTTCTTGTCAGCTGCATAATCACACAAATAATGTGGGCTGGAGAAGCTTATCAAGGGTCCCAGAGAATGTTTCCTCTCAACCAGGCTTCCAGCTGGGGGCCCTGGGTCTAAGTGTCCCAGACAATTCTCTACTGTACTATTGGGGACTTTTTCCCTCAGAGGCTTTTGATTTGAAACCAGAAGGATTTTGTTTTTGTTCATTTGTTTGTTTTGCAAATGCAAATTTTTGTATTCTCCAAGAGCTTCTGAGAGAACTAATGAAACTGCCCTCTGCATAGTAGATGTTGTAAAGTGGCAAAAAGATTTCAAAATTCGAGGGTGGGATTCCATCTCTGCTTAGCTCTGTAGCCTTGGACAGCTTAAGTTTTTTTAAGCCTCAGCTTTGTTATCTGTAAAATGGGGGATTATTAAAACCTGCCTCACACTGTTGTGGTCATTAAATAAATGTTTGGAAATACATAGCACTATCAGTGCCCAACAGATACTAGCCAATATTATCGTACAGCGGAGAAATTTCATATGCTTTTAAGTCCCATGGAATCCTGCTCCACGATCTAGAGTAGCATCCTCAGAAATGCTCCCTTGTATTGGTTCTTCCACATTCCAGGTATCATTCTCCCTTCTCCTTCCTTGTGACTCCTGGGGATCACCCCCCACATAGACTTGCTGCACATAGATCCTTGTCGTAGGCTCTGCTTGGGGGAACCCAGAGTGAGCTGAAAACGAATAAAAACAGCCGAGTATTCTGAAGTGGTTTATAGTCACACTTTTCATAAGAGTAGGCAGTATTTGGTCATATCAAAGATTATGATGACAACAATGTTGATAATAGTTATGCTGATTTGAGATTATTGGAGGGGGGAAGGGCTTGCAGACGGTGCCACTACTATTGGGTATTCAGCTCATTAAATCCCACAAATTCTGATTTTAGCAAGTTAAGCAGTAAGGAGAAGAGGTGTGTGAAGTGGAGAGAGGCCTTGAAGAAAGCCAGAAAGCTGGAGATGATAAGGCCCAGGAGAGTGTACCGATTCAAACTCTCATTCCCCACATTGCTTCTTTATTTAAAAAAAAAGGGGGAGGGGACTCTAAAAATGCTAAAAATAGAATTCTAGCAGATATAGCATGAGGGTTAGAAATGGTCAGTGTTGGGCAAATTACATTTTACACATTGCACAGTCAATTCCCAATTATTCTGACGCTTCTGCAAGTCTCTTCCCGTTTTCCATTGCTTTGCTTCCCTCCTGGGTGAGCAGGCTTTGGTAGCAGAACCATTCCTGTGCTTCTCTCTCCAATCTCAGTTACATTGTTGCTATGGCACAGTGAGAATAAGTAAAAGTTTGCAGATGCCAAGGAAATGAAGGCACCTTGGATGATTTCTCATTTTCTGCTTGGCTTTCTATTTTAGTTACTATGGCTATCTAATAAATTACCCTAAAATTGAGTGGTGGAAATAGCCATTTGTAATGCTCATGAATACCATGGGTCAGGAATTTTGAAAGGATGCAGCGGAGACAGCTTGTCTGTGTTCCATGATATCTGAGGTCTCGGCTGGAGGTCTTGAAGGCTGGGGGCTGGAATCATCTGACGGCTCATTCATACCCATGTCTAGCCGTTGATGCCGGCTGTTGGCCTGAGTCCCAGTTCTCCTCCACTTCAACCTTCCCATGTGGTTTCTCAGCGGGAGTTGGTTGGGACTTCCTCACAGCATGGCAGCTGAGTTCTAAAGGCAAGCCCTCCAAGAGAGGGAGCCAGGGGGAAATAGAAGGACATCGCCTTCCATGACCTAGCCTCACAAGCCACGTATTGTTATTTCCACCACATTCTATTTATTCAAACAGTCTTAAGTCCCACTCAGGTTCAAGGGGAGACTAAATAGAATTTGCCTCTTAAAGGAGAGAGGCGAGGTTCCAGAAGAATGTGAGACTGGAAATTTTGCTCTGATAGTTTTTAGAAAATACAATCTGCCACATTTGTATACAGGTCGCTAAGGAGTATATCAAGTTACTTCCAAGACTGATAATTATGCTTTGAAACAGAAAAAGGGGGATAGTATTGGGAAGGAGCAATGGCTGGCTCCACTGTGATAAACAAGGATAATGTTTGGTCTACTTTCCCTGCAAGATCCCTGAGAGAAAGACTAAGAAACAGGAGGGTCAAAGGAAAGATCCCAGGTAAAGTTAAAAAAAAAAAAAAAAAGTCACCCAAAATGTCAAAACACCCTGTCCCATGACAGTGACCTTAAGTTTAAACAGTTGAATCTTCTAACAAACTGCCTCATTCTAAGATGCATTCAAAGAGCCTCTCACAAAACAACTCCAGCAACATGCGTGGGGAAGGGGCCCTGGAAAGGGCTGGGTGTTGGCAAAGATCTGAAAAATAAAGATTGTGTTCTTAGCTTGTTGGTAGGGTTACATTGTGTTCTTAGCTTGTTGGTAGGGTTACATTCTGAGTGTCCTAAGTAAGGGCTTGTGCTAGCAACATATTGCCATTCCAAAGGTCACACAAGGATTGCAAACCTCTGGGGTGCTCCATGAACAGGACCCTTGAGAATAATACACCTTTTGACCTAATGCTTCATTCATCCCATTTTCTCAGGAAGGGGCCTAAAAGTTGGAGATGACTCCATTAGAAATTCAGTCTCTGCTGAGAGGGAACAAGGTTAACTGCACAGATTCACATATTCCGGGTCAATTTATTGAGTGTTAGGCACTAGATGGATATGGAAGACTGTGTCTTACCGACTGCATACCCTGGACAGGGCCTTAGCGTGTGAGGCGGAAGAGTTCGCTGAAGGAAAGAAGCATGAAAGACAGGCAGGGTTGGGGACAGGTGACCTGGAGAAGAGGGAGGAGAGGCAAGTGAGGCTGAAACTCCTGCTCCCCTCCTTTTACTGCTGCTTCTGGCCTTCCCTTTAGCAAAGAGTTTACACTAAATACCCTCTGGGTTGCCAACACTGTGACATGCAGGCAACTTTCCTCTGAGGAGTGCTTCTCTCCTAGAGACTCAGACTTTATAGACTCTTCTTTTCTTTAACTACATATCTTCCTCCCCCATCCTCTCTCACTGAAGCTATAGGGCTGGAAGTAAAAAATTGCACAGTTGAGGAATAGAGTCTCAAATTGCTCGGGATTCTTGCACAGTCCTGAAGCTTCTTCCTCGATTCTTGGATCAAACGCTTTTCTCTTCACATCCGCTCTTTCATGGCCAGACCCCAGTGGACACTTCCACATACTATGCACACATCTGCAGGTAATGATGGGATCATGGACTCTAGAGGTTTGGAAGTAAATACGAGAAATGGGTGGGGAACATTCTAGAGACTAGTGCTCAGACCACTGGTGCTACGCTCATGGAAATTTCCTTTATAAAACATATGTCAAGCAACAAGATCTTTTCAATGTCTTCTTAAATCAGTTGAAGAACGATTTATCCAGGGTCTTTGACTCCTCTGTGTTTTTCTCTTTCTGTCCCTGCCCTTTTCTGCTTTCTTCATCTAAAGGGTTTCTAGAAACTCCCAGATTTCCACTTATTTTTTCAATATAACTAGTCCTCCTCAGGAGTTTGTCCATTTCCACTAGCAGTGTTCTTTCTTTTTTAGGTAGCTTAAATTTCGCTTACTCCAGGAAGCCTTCCAAGGCTAGGTTACATGGCCCTACCATGGAATCCCAGAGAAGCTATGCTTCCCCTCTAATAAATCATTTAACACATTATTTAAAATGCTGAATGTTGCCCTTTGAAGATCTTTCTCCTCTAGTCTCTAATCTCTTTGAAAGAAAGAGCAGTCTTTTTCTTCCATTCTAGCTTTGGCAATGGCAATGATCACATTAAATAAATACGTGTAATAACAGGAAAAGATACATTAATTCATTTTCCTCCCTTTAGACTTTCCAGAGGCAAAAGATAATGAGAAGAAAAGATGGAGAACTTGCATAAGGAAACAACTCCCTGATGTATTTTGCTTCTAACACTTGCACCGATGTTAGGATGATTATGCTGTAAGAGAGAGATAGTTAAATTGGGGAGATCTTCAAGATTTGAGACACCAAGGTTCTGAGAACAGGGAATGGGTCATCCTTAAATGATAAACAGCTATTCTGAGTGTTTTTCTGTCTGGAACCAGCCAGGTATGCTGCAAGGAGTGGAACTAAGAGGACTGGTTTTAAGTTGAAAAAGGTGCTCAGATTTTCTAGGCTAGCTGTCTGGATGTAAAGCAGCTATATTACACCATGAGGCTGGAGTCATGTGTTGAAAATAGTAGAACTGCAAGATAAAACAAACCTGCATCCTTGATAACTTTATAATGCTCTCTGCCAACCCTACGGCTGCCTCTGGAATTCTTTTACATCTCAGAGAAACAAACTTATAGCTTGTTGAGCCGATGGTATTTTAGATTTTCTGTCAGCCGTCAGGAGCACTGAAGATGCAGTACTTCTTAAAAAAGTACTCAACTATTGATTATAGGATTTTTTTTGGGGGGGGGTCAAGTTACTGACACCAACTTTGAAAAGTTTCTTAATGTGATGGGCAATTCTTTTGCCTGCATTTCAGTTACAAAATATAGCACAATGTTATCTAATCCTTTCTTAAGTCTCAGGGAGCACAGCTCTGCAAGGGAATATATCTATCTAATCAAGGCCATTTCTCCTACAATGAAAATTTGTTTCACTAATATCAAATTTCTACCCAACTGCTCTGTTTCAGCACATTTCTAGATACACAGTAACTTCTCATTTCCATGCTGCCCAAATATAATGTAATCTTTTTGAAGATCCCTTAACTCAACACGTGCATACAGCATTGCACACTACTCAACTAATGTGATAATAATGTGAACAGCTATGACCAAGTTTAGTTTTGTAAAGGCAATGATTAACATGACTTGACTGACAGCTGCCTGGTGAAGAGTAATTGCACAATGTCATAGATTGTTAGATCTTGTAGCCCAATTTCAAAGATAATACAATATGTCTTAGAATCAATGACAATAATAAATTTTGATATCTAAGAGGAAAAATTCTTCCATCTTGATGGTTGTTGTTTTAAACCATTAAATTTTGGGGGCAATTTATTAGGCAACAAAAACAGTGATACAATCATTTATAAACATAATAAGGAAATATACCTGTTTCTAAAATTCCTCATTAAGTAAAAAGTTAGGTATCTGTACAGCATCATTTAAATGTCAACTTGTTCTTTCTGTAAATAACCATCTAGATTTGAAAAGCTGAAAGTCACTCAGATTTAGTCCAGGGAGGAAAGACAAGTGAGCTCAGATAAACCACAAATCACATTATGGTTGAGAACTCAGACTGATATTTATGAGCATTTATAGCAAATATTCAGTAATTTTAAATATGTGCTTTTAGTGATGGGTAATAAACTTTTCCAGTATTAAAAGGATTCTTTCTGTTGCCAGCTCTATTCCAGTCTGGTTCTCTCCAGAGGAATAAAATGTCAGAATGTCAATTGAGCAATCTAATGTGTAGATTTTTAAAAGAAGCATCATTTGGCTATTGATAGTCGTTGAAGCTGGGTAATGGGCTCATGGGGGCTCATTGTTTAATATTCTCTAGTTTGTAGCATGTTTGAAAATTTTTATAATAAAACATTTCTTTAAAAGGCTGCCACTTTTGAACCAAATTCCAAATAATGGTTCATATTCAGTAAGTATTTATCCATTTTGATATTTAACAATTAGGTACTCACGATGTTCATTACTTCCTAAGAAATACATACATCGTTTTTGCTATAAGTTGACTCTGAAATATTTATGAATATGGTTTCTGGGGTTTGCTTTAAAGCACTCCAGTAGTGAAGGAAGAAAAGAGTATGGATACAACAAGATTGGCTAGGTCAGTAATGGTTGAAGACGGGTGATAAGTACATGGGGCTGTTTAAACCGTCCTCTCTACTTTTGTGGATGTTAGACATTTTCCATAATAAAAACATTTAAAAAAAATGTCTATGGTCCAGCAATTCCATTTCTAGGTATATACCTAGTGTTGAGAGTGGAGATTTAAACACATATGTACTATGTACACCTATGTTCATAACAGCATTATTCACAATAGACAAAAAGGGGAAGCAACCCAAATGCCCATTGATGGTTCAATGGATAAACAAAATTTACACACACACACACACACACACACACACACACATTTATACATATATATCGGAATGTAATTCAGCCTTGCAAAGGAAGGAAATTCTGACACATGATACAACATGGATGAACCCTGAAGACACTATGTTAAGTGAAATAAGCCAGACATAAAAGGACAAATTGTATGATTCTATTTATAAGGGGTACCTAGGGTTGTCAAATTTATAGAGACAGGAAGTGGAATTGTGGTTGTCAAGGGCTGGAGGGGAATGGGAGTTATTGTTTAATGGGCGTAGAGTTTCAATTTGGGAAGAAAGCTCTGGAGATGGAGTGAATGTACTTAGTCCACTTAATTGTACATTTAAAAATGGTTAAAATGGTACGTGTTCTGTATATTTTACCACAATAAAAAATTTTTTGGAAAGATATGTCTAATTTTTAAAAACGGTACTAGTGAGAGAGAAGAAGAGAGAGAAAAACTCAAAGTATATGTAAATGCGGTAAACGTTGCTTGATCTCTAAAAAGTAAGATAATTTTTTCCATCCTCACACATAATATCATTTCCTTAAACAAATTCTCTGGTTTACTCTCTTGCCCTGATCTTCTTCCTCCAAAGTCCCAGTGCTTCAGAGTCAAGGGCTAATGTACCTCATAGAAACAGTCACAGACGAAACTATGAAGTGAAAACCTTCTCTGTTATGCCTCTCAGCCAGCCCTTAACGGCCCTCTCAGGAGTTTCCAGTCCCAAAGCCACCCTTCCCAAAGAGGAGAAACATGAGGCCCAGAGGAGGAAGATGGATCATTCGCTGTGGCCAGTGGCAAGGGTCAGATTGTTGTTTCTGCTTCTGTTCTCTGCACGTCACACAAGTTACTTCAGATCTGGATTCTTCCACTGGGTTGTGCTGACTTTCCCTGCAGCCTAGGTTTGTCGGTGCTCCTAGAACTATACATATATATATACATATATATGTATATATATATATGTATATCTGTATATATATATGTATGTATGTATATATGTGTGTGTGTGTGTGTGTGTGTGTGTGTATATTTATTTGTTTTGTCTTGGAAAAGCCTCCTAGAGTGCTCTTATAGAAACTCAGTAGAAGTTCTTCATAGCACATCATTTGGAAAGAGTCCAATAGTGGCAATAATTCTATCAAAATTAAAAATATTGATGGTCTTTTAAAGACACATTTTATACCTTAGCATGGAAGATGTTTGTAAATACAGCCATTTAAAAACAAATAAGGCAAAATTATATTTAAAAAGGGGACGCAGGTAAAATTTGTTTAAAACAAGTTGTTTCTGTCAATTACTCGTCTGATTTGTTTGTTCACTTGTTTACACCTTATCGCTCCCCTCATAGTATTTAAAAATGGCTCACAGAGATGTGTAGAGTAAAATAGCATTTTAAAAGCAGGTGATGTCATCACAATGAAGAAAACCTGGTGTAGAAAATAAGACGGCACTGGGATGACTCAGGTATACACAATAGATGCGACAAGATTCCGTGCTCTTTGTTGCTGATTCCACACGGGTTTGACTCTGAAGTTCTCAGCAGTCAAAACAAAGCGGGCAATGCCATCAATAACAAGAACCACACAATTGTTCAAAATAAACCACCTATTCAGGAGAAGCAGGACTTTTCCTGGAACTTCCTTTCCTACAATTCCCTGGGGGCCCTGCATGATGTAATGGACAACATCCTGGGAATCACCCTTATGAAAACAATAGTTAGTTTCTAGGAACTCTATTTAAATGTGTTGTTCAATGTGAAAAAGGTGTGACAAAAAAGTGAATGTCACAAAAGAACCTTCAGAGGTGGCCAGAAGACTGCTGTCCAGGCGTGTAGCTTCCTAATGACCAGACGTAGTTGGAACACAATGTTTTAGACTGTCTAGTGGACTGCAAATAGTGTCACATCCCATAGTTATTTTTTCCTATAATAATACTGTTGATGAAAAATTGGACAACAGAGAGAGAGAGACCCATCTGATTGTCTCAGGGACTTGTCTATGAAATTTGTACCTGTTCTTTGTCTGGACTCTTTCCCTGGGTATAGAAGCACTTAATTTGTTTTTTTGTGACTTGGTTCTCTTTCTGGTGCACTATACTGGTGAAGGCCCACCCATACCCTGTAGGGTGAACCCTCCTGAGTCCAGAGTCTTGTCCTGGTAGTGGTCCTGGGGCTGGCAGCTCTTGCAATGCTCAGATCTTTCTGTTGACTAGATGTTCAAAGACATTGTCCAGAGAATGTATCTGTTGACTTGACAAAAAGGTTTGTGCCAAGGTCAAATCTACTTCCTCTCCTAGGTTCTAAATTGCTTCATTATCTTCTTGGCAGTGGAAGAGATAAAAGACAAACATTCTGATTTGGGGCTACAGCAGATGTGTTTATGGGAGTGAAAAACTATAGAAATTTTTTTACCTACCACAAAAATGTTTTCATGTGAAATCCAGGCCATAAACATGTTTGTTTTCAATTTTGGTTTAATCAGTGTTTTCTACATCAGTAATTGTTAACAAAAGCTCAGCGTGGGGCCATGTTTTGTTCTGCCCTGCACACTTGCTATTTTTATAAGCCTGATCCTGCGTGTCCCATGTAGGCTCTAAGTGGACAAGAGAAGAATGTCCAGTCACCATCTGTCACCAGCAAGCTCTTAAAGGCATTCTGAGTTACCAGGTATAATCTAGGTGGACCATCTTCTCAAAAGGATCGCTATCCTGGGCTTTAAATAGCCCGGTCCAAAGAAGACTCATCAACAGGCATTAACTTGTCTTTGGGATTTCCAAGAGTTGAAGGGGAGGTCTGAAAGGGGAGCTTTGCCTCCCACAACAGATATTGAGTCTAATCAAAGAACAAACAACTGGCTACTGGCAAATGTGGTAGACTCAAAGAGAGTCCCCCACGAGGAATGTGGGAACCACATAGTTGGTCCCCTCTCAGCCCCCTCCCACAGAACTCTTATATAGGGACCGGCCCTTTGTCCTTCGGGATGTAGATGGGGTAGTCAGGAAGCAGGTGTGCAGATGGGTCTGTAAGTCTGTGCATAGACCCATCACTTAGACCTTTTCATTATGCTAATGTCACAAAACCACCAATTTGAAAGAAAAAACATTTTCTTGGACATGTGAAAATTCTGGTACATTTGTTTTAAAAAGTCTGTAATCACAACCTTCGGTACATTTAAACTGGTACAACTCTGATTAAGTTGCTTAATAAAAACAGTTTACTTTTGATACATGACTTTATTATTATTTTTCCATCTTTATTGAGGTATAATTGATATAGAAAAATGATACATATTTAGGTATACAACTTGATGCTTTGATATATGTATGCACTGTGAAATAATCATCACAATCAAGCTAATCAATACATCCATCACCTCACGTACTTACCATTTTCTGTTTCCTTCCTTCGATCCTTTCTTCCTTTCTTCCCCTGTCCCTCTCTTCCTCCCCCTACACACATATACACACGCATTTAAGATTTACCCCCTTAGCAATTTCAAGTATGTAATACAGTACTGTTAATTAAAGTAACATTGCTGTATGTTAGAACTCCAGAACATAATCAGCTTACAAAACTGAAACTTTGTACTCCCTGACCAACTTCATTTTTTTCTCCCACCAGCCCCGGGAAAACACCATTCGTCTCTCTGCCTCTATGAGTTTGACTGATTTAAATTTTACGTATAAATGAGATCGTGCAGTATTTGTCTTTCTGTATCTGGCTTATTTCACTTAGTCGCCAGGTGTTCATCCCTCAATGAACACTTAGATTGTTTCTATATCTTGGCCTTTGTGAATATTGTAATGAACATGGGAGATCAGATATCTCTTCAAGATACTGTTTTCATTTCCTTTGGACATATACCTAGAAGTGGGATTGCTAGATCATGAGGTAGTTCTATTTTAATGTTTTGAAGAACCTCCAGACTGTTTTCCATAATTGCTATAACAAGCTGTATTCCCACCAGAAGCACACGGGGTTCCTTTTTTCCCATATCCTTACCAACACTTATCTTTGCATGGCTGTCAATTTCTCCCTTCGGATCTGTCAATATTTGCTTTATACATTTAGTGTTCTAATGTCAGATACATGTATGTATATTTATAATTGTTATATCTTCCTGCTGAATTGACCCTTTTATCATTATACAATAACCTACTTTATTTCTAGATACAGTTTTTGACTTAAGGTCTATTCTGTCTTTATAAGTGTAGCCATCTCTGCTTTTTTTTTTTTTAATTTGATTGCTATCTACATAGAATATCTTTTTCCACCTCTTCATTTTCAGCCTATGTATGTCCTTAAATCTAAAGTGACTCTCTTGCAGGCAATATATCACTGAATCTTTTTCAAAAAATCCATTTGTCCTTTCTATGTCCTTTGGGGAATGTAATCCATTTACATTTAAAGTAATTATTAAGAGATGAAGACTCACTACTGTCATTACGTTAGTTGTTTTCTATCTGCTTTGCAGCTTTGCCCCTCTCTTCCTCCTTTGCTGCCTTCCTTTGCTAGTTGATTTTTTCGTAATGCTTTGCTTTGATTCTCTTTATCTTATATGTATCCAATATAGGTTTTTTGTTCTTTGTTGTTATCCTGATGTTTGCATAAAATATCTTGTAGTTACAACCATCTATTTTAAGTCGATAACAATTTAACTTCAATCACATACAAAAACTGTTAAATTATTGTATCCTGGGAAATGAGGCCTGACACCTGCTAGTCTGCCTTCATGTCGATGTCACCTCCTTGATAAGTGACTTAATTTCCTAAGATATTTTGACACTTTTGCTCAGTGCATCCATTCCCTTGCTAAAAACACTTTATGGTAATTTATATTGTGGTCATTTAGTTTATCCTCCCTACCGCTTTCCATCCCATTCCTTGAGCCTGGCACTCCTCAAGGTTAAAGCCATTGAAAAGGGCATCACTGCCTTGCAGCTCACATGGGTTTGATTATATTATCTGAGCCTGAACTAAATAACTGATTGAACATTTTTTAAAGTTGTATTTATGTTTGCTTGCCTGGCTGAGAGATGGACCACCTTTTTCCTCTCAAATCAGCAGTAGACACTTGGATTCCTCTGGAGTGAAAATGGGGAGGCAGAGAGAACTGTATGCAGCCAGCTGCCCGGCTTGTGGATGGTCCCTCTTTCTAGTATACCGTGATGCATGTGGAGGGCTGTGCAGGTTCCCAGAGCTGAAGGAGCTGAATGAGGAGACAGCTTGGAAAACCTGGGTTAGATGGAACAGAATCGCTCACCCAAGGATGGAGAGGCAGCCTCAGCAACAGGCTTTGTCGGAGGCAACATCCGTCCTTTCGGGGCAGTTTTCTCCATTTCCTCTTCCCATGGGTAGGAAAAAGAGAGTTACCAACTGTTAAGGCTTGGTCGCAAGTAAGTAATTAGTAAGTGAAAATCTTGGGACTTCCACACAGGGTATCGCCCCACTCTGCTCCATGCCGTGAAGATCATTCTGGACACTTCTTCACAGGCCTCTTCCCTCCAGTGAGGCCAGTTTTACCTCAGAAATTTATGGCCTTTTCTTTTTATTAATCCAGATGTGTCCTTAACCCTAATCCTATCCTTAGCAGCCATGATCAGGCTTGTTTTTTTAAACATTAGGTTTGAGATTTGTATGCAGTTATAAGAAATAATACAGAGATCCCTTATGCCCTTTATGGGTTCTCCCAAGGTAACATCTTGCATAACTACAGAACATGATCACAACCAGGAAGTTGACGTTTATACAATTAATCCACCTTATTGAGTTTTCATCTCATTGTTTTCATGCACTCTGTGTGTGTGTGTTTGTGTGTGTATTTTATTCTGTATAGTTTTACCATGTGTAGATTCTAGTAGCCACCATCACAGTCAAGATACAAAACAGTTCCATAACTGCAAGGCTCCCTCTTATCACCCTTTTGTAACTGCATCTAGTCCCTTCGCCATCCCTACACCCTGACAACCCCTTGTATTATTCCATCATTTTAAGAATGCTACATAATAGAATCAGATAGCATACAGCCTTTGAATTGGCTTTTTTCGCTCAGAATAATCCCCACAAGCTTCATCCAAGTCGTTGTGTATATCGATAGTTCATTCCTTTTTATTGCTGATTTTATTGCTATTGCTGAATTTCATGGCGATCACATGTTTAGTTTTCCAGAAACAACCAAATTGTTTTCCGGAGCGCCTGTACCATTTTACATTTCCACTAGTAGAGATCCAGTTAACTGCATCCTTGTTAGAATTTGGTGTTGTCACTATTTTTTGTTAGTCATTCTGATAGTTGTATAATGATATCTCATTGTGAGTTTAATTTGCATTTCTCTGATGGATAATTATTCTGAACTCCTTTTCATGTGTTCATTGGTCAGCTATATACCCTTTTCAGTGAAATGTCACTGTATGTCTTTTGCCCATGTTCTAATTGGATCGTATGTCTTTTTATTGTTGAGTTTTGAAAGTTCTTTATATATTGTAGATATTAGTCTTTTGTCAGATATATGGTTTGTAAAATTTTTTCTCTATTCATAGCTTATCTTCTCATCCTCTTAACAGGACTTTTGCAGAGCATAAATTTTAATTTTGATGAAGTCCAGTTTTCAATTTTTTCTTTTATGTATTATGTGATTATAACAACTTTTGTCTAGCTCTAGATCCCAAAGATTTTCTCCTATTTTTTCTAAAAAGTTATAATTTTAGTATACATTTAAGTCTGTGATTAATTTTAAATTAATTTTTATATAAAGTGTTAAGTTTTGGTCAATACTTTTTTGGTTTTTTTTTTTTTTTTTTGCCTATGATATCCAATTGCTCCAGCACCATTTGTTAAAAGGGTTCTTCCTTTTATTTATTTTTCATTCACAAATGAGAGAGACTGACAGACAAAAATTTTAATTGGGTGTGAGCTGTGGCAGATTTAGGAACACTGGGATAAAAATGATGATTAGGTAAGAGAAGGATTGCTCAAGGAAAAATTAACTGAGTTATGTGATGTTATAAACTAAGGAAAATAGGGAGGCATTTGACCTGTGCATTTTCCATTTTCAAGGGGGAGAAAGACTGATGTGAAAGAAAATGGAAGAAACTGATCTGCCTCTTTGCCACTGGGTGAAGTAGCAATGGGGGTGTCATGAAATTCTGAAGAGTGAGGAGGAGGGTGAGGAGTAAAACCGAGTGGCATCCCGGTGGGTGTTTGAAGAGGTCATACACAACTGATCAGAACTTGGAGAAAACATTATTTTTACTCCAGGTTGCCTTGCAGACTACAATGGTGGCAACACCTCTTTAGGGCACCTTAACTTCTCTAGGGCATGACCAAACTTGGTATTTCCCAGGAGAGGAATGCCAGGGCTGCCTCTAACACTCTTCTCACTGCGTTTGCCCCTTCAGCTTCCTTGCGATGTTGGAATGTAACTACTTAAGGACTCAAGAGGCCTTCCACAAGAGACAGGAAGTCTTTGCATTCCAACTCTTGGTTCCTTGCCATGTGACTGTCTCCAAAAATTTCTATGTTATTTTTGGAATGGAAAAACTAAACACGGTATGGCTTTTTTGGATAAGCAAGGTGATTGCTCTATACTTGTTTTCAGAAAATAGACACTCTAGATAAATTCTCTTCTACAGGCATTTAAAATTCAAGAAAAATGAGAATGTGAGGAAGGAACTATTTTGACACAGTTAATTCTGTGTATGCACTTTGTAGTGGAATTTGGAGCAGACTGCAATTAAGCATATTGGCATTTATATGGAAAGAGCAGACAATAGGATGGGCAATATAACCTACTTTTTATTTAAAAATTTTTTATTTTAAAAAATGAAATTTTATTAAAAATAAAAAAGTGAGTCACCTGGCTACTTGATTAGTTCTGGGATTCTCCTAGGACAAACTATTAACACAAAAGAGAGGAGAATGGGACTATCTAGATAGGGATGGTTTATTTCCTGTCTTTTTTATATGCCATATTGGGTGGCGCCTGTAACATACATTCAATTCATGTACATTTTTGACAATTTTTCTTTTCTAAATTAAATTTATTGGCCAATAGCATTATATAAGTTTGAAGTGCACAATTCTATAATACACCATCTGTATACTGCATTGTGTGCTCACCACCCAAAATCAAGTCTTCTGTCACCATATATTTGACCTCCTTTACCCTCTTCATCCTTTCTCCATCTCTCTTCCTGTACATATTGCTGTCTTTGTCTATAATCTTGTTTGTTTTATTTGTTCATTTATTGCTTTTTGTTCTATATCCCACATGAGTAAAATCATATGGTTCTTGTTTTTTTCCATCTGTCTTATTTCACTTAGCATAATACTCTCAAGATCCATCCATGTTGTCACAAATGGCAGTATTTTATCCTTTCTTGTGGTTGAAGAGTATTTCGTTTATATATGTACCACATCTTCTTTATCCATTCATCTGTCAAAGGATACTTAGGTTGTTTCCATGTCTTGGCTACTGTCGATAATGCCGAAATAAACATAGGGGTACATAAACAAGTATTTTCAAATTTTTCAGTTAGGTACCCAAAAGAGGGATTGTGGGTCATATAGTAGCTCTAGTCTTAATTTTTTGAAGAATCTCCATACTGTTTTCCATAGAGACTGTACCAATTAACATTCTCACCCGCAGTGTACGAGGGTTCCTTTTTCTCCACACTCTCTCCAACACTGTTATCTTTTGTCTTTTTGATAACAACCATACTTACAAGTGTAAGGTGATCTCTACTGTTGTTTTAATTTGCATTTCTCTCATGGGTAGTGATGATGGGCACCTTTTTATATACCTCTTGGCCATTTGTACGTCTTCCTTTGAAAAATGTCTATTCAATCCTTTGCTCTTTTAAAAGTCAGGTTGTTTATTTTCTGTTAAGTTGTATGAGTTCTTTATATATTTTGGATATTAACTCCTGGTCAGTTATCTGGTTTACAAATATTTTCTCCCATTCCATAAGTTGCATCTGCTTTTGGTATCATATCCTAAAACGTCATTGCCTAGACCAATGTCAAGAAGCTTTTCTCCTATGTTTTCTTTTAGTAGTTTTATGGTTTCAGGTCTTACATTTAATTCTTTACTTTATTTTGAGTTAATTTTTGTGTAAGGTATAAGGGTCCAATTTCATTCTTTTGCATTTAGATATCTGGTTTTCTATTTTCATTTGTCTCAAGGGTTTTTTTGATTTCCCCCTTTGATTTTGTCTTTGATTCATTGATTTTGTCTTTGATTCAAGAGTGTGTTATTTAATTTCCATACATTTGTGAATTTTCCTTTTGTTATTTATTCTTAGTTTCATTATCACCGTGGTTAGAAAAGATACTTCATATGATTACAATCTTAAATTTGTTAAGATCTGTTTTGTTGGCCAGCATACATTCTTTCTGGAGAATGTTCCGTGGGCTTACCATTTTATATTTTAATCAGCCACATTCTCCACATTCTCTCCAATACTTGTTATTGTCTGTCTTTTTTATTCTAGCCATTTTGGTAGATGTGTAGTGGTATCTCATTATGGTATTTTCCCCTGATGACAATGATGTTGAGTATCTTTTCATGTGCTTATTGCCCATTTACAAATCTTTTATATGTCTATTCTGATTCTTCACCTGTTTTTAAATTGAGTTAGTTGTCTTTGTAATATTGATTCGTCAGAGTTTTTTTTTTAGCATACAAATCCTTTATCAGAAATACTATCTGCAAAAAATTTCTCCCATACTATGGATTGTCTTTCTACATGGTGTCCTTTGAAACACAAAAGTTTTTAATTTTGATGACATCTAATTCATCTATTTTCTTTTCTTTTGTTGCTTGTGCTTTTGATGTTATATCTAAGAAACTGTTTCCTAACTCGAGGTCATGAAAAGTTACTCCTATTTTTTCTTTCGGGGATGTTATAGTTTTAGCTCTTACATGTACGTTTATAAGTTAATTGAGTATTGTTTAAGTTGAATAATCTATAACTGACAAGCAGCTTGAATATAAGTTTTCTTATCACAGAATTTCCCGAGGTTGTTTACTATTAATAACTTGGTAATATTGACAATGACACAACTCTTCCTCTGTGAGCTGAGGTTTTTCCCACTCTATAGATCTTACCTGAATTTATCAGGTACCTGGGAATATTGAAATGTTTGTGTTGCCAGGTGCAGAAATCCAAATCGAAGTAGTCAGAAACGGGGTTTTGTTAGAAAGATATCGAGGTATCTCATGTAACTCAGAGAAGAGCACAATAGCTGGACGGCAGGAAGTGTCGAGTGTAGCTGAACCTGAGAAACAGCTAGAATTTGGGCTTGAATACCACCAGGGAACATTCTCTCTCTCTTTCTCTGTCTCTCTCTCACCTCTCTTTCTCTGGGTATGACCTCTATTTCTCTTTGTCTGTAAGCTCCACTTTCCATGCAGGCTGAGTTACTCCACATAGCCCAAGGCAAGGATACAGCTCGCAAGACCCTGGGCTCTAAGCTCACTACCAGAGAGACTCTTCCCCAAATCCAGTTTGAATAATTCTAGGCAAGGTCTCTGACTGGCAAATTGGGGTCGTGTGTTTCTCTGGGCTGTTAACAAGCTTTCTGGTAACATCGAGTGTGGGTTTTATTTGCAGAAAAGACTTAGGAAGTTTACTTTTGGTTTAAGCAAGTTATTTCATTTTATTATAGCTCTAGTTCTTAAAGAACTTTTTATTCTACTTATAAATCTAGCAGTTGTTAACAATTATTTTTAAGGGATATTTAAATATTATTCGGTCTGTTAAAAAACTCAGTTGAACTGCTTCAACATTTCAAACGTAATTTATCAATTTGATATATTTCATTTGCTTCTTAACTATTTCATTTGCTTGACCAAATAAATCTTCCTGAAGGACCTAACTCTTATAAATACAATAAATTAACCTTATAAAAAATTGAAAGTTAAGTTTCTCCTAGGTGTTCCAATACCATGCATGAACTTGGTAAGATTTCAATATCACATCATAAGTCTTAGTTATTCAATTGTACATTTTAAACTGGAGTTAGAAGCTCTCACTCTTAGACCAAATTCTTTTCTATATTATGAACACATATAATATCAAATATGTACAGGGTCTTTCTAAACACTCAAATATTAATTCATGGTTTTTACCCCCTTAAAATTTTTAGTTTTTATTTTTAAATCTTCCCAGAATTAAAACCTGATACTCACTAAGGAATACTAGTAGAATTCATGAGAGCTCAGAATATTTAATTCTAAATTCTTCCAGGATTAAAAGATGGTCATTCACTAAGGAAATTTCATCTATTCTAAGATGTACTACCCCTCTACTTCCCCCAACAGTTTGATATCTCTGAAATTCAGATGTCTCTTACAATTAATGGCACCTTGATTGGTAGCAGTTAGTCTTTTTCAGTGATACATAATGTAATACTGTCTTAAATTAAATTTAATTGGATGAGACATGGTATCATGTCAGTCAGCTGGGATTACTTAAAACTAGAAATTAAGGCTGGATGTGAGAACTGAGCTACAGATGTCCCGTGCATTTCTTCTCACCGATACCACTATCACATTGAGATTGCCTTTTTTGGTTTCTGTGATATGACTTCGAAACTTAAAAAAGAATTATGGCTTTTGTAGCACACTAGCTGGATTCAGTTTATCCAAATATTTGAGTCTTTGCCTTCTCGAGAAATTCATAAGTCCCACTTATGGATCACTTGATTGGTCACTTGATTGGATTTGCACTTGTCTGATTTTAGTGTATGTAAATTAACTTTGAAACAGATGGGAGCCTATTATATTTAAATATGCTTTTTTCTTTTTTCATTTAACTTTAAAGATATTTGAATTAGACGGATTCATGTTCTGGATATTTAGGGTTATTATACTTTTTTCCAGTTAAAAGTCATACATTTGAAATTAAAATAATTATTCTGCTTTCAAATATTTGTTATTCATTAGGAAGCCTAGAACAACATTTCAAGTGGAGAGCAGACATTCTTAACTTATTCCTACATTTAATAAAATTATTTTATATGCTCTTAATGATGGTTTGAGTAGATATAATCTTAAGAAACCATCATTTATTTTATGAGGTTTTAAAAATCAGAAATGGATTTTTCAACAGTTTTATTGAGATATAGTTCACATACTATACACTTCACTCATTTATAAGTGTACCATTCAATAATTTTTAGTGAATTCAGAGATGTGTACAACCATTGCCATAGTCAATTTTAGAACATTTTCATCACTTCAAAAAGAAATCCATACCCTTTAGCTATATCCCCATTCTTAATGCTAAGCAACCACTAGTCTACTTTCTGTCTCTATAAATTTGCCTTTTCTGGACATTTTTTACTATAAATGGAATCATATAATATGTGGTCCTCTGTGACAGGCTTCTTTCACTTAGAGAAATAGGTGCTGAAATTGATCATACATTTTTAAAGAAAATATTATAAGGGATGTCCTCCTTTTTGATTTGAACATCTCATTGCAGTCACAATCATGAAGTCATTCTATTGACATGGACCAACCAAGTGTGGTCCAGAGAGAAGGTGTGGGGAGGGGACCTTCACATCATGCCGGATCCAGAGTCAGGCAAGAACATGGTGGCCCTGACTGGCACCACATGGTTGAAATAAGTGAAAGAGTAGTCCCTGGCAGAATTGAAGATGTCTTCTTTGATTCAGCTGTTTGAAGGCCCTTTTTACTGCTTTTCTGAATGACGAGTAATGTTGCGCACAAAATATTCCTGTCTCGTACTAGGAAACCAACTGAATTAGTGGTCAGAGGCCTAGGGTTCTGCTTTGGCTTTGCAGTTTGACTTTATGGAATCATTCTATATCTGAACCTTATGTTCTTCATCTTTAAATGACTAAAAAAATAACTACTTGGCATAATTGTTGGTGATATTATATAAGATAATGTATAAGATAATGTGCCTAAAAGATTAATACAAACACTATGAAACATATACGTATCACGTTATTTGTCTTTTCTCTCTCTGCTTCTTGATATTCTGCATGGCTGGTTGCTCCATAGCCCACTGCTTCTTGGAGCTGTTTCAGATTTAACTCCAGTTAAGTGCACTCAGCATTTTTCACTGTCTAAACCTCCACTTCATGTCGACATTGTAGTTTCTGTTTATAAGGTTCATGGTTAGTGGCCTCCAGGGTCCTCAGAGGTTTTTCCCAGACTGCATTCATCCACTACTTCCAAGAACACTGAAAACAATGCACCACTGCCCCCCAGTCCAGCACCCCAGCCCCCAGGTCTTCACGTACCCACCCAATCCCAGCAAAGACGGTTTAGTTGTTAGTTACATCAGTCTCCTCAGAAGTGTGTCACAGCAAGCTCATCTTTAGTCATATCCTAAGCTGCGAAGACTCTGCGATGGAGAGGGGAACAGCTTCTGCTCTCTGGGCTAAGTTCTGAAGCTGACAGCATAGCCACTATGAGCAGGACACCTGATATTTGGGTGGCAGGTAGCCTGACACCAGGGTTTCAAGGGCCTTGGGTTCTCTTTCAGCTTCATTTACACATTCACACACGTGCACACACACACACAAACACACACCTTTCTTTGTTCTTTTTTATCGAGATGATACATAATCAGGATATTCCTATTTAAAGAAAACCAAGGCACCTTGAGAAGAAAACAATTCTAAATGGTGATATTTGGAATTTTATGTTAGAACTGGAAAGAACCATGCATATAAACTAGTTTAAACCCCTCCCTATTCATTCCCCACCCACTCTTAATTAATGAAGCCCATTGAGGTGATGTGACTTGTCCAAGATCACAAAGCAAGTGAGAGAAAAAGCAAAGACCATTAATTAATTAATTCATTCATTCAAGTTGGCAAGGAGGGCATACATGGCCAGCTCTTCATTTTGTAGAACAAAGTACCTGCTTTCATCAGTAATCAATATCAGGGTTGAACAGAAACAAGAGCCTTCAAGGGGTTCAAAAAAGGTCCTGTCTTGACCATGCACCAAAAAATACAAGCTACCATTTATGGAGCGTCTCTGCCTGCAGAATCTAGACAGAAATCTAGACAAGAAATTAGGCAACAACAATGTGGTTTGGTGAAAACTATGATGGGAAGCACAAAGCAGGGACACCTGATTTGGTCTCTGGGTCCGCAAGTTTAACAATTCCGCACCCAAATTCACCTGCTTTTCTTGGTTCCTGCTCTCCTGCTGGTCATCTGAGAAACCATGGCAATGAGAACAGCTGAACTTCAAAATTTCAGGCCTCAGAGACCCCAACCGATTGCATGGTCCAGCCTCAGGCAGATGAAACATCACAAACTTGCGCTTGACAGATCATGCTAGTGAGGCTAGAGAAGCTTGGAACTAGCTCAAGATCACTAAGTGGAGGAGGGGCTACAACCTGAGATGTTTGGCTTCTAATATGATGCCCCTTCCATTAGAATCCAGTGATCTAAATCCTTCCTGTACATAAATCACCTGGGCAGCAGTGCCTGGCTGGGGATCAGTAAAGTCCCTCCCCCTAGCATATTGACATCTAAATTTGTTTTCAAACCAAATCCTCTGCTTTCCTCTTCCAGCTAATTTGCTACTCCTAGTCACTTCCCACAGAAAAATTCCTATATACAAATTTTGGATTTTGAATAGTACCAACCACTATTGCTTTTAGGAATTTGTTAAAATGCAGGTTCCTAGGCCTCTTATCCAGATTCTGTAGGTCTAGGGGAAGCCCACGAACCTGCATTTTGACATGCTCTCTGAATATTTCTGTGGTCCATGGACCACACTTTGAGAAGTTGCTTTAAGGCTATTCTATTAAATGAGGACTTCTAGAGTCCACCGTGCTTCACTCAGAGAAACTCCTTGCTTTCTATAATTTAAGATTTGGAGGCAGGTGTCAGGGAGCACATTTTAAGGAGCTTCAGCAGCAGCTCCCACTCTAACAGGGAATAACCTCCTGTTATTAGCTGACAGGTTGGGTCTCCTGAGAGAGTAGGAGAACTGAGGAGTTTGTTTAAAGGTGTCCAGTGAAACCTGAGTAAAAGAGCCCGAACTCCTAAGCAGTAAAGGCTTTGATCGTGGGGAGTAGAAAATGAGGTACAGGGAAGGGAAGAGCAGGTAGAAGTTTCTCCTTGGAATTTATTTGGCTTTGATCTTGAGGAAAGCTGGCAGTTGGGTTCCACGAAACAATACACAACTATTGTTTCCTTGAGCTCTCGCCTACATTGATGAAATGCTTGGGTCCATTTCTCCACATGTTCTTCGGACTTTATCTTTAATTTTTTGGGTAAGGCTTTATTGAGATATAATTCACGTGTAT
The DNA here is from genome assembly GCF_014176215.1 of Rousettus aegyptiacus. Lineage (NCBI taxonomy): Eukaryota > Metazoa > Chordata > Mammalia > Chiroptera > Pteropodidae > Rousettus > Rousettus aegyptiacus. The sequence continues at coordinate 45,189,800 of NW_023416306.1, read as the reverse complement.
CTTTACTAAGATACAATTCATTCATTTAAAGTGTACAATTCAGTGGTTTTTAGTATATTCAGAGAATTGTGCAATTATCACAATTGATTTTACAACATTTTATTACCTCAGAAAGTAACTCCACACTGTTTAGCTATCACCTTCAGCCAATATTTAATCTCCCCATCTGCCCAACCATAAACAAACATTAACTTACTTTCTGTCTCTGTTGATTTGTCTATGCTGGAGATTTCATATAAGTGGAATCACAAAATATGTGGTCTTTTGTGCTTGGCTTCTTTCATTTAGCATAATGTTTTCTTAATTAAATTTACTGGGATGACATTGGTTAATAACATAATGTAAGTTTCAGGTGTACAATTCTATATCATCTGCATATTGCACTGTGTGCTCACTATCCAAAGTCTAGTCTACTTTTGTCACAATATATTTGACCCCTTTTACCTTCTTCCTCTTCCCTCCGCACCCCCTTCCCATTTGGTAATCACCATACTGTTGTCTGTGTCTATGATCTTGTTAGTTTTGTTTGTTCAATTGCTGCTTTCTGTTTTATATCCCACATATGAGTGAAATCATATGGCTCTTGTCCTTTCTCATCTGACTTATTTTGCTTAGCATTAGCACAATGTTTTAAAGATTCATTCATGTTGTAGCATGTCTCAGTACTTCATTCCTTTTTATTGCCAAAAATATTCCATTTCATGGATTACCACATTTTGTTTACCATTCATCCACAATTTGATTGCTTCTACTTTTCAGTTATTTTGAGTGATGCTATTTGTATACAAGTTTTTGTATGGACATGCTTTTATTTCTCTTGGGTATGTGCCTAGGAGTGGAATTACTGGATCAAATAATAATCTATGATTTGAGGAACTGCTAGATTGTTTTCAATGTTCTCACTTTATTTTTTTAAACCAATCTGAAATCAATGGCTCTGAATTATCCTCCATGTGCTTAGTTACATACAGATCAACTTGATCAGGTATAACTAAAGACTTATTGTAAGCAAGTGTTTGAAGGATGCGAAGAATCAAGTTTGGGTTATGAAATCCAAAAATTCAAAGCTCAAATACTCAAGAGTGTTATTTGGCATAACCTGAAAGGTTGGGGCAATGTTCCATGAATTTGTGTTTATGATAAGTAGAAAATGAAACTCACAGCTATAAATGAGGCCAAAAACAAAAAAAGAAAACTACAATGCACCAACTCTTAACTAGCGGTTTTGAAAAAGTTTTAGAGGCCTGAAAAATAAGTAAGCCTATTGGACAAAACTATCTATAGATTTTAATTACCTCTGCTATCATCTGTTTCTCTATAGGAAAACAGACTAAAAGAACAAAATAAGGATAATGCACTTAGAAATACTTTAAAGTATTTAAGTATAAAATACAAAGGAATGCTCCATGTGTAACTCCATCAATTTTCTCAAGACTCCATGAACCTCACTCATTTTACTAGTACCCACAGCAAGAAACAGATGGTTATCAGCTCCCCTGGAACTTTTCCCTTTCTAGCCATTCACCATCCAAAGGGAAGGACGCCATCTCTCATCTAGCACCAACATTACTAGACACAAAGAGTACATTTTTAATAGTACATTTCAGGTATCAAGGATTGACCAGTGGAATAGCTTCATTAAGCTGACAGGATTTCTCAAGACTCAGACTTTTTATATTGCACAGTGCAGTAGAATCTAAAAAATTAAATACCTTTAAGCTTGTGAATAAAGGGTGTAAATTCAGCATACAAGAAGCTTTTAATTTAACATCGTCTGCAATTTAAGAACATTTACTGTAAGGTGCTTTTAAAGTGCACGAAACACTGTTTAAAACATTTATCTAAAAGACAGAGCTCCTTTTCTCCAGAATTTGAAGTTTATACCCAAGAAGAGTTCATAAAAGAAGTCCTAGGGCCTATTAATCATAGGCGCTTTAATAATTCAAAAGTGTGTATGTAAACACACATGCACACTGGCAACGCATTACATTGTGTGTTAAAGTAAGTAATGATCGAAATACATACAGCTTTTGTAAGCACAATTAGACATTTTCCTTGGTTTATTTGGCAGGAGGATGTCAAATACCCCAACCTTACTGGTAAGATTAGTTGTCTAATACTAAACTGACTCACTGGAAAGTGACATTGCTCTGGTTCTTTACCTGGGGAAAAAAAACTATTATAATCGTTTTACATATAAGAACACTTTCGCCACCTAAGAATTCTTCCGAAAGAAGGGTATACTATTAAGAAAAATCATTTTTCAAAAGCAAATCATCTTTTTAAAAAAATAGCTCTAAATCTGTCTTATAAGTTTCCAAAAACAATAGCATTTTATTAGGGTATTTCTTTGGAAGATTGAGATTCTGTGTTCTACCAGGTGGTGCCTAATAAAGCTCATGAGTCAAGGTGATTTGGACACTGAGTGTAACTTTAGCTACGCTCTCTGGGCCCCCGCCAGTTTTCTTTCTGAATTCCGGATACTTCCGAGGTAAACTCGTGCTCACTCTCGCTCCCACCACGGTGCTGGGAAAGAACCCCCGCTGCCACCCCGCCCTTCCCCTGCCTTCCAGGAGTCCGGGCGGCAGCGCAAAGTCAGCGTCACGAAGCCCACGCGAGTGGTGACTTCGCTCTGCCTCGTCCTTCCCCGAAGCCCTGCGGCTTAGACTTTTCCCACCAAGTCACCCAAAGCCCCTCCTCCTGCCACCATCCCCCTACCTCGCGGGAGGAAAGTTTAAAACCTGGCTCTCCCTTCGCGTTTAAGGTTTCCAGGGTCCGCTCTTGGCTGGACCGGAAGGGGGCGAGGGTCCACCGCGCTTCTCCTGCGCTGCCGTCCAGCCCCAGCTCGGCGGGCGGGGTACAGACTTGGATAGCCGGCCGCCAGCTCCCGTGCGTGCTGACCGCCGGGTCCCTCCTAGTCCGAGGGACCTATTTTAAAGAATTGGGGCTGGGCACCTTTCCTGTACCCCAGGGAGAGGTGGGGGTTCGGTTGTGACCCAAAGGCTGCAGCAACCCCGCGGGGCGAGCGCAGGGCGCGCGCGGGTGGGCGTGGGTGGGCGTGAGGGTGCGTCCGGCGCAGGCCGGAGGCGGACCCTCCGGGTGGCAGGTGGGTGCGGCCGGCGGGAGCCGGGGCAGCTGCGGCAGCAGCAAGTGGTTGGGCCGTGCGCATTTCCTTCCCTCCCCCTTGGCCTCGCAGCCCGCCCGCGGTGCCCAGTGCGCGGCGCCGGCGGCTCCGCTCTGTGTCCCCTCCCTGCAGCCACCGGCCGCTCCCTTCCCCGCCCGTCCATGTCCCTGCCCGTGGTGCTCCCGGGCTCCTGCTGCCCAGTGGCCGGGCTCTCCGGCGGGCCGCAGGCCGGGGGCCCGGGCGCCGCGGCCGCCGCCGCCCAGGAGCCGCCGCTGCCCCCGCTGCGGCCGCGGTGGCCCCGGGCCACGCTGCAGCCCCCGCTGCGGCCTCGCTGCGCGTCCACCGCCACCGGGGTGCTGGCCGCACCGCCGGCGCTCTCCTCCCGCCGGGCCGCCGCCGCCGCAGCCGCCGCCGCGGTCCCGGGCTCCGCGCTGTTGCCTGCTCGCCCGCTGTTGTCCCTCGGGCTGCTGCAGCTAATCCTGGGTTGTTGCATGGTGGCGCTCAGCTTCGGGGCGCTGTCGCTGAGCAGCTCCCCACAGGTGAAGAACTCGTGCCCGTTCTGGGCTGGCTCCTCGGTGAGTGCCGCGCGCGTCCCGCTCGCCTTGGCAGGGCCCACCCAGGGAGCAGGGGGCTCTGGTCGGACCCTTCCATGTGCCATGATTAGGTCTCCAGGGCTGCAGGTGGGAAAGCACAGCCCCTCATGTCAGGTGAAGTTTTTGGAAAAGAAGGCTCAGGGAGAGTGGAGTTCAGGGGTTAATTGGGTTGCATCTGGACAGCATCTGTTCCTCGCAGGCTAAAGTATTTTGCTGTCGCTGTCAAGCTAATAGAATAAAACAAGTTCCCAGATCTGTGGGAGATTGGGAGGATGGTAGTGGGTGGCAGAAAAGTGGGAGGAAAATGGTCAAACTTCTTTCTACCACTGAATATTTACTTCATTGACAACCGCTGCTTGGGAAGGACAAGGATTTGATGTTTGTTCACTGAGGTATCAACAGTGCCTGGCACATAGTAGGTTTGTGTGTGTGTGTGTGTGTGTGTGTGTGTGTGTGTGTGTGTGTGTAGGACGTATGAAGTGACAGCTTGACGTAGGCACATCATTCATTTTGTTCTACTTTAACACACATAAATGTGAAATATATCTGGCGTAGGATGGCTCCACTCTATTTGGGGCCGAGGTAATGGCAGGGTGTGTGTAAACTCCTGTTTGTACCTGGTCATTAAAGGAGGGCCCTAAGCCCCTACTTGGTTCCTGGAGCCACACAGGCTGCTGTGCAGAATTTAATTATCCAGAACCCAAACCATCATTATACATGAGCTCTCCAAAGTTGTGGGAGCTGGGACAGCTAGGTGGAGATGTCTGTCCCGCTCAGGGACATCCAATGAAAAATGCTGATCTGGGGCAAAGGTGTCTAGCCTCCAAGAAAGGCTGCTGCCCTCCAGCGACTGTGAACACTGGGTGGCTCGTCTTCCTAAGCTGCCGCATGACAATTTTACAGCTTCCAGGATATCCAGCATCTTCGGTTTGCCTGGGGTTGAGAGATTTGGGAACAGGTCTTTTAGGAAAGATTGTGGGAGAAGACTATTTTAAAGTAAATGACCTTTTCATAAACTAACTAAATCTAAAGGTCTGGCAGTGTCTAAGATCTGTAATGAATATATGTTCTGAATGCATGAAGACTGTCCTTGTGCAGATCCGCACGTACCCAGATTCAAGACCAAATTTTAAGAATATAGGGAGAACTAATTGAACCCAAAGAAGTTGTTTGCAGAGAACATTAAGAGAGTGTGGCCTGACATTGTATACTTAAATCGATGCCAATTTGCTCTTCTTTTGAAATATTTTGATGCTAGATGACCTTACTGTGGTATAACTCATGCATTGGTAACTGAAGTTTGCAGCTTGTGCATTATGTAAAAGAAATCCCATGCTCTTGGCCCTGCCCTTGGTGTCTCCTGTTGGCCTCCCCGAGTGTTCTTTAAAACTCCAGGAGAGGAGTATTCCTGACTGGGTAGGAATTAGATCCATTATGATCCCTAGTTCACTTGTCAGACTAAATTGAGCCAAATGGTGGGTGCATTTCATCTCTCTAAATACTGTGGGCCACAAGTGAATCTTGGCATACATTTTTAGGGATTTGCTCTTTGTGAAATCATAATCTCTTGTCTTCTCAAAGGTAGCTATTTAGGATTATTGAAAACTATTTTTGCTCTTCTAAAATTAAACCTGAAATCAGTGTTCTATTGTGAATTATTTTGGAGGTAAATGGACTTAGATGTCAATCAAGCCACAGCTGGAGGTGATGAAATATTAAAAAAAAAAAAAAAAAAAAAAGCCGTCAGCCAGAAGATGAAGGCTATTCCCCCAGGCCTGCTGGCTGGGTGTGTCTTTGTCTCCAGGACCCAACAGTCCAGAGCAGGGAAAGATTTGACCTAAGTTCTCTTCTGTAGTGATGTTTTCCACAGCCTGCCTCCCAATAACAACAGTTGCAAATTTGCTGCTGGCTCTGTGTGTTCTGATAACTCCAGGAGGATGGGTGTTCCAAGCAGGGGAGGAATTAACTCTATCACTCTCCCTAGTCCATTTGTCACATTAATTTCCCATATCGTTTTGAAGTAAATCTCAGACATCATATCATTTCATGTGTAAATGCTTCAATATATGTATATTTTTTAAAAGAAAATATAAACAGAATAGGGAGACAGCATAGAAGTGACCAGGAGTCTTGGGAACTCCCCTCCACTTTTAACCTTTTATTATGAAATTTTTAAATTTCAGCAAATGCAAAAAGAATAGTATAATGAACCATTTTTCCATCACCCAGCTTCAGTAACTATCAACACATGGCCACTTTATACCCACAGCCACTCATCTTTCTTAATCCCCACTGGATTATTTTAAAGCAAATTCCAGGTATCATAGTTTCAGCCATTAAATATTTCTGTATGTATTTCTAAGAGAAAGGGACTATGCATTTCTAGTTAAAAGAAAGGGACTTATTTGCACACTGCAATTAATATAAAGAGAGCTAAACTAAGGTTTTTATGAAAAAAGCTTAAAAATTATGACTTGAAGACTGCATGTTTTTTTTTAAATAACAGCTTTACTGAGATGTAATTCATATTCACATTTAAAGTGTGTAATTCAATGACTTAGTAAATTCAGAGTTTTGCAACCATCATCATGATCAATTTTAGAAAATTAAAAGAAACCCTGTACCTATTATTAGCAATCACTCCCCATTTCCCCCTCATCCCTTTATCCCTAGGCAACCACAGATTAATCTGTTTTCTATCTCGATGGATTTGTTATTTTGGAGATTTCATATAAATGAAATCATACAATATGTGGTCCTTTCTGACTGGCTTCTTTCACTTAGCATAATGTTTTCAAGGCTCATCCATATTATGGCATGTACCAGTACTTCATTCCTGTTTGTTGCCAAATGAGATTTTATTGTATGGCTATATCACATTTTATTTATTACCCAGAAATTTTATTGGCATACGAAACTAGATAGTTGAGTGGCAGTGCCAATTTAAGTCTAAGGTTACTCCAAATCCACATGGGAACACAGTAAAAGGATATCCTCGCATTTCAAGTTTTGAATGACCATTATATGCCTTAATCTGCTATATTAATTAAATGGGCAAATCTTCAGTAAATATTTTGCTTGTATATTTGATACAAACTTAAATCAAAGGACAAATATCTTCATTTGAAAGGTCTGTTTTATTAAACACAGTATAGTTCAAGAATATTTTTCCATCTCTGTAAGTGTTCCCATCTTGAGCCTAAGAATTTGAGGCTTCCTTCACTTGTCTGAACCTTGAAGGTATATTTTATCTATTTGAATATATATTTAAAAATTGGCAAGTCCTATAAAGATTCTTTTTCATACTTTCAGCAAATTGAAGGGAATGTTTTTAATGTACTCATTGTTTTTAAGCATTCTGTTAACCTTTTCTTCATGGTGTCCTTGGTTGGTGACTCAATCTACTATTATTACCAAAGTTCATAAAGCTAAGAGATTAGCCACTTGTAAAAACAACCTGAAGTTGACTCCAGGTGGGTGGCAGAGAGATCTCGATGTCCATGTTCAGGCCATGCTGTCCTGGCCCCTGATTTGGGGAAGCATTTCATTAATATTAGATTCCACTGAAATTATGGGAGACTCAGCCTACCAACACTGTGTTAGATTTAATGAAAGAGTAGAGAGAGTCGCATTGATTTGTGCCTCCTTCAAAAAACAAAATTCCTGACTCTGATGACATATGTGATCCTTGGGAGATATTTCAGGCAAATGGTAAGAAGCTGATTATTATTTTCAGTTCTTCTTTGGGAGTCCTAATCGCTGCTTGAAGTCACTGACCTGCACTCATGATCACTCATCCTTTGAGTCTGTGACTCTTTGGCAAGATTCTTGTTCCTTATAAAAAAGAACGAAAAGTCCAGAAGAGAAACCAATGCACAAATTTCAAAGTCTCTACAAGTTAAACAAGAGTAAATATATTTTTCTATCATAATTATCAAATACTACTTTAATATTTAAGAAACATTTTAAATATAATTTTTATGATGAATTTTATTGATTTTCTTTGGTCCTTTATTTTACACAACAGGAGAGTTACATTGATAAGTTCTTGAACAGGTCATTGAGCCTCTTGGCCTCAGTTATTCATCTGTAAAATGGTTGGGATGATTCTCCCCTCAAAATTGATTTTGTGAGGGTGAAATTAGAGAACGTTTAGGAGAGTGCTTTGCTGCTGCACCCTGGAACCAAGCCTGGCACATACTAGAACCCTTATCAATATTTTTTAAACATCAAGGCAATATTTTATTAAAGTAAGATGAACAGGCCAGTTTTTTTTGTTTGTTTGGTTTTTTTTGTGGGACATGCTCGTAACCATCATGTATGCATTAGAAATATCTAGTTGCCCACATCTTTACTTTTTTAAGTGAGTCGTGCTGGACAGATAGGGAAGAATGATATGTATGCACACACACTTTTTAAAAAAATTGTCAGTGTAAAAGCTAGAGGGCAAGATAGGTTATTGAGAGCTTTGATTATTCTGTGCTTATTTACCAGGTAAACATGGCTATTTTTATCTCTATGTTTAGATATAGCAATTTTTGACAAACAATCCAGGACATTTTTGCCCTAATGCATGTTAATGGATTAACAAATGAAAATAGGAGAGTAAAATTATGTTTTTGATCTTAATGATTTGATTTTTAAGCTGAAAAATTAAGACACATTAACCATATGTGGTGGGTAACAATGATTCTTGCCTGGAGTATCTCAGAACCCTTCTTTGGAATATCAGAAAAAAAGAAGGCCTCTGTTTTTTCCTAAAAGCTGCAAGGAATGGGTTGCAAGTGAGTAAAAGCAAAATTTTAATAAATCTCATTATAATAATATAGAGACAATTAGAAATAGATTCTTGCCTGTTCATTCAGAGCAAGATGCATCTTGCATTGGGTGGAAAGAATGCTGATGGAGTTGGTTTTGCTGCTGATGTATTCTGTTAAGAAGCACAGAAGTGAAAAACGTGTTTAGGTTTCCAGTCATCTTTGAGCAAGTTAATCTCCTATTTTTGACCTTCATTCATTCATTTATTTATCACCTGTTCTTTTATTCATTGACTCTTGCTATAACGGAGTGCCTTAAGGAGGCTTTAGTGGTATTTGAGTGAATAGTCACAGGTTCAAGCCCTCATGAGTTTCCAGTGAACATAAAATACAATTAAACAAGTAACAGCATTATTTCATTATGGGTGCCATAAAGGATGATTGTTGACTCCCTTCTGATGGAGCTCCAGCTACTGCTGCCACCAAGGGAGGTAGAAGCAAAACATACCTCCTCCTTTTTTAACTAACTAGCTAACTAACTAACTAACTAACTAACTAACTAACTAACTAAATAACTAACTAAATAAATAAATAAATAAAGTAAGCGAAATATGTTTATTGTAGAAATGTGAAATTCAGAAAGGAAAAGACAGAGAGAACTTAAATCAACTATAATCTCACTGGAAACATCTTTAATGTGTTTCTTTCCAGTCCTTCTTTTGAAATTTAAGTATAGTTGGTAAACAATATTATATTGTATTAGTTTCAGATGTACAATATAGTGATTCTATATTTTTATGCCTTACAGTATGATTGCCCCACTAATTCTAGTAATCATCTGTCTCTGTGCAAACTTATGACAACATATTGACTATGTTCCCCTTTACCTTCTCTCCACCACCTCTGGTCTCTGTTTCCATGAGTCTGTTTTTGTTTTGTTTTGTTTATTTTTTTAAGATTCCGCGTATAATTGAAACCATATGGTATTTGTCTTTCTCTGTTTGATTTCTTTCACTTAGCATAATACCCTCTAGTTTCATCCATGTTGTCACAAATGGCAAGATTTCATTCTTTTTTATTGCCGTGTGTGTGTGTAACATCTTTATCATTAATTTGTTGATGGACATCTAGTTGCTTTCATATCCTACCTGTTGTAAATAATCCTTCAATGAACATAAAGTTGCACGTGTCTTTTTCGAATTAGTGTTTTTGTTTTCTTTAGGTAAATACTGAGAAATGAAATTACTGGGGTGTATGGAAGATCTATTTTTAGTTTTTGGAGGAATCTCCATACTGTTTTCCACAGTGGCTGTACAAATTTGCAGTATGCCACCTTCTTCCCTCCCTTCCCTGAACTGTCTCCATGCATGAATTCCACCTCTCTCCCCAGAAGAAATGTGAGTGCCTTTGTTGTAGGGTGCAGGACTAAGGTGGATGTAACTACAACTCCCACCTTCAACTGGAATGCAAGCAGTTCCTTAAAACATCCCTGTAAAGAAGGGTGGTTTATGAAAATCCCGTTGGGATTTATCATGGGTGTTTACTGAGTCTATAAAACAATTCAAATAGAAATGACACCTTTAAATATTTTGTCTTCCAGACCATGAGCGTGATATATATCTCGAATTATTTGGGTCTTCATTTCATATTACTCAATAAGCTTTATATTTCTCTATACTGAGGTCTTAAGTATCTTTGTCATATTTTTAGATTATTGGTATTTCTTATCTGTCAAATACATTTTATACATATTTTTAAATTATGTTTTAAATTTAGTTTATTGTTCATATATGCAAACCACTCCTTCCAAAAAAAAGAAAGATAGCTTAATTCTTTTGTCTCAGAGACCCTACATTTGAAATGACAATTGTAGGTTGTGATTTATAAACATAAGTGTGCATATATATAGATAGATAGATGGATACACATATACATATATATATCCCTTTCAACTTATCCAACAGATATAAAAAGCACTGTTTTAAAGGGAATATGTTCATGGATGTTTAGCGCAGCATTGTGTGTGAAGGTTTAAAAACTGGAAATGGAGTGAATATCCATGAATATGGAAATGATTGAATACATTACTTACAACCACACAAAGGAATATTATGTAGCCATTAAATGGAAATGAATGTAGCTATTTCCATGGACATGAAGAGATTTCTATCAAGTATTTATTGGGAGAGAAAAAGAGAAAGAAAAGTATCTTTTATAATCCATTTTTTTATAATTACACCCCTTTGCATGTATATATACACATACACATGTGTGTCTAGCGATGAAAATTTAGAGAAAAATATGTACATGTGTAAAATATGTAAACCTACTAAATTGTTAACGTGGAGGAGGGTGGGATGATATGGCTGGTGGGGGAGGTAGGAAGTATAGTTTAGGCATATCACTATTTTTATAGGTTTTTATGGGCTGGGCTGGACATTTCACTTTAATAATACCGTTTTAATGGGAAAAATGTGTTTCAAAAAGCTGAACTACAGGGTTCTGTATTAATGGAGACTGCTGGCATTTCAATCATATTTATATTTTAGTGAAGTGGGCAGTTTGTGTTTCCCTCAAGGGCAGCCCAATTTTAAGTATGTTTTCACAAAAATACTTGCATTTTCTCAGCAAAGCCTAGTAGACAGCTGTGTGGGCAGGCAGGGAGCACATGCATGTGAAAGCACGAATGCCTGCGCACACCTCTGCAGGGCAGAGCCAGCACCAGGGCATGTAGTTTGGGGGGAATCTCTGTCATCACAGTAGGGTAAACCTTTTGAGTTAGAAGAGACCAGAGATGGTTTCCCTCACTTACCATATTTCTAAGGAAACAAGAGTGAGGAGAGCATAGGTGAAATGACTTGGGTAAGGCCAGATTGATTTTTAGAAGCCAAGTAGGGAACCAGGATCCCAAGGTCTCGTGGAGACCAAGTCCCAATTTGTAAAGCAGATACAGCCCAAACCCTCTAGATGGGCCACGTATGCCCTGTGCGTCTCCAGGCAGAAATTCGTTTAGGATGAGGAAATATCCTGTTGCATATAAGATGATTGCAAGGGTATAGTACCTCATGGGCAGACAGCTGATAGTAGGTTTGAACTAGATGGAATACGAAGAAATTGTTGCTTATATACCCATAGGTGGTTTTTGGTCCTTGACCTCTGCTGGTTTGATGTTGTGGAGTGATTTACTTTCATTTGATAAAAGGAGAATGGAGAGTTATTGCAAGCAGGCCTGTGAGCTTTTGGAATTTGAATTTGAATTCGAACAATGCCAAATCCTTACTGATTTGTAGTCAATAAACAGTAATTGAGAAATGGTGCAGTTGAGTGATTTTGGTAAAAGGTGTACTTGAATGAAAATCCTCATGACTGCATTCAGCAGGTGCACTTTATCACACAAAGGTAAATGTGCTCAAATGGCATCAGAATGTCCCTGGGCTGAATAATTAGTTTCATTATTCTTCTCCAACTGCTTAGTGAACTGTATTATTCAAAGGCTGATTGATGTTGGTTTCTAGTTTACATTTTTTACAAAATGCTCATTCCTCTTTACAGAGGATTTTAGCTTGTTTATTGAAGTATCACTTTGCAACAGGAGATCTTCTCACTGTAGCCCCTTGCCCTTTGTGCAGTAAATGCTCAGGAACAATTATTAGTTGCCAATCATGTGACAGGCACTGTGCTAGGAGCTGGAGATTCACAGGGATGAGACAGGATTCATAGTAAGTGGGAAAGACAGATACAAAAGAAAGTTTTTTGGGGGGGCGGGGAGGGAGAATTATATTTAGAGGGCTTCCAGGAGTGTGAGATGGTGAGATCGGTGAAGGCTTCTCTGAGGGGGTGACTGTTAGTTGGGGTCTTACAGGATGCATAGGAGTTCTCAGGCAGCTCGGAGGAAATTGAGAGGAAAGGGCACTGCAGCGAAAAGAAGTGCAAAACCTCTGAATGTCTAGAGCCTGGCTTGTCTAAGGAAGGACAGGTGTGCCTGGAAGGAAGGTGTGTGGTGAGAGGGGCAGGGATACATGGAGACCAGGCTTGAGAAGTAGGCAGGAGAAGATCCTGCAGGCCTCGTTTACTATTTTGAGGAATTTACTTGTTCTATAAAGATGGACATCCATCTAGTGAAGCTAAGGTTGCAAAGAGATGTGCATCTTATGTAGCTGACTCTGGCAACAGATTAGGTGCTACTGGGTGCAGGGAGCCTGGATCGGAAACACTGATTCCTTCACTAACCGGAAGGATAGGCTAATTTCTGTTTGGGTTCTTAATTGGTCCTCAAATAAAACACACACAGTCAATAAGAAAGCGTGAAGGATAGTCCAAAGTGGTAATCAGCAGGAGCTACTAAATGTTTGAATTAGAAGGCTTTGAAATGTCATTGTTTTAAAAAATATTTAGAGACTGGGGCATGATTTATTGGAATTGGTTCCTTTTCTAGATTTATGATACTGTTTGTCTTTGCAGGTGATACTCTCTGGAATCATAGGATTAACAACTTGGAAACGGCCTATGATACTCTTGGTATGTACTATTCTTATAAATTGTTACCCTTTGTAAAATGTGCTATTTATGAAGTCTGTTGAGATAAATCATTGAAGAAATGTTCAAGGTTCCATGTTCATTAAAAAAAGAAGTTAACACTGGACAATATTAGAGGTCAAATGTTCTCATAACAGTAAAGTAGGATGATAATTTTGCCTATTTTCTGATTCACTTTAAGATTCTTATATACCCAATTGTAAACACGTGTTTCTCATTCCAGGTTTAGACCTATCATAAAGACATAATTAAAACAAACAAAACAAAACAATTTACTGTGGACATTTTAAAGGAGTGGTCCCCTACGTTTTTGGTCCCAGGGACTGGCGCTCTTATGAGAATCTAATGCCTGAGGATCTGAGGTGGAGCTGAGGCAGTGATGCTAGCACTAGGGAGGGCCACAAACACAGATAAACCTTTGCTCGCTCACCGCTCACCTCCTGCTGTGCAGCCCAGTTCCTAACAGGCCATGGACTGGGACTGGTCCATGGTCTGGGGGTTCAAGACCCCTGTTTTAAAGAATATGCAAAAGTGGAGAGAATAATATAATGCACTCCCTGTACCAATCACCTTCCTTCAATGATTATGTGTTAACTAATGGCCAGTCTTGTTCAACTGGACCCCGCCCTCTATAGTCCGCCTACCCTCTGTATTCTTTTTTCCTCCATATCCTTTTGAAGCAAATCTCATATTAATCATGAGTACATAATTTTTGTATTGTTATAATGCTTTGGTTGAGCAACCTCAGAATCTCATTGCTTAAGTTTTCTATATTCTCTGTCACACAAGTACTATATTATTATGGTGATATAGGCATAGTTGGTGACTTTATTTTTTCATTATCGAGTTAAATTCACAATATAAAATTGTGTTTTAAAGTATACAATTCAGTGGCATTTTATACATTCCCAGTGTCCTTCCTTTGTTTTTATTTGCTGTGTCCTTCACATTTAAAGACTACTATAAAAAATGATAACCAATGAAGTTGCTAAATTTCAAGAATAGAGAATATAGTAAATTCAATTTAAAGTAAACAAAAATTTTTTTCTATGCGACCTTTTTTTAACTTTTCTATCCATTTTGAAATAAGGTTAAATAATTTTCTTGCCATTTGTGTGTATAAACTTAATACTTTAAACAGACTACTGTTTGCTAGGTGATGGGTAATGAATATAAAACTCGTTAAATTCTTAAATAGAAGGAGAAACACATTGTAGCATAGTCAGAAAAATTGATCCTAATATTGTGTGGACGATCTTGAAAAACTAAAGAGTTTTCAGACCCACCAGACAATTTAGGCAGCATTTTACCAGCCCATCAATTATTGCATTTAGTGAAACTATGCTAATATTTCTGGAAGGAACAAATTACTGATGCAGCCTTTTAAAATATTAGCAATATCTGAAAAAATGAGGCTCTGGTTGACTTTTATGGCATGTGTTACCAGTGGCTAAGGTTGTTTTGCAACAAGTCTCTAGGTTTACAGTCTCTGCAGAAGAATTTTGGATGGTATTCAATGTTTATACTAATATTTGGTTATAGGAGTCATCTTTTTCCATTGGGTTGATATTGAAATGCTCAGTAATACAAACCTGAGGTATTTAAATTAAATTAAAATCAGAACATCTCTAATACTTTTTGTACTTTTTAAATTCCAAATGGTGAAGAGACTATGAACTGATTTTCTGGGTAGATATTTAAAAAGCTCTCCTTTTAAGACATTAATTTCTTTAACATTCTTTTCTTTTGGAAAGATGCCTTATTAATTTATTATGTGAACTCAAGCAACTTTAAATGAAAGTGACCTTAATAAAAATGTGTCTTTATTATATTCCTTTAAATTTCTCTCTCATTTTTGTTGGTAAGTATATGTTCTTGGTCACAAAGTTGTAACCAGTTTGTATATCCCTATGTTATGCTCTGCTTTTTCTGTTTAATATTAATTTAATTAAGTTCATATCAGTAAATAATTTTTCATGTATGAGGAGCCTACACTGCCTGTCACTTAAAATTGCCAAGAAGCTTTCTTTCATATTTCTGTATTACCTGTTGGACATTTGAGCTTCTGTATTTTGACTGCTACAAAAGGTCACATAAAGATTATTTTGAAATGTTAATTTACATCAATTTATAAAGAAGATAAATTAATTGATGAGAATTGTATAGGAGAAAACTTTCTGAGTACATCAATAAATCATTTGAGCCTTAGTAAATATCATAAATGAGAAATCCTCAGTCTATGTGAATCTTAGTTGTTGTATACCATTATAACCTGTGCCAAATGCAAAAATGAAAAAATCATGTGATATAATGAAATAAACTGGACAAGCTAGTCAGACACTACTAATTTGAGGCCCGGCTCATCCCCAAAGGCTGTATAACCTTATGCAAACCATTTAACTTTTCTAAGTCTAGTTTTCTTTCCTGAACAAAGGGGATAATCTCATGACACCAAGGGCTGGCTCTACCACCATCCCTCCCCCGCTTACTGGATTCTTTACCTTTTTTGTACCCACCCGCCCCCTCCCGTTCCTGAGTTTAGGGAATGCACCAATGGATGATTTTTGGTGGGAGGTCATGCTCCAAGAGAGAAGCCAGTGGAGCCTTGTGGGTCTGTGTTCTCGAAGAGCCAGGCTTGGCTGGGCAGAGTTCCGGCCCTTATCCCCTTCATGTCCCACACTCTGCCCACAGGAGTACCTTTTGACACTGACACAGCCAGGCTGTCTTACACAAACTCGGGACCTTCTTCCTCTAGTTGTTTGCTTGGCTGGCTCCTTCTCTTCTGAGCCAGCTCAGCAGTCAGTTCCTGAGAGAGACCTTCCCTGACCACCCTGATTACCGTGGTCCCTCGTCCCTGCCCCTCACTATGCGCCAGCACTGGATACTGGGTTCACAGCCTGTGTGCTATTCAATTACTAGTTGTCTGTCTACCCCAGTAGATAGTTCTGTGAGGATGGGAGTTTTGTCTGTCTTCTTCACCCTATATCCCCATGGCCATTGTACTTATTAAGAAACCTAGGTCCTGAGTGAGTTCTTATGGTTTCTCTTTTACTTTTGTCTTAAATTTCTCTTACTTGCTTTTATTCTCTAGAAATTTGTAGTCTTTCCTTTTTAACTTTGGCATGGTTAGGGAGCATTTTAGTGGTGGACGTTGGGAGGGGACTGGTTAGTCTTTTCAGGACCCTTCGAGAGGCAGGATGTTTTCATTTTGAGTTGTTACTGTGCCAATTTAGCAAAGTCACTGGGATGTTGTTGGGAGGTAGAGATAAAGTAAGCAGCTTCCAGAGTATGGGCTTTCTTATAGGTGCTAGCCGACTATCCTGGAATGTGAATTCTTGATTGTCCTGAGGTTGTAGCTTGGGCCAACCAGTATGTACTTAACGTCACACCATCTGTGTTGAAGTATTTTGAAGTTCATTACAGATACACTACAGTAATATGTGAGTATCCAAGTTGCTGAAGGGAGCCCTCTGACCATTCCTGCATTCAGGCTGTCTGGGCCTATATCACAGGCTATAGTGATCGAGTTCTGAATATGACTATGAGAAAACTACATGAACCATGAATGATTTGGGGCAAGAGGGGAGACCATTTTGAATAAGAGAGCATCTTAAAATAGATGCATTGTCATGTGAAAAGTTGCAGAATAATATGTATGGTACCTCTGTGTGTGTGCGTGTGTGTGTGTGTGTGTTAAAAACCTAAGGGATCATACATACATATTGGTAGTTATATAGAAAATTTCTGAAAAGATATACAGAAAACTGTTTACAGTAGGCACTTCCATTGAGTGCAGTGGGAATGGGAAGGAGGGAGACTTCGCTTTTCTACTTTGTACCTGGAGAGTACATAGGTTGAATTGTGTGAAGAGGAGCTATTCTAGTTTCTTGTTTGGGTTTGGCTACCAGTACCTGCAGTGTTCAAACTCTTTTGGGGACTGATTTATCTGTCTTTCTGTGAGCCTTGGTGAGAGGCAGAACCCCATATTCCGCTGTGGAAGCTTCTGAGGCCAGATGCTTACACTTCTGAATGCCAGCAGCCGGGGAACCCATGACATCCACCCACTGACCTTCCTGCCCAGGACTCAGGCTGGAGCCATTGATGCAAAGTAGCCGGGCAACTTAGAATTCATTAGGATAAAGAGGCAACCAGTGTCCAAGGCACCTGTTTCTACAGTGGCATGACCTTGGTAGAGGTCCCAGTACCCAGCTTACCTTGGCTCCTTCCTGGATTTCTGAGCCTGGTCCCTGTGGATTCTGCGAGCTACCTGATAGCCTTGCAAGAAATTCCTTTTCCAATTAAATAGCCCAACTTGGTTTCTGTTGTTCACAACATAAGAACTGTTGTAGGACTGTGATTTTTTTCCTCCATAAATGTTACTTTTATGGCAATTTTTAACAAATGACCTCAAAAATAAAAAAGATTCATTTAAAACATTTGATCATTTATGGTAACTCAGTTGAAGAACAAGAAATCCAGTGAGTGCTCAAGTTGGATTGATTAGTGGTGAGTACTTGGAAAGTGTTATTGGAAGAAACCGAGGATGAGGGTGGGCGTCTGGGCTGGATGGTGATGGGACTGGGTTTTACTAGCTGTAATTTCTCAATGAGAATCCCAAAAGGTCACCTGCTAGAGGTTTGTAAGGAAGAGAAAAAGTATCATTTATAAACGGATATTGCGTATTAGGAATTCCTATATGTTGATAGAGGGAAAGAGTGTAGATTTGAGCCAGACCTGGATATGATTGGGGTCCCTTAGTTAGTTGTAAAATTTGAGGCACAATAAATAAATCACCTCTCTGAGATTGTTATCCATTTATTTTATATCTATATCTATAAAATATATTTACATATGATGTATATACACACATACAATGGACATATATCTCAAACCTACATGGCATATATATACACACACATACTATATATCATACATCTCAAACACTTCACTGTACTATTGTGACATTTTATAATTTACTAAATGCCTTTTTAAGAGGAAAAAGATCTTTTTATATTTAAAAAAGGGGAGCTCATTGGCCCTTCTTACTTTTATTAAAAATAATAGTTAGACCTTTGTTCATTTCTCCCAGCATCCAAACCTGACTACACTCTCCAAATTAATCATTTTAAACTCGTTTCTAGTTTCGATGTTTCTGGCGTCTGTCTCCATCTTGCTGAAGTGAGGGATTTGTTACACTGATGCTCTCCTACCTATCCTCCCCTCCTGTTTTTGAAATTATTTTTATTTCCCCTACTGATGGCTTTATAATTTGAAATAATATTATAAACTTCTACTTCTTAATCCATCAACTTTGGATAACTATGTGTCTTTCTCCCTTCCACCTCCCAGTTTTTTATATTGTCAGTGTTTCAGTATTTACATTTTGCTCTTTAACTGTATTATGCCAGTCAAACTTTGTCTATAAATTGCTTCTAAAATAGTGAAAATCAATAAAAACATTTATGTGAATGTGATTGTACTAAGATGTTAGAATTGGTTTCTCTATTTCCAGATTTACCTGAGGCTGCAAAACAGCTCCCACGTTTCAGTGTGTGTGAGACTAAACAGGATTTACAGAGCTTCTGGGTGAAAACCAGTTTTGCAACCTTTAGCTAATCTCTATCCCCAGCCTATAAAAAGATTTGGAATTAAAGAGACAAATGTTTTCAAGAAAGTTACTAAGTCGCTGTGGCATTTTGAGTTCCACTTCTCTATGGGGAGGGGAGAGGTACTAAAGAGAAGTACTTGGAGAACCTGATATGGACCCCTTGGTGGTTGACTGAACTGGTGTCAGGCATATGCCTGGGGGAATTTAAAGGGCTGGTTGGAGTGCCCTGTGGCCTCAGAGTTAAAGACTGAAGTTGGGAAATAAGTGTTCTTTCACAGACCAAGCCCAAGATGCAAACTTCCAGCTGACCATATAGGCCCTGCAAGAGAAAACAGACCTGGGTGAGCTTAGATCCTGCCCTGGAGAGCCCCTTAGAGGAGTGAGGAGCCTGCACTGCTGGATGCCCAAGTCAAGGGAACTGCGGGCTCAACAATAAGTATCTCAGACAAGCCAATGGAGGCCCCGTTAGGGGGAGAGTCCTCTGTAAACATTTGCTGAGGCCACTTCGCTGCCCCTTACCGTATTTACCATCATGCGCTAGCCTCTCCTTCACTCCCTCCTCTCCTAAATGACAGAGCTGTGGCTCCCAGGCTCAGGGGAAGTAGACACAAAAAGAAGAGAAATTGAGAAGGTTGTATCACTTTTTTTGCCTTTCTCACTGCAGGCTTTCTTGCTCCCTACAGTAGTCAGCCCGATAAGGGAAGCTGAAATTTAAATGAAGTTCTCCGTTTTGGCTGGGACACAAGTATGGATATTTTAATTACCGAAATGAGACTTTGGGTCACTTGAAGTGACTGGAGGATTTTTGTATCTGACATTGACCAGAGAAGTCATAGGTGCAGCACCAAATTTCATCCAAGGGGTCAGGAAAAATGAGCCCTATGCAGTGGGCTTGATTAACATTGAGGATTAGAAAAAGTGGTTTTCTGTTGACCCCCATGAGTCCTGCTTGTTCAAGGGATCAGCTAGATTATTTACATTAGAACCTGGAAGAATGGTCAGCTCTAGAGAGAAGGAACCATAACTATGTGCCACTCGAAGGAGGGCAATTTTGAGCAGCCAGGTCAAATCTATTATTTTTTCTTATTCTCTATCATTTGTTCTAAAATATGTCACATTTTAATTTGCTTCAGCTTTGGACCGTTACTCTGATAACGAGATTTATGTTTTTCCTGGAGTTTCTAAATAACTCTTCTCTTTTTGTTGTTGACAAAAAATGATACCTACTCTCAGAGAACATCTAGCTGCTTATTTTTTAACAGCTTTATTGAGAAAAAATTGACATATCATAACATTCATCCATTTAAAGTGTACAGTTCAATGGTTGTGAGTATGTTCGCAGACATCCGCAAATGTCACCACCATCTATTGTAGAACAATTTTGTCACCCCCAAAGGAAACTGTGTACCCACTGGAAATCACTCCTGATTTCCTTCCAGCCCCAGGAAACCTCTAATACACTCTCTGTCTCTATACATTTGCCTATTCTGGGTATAATATGTGATCCTAAGTAACTTAGCATAATTTTTAACACCATATTTTAAACGGTTATCCATATTGTAGTATGTGTCAGTACACAGATTGTTGCATCATATTTCATTAATGGATATACCACATTTTATTTATCTGTTCATCAGTTGATGAACATTTCTACTTTTGGGCTACTATAAGCAATGCTGCTAAGAACATTAATGTATAATTTTTTTATTGATATGTTTTCATTTATCTTGGCTATATGCTTAGAGTAGAATTGCTGAATCATATGGTAACTCTGAGTTTAACATTTTGAGGAACCGTTTTCCAAAGTGGCTGTGTTATTTTATATTCCAGCAGCATAAGCAGGTTTCGATTTCTCCATATCTTCATTAACACTTATTATCATCTGTATTTTTTAGTACAGCCATCTTTATGGGTGTGAAGTGGTATCTCATTCTGCTTTTAATTTGATGTTGAGCATCTTTTCTTGTGTTTCCCCAATCACTTGGAGAAACATCTATTCAAATACTTTGCCCAATTCTAAGTGTGATTATTGTCTTTATTGTAAGTCCCTTTTCAGATAAATGATTTGCAAATATTTTCCCTCATTCTGTGGGTTGTCTTTTTATTTTTTGATGAAGCACAAGGTTTTTAATTTTGATGAAGTCCGGTCTATATAGTATATTTTTAATGCTATCATAGTAAAGAAAGCTGGTCTAAACCAAGATCATTAAGATTTACTCCTATATTTTCTTCTAAGAGTTTCATTGTTTTAGCTTATGCCGAGGTCTGTGGTCCATTATTTGATCTCTTTTATTTTGAAGACATGTCTCTTCAACAGTGAGAATTTTTTTTCATTTCTTTGATTATTTCCTTGCCTCAATTTGCTCTCCCCTTTTTTTCTAGAACATCTAATAATCAGATGTTGGACCTCTTGAATTGAGCCTTTTTGTTTCTTAACTTTTCAAAGTCTCACATTTTCTATTTCTTTGTCTTTTTTCTTTCTATTCTGGGTATTAAATTTTTTTTTCTTCTGTCATTCTATTGAAATATTTATTTTGAGAATTTTGTGTTTTAATGTTCAGGAATTCTGTTTTGAACTTTGATTTATCCTTTTTCATAGCAGCTGTTCTTCTTTTTATGTATTTGTAATTTCCTCTATCTTTTTGAAGATACATATCAGATACTTTAAAATTTTTCTTTTACATTTTCTGAGTAATCTATGTTTTTTTCCCTGGGGGTACAAGTGGTTCTGGTTGACATCTTGGTCCTTGTTTTTTGTGCTGTTTGGTTTTTGAATGTCTGTTGATTCTTGATTGTTCATTCTAGTTATGACTGAAGAACTAGGTTGGTAATATTTGTAATGTTCGCAATAATTCATAATAATAATAATAATGATGATAAACACTTAACTAAGATGCATGTATTAGCCCACTAATTTCATGAGATATTAATCCTCATTCTGAGGAAACTGAGTCACAGAGAGGCTAAGGAATTTGCCCAAAGTCACTAGCTAGAAGTGGCAAAGTTAGGGTGCAATTCCAGATGGTCTGTCTCTAGAGTCCGTGTGCTTAATAACTACATTGCTTGTGTGGGACTGTTTCCACAGCAGCCTTGTTTATGAAGGAAGGTTGCCTGGGAGCTCTGTGCAGGTGAATGGACCTTAGTGATGGATGTGCTTTATGTTAGGGTATGCTCGGGAGAGGCAGACAGATGACCCCACTCTGCCAAAAAGAAGACTTGACTTTGCGACAAGGAACTTTGCACCCCCACACAGCTTATCCCACTGTTTTAGAAAGAAGTTCACTAGTATTAGCTGGTAGACGAATACTTTTATTCCTTGTTACTTTTGCACCTTCAAAAATCTCCAATATTTTTTCAGTGTTTTATTATGGAAATTCTCAAACTTATTGAAAAGTCGAGCAAATAATACAACAAATTCTTGTATATCTCCCACTTGGATTCCGTAGCTGTTAAAGTTTTACTATGTTTGCTATATCTATACATAAATAAGATATGATATATTGAACTATTTCAAAGACTTCATGGTACTTTAACTTTATATGCTTTAGGAGGAATCTCCTAAAAATAAGACATTCTTCTTCCTACCCATAATAACATTATCATCTTTAAGAAAATGACCAGTAATTTCCTAGTGTCATCTAATATGTTCAGCCCATATTTAATTTTCCCCAATCACTCAAAAATGTTGTATACCTTTTACTTAGTCAAAAAGCTTTTCAACTGAAATTTGGTTTGTGGATATTTCTAAGTATATTTCTGTTTGTGGATATTTCTAAGTGTACAGCTTAATACATTATTGAAAAGTGAATACACCTGTGTAACCTAGTTCTTTTTTTTTTTAATCCAAGACCTAATCAGTCATTTAATTTGATTATTGTCTCATTAGTCTTTTGCATTCTAGAATACGGTTCCGACTTCTTTTTTTTTCTTATTTCAGGATTTGACTTTTGAAGAGATGAGTCAAATTAGTGTGTTTCTTCTTATTCTCCTCTCCTTTCTCTCTCTTTCCCTCTCTATCTCATTCCCTCATTTTCTTCTTCCTTTTCTCCTTCTTCTCTTTCCTTTCCTTCTTTTCCTTTCTTACTTTCCTTCTCTCCCTCTTCTTTCTTCTTTTTTTTTTTTTTGTGGTAAATTTCCAATATACGCCTAATCTGAGAGAACTACTACAACCCCTTGCCCCCATTGCCCAGCTACAATAATCATTAACACATGTTCAGACTTACCTCCTCTACACCCCTAACCATTTCTCTTTTCCCTTGCCTTCGGGTTGTTTTGAAATAAGTCCCAGCCCTCACAACATTTCATCCTTAAATATTTCAGTATATATTTATGAAAGACACATCTGGGATCTCAGCAAGGGTTGTTGACTAGAGCGTGAACATGTGATCTTCCCCTGTAACACGCCCCCAGACATGGTAGGTAGGTTCTGAGAAGGGGTGTCTCAGACAAGTGTTCCAAGAGGCCCATGTGGCCCAGGCTTCTTGTGATCTTGACTTCTATGCCCCGGAATGTCACTTCTTCCACATTCTGTTGGTCAAATAAGTTCCTAAAGCCAGCTTAAAATCAAGAGGAGAAAAATTAGGAATTGGACTCCATCTCTTTTCCTTTCTTTTTTTTCTTTTTTGTTTGTGATTCATAAAAGTTGTGGTAAAATATACATGTAGAATTTATTATTTCTACCATTTTAAAGTGTACAAATTCAGTGGCATTAAGTATTTTCATAACACTGTACAGACATCACCATTATCTATTTCCAGAACTTTTTAATCATCCCAAACAAAAATCTGTACCTATTTAACAATAGCTTCCCATCCTCACCCCCCCCCATTAACCACCATTCTACTTTGTCTCTCTATGAAATTGACCTCATATAAGTATAATCATACAATATTCATCCTTTTGTAACTAGCTAATTTTAAGTTGCATAATGTTTTCAATGTTCATTCCTGATACAGTACATACAGTACATGTCAGTACTTCGTTTTAAGGCTGGATAGTATTCCATTGTATGTGTCGGACTTTACCTCTTGATGTGAGGAACAGCCTGTGAGTCCAGAGAGGGAAGGACTTGATGGTGGCCATCTTTGGGGACTTGTCTTTGAGTAGCAGATTCTTCTCAAGAGCTGTGATCTTTATTACTGGAGACTCATGATATCTGACTCTAACTTGTTGAACCTTGAGAATCTAACAGCAGAGGAGAAGAGGCCAGAAGCAAGAAAAGATCACAAATTAGAGAAGTACAAAGGAAAGGAGAAAGAATAACGGAGTAAGGAAAAGTGAAGTCTCAAGAATCAGAGATCTGCAATTTCATTTAAAACTAACTTTCTGCTGCCTTTCTTCAAATCCAAATTTATTTCTGCCACCTTATTCCCAAGGGGCATAGCAGACCACATTTCTGACCCTTTCACCTTGTTTGAATAGCAAATCTCATGTGTCATGTCATCATCTGATTATTTCTTTTGAGATTCACATTAGAATGTTTCCCTCCTGGTAGTAGCCACATTCCAGTGAGAACATGTTAATTTAGACTTGGCAGAGCTGTCTAAGTTATATGGGGGAATTATGGAGCCAGACACATGCTGAGGGCATCACCCTCTTTTTTTTTTTTTTTATTATTATGCCTGATTGCTTGGGTCATGAGAAAAGTCACTTTTCTGAGAAACGAGGAGCGAAAATGTTGAAAGGGAGCCCTGGGAGACTGGGAATCTGTAAGAGAATGAGGGAAAGGACTCCTGGTAGAGTCAGATTTCTTTTTCACAAGCAAGGGCCTTGAAAGCACTTCTGAGATTTGTATACTTTCATCAGGAATGAGTAACTCTCAGTTACTTATCTTGAAGCTCTTTCCAAACCAAGGAAAAATTGTGTCTTACTCTGGTGAAAAGAGGAAGAATCTTTTCACTCCTGTTGAAAAAGGAATTGGAAATAAATGTTATTATATTTTAAACACTATAAAATAAAGAAAACCTGGGGACAGCCATAACATGAGTAAATCTGACACTTAAATATCTTTGAGGGGAAAGAGAGACAGCTGGTTCTGTTCACAGCAATGGGCCTGTGCTTGGCTTGTTGACAAGGAGAACCAGCCTGGATGTTAGTAACATATCTGCCAAATTTCTGGGAGAGGTTTAAAGGGTGTCATGGGAGTGTAGCCTGGGAGTATGTTCTCTCAGGATCTAAGGATTAAAGGCACACAGACAAACCAAGTCAGTGCATGTATGAGCTCCCGAAACAGGTTCAAAGCAGCAAGAGTCTGGGCTTTGTGAGTGGTTGTGATTTATTATGTTTTGGTGGTTGCCATGGCGCCGGGTGGTCAATCGGAACATTCATTTTGCTAAACTACTTTAGAAAGGTTTGAGTTTGCTGTCTTCAATTGTTTTTCAGTTCATTGCATTGTATTCAGATATCTTTGCTCATGATTCTCCATTTTCATATTAAAATACTTCCCTGAGCTAAATTACAATTATAAATGTTAAGAGTCAAATGAGCAGTTACAGTAACTATCATTGGTTCTGTGGAATTTGTCCTGTTAACCAGGGACTAATCAGTGGTTTGGAGCTTAGCCTCCATGTCTCTGAGAAAATAAATGTTAATATGTCAGGTAGATTCCCAGCCAGATCACACGACATTCTTGTTAAAAGGGAAAATGTAACCTGCATCCTAAGGACCGGCTGCTTTGTTCTTCCACCCACTCACCCATTACCCCTATTCTTTTTCCCTTCACGGTCTCAAGGGAGCCCCCACCCTTGCCCACTTCCTTCCCCAGCAGGTGGTGAGTCCTCATGGCAACAGTGGTAGCCGCGATTTTCATGCAAGCAGTGATAGTCAATCCAGTGTTTGCTTTTCAGAGCCTGTCTGTATGTACTCCAGAATATTAGCAAGAATGCATGATGCCTCCATGTAGTGTGTATCATAAAGAATTGGTTTTCCTTCATTTGTTCTTTGAGTGATTGATGGATTCATTCATTCATTCATTTAGTGTCCTTGGATTTTGCTTTTCATTTATTTTGAGCAATATAAAAGCTGCATATGGAAAAGCGTGACCGAATGAGTTCCAGTGTTTTTTTCTTGGGAGATTGAAAAATGAAGGACAGTGTGAAAGAAAAAGATTCTGAAGCAGTATTAGTATTTTTTAAAGTAAAATTTTTGAGAAGTTTTTCCTCATGAGGAAATAATTTAGTGAGCTTTGGTATTTAAATAGAACACACACACACACACACACACACAAATTCCCTGATCCCATTCATGAGGTCTCTGCCCTCATGACCTAATCACCTCCCAAAGATCCCACTTCATCTTGGGGGTTAGGATTTCAACATGAATTTTGAGGGACACGAACATTCAGACTATAGCACTGAGTTTTATTCCATTTGTGAGTAAGTATACTACAATCTGTTCATCCATTTTCCTATTCTTGGACATTTGCATTGTTTCTAGTTTTTAATTATTATGAATCAGTTGCTATGAACATTCTTGTACTTGTTTTCTTGTGGACATATGCATTGATTTGTCTTGAATACATACCTAACAGTAGATTGATGAATCATAGAGTAATATATTTTTAACTTTATTATAAACTGCCAGTAGTTTTCCATAGTAGATGTACCATTTTCTAATCATTTCTTAGACTTTCAGTCTGTTCTGTTTTTAGCCTCACTATCATTTCCAGATTTATCTGCTGCCACCCATTCTGAACATTTGGAGACTCTGAGGAGTAAATCTGTTGAGTTTGGTCTTTCCTTATTGCTATCATAGGATTCAGTTTTCTCAGGACCACCAAGTCAATTCATACTTGCCCATCAGCTTTCTAGCTCCTAAAATTTTGTTGCTGTTTTCCCCCTTCTCTCTGTCTTTATAGATTTCTGCATTAAAAATTTTTCCTTTATTGCCATTTTAATGGGTTTTCAGGAATAAGTAGAACAAAATGCTATGTTCAATTCACCATTTAAAATCTATTCAATGTTAAACCAGTCTATTTTCACACAGTTATTGGAACTATTTATTTATTTAAACTTGTGTAGTTGAGTTTCTATTGCATCTTGAACTTAGAGCAGTAGGGAAGTAAGAAGCAAAATAAAAGTCATTAGGCAGTAGGGAAAGGTCAAACTATTTTGAGAATGAAATCTTGTATCAAAAAAGACATTCAACAATACCAAGCTGTGATAGGCATAATTATTTAATGATATTATGTGATAGGGATTATGAGGGGCTTCCGGCAAGTAGGAATAGGCAAATTGAAGGTGATGTTTCTTCCTGATAGCCTCAGGTTCCCCAAATATTTTTTGGGGGGTCATTTAATTGAGATCTGGAATGGACTGAAGGTACGATTGCAAGGAATCAGAGCTGTGGCGAATTCCAAATACCGAATTGAATAGCATAGTACCTTTTGCATCAAGCCAGCTGTATATAAGTATCGTAAAATCCTCATGATTCAAGTTAGTAACAATAAAACAAAAAGCATGAAAGGCTTAACTCATGTTGCCAGTCCTTGTGAGACGATCAGCTTTTTGGGTCTTAGATTTTGCATCTTACCCTTAAATGGGTGGATTTTGCATTTTACTCTTAAAAGCCATAGGTGCAGTGGGACAATGCCTCCACTTTTTTGGTCCTACCATCTTTCATGTCTAAAATACAATTTCTAGAAAGACATTTCTACATCAACTCTGGGCTTTTCTGTTTTTCAATGTCAAATCCCAATGATGACTTGGCCTCAGTAGAGTTCAGGAGCTGTAGCCATGGTGTTCACCTCACCGGGCAGGTGATGATAAATTTGAAGTGAGAGCAATAATAACTAGGCTTAAAGATCAGGAAAAAGCTTAGGCTAAATATAAGAAAAAAATTTATATAGAAGTCGTATTAGTCAAGGTCCCAGCAGGACACAGATGATACAATACAATTATAACTTGACAAGAGGTTGACTTAGGGCATGTTCACAAAGGTTGCACAGGGTGCAGGGAACATTGAGGCCGTTACTGTCCCTAGGCCTGATATGAGAAGACGAAGCAGTGGGCAGAATCTGGATGTTGGGATCATGTAGAAATTTCCTTGAGAGGGTCTGTGACTTTCCACCGAGGGACATAGCCAGCCTTAGGCTGCAGAGAAGGAACCAGAAAAATACTTCCCCTGATCTCGCTCTCCTTCATCCCTCCGACCTTCTGTGAGGGCTCCCTGTTGGCTAAACTTAACTAGAGACCAGGGGGCAAAGGAGCCCCATTCACTGTATGATCTCAATTCCTGCTCTGGCAGCTGGACTCAGGATTTTCTTTTTGACTTAAAATATATATATATAGTAAATGTAATTTGTATAAGTCCCAGATCATAAGTTAGCTCTGTTTTGTCAGTTGGATATACACATGTAGCCAATATCCAAAAGGAGACATAGAACATTTTTATCACTCTAGAAAATTTCCTTATCTCTTCCTAGTCAATCCCCTCATTCCACAGGTTCCTTAAAATAAAACAAAACAAAACAGGCAACCATTCTTCTGATTTCTATCATCATGATTATTTAGTCTGACCTTCAACATCGTGTAGGTGGAATCTCAGTATCTGGCTTTTTTTTACTCAAGGTCTTTGAACTTCATGTTGCTGTGCATCAGTAGTTTGTTCCTTTATATTCCTGGAAGTATTCCACTATTTGAAAATACACAATTTGTTTATTTAGTTTCCTGTTGTTGGATATTTGAGTTCTTTTCATTTTTGGACTAATATGAATAAAGCTGCTGTAAACATTCTTCTGTAAGTCTTTTTGTCAGCAATTGCCCTTATTTCTTTGAGTCTATTCCCAGGAGTGGAATTGAGGTCATAGGGTAGGTATATATTTGGCTTTTTTGCACTTTTAAATACAATTTTTATTTTAGAATATTTTTAGATTTACAGAAGTATTACGAAGAAAGTACAGAAAGGTCCTATATACCTCACACCCAGTTTCTGTTATTATTGACATCTTACATTAGTATGGTACGTTTGTCACAATTAATGAACCAGTATTGATATATATTATCAACTAAAATCTATACTCTTCAAATTTCCTTAGTTTTAACCTAATGTCCTTTTTCAGTCTGTGATCCCATCCTAGAATAGCACATTACATTTAGTTGTCATGTCTGCTTAGACTCTTCTCAGCTGTGACTGTTTCTCAGACCTTCTTTGTTTTGGATGACATTGAATGTTTTAAGGGATTCTTGTCAGGTATTTTGTAGAATGTACCTTAATGGGGATTGTCTGTGTTTTTCTCATGATAGAATGAGATTATTATGAGTGTTGGGAAGGAAGATCACAGAAGCAAAATGCCATTTCATCATATCATATCAAAGGTATATGCCATCAACGTGACTTATCACTGATGTTGACCTTGGTCACCTGGTTGGTGTTGTGTTTGTCAGGTTTCTCCGCTAGAAAGTTAGTCTTTCTCCCCTTTTCATACTGTGTTCTTTGGAAGGAACTCACCTTGTGCAGCCTACCCTTAAGGAATAGGGATTTGAGGGTAGAGTATCTTCATAAATTATTTTGAATTTCTCTGCATGGGAGGATTATATTAAAAATTTTAAGAAACTGAAAAACAGTTTTCTAAAGCGGTAGTTGCATTTTGTACCTGGACAGGCAATGTCTGAGAATCCACGTGCTCCTCATCCTCACCAATACTTGCTGTTGTCAGTTTTTTAAATTTTAAGCATTCTCGTTGGTGTGAAGTAGTATCTCACTGTGGTTTTAATTTGCATTCATGATGACTAATGATCTTGACACCTTTTCATGTGCTTATTGAGCATTGCTGTATCTTCCTTTGTGAAATATATGTTTAATCCTCTTGCTCAGTTTTTAGTTTGGGTTATTTGTCTTTTTATTATTGAGTTGAGGAGTTATTTGTATATTCTGGATAGAAGTTCTTTGTTTAATATACGCATGAAATGCTTTCTTTAAGTCTGGGGCTTGTCTATTGGTTTTCTTAATGGTGTCATTTGATGAGCGGGATTTAAGATTTTAATGATAAGATTTGGGGTCTGGTGTTTGGTAATGGGCCCTCACACGTTTTATATCTTATGCTGCTAAGTTTTCATTATGAAGATTAGTGATATGCTGGTGGGCCTAAGGATTGCAAGCACACTTTCTTTTCAAGGCATCTGGTATTGCATTAAAAGAAAATTTCTAAAGAAGAGTTGAAGGCTTCCTCATTGTGACAATAATTGCGTTGCCGGGTGTGGTGATTCCAGATGTGTAAGGTCTCTTTGAGTAGCAACTGCCAATGCACAGAAGAAGCCCATGCAAGAAGACAATGTTCTGTCCTATGCCAGCTTTCATTTTCCAAAAAGCTTTGGCGTGATTATGAATAACACAGTGCAAGAGGGGACATATGCTACATGCTGGTCATGTCAAGTCCTCCAGAAACTGAGGAATCGAGCCTGGGAAACAGTAACACAGCAGCTGCTGCCAGCATTTTCCCCAAGATTTGATGACAGGTTGCATAAGCCTTTTAAATATTAACAGAAAATGGAGAGAAGCAGAAGCCAGACTCCTCTTGGAGAGGAAGAAAGAATCCCTCTTAGGAAAAGTGGCATCATGTGATATTAAATATTGAGTCATAACATGGGTCTGGAAGATGCTTTCAAGCTTCTTGAAATACTAGCAATAAAGAACAAGCTTTCTCTGTTAGAGTTCATGTACGAATTCATTTATCAGCCAATTCTGACATATCGAGCTAACTGAAGCTTTGCTTGGTTCTAACACTGATAATGGTAATTCCAACCTTTTATGTTTGCTTTTGTATTTGTGATAAGGTTTGATTTTGGTAGTAATCATAGTTTCCATGCCGAAAAGCCTGTATAGAGTCTAATTTACATCAAATCACTACTGGCTTCTGAGTTCATATCTGTCAATTCTTAATTAATGTAGGGTAATACTTGTAATATTTAACTTTGCAGAAAAGTACACAGATCATTATACGCTTATTCTTGAGAACCTAAAGTGTTCAGAACTATAAAAAGATTCATCTTTATTTTCACCTGTATACTGTGATTTCTGGCTAGTAGTAGCTCTGAGCTCCTTGACTTCCCTGGGTTCCACTTATATTCTAGAATTCTCCATTTGTTTACTTACCATAGATCCTGCAAAACTCAGAAAAAATAATAATGGCTCAAGGTGGAAATAGCCCTGGCTTAATGTAAAAGGTAAGAGATAGAGTCAGAACTCCCTTATTTGCAAAGAGGAAAAAAAAAATTGGGACATGAAATTATTGAGAAGACTTGAAATCACATGGCATTCCTGAGCACATTAAAACAATTCTGAACAGTGAAAAAAAAAGTTTGGACACTAAAAACATGGTTCTGACTTTTTTTTTTTTTTTAAAGTTCCATTCAGGAAGAGAATTTGAGTTTGTTTTATTGAGACAAAACTCTTGAGTTTAGTTGTTGTCTTTTTCTCACTGCCTTTTTCTTGCTGTTGCAGGTAAACCTCTTCGTTCTGCTTTCTGTGGTGTGTGTCCTCTTGAATTTAGCTGGATTTATCCTAGGCTGCCAAGGGGCCCAGTTTGTGTCCAGTGTGCCCAGGTGTGATCTGGTAAGCCGTCCTAAAACATCACTGTGCACTGAGGCCGCCCCTGGACTGTGTGTCTTTCCTGGTGTACCGGCAGGTGGCTGGCAACATCCAGCCCCAGGCAGAGTCCTAAAGTGTAACCTCAAATCGGTAAAAGAAAGTTGCTTGCTAATTATTTTACTCGAGTTGTCAATTATTTTTTTTTACAAAGCTGGGGCCAACCAGCAAAACTCCAGAACCATGGTAACGTAAAGCATCATTAGTTAGTGAAGGGATGAGTTAGGTGTCCACAATCAATGTTCGTTTGCTCTCATTTAAAGAGGAAAAGTGGATATTATCAGAATCCAGGTCAGCCATCCTTTATTCTCAACCTTGGGAGGCCAGCTGTGTTTCAGCATTCAGAGTATTTCTGATATTTAGGAGAAAATGTGAGGTATATACTATTTATTCTATAGCACTCAGTGAAGTCTGGGTTAGCAGCTATAATAGAAACTTCGTTTCTAGAGGTTTGGGGATTTTAGAATAGTATATAAGAGGTTGTGGACCTTAACCACCTGAACTTTTTTTTCTAATTTTTAATTGTGGTATAATACATATAACATAAAATTGATCCTAACCATTCAGGAGTGTTAAGTACATTTACATTGTTATGTAACCAATCTCCAGAACTCTTTTCATCTTGCAAAACCGAACCTGTTTTATTAAGCAACAATTCCCCATTTGCTCATCCTCCAGCCCCTGGCAAACACTCTTCTACTTTCTGACACTTTGAATTTGACTACCTTAGATACATCATATAAGTAGAATCATACGATGTTCATTTTGTGTGTGTGTGTGTGACTGGCTTATTTTACTTAGCATAAAGTCCTTAAATGTTACCCACATCGTAGCATGTGTCAGAATTTCTGTCCTTTTTAAGGCTGAATAATACTCCACTGTATGTATACAACACATTTTGTTTATCCATTCATCCAACAATGGACTACTGTGTTGTTTTCTTTTGGCTATTGTGAATAATACTGCTATGAAAAGGGGTTTACAAATATTGTTGTGAGACCCTGCTTTTAATCCTTTAGGACATATACACACAAGTGGAATTGCTGGCCATCTCTAAACTTTTTTAAAGGGTTTCTTACTAATGAATACCTCCCTGTGGAACAAAGCAGAATTTTTTTTTTTTAAATAAAGGGACGTTTTAGAAGTTGTACTAAATCTCATCTATTTGGAACTCAGTTAAGAAGCAGTCTCACCTTTTTGAAATCAGCAGGACAGAGAAGGCCATGATAAAGCACTTGCAGTGGGACTCACCACCCTCCCAGACAGGAAAACACCTCACAGATTCCTTAAAATCTGTTGCTCTTTCTTAACAAACCCTCTACAGATTTTTGGATTTTTATCATTTCGTTACTTAACAGCCTGAAGTTATGGAGTCACAGTTCTTAGAACCTTTTCTGGCTTTTGAGGCCATCTACAATTCACCCTAGTCCCACCCTCTCATGGCCACAGCTGACACTGCCTATAACTGAGCCAAAGCCTGCTTGTCATCACCCAAGCTTCTGCCCTACTTTCTTAGCAATGCTGTCTCTCCACCCAGAATTCCCTACCCCTTACTTCCCTAATAATCCAAGTGTTATCAGTCTTTCAAAGATTATCTCCTTCAGGAAATAGTCCCTGATCCTCACAGGAGATTATCTTCCAGAATGTTTAATCTGTAGATCTCTTAGGCATTTATCCTTTTCTTTTTTGGGCTAAAGATATTTACATATCTTTCCTCCCTCTTCTTCCAGGCTGGGATCTCCCTGAGGACAGTGTCTGGTTCTCTATTACCTCGGGAGTTTTCAGCAACTCCCTAAACACTCCTTCATGTACAGAGAATTCCTAGAAAAAAGTTGTGAACAAAGTTTGGTTTTCAAATTACTAATCACACAGCAAGTTAGAAGGGGCAAATTGAGTAGACACAGGCTAGAAGTGAAAAGTCGTAATATATGGAAAGACAGTTGGTGAAAATTATATGCAAGACATGGTGCTAGAGGCTGCAGAGAGTAGAAGGAAAAGTCAGACATCCTTTCTGACCTGGAAACTTATCATGTAGCAGGAGGAGTAGGATACACATGGCAAACACTTGATCATTTCATGGAGGGGATGAATAAACAAAGCCCAGCTGCGGAGTAAGGAAGACTGATCAGCTACTAGAGCGCGACTCAGCGCTAGAGGACGCAGAAGAAAGGCCGTATCCATGGGAAGATGGGGAAGACTGGGGAAGCCTGGAATATAGGTATTTGAGATGGACTTTGAACAGTGAGTATAGAAGGGAGTGGATAGAAACCAAGAGAGCAGAGGATTTGGAGGACAGTGTGGGGGAGTTAGCCTCGTGGTTAGATCACTGGTAGCTCTGGAGAAAACAGAAGCCGGTCTGCAGGGGTTAAGAGTATAATATGATCGACTTTTCTGAGAAATTCTATTTTCTACCCCAGCTGCCCAATAGAATAACCTGGGGGAACTTTTTAAAAAATACCCAAACTTGGGCCCACGTTCAGAATTCTCTAGAGTGGGGGCCTAGACATGAGTTGTGTTCCCCCCCCCTACTCAAAGCTTTTAAATGTATTTTTAATTAATTTTTTTCTCACCATGAAGCCAACTCTATGATAATTTCATATTATATAATTGTAAAAATTGGGGCAAGCCATAAAAGTATAGGACAGAATTTAAAAATCATTTGAAATCTTACCATTCTGGGATACCACAGTCAACTCCTTGACAATTTTTTTCCTCATTTCTTTATGCATAAGAACACATAATTTTCCCTCAATGGGACCATATCATAATTTTGTTTCATAGGGAGACTATTTGACAAATTAAGTCTTTTGGGGAAAAAGGATGCTCTCCTTTCCTTTTTCCCTCTCTACCCACATTAGTCACCCCAAATCCATGGTAACAGGCTGGGAAGTTCATGTTCATGTTCTCACACTCATACAGTCTTACATAAATGTGTATGGGGTGGGGTTATTCATAATTTAGTTTTCAAAAATGGGATATACTGTGTCTATTTCCCTGAATATTGTTTTTCTTTTACTTAAAGCTATAGTAGAAACAGAGCTAACATCCCTTATTTCTTTGCACAGGTTAGTTCTCTATTTTCTTGTTCTCTGTCGTGGTTTGGGTTTTGGCCACTAGAAACAATGCTGCCTGCAGAGCATCCTGCATGTCCCCGTGTGGGCTTTTGCCTAAGTGGGGTCAGCTCCCAGGACAGTGAATGCTCTTCAGCTTGTCTCATATTTTTGTTATACATTCAACTATTTGATGGCTCTATTTTTTAAAATTGAGGTTAAATTTACAAACAGTGAAAAGCACAGATCTTAAGTGTGTAGTTCATTCCACTTTGACCAATGTATATTTTCATCTTGACAAATACACTCATGTGTGCACCCCAGAAAAGATCTAGAACATTTCAGCACTTTAGAAAGTCCTTCGGTGTTTCCTCTCAGGCAGTTTCTACTCTCGCAGGCAGCCATTGTTCCAGTTGCTTGGACTATAGATTGGTTTTGCCTTTTCTTGACCTTCACGTAAATGGAGTCAGATAGTATGTACCTTTTTGCCTCTGACTTATTTTGCTCAGCATGAAGCTTTTGAGATTCATCCATGTTTTTGTTTTTATATCAGTTATTTGCTCTTTTTTTTTTTTTTTTTTGGCAGAGTAGTTTTTCACTGTATAAAAATGCTACAGTTTATTTGATCCATTCTCCTGTTGGTGGACATTTGGGTTGTTTCCAGTTCGGATGTATTATGAACAAAGCTATTGTAAATATTTTTGTAATATTTTTTTTGTAATAGGTTTTTCTTGGGGGGAGGGCATGTTTTTATTTCTCTTGAGTAAATACATATTGGTAGAACTGCTGGGTCATGTGGTAATTATATGTCTAACTTTATAAATAACTACTGAATGATTTTCCAAAGTATTTGGGGAGTAAATATTTTTAACTTAGAATGTATTGCCATTTCCTTTAATAAATGGCTTCTCCTCACATGTTCACCTGCCACCCTCCTCCAGCAACAAGTGTTTCTTGCTCTTGAAATTTTTCCCAGTCTCATGGGACTGAAGAGAGATCTCATTCTTACTTTAGTTTATAGTTTCCTAATTGCTAAAGATGGCATTGCCGTTTTTTGTTGAAAATTTCTCAGAAGATTTTAATGTGCAGCTCGGGTTGAAAACCATAATACTGAGTAATGAGGAGAGGGTCTGATGGCTTCAGGGAATAGTGTCAAGATTGAAGAATAGATGTTTTTCACTTAAGATTGGGCAGTCTTGAACAGGTTTGTTTGCAGATAGGTTAAAGAGATTGATGATAAAGTAGAATACATTTTTAGAAACATTGCTCAGAGAGAAGATTAAGAAAGGAAGGTGAAGAATCAGAAACAGGAAATACACTGAACACAAAACACATAGTTGCTTAGAATAATTCTGTAAAGCCTCAGGGCTTCTTGTATCATCGGGCACAGTAATTGATATTCCTTATAATTTGCATAATGATTAAACTTTCAAATAGTCTTGTTTAAAAGGATTAATTTTCATTCATTTGGAAAATTTTGCCATCCAGACTGGCTCACCCCAAAGATATTTCATATATTTAGATGTCTGGTGTTGTGTGAATAATACAATCATGTGTATACATCCCACACAGGCCTGGTTTCTCCTCTAACAGAATGCCTTGTATCAAGAATGGACTCATTGTGAGAAGGAAGTACTTTGTAAGATGACACCTCTTCTTACCTGAGGGAGGTAAAATCCTCAGGTAAAATCCTGAGGCTTACACAAGTACCAGAAATACAAATTACACTACGTCATGTCGGAAAATTGAGCTTGGTTCCTGTTTGGGTAGAAGGGGGTCTTGTGTACATGAGCAGAATGGAGACGTGCAGAATGTATTATCTCTCTTAGCTGCTTCTTTGTTACTGCTAAAGAGTGCTCTAAGTATTGAAACAGGAAGTTCTAAGCTGGAGATTTTAAAGGAGGAAGCCCATTAGGAGTAATATTTACCTGCCGAATTTAGCCCAGTGCAAGGACTGTTATTAATTATGGAAGAGGAGCCAAGAGAAAGCCAATGATCCCTGAGAGAAAGGAAAATTTCCTACCTGCCTAGACCCTGCCTAGAGAAATTCTGTCTGAATGGCCACAGTAGTTTTCCTTTAGAAGGCAAAAATCTAGTTCGGATATGAGCAGCAGAATTCATGTTAAAAAATATGAGACAATGGAAGAAAAATTCAAATACAAACAGCCTTATATCTGTGTTTTGGGGGTGGGGAGGGGAGTCATGGATCTAAATGTGGGGACATTGCTGAGGTAATGTCCACGAACAAACCAGGAAAGGACAGAGACCAAATGGGAATGAACTGGTAGACTATGGAGTCCAGCAAAGTAACTCTAGTTGCAATTCTTTGTATCACAGGCAGAATTTACATCAAAATATAGGCATCAGTGTTTGATATAATAATACATCTCTTAATGTGGTTTAAGGACAAGGAATAAAAAAATGTTACAGAATCCTTGGAATTCTGGAAAAGGCAAAACTAATCTATGTAGAAAAAAATCAGAAACAGTGGTTGCCTCAAGGAGGGTGTGGGCAGCAATTGATGGAGAAGGAACATGAGGAAATTAACTCCTGTGATAGAAAAGTTTTCTATTTTGATAGGATTCGGGTTACATAGGTGTATGCCTTGCTCAAAATTCCTTGAATGGTATGCTTACGATTTGTATATGTAAAATTTATGTGTGTGTATGTAAATTTCATCTCAAAAAAAGAAAAACCACAACCAAACCGAAAACTGTTGTGTAATCCAGTAGTGGAATTCTTTTTCCTTTAGCTTCCTAGTCAGCTTGTGTTATAAGGAACTAAATTTTCTCCTAATTTGGAAAAATGCATGAAATTTATTACTATGACTAGAGGGTAAGAATCGTAGTAAGAAAAAAAAATTTTTTTCTGTTTAGTAACTAAAGCATTGTAGATGTTCGTTCTTAAAGATTACTGAAGAATTTTGCAGTGAAGTCAAAGCTGCCTGATTAATTTAACAAGTATGAAAGAGGCATGGCCTTTCTTTTTAGCTGAGATGGCATAGGCAATTTCAACAACTCAAGCAGCAGAGCAAGTAAGAACAAACCTCTGCCCCCAATTTATGAGTTTGATGAGCCAAAATCAGGTGTTAAACATATTTTCACAGCCTAACTTAAGGGAAACTTGGAAAAGTGACCAAAAGTTTACAAAGCATCTCACTAAAATATGTATGAGATTGCTCATCAGTGATGTTATCACTTCAAAAGAGAGAGCATTGAAGATGTGAACTAAGAGATCTCTTCAAGTCTACATGGTTTAGGGCTACTCTCACCAACTAACTATACCCTGCGCTTCTTAACAGGCACATGGTAGATTGAACTGTCTTGCCCTCTTGGAGTTTGGTGAGGCATTATGATTTGCTTTGGCAATGATATGTGAGCTAAAGTGATGAGTGTCATTTCCAAGAGGAAAATTTAAGCTAGAGTTACCCAAGATTTGGAATAAAAGTACAGGACACCCAGTTAAATCTGAATCTCAAATAAACAGCTAATAGGTTTTTACTATTAACATGTAAACATGTCTCATGTAATATTTAGGACATATACTAAAAAGTGGTCTGCTATTTATCTGAATTCAAATTTAACTGGTCATCTTGCATCTTATCTGGCAGCCCTACTTTAAGTGCCAGTGTGCAATTCATCTTGTGTTTTCTATCTCTCTCTGGCATAGCGATTATCAATCCTGGAACGGTAGATGCTCCATCAACCTGGGTCTCTAAGGAAATATGATGAGCAGAGTCTCCTGCTGACCTGTAATGGACATGCAGATATTTAAGAAATAACTTTGGTTGGTTAAGCCATCGAAAGTTTGCAGACCCTAGCATACCCTAGCCTATCCTGACTGATATAGACACTGCCTGACACTGAACCCTGCCATATCTTGTCCATAGGATTGGTGCTTCATAGTGTAGCCTGTATATTTTTTCTTACTAATTAAATTATTCTTCTGTCTTTTCCCCCTTAAGGTGGACTTAGGTGAAGGCAAGATTTGCTTCTGTTGTGAAGAATTTCAACCAACTAAATGCACAGACAAAGAAAATGCCTTGAAACTCTTCCCAGTTCAGCCTTGTAGTGCGGTTCACCTTCTACTTAAGGTACCTCAAATGGATTCAACCACCCAGCAAAAAATATACCGCAGAGCCCCCAGAGAAGGCTAAGTTACTTGAAATATCCCTACCCTGTTACCTGCCTCAAACAGTTACACTTCTGGAAGAACATATGAGCAACCCCTCATCAGTGCTCAGAGACAGAACTGAATACAGGAAGAGCACAGATTGTGTGTCTTTTAAATTATGTATGGATGGCTTTCTTTGTATTCAAGAAGTATAAGATAGTAAAAAATGTAAAGGAGATTAAATATATACATATGTATATATGTGTATATATGTGTATGTGCACACATGCACATATAGCTACACATATATGATGTAGGTGTTCCCAAAACCTTTAAATTGCACGCCCATTTGTCATTGCTCTGATGCTCCTTTGTTGGCGTAAGTGAGCAGTTGAGTCCTGCCATTCCAGGACACGTAGACTTCGGAGAGATATTGGCCAGGAAATACAAGAGAACTGCAAGCACTTTGCTTCTTGTTTAATAGGCAACAGCTATAATAAGCAACAGAGATTAAAAACAGATGACCTCAGTTAACGAAAAATACAAAATTAACGTTTATTACAGTATTGGATACAAACTGTGTCCTGACTTAAGGCCCATCTTACCAGTGAGTGACAAGATCAGCTGGTGAACCAAGTCTACTAATGACAACTTTCTTTAGATCTTTGTTTTGAGTTCGTTTTTTTTTGTGGGGAAGAGGGACCTCTGAGCAGAGAGAAGCTGACGGCTCTCTGGGTTATGTGAGATATTTAAAAAAAAATGGCCTTCTTTCTTTGGCTTCTGGATTTTTGAAAGCTGACTCACCCCCAAACTTTCTGAGCCAGGACTTACTTAGCTTGGGGAAAGCCCCACGAAGGAGCCAGGGCTATGGCAACAGAAACTTTTGGAATGGCCTTTGCTGCTATTTCGAGATATGTATTTGGAGGAGAAAAGCCCTGTTTACAATTGGGCAGCCGGCCCCCTCCGTTGTCCCAGTTGTGTGCCCCCGGCAGCTCTGCCAATAGCTCCTGAAATAGAATCAGTGGCCACAAGTTAAGCAGCAAGCTGTCCTGGTGCGAGGCTATGGGAGGGGGAGGCTGGGAATGGATGTCACTGGGGACACCAGCTTTAGGAGGGACTCTCATTACTCTCTTGGAATAAACATCTCCAGACAGTGTTCTGATGCTTGCAGACAGAAATATTGTAGTATCAGGTCTTTCTGGGACAGAAAGCTTCTATGATAAGTTTTGCAAATTAAGAAGTACACACTATTGCGTGAGAGTGATAATAATCACCAGCATTTATTTTGGCACTTACCATGTAAGTCCTTTAATGCATTTTTCTCATGAGAATTGGGACATTTTTATTATTGTTATTATTATTATTATTATTATTTTAAAATAATTTTGTAAAGTTTTAATATTGCGTTTCGGTCATCTGCTTCAATGTCATTGTTCCTTGTTCTAGAAAGTCCTTTTCGCCCTGTGTGCCTTGAATGCCCTGACCACCACCGTCTGCTTGGTGGCCGCCGCCCTTCGCTACCTCCAGATATTTGCAGCCAGAAGATCCTGCAGCGTAAGTCCATGCGAGGTGGCACTGTGGC
This sequence comes from Rousettus aegyptiacus, assembly GCF_014176215.1. Lineage (NCBI taxonomy): Eukaryota > Metazoa > Chordata > Mammalia > Chiroptera > Pteropodidae > Rousettus > Rousettus aegyptiacus. Next base: position 45,149,855 of record NW_023416306.1, on the reverse strand, counting down.
TACATTTTCACTGAGCTGGCCCAGGGACCTTTCTGTGTAATCCATTGCTTTTCTCCCCGAGCCTTTGCAGTAAGGGCTGGTGACTAACGGTGGTGCTGTTTAATTAGGATGAATCCCAGATTTCTGCTGAAGAAGTGGAAGAACACGGACGCATCCCAGATCCTGATGACTTCGTGCCGCCAGTGCCCCCCCCTTCCTATTTCGCCACATTTTACTCGTGCACACCCCGGATGAACCGCAGGTATGGTTTCTAGGACCGCTCCCTCCCACCCAGGTCTCTGTGGGGTACTCTCAGTTTTGAAGACAGAAGGATCTCCACAACTCACACTAGGAGCTCTGACTTCTCTCCGAAATCTAGACAGATTGTGTTATTCTGTGTTATCGTGGTTTTTTTTTGCATGCGTTATTGTATTGTGTTATATTTTTAGGATTTTTTATTTTCTCCTCTTTTTTCCTTTCCCTGTCCCTCCATCCCTGCCTACCTTCCCCTCCCCTCTCTTTTGCTCTCTCTCTCTCTCCTCTTTTTGTCTGATAAACTGCAAGAAACTAAAGAAAAGTCAAACCTTGATACAAGGTTATACTTTTTCAATTTCAATTAGCTTCTTAGGAAAACTGACACCCAGTGAGATAACGGCTGTAATTCGACATGATTGAGAGCTGCTGTTGCCTTGGAAACGTGCTCAGTTAGGCCAAATCGATGTTCATTATAACACCATCAGCAGGTCCCCAAATCATGAAATTCTTCCCAGCCATTAAAAAAAGATGAATTATTAATTACACCTTCCTGGTCTAGAAAAAATAGTCACCATGCTTATTTTCCTTTTCAAATGCTAGCTCAAAATTTGATCATCTGTTTCTTAACTCTAAGGAATCATTACTTGTAACATTATTATTTGTAGAACAAAATGCTGCATGCCTTCTGATTTTTGGTGACTTCTAGAATTGTTATTCTCTAAGGAATGACTTCATTTATTCATTCAACAAATATTTAATCAGTCCGTTGCTTATTAGTCACTGTGCTCCATTATTGAGAATTCAGAATGAGTTAGATTCAAATTCTTCCTCTATCAGGGAGCTCACAGTCAAGGGCATTCAAAATGAGTGTTATTAGGATCACAGCAGTTCTCAAAAGAAAGAATTTCAGTGCACAGAGGACCACCCAACCTGGAACAGTGGCCGGGCTGCAGAAAACTTTAAGAGTTAGCCAGTGTTAGCTTCCTGGATGAAGTGATCTTAAGCTGAATTTAGAGGATAAGCAAGCCTATGTTTACGCTTCCAAAAGAGAATCTCTGAATTCTACAGAAAGGTTAGTGTCTTTAGCTCGATACTTAGAGGGCCAGGAATTTTCACCTTTTAATACGAATAGAGAGTTATCAAACAAATTTGGCTCCAGGCTTGGGTTTTTTGGAATCCATTTTCTAATGCGCAGGGCAGCGATGTGACTGGGAAACAGGTCACCAGTGGGGGCTACCACCACGTGCTGCTAATGTTCTTTCCAACGGGTTACCTTCCCGACTTGTCCCTCAGGGTCATACCTAGACCCGCCTCCATGCTATCTCATGCTCACCTGCCTAGGCAGGTCGAAAAGACCACAAAGCCAGAGGGGGCATCAGCCGGCTGGACAGATGGAGGTGGGGCATCCTGGGGGACAGCTCAGCGTCACTGTTGTTCAGGGAGTGGTGTACTAAAATTCAAGCCTCAGGGGCCAGAACAGCTTCCCCAGTCTCTTAGGAAATGGGCCAATAATTACAGGGGCCAGAGAGACAGAGCAACAAAACTCATACTGTTTGTGTACATTAGGACACATTTGCTAAAACCTTGGCTCGGTCTCAGGCTGGGTGAAGAGGGCACATGGGAGGACTGTAGAAACACCTGTTATTTCATGGTTGGGATGGGAAATGCCCTCTTCAGGAAGAATTCCGTGACACTGAGGTCGTGGGTGAGCACTTGGTTGACCAAAGAGGAGGCAACGGACTTAATTTCCTGCGGAGGCAGAGAGGGAAAGTGACCCATGTGGGTTTAGGAGTCATGTGCCTCCAGGAGTCCTATAGAAACCTCTCCCCCATCCGCTCCTCCTCAGTCATGTTCAGCAGGGTGGGCATTTCTGCTCCCCATCTGTGTGCTTTCCTGGATTTGTCCCCCAGTCCTGAGAGAGCCCCTGGCCAAATCTAGGTTGGAAGTAGACAGAAGAGTGTCTCGTTATCATTCAAAACTTTCTTGAAGCAACATGGGGGAGGGTGCTAAAGCAAAACACCTTTGTGAGAAAGAAGATACTACTCAGCCTAAAATGTATGCCTGGAGCTCTAGATCAGATCTCCAACAGGCAAACACTCTCATGTTCTGAAATGCTACCAATATCGGAAAGTGCAGTCCACTTTCCTTTTTAAAATGGCTAAATTTATTCACCTTTAGATACATATTCTATCAAAGATATTTTTAAGTTTTACTGATTTTGCTAGATTCTCAGTATAAATGAACTTTGTAGATACTAGCTGTTTTACCCAGTTAGTAATTTTCTATCTTGTAAGCAGGCAGGCAAAATATTAATGAATGTTTTTTTAAAATTTCCACAATCAGTTATGCTAAGTGTTTTCACACAATAGAGGCTCCCCATTTCTTGTAAAGTATTATGACCTCTCAGAAGAGGTTTATTTATTTAACTTCTATAAATACAACCACTTCATGCATTGGTATCTCCTTGAGAAAGGGCTTCTCAAGTTACTGTCATAAACTGAAGCCTGATTGCAGTCAAGGCTTCTGTCCAAAGATGGCTTATCTACTTTGTGAATCGATTTGTAAGTACAGGAGGGGCTCTGCGTATCCCGTGCCCACTACTCTAGGGAGCCCCCCATTCTCAGAAGTTGGCTCGAGTCAGGAGTCAAAAAAGAAGAGTCTCCAAACCCTTTCACTGAGGTGGGCCTGCTTGTACTGTGGGGATGATACCTGCTATAGAATGTTAAAGAGGAGGGGGTGGGAGCCAGGTTGACCCGGGCATTTCTTGAATGTGAAGACAAAAATGCCACCCATTTTTTTTCCTAACAAGCTTCAAAACCCACACTCAGGTAGAGCGGGGCTGTGCTAGGGGTTGACGCAGCGCTCAACCCCTGTCTTGCTCCCCGCTCCATGGGCGGAAACCCTACCACCGTGTGCCCAGCGAAAGGGCATATTAGTTGCTGCATCACTCTTGGATGAGTTCTCAAGGCCTATTTGTAGCATCAAAGCAGAACACATGCATGATCTGTTTGGGTTTCCTGTTCATCTTTAGTGCTTAGGAACATGAACCAATGAAGGTTTCCTGAAGACTTTGGGATGACTTGAAAGAGCCCAGGCTCTGGTATCTCTTAAAAGGATGACCTTTTGTAGATCTCTTATTTCTCATCATTTCTGAGCCTCAGTTTCCTTATTCACCTGCATTGCTACATGGCTGCCGAGAGGATTGTTAAGAGATAATGGGCATTAAAAAAGTCCTTCTAAAAATAAAAGCTTAGACTGAGCTATACCAGTGTTACTTGCCCAGTTTAAAGTGTTCTTGGCACGAATCTTACACTTAAGATACATGTAGCCCTTAATCTTACCCCTACCTTAGCAGGTAGCAGTTTTCCTAAGACACAGGTTCTTAATAAAATCCTCATTACCTTTCCCAGATATAACAGGGCTTTAATTTCAGCCACCATAATCCATTTCCTTTTGCAGTGGTCTCAGTCCTAGCTGTGCATCAGAATCACCTAGGGGCATTGACAACCTACAGATACCCAGGTCCCTCAGCAGGCAATTAGAGGAGAATTTGTGGAGGTGAGGTCTGGGTCATCCAAAGTTGAGAAACCTCCCCAGGCAATTCTACTCTGTAGCCAGGGTTGCAAGCCCTACGGGATCAGGAAAAACCTTCCAGGAGCTACCAGACCCATTTCCCTCCAAGGGTCCTTATTTACCCAAAGCGATAAAATAAGGAAAAGCTGCCTAACAGGAAAGGAATTTTCCTGCCGCACTAACTCTAGCAGCATCTTCCATCAAAATGAGGCTTTCCTGGTCATTTTTATAACCACCATAGAAGCTTCATTTTGCAATCAATTTAGATAAAGAGCATCACCCTCCCCCCACCAGTTTTTCTTCTTGAAGAGATTCTGTAGTAGTTTACGATCTAAAATGGAAGCTTTTTCCTCTGACCCCTTGGCCCTAAGCAAGCCCTCTCTTCTTTGTGAACGTAATGTATAGGAAACCACGGGGCTGGGAATATAAAACGAACACTGCCAGAGCTAACGAACAAGCAGGGATATTAACTTTCCAGGCAAGGGCACAGCAGTGAAGAAATGCTGGCAGAGTTGGCCAAGGGGGAAAAGCCAAGGGTTTATAAGTGCTAGAAAGATGGCTCTTGAAGGTTATGCTGATTATGGATTGAAGACTGGCCCTCTGGAGAAGACAGAAGGAGTCTCTGGGTCTCATCGAGTAAAACAGGTCTCCTTGATCCTTGGTCAGGTCCAGGCAGAGTCTGGCTTCCTGGAGTCGCTGGGCGTTTGTAGTTCTCGCACAGCCCCGGCTGGAATGGAGACAGTTGGTGTGAAACCTGTGGGCAAGTCCTGATCTAAGGAGAGAATGTCCCTTTTTTGAAAACTTTGCAAGGACCTCTCACAGCCACCCTTGGGAGAAACCATTCATGCCGGCACTTTTATTTAGACATGTTATGTGCTATGTTCTGAGCCTACACATATCCCCACATTAGGTGTCAAAACATAACCTCCTCCCTTACGTTTCAGGTCAGCAGGGGCTGAGAGTCTTCCTTCTGAGAGAAGATAAAGGGGAGAGGGGAGAGCTTTTTCATCTGTTTCCCTCAGCCCACAGGAGTCTCATTCTTCTAAATCCCAGAATTCTGGAAGTTTAATTGTTAGGAATGAAGAACATCACAGCTTTTTCAACTTTTTTTCCTCCACCAATTACAGTTTTGTAAATGAGCATGAGGAATAAAATGAAACAGCCATCAATCCAGAAGTGCCTTTCTGAAAAAGCAGTCTCCCTCATACAACTGGCTCCAGAATGTCTTTCATTAGTCTTTTAGTTTATGTCCGTTTATGTATTTCAAGAACAAATGTTACATTTTGCTATTATCTGTTTTTTTTCTCCTCCACTACTTTGTGGCCTGAAATCTGTTTTTTTTTTTTTAATCTTCTGTGTGTGTGTGTGTGTGTGTGTGTGTGTGTTTAAATTGAGATATAATTGAAATACAATACAGTTTCAGGTGTACAATGTAATGGTTTGTTATTTGTTTGTATTGCAAAATGATCACCACAGCAAGACTAGTTTAACATCTATCATTACACATAGTTTAAAAGGTTTTTTTTTTTTTTCTCACAATGCAATATATAGATATGCCTTACTACTAAATTGTACACCTGAAACTTACTGGATTTTGTTAACCAACGTCACCATAAAAAAAGAAAAAAAAGAAAAAGTTTTTTCTTGTGATGAGAACTGTTAAGATCTACTCTCTTAGCAACTTTCAAATATACAAAACTGTGTTATTAACTGTAGTCACTATGCTGTGTATTACATCCCCACAAATTATTTATTTTATAACTGGAAGTTTTGTTAAAGGCTACAAACTTCTATGTATTTTTAACTATTATTTTGAAATTTAGCTTCTTTGTTACCTAGATTATTTGTGTATGTGTGTGTGTGTGTCTTCTCCCACCCCCACCCCAAATCTTAACAGCAACTATGATGAATTTTCACTAATGCAAAGTAAAATGAAGATTTGAGGGCTGAAAAATATGCACATGTAATTTTCTATGGACACTGGCAGAAAATCTTGTGGGTTTTTTTGTTTTTGTTTTTCGCTGCCAAGGGTCCCACAGGACAAAAACCGCGGTGCCTGGCATGCAGCAAGCACTCAGTCAGTGTTTGTTGAATGGCCACCTTTAATAGGGGTCACTTTGTGATTTCTCCCGCAATATGCGGCTTTGTCTCTGAGCTATGGCATTGTTCACTTTATTTGAAAATTTCATATATCCTTTTAAATGTTTTTTGAACATGTAGTGAGTTTCTATCATGAGCAGACATTGGGGAAACCCAGGCAAGGAACTTGGCATATATTTACTAATGTAAGAAATAATTGAGTTTCCCCGAGTCCCTAGTCTTGTTTTGTGTTTTCCTTTGAGATGAAATTCACATAACATGAAATTAACCGTTTGAACATGTGCAGTTGAGTAGCATTTAGTACATTCACGATAAGGTGCCACCATCACCTCCACCTTGTTTTAAAGCATTTCGTCGCCTCCGAGGGGAGCCTGTTAAGCAGTCACTCACTCCTCGTTCCCCCCAGCCCCTGGCAGTCACTAATCTGCTTTTATTCTCTTATGGATTATTGTTTCCTTTTTGCCTAGTGGATTTAAAAGTAATGATGGCATTGCATTTTATACATGGTCACTTGCTTAAGGATAACCCTCTAGAGGCAAAGGCCAGCGTGTAGGAGCCGCTAACGTCAGGTAGCCAGATGGCCTGATGCCAGCGTGCTTTTCCTAGGATGGTTGGTCCCGATGTCATTCCACTGCCGCATATCTACGGAGCACGAATCAAGGGTGTGGAAGTGTTCTGTCCGCTGGACCCCCCACCTCCCTATGAAGCTGTGGTGAACCAGACCGACCAGGAGCAGGTACTGTTTATGGAGTTTCTCTTTGGTACGTTGACCACAAGCATGTGACACAGAGAACAATGGGAGAACGTGCCTTGCAGATCTTTTTACAAAGTTCGCTGAGTCCAGATGACGCTTGAGTTGATTATCAACAAATCTCTCTCTTCTTTCTGGTGATTCAGGGATCTTCATTCCAAATGCCAGAAGGATCAGAAGCTGCCACGAGGCCTTTGGAACCAATCTGCATGCCGGTGACTCAAGGTGATAAACTCATTATCACTGCCCAAACTTGTGATTCAGTAAATTAAAACATGATAAAATTATGATCTCTATGATATTTTGTTGGGGGGGGGGTGGGTCAGATATTCTTGGAGCAAATGATTTAAGTTACATCTTTTCCTGGTGTAAAAATACTATCAACTATTAGGGCTTACAAGTGAGAGTTAACATGTGAACAGAAATACAGATATCCTTAGAATCTTCTAACCATACTAACCAGACTATTCTGGACCTAAGAAATAGATTACAGAGTTTAATTTGGCATTCCTGTGCTTTCCGACCAAAGATTACTATTTTTTTTTTCTCCTGTTAAAATAACATGAGCTCTTTTTAAGGGGAAAAAAAGCGTTTCATCTATTGCAGGATGATTTGCTGTGAGGTTGTGCTGTCACTTATAACCTAGGGCCCAGGTCATTCTGCCTTAACATGTGCTGATTTCTGATTTCTAGTCCCACATTAAATACTAGAGTCAGTTTATACTTATCCTTGTAATTTAAGGGAACGTTATTATAGCTGTCTCTCTTTGAAGAGGTTTTAAATCGCCCAGAGAATTGTCCACCAGGACAAATCTGTACTTGGTGATAAATAATGGATCAACTTGGCTATTTTAGGTGGAGGTAATTTTTCAGCAGCACCATTTGGAATTGGGTTCTTGTTCTGTTCACCTTCCATCTTATGTAGGATTGTGCAGCACTGTTCTGTTTCCTACGTATGTTTGTAATTCATTCATTTCTTTGAAAAGTTTCCCAGACCACAACTCAGGCTTACAAATTATGTGATTTTCTTTTCCTGAGTAAAAGTCATCCAATTCCAGACTGGATTTACTGATTCATTTAGTGGCCACTGGCTCTTTAACTTGGCTTTCCAGGAGTTTCACAGCTTGGCCTGCAGATGCCTCCTCTGCCTGCATTTGGTCTGTAGCCCGCAGGGCAGCTGCCTCACCTGTGCAGGTATTACCTTCCACCCAATAAATCTCATCCTGAATGGCCAGAAACTATAGGATGGCTAGGAGCTTTCCAATACTGCAGCTGTACTAGGATGCTTCACTGGAGAAGATGCTAAGTGCCGTTAGAAAAAATCTGACATTTTGACCAGGCTTTTTAATTGTGTTCTTGGATTTAAAGGTTTTTATTTGTTTTTTTGTTGTTGTTATGTTTTATTGTTTTTAGGGCCAAAGGGTGGTTTGGAGAGGAGGCATTTCCCGTAGTGCTGAGAAATACAAACTTGCTGGGCCAGCAGCCTAAGCAAATGTTGTTAACTGTATTACCCATACCCAGCAGGTGTGGGCTCACAGGTGTTTCCTGCCCAACATTCTGAAAGCTGCAGCTGGTGAAATCATTTTTATTTCTCTTGTTTAAAAAAAAAATCAGGGGGGGACACTCCTAACACACCTGGAGAAGAAAACGCATCCACTTCAACTCCCAACTCAAACCAGCTACACCCCGTGAGAAGCGGAAGAGCCCTGCAGCCCCTGAGGACAAGATCGAAGAGTGACCCTGTGCTCCACCATTCTGCGGACAGAGGTGAGGTCATTCCCCAAGCTTCTGGCAGGGCACTTATTTGCCTAAGGGTGCCAGGTGAAAGCAGGTGGCTCTGGCTGCCCAAGGCCCTACACACAACTCAAGAGATATCTTAAAGGAGGTTAAGAAGTCTTGGGAGAATAAGATATTCTACGTGCACATTAGGAATATGCATCTGCCATATCTTTTGAAGTTGGTAGTTCCGTCCCCCTCCCCTCACCCCTTTTTAAGTCATTTTCATCAAAAGCATTTGGTTTCACATGATAGTATGGTAGGTACTGTACAAAGCAAATTTTGAAAATCTAGTTCTCATTTCTAGATGCTCACTGTCCTATGGGAATAAGCATTCTCTCTCAAGGAAGCAGTCAAAGGGATGTATTTCTAAATCTCTTCTTCTATAATTTAATATTAGTTATCTTTTTACTATGTATGAGTAGATTGAATTATTTAAATCTGACCTCGTTTTAAGAACTCTAGATAGAGTGAAACTTATACTCCATCTCCCTTTTTCTCTGTTTTGAGTTTGTGTAAAGATGTTATTTAATTAATTTTTTTTTAATTAAAAATTTTTAAAATAACATTGAGTCATTTTTTCTGAATATATAAATACCTGAATATCTCAAAATATGTCCTCATTGTAGAAAACTGTAAAACAATAAAAATAAATAAAGGAACCAAAGGAAGAAAAAGAAAACCTGTAATCCTACCAGCACTGGCTTCTTTTGGCGACCTGTTCTCTCACGAGTGGCCTACGGTCTCCTCATGCTCTGTGCAAATACTATTCTCACCCTGCTCTCTCTGGGGCCCTGTGTCACCCCCTTACAGTCTGGTTCCATCCCTCTGACAGCCTGTGTTGTTTGCCGCAGCTCTGGACTGACCGTGTGGGAGCCAGAGAGAACACTCCTGTCTCTGCTGTGGCTTCCGCGTGGGGAGGAGTCCCACCACCTGGGACTGAGCACGCTTCTGCAACCCCAGCAGGCTGGCAGCCTGGCCCCTCAGCTCCCCAGACCTTTCTTCACTGTGGGTCTCTGCCCTACCTGGCACGTTGAGGACTCGAGCTGGCCTCCTGCCAGCTTCAACAGGAACTTTGCTGTCTGCACAGCTTAGAGAGATCTTTCCAGAACCCCTTCCCATTCTGCAGTGCTGCAGGGGCGAGGACGACATGTGTTTACCTGTTGGAGCCCTCCGTTGTAGAAGGGACCAGGTCGCCTTCAAGTGACTGAGTGTAGTCCCTGACGCTGTCCTCATAAATGAGTGTCTGTAGGGAGTGTTCCTGGAAGATTCCGGCTCTGCGAAATGCACCTGGCAGCCTAGGAGGACCGCCGCTAACCCTTGTTTAGAGAGCCTCATGCCGACCCTTCTTCAGAGGAAAAGGATGCTCCCCTTCCTCCACCTGTTCCCCCACCCCGCTTCCTTTCTCCCTTGAGTATCCAAATTGCTGCTTCTCAGGCTGTCACAGACGGAACTCCCCAGTGTCGTGCACACTGCAGGCTGCTGGCTGCCTACGGACACGTGGAGCTCAGGCCTCAGTTTCACTTCACCCTCTGGACAGTGTAGTCGTGTTCTGCCGGTCCTTACGCCCTTGCCGAAGTAGGTAGTTGTGGAAGTCGGAGCCTGCTGTGGATTTCCCAGGCCTGCCGTTGACTTCTGGGATGATGTGTGATCTTTCCGCATCGAGATTTCTCTTTCTGTAATAGCCAGCCGTAGAGCTGCCTCGCAGCCATGCTGTGAGCATTGATGATATAAGTCAGTACAGTGCCCTTGAGGATGTTTAGGACAAAGGTACAAAGTGAACGGAGCATTCCCTCCATCCCGCAAGTCTTGTCTCTCCTCACTCCCTCTCTTTAAGTGGCTCCTTTATCCTCCCCCCTTGGAATGTTCTTTCATTGTTCAACCGTGTTTTTGGTCCGTTTGCCCCATCCGTCCCCATATATTGGTCATTATCCCGTGGAACTGTCGCTCTGTTATAGTTTGCATTCCAGATGCTCCTCTCTATCATCTGCCTTTACCTTGGGGGTCGTGTTTTATGTGGCACAATAAAATGTTTGGGGGACATGTCCTATTGGGACTACATGTCAGGAAATAAGCTTGTGTCAGTGGTTGGTTTTGTTTTCCTTTTGCAAAATGAAAAGCAAGCTGTGCATGGCTGTCAGCATTTGTCACATGCTTCCCATGCTGAGTTTAGTGGTCTGTGGTGTTTCAGATACAGGCGTGTTTTCTTAGGGGGCACGGCCAATGGGTATGTGTTGTTTGTCTTTGCCCACAGCCGCCCCTGTGCTCAGCTGTGAAGCCGCGACTCAGACTGAGGGAAGACCGGATCTGGCTGCGGTGACCCTGAGGAGGGGTTTGAGATCCAGAGCTTCACGATGCAGACCGCGTTCTTTAGTAGATTATAAATCTTACATAGACACCAAGCTGCTGGTGGCGAGGTTCCTGGAGCAGTCCTCCTGCAGTATGACCCCGGACATCCACGAACTTGTAGAAAACATTAAATCTGTTTTGAAGTCTGATGAGGAGCACATGGAGGAAGCCATCACAAGTGCCAGTTTCCTTGAACAGGTAGTTTTATTATTAATATCCAGCGTGAATCAGATAACTTGTTTCCATAGCAGCTGAGGCAGCTTCTCCGATTTCCTGTCCAAGGCACAGTAAGTTCATGATCACTGTATCCAGGGAAATGTGGTTCGGAGGTCTCTGGAGCGGGGGAGAGGAAGCTGGAGCACTTTCTTTTCAGGTGTGGTGATTTTTCCATAGCGTGCTTGGCCCACAGGAAGACAAACCCATATTTCTGGGATGTGGACGCATGCCTGGAAAAAGAGGGTGCAGCTTGGGGATAAGAGCTAGGGATATGGGCAGTGTGGGGAACATTTAGCACTTGGTTTCCTGTACTGAAAGTTTCCTTTGGGATGGCATGTGTTTTTAGACCCTCAATAATGATGGACATACATGAATTTTAATATTGGCGAGATTCTGGGAACTGTTCACATTACCATGAAATGTTTGGCAAGATTACTAAGCTGATAGGACTGAAAGGAATGAACGCCGTTTCCTTTCCATAGGTTAAAAAGTGCAAGGCAATCCCCTAAACAGAAGCCACCAGGGAAAAGAAACAATCAGGCACGTAAATGATTCATTTAGATGTCAGATTTTTTATCTTTAAAGTGAAGGTTGGACTAGGTAGTCTCTACACCTGTATCTCTGAATGAAAGAAATTTTCTTCCGATGAGAACTGGGGATGGGTCACAGCTTTAGTTACCCACCTCTTTTAAAAGTGGTCATCTTTGAGACATTAACCCCATTGCTCCACATACATTGGGTGGCTGTTGAAGACAGTGTAGAGTGGCTTGTGGTGTTACCTGGCTGTGCCTGTGTGTATTAGGTGCCTAGGATATACCTCTTGAGTTAAATTGGGCTGATTCCCAGGGTCATTACCAGCTACAGGATCCTAGGTAAATTTGTAGGCAGATTGAATAAATAGCCCGCTCACTTTCCTTTCTGTTCTCCCTTTCTACTCGCTGGCCTATTCTAACAGAAGCCAGAAGCCAAATTCTCTCCCAGACCTTCAGGGGACTCAGGGGAGACAAAGAGCTATTCAGTTACTCACATGAAGATGTACCCGAACTATGGACCCTCTTGTCTGCTATCTAACAATGGTCAGCCAGTGGTCCTGGGTCAGCCCTAGCTAGTAGCTTATGTAGGGGAGACATTTACATCCTGGTGCCCCTGGCCTGTGCTGGATGTCACCCTCTGCCTCCTTCCCTCTGTCCATCCCCAATGGCCTGCTAAACAGCACCAGGCATTTGGAGTCACTTCTCAAAGGCTGCCAAGCTCTGGTGAGGTAGGAGCTGGAGCAAGCAGTTGCTCTGGACCTTCTGCAAAGTCTTGCTCACTGGAAAATCACTCCGGGAAAAAAGAATAAGCACTTATTGTCTCACAGATACTATCACTACAAAAATTTTCTGGGCCTTTGTGCACAGACCAGATAAAAGTTCGGGTACCAGGATTGTCGCAGTCGACTTGGCTCATCTGCTGGAGGCTTCCAGGGCCAGACTCTGGTGGTGACGTATTGTAATATCACACCCTCCTCAAAGAGAAGGAGGCAGGGACCGGAAGAGGAGCCTTGATTTTGGACTCTACCCAGCCTTTGCACATTTCACTCCTTCTATGTTACTAGAATGTGTTTTTAGATCCGTTTTAATTTTTACCAGTGTCCAAACCACTGGTCCTAACTTGCACATCAATAACAGCTGACATCCGTGAATGTTGGAATTCTTAATCAGGAAACAAGCACAGACCTTAAAGAAAAATAATAATAGCATGTTAGCAAATCTAATGGTTCATCTATTTGGGAGAGTAACCTTTTAATGACCTTAAAATCCCAGAATGGTACATGCTAAACAAAAGTCCTCCCAGTAATTGTCCTATGATGTTGGCGGGAACTGAGCAGCCGGGTTTTTCCCAAGGCGCTAAGAGTGTTTAAGGTCATGGCCATGACCGTGTTTGGATGTACTGAATGGTTCCCCGCCCCTCGTCAATCCCATTTTTACAAAGGAAGTGATATGATATATTTTAAGTTATGTATGTGGCACATCGCAAAAATAGATCTAGCAGTTGAACCATTCTTAAGGATTTTTACAAATAAATTGGCCTAGTTGTGATGTTGTTTATTATGTTGTTTATTGAAGGGTTATGAGATCAATTAGAAGTATCATTGGTTTTGGTCGACATGTTATAAACTCATTACCTGGTCACAATGCCAGGCCCGTGGTTATCAAATTTTCAGGTACTTCGGTATCACCTGGGTTCTTATTAAAAGTACAGATGCTGGAGCCCTACTCCAGATTCACACGGCAATTGGTGTGGCGGAAGCTGTGCATCCCTGTTCCTGACAAGCTCGCCTCCTGCTGTAATGTGCACACCCCAGTGAGAATCACTGGCTTAGACCACAGGGAAATTATTAAAAAAAAAAAAAAATGATGGGAAGGATGCTAAACATAAAGTGAGAAATTCCAATAGATGAACCGGTGAAGTGAGGCAGGTTGACAGCTGAAACCACAGGAAATTTGGAGAATTTCTTAGGAGCTTTAGAAAAGAGGTGATATGTTAAAAGTCTCTCTGGAATTCTTAGTGGGTTCAGCTTTGGGAAAATGCCCTTTTCTCTTTCTCAAGGCAACTAAACTAAACATTACATGGATGGATGTAGGAGGCAGATCCCAGGACCACATCTGGTGAAGCTTAACCTCTCCCCACCCTCTTTATTCTCCCAAAGATAATGGCCCCATTGCAGCCTAGCACTTCTGGGGTCCACGTGCTACCCTCGCGGAGACAGCCTGGCCTGCTGCATCTGCAGAGCTGTGGAGACCTGAGCACCTTCGTCTCGGCAGGGAGGCCGAGAGCCGAGAGGAGGCCCCGGCGAGTGGAGGCTGAGCGGCCACACAGCCTCATCGGTGTCATCCGAGAGACTGTCCTGTGAACCAGTGGGGCCAGGCTCCTGCAATGACCCGAGGAGCGGGAAGGCAGATGGGCCCCGGAAGGCAGAAGGCCACTCTGAGGGGAAGGACCCTCTTTCTCATCATGTGGTCTCCTGGCTGGGAGTTGGGGCTTCCCTCTGGGAACTCCTCAGAAGGGGGGGCACTTCAGAGGACATTTGTTCCTGCTCTTTGGCTCCCCTTTTTGCTGACTGAGGGTGTTCAAGGGTGAACTAGCAGGTTCTCCTAGGGTCGTTTGGTCGTGGGTCTCATCAAGCTGGAGGCCATGTGACAGCAGCATCTCTCTTTCCTCTACTGGGTTCCCTGCCCTGGTGTGGGCAGAAATGGGGCTCATGAGTCTTTGCCCCTCACCCCTCATGGCTCTCTTCCTCACCGAGCGCTCAGTCACTGGGAGGACAGATCTGCCGGGCTGCTTTTGACAGCTCCTGCAGCTTCGCACTGCTCAGTGAGAGAGGAATTGGCAAGGAAGCAGGACAACTAACCCTGACGTTCGGCAATCGTTAAGCCTCATCTTAGGTCACCCTGAAATTATGCTCTCTAGGGAAAACAGGAAACCTTTTGAGTGACAAATTGTAATGAGAGACGTTTAGGGAGAGTATTCTTGTTGATTCCATTTATTCATGCTTGCAAAACTAGAGACGGCTAAGGCAGGACTGAGAATAAAAATGTTTACTTTGGACCTCTGGGCTCGGTGTACAACATTTGTGTCCGTGGAGGTGGCTAGGCCTTACCTTAACTTACCGAGGGTTTGGAACTTGGGGCAGTGGCAGTCTGGTTTGGGCAGGCCACCAAACCAGTTTAATCTCCACAACCCCCATCCCTGTGGATAAAAATGCACCCTTCATCCAAATGTCCTCTGGAGCTGCCTTATAATGGGACCATGAGTACTAAATCAGTAAAGCGATTACAGATTGGGGATTAGTGCCGAGAAGGAAGGAGGTGGTTAAAGAAGGCTTCTTTGAGGAAACGGCATTTAAACTGGGCTTGACTTTGAGGGATAGGGAACGGTGTTCCAGGCGGATGCAATGGCCAATGCAAGGGCTCCCAGCACTAGCGGCTGCTGGAGGAAGAGCCGTAGGCTGGATTTTATGCTCACACTGAGGTACCCTGGAAGAGTTTTCAACAGGAGTGACTGATTTAATTTACATGTCAAGAGATCACATGCGTAGCAGAGACTAGTTTAGGTCAGGACGTGGGATAAAGGAGGTGAGGAGCAGAACGAAGAAGAGGCTATACACGGGAGAGGACTGCCGTGCGCCCTGGGCACTGCCTGTGGTTCAGGTCTGCGCAGGGGGCTTCACACGCTCTCATTTCACCCTCACAGCGGCCTCAGAGGCAGGAGCTATGTTTATCCCCATTTTACAGATGAGGAAATTGAGGTTCAGTAACTTGCCCAAGGTCAGTCAGAAGCTAAGTGGTAGAAATGCCGTTCACATCCCAGCATCCCATCTCCAGAAACCACGCCATTCCCCGACCTCTCCAATAGTAGCAGTTTGCCATTCCTTGTTTCTATGAGGAAGCGGTTGCTAAGGCTCTGAGCTTGGCGCAGACACCCCGGGCTGCAAGCCCACAAACTTTGCCAGAGTGGGGACTGGCAGGAGGACTGAGGACTGAATAAAGAAGAGGGAGAGACAGAGGAGCGGAGCTGGGTTGAAAATCTAGCCGTGGAAGCAGATCTGGAAATAAGGGGGAACGGGTGCCTGTAGAGAGGCTGGAGTCTGGGCTGCTTCCCTCAGTGAGCTGTTTGTAGGGAAGGTTTCCAGGGTTTTCCCAGAATAGAATTTTCTCCCTTCTCATCCACCTGTCCCATGTACCGAATTCCCCATGAATGCAAACAATCTTCCCATTTCTTTAGAAGTCCTCTGCTATTTGGCACTGTAGCAGGCCACTGGTGGCCGGCCCACGTCCCTGGGGCAAGCCCCTGTGCCCTCTTTGAGGCTCTCTGCTGTGTTACAAGCCCCAGCCTCTCTGCCACCCTTGGACCACCCACATAGCCCAGGTTAGTTGCTCTCCTCTCTTATGGCTATTTATTTGCTCCCTACCTAGGGTCCTGGGGTGAGGCCAGGAGCTCTCAGCCCACCAATTTGTTCCTCTCCCAGGGCTGGGAAAGTGAGGACTGGGCCTTTTTCACCTTTCTAGGCTTCTGTTTTCTCCCACTACAGGAGGGCATCCCCCCCCCCCCCCCGCCCACCTCCTTCCACATTCCTTTCCTCTTCCATTCTGAACTCCTTACTGCTCAACTCCAGCTACCACCACAGAACTTACCATCTGCCATGAAGGCTCAGGGAAGACAAGTGTGGATGGTGTCTGCTTCCAGCCCTGGGGCAACGGTCACAGGGATGGTCTCAGCAATCTTGAGAAAAGGGAAATTGCCAGTAACAACCGGAAGAGGAAAGGAGATCATGAAAACCGAGGGCACCGCTTGACACACGTAAGGAAGAAGTGGGGAACCGTCTCAGCTTCGAAGATTTGACTTTGCAGCCTGGGGAACGTGCCATGTCATTTCAGCATCTGAAGGTACTGGTGAAGTCAGAAAACTGACTTCTGTCTTCTCAGACTTTAAGGAATATTAAAGTTAAAAACATGTATTACCTATTACAATATATATTATAATATCGGATATATATGTATATTTGCTTCGAGAGGGAACTTAGAGGTCATGTGCTTCATCTCCCTGTCTGTCTCTGTGTGATATACTATGAAATTCTCGAGCATCAATAGTGTGATATACACGCACGTACAGAACTGCACGTACACAGGGAGGGCAGCTCTTTTGCATTTGGAGTACCTTAGGCATCCACAATGCAGTGGTGGTGGTGAAGCATTTCAAATGTAATCAAAATTACACCAGAGGGTTCCTTAATTATCAAGAGGGGTAGCTGAAGTTAGTTTGCACTGGTGAAATAGGCGGTACTCACGATCTGTGGCTGGCTAGAAGCATCGCCTCGGCATCAGTGAGGTGCAAGGACGGTCCCCTCTTCATGAAGTTGTCACAGGAGGGACCACGATATGGGGCTGCTGTTTTAGGATGATGTTTCCTCTGCCTCAACCTTTCACAAAAGCAGCGAGTCCACATGTCTGAAGACAGAGAGTGGGACTTTCCCGACCTTACAAACTGTTTTGCGTAGACTTGCCGATGAATGTTTGTGTCTGCCTTGCAGATTTGCCCCAAGACTTGCTTTCTTTGGAACATCCCACCTGATGGGGAGGTTTTGGGGAGAGGCCCATGGCCCCCGCTAACTGCCTGAGGCTGCCATTTTTCCAAAAGACTCAGACACTTGCCAACTGGCCATGTTGACTAGGTCCAGTCATTTTATCTCCTCAGCTTGCAAATGAGGAAACCGAGACTCAGCACCAACAATGGAGCAGTGGTAGGAGACCAGACTTCTGGCTCCTGTACTAGGGCTGTTGGTGTAAGTCAGAGCTCAAACTGTTTGGGACGAAGGACCAATTTTTCCCCTCTAATTTGTCATGGACCAAAAACTTCTGTAAATTATAATAAACACACTGAAAACTATCTTAGTCAGCTTGGGCTGCTATAGCAGCATACCACAGACTGGCCTAAACAACAGAAACATTTATTTCTCACAGTTCTGGAGGCTGGGAAGTCCCAGATTAAGGTGCTGACAGATTCGGTGTCTGGTGTCTGGTGAGGACTCTCTTCCCAGCTTGCAGACAGCCACCTTCTTGCTGTGTCCTCACAGGGAGAGAGAGACCTCTGGTCTCATCTTCTTATAAGAGCACTAATGCCACCATGGGAGCTCTACCTTAATGACCTCATCTAAACTCAATTATCTAAATCCATATATCATCCCATTGGGGATTAGGAATTTAACATACGGATTCTGAGGGGATATAAACATTCGATCCATAGCACTGGTTTACCAGGAAGAAGAAATAATGGTAATAAAAAGGATATGTAAAATGTAACCCCTTTTTATTAGATTTTATTTATAGAGCAGTTTTAAGTTTACAGCAAAACTGACTAAGAGGTGCAGAGATTTCCCTTATACCCCTGTCCCACACTTGCACAGTCTCACCCAGTATCAACATCCTCTACCAGAAATGGCTACAATTGTAGCATTTGCTACATTGATCAACTATATCGACACATCATAATCCATTAGAGTCCCTCTTGGTGTTGCATATATATATATATATATATATATTCTAAGGGTTTGAACAAGTGTATGACATACATCCATCATCGTAGTATCAAAGAAAGTAGTTTCTCTGCCCTGCAATTCTGCTTAGTTCTGCCTGTTCATCTATCCCGAACCCCTAACCCCTGGCAACCACTGAACTTTCAACTGCCTCCATAGTTTTGATTTTTCCAGAATGCCTTATAGTTAGAATTATACCACATGTAGTCTTTTCAGATTGGCTTCTTTCACTCAGTAATATGCTTTTAAGGTTCCTTGATGTCTTTTCATGGCTTGATTGCTCATTCAAACCCCTTTTTAAAGTAATTAGATTCAGCAGTCATAACAATATTCTGTCAAATTAACATTTGAAAACACCCTCATCATCCGAACTTGCTCTTTTCAGGACCAGGAACAGAGTTCTTGGCCAGGTGTGAAGCCCACGCTCTGGTCAGGGTTCCCACTCTAGCCGGTTTCCCAGTTTCACTGGAGCCCGTTCTGTGTGCTAGGCCCTGGGACCATAGACGAAGAGGACTGGGGGTTGGAGCGTGGGCACACACTGTTCCCTCTGCACGCGAGTGTCTCGGGGCGGGGGCGGGGGCGGTGCCTGGGAGAAGGGGCTCCCCTCTCAGAGCAGTGCACACTGTGAAGGTCGGGGCTGTGGCGAGACCCCGGGATTTGGAAGAATGGCAGAGGAAAGAGGCAGCCGCCACCTCCGCCCAGCGGGAGAGGAACTCAGGAAGCAGAACAAAGGAGCACATCTCCACCCTCTCAGGGCTGTCGCAGGATGCAGAAGAGAACAATGAAGGGGGTGAGGCAAGGGGCCTGGACAAGGGCATCTCTGTTTACTCACTTCCCCTCCCTGGGGCCTCTGCAAGGGAGGCCGGGTCTAGGGCCAAACAGCACCACGTATCTTCTGTGTCTCCCTCCCGGCAGGAGCCCTCGTCCTTTTTCATTCAGCAGGTATTTATTGAGCTTAAGAGTACCAGGCAGTGGGCCAGGTGCCCAGGAGAGAATGCTGAGAATGAGAGGGGAACAGACAAAAACTATAAGAACAGTTAATGCAGGGCTACGTTGTTTTTTTTTTTTTTTTTTTTTTTTTTTTTTTTGCCTGCGGCTAAGCTGCTCCCAGGCCCTGAGGGGAGGAGGAGCTGGACCCTGTCTTGGTTGACTGAAGACCAGAGGGCTTGATTTATCAGAGCACTGGTTTGAAGGGTTCCCTCACCCCTGCTTGTGAAACAGGGCCCGCCAGGGATGCCTCGGGGGAAGCTCTGCAGACCTGAGCCTGTGGCAGCGGGCGATCACCATTTTAGGAACTGCTGCAGAAAAATTAGCACGGGGAATATAGTCAATGATATTGTAATAACTATATGTAGTGCCAGATGGGTGCTGGACTAATCGGGGGGATCACTTCATAAATTATACAAGTGTCTAAGCACTATGCTGTACACCTGACCTGAAACTAATGTAAAATAATATTGAATGTCAGTAGTAATTGAAAAAAATTTTAATTAAAAAAAATTATTCATGACAACTGTTAAAGATGGTAAGGGAGACTTTATTCAAGAAGGCACTACTATGGTGGGGTTTTGCAGTAAGGGAGAGTGAGTGGGCTCAACTCCGAGTGGAGATTCATAGCTGAGCAGCGAGGTGGGGGCCGCTGGGTAGAAAATGACTAAGAAGAGACATCAGGGCTAGGGGGATTCTTGCCTGACCAGCTGGACAGGACTCGCTGCAGGCAGGCCAAGGGTGGGGATGAGGAATCTGATCAGATATCAAGAGTATTAAAAAAAGAAACAACCACCAAAACAGAGTCACTTTTGCTAAGCCATGTCACCAAATCAAAACGTAATGACTAGCCAAACTCCAGTTTCAGCCTCTCTCAAGAGTGGAATTTTAAACCAATGAGTCTGAAATTTCCTGGTCAGCACTTGTGAGGGACTCTGCCTGGTGAGACTTCTACTTTCCCTTGAGGGAAGGTGACCTTGCCACTCACTCTTTGAAATTTCTCATCCCGCCTCCTTTCTTCCTATCACAACCTTCCGTTTTGTACAACCCCTCTAAACTCAGTTGCTAGATGGGATGCCGCCCGATTCATGAATCACTTAATACAACCAATTAGACCTTCCAATTTACTTAGTTGCATTTTGCTCTTTAAGAAGGGTGACCACACACCAAGGGTGGAGGATTTTCACTAAACTGACCCAGGTGCATTCTTGCTAAAACTGGACTGAGCAGGACAAGGGCAGAACCTGGTCAGAAGGAGGACTCAGAGGAGCCGGACTCAAGTTTGGTCAAGGAGAGAGTCTTTGTCAGGATCTCATGAACACCTCCTCTTCTCACCACACTGTCCCTGGCCCCAGGCACATCACTGTCTCAGCAGGAACGCTCTTTTAATTCCATCTGCTGGGAGGATCCCTTCTGCTTTGCCCTAACACAGGAGCTAGGGCCAAAATTCAGAACGAACCATCGTTCCTCTCTTTCAAAGTAGCTGTAGGCGCCAGGTGTATAGAGGCTTTTTTAGCATCTTTAGATACTGCACATGAATTCTGATCCAAAAGAAGCATTTTATGCTGGGGGTATGAAGATATGTCAGGCAGGAAAGGACCTGAGCAAGGAAGGTTGTTGGAATTAGTTTGCTTTGGTAAAAGCAGTTCCTCCAACTGCCTCACATTAGCATGGTTTTAGTCTACGGGTGATGGGACCGTTTGGAAGGATTCCAACAGGGGGATTAATGTGATTTTGCCATGTGAACAGGTTTGCTCTGGCTGCTGGTCGGAGGGGGAGGAAGAGGGAAGAGAGAAAACAGGAGGCAGCTGCAATACTCTAGTTAAGGATGACAGTGGCTTTTTCTAAGGCGGGCACAATGGGGGTCCTGAGATCTAGTCCACTTCAGATGCTGCTCCAACCACAACCACTTATGTCCAGGAGGTGGCGCCACTGACTTAAGACAATGTAAGCTTCTAACCCATTGGTGACCATTCTCTGAACAAACACCCAGGTTATTTATCAAAAGCCAGGTACTGTGCTAGGCATTGTGGTTAAAGAAGTAAGGTAAACAGCTGCCACCCACATAGTAATAACAGAATAACAGAGAAAACAGATAAAAGATACATTACAGTACAATGTGCCACATGCTGTGAAAAGTACTCAAGGCATTACAAGGCAGAGGACTGAAGAGGATTCCACAGGCAGGAACAGGATGAGGGGGAATTACAAGCAGAGGATAAAGTCGGGGCAATGGGAAAAGCTGTATTTGGAGGACGGCCAGTATCCAGAAGCAGTGAGGAGGTGCAGAAAATGAGGCGGGGTGAGAGTTAGAACCAGGCTTGTAAAGGCCCTGGCACACCACGCTATGGCCATTGGACTTGTTCCTCGTGGCACATGGGAGCCGCTGAAAGAGCCCAGGGGCAGCATAGAAAAGGGCTGGAGTGGAAAAAGGTGGATATATGGACCCCTGCCTGTTACGACGTTCTTGCTAATACAATGAGTAAAGGTTCGGGATTTCAGAACAAAGATAATAATTGCGACACAATTTAAACTAGCAAGAAAAAAATTGAAATTGCTCTAATCTCCAATAGGAGTAATGAAATTAGTTTGCATTGAAATTTTAAAAAATTGTATACGTGATAGAATAATATAGCGCCATTAAAAATGTTTTCAAAGAATTCTTGATGACATGGAGAAGAATTTACATCGCCATCTTAAATGAAAGAAGCAGAATCTAGGGAATAAAGCATGATATGCAACACACATAGTCTGAAAGGAAATATACCAAGGGTTCGCATTGATTCTCTCTGGATACTGAGATTATGTGTGATTGGCATTTTCTTTTTCTCTACTTTTCTAAAACTATTCTAAAATTTTCCCATGAATATGCATTAGTTTTATATTCAGAAAAATTAGTTAAACATTAAGATTAGAAATTGATTCAAAATAAGGACTTACTTAATATGATTAAGAAAGGTGACTATAAAAACCTGATTTAGAGGACTAAATATTTTGCAAGTGGAATTGGCAGAACTTGCTGGCTAAAGGGTTGTGGGAAAAAGAGAGGCAAGAGTCAAAGAACCGAAAGCGTCACCTTCCATGAGGCTGCCAAAGCCGTCCTGCTAAAACACATCAGACAAATTGCCTCGTCTCTTCAAAACCCTCCAGTGGCTCCCACTGCCTCAGAATAATCGCCAGAAAGCGTGGAGTCACTTACAAGGCCCCACATAAACGTTCTACCCCACCTACTTATCTCTGGCCTCATGTCTTATTCTCTTCCTCCCTCCTCGCTCTGCTCTGACTGTTCCGGCTTCCTCACTGTTCTGACTGTGCCGAGGCGTTCCTGCTCAGGCCCTTTGCACCTGCTGCCCCCTGCCTGAATGCTTTCCAACATCTCTCGGTCGCCCTGTCAGCTCCAACTCTTGACTCCAATGTCCTCTTCTCAGTGAGAACTTTTCTGGCCACCCTTTCCAAATTTGCAACCCTCCGGCACTACCATCCTTTATCTGCTAAATTTTTTCTCCTTAGCACACAGCATCGATTAATATATGTTTTACTTATTTAACTGTTTTTTTTTTTTTGTCTTTTCCACTAGAATATAAATTGCGAGAGCGCAGGGATTTTGTCTTTTTTGTTCGATGCAGTCTCCCCAGCTTCTGGCACAGAATTAATGCTAAATAAATGCTTGTTGACTGACTGAATGACCATAATCTAAATAAAGAACCCAAACATTCCATTTACCACTAAAGATCATCAGACTTACCATTGGTTAGTGAAAGGCATTAGACAGCCAGACTTCTTTCAATAAGAAGTTCTCTTGGTACATTTAGAGTCCATTTTTAAGAATTTCATTTCCACATGATTTATTTGTTGATTCCTTTGCTTTCAGGAACAACGTAACTTTATCTGTGGCTTAGATTTTGGGGATGGTGGTGAGTCACCAAGGTGGGGATTTGGGGAAAAGAGAGTGTGGGGTCACTAGTGCTGACCCCTCTGAGAGCATGTAGAGGGGCCAGCCCTGGTGTGCTGGCTCCGGCGTGGGGCCCAGGACACTCTTGTAGCACTTGCTGGTTTGGTTTTAGCTGAGGAAGCAAACGTCTAAGGCCGTTCCTTGTGGGACATTCCTCATTTCTGCTTAGGGGTTTTCTGGGCATCAATATCCAGCCTCTGCTGAGATGGCAGCTCCAGGCTGATGTCAACATATCACCAGGACAAGATGTGTCTGTGGCTCCCCAGGTGTCCAAAGGAGTAGAGTCCTAGCCCAGGAAAAACCCCACTCCCTGTCCAGATGGGCTGGGACCCCAGGAACTCAGTTAGAGCCACTGCACTGGATAAAAGGTTCTGGAACTCTGGGAATGGTCAGTGGAGACTCCTGTCTTCCCTTCCTGCTCTAGGATGATGTCTCCTCTCCACTCAATCTTTTTTTTTCTTTTAACGGAAGTAGCTTGAGTGAAGCAGGAGAATGGGAAGGTTTTATTCTGTGTCCCATCATCGCCCACTGTAGATAAGCCGAGGGAATGCCTGTTGACTATTTTCTCTTTCACTAAAGAGAAATGAGGATAATGTAGCCTCTGAGCAGTCCACAGGGAGTGAATCTAGACCATGCCAGCTTTCAGACTCATTTCACTCCAGGGTCAGGCTCATGGAGTTTACTGAATGAGTTGCTGTATTCCCATATGGCCCAGCAGGTGGCTGTAGAATATCACAGTTTGGCCCAGCCATCACACCAGGGCTGCAGATGGCCAGCAGAGCCAGGCACATCATGGAGAGGCCTGGCCACCTCCAAGCAAGGCCAGAGTATGTATTGCTATGCGGACACCAGACTAGGATTTTGGCCGCTGTGACTCTCCACGGATAATCACGGGTAACACCTATGGAGCGTGTACCACGTCCAGTGTCGGCTTCATCTCATTTACTCTTCAGAGCCAGCCTCTGAGGCAAGCACTCCTATTGTTCCCATCTCTCGGGTGAGGACACTGAAGCACAATGAGGAGGTGAAGCAGTTTACCCAACGCCTCAGTGCTAGTGAGGGCCAAACTGGTGAGAGAAGCAGACCCCATGTCCTTACTCATCTCCAGCCACACAGCAGATGCCAGGCCCTTGCCATGTACCCCGGGGCACAGCTGGTGTTTCTCACTTAAGCCTGTACCCTCAGTTCCCAGCACAGCGGCTGGCACCAAGCCGTGCTCAGAAGTTGAAGGGTTGAACTAAGGAGATCTACAGGGTGAGAGTGTAGCTGGCAGTTCACAACACGGGTGGAATTTACTCATGCAACCCCTAGAGCTCTTCTTTAGTGAAAAGCGAAACAAAACAAATGAAATAAAACAAAATTGTGAATGGGCTTGTTCCAGTCTGAACTTCATTGGTCCCCAAAGCTAACTAGCAACTTTTCCTGACAAGCCATGGGTCGACTCTTTCCTGTGACAGTGCTCCTCGTCCCCTGCAAAGTAGCTGCACACCTGTCTCCTTTCCCCTTCCCCCATTATGCTCCCCAAGCTCCCTGTAGGTGACATCTGGCGACAAGCATCCTCCTAGGTATTCCAGGTACCTGGGCACATGCAGACCACACTCCTGACCGCATGCTCATGCAAGAAGAGGAGAAAGCCCTGCATAACCAGGAAGGTGTGAGACATGATTGAGTTGAAATCGTCCCTCTGGCACTTCAGGCAAATCACCTACCTCGTCTGAGTTCAGTTTGTTTATCAATAAAATGGGGTAACACCGGCTTTGTGATATTGCTGTGCGACGAAGTGATATAACGCATGGAGCTCACCTGCTTGGCGTCTTAGACATGCTCAAAAAATGTTAGTTCTCATTGTGACTGTTTGTCAGCCTGGGTGGAAATTATCAAATCTTGGTAAGTGCTTTGTTTTGTTTTTCTGTTACTAACAGAAATGGAATATTGGAAGATTTCCAATGAACATGTGAGGGAGTTGAATATAAAGATTGCTTTGTATTGTTAACATTGCGTTGTGTCCGCGCTGCAGCTGGAGACTTCAGGGAGCTGGGGGCAGGACAGAAGCCTGCTCTGAGCCCCATCAGGCTCATACTGAAGGGACCCTCAGCTATCACCCAGAATGCATTTCTGTTCTCACTTAGCCAATATGCAGCAGCACATCCCTAGATGGTGTGACTGTCATACAGACACCGTAGATGTAAATAACCCGAAGAGCATAGGTTAATAGTTACCTTTGTTTTTAAAGCAGATCTTTAACTTCAATAATGACTGTGTTTAGCAATAAAATCCCTGAACATTTAACAGTGGGTTCTCAAAGAGTGATTACCCGGCTCTGGCACACTGCTGGCTAGCGGCATCCCATGCCCAGGACAGACCTGCATCCCAGGATGCTAAGGGGCAGCCGCAGCAGCCACGACAGTGCAGACAATGTGAGGGGCCTCCAAGGTAAGATCGAGTTGTGTGGTCATCCTCTCAAGACCTGTGACCCTCAGGAGTCATTAAAGCCTGTGGAGGCCATGGCAGCCAACACATCCTCCGTGGTGTGTTCAGGACCTCCTGTGACGGGTGAAGAACCCAGAGCTATTCTGGAGGCAAGACAAGGAAGTTTGGGGATGTAAGGGAGAAAGTCACTCTGTTGCCCCACCCACCGTAGGAGATAAGCTACTTTCCTTCTGATTTTCTCTTGTGAAGTGGCTTGTGGGCTGCCCTTAGGGACTGGAGGTACTGCCCCTAACCCTCAGACTGGGCGCATCGGGGTTCAAGTCTAGGCACCCATTATTTAGCGCTGTGTGTCCTTGGGCCAAGTCTCCTCCTGAGTCTCTGAGTGTCAGTTTTCTTATCAGCAAAATGGGGATGATGCAGCCAATTGCTGTGAGAACCCAGGCGTTCCCGGGAGTGGAGAGGGGAGGAGTTCATGATCACGCCATCCGCACACCTCAGGAGTTTATCTTCTCAGAGATCGGAATAGTTTTTCCAGCACCGCAGCTCTTCATGGGAGCAAACTCAGCATAGATGTAGAAAAGTTCTCACATTTACAGACTCCATAAAAAAAGGAATGACTTCCATCTGACAAAATTCAAGTGCCGGGGCAGCACCCTAGGAACTGTGTATTCTCCGCCAAAAGGAGTTAAAGGGAAACTAAGCTGAAGCTATGGAGCGGGCCGTCCAAAGAGTTTTGTGATCAGTCCAGACTCCACTCTCTGCTTCACTTCTGTTCCTTCTCTGTTTGGCTTTGATCCCTTGAGTGACATGCACTAAGGCATATAATGGGGATTAGACAGTGTGCAGTCGTGGGAGTTGGTGAAGAAGTCTACGGAGGCTGTGCCTCTGGGTCTGGCAGGGCTGGCCTTTCTTGTAAATATAAGTGGATGTGAACTGGGGGATGCGGGGAGCAAGGAGAAACTGGAAGCCGTGAGCTCAGAACGGCACTAAGCTGGTCACTCACCACCTCTCATCTCAGTGATGTGGTGACCTGCAGGAGACGCTGGCTGCACACGCCTGGCCCAGGACCTAGAGAAGCTGGTTAGATCTGGAGGAGCTGCTGGATGGTAGCTGTCCTGATCCAACGATGGAAACCAGGAGCCCAGCGACACAGACTGAGCTGCAACGGCACCAGCACTATGCTGACCTTCTGTGCATTTCGGCAGATGCTTCGTGTCTGCCATCCAAATCTCACTCACACTTCCCTGCGGCCAATCCTCATTTGGGACCGTATAGGGAAGGGAATTTTGGAATTCTGGAAATTCCAGCTTAGCTAAGTCGTGGAAAGCCATCACACCCTTTTTGCTTCCGTAGTATCAAGTCTTTGTGGATCCCCTTGCCATGTTCTTCCAAGCTTCTGTGCTCCTGCATGAAATGTTCCCCTAACCATGTCACCTGGCAAACTCCTACAGCACCTTTAAAACCCTGCAGAGACATCACCGTTTTTGAGAAGAGTTTCCTCACATTTCTCTTCTAGGACTAGCCATTTTCCAGTAGGTCATGTTCTGAACTTGGTGCATGCCTGCCTCTGCTTCATATGTGTTTCAAGGGCAGAGTCTCTAACCTTTAAGAGCTGTGCCAAGCTATGCCTATTTTACAGATGAAGAAATAGTTCCTCAGAGTGATTGAGTAACTTGCCCAGGGTCACACAGTGAGAATATAATTAATATAATATTAGTGGAGCTATAATTCAAACCCCTGTCTGAGACTTTTCCTCAAATTATAACCCACCATGTCTAGAAAGTTGAGAAAAACTTGGTCCCTGTCCATAAGAATCTCTGGAGAGCGGAGGGGAAAGAGAGCTGTCATATAAGCAGCTGGTGAGATTGCCAATAGGAGCAGAGTGCGGAGTGATCTCTTGGGAAGAGGGCCAGGGTAGCAATAAGGCTATATACTTCCCAAATGGTACCCTCAGCCCTCTAGCCAGGGCTTCTCCCAGTCTAGAAGGGATGGGGAACCAGTAATGATCTGTGATCTTCTGCTCAGCTCTCACAAAGACTGTGGATGTGGCCCAAGGCCGAGGTCACAGCAATGTGCTCAGCCTGTCTTCAGGCTACTCCTTGGCCTGGCTAATGGGAAGATGAGACACGCCGCCGCCGCCCTCACCCCTACCCGGTGTCTGTCAGTAGCTGAGATTGTGCAAAGGAGCATTAGCTTGAGAACTAGGGAGTTAGGTTCTAACTTATTGCTTACTATGTGGCTTCTGGCAAGTCCTACCCCTGTTTAGGATTTTATTTTTCTTATCCGAAAAACGAGGGACCTGAGATGGGTGGCTATGGTTCTTCTTTCAGGCTATGGTTCTTCTTTCACTCTACCACCGTTTAGGATTCTAAATAGTTATCTGGAGTTGTCATTTCTCTTGGTGTTCCACCAGAGGGCGCCAAAACCTAGCTCCTGCCAAACTGGTTCCTGATTGAAAACGGATGATACAGGACGGGAGCTCAAAGGTGATGAATGTGAACTGAGAGTGATGAAGTGTGCGTGCGTGCGTGCGTGCGTGTGCGTGTGTGTGTGTGTGTGTGTGTGTGTGTGTGTGTGTGTAGTGCATGTAAACACGCGGCACCAGAGTTCTTACAATCACCTACATAAACCACTCCACCTCCCACCCCTCTCTGTGGCAAGGGCAGTCTCACTATGGGGGCAGACACCACTCACAGGGGACAGTCATCTCCCAGAGGGGACAGCACACCTATGGGGGGCTTGCTGAGAGGTGCCAATGAATAGGCTCTACCACCAGCTGCCTCTCCCACCTCACGCTGGTGACATAAGAGGACCACAGAGGGGGGCTGCCATCTGGGGACCGCAGAGCTCAGGAAAGGAGCCCTTTCTATTCCCCTCTCCTCCCCATGTGGTAAGGAAAGAGAAGTATTTCTCTTTCTCCAAGCTAGGAATCACTTGTGAAGTTCTGGTGCCTGAGCCAACCCCCACACAAAATGAGGCGCTGCTGACCATCACACCTAGCGTGGCTGAGGGACAGGTCCAGTGGAAAGCAAAGCACTGTTTTTGATGGAGACAGATGGCTCATGGCACCGCCAAATGAGAGGATGAAGGGCCCTTCGCCTTTCCCTCTGAGGGGTGAGGAATATGGACAGCTCATGAGCTGGCTGGTGAGACTGTGGACTGCAGACTTGCTGGGGACGCAGCTTAGGTCGAAGTGTACCCTTTGGAGAACTGTGTTCTGAGGGATCACCTGGGGGATGTGGCTGAGGGCTCGAGGAAACCCCAGTGCCTGGGGGTTGCTCACCATTTGTCTAGACTGAGCCCCTAGTCAATGAACTGGATTAGCAGAAAGACCCAGACAAGGAGAGGCCCATGACCTTTCCAGGAGCAACACCTAAAGCGGGGGAATCTCTGTCCATCTTTCACCCACCCCCTTAAAGGGGGCCTGCAGAGAGGGAGGGAGGAGTGGGAATGCAAAGCCCCCCTCCCCCAGCACCTAGAGCTCAAAGCCTAGCCGGAGGGTGGGGCAGCTCTGATTGAACAGGATTGAGGTTTGCAAAAGGTAAAACTTTGGAAAGAAAGGATTTTAAGAACCAAGAGAGGAAATGGTATAATGCTGAGTTCACTAGCCTGTGATGGAACAGGGCACTTGGAAATATAAACGTTAAGTCCTTGAACAATCTGCCCCTCAGTTTCTCACCTGTAAAATGGGCATAATAGTGTCCTCTATCTCTTAGAGCTGCAGAGGGTATTAACTCAATTAATCTGTGTATCTTGCTTGGAGCAGTGCCTGGCACATAGAAGGATCTCTGAAGACCAGCTGTTAGTCATTTTCCAAGTTGGGACTTCTCCCTACATTAGTGAGATGTGTTTTCTTTCCACTTTACTCAACAGCTGACATCTCTGTGTGGTGAGATCTGCTTTCCGTGAGAGGGAGCAACAGGAAAAAGGGGTCCCCTGGGTTAAAAGGTACAAGCTGTGCCTCCCCCGGCTTTTGGCAGCTGTTAGGAGCAATGATTTTCAGGATTTAACCCACCAATGCTATCTTACTAAGTAAGCCAATATGGCCAGGTCACCCCTGGTGGGGTGGGCTGCTCTCACCTGAAAGGAATGTGCTTGCATAGGTAAGCAGGCCCCTTAAGTTGTTAACTGCCTCAGATTATGCAGCTGTTACCAAGCACTTGCATTTATCACACCTTCCCTTTCGTGTGGAAATCCACCGTCCTTCTGGTCCTTCTGGCACCGGAGTCCCTTTCTGTCCCTAAATTCTCTTAAGAAACTCTCCATGTAATCAGCCTCTTTCTCCAGTCTCCAGCTTTGGGGAATTTTCACAGCTGGGGAGCCAGCCAGGAGACAGGAGAAATGGGAAAGGGAAAAGGGGCTTCTGAGGGGAAATGCCAAGTTGGCCATTGACCACTGTGTGGGTATCGGTTGTCCAGATGGTTGTGGCCCACCATGTGGGTACCAGATGCCCCTGAAAATGCTGGCTGGGCTGGAGGGGTTGTTTGCTGCATGTCTCTGGCCCATTGTGGTAAGGAAGGACGCTCCAATGGGCTGGCCGCTTTATGGCAGTTAGTTTGGCAATTGACATCCTTTTAAAGAACAAGGAGAAAAGTTAGGAAACTAGAAGGGGAACGCTGACTGGGAAAGGATGCACGTTTATTCACCTCCATCTCAGCTGAGAAGGTTGGGGAACAAGAATCTGCAGTTTGCCACTTTGTAAAATTGGGAGGAAAACAGTTAGTGGTACAGGGTACAGGCAATAATTGTAAAAGCCGGGATGGGATGCAGAAGGCCTGGAACCCATGGGGAAGACATCAAAGGACTTGCCATGTGCTCCCTTAAGGACATTTACATAGCCCCACCACCTGCCATCGCATGATGCCTTGGGATTTGTCACTCTCCCTTCCCGACCTCTGTGAAATGGGCCCGTTGTGTTGACGCTATCATGTTAACAGGTGAAACTCTTTCACAGGAAACTCTTGATTCCTTGCACTATTGCCTCCAAGACCAAGAATGGGCGATCAGTACCGAAAGGATACAGGCCTAGGGCACACTGTAAAATTTCTTGATGTTATTTGGTTGCCTAATGCTGGCGTAGCTGTAGATAAAATACAAGGCAGCTCCTATTTTGCAAACAGTAAAAGAATGGATTCTATTAGGAAAACCCATTTGGGGCCAGCGACTAGGAAAGTTATTTGGGACAGATTGCAGGCCCCTGAGCAGATCTCATTGTGTTTCATGTCCCTGCCCATTCTCATATTTCTCCCCTTAGTAATTTGGAGGCAGATGCTTTGGCCCAGATTAAAATCTTGGTGCCAACACAAGCTGCAGAGTTAGCCCACTTGCTCCATCTAAAAATTGGACATCAAGGGGCAAAAGTAGGATGGAGTATTGAAAAGGGAGCGGGTTGGCCTATACAGTTACATTTTAGCAGCTATACAATATTCTCAAGTTTGCTCCTGTTAACGAGAAAGCAGGCTTCCTCATCAACCTATGCAAAGCTAACAACCCAGTAAAAGACTGGCAAGCAGACTAGATTGGCCGCTTGCCTCCTAGCGAAGGCTCGAAATATGCTCTCACCTGTGTAGATACAGACCCTGTCTGTTACAGGTTTTTCCTCGCAGGCGGGCTAATCAAAAGGAAACTATATATAAGGGTTATTCAAACTAAGCACTAGAATGGACACCCGTGTCGCATAGACAGTGATCCAGGATCTCGTTTTAGAGTATGACATCCAACAATGGGCACTAGATAATGACACCGAGGGATGGTTCCATTTACCATATAACCCTCACGCCACAGGGCTAATAGAAAGGAAAAATGGTTTTGCCGAAACAGATACGACTGTCATTAGAAAAAGGCTCCTTGGCTGGGTGAACGCAGGTACTTGAGTCGGCCTTAATCCATCTTAATGCTGACCCCATGCAGCCTGTTATGCTGATGCTGGATTGGGAACACCTGAGGAAGGCCTCGCACTATGAGGTATGAAAAGAGGTGCCTTGTGCAACCGTCCCCGAGGAACCGACAGGGCAATGAGCCCTACAGTTTCAGACCCCACTGGCTCTGATGCCTGGACAAGGCACAACTGATTGGGGTTTAGGACGGAGGGTGCCAGTTGGCCGGATTGAGTTTTTTTCCATATTGAGGAGTCCTTAGACCTCTTAACTTGGTCTCCTGTCCTCCTGGAAGCTGGACCTCTAAAGACACGCTATGCATTCCAGGTGACCAAAGAAATACCTAGAGGTACCCCAATATGAACCCTAACCGGCCTTCTCACCCCATAATGACCCAGGTGCCCAGTTCCCGAGGTCAACATGTGCTCATGACCCCCGTTTTCAGAGGCCTGCAACAGAAGCCTTTTTTAAAGGGAGGGGAAGACTGCCCACACCCTCACAGGTTCCAAGTGAACCCCTTTTTAATTGCGCCTAGCTTCTTGATTTTACGCTGTTGCCTTCAGGTGACACACTCCACACCAACCTGTCCCTGCCACGGGCACACGCATGTGCTCAAACGTACAATTCCTCTTCCTGCTGGGGCTGTGGGCAAGTGCCTATGTTTAGTTCTTCTGGAGACCTGTTCTCACACTGGTTTGGTGCTTGGGGATGCTGGCGGAAACGACCTCTCCTTGAACTTTTTATCTTCATCGTTATTGCTCTTTCATTTCCCCCGCATGGGTTCGTATTACTGTTTGGCCTTCGTCTCCAATGTGGGTAACTGATGTCACGAAAAGCATCATCTGTTTCTTCATCCCCTTAGAGGCTCAGGGACCATCATGGAAGAGGGGGTCACATGAGGTTGTAAGAGCTGGTCACAGGGGCTGGAGGGTTGGGCGAAATGATTCCTGATACTTAACATGACTGTCACCATCTTGCGAAGCAAGCTGACCACCAGTTCATGCCAGGAGGGGTGGAAGGAAGGCTCTTGAGTAGGTAGTCATGTTGTTGACCGCCTTGGATTATACATTTCTTAATAAGCACATGCCACATAGCTATAAGCCCCCAGTATTAGTCAGTGCCATGTGGCTACATACATCAGTCCTGTGTCCCCTTTCTGTATGAAAATCACCATCTCGCTGGTGCCCGAGGCAGCTTCTGGAAGTTCTCCTAATAAACTCTTGATACAATTCTGGAGTTGTCAGCCTCTTAGGTCTCCTGGGCCCAGAGAATTTTCAAAGCAGCAGCCCCCATCTCCAGACCCTCAAAGGCTGTGACTGGGCTTCACGAGGACAACAGGGCAGTGGCATTTGCAGACAAAAAAACATTAAAAGCCTTTTCCTTTAGAAACGGGGCTGGATACTCTGTGTTGAGGGTCCAGTGCAGCAGGGAGGTCATACCTGGAAAGCTTCGAAGTGGAACCGCAAAGAGCATCAGAAGAACCTCCCAGCAACTCCTCAGGAGCCTTCCGGGAGGCCCCCGCCACTGTACAGTTTTCCTCCCACTGTCCTCTTAACCAAGGCCACCTCCCCTCATTGCAGATCTCTTGGGGGAGGTAACTACTGCTTTCCTTCCTTCCCTCACTGAGAAATCCAGAGGATTCCTTTTTCCCACCCAGTGGGCTCTAAGGAGGCTGACAGGCCTGTGGAATATCAGCTGTAACGGGTGATACAGACTATCACGTTTAAAACCAAGTTGGTTTCATCGAATATGCCCATTTAGAAACACCTAGGCTCTAGGCATCAAGCAGGCGCTACAGAAGAGGCAGGAGGTGGCCTGTCAGGGATAAAGATAAAATCTGTCCCCTGCCTGGGTCCCATCCTGCCCCACCCTCGAAACAATAAGATACTCAGCCTGGGCCAAGAGGTGAAGTTCTTGTTTATTGTTGCAGCAACTCTTACAGACATTAGCGTTCAGTTAAATAAAGATAACATTAAATACATCACAACCCCCAAAACACTACGGAGGGGAGGGCAGGCCCGGTGACCAGACTGTCGGAGGAAGTACATTCAGCGGGTGTGCGGCGTCCACATTCCAGGCTCACGTGTATATATACTTTATTTATATATTTATTTATATTTATATATAGAGATCGTTGTTTTGTGTATACAAAGAACAATATTGTTACAAATACAATACTATACGTCTCCCAATGTTTTACAATAAGCTCTATTTCACCCTCTTTATAGAATAGTACAAGTTCATACTCTAGGGGCTGTGCTGAGTGCCACGCAGTCCTCCCGCGCTGCCTTGAAGAATGGGGGTGGAGACTCAGGGTCGTGTGTTCAAGTCGGCCAAACCAGGGAAGGAGCAGACGGACAAACTCAAACCAAGAAGCGGCCTCGTAAGTGGGAGAGTAAACACATCTAAGGGGAAGTGGCCCTTGGTTGTAAACATTGGTAACAGCCACACCCATGAGTCGAGGGACCCGAGGGCTCGTGGATGGGTTTCATCTGTGTGTGGATGGGGCATGGGGGTGACAGGAGCCATGGGGGAGGTAGTAGGTTACTCTGGGACCCTTAGGCCGGTGTGAGGGGACAATGTTCACGTAGAACCGTCTGCAGGGCCTTTGGAGCCCAGCCTCGTGATGGGCCCCAGGCCCCACAGAGCATGCTCCGGTGAAAGGGGGCGGGGGCTCTAGGCATCGGTCTCTGGGGGTTTCTTCCTCTTGGGAACCTGAGGTTGATGGTGGCTCCCTGAAATGTTCGAATCTGAGAAGGCAGAGGTGGGGTAGGTTTTGGTGCACCCTGGCTGGACCAGGAGGGGTAGACCAATCTGGGGATCTGTCCCCAAAGCTGAATCACAAGCATGTCCTAGCTGAGAGGTGACAGTGGCTTTTTGCCCAGGTCATGTTTGGGATGCTCCACACATAGCCTTCCCCATTACACGGAGTATTCAGATATTTACATATATAACTATACATACTGAGATGTCAAAGGATATTGACGGCTACTTCCCACGGGACTCTCAAGAATAGAGTTACTAACATTTAAGATTCTGCCTCCTTGGTTAACCAAAGGTAGATTAACTTCCTACATTCAATGGGAGCAGAGGGAAAACACTTCAGCCAGGTGACTTTATACCAAGCTCCAGAAACATGAGCTATCTGGGTGGGAGGAGTCACTTTTATTAACGCAAAAGCATATGGTAGGTAAATGACCTTTTAGGCTAATATGTTAGCTTAAAAGCCCCGCTTCTAGGAGAACTTCTCAAATTGATATTCTTAGCATCAAACTTTCTATGATTTGTGTGCAGTAGCATTAGAAAGTCTATGCTCTCTCCCTTCTCCTTTGGGTAAAGACACTTTGTTCTAATTATTTGGGAGGCCACACAGGATGTTGTGGTGGAGCTCCCGTCCCTGGCCAGTCTTGGGCGGGCCTCTGAACAGGTACTCGGCCACGCAGCCCTGGGTCACCCCTGGGGGCAGACAGGCACAGCCCTCCGATGATTTCCCAAGCCTCCAGACGCCTGCAGTAACAGCATTCATGTTTCATTCACCTTCTCTTGTGGGCAGAGGAAAGATGAACTCATGACTTTTTAGTATTGAATTATATTATCAGACACTCTACAGTTTGGTAAATGGAGACCCTGGAGCCATGGTTCCTGACTGCCCACCTGGCTCCCCTAGAGAAGGGGCGGCTCCTTCCCAGAGAGGATGTCCGGGTGGTGTGGGCCCTCTTCCTTGGGGCTGTCGTACCACACACTGAGAGATGAGATGAGCTGCTGATGCCTTTGCTTCCTGACTCTTAAGCAAAAAAAAAAAAAAAAAAAAAAGACAAAAACAAAAACTCGGAAGGTACGGAGGTCCCAGGGGACCTGACCGCACACAGCGCTCTGGGGTAAGCCTTCTGTTCCTAATCTCTTTATATTCACTCTTCTCCCTCCCCCTAAATCCCTCCATTCGGCTTATAAATATATATTACCCAATAAATGCCCGCCAAATTCCTATTTCCACATAAATATCCCAGATGCAGAGAACAGGGGCTACATTAATATTATAAAATATATTAGTTTCTCTTCCCCCGTCTCTGCTGAGGTCATGAATGAAACAAAACAAAAACCAAACCAAGCCACACCCCATCCACATGAAAACAAAATGCTCTTTGGACCAAGAATAAGTAAAAACTGGCTCAGGATAACATTACTAAAATTTTTGCACGGAACTGAGACAGAACCCATAAACATGAAGCACCTGATAAAAACATGTAACATTCCGCACCAATTACTCTCAGACCCACGAGGCAGCAAGATGATGCTTCCGGAACACAGGTGGGGATTCTTAGGTGTAGCTTGAGGTCATTATTGTCCCCTTAGTTTTGTGGTTTATGTATTCTTCTGGCCTTTCAAATGTTACATCCTGCCTGGTGGCCCTGAGCAGAGAAGAGAGCTGGCCCTGCCTTTGGCCAGGAAGTGTAACATGACTGCACCGCATCCTCACCTTCAAGGTAAGCAGTCGACCTTCCCAGACTCCATGTGTGGGGGGATGGGGCGTGGCGTCCACTGGAGAACACCTGCAGCCAAAACGGTGCTGGCAGGGCCAGGCCTCAGCCGCAGGACAGGCGTCTCTCGCAGGACAGGGCTGACCGGCCCCTGCAGATCTCACCTGCTAGGGCGAGGGGCCTTGCAGAGAGGTAATGTGGGTTTTCCAGGGGCTCCATGTGCCCCTGGGTGCTAGGGAGGGGGGAAGGGTGATATATATGCAAGTGAGACTGTGTGTACATATGGGTGTGCGACACACAGGGAGGCAGAGAGCACCTGCCCCTGTTTACCTAATGGTTTTGTAACCCCAGGACAACCTAGGGAAGCTATAGACGTCCCAGGAATTGCCGACAACACGATGGTATCCCTGTCCAAGGGAGTTCCCCTTCTATCCTTGGGTGAGGAGGCTCCTATTAGAAAACACAATTATGTTGAAACAAAACTACCTATAGAAGAGGAATAAGGTTGCTCAGAAATCCCGGGCAGAAATAATGTGTGGTGGCCCAAGTGTGTGGCGGGCAGGGTGTATCCTTAGAGACAGGGGCTGTTCCCCTGTGACTACCATATTCCTACAAAGTGACTTGAGAGCAGACATCAGTGAATGAATTGTAGGCACTGCTGAAACAGCTCCTTTGCTGCCCCCAGGAGCTCCTTCGAAGAGGTCTGAACCTCTTAGGAAGGGAGGATGCCCCCTTGGGCAGTGACAGCCCTCCACGGGTTCCCCTGAGGGTCCTTCAGGACAGTCCAGTCCTGGGCAGATGCCGGGTGGACACTGGCTGCTCTCTATCCTCAAGGGAGTGCATACAAAATTCCCCTGGTAATAAAAGAAAAAGCAAACTGGAGAGAGAACAAAGAAGTCTTTGCAGATTCCTCCCTGTGTGAGACTGAATGCTGGGCATGAGAAGGAAATGTCTCAGTGGGCACACAGATGCAGCACGAGAAACACAACCACGAGCGAGGAGAGTCCTCCATGCACGCCGCCAGGCGCTGGGCGTGGCCTCAGATGTAAACGGGCTGCTCCTGGGCCGTCAGCAGTCTGTACATGGCAGCCGGCATCGTCTTCATGTGAATCTGAGGGCAGAGCACATGTTATCAGGGGCTGAGGCTCAGGGCCCAGGGGCTGAAGCAGGGGGTGGGGGTGGGTGAAAGGGGTGGGGAGTGGGAGGTGGGGGCGGGAGAAGGCTTTTCTCACCCTGGGGGGATCTGAAGATTACCACCCCAACCCTACCGCAGACAGGGCCCCGACCCAGGTGGCCTCCAGGCAGAGTGGAGTCTGCAGGCTTTCTAAAAAGTTAGGGGCAACAGAACTGCCATGAAAAACTGGTAAGGTTTATTTTCCCAGTCAAATGCTCTTGCTCTCAGCAGGCCTTTTTTAAAAAAGTGGAGAGAACTCTTAAAACAGAAGTTGAATGGCTGTGGGGTTCTAACTGCTCCCACCTCTCGCCCTCCCTGACAGGTCGGGCAGCTCAGGAAATCAGGTCTGGAACAGCCCTTCTGACCTCAGCCCAGTCTGGGCCCGGGAGACTGCACGAATCGAAGACTAAAAGTCTTCCAGGAGGCACCTCTGGTGAGATTAGATGGCGAAAATGGAGAGAATTGGGCAGCCACAGAGAGAAGTTGCACTAATCTGAGAGCTAAAAAGGGAAGATGAGTTTGTTTTTCCCTTTTCTTTTTTTTTTAGATTCTACATAGAAATGAGATCAAATGATATTTGTCTTTTTCCTCCTTTACTTCACTTAGCATACCTTCAATGTTCAAAACAAACCCATAGATACAGAGAACAGATAGGTGATCACCAGAGGGGAAGGGGGTTGGGCCAAAGGAGGGTGGGTAAAGGACTGAAGGGGGTCGACTGTATGGTGATGGATGTCACGAGATCTGAGGGTGATCACTCTGTAGTGTACACGGTTGTCGAATTATAACACGGTACCACTTGAAACTTATAGACTTAAAAAAGAACTTTAAGAAAGCAAGTCATCCTGAGAGAAGACTAAAGATGACTTGATCTTAGCTCAAGGACTTGCTCCCAGACCACCTCTCATTAATGGGTTTAAAATCTGGTCTGTTCCGGTTGAGGAGTATTTAGGGTTGGGAAGGACACTTCCTGGAAGGGCCTGCCTGGTCAGGGCATGGGCGAGCATGAGGTGAGGGGCGCCAGAGGACCCCAGGCCTGGATCCCACTCCTACCTCCCCCACAGCATTGGAGAGGATGTGGACGATCTTCTCGTGCGGGGTGGCCACCACGCTCTGTCCATTAATCTCAATGATCCGATGTCCCACGCGGACGCCGCCCCTCTCAGCGATTCCCCCTCGCATCAGGCTGCAGATCTGTCAGTCAAAGGCCAGGTTACTGTCTTGGGCAAGGAACTGAGTGGGGTCAGAAGATTGTCTTTTCTGGAACCTTCTGCCCCCTGCATTCTCCTTTCTGAGAAGCTGCCACAGTTAGGCTTTGGGCATTTAAACCTTTTTGTTTCTCTTCACAAGAAGTAGGGTCCCCTATGCCCACATGGCTACCTCATTCATACAGTCTACATAGGGAACCTAGCACATCCCTGGCTTCCACACAGACTGAATTCTGATTACTCTGCCTCCCAGCTGGGTCCTGGTAAAATGGGTTATTTGGGCCTGTCGCCGAGTTGCCAGTGTGTTCAAACTGTAGGCCTGTACACCTCAGGTGAATATTATCTCCCACGGTCACCTGTGAGACTCAAAGGTCAAACTGAATGATGCTAGCAGCTACTTTTTAGGGTCACAGTCCATTTCAGGGTCACAGTTCCATGTGTCCCTAGGTGTGGCCTGCTGGAGTGGAGCTGCTCCTTTCAGCTTTCCTAACTTAGTGACCAGTGATCAAACTCCCATCTCACAGAAATGACAACGTGACTGGTTTCTATCCCAGCGGGCGGGCGGAGGCTGCAGGCTGGTGGAAATGAGCCTGCATTTCTTATTTGGAGGGCTCTGAGCTTGGCACTGCAGGGCACAGCCACCTCCACCTCACACACAAAGCAATCGGAATTTTCCCCAAAGAATATGTTTTGAATTTCCAAAGTTGACTTTTCACCCAAACGGAGCACCTTTATTTAAAAGCTTATGCAGATGAGACGTTGACATCTTGCGACAACATGCTTCCCGCGTGTGTGAGCATGTGGAAACCTTTAGCCTGTCATGTACTTGGAGTCAAAGCATTCCTTAGGTGCTCCCCACACTAAATAAAATGAGGCCCCCACAGACCAACATCCATTACATAGCGACCCTCTGTTCACATCGGAACTTTTAATATTATTCAAATATGAACAAAGCAAACAAGGAAGTATAAGCAGATAAACATGACCTCAGACCAAAACTATAAGGAGTAACCCAGGCTCCTCTCCAAAAAGCAAATGAGGCTACATAGGCACGAAGAACAGATGAAGTGGGCTGGCTACTTTAATTCCAATTGGGAACTTCAAATGTGTATTTCTAAACCTTTAAACATACTTGGACTAACATTCTGATTACCTACAATTAGCTGAAATTTAAGCAGGAAAACGAACATAATTTTTCCATCTGGAAAGATGAATGCCAAGGGAGGGAGGGTGTGGAGTGGTGCTTACGATTCCATTCTGGACGCTGAAACCCAGCTGGTAGCGAAGGTCTGGTCTCCTGATCAACACGGTGGTCACTGGAGGACACCTCACGATATTCAGCTTTACCCGGGCCTGATTCTTCAAGCCCTGAAAAGAGAACAAAGCACAGTGGACATGGCGACCACCGAGACAGACCGAAGGGGTCAGAGCAGACAGCATCAAGGGCAAAAGAGGCCCCGAAGGAGACTTGTTATTTCGTCGACTCCCAAAGCACCCGCGATCCAGTGCTAGTCCGCGTCAGCTCAGGAGATACCACCTGCGTCACGTGAACCCCTTTCATCCTAGGTGGAGACTCACGTCTGTGGGTAAGATCATCATTTTGGGAAAACGGTTGTGTTCAAGGGATCTGAATACAGTGGTTGTCTGTACAACAAGGGGAAAACTGTCACATGTGCTTTTGGGCTTGAAAGATGAAGGGTGCACACTATTTCTCCTGGTCAGGAAACAGACAAGTGGGAAACAGACTTTTCTCCGAAAGTTAAAAGCTAGCAATCCCTCCTCTTCTAAACAAAGAACGTTTAATTCGCAGCCACTGGCTCAATTCATGAGGGCTTATTTTCTGTCTCTGACATTCCTGCTTCCCTACCCTCTCTCTGCCTGTTAGGGAATTTTTTTTTTTTAATTAAATTTATTGGGTGACATTAGTTAATAAAATTACATAGCTTTCGAGTGTACAGTTCTACATCATGTTTGTTGCATTGTGTGTTCAGCACCTAAAGTGTCCGACTGTCATCACACATTACCCCCTTTCCCCTTTTCTACCTGCCCCATCTCCCCATTCCCTCTGGTGACCACCATACTGTTGTCTGTGTCCACGAGTTATTTCTCTTGTTCGGCTGTTGCTTTCTGTTTTATACCTGACATATGAGTGAAATCATATGGTTCTCGACTTTTCCCATCTGACTTATTTCACTTAGCATGACATTCTTGAGATCCACCCGTGTTGTCGCAAAGGGCAATATTTCATCTTATGCCCGAGATGACTGAATAAAGATGTAGTACGTATATACGATGGAATATTACTGCAAGAGATTTTATCGACATTCTCACAAGCACCTGGGGAAAAGCAGGGAGCAGAGAGAATTCCGCTCAGTGAAGGCATCCTTGGGAGAATGAATAGAGGCACTGGTGGGAGAAGGAAGAAGAAAAGGCGGCTTGGAGAGTGTCTGCAGTTTCGCGGTCCTTGCTGAGACGCCCTTCCCTCTAAATCAGAATGGAGTGTGGAGGGAAAGGTGGTGGTAAAGACAAAACGAGGACTTGGTCTGGTTCCAGAGCCCATTCAGAGAACCTCCTCCACTCCACTCTGGTTTGAGCTGGGCTCGGGCCAGTCCTCCTGTCTCCTTCTCATGCACGGCAGTGACCGGAGCCCTAGTCTGTCCAGGAGCACCCCTACAAAGTCACCACAAAGCTCCGCTCTCCCTCACCCAGGCAGGGGAAGGTTTAGCTCCAAAAGGTCCTACTGCCAACTTGTGAGCTTCACCTCAAGGGGAGGGTGCCAGACAAACGTAATCCAGCCCCAGAATAAACGCTCATCTCCCAGGTCCCCCAGAGGCCTCCTGCTCGGCCTCGGCTAACTGCTGCACGCTGGATTTCCAGACCAAATGGCCTGTAGCAGGTGTTTTTCAACCCGTCCAAGTCATGGCACAAAAAGTCATGGCAGAAAAAGATATTTTTGCTCCCTGTGGTAAACAGACCAAAGAGCGTGTGGTCGGAGGCCCCGCTTTAAGAGCTGAGGTGGGGAGGGCTCAGCGCTCCTGCGGAAAGTGCCTGGACTACCACCTAGCAAGGCCAGCTGACCAGGAAACTGCTCAAGACCACCAAGGTTCTCCTCCACAGGATCAGAGGGGAAGGAAGAAGCTATTCCTAAACGTTGGTGCAGTGGGGTGGGTGAGCAGCCTCTCCTCCAGGGAGAGTAGCCACCAGAGGGACAGGTGTTCAGGAAAAAGTGGGCTCTTCTCCTCTAAGTCCACACTACTGATCGAGACAGCACCTGGTCAATTCACAAATGGGCCCCGTGTGTGTCCTCAATGGGCAAAGTGGAAAGAAAATCCTGGGAGAACAGTGGTGAATCCATTCTGGTCTGAAAGGGGATTGCCTCTTATTCTAAAAATAGAAATCTGCAAATTCCACAGCCACCACTGCCAATCATCACTCCTTGACCAGTATATGAAATCTCTCTCTGAGGAAGGTCAGGACTGGGCTGACGATTCTCTTGCTCAGGCCTCTGTCTTCCTGACAAGCGCCTTGCCAAGCAAGGAGGTGAAACTGGTAATTAGGTGACTTTTGTACCAACAGAATCCATGGCGAGAGTGCCTCTCTGAGTGGCAGAAGTGACCCGCACCTCTTTCGTTTCTAAGTAATTAAGATATGCTTTAGACTGATGGATAGAGGCTTTTTTATTTTTTCTTTTTATTTTTTTTGCCTCTGGTTGTCTGACTTTATTATATTGGCTAGCTGGTATATACCAATGGTTCTCAAAGAGGGGACTCCACACCAGCAACAGCGAGACCTGGCCATTTTTGTTAGAAATCAAGTCTGGGATCTATCCAGACTTACTGAATCAGAAACCACAGGGGTGGGGCCCAATAGTCTGTGTGTTAACGAGTCTTCCTGGAGACTTGATATACACTCTCAGTGATACATTTGATTCTGAGAACTGGTGTAGACGACCACTGCAGAACAATAAACTCACCTGCACCCAGGTGACTTAATTTCTCCAAGGGACAATGAGAGCCAATGATGTCCATTTACTACTCACACCAGTGGCCAGCATGTTCTGAGAGAGCAGGGCCTAGCAAGATCAGGGTGGGGGTGACTGCTTGTGGGAGAGCTGGCTGGCCTGATGCCCAGTTGGCCATCTGCATGACTATCCCATGTGTGACCGCCCTAAGATCACTGTCCCTCAAAACCTATCCGACGATAAAACCAGCCAAATCACCTGTCACCAAACACTGATTTCTTGCCAGGCACTGACCTGGAGAGTCACAGGAGCTATCTCTTTTAATCTCGTTGACAATCTTGCAGCTGTAATTATGCCCATTTCATAGAAGGGGAAATTGAGGCTCATAGATACTGAACTCACCCAAGTTCACCCACAGCAACATTCAATCCCAGGTCTGTCTCTCTTCAAATCCACAGCGTTTTCTCCTACACCATGATTCCCAGTATTGACAACAATAGAGAACGTGTCATGCATGAGGAAAGCTTGCTCAACAAAGTTGTGTTTTCAGCTGGCAAGAGTTCTTCAGGGCTCCTGCTGTTGGCTTCCCCACGGACTTTGATTCCAGTTTGTGCATTTTGAGGGGCTCCACTGAATTTTCCGCCTCCAGCATCTTGGCCTGTTTCCTCGACGTTCTGAATTGCTCTGTCTTCTGAGGGATTTGAGCCTCCTGATGACTGTAATTTGGCTTGCAGGGACTTGGTGTCCATGCACAGGCGGCTGTTATCAGTGTCTCCCTGTGGTTTCCAGAATTCTCCGGGAAACTTCCCTGGTTTCAAAGTGGAGGAACAGATGAGCGGACATCAAGTCTCTCTGGTCTTCCAGCAGACAGCAGGCCCGTCGTCCGCACTGACGGGGGTGCTCTGGCTTTCTGCTGCGAACAGCAGGGCTTGGTGAACAAGACTGCTGTGTCTGGAGACCTGAGCCCAAGCTGTGTTTCTGCCACCACAGTTCCGTGGGGGCTCAGACACTCCACTCTCCCCTTCTTCCACCTCGATCTCTTCATCGGCAAAACAAATGTGGCACCCACCAAAGTCTCTTCCCCTTCTATGATTTCACCCCTTTTCATGTTCTTTTTCTTTTTCCAAAATGTGTTTGCTGATAACAGCACATCTCATTCATTAAGCTGAGAAATACCTATTTCTAAAATAAAAATAGGCTTCTTTTGCAGAAAGGGGGGTTTGCTCAGATATCATTCATGTATATATATTTTTTCCTTTGAGTGCTTCCTATTTCTCATTTACCCAATCAATAAATATTTACCGATCATTTGCTATGTGCCAAGAAATATATTAGGCACTGAGAGTGGGTGGGGCGGGGCCTCCGGGAGCCCAGGGGTAGGCTGTGCGGCACAGGACTGGGCAGCCTGAGGGCTTGAGTCCCTTCACCTCTCCCTCCACAATCACACCACGAGACCAGGAAAGTATGGGAAACACGAGCAAAGAATGCTGAAGACAGGGGAGCAAGTTAGAATCACAGCTCTTCAGACAAAGCCACCTGTGTAAATGCTCACACCTATTAATCACTGGGATTACTATGAACGTTTGTGAGGTGCAGAAAACTTTACAGAGCATACTGAAAAGCAAGAGAATAACTATTTTCTCGATGTTCCCTAAAAAGTTCACATTGCTCTGGTGGGCTCTTTCCTTTTATGTGAATTGATTTAAGATGCCTGATTTGTCCCCCAGTGAAAGAATGTCTAGATTGAGGAAATGTGCTACATGATGAGGCTTAGACAGATGGCAATTTGAAATAACCAGACCATGTATTTGCTCCACTATTCCTAATCAATGCTTCAAGTTGGGTCCTATTAGCTTGGGCTTCTGAGCTGCCATTTTATTGGAAGTGCCAATTAAATAAACGGTCATTTCGTCCCCATGACAACGGTGGAATAGTGCAGCAAATTAAGAAATCTGGTGGGAGGGGAAGGGTGAGGGAATGGGGAGGGGAGAAGAGAGAAGCCGGAATGGTATCTATGGCAACAGGAAAGCAGAACCAGGACGATCCTGTGGAAGGAAGGGGAAGAAGTGCTCTAGTTCAAGAAAAAAATCAGAACGGACTCAACAATATAGAGGACGATCTGGTGACGGCCAGAGGGGACGGGGGTTGGGAGGCTGCGAGAAAGGGGTGAAGGGTTAAAGTACAAGTTAGTAGTTGATAGAGGGTCACGGGGATGGGGGGCACGGCCTAGGGAGTGCAGTCAGCGTTTATGTAATGGCTAGGTGGAGGGCCAGGGAGAGAGCGAGCCAGTGCGGGGATCGTTTTATAAACTATACAAATGTCTAACCAATATACCGTATACTTGAAACTAATAATAAAATAAAACTAAAAGAAAAAATCAGGAGGGCAGAACAACAGTGGCGATGAACAGGCAGACATGCTTTGCCTACCAACTATTATGCTTTGGGGATCACGACAGGCAAAATAAGAGCTAGGGAAGAAAGCGATGGAAATAATTCAATACCTACAACTCCATTCTAGAAATGTACTCTATTTCCTATGACTGGGGGGGGGGGGAACGGTCAGCATGCATTAAAGTAGCAAGACACGGAACACGCGGCTTTAGACCCTGATCCTCAAAGCACAGCCCAAAGACTGGTGATGTCATCACCCGCAAGCTTGTTGAAAATGCAGAATCTTGCCCTAGACCTGCTGAACCAGATCCCGGATTTCTAACAAGATCCCCGAGTGATTCAAATCAGTTTGCGAAGCACTGATTTACCTGGACGAGAGCTGCCTGTT
The DNA here is from genome assembly GCF_014176215.1 of Rousettus aegyptiacus. Classification (NCBI taxonomy): domain Eukaryota; kingdom Metazoa; phylum Chordata; class Mammalia; order Chiroptera; family Pteropodidae; genus Rousettus; species Rousettus aegyptiacus. The sequence goes on along the minus strand of NW_023416306.1, from coordinate 45,104,935 downwards.
AAACGCATCGCGAGGGGCACTCATACACGCAATGCTAATGGGAAACGATGAAGCAGCCCGGAACGTCCCCTGCAATGTCCCCAGGTGGTGGGGAAGGACAGTGTGAGCATCTGCTCGGGAGTGGGCAAAAGCGTGTGTTGTCTAGAGGATGTAAAAAACAATACCAAAACATAGGAAACGTCTTTACTTGGTATGGCAATTCTAGCTGGAAGCAGCGGAGCCAGGGGGCCCATGGTTGGGCCAGTCACATTCTCCCCCTCGAGAAAGCACTGCACTGAGGAAGGGCAGCGGAGTCTCACTGGGGCCTGCCTGCTAAGCAATTCGCCAAGCGCGGCCACACAGGCACTGGTTTCCTTACTCTCCATCTTCACCAGCTGTATCTCTTTCACCACCACATGACCTTTTAATTTTCTGATTCCAGAGACTCCATTTATAGACACTGAAGGTCAACTACTCATGCAAACAACCTTTTCCCCTTAGCAAATTGCTCAGACAGGGCTGACAGTAGTCCTCTGAGCGAGCTTTGTTTCCACCTTGATGTGTGGTCCATCAGGCAGAAGATGGGTCCCCATGTGGCACCAGGGAAGTCAGTGCTGCCCTCATGGGTCTCAGCTTCCCTTATCTCCTCTGCCTCCTTCCTGTGGAGTCGGAAGGATGGAGAGGGGCTCTGGGCTTGTTTGTTAGGGCTGATGGGTCCTGGGGCAAGTCACTTTCGTATCTCTGATGACTCCTCTGTGAACTGGCTGTTTGCCGTCCACCCTCCCTCATGGGCTGCCGTGAGGAGGGAAGAAGGTGACTCCGTGAAGGCCTGGGCACTGCCTGGCAGCCTGGCCAGTTCTCAGGAGGTTCTGCTCATTCACCTCCAGGCCCCAGCCCCACCTTCACTCAGGTTATCCCTCTTCCTGCTCCCCCTCCCCAAACCTTTCCAAGTCCCCAAGAACCCATCCTTGACCTCCCTCACCCAGTTTCTCTCTCCCCCATCTGAACTCCTATCCCCCTGTGGCAGGCTTTCTCAAGCTCAGCATGGCGGCTGTTCAGACAGGGTGACCCTTTGCTGGGGGGTTTGTCCTGCGCATTGGCGGATGTTTGGCAGCATCCCTGGGCTCTACCCCCTGAATGCCAGGAACATCTCCACCTCCCTAGTCGTGACATCGCAAACTATTTCCAGACATTGCCAAGTGTCCCCGGGGAGTGGGATTCAAGAATCCCTATCCCAGATGACTGTCTGGATTGCTGAGCTGAAGACAATTCTGCTCAGCCTGGGCTTAGTGGGAAGAGTGCTGTGATTAATTAGTGATGCCTGTGATGGGCACATGATTTGAATATGTTCATAGATATTAATGACTGGATTGCAGTCGCACTTCAGGTCATTTCAGGTCTGCAACAGAAGCTGATTTCCCCTCTTCCCAGGTACCTTAATGATGCTCTGGCAGGTGGACAGAGGCAGGCCCACCAGGCTTGTGCCATTGATGGACATGATCTGGTCCCCGATATTCAGCTTCCCCGACTTCTCTGCAGGCCCTCCATGCATCATGTTGGCTATGATCACAGTTGGCAAGATGGATCCCCAGCCAGACTCCACAATCACCACACCTAGGATTTCTCCCTTCTGCTTCTCTATGAAAACCTGAAAGGAGAGAAACAGCCTGAATCAGCAGCCGTCCCAGGCAACAGAAATCAAAGCATTTCTCCTCTTCCTGTCTTGACTAAAGACAGTTCCCTGTAGACTCCAACCCAAATGAGCTGTTTTCTTTACATCCCATGGCACTGGAGTGTGTAAGAAACGATTCCACACAAGCCCATACCCTTTTTGGTAATTCTTGTTTCACATAAGCAGTCTTTACTTGGCAATATAACCACGAAGGGCACCACGGTTTTTTTCTCTATAGTCCCCACTTGGGGTATTGGGGTGGGGGAGGAAGAGACTGTACAGGTGGGAGCTTTGGTGTTGAGTTACGGTTTCCAAAAATAACTTTTGGATTCTCTGCTCTGGTTTCCCTATTCCACAGGGCTTCACAAATTGCAACGTTCAAGATTCTTGAAGTAAAAATAAATAAAAATACACATTACAGAAACACTTTTCTGCAAGGAGAAAGGTTAGGAAAAAAGAAAAAAAAAAGATGCCAAAGTTATCACGACCAAAAGGTTGGTAATGCAAACAAGAAGACTGTGTTCTAGATATGTCTAATTTTTTGTGGCCTTCCTTGGCAGAGAAGACAGGAGTTAGTTTTGGATACGTGCCATCTGGTAAGGTTTTCAGAGACACCATAAAGGGGTAGGACACTTCTGGGAAGCATCCAAAAAGAATGTGTGTGCATTTACTTACTCCCGTTCACAGATATACATATGCTCAACCGCACGTAGTGGTGGCTGCTGGGGTTTTACGTATGTTCATGGGCTGCTGTCCCTTCCCCGGGCTGCTGTCCCTTCCCCTGGCTGCTGAATTGCACGGCTGGCCCCTTCCCAGGAGGATTTTGTTTAGCCAGATGGGAGACAGCCCCTGTTATGGGTTCAACTGTATCCTTCCCACAGTTCATATGTTACAGCCCTAACACCCGGGACCTCGGAATGTGACCTTGTTTGGATACAGGGTCATTAAAGAGGATATCAAGTTAAAATTAGGTCGTTAGGGGGGGCTCTAGGACAATATGCCTGATGTACTTGTAAGAAGTGGAAATCTGGACACAGGCGCACACAGAGGGAAGATGACATGAAGAGACAGGGAAAGGACGGCCATCTACAAGCCCAGGAGGGGGACCTGGAACAGATCCTTTCCTCACAGCCCTCAGAAGGAACCGGCCCTGCTGACATCTTGATCTCAAATTTCCAGCCTCCTGAACTGGGAGATAATAAATATGTGTCATGGAAGCCATCTGGGCTGTGGTGCTTTGTTATGGTTCCAGAACACACTGACACACCCCCATCGACCTTGGTGTCAGTGACTGATCCACGCAGGGCATCAAGGCCTGCCGGCTCCCTAGGCCCAATGTGGATCGGAAGGAAGCTCATCTCCAGCAAGGCCACATTCCCCCTTAGGAACTAGGATCCCCACTACCCTGGTGCCCACACTCTTTTGTCAGAGGGCACGCTCCTCCCCAATTCCTTAAACGAGAATGCCTGGCTCAGGCTCTGCTTCCAGGGAACCCAGGACACCTAACATATAGTGGATAAAAAGATCCCTTTCTTATAAGGGTACTTATTACCTACTGGATAAAATCTAAGCTGCTCAGCTGGACTTTTAAGCCTTCCAGTTCTGACCCAAACTTCATTCACGTTGGCCTCTTCCTGTCCCTCATACATGCACCAGCTACACTGCCTCATGCATGGCTTCCCAGACCACTACTGAGCTTTCTGACCTTCATTCTCCTATTACCTGGCCCAACCCTCTGCACGCCCCTCCACTTTCCACAGATAACCCAGACCCTCGGACTAACCTGGATGGCCCCATTTTCCTCCAGACACTCCTGCAGAGGAGGCCACCCCCGCAGGAATGCAGCATCTATTGTCTGAAACTCCTGGTCTGCTCCTTTTTGCCAACCTCAGTTGTCTCTGACTAGTGCTTGTACTACCACCATCATCTCACTTCTTCTATGCCCTGCTGGAGACTGGGCTTGGTAAGGACAGAGTGCAGGGTCTGTCTACTTCTGGAACCCAACCCAAATTTAGCTCAGGATTGCTGAGAGCAGAGGACACTGAGAGCGGATGGCCATCCGCTGCAGTCTTTAATCACAGGGCCTCATGCAAGGGGAGCCAGAGACAGGCCTGAGCCCTTAGCAACGTCCTGCTGACACCGCTCTTTGCCCCACCCCTCCCTGCCCCGCACGACCCGGGCTCCCATCCGCCTGGCCCAGCTTGGAGAACAGCTTCAGGAAAGTACCTACATCTTTGCAGTTTTCCGACTTGGAGAAGTGGATCAGGTCGTCGTTGTACATGTCCTGGGTGTTGAGCAGGTCACTATACTCCTTCTGGCTGAGATCTTCGGGGTTAATCCCGTTGGCCCTGAGGAATTCCTGGTATGCCACACTAAATGCCTGCCCTATGGACTGTGCAATCAGCTGGGCCTAGAAAACAGCCAGAGAGGGAAGACAGAGGTCAAGAGGGCAGCCTTGTTGGTAGACAGCCTGAGTCCCAAGAGGACCACGGAGTCCTAGGCATCAGCGAGGCCAGGGGGTCTACATGGGGCACTAATGCCTGCCAGAGGTCATTTTCAAAATTAGTGGGGACAGTTTTGGTTATGACAATAACCAAAAAGAAGCTAGAGGCAATCTGTAGATAGGAGTCAGAGATGCTACACTTATAGCCATGCAAAGGACAGTCCTACACAATGAGTCATTCTGCATCCTACACAATTTTCAAATACTCCACTGGATATTCATACATATGTAACCCCTGGGTCTATTATCTGAGTCCAGGATCAACTTCGATTTATATTAAAGCACAAAGACTTTAATTGCACACACCGAATGTTCCAAGAACACAACTATCGTGTAAATTGAGAGAACAGGGCATTTTGTTTTGTCCAGCACTTTACTAGACGTAAGCTTCATGACTGAAAACTCGTTAGCATGAATGTTGTCCCTGGCATCTGCGTGGCCAGTAAATCACATTGCTATGAGCCGGAACATCTGCTGTCCAGACGGTAATTCTGTGTGCGTGTGCGTGTATCTTAGTGAGCCCTTAATTCAAAATGTCAAATATAACGTGTTTACAATGTTTAGCTAAATACTGTATTCTCGTGTCTAAGCTTATTAATCAAGTAGGTGTAAGCACTCATGACTCCATTATTCCTTCTGGACTGGTTGGGCCCAAACAGTTACAAATCATCATAAGTACAATGTTATCTTAGCTTGTTCCCTTTGGTTTCTCCTTTGAGTTATATTTATGGCAAGACATTATTTTGTAAAAATATTTTCAAAAGGGGAGGTTACATTATCTATGAATTTCATTTTAGGATGGTTTTGGGGCATTATAAAATATTCGTTGAGGACCCTGACCTAGTCCAACCTTGCATTTTCTAGGTGAGAAGACTGAGGTCCACAGACACAAAGGTCACACAGCTCACGGGACGGGAACTCTGTTCCCACTGTTCCTCCTTTCGCACTGGGCTCTGATAACTTTGCCCTGCATGAATCCATCAACATCATGACTTGGGGTGGCCAGCAGCAACTGAGCACTTATGTGCCTGCACTGCGTTCAGTGCTTTACAAGGACCATGACAAATCCCCACATTGAGCCTGTGACTGATGCTTAAGTGTGACTAGTCCACAAGCCCTCATTCTAAGCTCTTGAGGCTGTGTTTCAGAATTCAGAAAATTGTGGATCTTAAAGGGTAACAACGTGCTTAAATCAGACACTGTGTAAGAACCCTTTTAGAGCCTAGAGACGTGTCCTATCAACAAACACAGCAATATTCCTCCAGCAAAATGCATAAGATTCGTGGACAAATCCTATAAATGGCCTCACGGCAGTTGAGCGCAGGTTTATCAGCAAATTGACTAGAAAAATCCCTTTCTCAGAGCTCTTTAGACTTTGGAATTGTGATTCTGTTTTATTGTTCCCATTGGACAGACAGGTAGAAAAACAACAAATCCAAACAAAATCCCTAGAGAGATATTTTTAAACAGACAATTCTAACCTCTTCTCCTTTCCCTACTTTCCCTGGTTTTTGCTAAAAGCAGCTAATTAACAGTGATAGTAGTACTTTCTCTGTGGCTGGCTGTGGGAGAAGAAATGCTTACCTTTCCTTACTCAGAATCTGGTGACTTCGTGTGCCACAAGTCACATTGAGGACCACCACCCTGCATCCTGATGTAAAACTAAAAGGGAGTGAGGCATTGCTTCTTGCATCAAAGGCACAAGCGGACAGATGAACTAAAACATATGAGCTTGCTGACCATCATGTGTGGATCCACGTGGCAAATGCCCCGGCTGCTGGTATTTATGCAGTATCTATACACAGCCACACAGCAGCCCGAAGAGGGTGGCACTATCATCCTACAGAAGTTAAGCGTCCACACAGCTGGTATGCAGAGGCGGGATTCATATCCAGTTCTCCTAGGTCTGGAGCCCAGACTCCATTTTTGTCCTCTGCTTAGGAAGCCAACGGGTAAGATTTGTAGGTCCACACTTGTCCTAACTCCCGTTCCCCATTTTCTCATCATCTTTCCCAACATGAACCCCAAGGAAAAAAACCCTTCTTGGGGTTCCGAGTAGATGAGGTGTCGGAGGGATCCTCACCTGCACATCTGTGCATACAGGCAGCCTCTGGCCTGGCGAGCAGAGCAAACCCTGCCTTTTCACTGGCCTGCAGGATGCAGGCTTGCAGGACGCGTAAGGCTCTAAACTTAACTCTTTCAGAACTTTCCAAGAACCTCCTAAGATTCATTTTCTACCAGTTTACAAGTTTGGCCTCGGTTTTAAAGGAATAGCAGAGAGAATGGCGGGGAGAGGTTCTGCAAACTCTGCCTTCCAGTGACCTTGTCCCCACAGCTGCTTTCTAGAGAACCAGACCAGAAAAGGACGGTGCAGAAAATGTAAGCACCTCCTCCTCTCCAAGGCTGATGGTTTTGGTTCCCCGGAGAAACGCAGTCTGCCTCTGACTCCTACTTGTTGGAGGGAGGACATTAACTGCAGCTAGATGAACACTCTCCTGGAGAAAAATGGCCTTTTTAAAGGAACAAAGGCAACCACAGGCAATTTTAAGTTTTAAGGGCTCCCTGCTCAATATGAGAAACAGATCTTATTCAACTGTGGCAGAAGGAATAATTAGCACGGTCAACGGCACTGACGTGGCCCTCTCCGGGGCTCTGCAGTTCAAAACCATTGTGGGGCTGTGGCCCCAGCCTGGAAGGCAGCTCCAGAGGCCTGCCAAGCTATGGGAGCTGCTTGGGAGCTGACGCGGCTTGAAGCTGGTGGCCTCTCCAGCAGTTCCAGGCAGAACTGGGGAAGAAGGGCAAATGGAAGAACGGGCCCCATCTCTGTCATAAACTAATTTTCTCTGTTGACTTCATCACTTGGAGAGATGAGGGTTAGGAATCACTGGCTTTGTGAAAGGGGGAGCAGCTGGTTTTCATAAGGACAGGAGGTGGGTGAGTGGGTAGGGGCAGAGAACCTGATTTTCCTGTAGCCCCCAAGCAGTCTCCCAAATGCCCTAGTGCCCAGACGAGGCCTGCTTGGGCACCGATGGGTGTGAATGAACAATTCCCATTCTTCTTTCATTTAAGCTCTCTGGCAGCTTGGCCCCCTTGCTTTTCCTCATGCTACATTAGCGGGGCCCTGCCTCGAGGCCCTTCTACTTGCTTTCTCCTCACTCTATTCAGGTCTCTGCTCAAATCTTGCCTCCTCAGAGAGGGCTCTGTTGATCACTCTACCTGGAACAGCTTCTGTCCCTTTAACCCCTGACCTAGTTTTATTTTTTCTTTATCAAGCTTCCCATTATCTAATTTTATATTAAGTATATTTATCATCTGTCTCCCTACAACCCTCATAATGAGTACCTTGTCTGCTTTACTTAGCCATATATCCCTAGCACTACAACAGTGTCTGACACATGGTGCTCAATAAATATTTGTTTTGTGTATGATTCAGGTTCTGAGAAGTAGAGGGAATCTGGGCACCCAGGGGCAGCTCAGGTCACTGGAGGGAAATCAGGAAAAGCCACTCTTACATCCTCAGACTCAAAGACGTGGCAGATCATCTTGTACTGCCTTTTTCCATCCTGGGATGGGTGGGAGGCTTCCACGTTCTCTTGGGAGTTAGAGCGAGGCATCCGCCTGCGGGCCATCAGCACAACGATGTTCCCGATGTCTGCGATGTAGGAAATGGTCCTCAGAGGGTGGTCCATCATTGTCTCCTGGAGGGCAGGAGGGAGAGGATGCTAAGTCCAGTGCACTCACCCAGGCCTGGAGGCAAGTCCCTTGGTTAATAATTACCCCGAAAATGGTCTGTGGTGAAAAGAGTTGTGAATCATTTTACAACCAGTAGACTCTCTGGTGGGGAAGTAAAAGAAAATAAATTTACATGTGATGCTTGCATTTTGTTTTCCTGTGTGTGTGTGTGATTTTGAAAGGCTAATCTGTTTGAGTTTGTGAATCTTCTGGTAAAAAAACTTATCAGAATTATTAGCAAACGATATTCATGTTTTGGTTTTTTCTTTCAATTTTTAAGAAAACAGTTTCAAGGTCCCCCCGTCCCCACCTCCCCTGGCAGGCACTGCAAACAGAACCTTCTAGCTTGTATAGAAGCCAGCATCTGGGGACAGCTGCTCAACAGACATGGGCACAGTCTCTGAGTTGCCATACTGCTAGATTTCACCACTGGGAGAGGTGACAGCCAGCTAATACCTGTGTGTCAGCATTCAATACTTTGATTCTCTGCGTAGAAATGAAGAGATCCACCTCTGTCATTGGTTGAGATTCGCCTTCGGGAGCCTGAGAAGGAAAACACATCAAAGTAAAGCTTAGTACACTCTTCTGACACAGGCGCATGGGAGCACTCACACATAGCGGCATCGAGACACAGTCACCAGAACGGCAGTGCAGAGCCCAGAACTAGGCTGCCAAAGCTGATGGTACCACACAGAGGTGAACACATGAATGAGGGTTAGTATCTCCAGGTTACAGGGAAAAACGCAGCCTCCCCCTTGCTTTACCCTCTCTAGAAGCAGTAATTCACTGCGGTAGATTTGGCTTTATGAACAAGGATCATGAAAGGCTCTTTCTGCAAAGGTTTCAGAGCCCAACAGATTGAAGGAATAAGGACAAGTGACTGACACCTCAGGACCTCGGTGAAGTCAGAGTCTGCCCTTGATCAAGTGATAGGACCATGTTTATAGCTGCTGCAAACAAAGTCACTTGGATGCAGTTCTGGTAAGAGGGTCTTCATGTTCACACACCAACACAGCAACACAGAAGCAGTACCCTGAAGCCGCCCCACTAAGGAAGAGCCCCAGTGCCTCAACATCCCACAAGTAGCTCATAAGCACCTAGAAGCTCCACAGCCAAAAAAGAGCATCAGTCTAGTTCATTTTAAGGCTTAACTCTGAACATGTGTGGTTATTAGCGAGTTTTCTTTTTTGCATCCAGCAATCTGAGAAATCCACAAATCAAACATGACTATAATTGAACAGACCCAAGTCCCTGCCACATTAATGCTCCTGAATGGTGGGAACTTTCACACTACTGGATGTTTCATTTAGCATCTCCAATCTGCTCCTTGCTGTTCCTCTGAAGTGAAATGACTCATGAGCAACAGAAAACAGCCACTTTAGGCAACTGAGTTTTGAGAAACGTTGGCTTATGGGGCGGTTCAAAAAGAAATCTGAACAAAAACTTGCTGGATGCAGAAAATAAAAACACGAAATAATAAAAAGGCAAAACATAAATAAATGAAAAGAACAGGCAGAACACCAAGCTGATGAAGTTGTTTGTACTGCACCTTCTTCCTGCTTTTGGCTAATTTCTGGGCCATCTGCTTAGCATGGAACAAACAGAGATAGGAGAACAGTTAGAAAAGAATTTGCAGAGACTCAAAGTTGAAAAGGGAACGTCTGACAGACTAATACCGATAGTGGTATAAAGCATTTCTGTGGGAGGAGGACTTAAAATAATCCCACTCTATAGACAATGGATTTCCTAACTCAAAATTTAGTAGGTGGTAGGGGCGGTAAAAGGAAGGAAATGTATTGTGTCACTTCTTATACTTAACTGCAACCTATGTTTGCCAAGAACCAACTTTTGGTTCTGTTGATTTTCTTATCGTATGCCTGTTTTCTGCTTCACTGATTTCAGCCTCTCTCTCAATCTCTCTCTCTCTCTTTTTTTTTTTTTACTTTCTCTGGGCTAAATTTGCTGATTGTTTCTGAGCTTTGAGAGATGAAAACTTAAGCGATATGACATTTTTTTGATATATTTATTTAAAGCTATGAATCTTCCTGTAAGTACTGCTTTAGCTGTATCCCACAAATTTTGATGCGCTGCAATTTAATGTTCATTTAAAACATTTTCTAATTTCCACTATGATTTCTCCTTTGAACTTTTGGATTATTTAGAATTGTGTTATTAATTTTAATACATTTGGAGATTTTCTAGTTATCTTTTTTGTTACTCATTTCTGAATTAATTCCACTGGGTCAGAGAATATACTCTGATTTCAACCCTTTGAAATTCACTGACTCTTAACTGTATGGCCCAGAACACAACTGACTTTGGTGAATCTGTCATGTAGACTTTACAAGATGTATTCTTCAATTGCTGGGGATAGTATTCGATCAATGTTGATGAGATCAATTATATTGGTTAAGAATATTGTTCAAATCTTCTAAGTACTTGGTGATCTTTTTTTTGTCTGCTCATTCTAATGTTTATTGAGAGAGGTATGTTAAAATCTCCAACTGTTACTATGGACTTGTCTCTGTCTGCTTCATTTGGTCTTTGCTTTATTCATTTTATAGCTATGTTATAAGGTGCATACACACTTAAGATGTTTATGTCTTCCTATTAAATTGTTTTATTGTTGTCCCTCTTTATATCCAGTATTACTTCTTGCCTTAAATTTGTGTAATATTAATATACCCTACACCTAACTAAATATGGATATAGTGTTACACTCTTTGCTCATAAGTAAAAGCATAGCTGATAAAAGCAGAGACTTGGGCTGAATTGCTTAAAACTCGGTCTTGGCTCTGCTCCCTTACTAGGTGTGTGACTCGGAGCAAGCCACTGAACAACTCTGTGCTTCAGTCTACTCATCTGTCAAATGAGGATAAAAATAACATCTACCTCAGTAGTGCCGTTCTGAGAATAAAACGAATATATGCAAAGGCCTTAGAACAGTGCCTGGTATACTATAAGCACTATATTTGTGTTTGCCATAATATAATTTACCTACATCAGGATGCAATTTCTTGGCTTTTAGTAAGGCTTGCTATATGCACACAGATTTTGTACAAATAATGGTGAGTCAATGGCCAAACCAGAACGCTGTTGTGGTGATGCGGGAGGGGTGGAGGAAGGTCTGCTCTTTCACATTCCTCAGTACTCACCTGGCAGAAACCTCTTGTGTTCTCAGCAGCTCATCTCTATTTCATTAATGACTAAAATGTGTTGTCTGTACTATCTCATTGTGGAGAAACTGGATGAGTCAGTCACTCAAACACCAAATAGCTAATCTTTGTACACCAGGAAACTAGGGCAGCCTACTCCCACACAGCCACCTCATAACTCTTACTGGTGGTCACAGTGAACACTGTGCTCTGGAAAAGTCCAAAGGCAAGTGTTCCCCTAACTGCCGTGCATGATGGTGGAAATATTTCTGCATCTGATGAGTGGTTCTATGCTGATGCTAAAAACGCCACACATGTACTATGTGGAATCTGAGAGTCCTGCCGAAGGAAGTTCTTACCTGGGCGAGTTACAATCCTATGATAAATGATTGCTGTGAGATCCTAAAGTTTTTCTATTTTCTACCACCTCCCCTAAAATGACATGACATGAAATGATATGGCAGGAACATAGGAATTTCCATTATTTTTGAGACCAAAACCTAATAGCTGTTGGTTAAAGTCCTTCACTCTAGAGAACAGTGATCTGAAAGGGCCCTTTCAAAGGAAAACAAGTCTGCTGCCAATGGAACGCCCAAATTCTGTTTTGTTTTGTTTTGTTTTTTAACTGAAATGGGTGATAAGGAAGAGGATCCAAAAGGCAGACCGAGTTTCATGAAAGGCATTCTGAAATGTTTATGAAGTTAAAAATATTTTATTCCCTTAGAGAAATAACATATTTAAATCACTTATGATATTCAAGTTCCCCAGAACAAACCATAATTGAAAACTGAGATATAACATTGGAAATGATGATGGAGTTGGAGCCAGAATGAGAAACTGGAGTAGTAGAGAGGTCTAAGAGAACCACAGGGCCAGCACGCATCTCAAAGTGAGGCATGCCAGCACCCATTTAAGTCCTTGTGTTTCACGGAACTGATTATGGCTTACTACCCAGCAGGCTGTGTGCAAGGACATAAACTGTGGCACCGCCCATCCAATCACTCGATCCGCAATGTGTATTGAGTGTTAACTGTTGTTAAGACTCTCTATGTTATTCACACTGGGGAGCCTCCTGACTTTAAATTTTCTTTTCCTAGCTGACAGTATTCTTCTAAGTGTTTCATATCTATCAACATAAAAGTTTAGAACAACCCTGTGAGGTAGGCACCACATCATCCTATCTTTCAGAAGAGGAAACTGCGGCACAGAGAGGATAATTAACTTGCCCCAAATCACACAGTTTTCAGATTTGGAAGTCTCACTCTATACTCCAAACTGCTAGTTGTATGATCTGGGCAAGTGTTTCACCTGTAAACTTCTCTCTTTGCCCAAAAAATGGGGTTAATAATACCTACCTCATAGGATTCCCCACGTTCTCCATTTTAAGGTGTAAATGAGAATGTATGTGAAAGGCCTGCTATAAGTATTAATATCCTTTTTATCAACCACAGACTTTTCCAAGTCAGGTGGAAAACCACATGGCTGAGACAAAGCTATACTGGTAGAAATGCTGATTCTACAATTAAATCACAGTTTCTGACATTTCAAGAAAATCTTTCCATAAGAGAATAGAAAAACCTGATCTTTTGTAATGAACAAGGCAGATATAAGGCTATTTGATAATGAATGATCCTTACAAAAATGCACGGACCAAAAAATGTCAAAAAATATTTCTGAGCTAATTACATGAGCTTCACAAATTTAAAAAGAATGGAGACATGTATACCAGACTCTGCACAGACATGAAGCAGTTCCTACAGCTCAGGAAGGTTCAGCAGGTCACCCCGTCTTCTGTTCGAAGAGCAGAGAATGAAGTGGGAATGAGGGTGGAATGAAGCACAGAGACGTAGTGGGAGAGGAAGACAAGCGAGCTCGCTGCACTGCTCCAAGTTTGCACCTACATGTGCAGTTCAAGCATTATTCCCACAGTGCGTGTGTGTGGCGGGGGGTGTCTTTATCTAGGGTACATTTAAAAAAATAATCATAGTTACTTTTATTGAGTACTTTCAACATACCAGAAATTATGCTAAATGCTTTATGTGATGATATGACAAGTATTATTATTCCCATTTTACAGATATAATCATATTTTTGAATTCTTCCTTAAGACATGGTCTGACTTTAGGTCATCTAAAATTGGGGTTTATTTGACATTCAAATACCTAAGTTTTAGAAAACAGGGTGCGAGCTCATGAAATAATTTTTTTTTCCCGTGGTTAATACAGAGGATAATTTATTTTCTCACTGCATTAGAAGTTTTGGATATGTAAACAGCCTATTACCCAACTTGTTTTAAAAGTACACAACAATTGCCTTTGGCAATCAGTAAATAAGGCTGCTTTCTTTTAACGTTGTTATTAACTGTATACTTTTTTCCTTTTTAACTTTTTAAAAAATATTTTTATTAAAATATAGCTAACATACAATATTACATTAAGTTTCAGGTGTACTCTAGGGTATTTTAAATACTGATAGTGTAAAGGGCAAAGCTCTTTCCAGAAGTTTCTCCCAAAACATGCTCCAGAGAATCCTAGCAATGAGACTTTACATAACAGGCAAAACACAGTGAAAATGTATTCTCTGTTCAAATAACTATGGGAGGTTTCTGGCTAAACAAAATGAATTAAACCTCCTTAGTACAGGACTTCACAGAGTCTTTAATAGGAAAACATATGTGGCAAACATCGAAAAAAGAGATGCATTTTGCAGGGTGTCTTCAGTTTCTTTGCCAATGAAACCCTACCAGTGAGAAGCAGCTTGACTGGAAAGCAACAGATGCTCCAGCATGCTGGGTGGCCCGCCCTCCTCTAAGGCAGCGTTTCTCAAATTGTAGTGTACATCGGAAACTCCGGAAGGGCTTACGAAGACACAGACCCCTGGGCCCTACTCTGAGTTTCTGACTAAGGTGGGGCCAGAGAACATGCATTTCTAACAAGTTCCCAGGCGATGCTGCTGCCGGGACCCTGGACACCCCACTTTGAGGACTACTGCTCTTATGCTTTCTGACGTTACATGGGAGCTTCCTGAAAGAATATTATTTCTTCTCAAAAATGACGAACGACAAAGACAGAAAGGCACATGAAGGAAGGTCCAAAGATGATTGAAAAAAAGTTAAAAAATGGCGGATGTATTCTACCTTTCCTATTGCATTCAGACACATCTTATTTATTATATTTTGGGAGATAGAAAGCCTTTTAATTTCAGATTCCTTGGGCTGCCTTGTATTACTGTTACCTCAACACTCTTCTTGACTCCCTTAATAGACTGCATGTTTCTCAAGGTCAAGGACTGGGTCTTGGCTAATTTTTATCTCCTAAGATGCCTATAATGTGGATCTGCATAGGAATGGTTTGCTTTTTGAGCCAAATTCCTTTGTTTTCTCCTCACTTCGAGTAGAGAACACCTGGCCAAATCACAACTCCAAATTCTCTCCCCATCAGCAAATGCATCTGTAAATTCTTTGCTAGATTAAGAAAACTGTAATCCTTATGGCTCTAAATGTAAATCCAATATCAAAATTCAATCGTAGTATTCGGTTGGTGCTACGTGAGTGACAGACACTACAATCAGTGAATAGAACAGAAATTAAAGACTGCTTTGAAATGGACACCTAAGCTTCAGGTTCAGAGTTTGCTGAGAGACAAAGCACCACAAACACCGAGGCTGGTTTCACGGTGGCTAATGGCACCACTAACCTGGGGAACTTAAGTGCTGTGTTGAGAGTTTAGCTGAGCTACTCCATGGTCTTGCTGCCTCAGTAATGGCCAAGCAGCCGGCGTGGGCCTTAGACTGACACAAGTCCCCTCACATAAGTCAGTTCCTTAGATAACAGCCCATGGAGTCACAAACAAACATAAGCTCCTTCTATGACTCCAACAGCCCTGTGATCAATAGTCTCCCCCGCCTCTCAGGACCTCCCCCTTCTGTGCCTGTGGAGCTTACCAACTCCTGATGCTTTTTGGTTTGACTTGACCCATCTGGCCTTAACATTCCATCCATGGACCCCAATAAAGGCACGTGCCCAGGTCCTGCCTCTCTTTGCTTGCACCCTGCCTTGACTTCCCCATGTGGCCCCTTCAGGACTTTCTCCAGGACCTGTGAGTAATAACTTCTCTATCTTAATTTCTCTTCTGTTCTGTTGCTTACCATCTGGCACCCCAGGGCTCTACTTAACAAATGTTCACTTAACAAAATTGTAGCATGCTGTGTTTAGTAACTATGGGACACGAGGAGTCACAACCTAAAGACCTTGTTCTTAACAGTCATTGTTCTGGATGAAATAAGACGGGATGGTGCCTGAGAAGCAGCTTGTTTTCTCAGAGGGGTTTGTGTATTCTTGCTTTGAACACTGTGCCTAGTGGATCCTAAGTTAAGAGGATGACAGTGGGAAGATCTCACAGTTTTAACATCACCACTTTATGAGAAGGGGTGATGGTGAAAAGGAATTAGGCCAAGCTTGGGTGGGCAGCTCAACAGGAACCTGATGTTCTACCAGCATTACTGAATCTGAAAGACTTAGAAGGTATGAAGGTCAGGCTGATATGTTTTCATGGAGCTGTCCTGTGGAGAACCACAGGATAGGACGCATCTCTGTGGGTAGGGGTTGGGACTTGCCATGAAGGAAGTGGACCTTCCCACTGCCAATCATCACAGGAGAGGCTAATTTTGGGAGAAGACAGGGGCACCAGAGAAGTAGACCAGAAGCAGCACCTGTGCTCTGCAGGACCTCTGTGGATTGCTTCCACTCTTCCCTTCAAGCTGTCAGGTGGTGTCTCACCTGTCAAGGCCTCTCCCGCACTCCTGAAGCACTTAGTATAGGGTACCCTTCTCTCCTCCTCGGTACGCCCTGCATGTTCTCTGGCCTAATTCATTTCTCATTTGCGCTGCTGAGTTTGAGAGTAAGGATCTCATTTTATAAATCACCATTTTCCCTCACTCCTGAGACCTTGCACAGCTTTGAGTATCTAAGTGCTCAAGAAATGCCTTTTCCTTGATTGAGAGATTAAAGACTCTCAGTTACCACCTTCTACCTGCGCTTCTTTCTCATTCCACATTGCCACACAAACACGAGGATGAAACGGGAATGTGTGAGTGAGAAGATACAGAAAAGGGAATGGTTTATTGAGGAGGGAATTGATTTTGACCAGTTGACACTGGATAAAACCAGTTCTGGAGAGTCCTAACCTATCCCAACTTGCTTGAAATACCTGCTTCGGGGTTTCAAAGATGTGGTTGCCCAATGTTTCTGGGTGCTGGTGGCACTTAATGACACTTGAGTGACATAATGGTACTTTATGTGTCCCTGTAGTCCTGGGTTTGTCTCTAATTCTAGGCGGCGCTGGGCTCATGGAGAGGCTAGAGCTCTGCATTTCCATGAGATCAGACTAGTTCTGGCTGGCTCACGCTAGTTCAAGGATGATTTAAATGAGATGAAAGTGTTGTTCCTAGCTCACTTTTTTAAAATCTTGATGAAACACATTCAAACAGGTTGACTGGCTCAAACTAGTTTAAAATGGGTTAGCCTTGCTCAGGCTCGTTCAGACTAGCTAGGTTAGATCTGATCAAATGGTTTGTTTTACTTGAAGCAAGCCAGTTCAATTTCACTTAAACAGGACCAACCTATCTGAAAGCAATGGGACCTAGTTTGAACCACACTGTGACACGAAATGTTTAAGTCATGGGTCTCTAGTTGCCAGTGTAAATATAGTGACACACCTCTCACGCCGGAGATATAATACTCAAAACACTATTCTTCATCATATTAACTTTTCAAAGTTTGTGATCACAGGCACTTTTTCTCAAAATTGGCCCTTAAGGATAACCTTAATATCTAGTATTTATACATAAGGACTCCAGTACACTTTGGAAATCTTTTTGCCGCTTAAAACTGTTAGCAGGTACACATACAAGTGCTGCCTGCAGTGCCATCCCGATCGATTCTTCTCTAAATTCCAGATACATGAGGTTTGGGGCAGCTGCTATGGATAGCTCAGGTGCCCACCTGTGCCCCCCGCCCCCGCGGAGCACGTACCCCCTCTCACCTTGATCCTGCTCACTGCTTCCTGGGCCTGCATCATGCGCACATTTTTGGAGGGAGTTTTGTCTGAGAGCAGCTGGGTGGAGCCAAGGTAATTGGCAGCAAAAATGATTCCATCGATTAAGTCTTCGGGGTCACAAGGTCCAGGAACTATAAGACAGAGCCACAGTGGTAAGTGAAGCCACTCTGGGGGTGAGGGACCCTGACCAATAGCCGGCATAACAACCCCCACCCTACACTGCTCACCACCGGCACAGGGGACCCAGCTCCCAAGATTCTTGAGTGTTTGTGTCAACCTGCCAGTCTAAGGCACTGCTCTGTGCCTGCCTTCACTTACCCTCGCCTTTGAACAGAAGAAACAATTTGTTCTTAGAGTAACTTACTTTACCCATGCCTTTCACTGTGAGAAATGAAGTGAGTATTTATGTAAATACAAAACATAAAGCTCAGTGATGAAGGATGTTGTTTCTCCTGTTAGACTGAATTCTTTGGGGACAAGGACTATGTCACAGTCGTCTCAGGCTCTCTTGTGTCCTGTCAGCATCTGCAACCCAGTGGTATCAAATAAATGTTTCTGACAAATGGTTAGTTAATTGGTTCCTTGACTTGCCACACATTCGTATCTCCTCCTCTCCCTTTTATCCATAATGGGGGAAACAAATTTCATAAATCAGAAAAACGGGATATTTGTTTCAGACCGTCTGGATTCCCATGATAGCCTCTGTCTCCAGTTCTGGGAGGCAGATAACATTATCCCAAAGCTTTGGTCTCATCTCGCCAACGTTGCTGGCTCACAGACCATAACGTTACAGGGCCTGCGTCCACATACAGATCAATTTCAAGGAAAATGGGAATTTGTTTCATTGTTCAGCTTTTTAAATCAAATCTTAGTTTTAAGTACTTAAAATATAGGTGAGCCAATTCTAATCATAATCACCTGTAAACAAGACTTGAAATTAAAACATGTCTGGGACTAATATATAACTTTACACCAGATGCACTAAGAAAGGCTTGTAATTACGCAATGAAGACATGTATTTTCTTTGGCTTGAATGCCATATTTGGGGAGTCTAAAATAAACATTTTAACCCACAGTTCAAACATCAGAGTCTTCAATCAAGTACCTTGAAATGGAAACAATTTGCTTTTCTTTTTTTCTTGGAGAGCTAATCTGAAATGGTTTTAGTTTTCATCCTTAAACATGAAGCTCATCTTGAGCTTAAATAGCCACTTCCCATGATAAGCTACTTATCAGGGTACAGACTTAAAATAATCTACCCATTTTTTCTAAAACCAACGTGGTGGTTGAAACAAAGAAATTAACAATGTTTTAAGTAAAGGCCTTCGCAAAACATGTGTGTAGTAATGAAATAAGGAAATCTGTTATTTGTCTTATTCTTGATCATTCTAGGAAAAACTTCTGGACAAACAATGAATGGTACCTGCCTCCACTACCAGTAATTTACATTATTCTCAACAGCCATATGTTTCCTGAAACTTTTCAAAGATGTGAGGAGGATTCAGGTTATTTACAATATATGGTTTCCTTGTATAGAAGGGAAACACTAATTTAACTAAAATAAAATATGGACAAATTTGGACTCACGCTATGCTTTCTAAAAAATAAAACGTTACCATTCTTCTATTATGAACTCCTATGATGGATGTGCAGTGTTACGTAATCATTCTTTTTTTTGCCAACCAGGTCTTAAGAAAAAAGACTGCATCTGGGATAGTAAGTTTTAAAAATGTTTCATTTATTTTGTGAAAGTAATACATGTACAAAAACTTCCAATCTCATATATTCATCTCTGATTTAGCTCTCCTCACTGAAAAGGGTCCCTCTTTAACTATAATGAGTGTGGACATGCAGGTATGTTTCAGAGCAATCCAAATAATATTTAAACTGTGGTAAGTGTCAAACAGCCAAGAGGCAGAAATACTGGACCCAAATAACATACATTTGAGACGTAATCTTATGTCTTTGATTCTCCAGGGAAACTGATGATAATCAAATGTCACCGTCACTGTATCATACCCAGAAAAAAAGCACCCTAATGTCACAGTTCATTTTAGGCTCAGATGTTAGTGTATTATTAAAAAGTTTAAAAGATTAAAGTTACGAGGGTCCTAAGTCAAAGAATCGCAGGTTTTGTTTTGTCCTTTGGGATGTGTTCTTCCTTTCAGAGAAGCCCCTGTGTTGCTCTGCAGGTGAACAAGGACACATGTATATTCTCACCCTCGTGTTTAATGCCAAGCCCGGAGGACTGGACAAGAAGTTTCCAAACTCCCAAAAAACTCCCTCATGGAAGGTGCTCTCATGGAATTTTGGAGCTTTGCAAAAGTGATGAAAATAATTTACAGGTTACTCAAGGAAGAAACTGGAGTAACTGAAAAAACCTTTGAGCTGTCCTGGGCTCCAGGCCCAAAGGTTCAAGGAGGTTTATGAATCCTGATTACTCATTCCCAGGCAGTGGCACACACCAACCGTTTACTCACAGGATCCAAAGGCTAGACATGGCCTCAGGGTGATGTCTAGGCCCATGAAAATCCCACTTCAAGGAAATGACAATCCACCCTACATTAGAAAGCATCCGACAACCTTCTGGTAGAGGATCACTGTCACCTCCAGCTAGGGAACGCCTTTATGTGAATGCGAAAGAGGCGTTTCATTTGTCTGGCCTGACCTCAACCTGGGGTGCCTAGTTTGGGCTGAGTTTCGGCCTCAGTAGGCCCCTTGACTGGGTATCCTTGTGCAGTGAACAACCTGCACAATTGTGTGTGTGGTAGCCCTGCAGAGAATGCAGGGAGAAGTGTGGAGTCAAGACTGCTGGTTCACGAGCCTGGTTTTGCTACTTGCTAACTGCATGAGCTTGGGAAAGTTGCTCACCCCTTTGATGCCTCAGTCTCTCATGCATAAGGTGGGGATAATAATAAAACCCACTTTACAAGATGGATGTGAGGATTCAATTAGTTATTACATGCAAAGTACTTAGAGCAGTACCTTGAAGATAAATGTTCTATTACTAGCTCATCCAAGCAAGAGAGCCAGGAATTACTGGGTAGGTCTTTTTTTTTTTTTCTTCCTTTTAAATAAAGATAACCAAAATTTCTTCCTTAAAGCTCATTCCCACTTGAACAGTCCTTGATGGGTGTAAGTGGTGTACTGGACTACAGGCAAGAAGACTTGGGTTTCAGATCCAATATGACCATTATGAAGCAGGGCAAGCCCCCGCCCTAGCCTCAGGTTCTCATGGGCAGAAGCAGCAAAGGCATGGAGGATCTTTGAGAGGTTCATGGCTTTTGTTCGTTTATTCTAAGATTTTAAGACTGTTAAGACTGAATTAAGTGGCTCTGTGGCCTTTCCCCACTATCGCCTTCCAGCCCCGTGCTTCAAATACCTCAGATGCTAAAAGATTTATGAATGACTCAGCGCTCGATATTTTCTTTTCAGCTCTTACCTTCAACGTAGGTTGGGAATGAAGCCAAGCTTTTTCTTGACTGTAATTAAGACAAAGAGGTTTCAAAAAGAGCAAAGCATGATGAAAAATGCATAAACACAACCATCCATGCAACATGAAAAATAAATACATCTCCAATGGCAGATATTAACCAGTTAGCAACCATGTTTGGTTACGGAAAGTACAGAGTAAATAAACATACTCGTTTCTTATTAAAGATTACCTAAAGCCCAGAACCATCCATTTCTGTATGTTAGATAATCTAAAAATGCTATGTTCCACACCAGAGAGATGTCAGTCAGCTTTAAAAATATCTCATAGACCAATATTTATAATCCACAATAGCAATACAAAGGGCTCAATCTGTATTCTTTAAAAACTGGGTTTCTAAGTGAAAAACTGCTGTTTAATAAAAGCACTAAGAATATGATTATATGTTGAAATTAAGAATTCTCTTAGAGAATTTTATTTCATTTTAGGTCTTTGCTTCCGGTGATCTTTCACTGTGCTAAAAATGTTTACCAGAGTTTTATCTCTTTCTTTCATCTATTACTGATTTATTTTAGTTAAAAAAATTCCATTATATATATAATTCTCATGCGTTACTTCAAAATAAAAAGACAACAAACAAAGGAGTAAATTAAAAGCCCTGGAATTTCTTATATTAAGTAATACCTTGGAGCAAAGGTTAGTATTCCAACAGTGCCACTAGAAATAGATGTGACCAAACAGAAACCTTCTAGAATCTGACTGGATGGCAGTTGAAATGCTAGCTCTCAGAGCAATACTTACCATTTAGTTCCTTTTACAAGTTATCCTACAGATAACTTTGAGGGGCATAAGGGTAGGAAATTCATTCCTGCTTCAATCAGTAATGGATTTATAGCTGATCTGTCTAGGGCAGGCTGATGTGAGCATTGCAGGTGAGTAGAGAGTCCCTAAAATGGGCAAAAAGTAGGGTGTGCATGGCCAAGGGTTATCCTCGGGAAGCCTAAGACTGTCATTGCTAAGAAGCGCCCAGGTGTTAGGTGATCATTTAAATTATTTTTAGAAAAAGAGTATCTGGTACAACATAGCTGTTCAGCAGCTTGACTAGAATTGAGGGTATACTTTGGGAAGCCTGGTGGCCTGGAAGGGTGAAGGGCCCTGCCTGAGGGCTGGGATGTCATGGGAAACAATTCCATATCACAGAACTTTACACAATGTGATTCCCTTGGAAGATGGGAATGGCAAAGGGGTGATAAATTAGTTAATACTTGTACCACACTAGAAAAAAACAGCAGTGTTAACTGTTATGTGAAAAACTGGAGGCATTCAAAGACACCTAATTTTAGCAATTTCACTCAACTCAGGCCAATGACAGGAACTCAGACAGTGATCACACAGCACACTATGCAGGGCAGTCTGTCAGCAAACGCATTGCTCGCTGGGATGAAACGGCTGCTCACGCCACAGAGGGTAGGGTTCTGGCTTCAGAAGGGATCATTTTAAAGAAACTAAAGATATGAGTCCACCGGGAATAAAAGGTTATTGGCTGTTGATGCATTCACGGAAAAACGCACACCAAGTAGAAGCCAAGGTATGTGGATTGGAGGAACGAGCACCAATTTCAATGGTGCTTCACGTTAATTTTACTTTCTATTTATCCAAGTGAGAAGACAGGCCCAGTTGAGGGCCAAAAGCGAAATCTAATTCTGGTCGGTTTAAAGAAAACAACCTATAACTTCAGGGTATGCAGATAGAAGCTAGCTTCTTCATAAGGGCCAAAGATTTTTAAATTATTACCCAAACATCTCCCTGTCCTTGTCCTCAGCTGCTAGGGGTGTGGGGTAATGAGGGTTTACTCTGTTTCATCAAAATGGTTAAGCTTCCAAGTATATCCATGAAGGCAATTCAGATTTCCTTGGGCTATCAGGATACTTTTCTGAATGCCAATCTCAAGGACAGCGTCCAGATTTTAGCAGAAGCTACAGAATTACTTCAGTCTAAAGCTCTAAAAACTGCTGTTTTATTTAGAGCCACAATGGAGGACATTTGCTACATTTACTTATTCTCTATTCATGAGTTTATGACTAGCTTTCTTTAGTCTCTGGGGCAATAAAAAAATTTTTTTTGAAAACAGTTTAGTGAAATGAAAGAATCTCTAATTATTGTGCACAAAGAGGATTTTTCATCATTATTTCTAAGAATATGCAGAAACATGTGTCAAGTCCTATAGGAACTGAGAAACTAACAAATTTGCTTTGCTCATTATATCTGATGAATAATCAAATGTTGAATATTCAGATGTCTGATTAGCCCTTTGTTTTCTCACATGTGGACAGAGATGAACACTGGCTGATCCTTACCACTCGAAAATTAACAAAGTCACATTCAAGAAGATAAAGGCCACAACCTTTGGGGTTTTCTAGGAAGTCGCACTAATTGTGTGCAAAGCCTGGAGAGGCCTGACAACTGGAATAATGACATATGAGCTACCTTGTCTGTGCAGTGTGTGTGACCTGCAAAAAGTTTTCACCCCAAGGACAGCAGATCCTGGTGTTAAGAGCCTGGGCCCACACACGTTCTGGATTCAAATCCTAGCTCACCAGCTGTGAGCCCTGGGACACCAGATAAGTTATTCAACCTCTCAGCTTCCTTGACTAATACATGAGGATAATAATTCCTACCTCACAAAATTATTTTAAGGAGTGAATGAGACTGTGATTTGCTTGGCCTGGTGCCTGAACACTGTAAATGCTCAAGGAATGGTAACTCTCATTACTATTATTATCCTTGTGCTGTCACTCTTTTCTTCTTGCAATCGGTCTCACCTCTCCGTGTGCTATGAATAAAGTATAAGGCAAAGCTGTGGGATGTAGGGGCAGCAGCAACTGTGATTCCATTAGTCCTGTTCCTATGCCCTAGGGTATGTGGATCAAGACCAGCGGAGGGCAAAGTATACGTCAAATCTACATTCTCATGTTGCTCCAGAGGCGGTCTCCTTATGTTTGTTTGGTTTAATATGAACAGATTAATAAACAATATTTCTCCCCTGCATGAATATTTAGTGGCAAATGTATGTGTAGTCACTGATACTTTAAAGGTACATTTTAACTAAGGCTCCCTTTAGAAGTGATCTTCCTTTAGAAGAGATTGCCTTCTTCTATTTCGTTTAACATAAAGTTATTAGCAAGAGGAGGGAAAATGAGACAACCAACCATTCATTATGTGGCTTACCTTTCTAACGCATATCCTCAGTGTTGATTAGGCAGCATCTACATTTAGAGCAAGATGGGCCCACACAGAGATTATGACGCAGGCCAATATTTACCTGATGCTGGTTATAAAGAGGTGGGGTGGGTAGCTGTTAGCTGAGTGTAAAAAGATGACAGTGAGAGAGAAGGCAGTGGCTCCCCTCAGAGAAAACACCTGCCGTTTTTAGCCCTAGAAATCTCAGGGGGAGCAAGCAGCATCTTCTTGCTGGTATTTTCTCTGCCAGAACTCAGTTTGGCTTCCCTAAGTAGGACAACAGTATGATTTGTTGTCCAAAAGGACACTTTAGGGCTGCACTGTACAGGAGCCCCTAACTGCACGTAGCTATTTAAGTTGACGGAAACTGAATAAAAGGAAAATTTCAGGTCCTCTGTTCCACAGGCCACATATCAAAGGCCTGCTAGTCACATGTAGCCAGTGACTACCATAGAGGACAGCACAGAAATAGAACATTTCCATTGCTGTGGCCAGATCTCTGGACAGCACTGCTTTAGAGAGTGAGAGGGGGTGCTCGCCAGGTGTGCTGTTGGACAGTAAGTGTGACTAGAACCACTGCAGGTGAAACAGGACAAGTAGCCACCCTGTCATCATGAAAGATATTTTACTTGGACCTGAAATAAATGAGTATTTTTTAAAATACAACCCATTTCCCAACCACACAGCAACTGTAAGTCCATGATACCTGAGGTTTGTCACACCACAAGGATGCTGCAGAGTTTTTGATGTCCAATGGTCAGCACTGTCCAAGAGGACTTTTTGTATCGGTGAAACTGTCCTGAATTCTCTCCTGTCCAATACAGCAGCCACTAATCACATGTGGCCACTGAGCATCTGAAATGTGGCTTGTATGCCTGAAGAGATGCTTTTCATTTTATTTACCAATTAAATGCAACTCGTGGCAGACGAACTGATGTCACGGCTTTAATCACCAAATTCTACACTGGATAGGGGAAAATAAAAATTTTCTCCCCAAATTACTTAGGGGCAGAAACTCTGTGGGAGGCTGGAGAAAGTATAAACCAGAATTAGAATGGAAAAAATGAGCTGATGACATATGAAACAAAACAGCATCCTACCTCTTTGTTCGTGGAGGCTTCCGAGGGGTCACTGGGATGAAGGGCTGTACTTGAAGATTCTGCACCGAGGGGTGAGGAACTGCCTGGAGATGGAGACTGGAACACAGCAAGGAGAGAAATAACACAGTGAGAAACCGAGGGACTGGGTGAGTGCCCACCTGTGGGGAGGGACAGAGGAGAGAGGAGAAAGCCACACACAACTAAAGAAACGTTTTGGCAGGGAGAAAAGTTCCTTGGAAAGGAGCTGCCAATTGTACATAAAACACTCAGGTTTATCAAGCCTCCTTTTAAATTCTTGCCATGTTTTCGAAGGAGCACTTAGAGCTCAGCTTCCACATCTTAGGCCAAGTGTTTAATATATAGCAATCCAATTTAAATATAGTAAAAGTTGAACATCAAATTTAAAGCTCTAGATGAATAAAGCTAATAGTGATATGCAAATGTTTGGGCTTTAAAACATTTTTTTATTGAAAGATACAAAGACTTTGTGTAATAAATGCCATATGAAATTACCTACCCAAGATTATTTGAGAAAGTAAAAATTACAATATATATTTTTAAAGAGGCAGCTGGGATTGACTGATGACTGGAAACCATACGACACATATTTTCTCAGTCAGTTCAGATTTCAAATATCTTGTCTGATTTAATCCACATGCCACCAAAAATTAAGAGAAGTTTTAGCATCCAAACGACATTACCTTGGTTGCTCTTAGAAAGTTCGAAAATTCTTTGTTAAATGATAAGATTTAAAGCAATTCCACTTCTGGGTATTTATCTAAAGGAAAAAACCCCCACTAGTTCTAAAAGATATATGGACCCCCGTGTTCACTGCAGAATTACTTCCAATAGCCAAGATATAGCAGCAACCTAGGTGTCCATTAAAAAATGACTGCATAAAGAAGGTATGGTACATATACACAATTAAATATTACTCGGCCATAAAAAAGAATGAAATGTTGCCATTTGCAAAGACATGGATGTACATAGAGCATTATGCTAAGAAAAATAAGTCAGAGAAAGACAAATACCATATGCTATCACTTACATGTAGAATCTAGAAAAACAAAATAATTGAATAAACAAAATAAAGCAGCAATAAACTCACAGATACAGAACAAACTGATGATTGCCAGAGGGGCGGAGGTAGAGAGATGGGCAGAAAAAGGGAAGGGGTTCAAATGTACAAATTGCCAGTTAGAAAATAAGTCATGGAACTATAATGTACAGCACAGGAAAGTTAGTCAATAATATCATAACTACGTATGGTAACAGATAGTTGCTAGACTTATTCATAAGGCATACAAATGTTGAATCACTATGTTATACACCTGAAACTAATGTAATATTATATGTCAATCATAAGTTAAAAGTTACAAAAATCTTTAATGAAAAAAAAAAGCCTTAAAAAATAGTTTCAAGGGAATATGATCTTCATCAGGTGTGCTACTGCTTCAGGTGATGGGCTTAGGCTCCTTGCACAGACAGGCTCTACTGGAAGTACGATGCTCTAGGCCAGTATTTGACACACAGCATGTGCTCCATAAATATCTGCTGAATGAATGACCAAAGCAAGCAGGCAAGTGCGGGAATAGGACTAATCCAGGCTCTGAAAATCCTCCCTTGCTGATACCCAAACATTTCTGTATGCTGCTGGAATCTTGGGAGATGGAGGGAATCTTCAGGTGAGCCATAGGGATGCTTAAGAATTCTACAGCGATGGTCCTCTGAGAATAAGAACACACTGCTTCACAGTTTGATGTTTGATAGTGGACATAAAACAGAACCCACACAAAGATCTATACTCTGAGGAAGTGTGGGGATTTGAGTAAGAGGGGGTAAGTCCTGAGCAAAGGAAGCAAATTAACACTAATGGTTGCTTGAATCTCATCTGATCTCATGGGACTGGCCCCCTTGGGGAAGCTGAGGTACAGAAATAGCAGTAAAACAGCTCTGTGTGGAAAAGAAGAATGTTCCACAAAGCAGTGGTGCTGAGGGGGGTAAGGGGGAATGTTAACATACAAGGGGGACCTCGGCGAGTAGTATATGAAATCACAAAAAAAATAAATCTTTTCCAGAAAGTCTGAATTACAGGAAACACAGGGGTCACCAAATGAACCATTAAGAGGATGCGGTACAATCCAGTACTCTTCACAGAGATGTGTGTGGTCCCGGCCCATTCCTGGGAAGCCTGGATTTGTTTCCCATGATTCCACAGGCCTGATTCGGAGCAGGAAGGTGAGGACCCCTGAGCCTCTAAAACATTCACATGCAGAAGAAATCAGCAGCTCCGCAGTAAAGCGAGGAGGACAGGCACAGGATAATAGCAGACATTAGGTACCCCAGGCTCCAGGCTCCACAGGCCCTGGGTGGAAGAAAACAGCCCTGCATGCCTTTAAAAAGAAATACACATAATTTTCCGTTTGGCACCCAAGAGAGTTGATGGGTACTTGCTGAGTTAGCTTTATGTTTGGCCTACTCAAAATTAATGTGGAAAGTCTTCATGATAATTCGATGCCTTTAAAATATACCAAATTTTAAAATCTGAAGAGCTTCCTTAGATATTTGTCTATTTTCCCCCCTCCCTAAGTAATTTTCTTTGTCACAAAGATTTTAAGTCTAGTCTCTTGGGAAGCTAGTGCAGCTGTTTTTTAATTATTTGGTTTGAAGGCGGTATGACACCTTCATTAAAAAACCAACAATCCTCCAAAAGAGTCTCACAGTTCCTATTTAACAATTTTCTGTTGCAAATCTTCTAAAAATGGATTCTTTACAATGTCATGGGCACCAGATAATCTTGGGATGATATGAGAAAACTGCAGACAGTAGTCGGGGATGTGAAAGAGGCAGGTCAGATCCTACAATAATAGCTCGAGTGACCAGTGCTGGACACCTGCCATGGAACACTGGAAAAAAGGCACAAATGCGGCTGAAAAACAAAAACTAAACATATGCAACTGCAGTGAGCACTGCCCTCACTGATGCTGTCGTGGGACCTACACCAACCTTTATCGGGGCCCACACCCCTCAGACAATGGATGCTCTAGCCTTCTGCATGCATATAAGCTCATTCATGTTTCCTTCCATTTGTATATGCAGTTAATTACCTCCACCCAGAGAGTTCCTTCTCATTCTCTCCTATGTTCAATTCAAGAGTATACAAAGCTGAAGCTTTCTCACTCACAGTACATTCTCTCCTCTCCTGATGACATGTGCCAGGTTTTGTAATTATCTATTTTCTGTGTATCTCTGCCCTCCCTCAAGAACTCTCTGGCAGGGGTCTTGTCTTATTCATCTTTATAATCCAAGTGCCTAGCCTCGGGTCTCATAAACAACAGGTATTAGGTAAATGTTTAGCGAATAAATGATTTCAATGTAGTTTCCAGCTTTGCCATGTTTTCCAACTTGCACAGAAAGCAGATCGACCACCACTGTTTTTCGTATATTGTAGTGGTCAATGGTAAAGCTCTTTCTGATGCAGCACCCCTTTGCTGTTTTGCATAATACGTTAAATCTGAAGTTTTTGTTGTTGCCCTCCCTCCCTAAAATCTGAATTCTGAATTAGAGAAATGGTCTTTGTTTGCAAAGACCCTGACCTTAGGTCCAGCGAAGCTCTTTTGAAGTAGAAAGCAATCCTCAAACAAGAGAGGACCCCACCTAGTGGAAGCCTACTGCTTACCACATCATTGCTGGCAAGGTCACAGTGGATAAACGCCTCATGAGTAGACATAGACTCCGTGGAGCCTTGAACGAAGGTGTCAGTATCAATTCATCTCAAATATCTGCTTTAAAAGCCCTTTGCCTCGTACCTCTAATTTCTGCCTTGTCACTCTCAAAAGTGAAGAGAAAACTAGAAATTGGATAATACTTTCTACCTTTAAAGACTGTATTAGAGGCAAATTTAACCACTGAAATATGAAACAAAAGTAAAAATTATTATTTCACATATCTGTAACTGGAGCCTCATGCCTTCTGGGTTACTAGATTGATACAATTATGGGAAGCAAATGTGGGCTTAGGAATTAACAAAGGTAAGTGCCACACAGGGCAATGGAGGTGGTAGTGTTCAAAGATGACTCAGCAACTCCCTGTTTGAGATAATTACAGGTGGTCTCCTTAAGCTCAGCAACTTATCTTCTGCAGACTGTGTTCTAGCAGAGTCTCCACCACTACGACCTTAATTGACTGTGACAGCTCTGGGGTTCCACAAAGCAGAGCTCTCAGCCTTAAGATTTGGGTTCTTCAATGCCAGGATGAGAGATGGAGAGTCCTGTTCTTAGATCAGAGGTGGATGAAGGATGCTAAAGTGTCCAAAGGGAAAGCCCATCATTCATTTCAATTCTGACTAAATACCTCCTGGGGGAAAATACTATATGGCTGGCGATAGAGATGAGAGAGACAACTAGCTGATGAAAATTTCAAGCTGTGCTTGTAGGGGAGAAGAGCAGCACATGCATAACTATTATCCATTTATTCCTTCTACAGACATTTTAGTGCCTTCCTATGTTTCTAACACTGGGTCAAGAAATGAAGAGGAAAGTGGTGTCATGGTCCTGTCCTCTACCTCTTTCCAGACAAGGAGGAGGCTGACACGTGAAGGCAGGGCTGTGGAAGGCGGCCAGGATATTAATCTGTGAGTGAGGACACAGGATTGGGCAAGATCGATTCTGCAGGTGGGAAGAGGTGCATACCAGGCAATTCTTCACAGGGAAGGTGATGGTTTCAGCTGAATCCTGAAAACTGCAGTTTTCATGAAGCAGGATGGGACAGGGAAAGGGGGAAGGTACAGGAAACAAAGGAAGGGAAGTGATAGACAGCTGAAGAGCAGGGACCAGTCACTGGATCCTTGCTTGATGACAAGCAGTGCCTATTCTACCCTGAGGGTGTTTTCTTTGTGGGTCATTGGCCTGTGGTTCTCAGTGAAGAACCACTATCTAGGCACTTCCTGTATCTGAGCTCAATTGGAAGAGTAAAGGATTAAGGGACTGAGCTATCACTTGTGCTCTTTCCCTTGATCCTCTTTCACCCTTGGACATCTGCATGAAGGGATTACAATCTGAAAAAGTTGACAGCATGATAATAAAAACACCCCAAAACCAGAGGTAAAGGGCCCCCTATCTTTTCCCACATGGATAATATTCTTTTCAGAAAGGCCTAAGCACGGAGGCTGGGCTGAGCACAAAACCGTGACTTGGAGAGCTGTACACAGATCTTGAAAGATTTTTGGAGGAATTCTAGTGAAAAGACACAAAATCAGAAGGTCTGGTTAAGCCATTCATTCATTCATTCATTCATTTAATACAGAAGTACTGACATGTGCAAAAAGAAATAAATATAAAACAGAATTTTTTAAAGTTAAAGAAGGCAAAGTTGGAGAACTGCTCAAACCACCTATGGATCATTGGAGAGTTGGCAGAATTACATTAATTAACAATGAAGAACAGAAAAATGGAAAGGATGATGATATTAGAGGTGGTTCAGAACAGCAGGACTCAAATATCAAAAATTAAGAGAGGCCCTTGGGAAAATAGAATCAACTCTTAAATATTTTTGCCGAACTGGTCCACTTTATGACTGAAAGAATCCTTTCTGAACATGCTGGAAAAGTTACATGTGAATTGAAGAAGGATACTCTATTGTGTGATTGAATGACTTTTTTTTTGAAAAAAAATTACAACTTCCGAAGTCAATACTTCTTCTCTGTTCTAAGAATTTGTGTATAGTTAGAACTATAACCTGTATGTTGTTAGTCGAAAGATAAGCTAAGCTTATGTTTATAGTTCTAGTATTGTTTTTCAAGGTAAAGTTCTAATCGAATCCCCTCTTCCCCATACTTACTTCGAAATTTTGGTCCTCATTTTAAGCGAATTACTTTTACATCAGCCTATTAAAAGTATACTTATGCAGTGATACTTCAGAACACACCTGCCCCTGTGGTTGAAAGGTGACATGACAGCTGCCATTACATGCTCTGGAGAGGAGGGACTACGTACCTGCAGAGGCTGGGGCAGGTAACAGAGGAGACACAGAAACCTTTCCTGCTACAGGCCCAAGGCTCAGAATAGGTCCCAAAGCCCTGGAACAAAGCCTGCTGGCTGGTGGAAGTAAAAAAATGAATCGACTCCTAAAACACTGGGTCTAGTCTTCAAAGCCACCATGATCTGCCTTTTCAACATTACAATCCACTTTCGAAAGCACAGTGTGATTACAGGGAACACAAGTTTCATTCCTCCTTTGAAAATGACTTTGATGTTTTAATTTTATATTGTGACAGGATAATGAAGCAGTTAAGTGTTCAAGTCCTAGCTTCTGGCCACCAGATTCAACTCTGGCTCTACCACTCATGGCTGTCACCCTCCTGAGAACTGGGGAAAACAGTGACTACTCACCCCTTGGGGCTGACATGAGGGTTAACTGATGACAACACACATAAGGGGTCAGCTCGGCACCTGGGCATGCACAAAGCACTCGACCAATATTTGATGTCTTTCAAGAGTCTAACAGTTACAAAAATGATTTCGCCTCTATGGGAGAGTGCTCACAATGACGCACACCCTTGGGGATTTTTCACCTCCTTGTTTCTTTCCTTATTAAAGCTTTATTTATTGATAAAATAAAAAAGCACATAAAGGCTCTATAAAGTCATACCACAAAGACTAAGTTAATTTATAGGCCCCAAGACTCCCACTGGGATATTTATCGGTAAGAATAGCACATTACTAGCTAAGGCTGGGCACTACATGCAATGGCTGTGTGCGACTGCGGCACGTCCACTGTCTACCATTCAAGATAGCATTTTGGAGTATGGATGGTCACAATGAGGCTATTATGATGACTGATTTACAAAAGAGAATCGTGTGCATATGAATTGTATAGTATTAATTTGCAATATGCCTAATGAATGACTGTGACATACCAAACGCTCTACTATTTAGGACACCTAGTGAAAGATCTCAGCTGGCTCCAGCCAACCTTGATGAGTTCCAGTACAAGTTGGTCCCTTTCCTCCAAGGAAACTCAGTGGCAAAACTTTCACGGCAACGAAGGATAGAAGAAAATAATTCTATATGAAACAACTCACAGAACCTGAATAGGTTTTTTTTTTTCTTTTTTTTTAAAAGTCACCAAACAGCCAACATAACTGCATGAGACCCAAGCACCAAGAGCTCATGAATCTTATTCACCTGTGTTACGGACTGCATGTCTGTGTTCCCCTCAGCTTCCTGTGATGAAACGCTAACCTCCAGTGGGATGGTATCAGGAGGTGGGGACTTTGGGAGGTAACTAGGTTAAGAGGGTAGAGCCCTCATGATAGGATTAGCACTCTTATAAGACACAAGAGAAGCTGCTTCCTCTCTCTCTCTGCCATGTGAGGACACAGCAAGAAGACAGCCATCTGCAAACCAGAAAGAGGGTCCTCGTCAGAAGCTGATCATGCTGGACCCTGATCTCAGACGTCCCAGGCTCCAGAACTATGAGAAATAAATTTGTTGTTTAAGCCACACAGTCTACAGTATCTTATAACAGCAGCCCAATGGCAACCAGAGACATCTCATTAAGTACCTATTTGCTCTCATTTTAAAACACAGTTTTAAAAAGCAGGTCATTCCTCTAAAGACACTAGTGCTTCCTTTTGTGCTTACAGAATAAATCCTATACTCTTTACCTTGGCACTTAAAGCACTCCAAGGTGTGGCCTTAATTTCTTTACCTTTTCTCCTTTCTAGTACTTACTCTCTATCATCAAGCCAAACTGGATTATTTTCTGTTCCCTCTACACAACCTGTAAATTTTGCTCAGTGCTTTGTTTATGCTCCTTTGAACTCCACATATCCATAAGCCTCCAAAAGCCCGTTTCAAATGTTACTTCTTCCATAGTCTTTCCAATCCTTAGATGAAAGGAATCCATCACCTATGAGAATTGTTTGTATTTTATCTGTGCCATTCTTATGATGCATCACTTTTCCCCTTGTATTGTATAAAAATATCATAATACTATATAAAATTTATATTTTAATTATATTTTAATAAGCACAAAAGGATCAAAGGCAGGTTTTATGATTAATTTACATGTTTTCTTCTCTAAATGTTTAATACAGGGCTCCCCATGAAATATACAGAAGTTCAATAACTGTATTGAACATATGGAATGATGCATGGCATCAATCCTTTTGTATCGGAGGAAAAGAAACACAAAATAAGTTTGTGTACAGAATAGGTTCTGAACACACACAGCATTGCACTTACGTACTCATGTGAATTTTGTACCCATGTGTAGCTCAGGGTTCTCTTCACTAGTTCTGGATTACGGTCTGTCTCTCTTCTCTGGCAAACGCTGCCTGCAAACCGCGCATCCTCATATAATTAAAAAAGTGCTGTGGACACTGCAGGATCAAATGTTCTCAAAGGTGGTGTTTCATATAGACTGTAATGAAGCCCTGGGTCATTTGATTCCTTTCCAGCCTGGACATTCTAGTTCTAGTTCCTTCTCCACACAGAATTCCAAAGGTGTGGTGGGCTCGGGCAGGCCATGGCCCACACTCTAGTTTTCAGTAAATTTCCTTTTCAAGGGCTGTGTGGGGCTTCTCCAGTCCCAGTGTCCTCGAATAGCTTTTTCACTATGTATATGGGTTTGTCCGGCTTTATCCCTTTTTTCAAATAAATGCACATTGTTTTCCTCACTCATCTAAGTTGTTTTAAATTAACCTTAATCCCTCTTAGAGTTATTTTAAAAACCCTAATATATGATTAGATTTTTTTCTTGCTCTAAGACATGATTGTGCTTATGAAAATTAAAACTGGTTAAGAAATCCATAATTATTCATTCTCAATGCAAACTATATTATCAATGCACAACTGTATTTCCTTAATGTGGTGAAGTAGGAGAGTGGGCACCAGGCATTGCGGGGGCATAATTATGTCATTAAATTGATAATAGCTGGGGCATAACGAAGTGTTTTATATACACCTTTATAATGGATTCAATTAATACCAACAGAACATTCTGAGGTAACTGTTAAGTTAAAGTGTTCTAACTATTTGCATTCTCTCTTTTCCCACAGGAAGAGTGGGCCTGTGCCCAGCCCCGAGTCTGTTAAACCGATGTAAGGGCTCCAGTGGGAAGACCTGGACCACCTTGAGCCTTCCACGGGAGCAATCTCCTCAAATAGAGAGTGCTTTCTTTGTTGGGGTGGCACACAAATAATTCATTTTATCACTGTCAGAAGGGCTCTAAACTTCTGAAGCTGTGTTCTCAAAGGCAAAAAAAAAAAAAAAAAGAGAAAGATATTGACCAGTTAAATATGAACCAGAGTCATATTGTAAGGTGAGATAACTTATCTTCTGTTAAAGCTGATCTATACACAGAGGTTATCTTTCCCCCCTTGAAAGGGCCTCACAGTATTTATTTGAAATGCATTACAACTTGTGATGGACAAACGAGGGAGCCAGTTATTCATTTCCCCCTCGAGGTGCATTCACTTCTGCAGGTCTTCTTGTACTTTCACTGCCAGGCCACCTGACCCGAGAGATCAGTGAGAGGAAAAATCAAAGTCACTTTTAGTTTGTATTAAGAGATGTAGACTATTTGCTGCCATAACACATTACCTGCTAAGAATAACAGCCACTATTTAAGGAGGGCTTTCTAGATGTCAGGTACCATATAGTATATATTATGCCCATTACCTCATTTACTAGCAAAGCAGTTCCTTATGTGCAAGGCACTAATCTCCATGCATTTTTTACTAGTGTCATGGAAGCAAAAGACACAACACAGAGCAAGAAACTGGAGGCTACAGTGCCCAAAGTAACTCATTTATCAGAACACAGAATAAGAACAGACTGCTGACGGAGATAAAGCAGAGTACGCCATCTTTTTAAGTAATCAAACTGCCTTTTCTCTCTGCAGGTCACCTGGGACTTCCAAGAAACAGGCAAATCTGATTACATTTCTCCCATCCTGGGTCCTGCTCACTCTCCCCATCTATTTCTACTCTGTTCACTTAGTGATACTATTGCAGGAAACAGAGAACAACTTAATCTGACAGGACTGGAAGAAAAGCAAAAGCGAAGCAGTAAACATCATTTTGAAGCCCGAAGATCTACCTACCTCGTCTTCATGACACTCCAATTGGTACACCCAAAAATTCTCCATCTTTACTGGTGCTTTTTGAGCGGCAGAGCTAGCCCTGGTGCATCCACCTGTGAGCTGAGGCTGACTGTTGACCTCAGTGCCTGTCTGGTAGATTGTTTCCAGTGATATTAGATGCCCCAGTGGATAATGCAACTTGTAACAGGAGCTATGACTACCTCCCAGGGCGTCTGACCATCAACATTAACCCCTCTGTGCCTGAACAGCCCAATGAAGTCATGCCTCACTGGTGGAGCACCGTCACCTGATGTTTCTGAGAAGGGGCTGGCCTGCCCCTCCTGGCAGTGATGTCTACTATTTCTGGGGAAAATAAACTCGGTTCCAAGGTGCTACCAGAAACTTTCACACACTCTAAACTCTGCTATGTTTATAGAACCTGTGAAAAAAGCACTCAGCTCATGTGGAAGGCAGGGGTGGAGTTCGGGAAAAAAGAGGCTCTCTCAGGACCTTCATCAGGATGCACCTGAGGACTTGTTAAGAGTTTAGAGAACATTGCGGCTAGCCAGGGCCTGGGTGTTTCAGGACATGGGATGTTGGAACTAGCCCCTCGCTACCTCTTCACATGTGCTGAGTGCCTCTAACAGCCTTTTACTGCAGTCTGAATAAGGGAGATACAGTAAGCCAGCTACACAAACAGAAAAAAAAGCTCCACCATAGTATGACCCGAACCTACAGGTAATCCCAAATTAGGTTCAACAGCTGGACCATATCTGCTAATCCTCAACAGACTAGAGGAAGGTTAAGACAAATATAGATGGAACTGGGCTGGAGGGAGCTCATGGAAACTGAGGTAGGCAAGACAGTTAAGGGAGAAGACAGGAGGTGGACAGAGTGACCTCCCAGAGCCAATCTACCTCATAAAGATCCATGGCAATGGGAAAGGATGTGGACGCGTGAAAGAGGAAAGGCACAGAACATCCAAGAGATTATCTTAATCGATGGCTTCAGCCTTCTTGCTCATCAATCCTTTTATCAGGTATGCTGACAGGTCTCTCTCTGAGTCCACCTGTTTAGCTAATGAGTTGTGACAGAGTTGAAAAGTAGAAAAAAAAAAGAGAAGCAAAAGACCTGAACCATCCAAAGCTAGAAAATCCATGCTAGTGGATAGTTGCCTGTACTGTGGATAACTCTGCAGGCCAGCATGGGAGACAGGGTCAGAGGGAGGGTGTCCTAGGGCATTTCTCTCTCCTTGCTTGTTCTGGTGTTTCTGACCACTCTTGCTGGATTGCACTTAATATAATCCTGGGCACTCTGATGCCCCCATTCAAGACAGCCCTTTTTGAAATGGTGAGCAGTGCAGGAGGTACTCCTTCCTAGTTCGTAGCACTGGGCATCTTTCAAAATACTTTCTTCTTAAATTGATTATTTAAGACAGAAAATCTCTGACTGTTGATTCTCAAGTGCCCAGACTGAACACCCGCTACCATTTAATTTTCTCTCACGGGCAGAGCCATTTCCCCTACTATCATTCTTAAAATGTGCTTTGGTTTGGATTCACGAACCACTTAGGACAGGCTAAAGCCATTAGAATCTTTATTGCTGCTGTGAAAAGCCTGTAATTTCTTCCATTATTAACCAGAGAACCCTTGTCACATGCAAGACTGTAAAAACACCAGACAGACTACAAAAAACCCATTGACCCGTCTGAAAAGTTATAGAAAGCATCTACATACAGCATCCTGTTTGTGTGACAAAATTCAGAATTCTTTTCCTCGCTCTCTTATTTTCATTCTTTTGTCCCTTTAATGTTCAATCTGCACCTGAAACCTGCTTAATTATTCACCACTGCCTTCTCCATGCCTCATCAATAATGAATAATACTCATGATGGAAAACTTCATCCGCAACAAGGTGATCGAGATGGAGCATAAAGAATCCGATGCACACTCCACACCTGAGGAAGAAATTAAGGCACCAAAATGACAGCCAGCCTCAAGGCCTGTTCTCTTTTTCTCTCTTAACTCTATGCCTCTCAACCATTTTTGCGTCATGGCACTCAGAGAGATGAAAATGTTCATACCATACACTGGGTCAACCGGAGAAACTCTGGAGCCTCAGAGGAAGCCTCTGGGGTTGAAGGCAACATTCCCCGTGGCCCAGGTCATCCTCCTCTCCCCCAAACTCGGGAGGATCATCAGCGAACTGATTGAAAAGCTATGCCTTAACTTACAAATGTCTGTATAGCAAATTCTTTTGACACTGGGAGTCCCTTGAGAATTAACTGAAAATCCTTCTACTTATAAAGAATCTGCGGATATACCTATTCCTTCAGAACAACTCCTCTTCCCATTTCCACTGGCCTTCCTGGGCCCCAGCTTTCTCTGACATAGCCGACTGCCTCGCCCCTGTGCTGGCTCACACACATGTCCCTTTTACACCACTCTGCTTTCATTCTGTCATTTCAGCGACTGCAGATCTGCCTATTCTCAGCCAGACAACAAAATAAACACAGCCTAGGAGTTGGGAATGGCTGACAAGGCCAGCTGAGGGAGGACAAGGCCAGCAGCTGCCATGTCCTCAGGTTTTATGCCCAGAAGTTCTTTGCTGGTACAAGGTAATGACAGACATTAAACATGTCAGGCAAGACTTCTTGGATGGTTCTCAATGATCCCCACCTCCCCATATTCAGACCCTTATGTACTCTTCTCCCTGGGGAGGGAGTGTGGGCTTCTTCTAAGCAATAAAATACAGAAAAGGCGATGAAATATCGCTGTGATTAGGTGACTTCCACCTTGCTATCAGACTCAATGGCCTTCTTGTCTTGTATATTTTATTAAGCAAGCTGCCATGTAGGAGAGGGCCTACATGGCAAAGAACCAAGGATACCTCTGGCTAAGAGTCGGGAACTCAGACTCAGTTAATAGCCTGTGAGGAGCCGAGTCCTGACAACAAGCACTTGATCTTGGGAGCAGGTCTTTCCCCAGGAGAGTGTTAGGATGACCGTGGGTCACAGACTGCAGTCTCCGAGACACCCTAAAGCAGAAGGCCAGCTAAACCATGCCAGATTCCTGACCACAGAAATGGTGAGAAAACCACTGTGTCTTATTTAATGGCACTGAGTTTAAGCAATTTGTTACACAGAAGTAGATAGCTATAGCTAAAACTCCAAATAAGGCTTCAGGTATAAGCCTCAAGAGCAGAGGAGGATTGGAGGTCTGGCTGAGGGCTCAAAAAAGGACTAGCCTAGAGTTGATGAGTCAGATCTCAGTTGCTGCTATATCCCTGTTATCCTGCACAGTGCCTGATCTATAGGACAAACTTGAAAATATTTGTTGAATGAGTGGATGATAAACTGTGAGATAGACTTTCAATTTGTCACTAGGGACGGTAGTCACGATTTCCTCTGGTTCACTGACAAAAGGAGAGGTGTCTTTTAGTTTCCAAGGTCTGCTTGGCGAAATACACTGGAGCCCATTTTTACTGTCCTGACAGCAGATCCTCTGGTTCTAAGGTTATGCTTCTGGATAAGCTTCTGGGATGCTGACCTGGAGGGTCCACCAGCTAATCCTTCTCTAAAACATATAAGACAACAAAGTTGGTTTTAGAGAAACGCTGAGATGCCTACTCTTCCACAGCAAGCCAGGGGAACAATCTGAGATAAGTATGAGTGGGATCTAGTTCTTTTCAGGCCACAAGTGGACGCGGAATGGAGCTAATAATCCTAGAAACCCCTGCCCACCTCCCACACCCCTCAACATGCCAAGAATACATCACATTCCAGCTAGGAACTGATCTGCGTGGAGAAATCAGGCCCCCACAGAACATAAATTCATCCTAAAGTCTGTCTATTTGACCTCAGATCCCATTTCAACTCCATTCCTTGTTATGCAGATCTTGGAAAAACTGCAGCTGGCCAGAACTCCCCGAAGGCATGTGGATCAGCAAGAGGATCCTTTCAGAATACACGACAGGCGTCTTTCACAAAAACAGAACCCTCCAGCAGTAAAAGTTCTTTTCACTTGCCCTTATAAACTTGACAACATAACTACAAGGTCAACAGGATAAGATGCTGCTAACAAGCCTTAACGACTTAGCATGTGCACTTGACCTTGGTCAATAGTTTCTTAGCAACAGTCAAAAAAAAAAAAAAATCCATGCAGGCTGATACTGAATTTAGGGCAAGGGAAAAGGGACAGAGGACAAGGAGGTGATGTCAAGGTAATCGAGGCCCAAATGAAGCCAGGATGCTCCTGTACCCAATTTATATCATCATTCTCAAAAAAAAAAAAAAAATTTTTTTTAAAGGTAGGCACAAGTGCATATGATCAGGGCAGGTGTTATCATCAGGCCCTCACCTCCCAGAGTTTTGACAGTATCTCCTTCTCAGCAGGAGAGTGGCTGGTTTCTGACTAAGAAGTGTTAGTGCTGAACCGGTTTACTGCTTCAGAATACTTTCTCCAATTGGTTTTTGGAATTGGAGATGCCAATTAAAGGTAAATGTTACTTGAAGGGAGCCAATGCATGGCCCCATTATCATTAATTAGCAGTGCTGTTTGACCTAATCAGACCAGCTTTGGAAAAAAGGCTGCTGCTTAAGGTGGAAGTGGAGACCTCGGGTTATTCGAAGTGCATGACCAGGCTTGGCAGGACAGTGAAAGAACAGGAGGGATCTGAGCCACAGGGAGGGCAAGATGGAAACATTTGCCTGGAGAAGGTGAGGAAGAGGCCAACTCTCCCAACTC
Source organism: Rousettus aegyptiacus (assembly GCF_014176215.1). Lineage (NCBI taxonomy): Eukaryota > Metazoa > Chordata > Mammalia > Chiroptera > Pteropodidae > Rousettus > Rousettus aegyptiacus. Next base: position 45,065,235 of record NW_023416306.1, on the reverse strand, counting down.
AGTTTGCCACTGACTGACCCTAAATGTTAAGTAAGCTTCGACCTATTGATGCAACTAATATATCAAAAACCGTGATTCTTATTCACATTTCCATAGAGAGCCCAACCCTGCAAAGCCATTTTCTCCCATAGTCATCCCAAAAGATAAGTCTAATAACTCACTTTACTGATGAGGAAACCGAAGTGGAAGAAGAAAGCAGGTGACCAACTCAAAGTAACTGCAGGTCACCTGTAGAGTAAATATTTACATATCATGAACACTTGTTGAGAGTCAACTCTGTGTGACTTGCTCTAATAAAAAGAAAGACAGTATGCCTTCTAAAGGCTGAGAGTGAATGACACAGGCAATAGGATAATGCATGAGACAAGTAGATAATAAGGCAGTAACGAGTCGTGTTAAACTGTAGTCTACCATTTAAGTTAGTGGTTACCAATTTTGACTAGATCTCAGAAATACTGATGCCAAGATCCAACACCCGGAGATGCTAATCAGGAAGTTTGGAATCCTGGAATGTATCTATTGAAAATAGGGGCTGAACTGTATTGAATGGGGGAATGTGATCTGGGCAGAGGTGAGAACCAATGGGTAGAAAGTGTGGAGAAACAGAAGTAGATTTTGAATTTGTATTATGAGTAACGAGTAGGCCATGGGTGTGTGTGTGTGTTGAGGAGGGGTTGGGTGTCCTTACATGCCAAAGGAGCCATATGGTCTAAGCTCAGTGGAGTCTGCCTAGTCATACCTGAAATATATACTAGAAAATTACTTCCTGAGGGAATCTCCTTGTCTGGGCCCAAGACAAAGGACATCCAAACATCCAGGATGATTTGCCCTCTAAAGCTCTGTAAAATGTGTCAAAAACAGTGACTGGTAGGCCAAAGCTGCCGGGTTGTATAACCCAGCTGTTTTCAACTACTCTATTTGGGAAACTGAGGCCAAGATACTCAGGCCAGCTCCAAACCTCCTTTGCTCCATTCCCAGCCTTGTTTCATTCATTTCTGGTATCCCACTGGCAGGGTCTGACCAACTAAAGAGGTCAACCAAGTACATTAAGCAGGCAGTTGAGAGCCTGTTTCTCAATATGGGAAAAAGCAGGAGAAATTGTCAGTAGGACTCTTCAGGAGAGTGAAGTGGCCTTTGCTGAAATAAAAGAGCACCCTCTCTATGCCTACTCTCAAGATAGTGGTCAATGAAAATTGTGTTTCAAAGAAAGTACACTGAGAAACTACATTTCTGTATTACGAACATGTTGCCAGTTGCTCTTGCAATGCGAGTATTTCTTCTCATTTTGAAGAGGATCACATTTATAGATAAATCACATTTCATAATTCCCCAGGACTACATGAGCCCCGAATTTAATTGGGTTACATATGGAATTCAATTATCTATGATATATCTGTTCCTCTCCCTGCACTCTCCCTTCCTCCCCTATCCTGCCCCCATCCACTCATCATAGAAAATGTCAAGAGTGCACAGCTTGGGGAGCTGACACAATTTTTCTAAAGACTCCTGGGAAGTTTCTTGAGCCCCAACTTATTAAGTGAGCATGTCAGACACCCTAACTGAGGCCCGGTGTGCTGCATGTCTATCTGGAAAGTGATAACAAAATTCTCTCTGGATAAATCGTCCATTTTCTTCCCTGCCGCTTGTCCCGTCACTCCGTGACACAGTTTCACATATACACTGACTAGTGAGACAATCCATTAAAAAGTGGAGAAAGACTCCTCTTGGGAGTGGAGTTAGTTAAAGAGAAAAAATTGGAGCCTGGGGGTTAAAAAAATCAATCGTTCCCATCACTCACTTTCATGCCATGGAGCACAAAGTAATTGGAGCCCTTGCCTTCTGCTGTGCAGATCACTGGACAAGTTTGCTCTGGTGATTCCAACACGGTGATGATCCGATGTCAGTGGGGACGCACCTGCCCATTCCTGAAAATAGGACCTGCATGGAGCTGAACTGACAGGCAAAACTCTGGAGGCGAGTTAAAATAATCAGAGATAATACTTTGAATCCAGGAGGAGAGAGCAAAAGCACACATTCTCCGACCTCCTTTTGTTTACTCATGATTGAAATGAATTATTTGCTCTCCAATAGGGATTTCAAGGTCAAGCCTTTTCCTTTTGAAGCTGTAACAATCAGATCATTACATCTTTGAAAAGTTACCCTGGTCACATCAGGTCCTCACGGTTCATAGAAAAGTGGCTCTTTTTTTGTTTTGTTTTGTTTTGTTACTGACAACTAAATTCTCTTCCATCGAGCATTACTCCCCCACTGGCAGAGATATGGCAATTTATTGCTGATCCTAAGTCACACAAAGGCCATTAAATGTGCCCTGGTTAAAAATAAAAAAGAAAAAAAAGCATATTGAAAATATTTCATTTTTAAAGTTAAAACCATTAACCTAAATAAGTATAAAAACTTGAGGAGAAATGAATGCATCTGCTTTTGACCTCAGCAATCATCACTCCCACTGCAGTTATGAATATTCTTACTATCCTTCCCACGTATGTTCGGCGGTTTCCAAACTCTAGCCCATTATCAAGCCCACAGCTCCTGAATGCTTCGGGTTTCATTTTCAAGGTGCAAAACCACTTACCAATTAGGATTCTTCACCTTAAGTGGTACAGTTCCTGCCTTGACCTACTTTTTACTTTACTCTTATGTGTGTAATGCAAGCCAAATGGAAGTGTATGTGCTTAATACATACACAAATGCAGCATTAAATTAAAATGAAAAATTCAGAACATTTATCTTACCATGTAACATATTTAATAAAGCAGCCAATTTCATAAATTGTGCACGTAATATACAGAAGTGTTTGCCTTTCTCTATTTTTTCAAGAAAACAGACAGTAACAATGAAAGGATCCCTTTGTACAGGGAAATAGCTCTGCGTAATAATTCCCATTCTTTTATATTTTTAATTTAAGGCAAAGAAATAATGAATAGTTTTAAAAGTCAAAGACTACTGTACGGCTTACGGCAAACACAGAGGTCCTTTCCCTACTCCCTTGGCACTGTTAAGCATTCCAGCATTTCTTCTGGTATTTATTTCAATACTCACAAATAGCATGTTTACACTGCCTTGCCTTGATTTTTCAATTTTAGACATTATTCCTTGGTTTTTACAATAAAAGACTAGGATTTGCCACTTAAATAGTACACTTTTCCTCGTCCTCTCATTATTACAATTTTTGGTTAATCAATATGCAGTGTTTGTATTTTAAAGACTATGCACATGCCCTTGCCCGCTGAGACAAATGCATTATATTATCACGTTTCTTGACTGTTTAACAATTGCTTTTAGTGAGGTAAACAACTGAATTGTTTTTCCATTCACTCAGTTTTCTGTGTACTGATCAGTAATTTATGCCGAACGCTCCTAAAAAGATCTAAGATCCCTCTCAATACAATCATATTAGGAAATCTCTCATTTCCACTCTTTCTGGAAACCCTGGAGCCCTCCAAGCTCCAGTCCATACTGGGTCCGTTGCTGCCTTGGCCTTCTACACAGCGGTCCTCTGGGATCTCCTCCCCCATTACCCTGAAGAGTCCCTTTGTCTCTTTCAACTGTGCTGGATCTCCCATTTCCCAGATCTTGCATCCTCTTTCTTGATTTAAGCTCCCATTTGTGCGGAGTGACTGTCTAGTAGCTTCCTGAGAAAAAGGCATAGGGAGGCACATTTTCTGGGATCCTGTATATCTGAAAACATTTATTCCACCTTCACATTTAACTGGAAATAGTCTGGGCGTAGGCCTCCCAGTTTCCACACAGTTGCTTTTGAGAATCCAACACCATCTTGATTCCTGATCGTTTGTAACCTGCTTTTACCTCTCTGAAAGCCTGTACAGTCTTCTCTCTCTCCTGTCTGTTCTGAAACTGCTGTGGGTCTTTTTTTATTCTATTGTTCTAGGTACCCAGTGAAATCTTTTAATCAGGAAATTCTCATGTCCTTTGGATTGAGGCAACAGTTTTTTAAAATAATTTCTCCATTTTATCTATGTTCCTACTACTTTCCATCCTTTTGCCCTAATTTTTTTACTTTCTTCATAATTTCCTCAACTTTGTCTTCTGACCTTTCTACTGAGGTTTTTAAATTTATGTTATAGTTTTTAAAAAATGTGGGGGGAATTTTCTTTTATAAAATGGCACCCTATTCTAATGTAATACCTCTCTTGTCTTCTCTAAACTTTCTGAGGATATTGATAAGTGTAAAAGTTTTCTTCTGCTATTTATTTCTGCTCGCTGCCTTTATTTCTCCAAGTTCCTTTTCCCATTTTCTGTGTGTGTGTGTGTGTGTGTGTGTGTGTGTGTCTTTTATGTTAGAGATATTCTTCGAATGTCCAGTGATCCTTAGATGTCCACTCATATTTAGCAGTGGGTCCCAAAAAACCCACTGGAAGATCCATGCATGGCAAAAACCTTCACTGTGAGGTGATCAGGTGGGGATCCAGGTTCTACGCCGGGAAACGCCTAAACATGAATGTCTGCAGGTATCTCTTCTTGGGCCTGCTTGCTCAGAGAGGAAGACTGTAATCTCTTGGTAGGGCCTGGGGGCTGGGGATGGGTGGGTTTGAAGCCTGACAGCTAAGAATTCTAAGGCATCCTTGGAGTCTCACGGCTTAGTAGCTCCTGTGTTCCGTAAGGTGCCTCATTCCCATTTCAGCTGTGGCTGGTGTTCCCAGTTCCAGCAGTTCTCTGGTTCGCCCTTTCCTTATAGAAAAACTGTGGGGCTGGGGGAGGAGAAGTAACCTGGCAGCATGGGTGGGGAAGGATCTGGAATCTAATATCTCCTGTGACAGACTTTCAAACGATCCTTTATTTCCCAGCCATATTCCTGCCACCCGAGGTATCTGGAGTCTCTAATTCCCAAGCCTTTCCTGGGGTTTCACAGCACAGATCCTCATAAGCACGTGACAAAACAGAGAAAACAAAAACTCCATCAGTGTATTAGTCAGAATCAATCAGGCTGACCTATTGACCTGATCATCAAGGTCAATTGGGACCCATGCTAATAGAGGCTCTGCATCTTAGGACACCATCGTCTTAACCTGAGGTTTCAGGGGAAGATGCCTGCTCCTAGCTGCTCCTGCCTAGAAGCAGCATGGCACTTCATTGCTCCTGTTTTACTGGTCACGCCTGACTTCTAGGGGATGTGGAAGTGCACTGCAGGCCTCCCTGCGCTTGAAAGAGGAGACACCTGGAAATTCTGGGGGCACGAATGCCTATCAGAGGCAGTTGCCACCTTCGTGTTCCAAAATTTGGTTGTTCTCATTTGCTGCTGTTTCCTCTGTCTCACGGCGCTTGTGGCTTTACATATTTTTATTATTTCACTGTCATCTTAGTGCAGCTTTAAGAGGGAGCAGAGATAAACACTACTTCAAGCTGCACAACACACTAAAGTAGCCAACGCCCTGCAGTTTACACTGTGTGCTGATCCTGCCGTGACTCTGTTCTCTACTTAGAATGACTTTGTTGCCTAGAAAGAAATCGGTAGGCTGTGGACCTTTTCAGAGCTGGTCCTTAACAATATTTTTCAAGTATGGAATTGGGAGGCAGTTTTCAAACACATATCTGGAAAAGTGAAAGTCGTTTCTAGAACCAAAGCACTAATAAGCATTGTTTAAATTTTTAGAAAACGAATGTTTTCCCTCAGTGCTGAGTATCTAGTATGTGTTCCTAAGTCCTTACTAATGAGCAATCCTATTTTTGCATTCTGTACAAGTCATCAGTAGGCAAATGTCAGTTTGTTCCAAGAGAAAAGAAAAACACTAAAATTCTGAGGGAATTAAAAATAGTGGTAAAAGCAGATTTAGTTATCAGCAGTTCTCTCTGGCAAGTGGTAATGCAGGTGTTTTTTATTTGCTTTACTATAGTTTCTGATTGGGCCAAGTTGAGAATGTATTGCTTTTGTGATAAGAATTGCAGGGCTACTTCTCCAGGTCTGCTGTTCATAACCACAGTTAAAACCATTCCTGTCCTAAAAGGTAAGTCTCAAATCCACAGGTCTTACACAGGGAAACTGCCCAGATAATATATATTTTTTCCTTTAAATCAATTGTTCTTAATCTTTTACATGTTTAAGAATCACAGGGAGAATTTACAAAATCAAAGCAAAAATAACATAACAAAGATAACAAAAATAACAAACAACTGCCCCCCACCAAACCCCAAAGCTCCAGATCACTGGACCCCACGTTAGGTATTCTAATTTGGAAAGGAAAGGCAGTAATTACTATTTTTAACAAACACCTCCTAGACAGACTTTAGACCACACTGCTTCTAATAGTGCTTTTCCATTTTCTATGACAGTGTTCATGGAATGAGCACTCAGTAAATATATTTTGATGCTGAGGTGGAAATCAACAGAATGTATATACTGTTTTTTTCCCTCATAATACCATCAAAGAGGTAGCAAATGAAAATCTTTCCTATAAATACGGCATGATGGATGCAATACAATCCCCAAATTCAAATAGCTTTAAAAATCACTGGCAGAATATTTTAAAACACAGGGTTTTGGTTTTGCTTTGTGATAGCTATTCATAACCCAGTGCTCCCTACTCAGCAATTTCTTAGCATCAAGTTGGATTTCTGACTGTGCGGGTATCTAAAGCATCATCCAACATTCTATAATTAATTCTACCTTTGGAATGAAACATCGTGCAAGAGAGTTACATTGTTGTTCTACTTCAAATGAATAAAAGCAATTCCCCGGCCCTAGTGTAGGCTGTGTTAGGGGTTCATTGTGAGGCTGCGGGGACAACGTGGCTGAGCGGGTCATTTCAAGGAGTTGATGCATGTGAGAAAGCTGAAGCAAGAGGCATCCGGACTTACTGCTCTGCAGCTTTTTCTCTGATTGACTTTCCAAATTTCTAAAAGAATATAGAACTCAGCCTCTTGCGAACTCCCTATTTTTGAAAACTTGCTCCATTTCCACTTCGTTTGCAAAATGCTTGCTGCCGTCCCTCTCTCCTTTCCAGAAGGAGCCTGGAAATAGCTGGAGGTCAAGGGGAAGTCTACATGTGAACACACCACCGCAGAACTAACGGACCCAATGCTGCCCCCTCGCTGGGGAGGATGCAGGTTCTTTCCAGACCGATTTTCCAGCCTTTCCTTAAAGGTGTCAGTGATTTCATCAGCTAACAACAAATGTTGTCTGTTACTAAAAAAAAAAAAAGAGGTGACAGAAACCCCTCTGACCTGCATAGTCCTTTCAGTATAAGTAAAATGAACAGCTTCCAATAATGGTTTCTCACTCCAAAGGATATACTGAGAAACAGCCTAGTGCAATCATAAAATGCAGTTAAATGAAATTGAATTTAACCTCTTGACCCTTCTTTTACACCAGGCTCCCATTTTAAATGAAATTGCTTAAAATTTTTTCAAGAGGATGGTAAAGTGAGAGTTGGATCAGAAAGAGAATCTTTATAGCCAGGTAGTGGAGCAAAGGTTAGTCTACTTGATTTATTTTGAATAGACTGTGACATCCAAGCTTGCCATGTTATCAAATTTCTTAGGTATTTCTAAAATGAAAAATAAACCAATGACGGTGACAACAACAGCCTTCTGTAGATCTTCACAAAGAAGCACAATTCAGTTTAAAACAAACAAACAAACAAAATATGTCTTTTGTGATACGGGAAGGATGGCCTGGTACCATCAGAAGTAAAAATTAAGCTCTTACTGAATACCACAGTGAGGATCAGGTGGGTCAAAAACTGCAGAAGCTCTTGGCATGAAAGGGCTCCGAAATATATATTCCAAGGATGCCACACTATCTGTCCCAAACCTGCCAGGGGTTGCTTTAAGGCCATGGTTCTCAAACTGGGGTCCAGGGACCAGCAGCACCGGCATCACCGGAGAATTTGTTGGTGACAATGCTGAACTTCACTTGAGTCATGTGATTCTGGACTACAGCAAAGGTTAAGGATGCCTCCACCCCTTGTGTACTGGAAACAGCTTAGTGTAAAAAACTCCCCTCCTCATATGACTTAGATAAGACTCACAGATGCCCCCTTGTTTACTTACGACAAGGCCAGAAACAGACACTCTAAATTCCCATTCTTTACCTGACAGATGATTAGCAGAACTTCGGATTAATCAGAACAAATTGCTTGTTAACCAATCTTTTGTTAAGCTTCTCCCCTTCCTCCAGGTCCCTGAACTTTTGGCTAGTCTACAACTCCTTCTCCACAGCCCCTCCTGGCAATAGGCTGGTCTCAGGTTAAAACATTTCCTTATCTGCCATACAGTCAAGACATGCTTTCCTTCCACTTCCTCACACCTGTCCCTTCCGGCCTTGCTTACTCTTCCTCATAACAGAAACCTCTTTTTGTCTAATCCTAGAGACCCTGGCAAATCTCGCAGAGATTCTCCTACTGCAGCTGTCCTCCCCTTATCACAATAGTGCGTGTGTCCCCCCTTTGCAATACTTCTTTCCAACAGCCTCTCCTTACTCAATCGGACTTGTTTTTGATTTGACGTTAGAAATACAAATTCTCAGGTCCCACCCCAGATTTTCTAAGTGAGAAAGAAGGGCAGGGGACGATGAGCCTAGAAATCCCTTTCTGAACAAGTGCCCTGGAAACAGTTTGAGAACCACCGATTGATTCACAGTAATCCAAGTTCTGATCAGCGCATTCAACACTAACTCCCGGTCCCCAGTGCTTCACTTGCTAAGTGCAAGCTATTTTCGAGGTTTACAGTGGCCACATTTTTAGCATCTCCACGGACCATTAATCTCATCAAGTAATTTCCCAATGACGAGGCCACCCAGCACCGGCTCCCCTTCTGGCCTCGCGCGCGTGGAGCTGAGCAAGCGCGAACTCGCAGGTACTTACATCTCCATCCCCCGGCCTCTGGTCGTCACAATCCCTGGTGGGGCTAATGTCCTGGCGCATAACCCAGATGGGCTCTTTGGGCTCGTCGGGGGTGTAAGGCGAACGGATGGTCCTGGTTTTCACCTCTTCGATGGCCTCCTTGATGTCCTTGATGGCCAGCGAGATGGCATCCCTCTTCTCTTTGCTGTACCGCTGCACCGCCTCTCCACCAGCGGTGCCCGCCGCCCGCTGCTGCCCCGCCTGCGCTTGTGGCCCGGGGCTGCTGGGTCGGCCCCCGCCCGGGGTGGAGGCGCGCTCCAGGTCCTGCTCGGCCTCCGGCATGTCCTCGGCGGCCTTGTCCAGGCTCTGCGAGCTCATGCTCTGCTTGACCTCGGCTACGATCTGGTCGATGTCCTCCTCTTGCTCGTAGCTGTCCATGCGCGGGTAGGGCGCGAACTCGGCCTCTTTTTCGGGGCTGTCGGACTCGCCATCCGAGCGCTCGTCATAGTGATGCAGCCGCGCGCCCAGGGCCTCCTGGCGGTACGCGGCCACCTCGTCGCGCTCCTGCTCGTACAGCCGCAGGCCGTCGCGCGCGTCCAGCTCGGGCGCGTCCCCGATCTCCTCGTACACGTGCTCCTGGAGGCCCCCGTAGTCGGCGTAGGGCTCGGCGTAAGGCTCGTCCTCACTGCGGTGGAAGAGCCGGTGCGTGTACACGTAGCCAGAGTAGGCCGCGTTCATGGCCTCCTCGTGTTCCAGGGAGTGGAAGTGCAGGTGGTTGGGCAGCGCGCGGCGGTGCGTGGCCTCGGCGTGCTCGGCCTCCGCCTGCTCCGTGTACTCCTCGGCCTCGGGCCGGTACTGCACTGCGTACGCGCTCTCATCCTCTGGGTCCTGCGCGCGCTCCGCGTCGTAGCCGTCGCGGGCCGCGGCGATCACATCGCCCTCCGCCGTGTCCGTGTGGTTGTGGAAGCCGCTCTCGGTGCTGGCGGAGCGCGCCAGGCACTCTCCGCGCTCCTCCTCCTCCTGCTGCCCCGGCTGGGCTCGGGGGTCTTCGACGGCGCGCCCCCGCGGGGGGTGGCCCGCATAGTGCTGCTGCTCCTCCTCCACCTCGGGGTGCTCCAGGTCAGCCTCCACCGACTCGTTCACTTCCCCGCCTGCCGCCTCGTCGGTCACTTCCACCTCCGCGGCCCCCTCCAAGTGGTTCATGGTGGGCGTCGGGGGCGGCTGGGAGAGAGGCTGGGCCAGCTCACAGCGCTTTCATTTTGCTCCACCCGGCTGGAAAGACAAGGGGAAGAGGGGTGTGAAGTGGCTCAGGTTGTGGTCATGAGCTGAGCATCAAGATAGCCGTAAAAACAGCTGTTATCGATCCCCTCTGAATCTGGGTCAATTGAAAAAATGGTTGCAAATTTAAGCTCAATCTGGCAGCACGTAGTTAATTTTCTTTGTAGCCTTTATCGTAATTTGTAATTACATACCTACTTGTTTAATTGCTCACTGGCTTTCTCCTTTCCCCGCGCCTCAGACTGAGAGCCTCTTGAGCATTTTGTTCTCCACCGTGCTTACTATTCAGGTTCCATTTCTGATGCGTATGAATAAAGAGTACTACTAAATTGAATGGGCCAAATGACACACTTTCCATCTGCCGAGGGATAAATCTATCTAAACTAGGATCCTAGATAACTTTAGAAAAAATTCTTTAAATAAATTTCAGGGGAGAGAAATCTTCAAATGTGATTGAAGCCATCGCTGTCCATACAAATTAGCCGCTGCTCTGAGGGAGGCTATCAACCAACCACCAATGGGTTCTCGTCCTGTCATTACTGGCTATTACCCTGGACAAGTGGCTTAATTTTCTGGACCTCCACTGTGAGACTGGACTCATTTCCTACAGCAGGATGATAACAGCTGTAACAAAGGGAACACAGTTTCCATGGTCAAATAAGTTTGGGAAATGCTGATTTAACGTTGCCTTTTCATTGTGAATATTCAAGGGGAAGGAGATGCAAGATGCAGGGTTTCCCAAACTTGTTTGACAAGGAAACTCCACGCTCCCCCTCCCCCAGGCCAGAGTTCTGACAAATACACTTAAAGAAACACTAACTAGCTCACTTCCCCAATAAACCCTGAATTTAAAATTCTATGAATCACCATTACAGCCAGAACTGATATGGCTGATTCCTTAAAAATATACATAGTTCTCTTTACCTATTTCCAGAGGAACTTGTAGCTAGACAATTTGGTCTCCACCTCTCTCAATTCTTTTTATCGCAAAATAGCTTTATAGAATAATCGGTGTCCAGTGTATGGAAATAAATCCAAAGGATATAAAAAAAACAAAAAACAGGCAAAGAGCCCTATGATTTCAAAACACATGTGGTAAATGGGTTCAAAATTATGTGCAGACTCTTCTCACAGTGTTCTTTTGGAGAGCCCCTGTAACAAGCAGACAAAATGGATGGGAGTGAACTCTTTAATGTAATAGCAGAAAGCCCTAGGAGGACCAGGGACATCTGATAGACTCTCTCATATTGGGATGCATTACATTCTACATAACTCACTTCCACAACCACAGCAATTTCCTTCAAGCACCATGACAATCCCAGTAGTAAAGGAGACCATTTTGGAACTACCAACTTCACCTTCAAGCAAAAGTGTCTTTTCCCCCCATTCTTTGATGAGTCTACCCCTGACGGACAATAATGGTTTCCTCGAGATGATCAATCTTTATTTCAATCTTTATTGCTTCCCTACTTGACCATACATATTAGACCCAGTCTCCTTTGAAAAACTGTGGCCTCTTCTCATTAACCCCTGAGAACAGTGACCATAGACAAGATATAAGAAAGCTTTCCAAAAGCAAGTGCGAGCCTCCATTTAGACTTTGAGTGATGGTTAATGCTCTCAACAGAAGCTAGGGGCCCCGTGGTTAAGTGTCCTCCAGCGGATCAAGGAAAATACAAAACAAATATTCAATACAACACAAGAACAGTCAACCCGTGTTTCCTTTATAAGGACTCTCTGGAAAAGACAACAGACTAAAAACTGCAGTAATGTACAAATCTAAGTCTGATGAATACAAAGCAAGTGTTCACAGAGAGGGATACTAAACACACCAACCACTTCTCCATGTGCTATTGCCCTGCAGGGTGTCAGCGATGTGTATGATCAGTGTTAGAAATATAACAACCAACATCCAAAGCGCTTGAATGCCAACAATTCGTAACTACATGCAGAACTGACCAAAAGCCTTTTTCAGTGAAAATAAAAATTTTTATTTTACATGTATTCAAAATAAATTGCAGTTTATTCTGGGCTAAAATTGGATTTGACCAGTGAATGATCCCCTGTCAGTGCACTTAATGATTCACAGGAAATGGGATTTCCATGCATGTACATACACTAAATCACGGTAAGGGAAGTTATAAGAAACCTGTTCTTTTGGGGGGAAATACTGTTACCATAATGTAGTTTGGTACAGTGGAGCCTTCTAGTCACTGAGTGCAATTCTCCTTACACCCCTGTCCCCAACCCTCAGGGGACTATTTATACATGTAGTGTTTATATTTCACTCAATGTCATGGTTTTAAGAATACAGTTTGGGTTATGGTATTGGCAACATGTTAATTAATAACAGACATTGAGTTGAGGGATTTCCCTAGGACAAAGGCAATGAGTGACTTTTCAGGATGAAGTTGATGGTGGTCAGACCCATAAGTAGCACATGAAAGAACTGTTCCCCATACCCTGGCAACTTTGGAGGTGGTATTAATAAAAGAACATTGAGGCTGTTTGTAAAGAATCCCAGGTTATTGTAGAAATGTGTATCGGTACAACTTTTTTGAAAAGCTATTTGGAAAGATGAATTAAAATCTTCGAAGATAACATGGCTTTGCTCCAGGAATTCTACTAGAAAACTCAAAGGAAAAAACTCAGATGTGGGCAGAGATGTTTTTCATGGTATTTGCTTAAAAAGCAAAGATTATAAACACTAACTATTAAATGCCAACATTTATTAAGTACCAATAAGTGCAATGCTAAGCATGTGAGCATCCAGGAAGATGTGGGGTTTTTTCGCTGGGTAGCTCTACCTGGATGGAGTTCCCACGGCACTCAGACTGAACCTGCCACAGCTGACAGATCTCATCATCTCTCCTCACCCTGGTTCCCAAACCTGGCTTGCCTCCTGTATTTCCTGAATGGGTGAATAGCACCACCAGACACCGGTCCTCCCAAGCCACAAATCCAGGAATCATTACCGACTTGTCTCTTTCCCTCACCTCCTTCCCCAAACTGATGACCAAGTCCATTGTCTTAATAACTGTTACACCATCTTCATTGCTACTGCCTGGTCTTGGTCCATCTTGCCTACACAACTGTTTCCTTGCCTAATCTCTCAGCCCTCTCTGGTCCATCCTCCCCACCGCCAGCCTAAAGATCTTTCCAAAATACAAATCTCAATCCCATAACCCTGCTTCTCAAACCGTGCAGTGATTCCCCTCTAGTGCTTAGTACAAATGATAAGCCAACTATATACCAGGTGCTACTAGGTATTTTCTACATGACTCATTTAATCCTCGCATCAGCCTACGAAGAGAATACTCTTCTATTCCCCTATAGAGAGTATTATCAGCTTACTTAAAAATGAGGAAATGGAAGCACAGTGCTATTTGGTGATTGCCCAGGTCACACACCTGGTAGGGACAGAATTGTTAGAATTGGTGTCTGACACCCCCCCCCCCACCTCCTTTATAGCTTTAGGCACTGGGTGCTTGAGTTCTACTTCTGGCAAACAAAGCCCTTGGGCCACATCACTCCTCAGGGCTTATCTCCACACTTGACCTACACCCTCTATTCTAACGCCCCAGAGTCCTGACACCGGACCTCATTGCCTTCCCCATCCTCAGCATATTTTTTATCTATCACTTTCTTTGGTGAATCTTTCTTGTTTTCCCCAGAGCAAGTTCTTATTTCATGAATGTGTGTTTTATGCCAGGCATGGGGGCAAAGCAGTGACCAAGCCAGATAGGTTTCTCTGCTCTCAGGAAGCACCCCATACTGGTGCGTATGGAGGTGAAGGGAAAGGAGAGGAGAATAGACAATAATTATGTTAATGAAGAAAAAAGATAACATCAGATAGTGAAAAGGTTTATGAAGAAAATAAAAACGGGTAATGGCATAGAAAGTGAGGAGGAGAGGAAGTTTTGTAGATAACGGCCACAAGAAAGCGATATTTGCGCTGAGGCCTGAACGATAAAGAAAGAGGCAGCCAAGTAAAGATCTGAGGGAAGGGCCTAGAGGTGAGAAGGAACTTGCTATGTTCAGGTGTAGAAATAATGTTTGTGACATGAGTAAGAGATGGTGTCGTGGGAGACGAGGACACAGCGATGGGAAGGGGCCAGCAGGACAGTGTCTGTACATCAGGGTAGATGGTTTGGATTTTATGTCAAGTGCAGTGGCATGCTACTGGGGAGCGGGTTTAAGCAGGGGAGTGATAAGGCCTGACTAACCCCTCACTTTGTCCCACTATACTTTGTCTGTCTGTCTATCAACTATCTATCTATCTATCTATCTATCCATCCTCTACGTCATTATTATATTATAGTACCTGTCATTCTGAGTAATAATTCTTTAGAAATATAGTCTCTGGGAAAAGAAGACCTGTCATTTATCTTTGATTACCCAGTGCTAAACACAGAGGGTACACAGTAGTCAATACATTTTTAGTGATTAAAAAGGAAAAAAAATTTTTCTCCCCTAATATCTGGGGCCTTCTAGACATTGGCATGCTCAGCCTTTGGAGAAGAACTCATTTCTTCTTTCTGTCTCGAATCTCTGTTGCCTTTATCCACCCATGCAACTTCGTCCACCTTCTGATATTTTAAGTGCCCAAAGAACTCTTTCCTTCATGTGAGTGTGTTGATCCAGCTGACGTTTACTGGACATGTACCAGGCACCGTGCAAAGCAAAGGGGATACAAAAGTTTCTAAATTATGGTCCCAGCCCTCAAGGGCAGACAGCTTCAAAAATTAGAACAACTGGTGATAAGTGCAAAATAGAAATAAGTTCAGACCATAGAAGGTGCCTAGAGTTAAAACAACAACTGCATCACCTTTGTGAATCATGCACGTGCTGCTGTTCTTATAGGTTCTGCATTTCATGAGCTCATGAGCATCCTAGGAACTAAAGCCAAAGAGTGAAGGGCCATCATCCAATCAAGGCCCTTAATTATGACCCATGTACCTTTGGAGGCTGAGAGAGTAGGAGGAGGAGCAGGTTGAAGAAAATTTCTCCCATTCTACAAAAGGCTGGATGACCTGGAACACACAGGCAAGCCAGTCCCCTCCACAGGAGCCCCACACAACATGATGAGGGTTTGGCTGCAGGAGTGAGGGAATCTAGGCTGCCAGTAGTGAAGCAGAGGTTGCTTTCTGACCCTTGTTTCTGGAATGTTCTGCAGCCAGACTGGAAAAGTGAACAAAGGGAGGGAACTCCACTGCAGTGTATCATTTAGAAATAAAACATTTCTTGATTTAGCAGTTGAATTTGGTATCTCTTAATGTTAGCTCAGGCTCTTGTTGGTTTGGAATTAATAGAATGAGAGGCTATAAATTACTTTGGTTCCTCTGTCCTTAAGTAGTCACTGATGAGAATTTCCAATAGACTCCATTTTAACACATTCAGAAGTAGTTTTAGAAGAACAAAAGGAATTATACCGGGCTGTTAACACAGAAGATATTGTATGTTGGGGGATGGGGTGGGGAGGGGCAGGGTGGTAGTGATGCAGGTGCAGAGAAAACACATAAAGGTAGAGGGCTGAAAAGTAGGAGGAGAAGACCCTACTAGCCATTCTCTCTCCTAAAGAAACTAGAATGAACAACATGTTCCATTTATATGTCTTTATACTTTTGCATTTACTTTCTGTGGACTTAATGAATGTTCCACATCTCTCCCACTGGAGCTGGAAGGGTAATCCTAGTTCTTGGGACTGAAGCCTGTCCAATTCCGCCCACACACATGCGGGGGAGGGACTGCTAATGATCCTCAGGCTGTGGTGATACAGTCATTTCCATAGTAACAAACAGTTGTAGTTGCCAAACAAGATCATGCATGCCTTGGATGTAGTGTATGTGTACACACACACACACACACACACACACACACACACACACACACAATTAACACAGGCTGAGAGATTATGGTTCTCATAAAAAAATAAAATAATAAAATAAAAAGTGACAGAATAAGAATATGCAGGTATTCTTCTCTATCTTCCCTTCCCTACAAATATGTTTTCTTTCCATGAGGTAAATCAATTGTGAAAACCCTACAGGGAATGCAAAGGACATCAGGGACCCCACTCAAATCATCAGCTCTTCGAAACACAATGCATCTATTAACAAAAGTAACATAGAAGACAGAAAAAAAAAACAACTAGAGTTCCTTTGATTAAAGCTTAATCTTCTTTGATTCATTTGGAAATTAAATTTAGTGCTACTGGGGGCCCAGATGGATATAGAACACATATGTTTTCTTCCTAAAATAATTTCCTGTTTAAATAAAGACTCACAGGGTCAGAAAAACCCTCCTCACACACAGCATCTTGCCTCAGCAAAATGTTTTGTTTCCCTGAATATCCTTGCGCCTGACTTGAAACTGTAAAGCATGGCTTGGCAGATGGTATTGGTAGTGGTTTCAGAGTGAGCTGAGCATGTGAACCCAAGGAGAGTTGCTGAATGGCTAGATGTCGACCTGAGCGAGGTGTCTGTAGTTGGACATCAGGGCTGTGTCCTTGACTCTACCTGACATAGAGGAAGACATGTGAGCTGAACATCTTCAGTTTCTCTGTCCAGGTGCACCCTACACCTTTTTCACCTTGCTCTTTCCCCTGCAAGATTGGCCTCTTTGGGCTGTATCAATAGCTCCCCGTTCCTCTGTTTGGGTTTGGCCAATGGGGCGCTCCAGTGGGACATCAGAGAGAGGAAGGAGTCTGAGGTTGGGATATTTATTCTCCCAGGTCCCTTCCTACAAAATTGTCTCAGGCTGCTAATGTCCCTTGTCTGAAGGGCACAGCCCCTGTCAGGTAGCAGTTTCCACAGGGTTCACCTAATGGCTCCTTCCTCTTCCCTTCAGGTTTATGGGTAGCAGGGGTGGTGCAACTCCACAAAAGCCACACCTTTGTAAACAGTCCCTCTATCCAACTCTCACTTTCTCTGCATATTAACTCATTTGAGTGCCCAGTCTATTTCCTGATGGGACCCTAACTGATACCAAAGCTGTAATAGTCATGTTAGTAGATGACAAAAAAAAAATCAATAATTAATCCAATTAGGGAAAAGTGTAAATCAATAAATAAGAAAAGGCTATAGTAAAAACCATGAAGATGGCACCCAAGGGGAAAATACTGCACCAGCTTCTGCCGTGTCTTCCCAGACCCTCCGCACTACCTTTCTAGAGGTTCCATGGCATTCAGGGAATTGATAGAGGAAATCCACACAGGAAGCGTGATGGGCGTACAAACCTGCCTGCCTGTGTCTCAGCCTCTCTTTCTTTCTTCTGCCAAGGGGAGAGGTCACTTGACCACCTACTGCCCACTCGGTCCATCAACTGCTCAGCAGTTGTAACCAGTCTCTACATAATTGTAATTTTAGACCTAGCTTTGGCCCTCCCTCAAGGATTAGGATCAGAACTACCCAGTGATTTGCGTTCTCCCCCTTTGGACAGATTGCCGCACCATCTTGGCTGCCTCACCATCTTGGATAGCGCATTTTCTGGATCAGGAATGCCAACCGCTTGTCTGGATAGGTACTCATTGGTGGTTGCTATTTCTCTTAAAGATGGTAGATAGCCTGCTGCACTAAACTATTGTACATACATGCAGTTGAATTTGCCTTCTAGCACATGTTCAACACGGGTGGGTGGGTCCTGGCCCTCTCAACAAGCCTTGGTAAACTCTATACTTATATGTTTCAAGGCCACTGCCTTTATTCAAAACACCATGGATCCTCCCTTATTGGAACAGCTTTCAAAGTTAATTTATGAAATTTTTAAGTTACGAGCAAATCGTTCTCAATATTCTATAGTCGAGTTTAGTCATATTTGATTTTTGACCTCCAAGAATTATCTCCCACCTTATTTACAAGAGTTGGCCATAAACTGTACTCAATATTCTTCAAGGATCAAATCTATCCCTAAAAGATCACCCTATCATCCACTATGTCTAATGAGGTATTGTGTTGGTTAAGGAGACAGGTGTGGGCAACAGACTGCCTAAATTTGCATCCCAGTTTCATCACTTACTAGCTCTTTGATAACTTATAGCAAACATTCCAATTTTATCATTTTTAAAATGTAGATAATAATAGTAACCACATCACAGGATTATTGGATAATACAAGTTAACATATATAAAGTACTTCAAACAGAGTCTGATATATGTGTTATTTAGCATTCATTAGTGCATTTTCTGCATGTACCATAATTAGTATTTACAGATATAGTTAACATAGTATATAAAAAGAAAAAATTAAAACAATGTTAATATAAATGGTTTGAGCACATGGTACATTTATTATCTTTTCCCAAATAAGGTTATGTAAGGACAGAAAACAAGCATGTAAGCTATGTTTAATCTGGCTGGGTATAAATAAATCCATCAAATAATAACCACAAACCCTGTGCTATGAGCAGGCCAATACATGTGGCACTTTACATACTGTGTTTCCAACCCTCGCAGCAGTCCCCATAGGAATTATTATCTCCAATTGGTAATTTTCAAGCAGCAGCTCAGACAGCTTAAATAACTCGTCCAAGGTCACTCAGAGCTGAAAGGGGTGGAGGTAGGCCCATCTGGCTCTAACTGTTCACGTTCTTGCTATTACATTTCACTGAGCCCATAAAGTGATGAGATTGATTTTTTAAGCAAACATCTAAATTGGTGTAATCCTTTTTAGAAGTCACCTTGGCGGACTCTACACTTATGTATTCCAAGGGCACTGCCTTCGCTCAAAACACTTGGGCCACTCCTATACTGGAACTGATTTCAAAGTTAATTCAAGGGTTTTGAAGCTACCAGCAAATCATTTTTAAATTTTTATACTCATATTTAGTCATATTTGATTTTTTAACCTCAAAGGGTATCATCCAGGTTTAGCACCTACCTTGTTTATAAGATTTGGCTGAAAATGCTCTTTGATGTTCCCCAAATATCAAATTTATCCCCAAAGGATGAACATGTACAATAGCCAAGATCAAGAAAAAGACTGGGTCGAGCTCTGAAGTCAATTCCAAAAGAGGGCTTTAAAAATTGTTTTGGCCAATGGCCACATCTTTAACATAAGCTTTTATCCTTTCAGAGTCAACAGAGGGATAGAGGCCATTTGGATGAACACATTCTTGTGTGATTACTACAAAATCAGGCTCATTACTTTCATCCACCTTGAAAGCTGTGTAATTGTGGCTAACACTAACCAGGCAGGAAAATTAATTCCTCCACTTGTGTTAATTCAGACGTGCAACCCCAAAAGCTCTGATCATAACTTAGACTTTGATTAAAGAGAAAATTCTGAATTTTTGCAGATTTCCTTATTGTCTAGTTTTCATCTAGCACTTTAACAATCAAATCATTCATTTATCATTCTGATTCCGGTAAAATACAAGAAATAAGTTTAAGGCACCTATGGAAACTCAGAGGGGAAATTTTTCAAATTTTATACAAAACTCAAGGAAATTCTCTGAAAATCAAAACCAATTAAAAGTCTATCTGAAAATTTCTGAAATGCCTCCGATATAAAATCGAACATATCTGCATAGTCCCTATTTATTGAGGGTTATACAAACTTGGCATTTTTTTCTTTCTTTCTTTCTTTCTTTCTTTCTTTCTTTCTTTCTTTCTTTCTTTCTTTCTTTCTTTTCTTTCTTTCTTTCTTTTTTTTTTTTTTTTGGCTATTTTTTCTTTAACTTCTTTTTTTCCTTTAAATCTTTCTCTTTTTTTTTCTTTAAATCTTTTTCTTTATGCCTCCACACAGCTTCTTTTCCTCACCCCACTACATTTATTATCTCTATTTCTCCATTTAATACCCTCAGTTTGGAGGTATTAAATCACCAGTTACAATCAATCTGAACCATTTTCCTGATATTTCTATTATATAGAAAGTCATCTACCACAGTATTATAGTGTTAAAGATAGTAAATCTCTAAAATCAGTTCAGCTGTTAGTTTTCAGAGGCTCATTACTTCATACCGCAAAAGGAGATGGAAACAGGGGAATATTAGGCTAAGGATGACTTGAACACTAATTCATTAAAATGTACTGTTTCCTTTGAGACCACATCACCTCAAATTTACTGCTATTGTTACTTTTACAAATTATTTGGCTCATTAGGAAGTCAGTTAACTCGTTTCTTTCTATTCCCTCAAGTTTTCTGTAGCTTCTTCTAGCATTTTCCTCTTCAAATCCATACCAGAGTGTCAGAAATTACCCTAATTATGAAGCTTCAATTTAAATTCTTGTTTCCAAGCTTCTTTCTATTCACAAGTCCAGAAAGCAGCATAGGATATGCTCATGATAGTCGTCAACTGTTTTTTTTCTTTCAGTTATGCTTCAAATCTGAAATGCAGAGGCTATACTAGATGATTAAAAACATTTCTCAAAATGTTTGTTCTCTGACAATTTGGCTCCACAACAACTAAAGAACGAAATCTATTAAGTAACTATTAGGTAGCAACATTCGTGATGGCTTGAATTTGAATTTGATGAGCCAGAAATTCCATATTGATTTGAAGCCTCCCATAACTGTCAACTCTCTCAATTCAGTCATGTTAGTAAAACGTTAACAGGGAAAGAAACAAGAAAATGACTTTTTCTTAAACAGGATGCATGGACAGACTGGAAACTATTAACAGTTCCTTGGACATGCTGACTAGAATGTAAAGAGAAAGGTTATCTGCATTCTACACCCTTCTTCTAATTAACTAATACCAATTAGGCTCCAAATATAGTCTAGGCAAAATCAAAAATGGGTTTCTAGGACCCAGAACTTTTTAGTCACCCCAAGGAAAGGCACCTCCAAAAGAAAATTTTGTATTTACTTTATGAATAAGTAGTTGTTGCTTTTACTGAAGATTTCATAGTGAAGACTGAGGTGAGAGATTGCATTGCACATCATGCCATTATCCTCCATTAAAACCCCATTGGTAAAAATTGCCTGCATCTTCCTTTCAATCATCAGCCACAGGGCTTCCCTCTCTCATGAACCTTTCCCAACAGTCCCAAGTCTTCATGGTCCTTATCTTTTCCTTTTGGATTATCACAGTGCAGTAGAAATATAATGCAAACCATATATGTAATTTAAATATTTCTAGTAGTCACATTAAGAAAAGTAAAGAAAGTACAATTAATTTTAGTAATATACAGTTGACCTTTGAACAATATGGCTTTGCACTGTGTGGGTCCACTTACACACAGAGGTTTCTCAATAAGTATGTACAGTGCCATAAATGTATTTTCTCTTCCTTATGATTTTTTAAATAACACTTTCTCTTTGCTAGCTTACTTTATTATAAGAATACAGTATATAATACATATAAGATACAATATATGGGTTGAGCATTTATTTATGTTATTGGTAAAGCTTTCAGTCAACAGGATACTAGCAGTTAAGTTTTGGGGGCGTCGAAAGCTATACATAGATTTTTGACTGCATGGGAACTCAGCACCCCTAAATCTTGCATTGTTCAAGTGTCACTGTATTTTATTTTACCAATATATCATCTCATCATATGATGACATATTATCATCTCAATATATGATCAATATAAACAACGATTACTGAGACAGTTTCCATTCCCTTTCCTACTAAATCATCAAAATCCAATGTGAATGTCACACTTACGGCACAGCACTAGCCACATTTGAAGTGCTCAATATCCACATGTGGTTAGTGGCTATCAGATTGGACAGTGCAGGTCCAGATTTTCCTTTTGGAATTCCCAAACTCTCTCCTTTTCTTTTGCACAACAATTTAGCTGTGTTCAAGCTCTTACAAAAGTATGTAGCAGCACCCTCTGTCACCCTGTTTGACCCTCCAGTTATCAGAATGTTTCCTCCAAATAACAAGAAATTATGAATAACAAGTAAATGAATGAGTGAGAAGGCTGGCTGTGGCTGTGACCCAGAGCCAAGTCCTAGGATGTCTGGTTACCAGGCTCCCAGGGGGATTGTTCCCATGTTCCTCTCTCCCCCAATCTTCATCATATTCCTTTAATTTCAGATCTCTTTGGACCCTGAGTCCAGTGGCACTATCCCCGCTCCTTTCCCCTCTCCATCACCTCCAGCTTTGCTCTCCTTTTTCCCTCTGTCCCCCTCACCGATAACCCACATGCTCATGGCTACAGTTACCTTACAGCTCCTGCCCTTCAGCACCTGGAGTTACTGCTGCAGAGAACAGCAGAAATTGTTCCAAGATTCCTCAAACAAGCAATGAGGCTATGGGGAAGCCAGGTGAATTAAGAACAGAGAGGACCCTTTTCTGTCACCTACAGGAGAGGTGGGAAGCGGGAAGAGATAGCAAGGGACTGGGGTATTGAATCAGAGGCAGTATAGCATAATGGTTAAAAACACACAGAGAATCAAATTGCCTGATTTCAAATTCAGTTCCAGTGCTCACTAGCTACATGACCTTGGTCAAGTTGTTTAACCTTACTGCGCCTCAGTTTCCTCTTTTCTAAATGGGGGTAATAATAGCACCCACCTCATAGGGTTATTGAAGAATTAAATGAGATAACATAGCACTAAGAACAATAAAAAATACACTGTCAGCCTTAGAATGTACAACACCAAGAGTAAACCCTAGTGAGAACCATGGACGTTGGGTGATAATGATGTGTCAGTGCAGGTTCATCGACTGTAATAAATGTACCACTGGCGGTGCAGGATGTTGACAGCGGGGGACACCGTGCACGTGTGGGACCGGAGACATGTGGGAACTCCCTGTACTTTCCACTGAATTTTGCTGTGCACTCAAAACTGCTCTAAAAAAGACAGTATATGAAAAAAATTCTGTTATTTAAATATATATTTATGTATTTAAAATATACTTCAAATAGTGCATGTTACATATAATATATATTACATAAGTTAAAATATAGATATATAAATATATATTATATAACTATTATACATATAAATAATATAAATATATTTAAATATATTCTCTATGATATCAATATATAAATTATATATGGCTATATAAATATATACTTATATCTTCTTATTATTAAAACATGCAAATGAGGTTGCTCCACTTTAAAAAAAAAACTGTCCCTCTACTCCTCACTAGAGTTTAAATGACATGTGGGTTGGCCACACTCAGTCACTGTCCTGTCATTGTCCCAGGTCTAAGATCCAACGAATCCAGGTGGGGATGGCAGGCATCGGACTGGCGCAGGGAGTCTGGCTCAGAGGCCCACACGTATGTAACTGCTATTCCTGGAGCCTCCAATCAAGCCGGTGTCCACCCTGGGTGTTAGGCTTACAAAATGCCTGTTCAGGCACTAGCAGTGGTGCTTGGCTCACATCTGCCACTGTGACTTCCCAGCACGCTGCAACCCAGCTCATTCTTTCAGCGTTCACTTTGGTGAGCTGTTGAGATGTTCTGACTGCCCGCCTCACAGCCGATTGCTTCAGCGTACAATACTAACCTCTCTGACCCTGTGTTACTCACACCCATCTGGCTCCAACTCAGGAAAATCATACCTGTGAGCAAGCAAGCTGTTCATATCCCTTGATTTGTAATCATAAATTCTTATCACCTTTCCTCATCTATAAGATGGGTCAATGAGAGATTTTTTGAAAGTATTGAAAAAAATTATCACTCTGAGGAATTTATGTATACATTCATATACAAGTGTATGAAATGACTTATATACGACTCTATTTAAATTGCTAAAGCATAGTCTGTGTTCACAATAAATTGGAAACAACTCAAATGTCCATTGTTATAAAACCGGTAAAATAAATTACAGAAGTTTATTAAACACAAAAAGGATGATCTTTATGTACAAATACTAGAAAGAACTCCCTGATATATTAAATTAAAACGAGGTTGGAACACTATGTAATAAATATTGTCACATATGTCGAAGAGGAGAGAAAAGAATGGATATGTGTGAAAATCTCTGAAATGACAAAAAACTAATAACCAGTAGATATTTCTTTTGGGGAGGAGGGTGAGGAATGAGAATTGGTCACATGGGGGAACTAGGGTAGAATAGCTTTTCGCCATCTGCCTTTTTGTACTTTTTGATGCTTGAGCTATGGACCTATTTTTTAAAAAACTAAATATATAATGAGAATAATAACCTATTCTCCCTACTTTATGGGGATGGTGACTGCTTTATGAACTGTAAAGTGCCTGGGAAATTTATCACCTTTCTTGTTGAGGTGGGCTTTGTGACAGGGCTGATGAGCTGAATCTCTGTAAAACCTTTCTCTTCTATTACTGATGGAAATTTCTCACTACGTATCAGGTTTCTTGCTGCTATGCTGTTACTCAACCTCTGTTTCTCGCTGAGCTTTGCTATTCAAGAGTGATGTCTCCTTTGACGGATTACAGGGGTGGGAGTGATGAAAAGGACTTTAAGAGTTGCTATATGTATGTGGGAACTTCTAGTCCAGACTGTGGTTACTCAGGTCTGCACCCCAGAAACTCAATTATTATCAGTTCGCTGATAGAATGGTAAAGTAACAAAAAAATTTAGAACTGAAGGGTTGGCAAAGCCTAACAAATCTCTTATTTTACAGATAAGGACACCAGTGAGAGGAGAGGTTGCATGGCTTGTTCGAAGTCACGCAGGTGTTAATAAAGCTAGCACCGGGGTGCGACATGTTGCCTGTTCTCTTTTCAGACCTCCTTCCACTGTTCTGCCATAATGCCAATGTATTAATTTACGAAAAGGACATGCAACCTAGTTATGAGACAGATCTACTAAGTGAAAGAAAATAATTATGAAAAGATGCACTGTTAAATGATATCAGAGCAGGGGAAAGGAATTAAACATATTTAAACAACTCAAAGCTAATCTGCCCAATATACCATCCTTTCTGTACCCACAGGACACTTGAATTTCCAGTGTCCAGAATGCGCATGTCCTTTCTGAGGAGAAGGCAAGGGGTACGTGCCATTTATACACAGCTATCTGGATACAGAATGAGGCAGGAATGGCTTGTTGACACCAAAAATTTATGTTCACCGTCCATAAGGTAGAACTGTCTCCAAGAAAACTACATTTCCAAGCCATTCTCACATGCAGATGATGTCAAGACTAGTTTTCTCCACGGGAATGAAAGTGGAAGGGAGGATGTCCTTTCTGAGTCAGGTCATTTAAGAAGTTAGAGTTTGCCTTTTCATGCTCTCTGATTAAATGCGGAAGAGTCTGAGACCTGCAGGATATCAGAATCACAAGAAAGAAATGGCCTATATCCCTGAATCAACCACATGGAGGAAAACTGACTACTGACCAGAAATAACCCATACTGGACTGCCACTGTTAGTAAATGAACTTTTAATGTGCTACTGCAATAAAATTGTGGAGCTTGTTTATGTTGTTCTAATCAATCGGTGAATGAGAACATTCCAGTAGGGCCTTGAAACAAGTCATTAACTCTCAGCTTTAAAAAAGAATCACTGAGTAAAAATATACTGTTTCTCCTTTTAGTTCTTCTAGGGGTTACCTCCACAGCGCTACACAATATGTCACAATTTACTGACTTAATTTAGGCAATATCTATAGTTTCCTGCTATGAAAGATGATGAAAGATGAGAATTTAGCTCACTTAGTCTCTCTTTTTCCTTCCGTCTCCCAATGTTGAATAATTATATTTTATTGGTTACATTTATAATTTTAAAAACTAGCTTAAAAAAAACCCCCTCTGTTTTAGAGTAGTTTTAGCTTTACAACAAAATTGATAGGTACAGCGATATCTCACCTAGGCCCTGATCCAAATCATGTATAGTCTCCTCCATTATCAACATCACTCACCAGAACAGTAAAATTTTTATATTTTGTATTTGGCCTTAAAGTGCTTTGATTCTGCCCTTACACTCAACTGATCATTGGGCATAGAATTCTAAGTTAAATATTTTTTTTCGTATAGTGAAGTAATCATTCTTTGAGCTCTAGCCTGTGTACATGGGTATGAATCACCTGGCGATCTTGCTAAAATGCGGATTTTGACTGTTGGGTCTGGGGAGGGGCCTGAGATTCTGCATTTCTAATAAGCCCCCAGATGACAATCCTGCTGCTGGTCTGAGGACCATACTTGAGTAGTGTTTCTAGCACTCAACGCTACTGATGAGAAGTCTGCTATTAGCCGAATTCATATCCTTTTGTAGTTTTTTCTCTCTGGTATTTATCAACATATTGTTCTTCTTATTAATGTTTGGAGGATGAGGCTTTAAATATTTTATTAATCATGTCCTCTGTAGTTAGTAGCCCATTTCAACCTAAAGATCTGTGTCTTTCTTCAGTTTTGGGGACTGTTCTATTATTTCCTTGATAATTTCCTTCCTTTTCCACTGCCATTTTCTCTGGCTCTACTGTTGAGACTCCTATTGGTCAGATGTTGGAGCCTTTTCTTTTTCCAGCTTTATTGAGATATAATTGACATGTAACATTGTATAAGCTTAACGTGTTCACATGCTGATTTGGTGCACATATGTATTTCAAAATGATTACCACTACAGTGTTAGCTAACGCCTTCACCATGTCATATTATTAATTTCTTTTTTTATGGTGAAAACATGTAAAATCTACTCTCTTGGCAACTTTTGAGTGTATAATACAGTATTATTAACTATAATCACCATATTGTACACTAGATCCCCAGAATTATTCATCTTATAAATAGAAGTTTGTTCCTTTTGACCAACATCTCTCTACTTCCCACACTCCCTAGCCACTAGTAACAACCATTCTAATGTTTCTGTAAGTTCAGCTTTTTTAGATTCCACATGTAAGTCATATCATATAATATTTGTCTTTCTTTGTCTGACTTATCTCACTTAGCATAATGCCCTCAAAGTCCACCCATGCTGCTACAAATGGCAGGACTTCCTTCTTTCTCATGGCTGAATGAATCATATTGTCTTGATCCATTAATTCATTGATGGACACTGAGGTTGTTTCCATGTTTTGGCTATTGTAAATAATGCTTCAATGGACACGGGTGTACAGCTATCTTTTTGAGATTCTGTTTTTACTTCTTTTGGATATATACCCAGAAGTAGAATTGCTGGATCATATGGTAGTTCTATTTTTAATTTTTTGAGGAACCTCTATACTGTTTTCCATAATGGCTGTATTAGAGCTTCTGAACCAGTCCTCTACTTCCCCTATCTTTTCTCTACTGTTTCCGCTTCTTTCTTTCTTTGCTCTATGTTCTATTAAATTTCCTCATCTTATTTTTCCCCAAGCCCTTCTATTGAATTTTTGGACAGCCTACCTTTAATCTCTAAGAACTCTTTCTTTTCTTATTATCTGATTTTCTGTCAGTTTTAAATGCATGTTGAAAGTTCTTAGATTTCCCTGAACATACAAATGAGAGCTGCTGTTTGTTTGTTTGAAGTTTCCTAGATTTCTTTGCTTCTTCTGAGGTCAGTTTTTCTGTTACTCTTGGCCTTTCTCTTTCATGCTGCTATTTCCCTTAATATATTTGGTGATTCCTGTCTGTTCATGTTTAAGAATAAAGGATTAGGTAGCTGGCATGAATTTTCCTTGATGTTCTACAAGATTGTTTCTCCTAATTTACTTTGTTTATGATGTCAACGTACACATTGTTTATATGACCATTTTCCTAATAATGATTATTAGGTTATTTCCATATTTTTATACAGTATTTCAATAAACATTCTCATAGATATATATACACATAAAATGGGCTGATATGTTATTTCTATGGAATAAAGTCCTAAAAGTGAAATTGCTGGTTGAAAGTAATATGTATTATAAAACAACTTTTTATTATGGAAAATTTCAAACATATGGAAAGCCAGAGAGAATAGTGTAATTATTCTCTTAATTTGATTGAGAGGATGCAAACACTTGTGGACATGATAAAGGCTAGTCTTGATGCACCCATGGCCCTACCCACTTGTGCCTTCCTCTTAGCTTATGTTGGAGCAAAGCCAGACCCCAAGTCATGTCGTCCAATCTAATGCAGGTCCAGATTTTAATAGATACTTCCAGGTACCTCCCCTGAAGTCTTAACAATTCCCTTTCGACTCCAAGGAATTTCTATTTCTCTACATGTTGCCATGGAGATATTTTTCTTTCTTTTGCTTCAGGGTTTGGGGGGTGGAGAGGGAGCAGACAGGAAACAATAAGTAAAGAAACAATAAGTATTCCTCTCTTCCTTTCCTAAGTTCTGAACCAGCAAAAAGATAATTACAGGAGCCATATAAATGGAGATTTAAAAAGATCATTTGAAAAGCTGGGTTGGATGATTTGCCTTTATATATTTTAGCTAAACCATCTTACTAATACTTTACCTCTGCATTTGATAGAAGTACTGTGCCTAGTCACTGGGACATCGGTAAACCACAGGTGTTCCTCACAGGTATCAGGCCTGCCTGAGGAAGCCTAGCCAAATGTCACCAACCCCACCCACTCAGTTTCCTTCCCCAAATTCATACAATAGTCCTCTGCTGGAGAGCAGTAGGGAGAGAGGCCACAGGTATAATTCTTCAATGAGTCATGAGGCAGGGAAACAGGCATTATCAATGTATTTCATTTTTGCCAATCTGATAGTTGATGTTTTACCTTGAGTTTCCCTGACAGCTGATAAGGTGAGCTCTTTCTTCAGAGGCTTGCTGGCCATTGCATTTCCATTTTCTGTGAACTGCGTGATTTTCTTTCAAGTCTTTCTTATCCGTGTGTAGGAGGTCTTTAAATATTAAGGATAGTATTAACTTTTGACTGTCACAATGTTGCGAATGTTTTCTCTCAGTGTATCATTTGCCTTGGTTTATAGTTACTCTTTCCATAGATTTCCATGTATGTAGTAGTGCTCCTCAGCAAATTTGTTGTGATGAAATAGGATCTCTGGCATTCCAGGTTTATTGAAAATAGTGTATAAGCCCATTGAAAAAGGATGAAGCTGCTTATTATTATTATTATTATTATTATTATTATTAAAAAAGTAATTAGTAATTGTAACCGCATAAGAACTTCATTTCTTCAGTATGTGTTTTTCTTTAATTTGAGCTAGCTTTGTTTAGCCCGCTAGAACTATGACTCAACTGCATTCTTTCCACTAGAACCTCCTACCAGTACGTATACTATATGTCCATGCCTTTTAATCATTAAGTCTTTAGGATATTAAGTTCCGGTCAGCATCAAACTCAGATCTATTAACTATGACCAAGATACAACACACCTGAAATAGAATAAGGTTTTCATCAAACAAAGATAACACCTTGGCCTCGATTATGTTTCAGCTTCAGACTCATGAAAGTGGAAGGCCCCACGGACCACATCCTCTGGAAACCAGACCAAACAATGCCATGGCTGACATCAGGAACTGACATCATGATCAACTGCTCCCTGCCTTAGTCCCAACCAATCAGTAGAGCTCATGGCCCTAGCTCCTATAGTAACCACGATTAATGATTTTTCCCTTACATAACCCAGGCACTAGAGGCCATCAGAGAGCCAGGTTTTTGAGAGCCCTAGCTCACCTGTGTCTCTGGGCTTGGCGCCATCTCCTTAAATAAACTTTCACTGTAAACTTCTTCGCTGTAAACTCCTGCTTCTGTCTTTTTTCTTTTTCTTTTCTTGGCTTGGATGCACACAGGTAAGTGGATCCTTTGAGTCTGCGTTAACATTTTTACCCTTTTTTCCTTGGTTGACCAGGGTAGTCTCATTAAACTCCACTAATAGTTTCCCAGCCTATCCATATGTGATCTGGCCACTTACATGGGCAGAAAATTATAAAATCAATTTAAACAGTTTGGGAAGTGAATGAAGTCACTTCAAAATGATTTTAATCTACTGCTCTAATTGCACTTGAAGTGCCTATACACATTTCTCCCAATTTTAGATTCTAATTAGGGGTTGACATCTTTAAAATACCTTGGTGATACATCCCGGAGGAGGTAGGAAGCCTTGCTGATTTTCTCTTTTTAATCTGTAGGTGAAAGGATTTGCTTTTATCCTAAATCTATGGAATTTAAGGATAAGAAAGGCACTTAGAGCTTTCCTGATCCAACCTCCCCATTTGTTTATGAGAAGAGGAACTAAAATGGCAGTTTCGCCTCTCTAGGAACCATCTCTACCTTCCTTTCCCACCACCTACTCTAGGTCAAGGGTCTGTGTTATTCATCTCTGTAGTCCTCACACCCCGCACATAGTAGGACCTCAAAGAAGTGTCAAAACCGCACTGACTCCTGATCCAGGACTCCTTCCTCTACCATAAACTGTATAGACTCTGGAGTAAGAAAGATCCAAGTCAGAATCCTGGCTCGGCCGCACATAAGATGAGGTCCCATGAGCACGGTTATTACCCTGTGTGAGCCTGTCCCTTGCTTTCTCCTTTCTCTTCTGTTCTGTCTAAACCCATTCCAGTGGATTCTCATCCCTACCACTCTACCGAGTCAGTTTTTGTCCAGGTTACCAGAAGCTCCCTACTGCAAAATTTGGCAGTCATCGGACTTGATTGTGGGCAGCATTTGATACAGCTGGTCACACCCTCTTTCTCTAAGTACTGTTCTCTCCTGGATTCCAGGACACCATTTTCTCTGGTTCCCCATCCCTGGCTGCTCCTTTTTATCTCCCAGGCCCCTCCACATTGCAAAGCTCAGTCTTTGGACCCTTCTCTTCACCATCTACACTACCTCCTCAGGTGATCTCATGCAGACTCAAGGCTTATAAACGATCTACACAATGACAATTCCCAGGTTTGTATTTCCAGCTCAGAACACTTCCCTGAGCTCTTCTCAACACTGTCTGCCTTCTTGACATCTCACCTTGGGTATCTGACAGATACCTCGAAATCACGTCTAAGAATGAACTTCTGATTTCTCCTAAACCTATTCCCTCCACAGTCTTCCTCACAGCCCTTCTTGGCATTGCCCTTAAATTCCTACTCTCATATCCTATATCAAACCTGTCAGCAACTCTCGTCCTTTCTACTTTCAAAAGCAGACCAAGAACAAATCAAGTACTTCTAATTATCTCCACCGTAACTATCGCCAGTCTTACCTGGACTATTTCAACAGCTTCCTACCTGGTCTCCAGGCTTCCACAGTCCTGCCAAAATGTAAGTTAGATCATGAATCTCCTCCAGTGATCTCCTATCTTCTGCTAAGGGAAACCCTAAATCCTTATAATGACCTATGCACCTCACCCAACCTAGACCCCACTACGACCTCAACTCCCACATGCCCCTCGGCTAGCCTATGCTCAGCCACACTAACATCCTTGTTATTCCAAAAATGCCTTCACACTCTCTGTTCCCTCTGTCTAGAGTGCTCATACCCCAGATAGTCACACGGCTTATCTGTGTCATTTCCTCATGTTCCGCTTCAAGCGCCACCTTACAAGAGCAGTTCTGATGATCTATCTAAAATGGCAGTCCCCATCTCTATCCGCTTTCCTTACTTTATTTCTTTTTTTTTTTTCTTCTTTTCTTATTATTTAATATTACTAGATTTATTACCTTTTTTCTTATTTCTTCATAGCACTTTTCACCTGACATATTCCATATTTTTTATCTGCCTCCCCCACAACTACTATGTTCCCAGTGTCTGGAAAAGTGTATGATAATTAACAGGTACTCAATGCATAGTTTTAAGTGAATGAATGAATAAGCCTCTATTTAGTAAGGACTAAATTAATGTATGTAAAGCACTTAAAGGGTACAATGCGAGTTACTCAATAAATTAGTAACAAAACATAGAATAAAGGGGGAAAGTTTGACAGTATATGTTTCCAACAGAAAGGTCAATTTATTAATAAGCATGCTAACTTTTATTTTCTTTTTTAGCTCCCAATTAGAGTATGCTGCTTGAGACCAATATGATCCCTGATCCCTGGGATAATCCCAGTTTATACTTAAAAAATTACTTTTATAAATATAATTTTATTTTTGAAAATAGTTAAATATATATTTATAATAAAACTGATTAATATATATGTCCAAAATTATATAATTTTTAAATATTGCCTTTATTTTTTAGAGTAGTTTTAGGTTCACAGCAACATCGAGCAGAAAATATGTGCAATTACCATTTATCTCCCTTCCCCTGTGCATTTATATCTCGCACCAGAGTTACAATCGATGAATCTACATAGAAACATCATTATCACCCAAAGTCCATGGTTGACATTAGGGATTTGTTTTGTTTTGTTTGGGGTGTGTGTGGGGTACACATTTTGATGTACACATTTTGATAAATGTATAACCACATGTATCTACCATTATAGTATCATACGAAATAGCTTCGCTGCCCTAAAAATTCTGTATCCTTCCCTCCCTCCAATTCCTGGCTGACACTGATCTTTTTACTGTCTCCATAGTTTTGCCTTTTCCAGAATGTCATATAGTTGGAATCATACAGTATTTAATCTTTTCAAATTGGCTTTTTTCACTTAATAACATGTATTTAAGTTTCCTCCATGTCTTTTCATGGATTACTGGCTCATTTCTTTTTAACACTAAAAAATATTCCATTGTCTAGATGTACCAGTTTATTTATTCATTCACCTACTGAAGGACATCTTGGTTGCTTCCAGTTCTGGCAATTATAAATAAAGCTGCTATAAATATCCACGTTCATATTTTTGTGTGAATGTAAGCTTTCAACTCCTTTGGGCAACTACCAGGGAACACAATTGCTGGATCACATGCATGGTGAGAACATGTTCAGTTTTATTAAGAAACTGCTAAACTGTCTTCCAAGAAAACTTCTACCATTTTAACTATGCTTAGTGTCTCCTTTTGTTCTCGAAATTGTCCAAATTTGGGCGATAAATTAAATGGTCGCTATAGTTAAGACAGATCATCTCTCCTGAATTATAAAAAATAGTATTTTACCCTAGCATTTCCATAGTTGTCTTTTTTTGAACCAAATCAAAAGGAATCGCAAATAGCAATGAACCGTTGGAGGACTACTGGGGAGGAGAGGGAGAGCCAACGAACCGGCTCTTATTTTCCTTGCAGTGGCAATCAGCACCATGAGTTCAGAGGCTTCTGCAGGCCCCAGCCAGCCAGCTGCAGAGGCAGGAGTGCAATCAAATTTCTGCAGACTTCACTAAATGTGCCACTCTCTCTACACCAAAATCTTCTTTTACTGCCCAATTAGTTAGGGTTCTTTAGTTTCTAAGAATGGCACTCAATGGATTTTAAATGGAAGTGTGTCAGTCCTGAGAGGGGCTGTGGTTGCTAATTGGAGGGATGCCCCTGACAGCTCTTGGAGCCTGGGCTAGGCAGGGATTTCCCCACCTGGCCTGCTCTCCACAGCCTGCACCGTGCCTGGGGTCCTGACTGCTATGACGGCTCCCCAGCCATGGGCAGAGCACAGAGGCCTGGGAGTCAGCAGAAAGTGGAGAATTTTGGAGCTAAGGAAGTGTTTGATGTTGTGCCCTGCTGCCTCTCCAGACTGCCCCACTGATTGGGCAGTTGGGCCTACAGAATTAGCACTGGCAACCGCCCCCCCCCCCCACCCCCCACACACACAGTGCTAACACACCAAGTGCACAGGCTCCGGGCCAAACAAAAGCAATCAGATGGCACATCCTATGTTCCAGGCACTTAAATATGATTTAATCCCTACACCAATGCTATTGAAGTAGTTCTCTTCAGTTTAAATAGGCAGAAACCAATGAACAGATAGGCCGAGCACCTTTCCCAGGGTCACAAAGCAGGTAAGCAGAGGATCTGGTCTTAATGACGAGGCTATGTGTCTCTTCAATGTGCCAGCAATGTCTGAATTTTTTTCCAGTTAACCTAATGGGTTAATTGGATCTCTCTGTCATTATTTCTTCCATTCAAGGGAGTATTTTAAAAATAGTAAAAACACATTAATTTTGATCTAAATAATCTGACATAAATTGCAGGCCTCTCAAACTCAATTTCCTTCCCTATAAAGCAGGGGTAGATACAGTATAACATTTGCTGCAAAAATAAAAGATATTTATAAAGTATGGAATCCTTGTATCAAGAAATTGCCACAGCAATACTATCTCTAAAAAAAAATTGTATTATTTTAAAATACTATTCTTTTATCATTACTGTTTTTCTAGGCTGAGAAGGAACTTTCCTTTTCAAATATCTATGAAGAGAATTTGTAAAATTGTGCAAACAATACTTTCAGTATTTAAGATATCTTTAAGGGATATCTTTAAACATTTTAAAAGCATTTGCTCACGTGTCAACAATCACCATGGAATTATAAGTCATACAGAAATATTCCTGATGGCAAATTGCAAAGAACCTCTTCTTATCAACTTTTTGTCAGCCCAGTTCCTGTTACTAAATGGAGTTGGAAGTAATACAAGGTCAGTTAATTTAAATATTCTTTGTCATTCAGAACGGGCTACCATATTATATTTATGCATATAACATACTTGCATGCAGTAAGGCGTTTATAGACAAATTCATGACGATGTAAGAGGGAAAAAGGGGGACTAATAAAATTCATGTGTAGAGCTTCTGATTGAACCTCCTAGCCAACACTCACAGCTATGCACATAGTCTTTCA
This sequence comes from Rousettus aegyptiacus, assembly GCF_014176215.1. Lineage (NCBI taxonomy): Eukaryota > Metazoa > Chordata > Mammalia > Chiroptera > Pteropodidae > Rousettus > Rousettus aegyptiacus. The sequence goes on along the minus strand of NW_023416306.1, from coordinate 45,030,665 downwards.
GTCCACTTCTAACTTTCTACAAAGGGGGCCTTGATTATCTTGCTCAACGTAAGGGGAACTCTCACACAAGAGCAGCTTTACTATCAGTGTCCAGTGATTGAAAAAGATATGTGATGACTAAAAGATAGAATTAATTCAGTAACACGTAAAGGAATTTAAATTTAATTTTAAGAGCATCTATGTAAAATTGGAAAACATCTACACCCATATGCTCAGGATACACTATTTATTCAGTCTATGGAGAAAGCTTGTTATTTGTGTGGATCGTTGCAAGGAAGGACCACCACAATAAATGTGGATTTCTACTCTCCCACCTGCCATTCCCTACCCAGAGCCTTGGCCTGCAGGTACAAAACCAATGGTTTATTCTTCAATAAGACTAGAAGACACCTTTTGGGGTCTCTGTGCAGCTTGTCATAGTTCTGCCTTCTCTAGAATTGCTTTTCCATCATTCACATGATCCTAGGGGCTGGCCTTTGTTATTCTCATTTATTCCACTGGGCCTTCGCTAATTCACTGGCAGTGAGTCCCTTACCCATGATAGGGCACAGTTCTTCCTGCAGAAGTTTAGAAATGGGACTGAGATTTCAATTCTTATCTGGGCTGGTTTCATGAGTTGAGAAACAAAAAACAATGTGGCCAGCTTGCACAATAGGGACTTGGTGGAAGATGTGCTAACCGGCAGAGAGAAACTGAAACAGAGAAATAAAGGGCAGAGGAGACAATAAGGCAAAAACAGAACACCTTCCTAGATTCTTGCTAGTTTTCTAGTCCTTCCTGCAACCAGCTGCATGTTTTAGGGATCCATAAGAAACTTACATAGTCTTTAAGTACTTCTCCCTATTTTCTTCCCTCCTAATCTAGCTTGAGTTGGCTTCTATTACTTGCAACCAATCATTCTAACCAATACAAACAAGAATGCAGGATCGTGTTGAGCAGGAGACATCTGCTAATTCAAATAAGATGCTTGCACATAGTCACAAAGGACTGCATATTTTTGTTCTTATTCTTTGTTAGGTGTCTGGTCTGTCTCTTTAGATTCTAAATACATTGATGGCAGAGATGAAGCCTCCACCATAATTAGCAACCCTCAGGGTGACTTTTATAATGTAGGAAGCCCTCCATAAATTTGCTTTCATGATTATGATTTTTCAATGTTCTGAATCTTACTATTTGGACTCAGATGTGAATTTTCAATGCTAAAAGAAACAGAATTTAAAAACAGGATATGTAAGCCAATTAATTTACAATGAATGACCTTCAACATAGGGGCTTTTAAATGTCACAGACGATCCAGGTCAAAGTAGTCACATCTTCAAAGAAAATGAAGGCATTTGCTCTGGCTTGTGGGAACACACTCTTCTTTATTCCTCTTTAGTTTATAAATTTTCTAAAGTAGCATGATCTTGGAAATTATACAAGATAAATTTACCTTTAAAAATTCACAATTTGGACTCAGAATTCTTCAGTCCTTTAGCTGGATGAAGCGATCTGGGGCTGTCATTTGTACTTTTTGGCCTAGATTCCATTTCATCATCACGCAAATCAGTATTTTACCTTTCAGGTTAACCCACGAGACTTAAAAATCTTTCTGACCAGATAGTTCACTACAGTAGAAGAGAGATTCTTATTCAGGGGTCAGTTTACTCTAGTATTGTGAGGTAACTGCTGGAGACAGGAGGTGGGTTGCCTTTTCTATCCATAATTCTGTTTCTCTGAGAATTGTTCCCACTCAGGGACTGTGCTGAAGGAACAGCCCAGGTTGCCATGGGTTAATCAGAGAAGGAAACTAAGAGAGCTGCAGAGTCAGAGAACGCAGAGAGCAATGTGCACTAGTGGCTCCTCGGGTCACAGATTCGTTCCCAGGGTCTGGCCACCCTCATTTCCAAGAAGTGCCTCTGTGGATATGATTGACTCCTTCCCCTCTCCGCCCCGCCCACCAGTGAGAACTAGCTTGAGTGGGTTGCCTGTTCTTGCGGGGAGGAGAGGCTTGAGAAGAATCATCTTATAGTTTTTTCATATTAAATACACATCATAGGCAAAAGGAAAATATTTTTGTATCGTAAATCAGTGGTTCTTTTAAAACATCACATTAGGGGATAAACCTTAAATTGAAGAGCAGAAGAGAGTAAATGGCTTAGAGTGAAAAGATATAAATAAGGACTTGCGGTCTGTAAGAAGGCTATTAAAGCTCTTCGTGCCTCGGTTTCCTAAACTGTAAATGAATGCAATGCCAATGTCTCGCCTACATACTTCATAGGGTTATTTTGATAATAAAATGAGATAACATATGTGAAAGAGCTATCACAATTTAAAAGTGTTATACAAACATAAGTACTTTGGAGAAATCATTTGACACATATTTATTATTAAGAAAAATTTATTTCCTATTGCTAGAAAACACTCCTGAATCTCGTGATAGTCTTTAGAGTAAGAATCAGTGTTAGAGGACAGGGACCAGTGAGGAATTAAATTTATCATCTTAGCAACAGAGCGTCCCCTACTTCCTCCCCTCTCCGACCCCGTCATTGGCATATTTTTCTCTCATATAAAAGAAATCCAGAAGTAGGTAGTCCAGAGCTGCTGTGGGGTTTCACAACATTGGCTCTCCCCAGCTTTCCAGTCTGCCATCCTCAGGGCTTGATTCTCATCCGCATACTTCTAAGATGGCAGCCTGAGTGCCTGCCACTACGTCTGTATTCCAGGCAAGCAGAGGGAGCAGAGCATAGAGCAAGTAAGGATGTGTATTAGCTGAGCCAGCTCCTTTTAAAGAGCTTTCCTAGAATCCCTATTCAGTGGTAGCCATTTATATGTCCTCAACCAAAATCACATCACACTGACCACCCCTAGCTGCAAGGAAAGCTCAGATTGCCCTGCATTATCTGGTGGTCCCAGCCTAATCACACAAGTCCTTTAAAGTGGACAATCTTCCAGCTGCATAAGAAAGCTGAGACTGAAGGAGACTAGAAGCATGAGAGTGACTTGCCCCCTACATTGCTGAATTTGAAGATGGGGGTAAGTGGCTTCCGGAAGCTGAGAAAGGCCCTCAGCTGACAGCCAGCATAGAAATGGGAACCTTAGGTGCTGAATTCTGCCAAAAATTTGAAAGAGCAAAGAAACGGACTCTCTCCTATAGCCTCCAGGAGGATCAGTCCAGCTCCGTGGGCCCTAGGTTAGCTTCTGATTTACAGAACTTTAAGACAATACATTTTTGTTGTTTTAAAGTGCTAAATTTGTAGTAATATTATAGCAGAAACAGGAAACTAATACAAGTGGATTGACAAAGGCTGCAAGCTCTTCTGTAATGTTTTTCATATTTTTAAGAGAGCTTCTATTTTAAGCAGAGATTATCAGTGAAATGTCTCCTTACCTGCATAGGAACAGCTTCTGGCAAATTAACAGGTAGAAGCCATTAAGGGTGAAAGGTGGTCAGGACACCTGAACTCTCAGGTATTAAAAGAGCCACATTTTAAGAATAGGACAGATCAGACCTGGGGCCAGGGAAGTTAAATGAATGCAGCTTTAAGTGTGTGACTATTCAGCGGTAGAGACTGGCAAATACTGGATAGTGCATACATGTCCAAAGACCTTCAAATGCAATTTGAGTTAAAACATGGTACCAGCCAAGCAAAATTCACCCAAGGTCCAAATTTGGTCCCTGCATCACCACCAGTTTCTGCTTGGGCCACCAGAGGGCGCAGAAAGCAACGTGAAGATAATATGGGAGGAAAAGGGTAAAATAGGAAAGTGGATAAAATAAGGTAAGAAATGAAAGAAATGAAAGAAATGGAAGGAAGGAAGGAAGGAAGGAAGGAAGGAAGGAAGGAAGGAAGGAAGGAAGGAAGGAAGGAAGGAAGGAAGGAAGGAAGGAAGATGGGGGAAGAAACGAAACCTTGGAAGAAAAAGGACAGGATTGTATGCTGATGGAAGCTGCCTAGTACCACCAACATTTGGCATTGGTGCCCCCAGGGCCAGCCATGTCTGTGACGGCTCCATTCAGAATGTCCTGATAGTCGGTGCCCCCCAACCTTCTCAAAGCATGTTGGTTGTTTTCTTTGAGGCAAACAAGGTCATCTGAATTCAGATGCCATCTGGAGTAGAAGTAGCTGTCATCTCTTTGTTTCAGGAGCTGCTGAGGCAGCAAGACAGCCGAAGCTCTGAAATGCTTAGGGTGGTGGTAACCAGACCTCTCAAAACTAGACAGGGCTTTTCTTCGCAATGGGCAAGGTGAAAGAGAGCAGACAGAGAAGTCACAGAGACAAAACTCGATGTCTTCAGGAGACAGGCAGATGTACGAAAAAGCAATTAGAACAATTATGGAGCAGCATGTAGGCCAACACCCAATAAACCCAGCTCCAGGCTATGGCAGGCTCCGTTTGCAGTCTCATCTAGATGGCAGCAGGTTTGAAGGAAAAAAGGGCTATGCCCTTGCTGTCCAAACTACCCAGAGCAGAACCTGGGAAACAGCAGGTGCATAGGACAGTGTTTGCTCAAGAAAATCATTCTGTTGAAGGTGACTGTAGCCGACTGTGGCCTCCGCATTTTTTTGTTCTCTTGTATTCTGCCACTGTCTTGTCCAAGGGTGTCTAAAACCCACAAATATTTCACTTCTTGCCACCTTGATTCAATGAGTCATGAACCTCACACCTTGTCAGGAGTCATGATGTGGTCTATAAATTTTAATTCCCAAGTTATTTTACAACTTCTCATAAACCCCTCAGTGGTCTTGGCCTTCCCGGCCTGTAAGTGACCTCTCGTGGTAAAAGAGGGTAACTGCAGAGCTAAGTACCATTTAAATCCAAATAATTAGATTCACATCAATTCAATCAACAGTTACACAGTATTCGTGGGAAGAAGAGTGAGAGTAGAGGACTTTTAAAATGTTTATAATTTTTTAAAAAAGAATACCTCGATGAGTCTATCAACGTGAATACGAGGTTTACGTTAGGAGAGAGAAGATATATTTTCTAATTTCTCTGTGTAACTTGCTTCCCAGGATTGCCTCAGAAATTGGAACTGAGTTTTCCCGTCATGTATTACAGGCTTTAGAGTCTAAAAAGCTGGTACAAAATCTGGACTCTGGTATGCATAAGATGTATGAACTTCAGACATGTCATTCAGAGTCTCTGAGACTCAGTCTCCACATTTGAAAAATGGGAATATAGTAATTATACCTGGCCTGCTGATACGGTTGTTATGAGGTACAAATGAGATGAAGGCACATATAGTGTTTTCTATGTTGAGCCCCCTGATATTTGGGTTATAACATAGTCTGATCATCAATTCTCACAGGGCTTTATTTATTTACACATTTACTTAGTTATTTTGAAATGTCATAGACTGCACTTATAACCATAAAGTGTGATACAGATATTAATTTCTCAAGAGTTAAGGAATAAAAATAACTGCTCTGTGATAAATGATGCAGTTTCTATTCACCAGCCATCTTTCCATAATATAAAATGGGTCAGACTGATTTCTTCTTCTTCCCTTACTTTTAAATGCTCTCTGAAATTTTCCTCCTCTTTTTCAACTCACGTTGGATCGTTCATTTATTTTCTTTTGACCTCTTTTGTACTCACTTTGTTCCTAAATTGTGTTATAAGTGCTCTTCCATTAATTCATGAATGTAGGGTTTTATTTAAAATTATACAAAGGGAATTCATGTGTATGGTAGAAGGTTGCATCAAATGACCTTTGAGTCATTCATTCATCCGTTTCACAAATATGTAATGAACTCTTCTTATATGTGTGGCATTGTGCTAAGCACTAGGGATCTAAAGTGAATAAAACAGACAAGATCCTTGCCCTTGAGGATTTTAAATTGAGTTTATAATACAAATAATCAAGCTGCAAGTACTTGAGAAAGGCTGTAAAGGTAACAAGGGTAAGGATACAGGAGATATGCAAGTGAGTCTGCAGTTACTAGGGAGAAAAGCATTCCAGATAGAGCGAGCTGGAAGTTCAAAGGTCCTGAAATGGAGGAGGGAGGAACATTATACTGCCGCCAACCATGTGTGAATAATTTATTGGACATCTCGCAAATGTGTAGGTACACTATTGTTATGAATACATATATATGAATATATATACTATACATATATATGCACATATGTATATATAATTACATAAGGATTATCTTAAAACTTTATCATAAGTAATGTTAAATTCTTAGCTATAAGAAAAAATAGTGTTGACATATTCTGCCTTCGCATAATGTTTATTAAACATTCATTTTTGTGAAAAGAAAAGTGTTTGAAAAAATAATTTAATGGAAATCTTTTGGATTTCTAACCAACTATTAGGCCTTGGTGACAGATTTTAGGGGATAAGGTCAGACCTGCTCATAATGCTGCCACATGCTGTGTTCACAGCAGATTGTGAGACTTTAAAAAAATGACGTTAAATTTTTAAAATAAAATAATATGATCTATTTTTTTTATTTTGACTTATAGAGTTTCAGAATCAATCTTTTTTTGTGTGTGTGTGGTAACTGTTCAACTATTTTGTTACAAAAATAAGTCTAAATCTAGGTGACCTTTTTGTTCCTGGGATGAAAATCTTAATTACTTGGTATTATGAAGTTCTGAAGGCAGGGAGAGACAAGGAGTTTGAAAGATCCCATGAAATCTTTATTAGTGCAAAACCTGTGTACTATGAAATGGTAAATCTGAAACATTTCATTTTTTTTGCCTTTAATCTTTGGTGTTCAGATGGATATCCGTTTCTTCTTTCTCCACTTCCCTAATTCTGTAGACTTTGAATGGCTGCTCGGCATAAGGCATGGTTTTGTGGTTAATGTAGAGATGGGGATGCGCGTGGTGGGGGGAAAATTGACTTGGGCTGAGAGTGAAATGGAATTGTTCAGAAAGGTTTTAGGAAATGTCACATCACGTGGATAGAAAGCTTGGGGTGGGAATTTCTGAAGAACAGTGGGGGGTGGGAATGTCTAAAACACTGAGAAAAAATATGAAAGGTTTCGCATATTACAACAGAAGAGGTTGTTTGTATTCATCATGAAGGTTCGTAAAGGAAAATATGAAGTGATTGTATTTGCTTTCCAGATAATTTTCATAAAGTATTTATTATATTTAAGCTATTTCTAGATACAAACCCCCCACCCCCCACCCCCATTTGATTCATTGTTTTTCTCTTCAAGTCCTAGAAAAGGTATACTGCAGAGTAAATGGAGAGTAATCGACAAATGGCTCATTTTCTATGCGTAAAATGAAGAGGTCCTGCATACAAATTAATTTACATTGAGTCCAAACATATGCTCACATCTAACTCTGGGTAATTCCTCCTCCAGCTTCTTCCAGGGAGAAGATTTCAATGAACCCAAGGCGGGAAGATGAATTTACCACATAACTTGTACTTTTCTCTGAACTGAAATACCGATGCAGCCAAAGAGACATTTAAAATCAGTGTCACTTCTACATTTAAAACAGATAAACCTTCTTGCATTTCAGGGCTAGAACTCATTATTAAAGTGGGCACTGCCTATTGTTTCAGAGCTAAAACTACTTTAAAAACTTAGGATCATTTGTCTACTGGGAGTTATGCTGATGAATTTTACTTACTTTTAAAATCAGAGATCAGTGGTAGATTTGTTTTTATGGAAACAGCTTATAAAAATGTAAACCTCAGAAATATTGGTATTTTAAGAGTTAATATCTTTCTACTTTCACCTTACTTACTCCCTCTATCTTGGATACTTTTTAAAATGGAGATATAATTTACACACTGTATATGCACAAATTTTAAGTGTGCAGCTTGATGAATGTGTACATATACATATCTTGTATCTATAAAATATGACATTTCCATCAACCCAGAAAATTATTTTTTGCCACTTCCAGTCATTATCCCCAGGGATAACTGCTGTTCTAACTTCAATCATCATTTTAAATTTGATTCGTCTTTTCTTGAACTTCAAAAAAATAAAATCTTACAGTATATACTCTTTTGTGTCTGGCTTCCTTGGCTCAATCTAATATATTTACAATTTACCCATATTGTTGTATCTATTAATAACTCTGAAATTTTTATCATTGAGTAGCATTCCACCATATGAATTATACTACAGTTTGTTCTTATTGATGGATATTTGGGGTTTTTTTTCCAATGTGGGAACTGTTTTTGACAGATATTCCTAGGGTTTAAGACTGGGCTAGAGAGATATAAGAATTGAGTTGAGAATTCTAAGTTACGAGCACATATTTTTTTTACAGATTGTTCTGGATACTTTACGTTACAAGTTCCTGGCAGAAATAGAACATCTTTCTCACACCCCATAGAGTGTCTGAATTAGAATTATTAAGCATCCAATTAAATATATTTGGTTCATCCTGGTGCTAATGAATACAAAGGTGTGGGCCAAATCTTACACGAGCTCGTTGGTTTTTCTGGTGAGAAGGGCTTCATTTCCAGGTCTCAGAAAACAACAGGGACCCCAAGCCACTCACCAGTGCATGTTATGGAACCTAAAGTTAGTGGAAAGCGTTGATGTAATTCCTCCACCTGGAAAAACTCATCCTGACTAGAAACGTAACCCAAAGTGCATTACGGTCAATTTAGTTGAATTACAAAGTCATTTGAAAAACAACTTATTCAAATACCTACTTATCTCATGTGAATAAAATGCTGGAAGTATTCATGGTAATTAACCTATGCTGATTCTTATATATTACATATATTATCTTTAATCCTCACAGCTTTGTCAAGTGAGTGTTGTTATTCCCACATTTCAGGTGAAGAAACAAACTCAAGGATGCTAAGTAAATTAAGGTCATGTGGTTAGGATCTGAGCAGAGCCAAAACCTGACCCCAGAGTGTCATATTTCAAAGCTCACCCACCCTCTTTACACCAAGACATCTTTATAAAATGAGTAGGCAACATAAATTCCGTAACTGAAAAAGTCTGTATAGGTGCAAATGGCTCACAAGTGAGCCATCATGGTTTTTGGCCATGAGGAATCTAACCAAACTTATATCTCTCTGCCGAGTGAATTGGCACAAACAGACCCAAAGCTTCCATCAGCACCCAGCACTTGCAGGGAACTTAAATATTATATGACAAAGACTTATCTGATGTGCTTATAAGAACAGCTTTCGTCAGTGCTTCAATGTTGCACCAGTCAAAACATTTCATCATTTCTAATTTTTTTCTACCTTAAAAATAAACATTATTTTGATTGTGAGATTTTGCAACTGCCTCTCAAGGCACATCCTTTAAAAATAGAGAATGGTGGATATTTTTAGGTTAAAAAAATCATACATATGGTGATATCTCCGATTCCACAGATAAGTCTTTCTATGACAGCTTCCTCTATTCATTTTGATTCAGTAGTAAGGACACCTGCAGAAAAAATCGGCTCTCTTCACAAGGCAGTTTCTTAAGTAATTTTTGTAGGAAACATAAACAGATGATAGGGTAACGAATAAGCCAAAGGAGTTGAAAAACTACTGATGATTCTGATGTCTTGCTCGTGTCCTGAGAAGACAACATCCCCATAATTTAAGTACGTATTCAAAACTAAGTGAGACACTGCAGACATTTCAACATCACAAACTCATTTTGCTTGGAGACAATCCAGGTTTCTTCCAAAGAGTAGTGAATGATTTAACCAATGACACAAGTTTTAATATTTGCACAACTATTTTCCAGCATGAGAGAAAACAAGTTTTATCACAGGGCTGTTTCACTCAAGTTTTAAACCTTTCTTTGGCTGTATGAAGTAGGAATAAAAAGAATGATGGCCACCCTGGTGATCAGCGGGTGCTGGATACCGCACACCATTCAAGTTCTCTATTGAATGACCCTATCTGACTGAAGAGTAGGGTCTGGGGCTACCTATGATGTCATTTGTCCTTTTCATAAGCATCTCTTTGTGTTATGTAAAATCTTCGTAAATACATATTTAATGCCTGAAAGTATGATATCGTATAGTTGTGCAATAATTTGATCACTGGCAACATTTTTAAAAAGGGATCGTCTCCATATATTACATGTACAGGTATCTCCTCTCTATAGTGTCATACTTGGGATTATAATTGGTACAATTCAGCAAACATTTTGTAATAAATATAAAAAATTATCAATTTAACAAGATAATATTAAAGTCTTTAATGTCTTTCTATAATTAAAATTTTGAGAAATAAGCAACCTACCAAAGTAGAATTTTAAAGATGAGAAAGGATACTTCACGGTTGTTTTAAATGACATTTCTGTGATTACTAGTGAGCTGCACAGTTTTTAAAATGCATACCAGTCATCTAGATTTTTTTCTTTAGGAAGCTGTTCATGTCCTCAGCTCACTTATCTACTGTGTCCTTAGTGTTATTCACAAAAACTACAAAAGCTATTTACATAGTGAGGATACTACCAATTCCATACACTAAAGATTGAAATCTCGGGGGTAAATAAATATGGGAGACCAGAGAGATGCTAGATGCAAACTTCAAGACTGGAAGTTTGTTAGCACAAATGTGATGGATGGCTTGTCATATTTTACATAAATGTAGTCAGTGACGACTTTCACTGTGGAAAGAATTCTGATGCCCAGGGTTTGTGACCAAGTACAGTTGTAGTTTATTGCTTTGCAAAGAAACTGATAACACTTTTAGAAAAATATAAACCTGAGCATTATTTATTCCTTAGCGCTTAGGAGTGATGCCCACTCTCCATAGTTGCTTTAGCTATCCAATTATACTGTAAAATTAACTGTGACAGGTTGTTTTATTCCTCTTGTGTCAACCGAAAACACCCAGGGGATATATAATTTGGTGATTAAAACCTTAACTTTAAAAAGTTAAGAAAGATTTTAGGAGACAGGTTGATATCTAGTATGCAAAGGCAGAACGGAAAAGGATATTAGCAAGCATTCAGCGAAAATGTTCTCAAGGGCACAGATTCATGGTAATAAACAGAATCATTTCAAGCTTGAAGGAGATTACCTGTGGGAGACCGGACAGATCGCTTCAGGGATCACTGTGTCTCCTCAGCCTGAAAATGGAGCTGCCTGTAGAATTTCTAGGTCAGTCAAAGATACAGAGCAGATACTAACATCTAACAGGATGAGAGTCTGTCATGAATCATTTATAAAGGGTTAAAAATGCTACAGCTTAATAAATTAGGAGGATACGCATCAAATCTAGTATATTTTAACCATATGGAACAATATTATTCATAAACCATGAAAAAAGGAGGTGAGACAATTAGATGTGATAAATGAAGTCCTATAGTGTTCTTGATAAATCCTGTGCTCACCCAACTGAGTAGAATCTGTGTCCAAGTCTTCTCAGGGTCCCACAGTTCTTTCAGCCATGACCAAGAATAGGCACTTATTAAATGTGTTCAATATGTAAGTAAAGTCTTAACTGTATCCAGGAAGAAAATGATTCGATCCATTCTTCATTCAGAGAAAGATATCATATGACCTCTCTTAGAGGTGAACTTCTGAGGATTAGGGACAATGAATAACTCAAAATTCATCACATAGTCATTGAAACTAATTTAAGACAATGGCCTCTTCCTCCCTGATGCCTTGTCACCCAATACCAGAAGTATTTACAATTGCGGTCTACCGAAGGGAGCGGGAGGGTCTTATTCACTGATAACACCTTTCTCTTCTATGACTACACCTGTCTATGAGTTGTCAAATATCAGAGTGGGCAACCAGATGGAAAGGGAACAGCAGATGTTTGTGCTTGGATGATTTCAGAACAGTGAAATCATTTAAAAGTTTCATACCCAAGGCTATAGGCTGCAGAGTCCTTTTATTTTATTGTTAAGAAGGCACATTTGCTCCTGGTTGCTGCAAGCCTGAATGCTCCCAGTTGTCTTACACTTCGTCTGGTTTACCCTTTGTTGATACTTTTTTTGTGAACTAATACATGTTCAATTTCGTAGATGATGTGTGTTGTGCTTAGAATACATATTGTTTACCTTTTGGGGCAGGGATCTTTATATATTCAAAATATTAAATTTGTTAATAATGTTCAACTCTTTCACATCTTTCATCATTTTTATTTGCTAAAGGTATTTTCTGAGGAATATGTGTTAAAATCTCCCATTGTAATTATGAATTTGTTTATCCTTATCATTCTATCAAACTTTGCTTGATTTAACTTGAATGTTCGGGCTCAGGATTTTTGTATTTTCCTGATGAATTATTCCTAAAAATATATCTATTTTTTGTCTTAAAGTCTGTATTGCATGATATTAATGTAGTTATATTGGCTCTCATTTAAAAAAATAATCTTCCTGATTTATCATTTTCTATTCCTTTCGTTTTGTGTAATTTGGTTTAGAAGTCTCTCTTATAAACGATATGGTAGGGCTTTAATCTTCGAACATGTTAAAAGTTATATCTATTTAATAAAGTACATCTATATTATAGTTACTATTTTATTTGGACCTATATTTTTCATTTTTTTCCTATTTACCATGCTTTTGCTTGTTTTTCTCCTCCTTTCCTGCTTACTGTTAGATTTAATGTAGGGAGGAAGCAAGAGAATTAAAATGTTAATCAAGCCACAATCAGAAACTGAACTGTGCTGATCAGCCCTGCTGCCAGGCCAGGAAGACATCTTCTGAACGAAGGAAGATTCCCCCTGGGATTGCTAACAGCCCATTCCCCACCCCTGTGAAGGGGAAATGGGAACCAAGAGTCATTCCCTATGGCTGAAGCCATGGGGAATCTACGGATTAAAGGCTAGGAACTGCCAGCAGGCCTTTCACTCTACAGAGTCTTACTTTTAAACTACACATTCTTCCCCTTCCTCGCTGTATGTCCATATCAAAGGAAATGGGAACTAAAGAATGACATGTAAACTGAATTCCCTGAACACTCAGGGCCCCTCTCAGTGCCTTTACTCTGTGTCTCTTTCTCTCACTGTCTCTCTCTCACTCTCTGCCTCTGAGAGGAGACCACACTCTGTGGAGTGTGACCCCTTTTCTAATAAACTTTCCTTTTGACTCCAACTTTGGCATGTGTATTGAATTCTTTCTTCACTCTCTGCCAAAGGACCCTCTTCTCTCAGTACAGGGCTTGGTCTCCCTGTTGCTTGGGGGGAAATTTGCCCTATCTTGCATCAGATTGAACTTCTTAATTCTTACTTCACAATTGCTTAATATGAAAGTTAGATACTCTATTTCTACTGTTTTTGTGACTAACTTAAATTTTTAACATTGACTCAAACTTAATCAACATTTTTACGCTTCTTCAGAAAAAACAATGATCTTAGAATGCTTTAGCTCTGATTACCACCTACCACACTCACTGGTTGTTATCTGTTTTGACTCCATGTTGTTTTTAACCCCCACATCCCTTAAAGACATTGTTATTGTTCTTAGTCAATGTTTGTTTAAATGAAACCTCTTATTTACCACTTTCTTTTCACACTGTTTATTATTACAACCCACTCCAAGCTTCTGGGTTCTATCTCATTCTTACAGATAATGTACAGTTCTTTAGTGAGCATTTATAAAAAGCAAAATTTAAAAGTCGCTATTATACCCCATCTTTTCTTTTTTTAAAAAATTCTTTTTGAGGCATCAGAATATATACAGCGAGGTATGTCATGTGCATTCATCTAAAGGGTTTAGCTTGATGAATTTTTGCATACACCTAAGCAAATGCCACCTAGATCAAGATTTATAATATTTCCATCACGCCAGAGGGTTCTCTCATGCCCCTTCTGTGACTTCTCACCCCCACTATTCAGACACTGATCACTCCTGATTGGCCTATTTCTTGAATTTCATGTAAATAGAATCACAGCAGGTATGCTTTTGTGTCTGTCTCTCACTGGACATAATGTCTGTGAGTCACTGTTTCCATCAGTAGTTTTTCCTCTCATTGTGTGTTCTACGTCATTAACACACATAAATGATGGTTTCACAGGGTACAGAATTCAGATTGATAGTTTTTTTTTCTTGGCTATTGAGGATGTTATTTTAATGTCTTTTCATCTTTACTGTTACCAGAAGTTTGCTGTCAGGTGAATTATTTTTCCTTGGATTGCAATTTGACCTTTTTCTCTGTTATTTATTCTTCCTTCTCCTGGTTATGTTGAAAATGCTCTTTTTATGTTTGGTATTCTAAAATTTCTGTACGTTATATTACGAGAAGGATTTGCTTTTGGTGAGGCTGAAAGAATGGACAGAAGTCAACATGCTTCATCCATCTGAGAACTTATGACTCTCGGAGTGGAGACAATCTCCTTAGACTTTGGCATCACTGGGGCAGATCTGGACCTCGCACCAGTACATGGAATGAGCTGAATGGATGAAAATGATCAAGTTCTCTTCTTGAAAAAAAAGAGTGACCCTTGAAGAGCTCAGGTTTCTATGAGGTTTAAGTTTGAGCTTCTTGCTTTCACAGGTCCGGTCACATCTACCATCCCTGCATGCGTGGGAGTTAACACTAAGGTCTGCTTCCAGAACCAATAGCTCCCTGGGCCCTAACTACAGCTTTCTTATCTGACTCCTTTGAGCTTCCACTTCCTTTCTCATACCTGGTGATTACCTTTCTTTCTTTTGATCTCACTTATTAGGATATTTTTAAAAAACATATTTTAACCAAATTTTCTGTTTGTGATTAAAGATGACTCTGTATGAGTATTTTCCACCATGTTGCCAGATTCTGAGTCTATTCAATCATTTATCATTTATCCGGCTGGCCCTTTTGGGGTTTTGAGTGGCAAAGAACAAGGGCCTTGAAACAAAACGGACCTGATTTTGAATCACTTTTTTAACTTCTGACTAGCTGTTTGACACTAGGTAGGTTACCTAACCTCTCTAAGCCTGTTTCCTCCAAAAAGAGAGCGATAAAAATTCTTACTACAAAGGACTGTGAGGATAAACCATGCTAATGCATGTAAAGCACTTAGCCTAGTACCTTAGTAAGCACTCATCTATAACCATTATTATGGAACACTGCATTACATTATTAAACTTATTAATTTGCCTACCTAGGAATCAAATTTATGTCCAAGTTGATGCTACAAAAACAAACAAAAAAACAACAGAAAAGTATATTTCATGAAAAAAAAACTAATAACTACAAATGATAATATGAACTCTCTACATATGGGATTATATAATATTGTTCTTTATAAATACTACCCTATAAAAATCCCTGTTCTTACATTTTATACATTCTGAGTTGAACTTTACAAAGTTTGGAGAAAATCCTTGAAAGTCAGAGAGAGAACATTGAGAGAGGGAACATGGCCATGTTGCTTCTCCCAGAATGCCAGTCGGTGCACTTGCTTCCTTCACTGAGGAAGGTGCCATGATAAACAGATGAACACGGTGCTTAGTGACATGGTTGGTTTACATGGTGAGGGTGGTGCAAGCTCCTGTAACTCACTGCAGACCAGGAACAAACAGCTCACTGACTGGGTATGAGGATCACACTTTGAAGATCACGGCTTTAGGGACTATCATAAAAGTAGTATTATTGTTATATAGGAAGGAAAGCGCCCTTTCCTTAGGGCCTCAGTTAAGCAATCACCCCAGATAGAGAACAAAACTACTTACACTACACAGTTAAAGATAGTTTATTATTGGTTTATAATGAACCCACCAATTGACATCTCCTATGGAACCTAGAGATACACTACAGTCTTGACTATAGTTGAGTTTGATGTGGATGGATCTGCCAGCTTATCATCTGTGGGTCTTGGGGATCTTTTAAGGTAGCCATGATTACCATAATATTTATTTCTGCTCTTTGCCCTCTAACAGTTTTTAGGGGGGTAGGAGGTGATAATTTTTATTAATTAGATTTTTCATTATTTCTCCCCAAGAAGCAGTAGTTTGATTGACTTCTTGTACTTCCAAAGGAGATCTAATATATTTTCCAAAGGAATTGGCTTGCTACTATGAGTTTGAATTGAGCATTAAATTCAGAAGCAATTTTTAAAGTCTTAAAATGATACAGCAAGAAAATGAAACCTTAAAGTATAAATATTACTTACACTAAAAATATTGTAGATTTTGTTGATTCTACTTGAATTTCTGCTTTAGTCAAAATTTTAAAGAATCATTTAAGGACTACAAAAAAGCAATACATTGTTTGTGTCCGGCCTGTTGCAAAGAGAATACACTAGATCTGCCCAAATAGAAAATTTTAATTCTGGGCATAAAAATATAATGATCTTTTTAAAACGCTGAATTAAAAATGATAAAGTTTAAAGCAATTAACTTGATAAAACAGCTTTGGTAGACTTGAACACCATAGAAAATGATTATTTTAAAATTCACTATCATTATCATTTCCAAAAGGTGTTGCTTGCGAAATTTGCCACACTACTTTGCAAATGATTGTTTTCTAGATCTTGAACAGAATTTAAAGTTGCCTTACTATACTTAAAAGCCTTCAGTTAATCTTTGCTTTCGGCTTCAGTAGGGCCCAGAGTCTAGGCCAGTCCATCTGTCAATAGAACCCTTTCCACACACAAGTCTCAAGTCTATCTTATCCTATACATACGATCTCGCCCAAATTTGGTAAGATTCTTAGAATCTGAATTACATACTCTTGCAGTCCTGGTTATACACCAATCTTAATAAATTTAAGAAAAAGTAACTCTATAACCAATTTGTCTTTTTTTAATTAAAAATGACTTTTTCCCCCATCCACTCAAAATGGACTTTGAAATTAAAAAGATTTTGCTATTAAATTTCACCAGCAAAGGAGATATTACCAAAACTCCTCGTCTAAAATAATTGCAAGTGAAAAGCTGTCTCTGTGTTAGCACAGTTTTCATCAAGATCCAATTTAAAGTCCACTTTCATTTTCTTGAAATAAAAAAAAAATTAATTCAAAAGTAGAAAGGTTAATATATTGGTTAATATTTGAGTTGCATAGCTACCAAGTAAGGCACCTGAACAACCCATATATTAACCTTTTCTACTTTACCTAACATATTGGTAGAAATACATTGGCTCATATCGTTTTGAGTTCATGGATTAGTTTTAATTTTTCTTAAATTACTGAAAGACTTGTCTGTCCTTTCATCCATCAATACTCAAATCACTGTGAAGAAACCAAACTCTTCCAAATGAACCGCTTTGGATCCTGTGGTTCCTAACACTCAGACAGACAGTTTTTCCCAAGATGTTCGAGAGAACAGGAGGTCTTTAGCTTTGCCAAAGGCTGATTATTTCCATAGCACTCATTGACTTTTGTTAATGCAAAAGTCACTGGGATAAAATCTCAAGAAATACAAGCTACCCATTTTGAAAACAAATAGTGTAGCCTCTCCTCAATGTCAATTCTCAAAGTTTACAGTGAGTGGCATTCATGTGACAGCAAGAGAGTGTTTTCTGGTGGTGGTGTTCCATTCCCAGGGAGATTAACCTCATAAAGTGCACATAAAATGCAACTTCCGGAGAAAAAAATGGCATAGATGATAGAGGCGCTGTTCATTCCTCTGGCGTCCAAATCAAAGTTGTGATGGAAACGGGGAGCAGCAGCAGGAAAAAATTACCTAGGATCTAGACGAACAAGCCATATAACTACGGAAAAATCCAAGAAAGCACTCTGCAATGGCAGAAGGTAGGATGGAGCGAGCAAACGAGGATAGAGGATACGGGGGCTGCTAGGTCCCAGGCGGCTGCTGCAGCTGCAGTACCAGACGTCTCTTAAAGGGGCCGCATCCGCAAGCAGATTTTCGCAGTGACGGACCTGCTCTCTCTGAGCACCAGTGCCCATTTGGCTGTGATGGCGGGGGGCGGGGCGTGGGGGGGTGGCACCAAGGACTTACAGGGAGATATTTTCAGAGTGAGGGCCCAGGCGAGACTCGCTCAGTTAAGGCCGTATCCATTGTTCCCTGTTGGGCCCTCCCCTCTTCCAGTGCTCTGGATACAACCCCACCATAGCGGTGATGGTATTAAACTGGATAACAGAAGTCGCTCTGCCCAAGGGATTCCCTGAAACCCTGCCTCCCCAACTCGCAGTCCCACCTAAGCAATATCCAGGTGTATCCACAGTGAGTCAGGTGTTCCGTGCTGAGACTCACACTGGTGGAGGCAGCTGACCTTGGTTTCTGGTGTGGCCTTTTGAGGCAACTAAAGCACAGCATCTGTGGATTGTTTGCTGAATCTTAACAGGAGGCCCCAGAGGGGTAGAGGCTTGGGCTAAATTTGGCCTGCAGCTGAACCCCTCTCAGGACTGTGCCACTGGACACCTACTTCACAAATCCACAATAATAAGACCGGGAGACTTAGGAGCTTTGCTTAGTACATAGAAACAGACACAGAAAGGCAGCCAAAATGAGAAGATAAAGAAGCAGAAACCATATGACAGAACAGAACAGAGATCCAGATATAATGGAGTCAAGTAATCTAACAGATGCAGAATTCAAAACACTGGTTTTAAAGATGCTTAATGAACTTTTGGAACGTGTAGATAAACTCAGTGAGAACTTCAACAAAGAGATAAAAAACATAAAAATGGACACGGAAATTATAAAAGGGAAGCAGTCTGAAATGAAGAACACATGATCTGACATGAGAACAAATAAAGAAGAGGATCAAATGCCCTATCTAGAGGACAGGAAAGCCAATCAGGACACTCAATTGGAATGGCAAGTAAAAAGATGCCAAGACTATAAAAATAACTTAAGGAGGATATAGGACACTATTAAGGCTCCAAATAGTCATCTGATCGGCATAACAGAAGAAAATCAAGATGTTGAACAGCTGTTTGAAGAAATAATGATGGAAAACTTCCGTAACCTGGTGAAGGAAATGGACATAAAACCCCAGGAAGCTCAGAGAATTCCAAAAATCAGGGATCCAAAGAGGCCCATACCAAGACATATCATAATTAAAATGCCAAAAGTTAAATATGAAGAGAGAATATTAAAAACAACAAGAGAAAAAAAATTACATATAAGAAAACACCCATATGACTGGCAACTGATTTCTCGAAAGAAACTATGCAGGACAGAGGGCTTGGCAAAAAATATTTGACAGGATGAAGACCCGGGATCTACAACTAAGAATAATTTATCCAGCAAAGCTATCATTTAGAATTGAAGGACAGATAAAGCGCTCCCCAGACAAAAATAAGCTAAAGGAATTTATCACCACCAAGCCAGAATTACAGGAAATGTTGGAAGGACTTCTTTGAGAAGAAAAAACATGTACCAAAGACAGGAATAGAGAATGGTAACAACTACATTCCTATCAATAAGTACCTTAAATGGAAAAGAATTAAGTGCTCCAACCAAAAGATAGAGTGGCTGAAAGGATAAGAAAACAAGACCCCTACATGTGAAAAGGAAGGGAATGGAAAAAGATATTGCTTTGATGAACCTAGAAGGGATTTAAGTCAGAGAAAGAAAAACACTATATTTTACTTATATGCAGGACTTAAGGAATAAAAAGGACAAACCAATCAAAAACAGACTCACAAATATAGTAGACAATTTGGTGACGGACAGAGGGGAGAGGGGTTTGGGGGGCTGAGAGAATGGGGTGAAGGGTTAAAGAAGTACAGATTAGTAGCTGATGGATGGTCACGAGGATGGGGAGCACGGCATAGAGAATGAAATTAGCATTAATACGTTGGCTAGGGGGAGGGTCAGGGGAGGGAAGGAATAATTGGGGGGATCATTTTACAAACTATATAGTAGTCTAACTAATGTACTGTGTCCTTGAAACTAATTAAAATTTTAAAAACTTAAAAAATAAATAAATAAAAATACCAAAACCAACCAACCAACCAACCAACCAACCAAACGACAACAAAAACCTATGGTGTAGCCACACAACAGAAACCTAGACAGCCATTGGAAAGCACTACTGGGAAAGAGTTCCTGGATAAAGGGAAGGGCTGAGCAGTGTATGTAGTGTGTTCCCTCCCGAGCATAAACGAGCCAAAGCGGAGAAGAATAGATACAGATACTTGCTTTTACATGCACAAGAAATACTGGAGGACAGATAAGAATCTAAGAATGATTCCCTATATGGGACCAGGACTGAATAGTTATTTTTAAAATGTAAACCACATAACTGTATTACCTAATAAAAAGTAAATTTGAAAAAAAAAAAATGCAACTCTCCGAACTCTGAACTCCAGAAGCTACCTTCAAGCATCCGCTCCTGACTTCTGCACTTGTAATAACCACCTCTCGGTTTCAGGAGCACAGGCCTGCAAAGGAACCGGTGGAACTCACACCCCAATGCAGTGCGTCTGCAGAGCAGTGGAAACACAATCTCATCCCTGTGGCAACACTTTGAAACCCAGTGACAACCGCAGTGGCGCGTTAATACCTAATGACGATCTCTTTTCAAGATCTCTATGAATATTAATACCCTGATCAAAGAGTAACACTTGAAAACAAAGAGTATGTCTTTACTTTTGACTGCGACATGTTTGAATTGTAAAAGGCCCATTTTCCCATCATTTTTAAAGGTTACGGATGTTCATTTCACTAAGACTGGCTTGACAGTGCTTCTGCTGCCGCGGTGGGAGGTCACGAGTGTTCATATAATCTCTGTGCTCTTCTTCAACTGACAAAAACGAAACTCATGATTTTAATGTCGGTTTTTAAATAAACACAAGTAAATAACAACTATGTGCTCAGAACAGGGCTAGAATTTGGGGGAAGAGAAGTTAGGAGACATCATCTCTGTCTTCAAGGAGCTTATGCTCAAATTGGGAAAAGATTACTAACAAAATCAAATAGACTACAACAGAAGACTTTATTTCTGCTCTGTGCCAAGGCCTCTGCCAAGATTAAGATCTGTTCCTTAAGTCATGCCAGGGGGTGACAGACAAGCATGCAAATACAATGGAGTAATAATTACAAAATAATAATAAAATTATGGTAAATAAGATTCGGTGAGGACTTACTCTATATTAATGTGCCTGGCTTTGTATGGTATATTGTGAAAGTCCATACAGACTGCAGTAGGGGAAGGAAAAGAGAGTGAAGCCAAGTCTCATCCTAGGCAACTGGAAAGGACAACATTACTACAATCAAGTCTTCCCAAGAATAATCAATTCTGCTTTGGCCAGGCAAGACTCGCTAGATGTTGGCTTTTCTCGTAGCCGTATAAAATATTCTTTTCCCCCCAGCTTTACTGAGGTATAACTGACATATAATATTGTATAAGTTTAAAGTATAGAATGTACTTTTTTGATGTATGTACATATTTTGAAATGATTGCCACAATGACATTAGCAAACACATCTATCGCCTCACAAAGTTACCATTTATGTGTGTGTGAATGTATGTGTGTGGTGAGAACTTGTAAGGTTTACTCTTAGCAACTGTCAAACATACAATCTTGTTAACTGTAGTCACCATGCTGTACATTACATCCCCAGAGCTTATTCACCCTGAAACTGGGAGCATGTACCCTTGCCACCTTCACCCAGTCCTCACCGCACCAAACCTCCCTCCCACAAAATGTTGCTAATGTGAATTTAATGAAAAGGCTGTATGAAAAAAAAGCCACATTTTCCTTTGTTGCTCTTCATGCAGTATGGGCATAAAGCCAAGAGAAGAAAACATTCTAAAATACTCTTTCTAATCCTGAAATAAGAAACAGAAAACAAGACTGGCTCTTCACTCCCGAAAGTCTCCAAACAACTGCCATGCAAAAGTGACTGGAAACATCTGCTGGGCAGAGGCCTACGCTCACTTGTCACCTTGGAGGCCACCTTTACAAGGATCTCGGGTGCCTCCCTGGGGGGTGCCTCCACCGCGCCCACAGCCAGTGCTACTAGAAGAGTTGTGATGGGCCAGAGATCTAAGTACACATCTGCGGAGTGTCCTTCGGTGGCCTTAACTATGGGGGTTCCTCATTTATCTCTCTCTGCACACTCTCCCTGAGTGATCCCATCTGTTCCCATGACCTAAATGATCTGCTAGTCCTCCCGAAGATATGTCCTTTGTTCACACTTCTCTGTGGAGCGTCCTACCTCAATATCCAGCTGCCAAGTGGATACTCCTTGCAGCTGTCTCAATTGCCCAAAGATTAACTCATCATTTTTCTCTCCCATCGCAGTTCCTTCCATATTATATTACTTATCTCGAAAACAGCTCTGACACCCACCATTCCAAAGCAGCATCCTGGCAGTTGTTGATGGTTCATCTTTCTCCCTTACTCTCCGTGTCCGATCATTTGTTCAGTCCTCTCGCTCCATCTCCTACACAGTGTTCCAAGCTGCCGCTCTGGCCCGTACCCACAACGTCCGTTCTCATCTAGGCTACAGCTGAGCTCTCCTCTCTGTCCTTGCTCTCTTCCGAAACATTCTCCACCATGAAGCCAGGCCGATTTGTATAAACTGCAACTCTAATCATGTTTCTGTTTTCTTGAAAATGCTTTCCATCCCCCACTGTTTTCTGAGTGAAGACTCAAGCCCTGGGCACAGTCTCGAGGCCTGCACGCTCAGACACCACCAACCTGCCCAGCTTCATCTCCCATGGTGCTCCCACTCCCATCTCAGCTCTCCCCTCCCTGGCCCTGGCACTGGGGAGTTATCCGGACTCCACCCCATCTCCTGGCCTAACCAGCTACTGCCCATCCTTCAGAACTCAGCCTAAAAATCTTTCCCTCAAAGATTCTTCCCTTAACTTCCCCAGTCCGAGGCAGGTCCCCCGTGATACATCCTCACAGCAACATACGCTCCTGCTTCTATTAACATATCCTGGGAACATCCCTGACGGTGTCCTCACCCAGACAATCTCCTGTGCCCTTGTCCTGGGTCTGCAGCCCCCCCGTGCTGGCCATCACAGCTTCAACACATTGTGCTGCTGGTTTCTTGAAGTCACACGCTGTGTCTTTTATCAGCCACTCTCCGGTATCTGGGACAGTACTTGATAAATCCTGGTTGAATGAAGGATGATGAAAATGCTCTGAAAGCCATTCTTAGACATATAAATCTGACCATGTCACTTTCCTGCTCAGTAGCTTTATATCTCAGAATAAAATGCAAAGTCCTTTTCATGGCCAATCAAGCTTTGCATGATTTTGGCCCTGGCTACCTGTCTGACCCCATCTAAAACTGTCCTTTCTGTTTCTCAAACACCCTATGCTCATTTTCACATCAAGGCCTTCGTACCTGCTGTTCCCTCCACCTGGAACCACCTTCCCCCAGATAACCCTATGGCTGGCTCCCAGCTGTGTTCGGGCCTCTGCTTAGATGCTTCCCTGTCCCGCCTGGCTCAACCACCACCAGGGCCACCTCACTCACCATCATTTGAAACTCTCCTGCCCTCCTTACTATTTCTTCAAGGCTCATCACTAGCTGACATTAGATATTTGCTGTTTGTTTATTGTCTGCCTCGCTGGACTTGAGTGTCAGGTTCATGAGGACTGAAACCATCCATATTGTTCCTGCCCATATTCCCAGCGGCTGGTGCAATGCCCGGCACCAAGTAGGAGTACAAAAAACATTTGTTGAATGAATGACGAGTGGATATATGCTCAAAACGGAATGGCTCACACACGTCAATAATTTTCTAATTATTTTCACAAGGATCATTTATTATAATATTAAAAAGGTGTAGATTCTTGTATGGAGTTACCCATTGATCCAACAAGCATTTACTGGATTCTGTATACAGCAGAATAGCCCAGAGAAGTGATCAACCATTTCCATATAGAAGAAACAATACTGAGGTGGGCTCTGGGAAGATGTGCAGACATCTGCCAGATGGAGAAGGGTATTCCTCATTGAGAAAACCACACATGCAAAGGCGAAGGCCGAGCTTCTTCCGACATTAAGGAAACCCCTGCAACCCCCACCATCGCCCACCACATAATCATTCATTTAACTTGAACTGTTAATCTTTGAATTTTCAACATTCTTCATTTACTTTGAACCCTGGGTTTGGACTCCACCTTTTAGTGTCAGTCTGACTAATGCAGTGATTCCTAACAGGAAGGCTGGCCAGAATGAGCTGCAATGCTGCTCAGACACATAAGCGTCCTGGACATCCTGTATGTGGGACTCCCTGCACTGCTCGCCCTCCACCCGGAGCATCACTGCCCCATGAGCCTGTGCACCAGCAGGGAGAGCTGTATCCCTCGGCAAGGAGGAGGCCGGAGGACTAATGGAGACCTTGGCCTTGTGCTGAGAATCCTTAGGCCAGCCCTGGCTGTGCCTCCCTCTCCTTTCCAAACTTCATCTTCTTCAGCAATCACCCCTCCCCACCCCCCAACAGATTTTTACCTTTTGCTAAAAGCACTTAACTACCACACCAAATAAGAGAACGACACGTGCCAGGGTTGTTCTACCTTCCTATATGGGACAAGTGACCAAACTGTCTGGGTGGGAGGTGGCACGGGAACATTTTCCACTTACAGAGGAGCCACGGAAGTCACTGGGATTCCCCGAGGATGTCTCACACGCCCTAAGTGAAAGTTCTCCTTTCTCAAAGCTCCTCATCAGAGTCAGCCTGTGATAACACTTCAGCAAAGGAGGGAAAAAACGCCTCGTGGAAGATCCAGAGCTTTCTCTTAGCTTTTGGGCGAACTGCTCTCATTTGAAAATTTAAATCTGGACTGGAATAAATTAGCCAGGTAGTCTGCACTTTGGAGCTCTAATATATGATTCAAAATTGAAGAAAACCAATTATATCTCCCACTTAATTATTACAAAAATCACAGCCAAAATGCACGCATTACGTCACATGCAGTCAACAGAAGGAAAACCAGCCTTCTCCAGGTGACTTCTTCTGGTCACTTCTTTTAGAACTTTAAGTATATCCTTGCTTCCTCCAGCCCTCTCTCATTTTCCAACTAGCAATAAAATGCTAAAATAAAAAGTCTAAAAGGCATTTATCTAAATACTTTATGATGCAGTCATTTGAAGTTCTTGATAAGCAAATCGACTAATCCTTTGGAAGGTGACACAGTGTGGTGGTCAAGAGTGAGCTCTGCCATTTAATAGCTGTGCATGTTCAACTTTCTATGCCTATTTCCTCATGGGTAAAATCATGATATTAATAGTGCCTACTATATAGAATTATTATAAGAACTAAAAGAAAAGGTTTAGGTTAAAATCTGGTATGCAGCAAATGATGCAATAACAGTCGCTTTATGACTTCCGCAAGCACGTTAGAGGTACGTGTGAGCCAGCATAGAAAAAGAACTGGACTTCCCAGGAAGGTTCGATCGCTACAACCTGATATGTACCCCAAGTCTAACTATGGAAAAGGATGCTCGCGGCCAAAAGAGAGGAACAGGAAAGAGCAAATATTGAACCGTTTTCTACTCTATCACGTGGCCATGGAACAGGCATCCTGCAGTGTTTCTGTTTTACTTCCTGCGGTGCTTTCCCCATGAAAAGGAAAGTTAACTGGATCGCCTTTCCACGGAGGCTAGGTTTCTCATTCAGGCGCAGCTTAACACACACACACACACACACACACACACACACGCACACACACACACACCACCCCCCTCCAAAGTGGAGAAGTAGCTCCAAGACGAAGAGATTTTCATATAAAAAATGAAAGACAAGCTGAATTTGCCAAGTGCTTAGGCTATAAAGGAGTGTGAAAAGTGTGTTACATGTGTATGTTTCTATACAGCATATATTTCTGTGTGTGTGTGTGTGTGTGTGTGTGTGTGTGTTTATGGTTCTCAACTGGGGTGACTTTGTCCTCCCCATTTCCCTGTGACATTTGTTAATATCTGGACACAATTTTGATCGTCACAAGTGTGTGTGTTGGGGTGTTATTGACATCTAGTCAGTAGAGTCCAAGGACACTGTAAAATATCCTACAACGCATAGGACGGACTCCCATACAAAGAATTATCCAGCCCAAATAGTGCTGAGATTAAGAAACCTTAAAAACATATTTACATATATTTATATTATTACTGAGGGTGATTGTGGCAACACTAGAAATGTCTACTAAAATAAACAGCAAGCTTTGTCCACAAGACTTAACATTCTCATGAAATAAAACTCTGCTGTAGAGGTGAATGCCAGGCTTAAAATGGAAAAAAAAAAATCCTGCTTTCTTCTGGGATAACACTAATTCAAAAGTGGCCAAGAAACTTACCAGAGTCTTTTTTCCTTCTTAGGCAGATAAGATCAGCCTGAATCAAGCTCCAGAGATAATTAAATCAAATTGCCAGGCATGCAATCTTCATTGTGGGTGAGTGACACTATAAATTCTTGTTCCCCTGCCAGGTAGGTCAGAATTGAAGGAAAGGCTTAAATGTGTTCTAAGACAGAGAATCAGAGAATGTTAATCAGGGTTCTGGGAGGCTTGAAAAGGCACTCAACTCATCGCCTCTCCTTCTAGCAAGAAGAGGGTGATGCAGGCCTCATTCAGACCAATGGGATCCTGCCCAGGTTAAGGACCTAAAGGCCCCTTAGCACATTCTAATAAGAGTTATTCGCTTTATGAAACGGAAGCATTTACTATAAACCGTATTTAGTGCTTACCATGTGCCAGGCAGTGAGGACACAAATGAGAGTGAGACTCAACCCCTGACCTCTAGTTGCTCATGATGGAGAGAGGCACAGCAAGAAAAGGACAGTATCATGTCACAAAGGTAAGAGTTCAAAGTTCAAAGAATCTCAGAGACGTTATCTGGGAGAGTTAAAGGAAGGCATCTGCAAAAGGCAGATATCTTCCTTGGGCTTTGAAGGGTGAAGGACGTTTTCCAGATGTATTTGACAGCGGTAGGGGGATGGTGGCTGTGCAAAGGCACTGAGGTGCCAAATGGTACTGCGTGTTCAGGCAGCTCAACACATTTGATTTCTGGAGCTGAAAGAGCGTATTGATGTGAGATAAGGAGAAACTCTGGGAGATGTTGCTGGAAATATGGGCTGGGGCCTAATAAATAAATACGAAAGTTAAGTTTTCTCATTGTCGTATTGGGTTATTTTCAGACAGTTTATAATATTATAATCCATTCTTTGTCTTAAATTCAAAGTGACTTCCCAAAGATACTTTGTTCCCCTTTAAGCATCTCTGTTTTTGTGACCTTAAAGATTTATAAGCAATTTCAATACATAAGAGAATGTTTCTCTAAAAGGGCACTAAGTAAACTGTTTTGTACTAGGAAAAAACCTGCCTTCTAATCAGTTATGTAGCTCTTCCAAGAACTTTTGGAGATGCTTTGATAAAGCAGCCTCTCATTCACACGTTCCCATTACTTCTCACCCAACTAACATTTCATATCCTTGCTGTTACGGGTTAGATTCTGTATTTATTTCTCTCTATGTAATATGGTAGGTGCCATATACAAACATATACAAATATGAATAGGCGATAAATTAAATAACATTTCACTCTCAGAGCCATGGACTGCCAGCCTCTAATTAGAATCTGAGTTTTCCCTCTTGACTTGTTTGTGACTAAGTTCTGAAGAAAAACAAAATATTAGACTTAATAAATCAACATGAACAATATCAGTCTAAAAATACAAGTCTCTTCTGGGTTTTATTACTTTTTATGTTGAGGAAGTAATTCTCTCTCGAATGGGGCTAAGACATGGAGGCTGTAAGGCAATCTTCAAGCACAACACTGAGCGCTCAGTTCCCCACTGTTTTGCCAACACAGTGTCATAGTTACACTGTGCTTTCAGAAGCAGGGACATAAAGGGCATTGTTGAGGACTTCTCTATCTCCTCCCCTCTTCTTTCTCCAAACCCAGAACCCAGGAATGGATGTCAAACAGAAGCGCAATTTTATTATGAATTGGTAATTTTGTCGATTGTAAAATGATGTGCAAATTTTTCATTGTTGAATGAATTAATGCTAAGGGTTGAAAAAATTTAAAAACCTAAGTCATGAAAATAACTACATTAGAGAAAAATAAAAGGAGAAATAGTCCATAACATCAGCATTATTAATGTTTCTTATGCCAGTGTTTTGCATGGCTATTATCACAAAATCCATACAATTTTGTGTTATTGCCTTTTATCCATTTAAATAATTATTTATCTATAAAATGAATCATACAGCTATTAAAATGCAGGTTTTCTGAGAATACTAAATGGCCTGTATGAGAAAATGCTTTTAAAATAATGTTAAATAATAAATACACATACAAAACTTTTTAACTTACAACCCTAATCTTCCTGTGTGTGTGCACATACACACACACAATAGATGGAAAGAAATATACAAAAATATTAACAGTGTTTATTTTTAAATGGTAGGATTACTTTTTTATTATCATTTTTCTGAGTTATTCAGTTTCTGCAATTAAGAATTATCCATTTTACACTAGAAAAAGTTCCAAACGTTACATTAAAAATTTTCCATATTTCTGGTATTGATAACTATCATTTTAATGCTTGCACAATATTACATTGACTGGACATAGCTTTTTTACTTCTTTTTTTGTGTGTGGGGAAATGGAGGTCATTTCCCGTTTTTGGCTGTTATACATGTTCTGAATTTCTCCCTGACTCCATATTCAAGATGCTTTACATGGAAAATGAGGCCTCAATGATCTGCCCTCTGTCAACTGCTCCAGCCTCAGGGAAAAGCTAAGAACACAGGCATCGAAGTTGTATGTTCTGGTGAGAATCCTGTGTGCCATTTCCTCATAGCATGGGCATGGAATAAAACAGTATGCAAGGATGGATTTAGGGTTCCTGGCACATTGAGGGCACTCAGAGAAGGGCGCTGCTATTGTTATTATCTCGTCCCTACTCCCAACCCTCCCCACCCTAGCTAAAACGAATCATTCCAAGTTGCCTAATATACCCTCCCCCAGCTTCCACTCCTTATATGTGCATTGCTCATATTCTAGAAAGTCCCTCTAAGGGTCAACTCATGTCTAGCCAGTTTAAGTGTCCGTCTTCCTCTCGTGATCTTTCTTTGACCCCTTTTCTAAATTAGTTGCCCCTCTTCGTGCCCCTCTTTGTAAAGGGGGGGGGGAGAGGTGTCCCAGATACCCTGGTAAATACCTCCATCTGAATATCTGCCACATTATCCTTGCCCATTTATTTCTCTTTCTTCCACTAGACTGAAAGTTCCTTGAGGTCAGAGCTATCATGTCCATCCCAAACATTTAGCACAGGGTTTGACACACGGATTTTCAAGATGGTGGTTGGCTGAATGAATTTATACCATCTCACTCATCTTCGAAATATGATTTTAGTGATTATATAATATTTTATTGTGTTATAGCTTCTGTAATCTAAGTATTTTCTTTACATTACAGCCCCTTTTGGGTCTGGGACTGTATATAATTCACAGGAATATCCTTGGACAAAAATCTTATTTTAAAAATAATAAAATTGAAGGTGTAGAATTGCTGAACATGTTAAGACTGATTATCATTGCCGAAGTGGAGGGCTTCATATCTTTAGACTCTAATCTCAGTCCTCCATGTCTATTGCTACAGTCTTATACATCAACTCAATTGCTTGCATTAACTTCTTGACTGATAAAACGACATTTTTGCTGAACATTAGTGTTTCTGATGATTTCCAATGTGCCCAGCCTGGGGTTTGATCACACACACACAACACCTAGAGGGGCTGCCTCTGCCACGAGGCGTAAGGAAGGGGACGGAAGAAGCCGCTCAGTTTTCTTCAGCCTTCTGCCCACAGTGGCCAGACTGTGAATGTGAAGCTCCTGCAACTCAGCACAACGACTCAGAAATACTTTGATATCATTGCTTTCATATTAAGTGATAGTTCTGGTTATGACACTTTCTTCCAAACTATGTTTTCTTAGGTAATATGAAATTGGTGTTATTCAAACATTTTTATTCTACAAAAATAGCAATTTCTGTATGTGTGTGTGTGTGTGTGTGTGTGTGTGTGTGTGTATACACTTATATATCTCCAAATAAATGTCTTATTGATAAAAATCTTCTCCCCTTCCCCATCAAATGCTTTAAAGATGATAAACTTTAATACAGAAGAAGAAAACTTCAAAATGTGATTAATTTCCTAGGGCAGTGTCGGGATCACCTGACCCACACCCACCTGACAAGGGGGAACAGAGATCTGTACTTAAAAAACTCCCAGTAAAACTCTCTCATCCCCCATTTTAGTGAGATACAATTGACATGTAACATTGTATAAGTTTAAGGTGTACAATGTGATTTGCTGTATGTATATATAATGAAATGTTTACCACAATAAGGTTCATTAACACTCTATCACCTCAAATAATTCGAATTTTGTTGTTGTTATGGTGAGAACAATTAGAGCTTTATTTTTATAGCAATTTTCAAGTATACAATATGGTATTGTTAACTATAGTTGCCATGTGGTACCTTAGATCCCTGGAACTTATTCAAATTTGTTTCCTTTAAGCAACATCTCTCCATTTCCTCCATACCTCAGCCCCTGGCAAACACTGCAATCACTAGTCCACTCTGTTTCTATGGGTTCAGCTTTTCTTGTTATCTCAAATATAAGTGAGATCATCGAGTATTTGTCTTCTCTGACTTCTTTCATAATGCTCTCAAGGAACAACTATGTTGTTGCAAATGGCAAGATTCTATTCTTTTTTCTAATGGCTTAATAATATTTGTGTGTGTGTGTGTGTGTGAGAATCATTTTTTCTCCATCCATCCATCCATTCATCCATCCGTCCATCCAACCATCCATCCATCCAATCATCTATCCATCCATCATCCATCCAACTTAGTTTGTTTCCATGTCTTGACTTTTGTGAATAATGCTACAATGAACATTTGAGTGCAGATATCTTCGAGATAGTAATTTCATTTCCTTCAGGTATATACTCAGAAGTAGGATTTCTGGATCACATGATGGTTCTATTTTTAATTTTTTGAGGAACCGCCATACTATTTTCCATAGTGACAGTATCAATTTACGTTCCCAGTACAGGAATGTTCCTTTTACTCCACCCCATCTCCAATACTCGTTATCTTTTTGATAATAGCCATTCTGACAGGTGTGAGGTGGTATCACATTGTGGTTTTGATTTGCATTTCTCTGATGATTAGGGATGCTGAGCACCTTTTCATGTGCCTGATGGCCATTTAAATGCCTTCTTTGGAAAAATGTATATTCGAGCTCTTTGCTCTTTTTTATATCATATTATTTGTTTATGCTATTGAGTTGCAGAAAAGTTCTGAGCTTGCTAAAGTTTGTAACTCATTACTAGCTGTAATATAGAGATTGCCTCCCCAAACACATATTTTCCTTTCTTTCAATTTTAAAGAAGGACATTTGCTTTTATGTCCCTTTTCTTCGCTAGCAACGTCACTTGTTTCACTTTGAGTTGAAAATGTTAGTCAGGAGAATAGACCCAAATTAATAAATTTAAAAAATTTTTAAAGACTATGTACATAGGTAACCTGCCACAAAGAAAATTTACTGATCTTTTATTGAAACTCCAGCAAAAGAGATCCTGTGAGGTTTATAGGGAATTAAAGTTTAAACAGGATGGCTAAGGGAGAAGGCTTTAGAAAGGAGATTGGAGGTTTTACAATGCAGGACTACAGGGAAAAAGCAAATACGGAATTACAGTCAGTTTGTGAATGAAGAAATCACATGAGGAAAATGCTACTCAAATAACATTATTTTAAAGATAAGATTAACATTGTTATGAAAACTTAGTACCACTTACCCGTAAATGGAACTGACCCTGAAAATATATAAATAGTAAAGAATGCTCATCCTTTAGCCACTTAAAATGATCTGGCTAAACACAGTTGAGAAAACTTTCTTTAAAGCTCTTTATATTTTAGATGATAAAAATAAGGCCTAGAGAGTTTCAGTGATTTGCATGAGGTCACACAGTAGAATCCATGTCTCTGAACTTCTTCACCATGACACCCCCTGATGTGGCAGCAACCCAGGCAATCACCAAAACTGGCCCAGGTGGAAAAATCTTTTTGTCCCAAGTGCTTCAGCAAACACTCTCTCTGTACCTCTTAGCTGATCTAAAGTAGAGTGCCTCAGATTTGCTGCGCTGAAGGTAACTGTTAAAGGAGTCTAGAGGCCAATTAGAAAACATCTACTGCAGTTTCTTCCTCTAGAGTGAGAGATTAAATCAACCAAGCAAAATTACAATATCTTAGCTGCAGTGTCAGGGGAGCCCCTAGCAAGGACCAACACAGCATGAGAACAGAGTCAGCCCTGTACAATGGAACACAGGATCCGACCACTAAAACTTTTCCTAGCTCCTTACAGACCCCACTGCTCCAAGCCACAGCACAAGTAGTTTTCTTTGTATGTGCTGATTATGTATGGGAAGCCTAGGGCATCTGGGTCAAGATTTTAATCTTTTGAGGCTCAATTCATAGACCATCCTCTGCCCAAGGTTTTCTGAGTCTTTTCTCTTTTACCGATTGCTCCTTTCTCTAAATTTTACCCAGAATTTCTGGACAGAAGGAGCTTTAGGGTGGCAATCTAGGTAAAAGTAAGCACATTGATTTTATTTAGTTTATGTGCTTTAAATAAAAAAAATTTGCAAAGTTTCCAAAGGTGCTTTTATTCACTCTTACAAGGACTGAGAAATCAATTCTCTATAACTGGAGATATTATTATATAGAAGATGTGGTAGATTTTCTGGGAGCAGGAAGCCCCCTGCCCCGTCCCGGCCACCACTGGCACCTTCTCTGATCTTCCCCTTCTAGGCTTAGAGTTCAGTTTAGCACATGTAGTCTGTCTGCTGCCACAGGACAGCTACATGTTAACAGATGTGATTTTATCAGAACCTCAAAAAAGTACATAGCTCCATGAGGACCGGGACTCTGTCTTTGTGTACCCAGTACCTGGCACCTTGTTAGCATATCTTTGGCACTAAATATTTGTTGGATGGATGGCAGGATAGATGGATAGCTGGCTGGCTGGCTGGATGAATGAGAAACTTTGGGCTATCAAAATCTACTTTATAGAAAGTAATTCTTTCAATGAATAAAAGAGGATTAGGGAACAAAGTTCCAGCAATAATCGAGTTTTATTTCCTACAGAAATTCTCAGTGAGCTTTTTGTAGATAAAAACGTACAGCTAAAAGAAAATCCCAAACATTACCAAGAAAATTCAGTGTTTTGTTAATATGCAGCTCAATATTAATGATCTCCCTGCCACCACCCATCATGCTGAGACCAATATTAGCCTAGTATAATCAACACACTGCCACTGGATTGCACTTGAAGCAGGATTTTTTTCCCTTAAGGCTGATACTAATTCCTGAGCAAGATTGGGTCATCATCCACAGAGGCCAGGTGATGGGTACAAGATTATGGGCTCTGATGTATCAATTTGTTTTATGAAGACTCTAACTGTAGGAGGAATAGCCGTGGGAGGAATATCTGTATTTTTTGCTGCATTTATTTTTTGCCAATCTAAGTCCTCAATTAGAGAATAAGCAGGGGCTATATTTTATAATCATCTACATAACAGTAAAATCATTTTTTGTCCTCACAATAAAGTGACGCTGGTAGTAGTTCTGTGTTACTGGTGAGGATTTTGAGATTCTGAGAAGTTAATTTGGCTGTGCTCATACAGCTATTAAGGGAAGAGAGTGGAGAACCCAACCCAGATATGAATTTCTAGCCAATTCTCTTAAGTATGTTGCCAAACCTGTTGTGATGTTCACAGCAAAAGTTGTAGGTCTTGATTAATGCATGTTACCTGAGCCCTGTAAATACATCATAACTAAAATAAGATGGAAAGACAGAGGTAAGCAAATGGTGAGGAGGAAGGAAAAGAGCAAAAACAGAAAAAGCCAATTTGGAATTAGATCTAATTTGATTCTTGCTCGTTCTATCCCATCTCTCAAGAGCCAATTAGCTGCAGAGTGGTTTTTATAGCTGTGCACACCCGACTGTATCAGCCAGCCTCTGCCCCAGAGCTGGGCTCTCTGTAGCTCCAAATGGAGTTTCTTTTCACTTTCATAAAACATATCCATATCTGCCTGTGGGTACCATACTCAAGATGAAAGCCATTATTTAACAATAGACCTTTACTGGGCAGCAAATACAACCAAGCACAAGTGAGGAGATGTGAAGCTGGGGTCCACGTCCTTGAAGAAAACATTTTAAATACCTGATGGCACGTGGGTGTTGTCTAGACTGCCAAATCCCATGGATTGATCATGGTTTCCAGGAACCCTTTGCTGTAGATCCTGAGCCTGAATCTAGGTTGACTGGATCAGCGTTGTTGTCAGGTAGCAATGTCAGCCAAGAGCACATGGCGGGGAAGCTTCTAGCACAATGCCTACGCTGAGTATATACTCAACAAATATTGCTTCCTTTACTTTAAATTAAGCCCTAGCAACCTTCATATTGACCAAAGCACCGAGCTCAACCTTTTCCTCACCTGGTCTGACCTCAGGGCAGAGATCAGCATTGAGAAAGGAAGATGGACTTTGCCTGATGGATAAAAATCAATATACCAGTGGTCATAACTAACCCTCCTGACCTGTGTCAACAAATCCTATTGCCAGTGATTAGTATCCTATTATTGTAGCAAAGCCCTAAATTCTTCCTCATAGTGGTAGGACATTATCTGATTGGGTAGGACTCTTAGTGAAGTTTGACTATGGCACAGTTATTTTTTGCCCTCGGAAACTTGCTGACAGGCCTCCTTTGAAAAACCAAAAGCGTGAAATGCTTTTCACCCCACTGAATGGTGTTCCACATGACACATACTGATTGAGCCTAGAGAATTCTGTGGACTATATAAAGTACCTTCAGCTTCCCACTGCATAAACTTCACATATCCCTCTCCATATCACCTTGGCAGCATCATGGGGCTGTTCCCAAACAGTTAAATAAAATGAAGACCCATTAGAAGCTGAATAGTTGTCCCTAAACTTGAGAGCCGAATTGCTTTTCCAGACTCCTGATGGGTATTCTGACCTGGATCCATCTCTGACATGCCTCCATGAGCCTCTGATAACTTATATATTTGACAGTCACTCATTTCCTGAGCAGCAGGTGACAAAGATCAAAGATGGCTCCAATCAGTGACACCACCGAAATGCCCTGCAAATGGCATCATTTCCAGGCACTCTTTTCTGGCATTGTAATTTCCTGGTACATCTGACCTAAATCGAATTCAGGCTTACAATAGGCCACATAAATGGTATCAGTAAAGGGAAGAGTGTCAAAATGCATTTTCCCCTCATCCTGCCCCGCAATTTCCTCACCTCAGGATTATACGTTAGCATGGCCACTGTTATTATTTCTGTTGCAAGTAAAAATAAAATCAGCCAGTCAGATTCACTGAGAAAACATCCCTGACATTTACCTTACCGCTTCCAGAAAGCTTAGCTCACCATACCTCTGTGAGGGCAGGAAACAAAACAAAACAAAACAAAACAAAACAGACCTGATTCCTTCCAAGAAGTTACATGTGGCAAGAGGACAACTTATTTTCTTAGGAAAATATACTATCTTCAAGGGTGTGTGTGTGTGTGTGTGTGTGTGTGTGTGGTCTGACTATATGGAACTTTCACACTTTAAGTACTCCCATATTTTGCCCTTTGAAGTTTCTGAACATGAAGGCAGAGCCATGACCAGCTTAGAACAGTTACCCGCACACAGTAGACACTCAGGTTAATATTTACTAAATGGAGGAAGGCCTCTGCAGCAAGAGTACTCCTTACCGACAATGTCCTAGGACCTAACAAGCAGGGCAGAGAAAGAGGACTCTTGCCCTGAGGAACAGCAGATCTGAATGCAAATCTAACCTCTTAATTCCCAGCTGGGGTCAAGTCACCTCAGTTTCCTCCAGGGTAGTTTGAAGGTTAGGCTTAGCTTCTCTCTCAGAAATGTTAAAGGTGAAACAGGAATCACAGCCGGGGAGGGTGGGGTCTAGTTGCTTGATAAAAGGAGTCCTGGCTTGAAGGCCAACTGGACAACTGCTTTTCACTGGAGATAAAAAGTGTTGTCCTGTGTGTAGCTCTTATAAAAGGTCTGAGCCCCTTCTTTTAGTCACTATCAAGTGATTTAAACAAGAGGGAAAGGAGAAGCTACATACATTTTTAGCCAACAGATGAGCACATATTCCAGTGTCCTTGGGCACTGAGCCTAGCACCGAGGGATCAAGGAGAACCCCAATTTGTTTTCTGATTTAACCTATCAGATACAAAGTGAGATAAACCAAAGTGGGAGGCTCTTAAATAGCTAAGTTTTGCTTTTAGATACTACACGGGACCAAAAAAAAAGTGAAATCTTTTGTTGTTGTTGTTGTTCACTGTGGTATGAAGAATGTTTAACACGAGATCGACCCTCTAGAAAATTTGAGGTGTACAGTCAGG
Source organism: Rousettus aegyptiacus (assembly GCF_014176215.1). NCBI lineage: Eukaryota > Metazoa > Chordata > Mammalia > Chiroptera > Pteropodidae > Rousettus > Rousettus aegyptiacus. Next base: position 44,994,461 of record NW_023416306.1, on the reverse strand, counting down.
AGATGAAATCTTGCACTCCCCAACCTGCTTCTAGTGAAGTTATACACACCTCCCACTATCGGGATGTTGCTTTTCACCTCTACATTCAGACGAGTTCGTGATGCATCAGCCCATCAAATTAAACCACAGATTGTGATAAAGAAATATGTAAACTGAGGACTTTTGCAGATTTTAAGCAAGCTGCCTGTTTGTTACTCTCCTCTGGCTCATGTTGCTTCCCATCCTACTTCCCCAGTCTCCTCTACCTAGTTCCCACCCCCGACCCCTACAAAATGGGGCAAATACTACTGACACATCCTGCTCTCTCCTTTGAAACACTCTACTCCTACCCTACTGACTTTTTCTTCCCATTCAAGCTGTTCCCATTTTGGCCTCACTTTATCAGCACCCCCACTGGGGGCTCCTTCTAATTGGGGACTTACCTCCCCTGCCATCTTCACAAATTTCCTGCCTTAGCTTCCTTCCCTGGCTTTTAGCTAGGAAAGTGAGTTAAGATCCATACAAGCTAGAATCTGTCATGTTCGCTTAGAACAGATCCTATGCAGGCTCACAATATATATTTGCTGGATGAATCAATGAAGCAAACGAATGAAGACACATACAACCAGAAATCCTGAGTGTTAATGGTTTTGACAACTGAGATTTATTTTAAACCTATTACTGCACTACAAAATTACCCTTCATCAATCAGACACTGTTCTTAAGAATTCTCTCTTAAGTACCTATATCTCAAGTAATTATACTAAAATGGTGTTATTAGAGCTAGCTCAGTGAAATTACCCAACAAATGAATGGGACTTAAAAGAAAAAAAAAATCATCTTAAAAGAGATTTCTAATTATACAGTTTAAAAAAATTACCAGGATTTCCATCCTGACTACTCCTTGCATTTCTTAAAAAGCCTTAGATAGCAGCAGTTTTCATGGCCAACTGACCTCGCATCCAATGTTACAATGTGTGGTGTTGCAGAATCATTAAAAGCACTGACTCTATAGTGCGTGCTCGTCGGCTGGGGGACCAAGGCAAGTACTTAGCCTCTCCAGGCTTCCATCTCTTCATCTCCCAAATGCGGACAATAGTATCTAATTTGAAAGGATGTGGTGAGGATTCAAGGGCATAATCCATGTAAAGTGCTTTGTACAGTGTCCAGCAAATAATGAGCATCGAATAAATGTCAGCCATTTCTTCCTACTTGTAAAATGCTTTTCTAGCAGGTCAGTTGAAGAATTGCTAAAATTTGCCATCTCTCCAGCAGTGAGTCACATTCCCTCCTAGTGTGTTTGCTAAATAAACTGTATTTAATGTCACTTGTCTTCCTCTTCCAACTTCTGCCAGAGGAAGAAACTAATGACCAAGCCCAAATAAAAATGCAATGAATGATATACATATCTATATCATACATGTGAATAATATATATATATATCATATATATAATAATATGTGTGTAAATATATATACATAAAGCATATATATTCATATTGTCACCTCAACAATACTGTGAGATCTTAGGGGGTAGTGGATGAAAATGGTTAACCTCTGTCAAGTGCTAACCATGTAGCAGACATTCTTTTAAGTTCTAACTCATTTGATCCTCACGAGAAACCTATGAGCCAGTCAACATGTGTTATTTATCTTTTATTCACTCAGTAAATAAAGAGTTACGTGGTGTTTTTTGATGTACCATTACGGACTGTATAGGCAGGTGATTAAGACTGCTCCCGGCTCCTCTGTCTATTAGCTTTAGGTCAGTTACTTAACCTCTCTGTACCCCAATTTCTCCATATAAGCAACTATTATAAAGATGAACTGATACATGTAAATGGCTTAGAATAGTGCCAAGCACATTGTACACATTCGGTAAATTTTAGCAAAATTTACCATGACTTAATTTTAAAAGAGAAACAATACCTTTTCTATTTATGGTTATAAATACAAACAAGCACAGTTCATTTTTCTTCTCTTGTAGAAATATGAGGAAAAAGGGGTCAAAGTTTGAATCGACATAAAAACTTGAATTACTGCTGGAATAGCCAGGAAAACAAAGGAATGGTCATTTATTGTCCAGGATGAATAAGTCATCATTCACCTATGATTTCCAGAGGAACCCTTTGATGACTGGCTTAAACTTGTGAATGATCTCCTTTGAGTACAACGTGTCTATGGATAGAACTGAACTGGCCAAGCCCATCAGAGGGGAATTTAGTCACATTTGTTCACTTTACAAACATGCTGAGCACCTACTCTGTGACAAACACTGATCTAAGCACTGGGAGACCCAGTAGTGAACAAAACAAAGCTCCTGCCCTTGGGAGTTCACACTATTTTAGGTGAGGCAGGCAGCAAACAGATAAGTACATAACATATCAGGTAGCGATAATACCATATTTGATTAATAAATTTATATTCACAAAATTATCTGCTCCTTAAAATACTAAAAGCAGAGGGGAAAGATTTAAAGACTAAAGTAGTTCCTGATCCCTAATAATCTGTTAGGTCAACTAACTCAGCTATTCGACCCCAAACCTGTACCAGGATCCTCTGAATAAGAAGAGGTGAAGAGCAGAGCCTTGGGCACAAGGGCTGGGGTATGTGCTAGTTTCCTCCATTCCTGCCAGGGTGGGAAGCTGGCCTAAGTAAGCTAAAGCACCCTAGAGAGAGGCGGGGTACCTCAGAGACTCAGCTGGTTCTGGGTTTGGTTCTCTCCTTTCCTGCCCAGGCCCCAGTGATGCCATCTGACCTCCAGCTGCAGGCTCAGCCCAGCAAGAGCCTCACGACTCAGTCCTGACCTGCTGCTGTTCAGATTTCTAGAGCTCTGATTTGACATTTAGGGCCCCCTAAGATCCCCGTGACCATTTATGACCTATACTCATGCTCTGAAACGCGGGCTTCCTCCCTGTTCATAAGACTTGGTTCTCAACTAAGGACCCAATTCTGGTGACAGGATTCCTGGTTTCATCTCTGTATCAAAGCTTATTCTGGTCACCTGCTGAGCACTCCAGTACTCCTTGGAGTCGGAACAATGTGTCTTTTCCATGTTCATCTCATAGAGCTCTGGGTTGGGCCAAGCTACTTGCAGGCAACCATTGCCAGCATTTTCATGTTGGGCCTGTTCTGGACTACGCACTGATGTATACGCCTGCCTTGTCACCTCATGATGGAACTGTGCCACAATGACTGATTGCCTGGCCCGTGAATTTTGCTCTGTTGCCATGGAGCTCCTGAACCCTTATTGTGGCTGCTCAATAGGATTTCTGCTGGGTGAGCAGTTGGGGCCATCATTCAACACCCCACCTGCATATTTTAACCATTAAAGAGACAGATCAGTATATCTCCAGGGCTTGGCCATTGTAGTAGTTAACACTGAGCACCAAGTTGCTGTATCCAGATTGACAACTAGAATTTTCCTGCCCCTACTGCTTAGAATCAGCCAAGAATCAGATCTTTCTGTATTAAGCTCCAAACATTTGCATATCTCTACTATCACAGTTTCTGTTTTGATATTTATCTGATCATATGACTGATGTCTGTCTCCTCTACTTGACCGTAAACTACATGAGGGCAGGGAATGTGTCTGCTTTGCTCACAGCGTACCTGCTGCACCTGATGGAGAGTGGGATCATCAACAGAGGTGGCCTCTGGCTCACTGACACAAGGGTCAGCCTCAATTCAGCCTATACATGAGCTGAAGTCATGATCAACTGGCTTAAGGGCAAAGGATCTCAAAGTCAACCTCTTTGCTGAACATTCTTCATCTTCTTTTTCTAGCCACAACCTGGTGATCTCATGATGGCACTGCTTTCCCTATAAAGTTTTCAAATGATGGCTAACTTTCTTTACCACAGACCTTGTTTTTCTGGAGTCAGAGGAGCAGTAGGTATCGCTTCTCAAAGCTGCTTCCAGGTCACTCTCTCCTTGCTTCCTAAAACCCCCTCAGCTTTGAAACTCACTTTATCACACCATATTTTACCCACTACACCTCACTGTTTCTGTCATTCAACAATATCTGAGTCACTTAGCTTTATTCTTTGGGTTCTGGGGCCCACCTTGCTATCGTAATCCTGAATGGTTTCAACAGACACATAGATAACCCTATAACACCACAACTCCAAGTTCCTCTCCTCTGATGGTTTTGTTCTCGACTCACATTGGCCACTCAGTCTTATCCTCAACAAGAACTATAACTGCATTCTCTGTGAACTTGGCAGAGGTGGGTGATACACAGGAAGTCTCAGCTGCCCATTATAACTAGCAACTCAAAATACTTATTTAACTGGAATGAAGCCACTTAGGTTTATCCTTAGTCAAAAAAAAAAAAAAATCAGGCTAAAGAAAGAGAAATCAAAGAACCAAGAGTTACAGTGTATTATCACAAAGAGTTGTGGCTGTACAATATGCTTCTGGTAGAGGCCATTGCTGCCGAAGGTGATTTAAGAAGAAAAATCTTTCCTAAACGTGGCCCATTGATCCTGAGATAACTAACTTGGAGAGTATTTAGAATTGTAAGTGTTGGCTGATAAACCTCATCATGAGCTATCGTAGTTGGATGTCTGATTTTTTTTTTTCCATTGACACCTATTTGTCCTATGTCCCATAAGAGACCTTTCACTATCAATTTCTCCTCTAATCTTGATCCACTAGGTTCAATTGCCTCCCTGATCCTCCACACATCTGGCACAGAGAATACAACATTGGTGTGAGGTCACATTCCCTCAGTCATAGTAATTGGTTGTGTGAGGGGAAGGTGACCCAGTCAGTGAGAATTCTGCTGGGCTTCCAGCAAAGACTCTTGCCGTTTACCACTGTAGGTGGCAAGGTGTGGAGCTTCTGCACCCATCTTACTTCACTGAGAGGAAAGCCTACCTGAGACTATGGCCAAACCGAAAAAGAATCCAGAGATGGAGAGAGAAAAAAAGGATCCCGGTGTCAAATGCGTAGATGAAACCACACACTTGGATTCTCAGTTGTGTGAACTGTGGCAGTCAATGACATGGCTTCCTCTTCCACAACACACAATTTAATCACATTTCTCAGTGTCCCTTGCAGGTAGGTTGTGTCCATGAGACTGAACCCAGCTAAAGGAATATGTGCAGACGTGATGTAAGCCACTTCTCAGCCTTTTCCCAAAAACATTCTATGAGCTCCTCCAGAACCTTTCCCCCCTTCTATAGCACCTTTCGAGATGTTCCAGAAGCCACAAAACAGAGAACTGTGATCTAAGAAGCTGGGAAGTGGGGTTGAGGATGGAGGCGGTGTCAGAGAAGACCTTTTTTGTGGGAATGATATTTGAATAGAGACCTAATTTATAAAAAGCAAGTAATAGGGCTACTGGGAAGAGAAGAGGAAGAAAGGCCATTCCCAATAGATGAACTAGCTAGTGCAAAGGCTCTGATGGCAAGAAAGGGCTTGGCACATTGGAGGAACAGAAAGGCAGCCAGTATCATTGGAGCTTAGTGATAGCAAGAAAAGGTCCTGTAGTCTAGGAGAGGCCAGCAGTTAAGGCAGGAGATGCTGGTGACTTGGACCAAAGTGGTAGCAATGGAAATAAAAAAAAAGTGGGCAAATTCATAATATTGTTTTGAAAGTAGCACAGACAAAATTTGGTGGGTGGTTAGAAATTAAGGAAGAGAAAAAGGGAGGAAATCAGTGATGTCTCCTAAGTTTTTGGCTTGAACAACTGGTTAGATGGTGATGCCATTTATCCAGACAGTGAGATAATAAGACAACCAGTTTGGAAGAAAGTAATCAGGACTTCCATTTTTGAACATGTTAAGTTGATCAGTTTGTTAAAGATCTAGATGTCAGAGCTTAGTTCCTCTAAACCACAACGATGATGATGATGGTGGTGGTGGCAGCTACTGTTCACTGAGCATGTATTATATGCCAGGCATTATGCAAGATGCTTTACACAGATCATTTCATGTAATCTCACTACATCCTTCTAAGCTATCACTCTCATTTTACAGATGAGGCAACGGAAGCTCTGGTTTGGTAAGGCAACCTGTCAATAGTAATGCGACTGCTAAATAAATAAGTAGTAGAGTTTTACCTCATATGGCATGAGACCTTGTCATAACATGTGTCATATATCCTGAACGAGAATATAAGGTACTTGAGGGAAGGGCAGTATCTTTTCATTTTTACATTCCCAAAGCACTTGGCACAATGCTTTATAATTAGAAGATGCTTAATCAATATCTGTTGCTTGATTCCATCATTCATGGGAAAAGACAAAATGGCATGAGATTAGGCCCAAACAGGGAAGGCTTCCACTCTAGTTCTCTTTCCTCAGCTCTTTGGCCTCCATATTCCTTATTCTTTTATCTCTGTATTCGATTAGGACCCATTGGTTCACTTTCCTCTTTCAGAAGCATTTAGAACACTCTACAGAGGAATCTACACAGTACGTCACAACGAGATTTGGGGCGCAAAGTCACCAGAAACAAGGAGGTGGGGGAGGAGAGGAGTGTCTTAGCAACAGCTGTCATTCAGTAGCTCGTTTAGCCCATGGTTTTCAGTAAGGCCTTTCAGGTCATTTGGGCAGTCTTCAGTAAATTAAAGCTAAAACTCATTCTGTACCCTCAACCCCCAAACTCAGGTGGCTTCCAAAAAGAGCTGAAATAATGAGCAGGAAAACACGTAAGATACGGAATAAACCAGAGTCAAGCAATTTCAACTGGGATCAGCTTTTCTGTTTCCCTCCTACCAAAAGCTTTAGGGCAATCTTCCACTTAATGAAATAGGAAAAGAAGAACTCACAAGCACTCGCCGTACCCTCCACCTGCAATTTTAAGAGAAATGAGGTTACTGGATCCAAAATGAAGACCATTTTGCTTCTCAATAGAGGATCACGAGGACGTGCTCTGGCAGGAAAGCCCAGCAGAGAGGCCCACGCTGTTCTTTCCTTTGGACGGACTGGCCCTCTTGCCTTTCTTCCCTGGACTCTCCCTCGCTAGTCTTTCAAGCCTCAGATCAAACGGTACCTCATCCAGCACTCCTAGGATGACTCAAGTGACCTTCCACTGTGTTTTTGTGCCTATGCTCATTCCTAGTTTTTTAAAAAGAGATGTGCCATCAATCTCTCTCTCTCTCCCTTATAGACTATTAGTTCCTCATGGGAAGGGACTATGTTTTACCCATCTTAGAAACCTAGGGCTCAGTGACATAGAGTGAGGGTCAGGAAATAGCTGTTAAATTGAACGGTGGAGAGACTGGCATTGTGTTGTCAGGGGAACAGGAATCTGTGGATGTGGAAGACCTTGGTGCAAGTCCTGGCTTTGGGCTGGCTCCCTATGTGCTGCAGGGTAAGCTCTGTACCCTTTCTGGGTCTTTGTTCATCAGCTAAAATAGTGGGGCTAGACCAGCTCAGCTCTGATGGCCTCTCAGCTCTGAAACTGAGTGATGTTGTGAGCACAGATGGGAAAGCAACTAAGGATAATGCATTCATGCAGTCTGGCTCTACAAGGCCTTCACCATTAATCACAATTCTCCAGTCTGACAAAATCCCTCCCCAAATAATCTCAATGGATGCTGCACACAATGAAGGAGAAATAATCACCCTCAATTTCCAGACGGAAAACCATGTTCTAATATCTATTAATTGTGTCAATCTTTTTCTGGCCACGTGCATATGCTGTGCTTCCCCTAGCTCCTCCCCCATCCCACCAACCCTCATCGTTCCAAAGTTGGGGTGGGCAAGGGACATGGAGGTGGGCAGGGAATATGCTTGAGTACCTGATGAAAGCAGGGTCCTGCTTCCTGGCATGCACTGCACACAGCTCAACAACGCAGAATATTCTGCATGTTTTAATCTTCGGATCTGGTCCTAAACTCAACGTTAAGACCAAACTCCTAAGAGAGTGCTGGGGGCTTTCAGCAGAAGGTGTTTTGCTAAGAGCAAATCTGAATAGACCCATACTTTCCCATCAATGCCATGACTCTGGTAGGGCCCCTGTACCTCTGTCCCAAACTGTGAGAGGAGGTAAAAAATTCCATGTGATGCTTCCCCTCCTGAGGCTGGGAGAACAGAATACTCAGCCTATTAGGCTCCATTTTTCTAAATATTATCAAAACAGAGCTTCTGATCTGAAGTCCTGATGTCTCCTGGTTAACTGCATTTCTCCTCTCTCCACACGCTTTTCTCCTCCTCTTTAGTAGTGTTCCACTCCCTTTTTTAGTATTCAGACCTCTCCTGTGGATTCCTGAATCCACAATTAATACAAAAATTTTCCAGTGGAATAACATTTTATACGTTCAAATATAGATCGGTCACAAATATCCTTAAATATCTTAATGTATACGATGTCCAGTCTCTTCAATTAAATGCACCTCAAAGCTGAGGGCCATGAACAATACATGCCCAGTGCCAATAAGCCAGGTCCTCAATCTATGCTCATGTTTTCTAACTTTGATGAGATAGATGTTTTTAATAACAGTGACCAGTCCTCACCTTACCTGATTAATGTTGAAATTAATTTTACAGAATGCATTCTAACCGGGTTACATTTTCTTGCTTGTAAGAGTGATTTTTTTTTCTTCTCTTTTTTTTTGATATATATTCATCATTTTCAATAATTAAGAAGCCATTTACCTAAATTACCCTTTTTAGGATGCTGAACAGGAAACTAAAATCTCTCCATATCCTGCAGTCACAATATTTTATGATAGCTTTATTCATATGGATCCACAAAGCTTATCATTTCTGTGCCAAAGAAAGTGGCTCCTTAAATAAGCTTTTCTTTATATTGTTAAGACTAAAATTGTGCTGAACCTGAAAACGAAACTGTAAATATGACTGTAGTCCATTAATAGGGCCTACGTTTTGCTATTTATTATATCATTTTACCTGCAACCAAGATGTGTTACAAAATTCTATGTAAGAAACTTACTAGTCATTCAAATACTGCAGAATAATTATCATTGTTAGAAGACCCTTCCTTTTGGCACTACAGTGTCTAACTCTCATAAAATCATATTATTTTCCAAAGTAAAATATTTAAAATATAAAGCCAAGAATCTGCATTTCTATTACACTTAAAAAATTTACTCATTGAAGCTATATTTCTTCTTATTACAATATATGAAGACTGATATAAATATACCAGTGCTTATCTTAAGAAGTCTAGTCATTTTTAATATGTAGGAAACATAACTTTTTTCTTCTAGAACTGGTTTTTAAATCAGCAACCACACTATTATGCATATCTGACATGCAGTTGCTTTGATAGGAAAAAATCAGCCTGTGATACCTTACTTGCTTAGATCTCATCCAATTATCACCAAAAATATTCAAAGAATTCAAAGATAATCCACAAGAATTATCAAACAACCATCAACAAGGAGGTAAAAAGAACATGAAGGAGACCCCTGAGAGAGGGTGACGGGAGAAGGTTCATGTGTAAAAGCAGAGAGCAGATGGAATATGCGTTTCAGGAAATTACAGGAGGTTAACATTGCAAGCACATGCCTCAAGCACAAGCATTATTTTTATGCACCACTTTAGAAAACAATGGAGCAGAAAACAAAGGTTTGACCATTTGCTGAAAGGAAATTTCAAATGAGGTCAATTCTTTCACACTCCTATTGGCTCCAATGAAAGCCAAAGTAGATAAGAGGGCAACGATAAAAACAAAACAAAACAAAAAACACCAGATAAAGCAAATAAATAAAATACAAATGTACTCTTCAAAAAGGGAATCTTTTGTTTCATCAGCTCTTTTTATCCCTGAAAGACTCATTACTTATGAAAAGAAAATTTGTTCAGTGAAGCTCTCTTAAAATGACTTCCATGACCTTGAGTATCCAACATTTATTTAACTCTCAGTAGTTTCCAAGTTGAGTTTAATGTGTTTTTAGTGCAAAATAGAGGTGTTGGCTCTTCTACTCTTAAGAGTCCATAGATGTTCCTTATTCCTGCTGAGGAGGTCTTGGCCCTCTCCTCCCTGAGTTGGGCCACCGGCTCTGGGTCTTCTTCCTGTTGGTTCTCCCTATCCTTTCCCCTTGTAAACAGTGTCTGGGATTATCTATGATGTATCATGGTTGCAGCAATGGACAAGAGTAGTGCGTCTCACACTTTAATGTGCCTAAAATTGTCGGGGGTGGGGGGGCGGGGAGGAGGAGCAGTCATTAAAATGCCAATTTTGATCCAGCAGGTTTGAGTGGGGCCCAAGAGTATATAGTTCTATTAAGCTCCCAGGTGCTGCTGCTGCTGCTGCTGCTGCTACTGCTGCTGCCGCCCCACACACCTCACTTCGAATCACAAGGAATCAGGCTGCACAATCAAGTTCTCAGATTCCCGTCTCCTCTGCTGATCCAATGTCAAACTAGCCCTTGAACAAACGGTTCTCCTTATCTGGATTACTATTTCCCTTGAAGGAGGTGATCAGATAAAAGATAAACCAAGGAATGTGAGAGGAATTAAGGAGAGAAGGGAAGAAGAATGACACAAAATTGTTTGGATGAGATTATGGAAGCAGGGTGGTTGTGGTGAATATAATATGATTGAGTGTAATAACAATATATAATTATATGATTATGATCTGATTAGGGATAATAATAATAGATAATAATAACATGAGTAGAGATTTTTGGTGAACAAAACACTAATAGGACAGGTTCATCCAAATGACAGCCCAAAGAGCTCTTAAATTTTTTCCACCTGACATTTTCAGCTTTTCTGATGACCAAGCATTACCCAAACCAATCATGTAATACTTTCTCGTGGGGAAACAGTGGTTAAGAGCAATGCCTTGGAGTCTGATAAGAGGCCAGCACACATATTGCTGTTACTAGTTAGGCAAGTTACCTAACCTCTCTACACATAAATTTCTTCACCTGTCAAATAGGACATTAACAACTACAGTTTAATTATAAGAATTAAATGAGAAATATGGTATGAAGTGCTTAAAGGCTGGCACAAAGTAAACACTCAATTCATAACGACTATTGTAAACATTAATAATAAAATACTGGTTCTACATATATATATTATTACAGTTCACTCCTGAGGTGATGACCTGGGCAACAAGGAGGTGAAAACTAAGGCTCAAATAATCTTTGTACAAAAGCTGCCACTGAGTGCCTGGCCAATGTCTGTAATCTTGTCTTTGGCTTGAGGTCTAACACTTACACACCAAGCAGGCAGTAAGTCAAATACTTACTGAATATTTAATATGTTGAATGCATATTTAAATAAATATTTTCAATAAATATTTAATTTAATATTTAATATTGGAAATCTCCTTTCTTTTCTCTTCTGGTTTGGTTTCCATGGAATCTGTACTATGGGGAACTTAAAGCAGACTAAAGAAAATCCACCTAGTCCCTGACTTCTGCCTTCCTGCTTATTAATAGAATTGCAATGTGTTAGAAGGCAAAGACCTCTGAGATGGTCTAGTCCAACCTGTTTCTCAGTGCTTGGGGCTATGTCACTCTTTCAAGAAGCTTTTCAGTAGCTCTCTAATTCATGCACCACTTTATATCCATTGCCAGCCGTCTGAGGGTAGCTCCATGTGTCTCATGCAATAAAGAGTATGGCTGGATCGTAAATGTTTCCCTTCATGTTCAAGGCTATGTTTTGTTTATTCATAGCTTTGTAGATTATTTCCAGATGGTCGAAGTTGCTAAAAGTTCACCAGCCTCTGGCTAAATCTAGCATGTCCACACTGACTTTAGCCACTCAGGATCCACTGGGTTGGTGGTAAATGATGATAAAAGGATGCCTAAGGAGACATCCCAAGTTGAGCTCAACAATCAGTGGTTTGAAGGATGGCTCTGTTTACCTCCCAGAATCTAAGTTTGGGAAGGGACCTTAGGGTTGTGCACACCAGTTTTCAGACTATGTTCTGCAGCAATTCATGATCGGCATCGCCTCAGAGCCCTGGTAGAGAGGAAGGAAACCTAAACCAGGGGTACTCTGGACACCTCCTCTCCATCAGAACCACTTCCTTTTCATCTACTTACATGTTGGGTTTCCGCTGACAATTTTTTAACACTGATACGAAATGTTTTTTTTTTTTTTATTATCCAGGTATCTAAATTCTTTCATCAAATGTATCTGCATATTAGTTACAATGAGGTTTAGCTACCAGTAACCAAGACACAAACTAAGAGTGAATGAACAAGATATAAATTTATTTCCCTTTCACATAAAAATCCAAATTATGCATGGCATGATAGCACCAGTTATGTGAGACTAAAAGCTTCAAGTTTTCTGCTCCACCTTCCCAAAATGTTTTCCTTTTCTTTGGGGTTCAAACTGGAGCTACAGCCATCGCATTCAAGCCCAAGCACGTTAGAGAGAAGGTTACACATCACCCTTTAGAACATTCCCTCCCCAGAAGCTTCGTTCTGTTTAAATCTCATTGGGTAACATTTAGTCAGGCTGCCTATGCACAACTACAAGGGAGGCTGGGAAATGAGGACTTCCCTATTCTGGTGGCCATGTGCCCCACTAAACATCGTGAAATTCTAAACATTAGCAGTAGAGAGAGATACTGAAGGACAAAAATTTCTCTTCTGTCACACTCTATCTTCCGTTTAGGTAGCTCAGGTTCAAAGCTTAGTGTATCTGATTTTCTTCTTAGATCTTCCTAGAGCTAGCGGATTAGAAAGGGATATGGAGATAGTTTGAAAAGTGACAGCTGAAACGACAGTGGCTGCTGAATTACACGCAGCAGCTCAAAGCCATTTACTGGGGGAGCAAATCAATATTTACAGTCCGACACAGACCTCGATCATGAAGGGAAGGTTACATTATGTTTGGCACATTCTGCTTAAGGCATGGAAGGACTGGCACACTATGGAAAGATTCCCATCAACGTGGTGAAACGTTTTAAAAGACATTTAAAGTCATGAGCTTCATTACCTGGGACATTCGCCTGACACAGCATATCTCACTCTCTGAATATTCCAGGCCTCCGATGGAAGCTTTGGTGTTTATATGTATGTGTGTGGGGGGGGGGATGATGGGGGGTGGGGGGTGGAGTGGTGGTAGGGGTATAGGAAAACATAGGGTATCTGGATCCCCTTTAGGTCCCTGAACCTTGAATGGGGCCTGGCACCTAGCGTGTGCTGAATGTGTATCTGCTGAATGAATAAGCGAAAGGACAATTTTGAGGGCCTGAGACCCAACTCTCCCTTGGGGCCTTCAAAGATGACAGGCTTCTTGTAAGAATGAGGAGCAAGATTCACCTGGCAGGAGAGGAAAAGAAGGAGCTTTGGGCCTACAGTGCACTGAGAAAAAGGCTCCAAGTCATAGTGGACAGCAAAGGAGGACTCTTAAAAGCCCAAAGGTCAAGCCTTTCTCCCATGATTTTTTTCCTAGGCTTTGCTATAGTTTATATTCTATTCATTATTAGGACTATTATGATCACATTTTATAACTGTTTCAAAATTTCTTCAAAAATAGTCTAAACCAGTCACAAGAAAACAAAAGTTATATGATTCTACCTATGAGGTACCTAGAATAGTCAAATTTAGAGACAGAAAGCAGAAGGGTGGTTAGCCAGGGCTGGGATAGGAGAGGAGGGGAAGTTGTTTAATGGGCAACAGAGTTTCAGTTTGGCAAAATGAAAACTTCTAGAGATGGATGGTGGTGATTGATGGTTGTACAACAATGTGAATGCACTTAATACCACTGAACTATACACTTAAAAATGGTTAAAATGGTAAATTTTATGTTATGCACATTTTACCACAATTAAAAAATTAGTCCACATATGAATTGCGTATATTAGAGAACTGCATTTCATTACAACTGTCAATATTTTTAAAAAGTGCTTGACCCATAGCCTGTAACAACTTTGCAAATACTATGAATGGTTTTTAAGCATTTCTCACAACCCACCCGAAACAAATGGTACCCCCTCCAGGTCCGCCAGGAGCTCCTCCCACAACGTCCTCAGTGCAGTTTCTAAAAACCAACTTCAAATCATTTAGTAACTTGCACCCTCATGTATTTCCTCCAATACCTCACCACTCATCAGTGCTCTTAAACCAGCTTGTCCGAGTTTGATAATTTGCAAACTCCCACTGTCAACTTGCTATCTATCTGAGGAGATGGCATAGAGCTTTCACCAAATTCTCTACAGGGGTGGTTCTCAAAGTGTGGTCTCCAGACCAGCAGCATCAGCATCACCTGGATCTGTGGTAGAAATGCTCAAAGGAAAGAAGAGTGAAGGTCGTGGCTAGCTATGACTGCCACTGACTATAGGAAGGTAATTCTGCAAAGACAGCACCAGGTTTTAGGGGAAGAAGACCTCAGTTTGGGGAAGAGGTAAATGAAAGCCCCTTCTGAAAAAACAGTCTGAATCCAGCTCTACTACTTATCACCTATGTGTGACTTTAAAATAAGAATGTCAACCCATTTTCTATCTCAGAGGGTTGTTTTGAGGATTAAATGAGAGAATACAAATAAAAGGCATAGCACACTTCCTTAAAATGGTAAACACAATCATACATGTTTACTATGAGTAATAGTAGTAGGAAAGCTTATAGCTATATCAGGTATCCTTAGGATAACTTTAGAGCATGAGAAGAAAAAATACAAATTGATAACTATGTATAGCCAAATCACGTATTTTAACAACAAAAAAAGATGCAAGCTATTGAGCTATTAGTTTAATGTGAACAAGATAGAATATTCACATTTGAGAAAAAGTTTCAAACCCAAGTAGTCCACATTTTCCAAATCCAAAGAGTCTAAAACTTCCTTTTAGATTAGGTCAGAGTCTCTGAACATAGTTCTTCAGACAGAAGATATTATTTAATATTCATATAACAGCAAACACTCTTTTAACTAATTTCATATATACTACCTCAGAGAAAAGATAATATAAGAAATCACCTTAAGTATAGATAGGTATTATTTTAGAATTCTACATGACCTGTGCTAAGGAGGTCCCATAACCAACCCCACCTCCATAACCTGATTCGAATGACTACATAACCATGTGCTGGCAACTAGTAAGTGGTTAAATTACATGAATTCTAATAAATTCTTCCAGATTAGTTGTCATTGTATAACCAAATATTTTGGGTAATGGCAAAATCTTGACAGTTTTGACGGATATGCTATCGGAAGAGTAGCAGCTTCATAGGGACTTTAAACAGCCTTAACAAGAGCAAAGAATAAAAGAGTTGGAAAGATTTACACTGAAAATGCCTCTGACAGAGGCTCTCTCCTTCAATACTGAAAAAAAAAATTCAAAAATCATCACACTACAGTCTTCTTTGGTATCACTAGAATCAAACAATCTCGACAGGCAGTTTACTCTTATCTCTCACTCACAGACCACACTACTGTTCCAGAGACTACTACATTTTTCAAGTGTGTTCCATTTCTCCCTAATCCCAAGTGATGCTCAGGCACCACGGTAAGCCACAAACTTCCTGAACTCAAATGTTTCAGCCAGATAACTACCATATGACCAGTGATAGCCATGCATACTTGGAGAGAAATCCTAAGACTATTTCAGTATTGAAAAACAATCATTAATTCATCCAAAAGATATATTTGTTAAGTATCAACTATGACTATGTGTAAAGCATATAATTTATTCCTTAATTCATTCTTTTTTTTTTTTTTCGTAATTTAAAAATCTGAGCTAGAGTTAACATTCCACAATATTAACTCTTTTAAAAGGAACGATTCAGGGGTTTTTAGTATGGTTACGAGGTTGTGCAACCATCACCACTATCTTATTCCAGCACATTTCAATGTCCCCAAAAGAAACCAAGCATCCAACAGCAGTCACTCCCATTTCTCTTCCCCCCAGCTTCTTGTACAAACGAATCTACTTTTTGCCTCTGTGGCATTCATTCATTATTTTTGAGTACCTTCTCAGCACCAAGCACTGTTTTAGGAACAGGGAGACAGACTGGTGAATAAAACAAGCTATGAGCCCCCTTAATAAAGCTATTCTTCTAGTGATTACATGCATTTCACGAAATTAAAAAAACCAACATGTATTTCGTAAGAACGAAATACATGCAAGAAAATACAATATACTCAGTCTGACAAACAAGAAAACCCAAACACACACACACACACCCATGAAATAAGCAAAACAGATTCAATATTCTTTCTTAACTAATAACTTTTTCTAGAAAACTGGTGTGTTGTTATTTCCCCTTCTTTTCTCCTTCCGGGCCTCTGGGAGGGTTGCAAGGATCAAATGAAACAGCTAAAGAGCAAGAGAGGACCCGAAGCACGGCCTGAGCCACAGTCAAACTGGGCAGCTAGCTTCAGAACAACCAGATGTCACTCCTTGTCTTGTGTCCACATGCTTTATGCCACAAACCACCATCTAAGCCCAATCACTGGCTTAAGACCTCTGCTTTAACTCTGAAATAATAAGCTTTTTGACAAAGAGAAGATTATCACCCAAAATAGCAGGTTCCAACCAAAATAGCAGGTTCCAACCAAATCTTCTTAGTCCCACCCAAGCTATGAGACCTTGTATTAGGCAGGACACAATGAAGCAATTTTACTTTTAATTTTTGAAGGCAGAATGTGTTTAGGTCCTAGTTTACTGTAACAAGCATTACAGGATTTGACCTCCTGGATGTGAAATGTCTTGATCAGCTCACACTTTAAAAAGTTTTGCTGAAGATTAATCACTGCTTCGGACTGACTGATCCTTGCCATTTCTATGACAAACCTGCTGTAATTTCTAAGAGAAACATTGCCAACAGGTACACACATATCGCCATACCTTCGTACATAGACATTACCCAATGTGTAAACTCAAACATAGTTAAGAATAAGGGATTAAACTGAGTTTGTGAAACAACTTCTTTGTTTGGATCTAACAGGACCATAAGGCCAAAGTGTTTCATGTAACTAGAGTGACCGTATAATTTATCATCCAAATGAGATACTTTTGAGAGTGAAAGGGGCACCTTTAACAGGCTGAGACAGCAGACATAAGCCTGGACAGTACCAGACAAATGCAAATAGACGTGTGGTCACTCTGTACATGGGCATCATGCCAGGTCCTAACCGAGAATGACCTCCCGAGTCTGTCCCAGAGCCTAGAATCTAGAAGGAAAGATTGAATAATCTATATTACATGTCAGGAAATGCTAATGGTTATAAAGTGATAAACTTTTATGATTGCTCTTCACTGCTCTTTGGATAGGCCTGCGTTACCCTGTTTTATAACAAATCCTGCAAACCTGTACAAAGGTGTTTAAAATGAGGACAGGTCCAAAGTGAATAAGTGATGAATATAAGTTAGTTGGAAGAGATTACAGGTCAGCATTTATGTGTGTGTGTGTGCGCGCACGCGCGCACACGTACGTGCTCATACATGTGTTTAAGTAGAGAGGCATGGCAAGGAAGAAGTTGATGTAATTTTTTCTTTCAAAAAATCAATGAGAAATACTTAAAAGCATGACAACTCCATCATAACTAGTGTAAGAATAATAACTCACAAGTGTAGAATAAAACACAGAATGATTTTGGGGTAAAAACAATAGCCATAACCTTTCCTCACAGTCCTTTCCTTATTTTTCTAATAAATGAAGGACAAAACTAGTTTTTCCTAAGCTGTTCACATTTACCTATAGAGAAGCTTTCTCTGGAACAATGTTTCTGCACTTAAATAATGGTACTGGTCTTCTTTACAATGAAGAGATTATCTCTGGCCTCCCTCAGGCTAACTGAAAAAATTATTCTAAGGCTATACATTACTTAGGTTTTAAGCTCTCACATAGCTATAAGATCAGAACAAATTTATAACTGATAATACAAAGAAACTCATAAAACTAATAAAATTCAAATAAATCACATTAATTAATCTGAAATATATTACTGAAATTAGATTTCTACGCTGTGGTCTGGTTCTTTCAAGTTTGGTCTCCCCATTTTACTGTGTGTCATGTGATGACTCAATTTTCCAGCCGCTTTTTCCTATTCAGGCTCTCCATGCAGCTTTTATTGTCATCAGCACCGCCCCATATTGTCATCTGGCCTTGCTGTGGCTGGAAGGCATCATTTGTAATTATATTTACCACCGTTCTTTGAAACGCTATTAAAGAAAAACCACTAGATGCTGGGGTACTAATAACACACATATCATCATGCATACTGGGGCCTCACAGCAGCATGTAGTTACATACAAGGTGGTCACCCGCAGAGTCCAGAACATGCTTACCTTAAACTTGTTTTTAAATTATCATCAAAATGAATTTCACTAGAATTGTAAGCTCCATGAGGTCAAGGATTTGGGTCTGCTTTGTTCACTATAGTGTTCCCAGCACTTAGCAAACCCTAGCACATAGTAAACAGTCATTATAGACTCATTTAATGAATGAACAACTGAGTGAGTGAATAGAAAATTCTCAAAGAGAACTCATGGAACTATAAGAAATATACCCATGGTCCTCAGTCCCCTGGAACCTGAAGGAAGAACACAGGCAGAGTCCTGCCAATAGGCTTAACAACTGTACATATACACTAAAAGAATCCACACATATACTCACTAGATTTTATATTCAACACTGAGAAAAAGCATTGGTATGAAAGCCAATGGACTGGTCTTCCTCAAGAATATCCGTGCAGCAAACAGGGCTCTTTGCCTTCTGTCAATTAGCAAATAATTGCATTTGATTAACAAAACCTAACACAAGCCTATGGTGGTGCAAAAGAGTAGGACTGAGGAAGGAAGGAAGAGGAGAGAACTAGAACATATTATATTAGCATCTACTGCAGGCCTGTAAACACTGTGGTAGGAACTTGATATCTGTTACCTAGTTTAAACTTCATAAGAACTCAATGAAGCAGGCTTTACTGTATCACTTACATTTTTACAGATAAAGCAATTGATGCTCAGAAAAGTTAAACAGGGTTCACACACTGAGTGGGAAGTTCACTTTTGAACCCAAGTCTGTCTATTTAAAGTCCATACTCTGTTCTCAGGCCATGCTGCTTCCTAAAAGAAGCGACACGTGGTGACGAAGGGGCAATAAAATAAAGAGTGAAAAAGCCCATAAAGAGAAGATTTCCTGTCCTGAAGAAAAATGGATAAATTAAAAATTAAAACAATACTGTCCCATTTATTTCTAAGAAACACAGTAGGAGCTCTTTAAAAGAAACCCCTATAATCCCAGCCAGAATTTAGTTTACTCTGCGATTATCGCCTTTGGATTGAAAAAAAGAGAAGCAGCAGCAACGGCATCCACAGTTACTTCCAGCACTGGTACATGGACACATCCATAGTTTGTAATTCATTCTTCCTCCAACCTGCAGAGCTAAGCTTTCCCTATGTACTTTGAATAATACACTGTAGGACTCATCCCTAAATAAAACCACATTCTTTCTTATATTTGCAAGAATTTTGTGTTAATTTTTTGAATTGCTCAAGAAAAACAAAAATGGGACAAAGTCTCGTCTGTTTGGGCCAACCAATGGCTCATAGTAGGCAGTACGAATTAGTGGTTAGGGCTGTGCCTCCAGAGTCAGACAGCTTGGGTTGGAATCTCAGAGTTGTCTCTTACTGATGGTTTGACCTTGGATAAATTTCATAAACTGGGTAAGCCTCAATTTCCTTATCTGTAAAATGGGGATATTACCAGTCGCTGTCTCATGGGTCTTTGTGAAGTCATGCACATAACGCACTTAGCCACATGCCTATCACATAATAAGAGCTAAATAAATGTTAGTTATTATTATTAGATCATGCCTAGAAAATATTAGTGCCAGCAAGGTAGCATGGGTAGAGACAAGCCACATCTACTATTTTTAGGTTACTTGACAACAGAAGATTACCATTTAATTGGAAGTGCATCTTACTGTAAACTACCCTACAACTCACCTTTTCTATATGCAGTGCCATTCCGCCCAAGAACACTTAGTATCATATTTGGAAAAGAAATCACAAAATATTTTTAATTACAGTGATGAACACTGTTAGCTGCAAACTCAGTAGTAAAAAATAGAAATGTTTATCACGGTGGGAACAGCTACTATGATGAATTAATATACCCACACAAAATCAGGTACTTCTTAACCCATCTGGTTTCTTCTTTCTTTTTAAATTGAATTGAATTTTTGAATCTATACCATCATCAAACTGCTCAAAAGGAAAGAAGCAGGCAGGTGGATCAGAGAGAAGAACTATAACTTCGAAACATCGAAAGAGCTACAGGAAAATTCAGATATGAAGAATGATGACAGATTGAGAAGAGAAGAGAGAGCACTGCTTAGACAAGTCTTATATAAGAGACTGGTTCCCATAAAGACAATATTTCCAATATGCTACTTCAACATACACAGAGAAAAGAGGGCATAAAGGAACATCTAAATATCATTATTTTTAAGAGGCTCCCTTTGGGTCTTCTCCTTCTTAGAAGCAGTGATACAGACCTAGAGGATAATTACATGCAATTACTTAAAGCAAAATGAATTAAAGAGTATCTGTACTGAGAACTTAAGTATACTTTCCCAACTTTGAGCCCTAATTATCTATTGTTTCCACCTTCCTCTGTCCCTCCTCCATATATGACTTTTTTTCTACAATTGTGCCACTTTATTAGCGTTAATATTTTCTCAACATACTCCAGAAACAATCACTAAGATTTAAGTAGTTCTTCTTATGTGCAAGTAGGTGATACCCACTGTGGTATGGGATCTGCTTTTAATTTAAAACATCAGTTTAACGTACAAACTTGTATTCTATATGTGACAGACTAGGCCAGACAGGTACTGCAATGAATATAAAAGCCAATCAGATGTCACTTCTATTTCTTCATTCAACAATATTTTTTAATGCTTACACTTATTTCTTTCTGGGCACTGTACTGGGGAGTGGGACAAAGGAATGATACTGAATAAAAGTAATGACAATTCATAGCTCATAGGGTTCATGTTCTAGAGGTTGACTTATATACTGTCTATAGAGAGCCTGAAGCCAGGTGGAGGAGACTTATACACCACCAAGATGCCAGAGTGTAGAAATTGACTGAGCAATTATACTTACACTGGATGACCAATAATAGAATCTAATCTAGTGATTATGTGTATATCCCTCCTACATTTGATCGTTACTGATCATCAACAAATATTTATTGACTACTCCCTATATAAATAGTGCCACATTAAGAGCTAGTAATATGGTTTAATAACAAACTCAACCCAGATCATGATACATATTTGCTGTAGGCTTGGGGAATTGTTGAGAATATGGGAGCATGATGGAGAAAAAATGGGATTTATACCTTCGTTCTCCCCAAAACCGTACTCATCCCTACTGCTTACCCATGCAACTGTCAACGGGAAATACTTGGGACATATGCATCTTTTTTTTTTTCATTATGGCAAAATATACATAATATAAAATTTATCATTTTTACCATTTGGGGGTGTATAATTCGGTAGTATTACATACATTCACACTACTGTGCAACTATCCTTTCTTTTAAATCCTGCTTTCTTATCAATGAGATCAAATCTGAGTGTTTATTGACACACTTTAAAAAAGCCATGCTAAAGTCCTAACCTCCAGATGTTTTATGATCAAGCTTAAACACACACACACATGTGCGTACGCACGGACACATCCCTAGGTAGACCAACAGAGGATCAGCAAATACATTCACTCAAATGTCACCTTTAATTGCTTTGTAACGTCTGCCGGAGTACTGTGTGAAAGGTGGGACGGCAGCATGCATGCTACATACTGATCATTCTCGGACTAGTCCTTTTAGTGCAGGTTCAGAGAAATGGAACAGAGCTCGTGCTCTTCGACGTGCACACAGCCATAGATAACAGTTTTGTGCAGCGTCCCCAGCACTTCTCAGACTATCTGATGGCTGCTGGCATAAGCAGCTGGCCTGGTACCAGCTACTCTTCTAGGAACCACTCAGCTTCTCTTGATCCATTTTAATTCACTCAACATGTAGTGTATTCTTGTCATGTGCAAGAGACACTGATCCAGATGCTATAATAATTAAATGATAAGTAGAATAAGTTCCAAACCCCTAAAAGCTTTCAGTGTAAGAGGAGGTTAAGGCAGGTACTTGAATACCTGATGATGTAAGAAAGGATATGATCCTTTCTATGGAAGAAGACAAACAAAAATGGAAGTATGAAGGAAGTCAAGATCACCAGTTATATTTGATTGAAGCAGATCTGGGCTAAAAAGAAAAAAAGGTCATAGAGTTATGGCAGGTAGAATCAGGCAGGTGAGAGATAGGGCAGACCCAGGTAGAGGGAAAAGTATGATCTATGGCTCAGGGCAGATCCATTAACACAAAGAGAAGCTCAAACTCAAGATTTGTCATAAGAAGTTCTTAGCAAACATTTTCAGCCTTTATTTTTAAGGATATATTATATAGAGGAAAAGATACAGACATGTTAGAGCCAAAAGTATTCAAATCCTAATCCTCCACCTATTAGCTAGGGGAACTTAGGTTAGTCTCTCAACTTCTCCAAACATAATATCTACAAAATAGGGATAATAATATCTTCCTTGGGCTGTGTGAAGGTTAACTGAGATGCAGTTTACAGGGCAGTTAGCAAAATATTCAGCATATGGCAGGTACTGAATACATTTTGGTTCCCTTTTATCCAAGGAGATTTTGAGTAGCCTATTGGACTACAAAACTGTGTCAGTCAAGATTTAGTGAAACAAGGACAGTATTTGTTGCTTTGAGGCAATTCAAAAGAAATTTAAGTCTTGAGAGTTCCCCCTCTCAAGAAATTCATCTAGTGGTAAAGAAAAGGAAATGTATATCTTAAAGAACCATAAGAAAAAAAATTCCAGTCATGAAAAGGAACCCATAACAGGAACATTACTTTAGAAACATACTTCCTGAGTGATTACACAATATTTGTTCATGAAGACTGAGAGGACCACTGAAGCAATTGGAGACATCTCTATAAATTAAGGAAGGAAATATGAGACTTATAAATACTACAAATACATTTGCTACTTCGGCCCTATTATTTACTAGCTGTCTTACCTTACACAAATTGCTTAATGTCTCTGAATCTCTATCCTCTCAACCATGAAGGGCAGGTTGCTCTCTCTTTTATCTATCTTACTTGGATGTCATGAAACTCAAACAAGATAATGTACACGGACAAGCTCTGCCAACCAACAAGAGCCATACGAAGGCATGGCATCATTATTACCAGCATCTCAAAGAGAACAATGAAATCTCTTACTTATTAAAACACAGGCCCCTTCCCCATATCTCCTGTGCTTATATTAGGACCAATAGAAAAACTAAGATGAAATTTTACCAACTTACAAAATAAAACCGGCTTTGTGAAAATGATTGAGCCTGACACACATTCATCTCTTAAATTCTGGGTTTAATGGCTGTGTCTGACCTACTCATTCACACTAATGGAGGTACCTGGGTTGCTCCTGCAGTGTACAACACACACACACACACACACACACACACACACACACACACACACACACATTCTGTTCTGCTTAATGGCATAAACAGTACTTTTTCTATTTCTTATCTGCCAGCCCACAAAATTCTCTGACAAATATAGAATTTTTTTCTTATTCTGGATTTCTGTGTTAAAAATTACACAAAATCTCTAGAACATTAGGAAAAATAAAAAGATTCCAAACATTCAAAAACAAGCAATTAAACACTGAACTGAAAACAGTTTTCCCTTGACATCTTAGTCTCAAAGCCCTGTCTGTCTTCTGCAAAACTAGTTACCAGTATCGCCTCTTCCTCTCTCTCCCCAAATTAGATCTGGCAGTTGGTACTGGTGGCTTTTAACTTCTTCTGAGAATGGTCTATTGAGTTCGAAAAATTTATTCCGTAAAGCCATAGCAAAGCCTAGCATAAATTCTAGTCCTCTTTCTCTCTGTAAATTGGCATCACCAGACCTCAAGAAGAAAATGAGAGGCTGTAAGGTATGTGCTAAACTGAGAAAATGAGAAAGATCGGGAGATCGTCCCTAGAGACTGTAATTGAGCCAACATACCACCTATTTCTTTTACGGCTGGCCAGGAGAAGCCTCCCGGGTCAGAAAGTGGCTGCAGAGCCCTGTCCTGGTCCTTTACACCCACTTCATCTTCACGTGGAAATGCCCAGATGAGGGACATTTCAGGCTCAGGAACCAAGGGGCCTGCACAGGCAAACAGTAGTGGGGTTCCAGAAAGGAAGGGGCGGGCTGAACCAGCAGCAGACCACGGGCGGCAGGAGGAGGCAGCACAGCTGGGATTAACGTGTGAACTGGGATTCAGTCTGGGCTCCGCCTTGTGCTGAGTTTTAAGGCACATGATGTAACCTATCATGGCTTCTGATCCGTAAAATGGGGATGGATAAGACTTTTGGTAATGACCAGTGTTTGGCAGCAAGTAAGTATCCACCAAATGGTAGTTATCATCAGCAAGGCACGCTTAACTATAGATATTAAAAGCTTAAAGGTGCCAGCTGTCTGCTGAGCTAGTTATCTTGATGCAAGTAGGGTTTTCTTAAAGTACTAACTCCACAGATATTATTTCATATAGGACTTCATGAATTAATTAAATTAAATATAGCACATTAACATCACTTTTTGTAACATGACCTTGTCTGGTACTTCGACACCACTAACACTCTTTTCTGAAAGGTTATCAATGAGATACTAGTTGCCCAATTCCTATCGTCTCTCTCTCATTTTCCACTTGCCACTACACCACTTGACACTGTTTATCTTTCCGTAATTTGAGAAAATCTGTGTTCTCTTGGTTTTCTGAAACCATAGGCTCTTGGTTCTCCTGTTACTGCTTTGATTGCTCCTCTTCCCTTAGCTGACCCCTTGCCCACCTGGACCAAGGCAACCTCCATGGTTTTTGTTCCCTTTGGGCCCCCTGGCATTCTATATTCTGCTCCTTGCCTATGTCATTCATGCCTGTTCTGGTCTTTCCCGACTCTGCTTTTTGAGCCATGTCTCCTTTTCTGAGTGTGAGATCCAACTCAATTTGTCAAAGAGACCTTTATCAGCCCAAACCAGTGACCCTCCACTGCCACTGCCCCAGCTAGAGTAATGCCCAACCAAACTTCCAGGCAACCAGCCTAGAAGTCCAGAATAAAATTAGACAAACACTCACCCATGGAGAGACTACATAGCAAAGTGGCCCAATGTATCACTCTTGAGTCACACTGCTCAGGTTCAAGTCCTGGCCCCACTACTAATTAGCTGCGGGACCATGGAAAGTTATTTACTCTTTCTGTGGCTCAGTTTCCACATCTGCAAAAAGGCATAAAAATAGTCCCACAACATAGAGTGGTTGGGAGGATCAAATAAGTACACTTCTCAAGTACTTAGAAGAGCACCTGGCACACAGCACTAAATGAATATTGGCTATCATTATAATTATGCTTCAAGAATAGGAAAATCTAGTGACTTAGGCCCAGGAGGCTTTGCAGGCAAATGTTTTATGATCTTTCATCTGCTTTTCTACTAGTGGATAAACCACGGTGTTTGGCAGGAACTAAGCAATTAATTAGACCTCAATGTTGGCTATGACTAGCAACAAACTATGTTCTACTGTCCTAGATGGCACCCTGATAAATAGGGACAGATGTTGCCTCCTACTCCATCAGAGCCAGAGAGGCCTCTGTTACAGTGGCCACCCAACCTGAAGAAGAAAGAACCACCTGGGAAGCTTTTCAAAACACATAAATCCCTAGGGCCCAGACTCTGAGACAATTTCAGGAGGTCTAGGACCATCTCAGGAATCCAGGGATGTCAACACGTTTGGGATCCACTGATTTAATCAATTCCCTTCCTGTCAAAGAAGATGAAACTAAGACACAGCAGAATTAGCACACTTCCCCCACATCTCAGAGTAAGAGGAACCATGAGGCTTATTTAAACCAGCAGAACCATCTCTAGAAAGTGAAACGAAGAAATGAATCATATGCCAAGGGCTCAGTCTCCACAAGTGATTAAATATGAGCATGTCTGTGTCTAGTTCATTACAAGGACAGGTAGGTTATGGCTAGGTTGCATGAATTCTTCCATTTATACAGAGAAATACAAGTGACAGATAATTCTGGCCTGTGAATTCATTCAGTGCCAGTAGCATCTAAGGCCAGTGCAAAGGAAATCCAAGTCTATTTTTATACCTTTTTATACCAAGCTGCCTTTTGGAATCTTCTTGCAACATGTCCTTCTGTGTGCCTGAGAACAACCTATCCAGAGATCAGGAACTAAATACCTACCAAGCTAAAGACTTCTCCCTGGAAGTTTCAGTAGGGATGAGAAAGATGATTTCCTAAGTGCTCATGACAACTCCCTCTAATGTTTGGAAAGTAGCTCAAAGTCGGCTGTAGTTTTGACAATCGTAGTGCATAGTAACAGCATCTACAACAGTGACCTCATAAGTCAAGTATCCACAGCCTTGGCTGAGACAAAGGTCTTCTCCAAGACTCTCCAAGGGAGTCCCACTAGTAAGAGAAGGCCCAAGCTTTACCTCTAAAAGGCCAACGTCTGACTTGATCTTTGGCTCAAATAGCCAAGTTGTCCTTGAAAAGTCTCAAAAACAGCAAGTTCAAGAGAGGCTCAGAGGCACTCCACCCAATAACTTACATTTTCAATCTCCAGTTGTTTTGAAATGTACATCTTATAGGTGAGTGCTGTACCTAGAACTCACCTGAGATGGCGATGAAAATAGATGACATAAGGGTGGTTCTATAGGTTCAACAAGGACCTCGTTTTTCTTTATTCCCACATGCCTCCTCCACTTCCCCAACATATTTTCTTCCTCCCTCCCTTTCCTTCCTCCCTCCCTTCCTTCCTTCCTGCTTAAAACTTGGTCTTCACCAAAAGGCAGAAATCCTAAAAAGGAGTGGTACTTTTAGCTCTTGCACATCTTCTTCTTAGAAGGATTTTGATCAAAGAAAACAGGGAATGAACTTGATATACTAAACCGAAGACCAAGATTTAGAGCAGGAGGTAGATGCGACAAAGGAAATCTTCCCAGCCTCATAATTTTGTCAAGGGCTGACCCTGACTAAATATGATAATTGTCCTCAATTTTACGGCATACAAAAATAAGCTGGGGAGGGGTGCTTTAAAAATGCTGATTCCTAGCCTCCGAACCCAGAGATTCAAATTTGGGGTGAGGCCCCAGACCCTGTGTTTTAGCAGTCACCCTGGCCATTCGGATGCACATGGTTGTCTCCAAAACTGCAGAACACAGCCTAAGCTCCTTACAGTGTGAAAAATGAAACCAGCGGACAGTTTTGTTGTTTCTAGCATTGTGACCTTGGGTAGGTCACCTTAATGTCACTGATTCTCCCTTCATGTGTTGTAGTACTTCTCTCACAGAGATATCCTGAGAATTACATAAGGTAGGTGTGAATGTATTTTTTAGAAATGTAAAGCAACATGAAATACAAAACATAAATCATCATCATCCATTTTTTCATTCTCCCTGATTTATAACCCATATTGAGAACATGCTGGCAAAGTGCGTCTGAGGGATTCCGGATGTGAAACAAAAAGTTCCTGGAGGCCCAAATTAGGATACCGTGCAGTCTGAGCCAGTTTTCTGGAAAAATCAAATGGTCTCTAAATATAATAAAGAGCTCGTGAAGTTACAACACGGTGAATTTTAAATGGCTTCCGCACTGCAGAGAATGAATGGGGGGACTAAGCACACGCTTCCAGAGCAAATAACGCTCATTCTTTGCTCAGACTGAATGAAAAACACATTCAATTTTGAAACGATTTTTATAGCTTTAATAATTCCTTTAATTCTCTTCTCTTATTAATTATTAAGGAAAATACCCACAAAACAGCATTTTTCTTTGAGAATCGGAAGGTGCTTGTTCAGTCCCTGCAGCTGTCCTCACCACAGGTAGAAATAGGCGCCCCACCCCACAGAGATCAGGTGAGGTGTCCAGCAGATCAAAGGACATGGTTTCATATTCTCACCTGAACTAGACCTGCCGCAGTAGGAAGCTAAATGTGTTCTGAATTCTGGAGAGCAACACACTAAAGTCAAATTTCCAAGAAATACATCAATCTTTGCAACGAAATAAAAAGGCGGGACCAAAACTTGCTTCTTGAGCAAGGATTTTAAAATGAAGCACAATTTACGCAGTTTAAATTTTCCTAAATGTAGAGAAATAAAGATGTGAAGTTACACTTAAATAGACGTCAACAATAAATTTAAAATGCTTCGAATTCTCTTTCTCTACTGTCAAACTGGGACATATTTTCCCAGGTTCTTCTTCCCAATTTTCAAAGGAAAAATAGGCCATGGCCAGCTTTTGTTACAAATATGTAATTGCTAACAACCAAACCACAGCAAAAGTCTCCTAGTAGGCCTCTCGTCTCCATACTGCCTTCATGGAGCTAACATTCCAGCGATCTCTGGGTTCTATCTGAGCTTAAAATAAATTCAAATTCCCTTCTCTGCCGTCCAGGGCTCTGTACAATCTGGCCCCGACATTGGGCCACCTTCCCCTTTCCCGTTGCATTGTAGCCGCAAGGCCTTTTCCCCAGCCTTAAGCACATCGGGCTGGCGCCAGCTGTTCCTTCTGCCTGAATACTTTCTCCCTTCATCTTTCCCTGGAATGTTTTGCCACTAAAGTCTATTGCTGTTGTTGTTGTTGTTGTTGTTGTTGTTGTTGTTTTCAGTGAGACCTTCCATGAACACCCTATGTAAAGTAGCTGTCTAATCACTCTTTATCATAATGCATTACTTAATTCTCTGCATAAGACTTATCTCCAGCTGTTATTTCTCTTGAACATTTATATTTTGGTTTATTGTCTTCTTCAAATGGAATGTAGCTCCATGAGAACAGGGATCTTGTCTGTATTGACCACTGTGGTATCCGCAGAGCCTGGAACTGTTCCTGGCACAGAGTAGGCCCACAAATATTTCTTGGAAAAGTGAATATGGGAAACAGCAAGGTTGCCTGATCTTAGGGCTCAGCATTAATTGGGCTTAAAAATGTATAGCTCGTAGACCCAATTAGTTTAAATTGCTGAACTCTGCTGGAGCTAATTTAGTTAAAACATAATTCAAACTTTTCCTTTGTTCTTTGTAAAATTTAATATTAACCATAATTATTATTACAGAAGTGTTACTGAAGTCTGAAACATACCCTAACAACTATAAGAGGTTTTGACTCAATGCACAACCCGGTGCATTGAATATACAAGAGTATAACATATGCCACTGGGCTTGAGTTTCATCACAGCCTAAATTACTTTGGGAATAAATTTGGCAGATTAATTCTTAAGAATATTATTGGGGCAGTGTATCTAATGACACTCTGATCATCAGAAAAGGTTTTTATTTGAGTTATTTGGTAATGGGATTAACTTGAATATGGGGGTGGAGGGGAGGAGACTCAAACATTAACTACCATTTAAACATGATTCTAGGTCTAGAAAAAAGCAATTTGTTAAGTACAGGTTATATGAAATCTTTTTTTTTGAGCCTTTAAATGAGGTTACTATTTTTCTAGAACCAATTGGTAGATGCTAAATATAGTCCATAAGCTCGTGGGGTCGGCGAAGGGCAACATGCATCCTGGTGATGTAGGTGGTTGTGCTGCTGACCAATTGAGCTTCCGCCATAACATCTACCCAAAAAAGTGAAAAGCAGCTATAGTGGCTCATGCTTTGGCCATGGAGGTCTTTCTATTTCAAAGGAATAACTGTTTTTTTGACTAATGTACGTTACGAGCTGTTAGTTACTTTTAAAAGGTGATATAAAGGCAAGAGTAGAGACCCGGCAAATAAAACTCAAACAGATAGTTTTTCATTCTGGTATGTTATCACTCTCCCCATCCAGGACCAGGAACCACAGATTTTGTTATAACACACAAAAAAGAACATGCTGTAAGCTAAACTACATAAACAAGCATCTCCTCAAAATTACAGAATAGGAAAAATGAAACATATTGCTTGCTCTCTTTATCTATCAACTGATTTCTGAGAAGCACCTGGCGCTTCTGGCCATTTCTATAAATTTACTTATTAAGACTTGGCCAAACATCCTTGAGAGAATGGAATAGGAATATAAGCTTTTAAAGCCTTAAAAAAGAAAAGAGTTTTATGATTTTCAATTCATGTCCTAAGGCATACCAATATCCATAAAAGCCAATGGCATCTCTCCTCATATTTATTTACCTACTAATGTCAGCCATTAAGTCCTCAAAATTTATAATCCTGAGGCTAGTGAGAGACAAACAGCACTTACGGGGGGCGGGGGGGGGGAACTTGGATAAATTCAGAATTATTATTTTAAATAATACCTTTGCTTTTGCAGATTTCTACCTCAGTAATTCTGGTTATCCATGCCTAAAAGTGCCTTCAAGTCACTATTCAAAGTTTTCCAGAAAAAGCCGCATACTACTGACCTATTCTTTATTCTGAATAAAGCCAATGCACCCCGTGGGCCCTTCTTAAAGTACTTCCAGAGCAAATCATTAGTAAAAAACATAAACAGAAATACACTACATTATAAATACACCAGAAATACAGGCACTCTAAATGTGAGAATTTTTAAAATATCTCTAATCACTTTTTTTCCCCTAACTATGAAGGGTCTTTGGGGGGTGGGGGCGGTTATCAGATTACACCATCTTTAGGTTCATCATAGTTCCATGCAGTTAGATTCACCCTAGGGTTTTTACTTTTTCTTCTCTCTCTTTTTCCATCAGATTTTGAAAAACAGTTCTTCCATTAACTAGATCTCTGGGGAATATATCCTTCCTTAATTGGCTTACATGGGAAGGGCAGACTTTCTAATTTTATAGCAATACAGAGTATTCGTGGGTGGGACAGGCTTGTTGAGCCCATCTGAGCCAGCTCCCAGCCTGACGGTAGTAATCCTCTGACAGTACATGGGCCATCTGGGTGTCAATTCATTGTTATAACCCAAAGGAATTTCCTGGGTGACATCATGAAAAACCAAGTGGAAATTGTGTTAATACCACATGAAACACAGACGACAGATACCCCAAATCTCCGGCACCAAAATTCCCCTTCCTCAGGAGCCAAATTCTGTTTTCCTTCCATTATTTTTAGGAATTCTCTCCTATCCCTAAGGTAACCAAGAGAGATCCCAAAACAGAAGCTTGAGATTGGAACACAAATTAGTTCCACAACTAGAAAAAAAAATTTTTTTTCATTTTGCAAAATACAGGACATAATGGCTAAAAGGCAAAAGCACAGGTGTGGGAATGAGATACCTGAGCACGGTGGAGAGATTCTAAGATGACCCCAGTGACCCTGCCTCCTCCTATTCATGCCTTTGTGTAATCCTCTCCCTTGCTTCTGAACAACAGAACATAGCAAAGTCACTCCTATGACTATTATTTAGTGATGCTCCTTGTTGGTTTGATGAAATATGCATCCATGCTGAGACGTCCACATGGCAAAGAGCTGTTGTGGGGGGAAGGGCAGATTTCAGTCTGCAACTTGCAAAAGCTGAGCCCTCAGTCACACAGCTCCAAGGAAATACATTCTGCCAACGACCCAAATGAGCAGGGAAGCAGATTCTTCCCCGGTCAAGCCTCCAGATGAGGATGTAGCCTGGTAGACACCACGATTGCTGTCTTGTGAGACCCCAGACAGAGGACTAAGCAAAGCTGTGCCCAGATTCTTACCCATGGAAACCATGAGATAAGAACTGCGTGTTGTTTCAAGCTGCCAGTATATGGTAATCTGTTCTGCAGAAATAGAAAAGTAATTTACTGAGAGAAGAAATGAGCGTCACAGGTCTTTCTCTGTCCACCCTGAAAAGGAAGCAGGGTCATTCTAAGTCT
The DNA here is from genome assembly GCF_014176215.1 of Rousettus aegyptiacus. Taxonomy (NCBI): domain Eukaryota; kingdom Metazoa; phylum Chordata; class Mammalia; order Chiroptera; family Pteropodidae; genus Rousettus; species Rousettus aegyptiacus. Next base: position 44,962,707 of record NW_023416306.1, on the reverse strand, counting down.
GGTTACAGAGCTCTTTGCTAACCCCCTTCCTCTGCAGACAATCACAGAAAGAAACACTCAAGTCAGTGCCGGACAGAGCCAGCTGAGTGTGTGTCAACCACTCCAAAGGGTGCCTATTAGCCTCTTAGATGTTCTGGGTCCTACAATGTAAAGCTTATTAACCAGCGAAACCTCTTAAGCGGACAATGAAAAATAATGGGCATCCTGACATGTTCTAAAATCTTATTATACTGTACAGGGAACTTCTAAGTAGCTTTACTTAAAATTCCTGGAAATGCAGAATAGTAGACACAATCTCTTTGTCCTCATCTGCCTATAGCTCATGTTTTTGCAAATACATTTCCATTAAATCTTTATACCTCTGAGTTCATATACTAGTTTTGGAATTAGAGTGAACTAGAAAAATGCCTAATGTGGCTGACTGTGTTTACAGGACTGCAAAACTTCACATGTCAATCTTTACCTATGTTTACTCCACATTACATTTCTTAGATTTTCAATAATTTCTTCATAGCTTTTTTCTAAGATATAAATTTCAAAAACTAACCGTGTTAAGGTTGCTTATATAAAACTACACAAAAGGTAATTTCAGAATATGTAGCCTCTGTGGAGTACAAACACAAAAAGCACAGCTAAAGCCTGAATTGAAACAAATTATATATAACTCTTGAGTATATCCAACATATATTCAGGAGTTCTCTCCTTCATTTATTTAATGTCAATGTCAAGTATTTGGCAAATAACAAGGTTGGTTATCTAGCTAATATTTAGAATACTTACTTCTTAGTTGAATTTTTACTATACATTATGATTACACAGCTGATGTTAATGTTAGCCCATTCCTAATTTTAATCACGCTACAGATAACCTCAAAGGATTCTTCTACTGCTAATAGTTGATGATTAATCTTACTTTTTGAGGAATATTTATTAAGCATCTAGAGGCATTAAGATGTAAAAACAGGCATAATATCGTCCATATAATGATGATAATAAGTTGCATGAAATGGAGTTAGATCTATATTTTGTATTATTGAGAATGTCGAAGTTCCAGAAATTTCCAGAGGAACAAAACATAACCAAGGTCTGGAAATTGATAGTACAGGTTGACGGTCATGGATAAACAGTGCTTAAGACAAGTCAAGAGTCTTAAGTCTGGGAGTTCAGTCAAGTTAGAGAATGTAACCATCAATCATGCAACAAATATTTATTGAGCACCTATTAAGTACTGGCATAGTTCCAGTGTTGGGTTTACAGCAGTAAATAAGACTGATAAGGTCCCTGCTAAGATTTAAGTTCAGGAACAAATAATTAACCAACAAGCCAACAACTGATCAAGGCAATTTCGGATAGTAGAAAGTTAAGTTGATTCAAATGAACATATTAGTAAGATCCTACTCCTTGCCAAGCAGCGTTCAGATACTAGAGATTCATCAGTGAACAAAACAGACATAAATTCCCACCCTCACAGAAATCACATTCTACCACGGGAGAGAGATAATAACACAAGTCATAATGAGTAGGTAATTTATATACTGTGTTAAAATGTGATATGTACTATTTTAAAATTAAAAGAACAGGATAAAGGTAATTAGATGTGTGTATGTGGAGGCACAGTGGGTCACAATTCTAAATGCGGCACTCAGGGTAGGTGGCTGCTGAGTAGGTGGCTTCTGAGTAGATTTGAAGGAGGAAATGTACTAAGAAGTAAGTAATGTAGGGTTATAATGGAGTGACTAGAGGGAGGTACAGGGGACAACTTTAGATGGAGTGGCAAGGAAAGTCTTTTCTGAGATGGTGGCATTTTAGCTGAGATCTCCGTGTTAAGGAGGAGCCAGACATACAAAGATCTGGGAGCTGAGCGTACCAGGGAGGGAGAACCACAAACGCAAAGGCCCTAAGGCAGGACCGAGCTGAGCACGAAGGAACAGAAACAGAAAGAAAACGAGAGTGGCTGGGCGTAACGATCAAAGTGGTGGGGCCAGTGATGCGGGCCGGGGCCACTTCATGTAGAATTAGGTAAAAAAAAGTGAACTTTAGCCCTTAATTATCTCCCCCTCTCTGCTATATTGTTATCCTCTCTCTCTCCCTGTTTGTGGGTCCTGTTCCTCAGTTTTAAAGTTCTATTACTTCCCATATTTAAAGAACACTACACCCTCCTGGACACCACTCATCATCTCTCCCAGCCAAGGAAGAGTCATGTGTAGCTTCCACCTCCTGGCCCGCCCATTTACCTTCAGTTCCCTTTAAGTGAATCCCTCTCCTAACACTGATCTTGCTAAAGTCACCAATGACCTCCACATGTCCAAACTCAAAGGACACTTGCCCTTGACTCATCTGACTTCCTGCTGCCCTTGACATAGGTGACCACACTTTCATTCTAGAAACCTTTTCCTCTCTTCATGACACCACATTTTCTCCTCAGTTTCTGGCTTCTCCTCAGCTTCCCTTCTTGGGAATGACTCATAAATGTAAGTGTTCAGGGGAAAAAGTTCTCAGGGGCTTTGGTTAAGTGAAAGCTCATTCATCAGCCTTGATGACCCAGGACAAGCCACTTAGTCTCCCAGAGACACTATGGTAAAGACAGAACCAGAGCAAGTAAGACTTAGGCTTGCACTTTTTAACTGTGTGACCCTGGACAACGAACCATGTCTCCAGGATTCAGTCTTCTCACCTGTAAAATAGGAAATTTAACAGTTGTTTTGCAGGGTTATTCTGAAGATCGAATAATTTATTCTTCTTAAATTCTCTGGCTAGTGCCACAGATGCTATTCTGTTGCTACTATTTTTCTGGAGCTCAAAAAGAGTACCTTCTATATGAATAACAGAGGAAAGAAAAATAACATTAAAGAGGAGAGAGAAAAGTCATCACTAAACCATTCTAGGTGGAGTCACTGCTAATGACTCACAAACAAACAAACTTTGCCTTCTAAACCTAAAATCTTCAAGTGTGAGAAGAGATTTCTAATGTATAAAATGTCTTTCCGATTATCAGCTGGAAGCAAATATTAATCTTTACTGAACAGTGGCCACTTCCTCCCCTCAAATGTATTTTATGTACTTTGACTTTATTGAGTGAGAGGCAGTGTGTAGTAAGAGTGGAGCTTGAGAGCCTGGATTGCGGTCCTGCCTCTCCATCTCCCCAGGGGTGAGACTGTGGACAGATGCCTTAAGCTTCCTGTGCTTCTGCTTCCTTAATTGTAATAGGGGACTAATTATAGTATGTATCTCATGGTATTGTTTAGAAAATTTATTGAGTTCATATAGATGAAGTATTTAGAACAGTAACTAGCATAAGTAAGCTCCTAATAAATATTAAGATGAGAACAATGATGACAACTATGACTATTTTTACTCCATCACTGGAGTTTTCACTTCAAATTCACAAAGGGATTTGAGATCAGATATCTGAATTACTTGTCCATACTTGTCATTTCCTGTATACAACGATCCACATTTGTATACATTACAGGAAATAGATATTGTTGGATGTTTTCCATTTGTCTCTCCAGATCTACTCTCCTTCTGTTCTGTGTTCCAGAAGGCTGACCTTCTGCCTCAATGGGCTTCCTTATCCTCTGGTTTCTGGTTGGATTCAGCCAATGGGAGGCACTGGTGATAGGTAAGAGAGAGGAAGGAGAGTGAGTCTGGGTGTCTATTCCTCTAGTTTCCTCTTTGTTGGGTCACCATGGCTGCCCTCTCCCAAAGGCCACAGCTCCAGCCAGGCGACCCACTGTCACAGATACACCTCCTCTCTTTAGGGTTTGATAACCTTCTTTTTCCCATCCCCTTCAGGCCTAGAGAGGGAAAAGATTCCCCACTGTTGCAAGCCCCAGGATGTTTCACCATCTCCGGCTATTCTCCATAACTCTAAATACATGGTTTTAAATAGTCCCTTCGTTTGACTCTCCTAAATTACCTGATGAGACCTAGATGGACACATTAGCCAAGCTTTGGGACATATGGCCATGCAAAGCATGAAGGAAAGATAGCACCCTGAATACTTTATATATGTGAAAAAAAACAGCAGTTGAGCCAGAAGGCTGAGACTCTCACCCAAAGCACTCCACTTCAAACTCTTCTGTTATTCGAGCTGGGAAGGCAAAGTGAGGGACTCTAATCCTCTCAGCATTTACTGTCCTCACTGACCTTCTGTTCAGGTAAATGTTATTTCCCCTGACAACTTGCAGGATAAGAGGACTTGCTGGTACTCCATCTCTCAAATGATCAAAGTTTCTCCTCCATCCACATTCAATCCACTGAAGCATTTGCTACCATGCCCTTGAGAACAAGTTCAAAGACAAATTTCTCTTAGTGCTACCTCACCTTTTCCAAGCTGGCCTAGTGGAACGGGAGTTAAGAGATACAACCTGGAGCTCTCCCTGTGAACAGTCAAGCCAGCAGTAATACTGAATGCCCCAGGGCTGAAGCTCTTAATTATAACCAGAAGCTTAATTTTAGAAGGTGACACCAGCAGCAGGTTTTATATTCACATTATGAATTAACCATTAATTGCATCTTTAGGTCATCCTCCATATGAGGAAATGAATAAATGTTATCAGCTGCCTTGGTGATAAACCACTGGCCCAATAAATAAAATTGGCAAGTATGTCTGAATACCCTGGAGTAGCAGACGCGGGCTAAGAGGCAGTTCTAATACAAAGAAGTTGTAATGCAGAGAATCACTGTTTGTCTTGTATAACACTTTCTGTCAATTTAATAAGGACCTGAAACACATAAGAGCAGAAGTGATATAAAATATTAAAATATCTTCAATATTGTCATGATCTCTAAAAAATCATGATTATGAATAATAACACTGAAATCACATTTTACTAGGAAAAATGGATAATGGTTCTAAAAATGGAGCCAGAGAAGAGATATTCAACATGGAAAAAGAGAGCTAGGACATATGCAACAGAGAAAGGAAGAAAATTCAGGAAAATCAGGCCAACCGTGTTGTTCAAGTGTTGTACATATTTCACAGATCATGACATTACCATGAATGCCTTCCTGCAAAATCCACAACTAAGCAAAATCAGCAACCTCTGAAGATGGTGTTGTTTCTTTCAAAATACGACGCAACTGATGAGCTGTAGTTTTATGTACTCAAGAGATATGCTGCTGACGAGCTGCGTACAAATTAGATTTTTATACAGAGAATCATATTTCGAATGTGCTTGGGGATCTTGCTTAACAGACAAAATGCTCAAGTGAATACTTTGTTAAATAAATAATAAAGCCCTTGCCCCTGACCCACTCTTCATTTCTGTGTATGAGATTAAAAGTTGGTTTGTGTATGTGGAGGTATATGTGGATGTGTGTTTAGTTTTTAAAAATCTTAGGTTTTAAGGCAGCAAAAGACTGAAGTGATTACAATTCCTATCAAATATTTACTAGAGTCAGTCAAAGCAAAGATATGAGAAGTCTTTTACTTCAGATACCTCGGTGCTTATTCTGAAGGTTAATGGAAAAAAAGATAAAAGTCACAATTAATGAAGTCATAAGAGAATAACATAGAGATTTAGCCTGGGAAAGGGCTTCTCAAACAGGAGGCTCCATACCCTATTCTCAGGGCCCTTGGAGCTGTAGGAGAATTTATAGGGGTTATAATTTCTATGATAACCCAATCTTTTGCTTTCACAACTTGCACTAAATTATTACTTATAAATGGAAAACCCCTCTATTTTGCATGACAGTTTGCAATTAAAAGACATTTTTATAATATTATTTTCATCTTCCTATTCTTAAATGAGGTCTGGAGTTCACTGAAATGGCATGGTTCTTTGCAAATGTTTCTCTTTTTAAAGGGAGTTGTAACCCTGTGGTGTTGAATTTGAATAGGAAAGATCCCCATGAATTTATGATGTCATTTATTTTTTAAAAAATACACAGTTCCCAATTGTCCATTAAGTTAACCTAAAAATAACGAGCAACCTAGTAGCAGTGAGTAGCCCCAATGGATTGTGGTCTATACCATTTCTCACTAAAAGAAACCAATGGTTCTTAAGAGAAACCACTGATTCTAGGTCTGGAGCAAGAAATGTGAAAGATAAACCTGGAACATCTTACCACACCAGAAACAAGGGAGTATCAAAGACTACTAGGATTATGTGAAAAGGATTCTGGAGCCAACTTTAACAGGTTCCTACTGGCCAAACTACAATGAATATAAAAACATCAAATGTGTTTAAATTTATGGCACTAAAGTCAACAGTAACAATGAAAATTTCTCTTCACTGGTCACCTGTGGAGGATGTGAGCGAACCAACTCCTTATTCTGAAAACTGGTAAACAAAGAAAAAGAATCAAGCAATTATCCTGCCCTGCAAGTATGAACTGCTCTTCAAAGTAATTAGATAGTTGACAAAGGGAAATTTCTATTTATAGAGAACATCTATCTAATAAATGAGAGAATAGTAAAATTAGAATGTCATTTTGTAATGCCCAATGTATTAATACATGTAGAAAAACCATTTATGAAATAGTATTGCAAAACATTATTGAAACTAAACCTAATTGAAACCTCTAGTTCTGCCTAAAGAGCATATTAAATGACACCACAGGGGACAGTCAACAAACTCCAGACTCTGGACATCTTACAGGAAAATCGACCAGCTTGTACTTCAACAAATAAAGGGAAGAGAAACAGAACAGAAAATATTAATGATAACAAACTGTATTCAGATTTAATGCCAGCCTATTTTGCATGATATATATTTGTAACACTTCTAAAACCATTATACACACACACATCCTATATGCATATGCAAACAAAATAAGTTGCTTTGAAAATAACTAGGAAACGATTACAATTGTAGAATATAGTATTTTTAATTGGGTAATCGTAAAACAGTGTGAGCTCTCACACTTGGTAAATAAAGCAAATTTGGAAAACTTAGGATAGCGATCCTCATCTGAGGCACAAACACCCCTTGGTGTTTATATTAATAATATACTTTTTATATTTGGAAAATTGAATGTTTTATGTACATAATATTATGAAGAGGCAATGTTTGTTGATTTTTTAACAAATGCCAGGTTCTATGCTGAACATTTTGTATAAATTACATAAAAAAAACATAGGAACAAATATAACTATCCTTATTTCTCGGAAGCGAGTAACTTGCCCAAGGCTACACAGCTAGTAAGTGGTGGATAAAGTACAGGATTCCAGAAATTGTGTGATATTTTTTTAGCCACCTCACCATTCTGCTTCAAGAAAAGCTTGATCAACTCATGTTAGATTCTAGGTATACATGGAAGATAAATGGCTTTTAACCAGAATTTGGTGTAGAGTGTCTGGGAAATGAAAAAAAATATATCCTTTACAAGCATTCTGGGAATCTCTTCAGAAAAATGAGATTTTTATGTTGATCATATTAGGGTATAGATTTTAAGAGATAAGAAAACAGTATCCTAAGCCTAGCAGAATAAAATAGAACAAAGTCAATTAAACCAAAAGTTAGTTCTTTTAAAAGATCAATAGAATTCACCAATCTGTAGCTAAACTGATCCCCACAGAGGAAACACAAATTATCAGTATCAGAATGACACGAGACATTACCACAAATCCTACAGACATTACAAAGATAATAAGGAAATATTATCAACAACTCTGCCAAATAAATTTGATAATGTAAGTAAAATAGTCAAATTACTTGAAGACATACAATCTGCCAAACCTTATTCAAGAAAAAACAGATAACCTGAGCATCCTTCTGTCTATGAAAGAAACTGAAATCCTAGTTATAAACTTACCTATAAAGAAAACTCTGAAAATCTGAAAACAGGAAGTACAGCTAGCCTCAGGAAGGTCTGAGATCAGGAACCGATGCATCTCTTCTCCTTATCAAGGCCCAATGGTCTCTCATATCTTTTTCTTTCCTTCCTTGTACTGCTTCTCTTTCTTGTTCATGAGAAATATGAGCCAAATATGCCCAGCCTTGCCTGGCCTCCTATCAATTTTATGAAGTCTCACATCCAAATTCTCAGAAAGAATGAGATTGATTCATCTTGAGGTCTATTTGGCTTTGGATACATATCTCATATCCCCAGTGAGCAGAGGCTGGCTTAGGAGACATTTCTCAGGGAAGGGGATTTGGAGCAGGTTAAAAATGACCAGGCCTCAGGCCTATGAGGCATCACCTGAGCTGATACTACTATTTTTCATACCATTTCCCTTTGGCTTCTTATTATTCCCAAGGACTGTGGCAATACTCCTGCCTCAGTCTTGACATTTGCCGTTCCCTTTGCTTAGAAGGCTCTTTCCGTAGATATTCAAGAAGGTGGCTTAGCCACTTTATCAAGCCTCTGCTCAAAGGTCAGGTATTCCCTGACTGCCATATCTAAAAGACCAACCCCTATGCAACATTCTTTGCCATTACTCAACTTTATTTGTCTTCAGAGCACTGTAAAAACATGGCATTGATAATATATAGGTACTTGTTAATCTATTTTTCTCCATGAGAATGTAAGCTTCATGAGAGTGAGAACTATGCTCCTATCACCAGAACTCTTAGGAAATGTTCCATAAATTTATTAAATAAAGCAGTAATTAATTTTTACATACCTGTTTTAACTTAGTTAACACTGTCACAGTCCATTTATCCCTACTGATAATATCAACATAGAGGAGTATCTCCTATCATGCCTATGCCAATATTTTGTACATTCAATGCTGACACTTTTTTTTTTTCATCTCTCCAAATTCTGCTGTTAGTTCTCAACCAGAGACTCAATTCAATTCCTATCAGTCACTTAATCACATTCTTACAACTTCAGTTTGGCTTTCTCTATCCGTAAGACCCAAATGCTCTCACTACAGCATTCTACTTCTAGAGGCCCAGAAATTCTGTTCTTCTCTTTCCAAGGTGGTCATGTCTTAGATGGGAAATTTAACCTTGTTAAAACTTACCCCAAAGTACTTTGCACAGTGATTTGCAAAGGATGTGTAACAAGTATTTTTGGATTGAGATTACTGACTGGTGATTTAGTACATGGAGCTAAAATAAGAAACTTAGTTCCAGATGATTTAATAATGATAAGAACATAATACTGTTGCACTATACGGGGGGCTGAAGCCAGAAGAGATGAACAATATGCAGTCCTTAGACACTGCCAAGGGACAGACTATGCATTGTAGGGATTAAAACATCCACACAGATAACTAATAACGAAAGTCATAAGAACAGTATTAAGAGGGAAAAATTCTTAAAGTCAAGGTAAGTAGAGCAAAACAGATTCTGGAAGTATGATAGGGAAGGTAGCTGTAGGGGAAAAAAAGGTCTTGAAGAATGGAGAGAATTATTTAGAACTGAATTAGAATGTAAACATTGCATGTGAAAAAGATATAGAGATGTGGCTAAAACAGTATTTAGAGAAAGTTTTATAGCTTAAAACACATTTATTGGGAAACAAAGAAAGTTTAACAATAAATTAAATTAACAAGCATTCAAATAAAAAATGTTTTAAAAACACAGCAAACTCAAATTAATAAAAAGAAGGGAATAATTAAGGTAGAAATCATAAAATTAGAAAACTACAAAAACAAAAGAAAAATTAATAAAATCAAAAGATCGTTCTTTAAAAAGGTTTGAAAAGATAGGCTCTGCCGAGGCTGACCACAAAAATAAGAAAAGATTCAAATAAAACAGAATGACAAAAGAGAAATTACCACAGATACAACAGAAATTCAGAAATAAAAAAATACGGAAAGATTTAAAAGATGGAGATGGAGGAGGCGCTCCAGAAATAGGATGCAATGGGAGCAAAGCCTGGGGGTGGGCATGTTTGGGAGACCAGGAGTAACCAGTTTGAACAGAGAAAATTGGGGATGGCTGTTGAGAACTGTGAAATAATGCTGGATGAAGAGCCAAGGTCCTAATGGTGAAGTCCCTTGGAAACCAAATTTCTTCTGTGAGTTGTAGGAAGCCATTGATGGTTCATGAGCAGGAGTAGGTAATGAAATCTGAATAGAACTCTGGAAATGGAGCCTTAGAAAATAACATGGCGGGGGGAGGGGCAAAGAATTTATATGGATTGGCGAGTGACTAGAAGTATGTGTGGGAATGGGACTGGGTATGGGGGCAGGAGAGATGTCAGATACTGCCAAAGAATAGAGCTAGAAGTCAACCCTTCTAATAAGCTAGGGTTGCCTATTAGAAGACACATGGTAATCCTCAAGACAACAGTTTTAGATGAAGATTGGATTGCAAAAAAGATATAAATATATTGGTTAAGAGGTGGAATAACTATAGCTTCATGTTCTTTATTATTTTCAAAGCATTTTTCATCTTAATGATCTTTACTGACCTGTAGGATGGGCAGGTAAGAAAGACTGTGACTTGTCCAAGCCACACGAGCCAGCAGAATTGAAGTCAATGTCTCTAAAATGATCAGGACAGGAAGTTGGCCAACTATTTGGAAACATCAGTTAAAGAAAAGACTTATAACAACATAGCGCATGAAAAACATTTTCCTTTAATTTGGCCACCCACTGCGTGAACTTCATTATGTGCTTGATGATCGAGGTTAGACAAGGCAAGAGTGCCTCCTCCAAGATGAGAAAAAAAAAAAATTGATAACTGCTTTGCCAGTTTCCTTTGTAGCTCAAGAAAAGGCACATGACCTGGCTCTGCTAATCAGACAAATCTGCATGGGAGGTAGACTGAGGTGCTGGTGATGCAAAAGGGAAAGAAAGAAGGCTCATTCTCTTCAGTTGTGTCAGAAGAGGTGGTAGCTGAGTACCTGACATGAAGAGAGCTTCGGTGATGGCAAGGCTAGCGGTGGTAATAAACTTAAAGTCCTGTAACAGAAGTCATGTGTCATCAAGAGTTCAGAAGAAGTGACATTTTCTTGTCAGACCAGTTCTGAGCCTTGGTGTTGGGTTCCGTTCCGGGAAGCTCAACCTTCATCCCAGAACTTCAGTTCTCCCAACAATTCTGCAAGCTACCCAGCGACTTTTCTGCTTGGTCAGCCAGAGTCACTTTCTGTTGCTTGTGTCTAAGAATCCCGAATGATACACATTAATACTGTAAATGTTTTACTTTATGATCCATTCATCAATCTTATAACCAGTTGAAAGCAAGTCCTCTAACATATAAGCAAACTGAAAATTGGAAAAGTTTTATTTGATATGCTCCTAGGCACCATTTCTCAGATTTACTAAAACTTCTTTATGATATTAAGTGAAAAGAGGCAGGATATAAAATAGTATACATGCTGTATTTTTGTTACATACATACGAAAAGATTACACCAAAATATTAACAGACATTATCTTGGGCTAGTGAGAATGGTAATGTTGATTTCCTTCATTTTGCTTATATACAGTTTATAAGTTTTCTATTGTGCATATGTAATTCTATTAAAAATGTTATTTTAAAACATAGAAACATGTTTGGTTATTTTCTGCAGGTATGCATATCGTTACTTCCCATCTCCATTGGAATGTTCTTTGAATAACTTCTTTTCCTTGGTCTGATATTCCCACAAGTGTTCAGAATCTACAGTTAAGCCTCCTCCACTCTGTGGCCTCATCCCTCTCCTCAGCATTCACCCCTTCTCCTGGGAGGGGGTGTGTCCAGCATGCTTGGGGAGTTGGGAACAAGTCCTGAGCATGTCCAGCTTCCATTCTCCCACCTCTGCCCGCCCACAGGAGGTGCATTCTGGTCTGCCCCCTGCCTGCAGGTACCCGCTGCCCCTGTTGTAGCAGGGCTGAGAGTGTGAGTAAGACGAATTCCAGACAGTCCTTGGAGGCTGCACACCTAAGGCACAGTTCCTAACCAGCTTTATCAGTAGCAGAGCTCCATTTGTCTGCCTTTTGTTTCTTCTCTGGTTCCAAAGTTGGGAGGGGAACAGAGAGATGTGATTTAGCGGTTCCAGATGCACTCAGGTACCTTTGATTAATACTGTTTCTCTAGGCTTCTCAGTGCCCTCCATGCCTAAGTCCTGGGACACAGGGGAACACAGGGTGGTCGACTGCTCCTCTCAATCGCCTGTAACTGGGGAGAAGACGTCCCACACTCTGATGTGCTGCCAATTTGGCCTGCAGTCTCTCTCTCTCTGCTGCTTTGTTAGAAACATGCATCATTATTTAATATTCAGAACCCCGCAAAAGGATGCAGCGCCTTAGTAACAGCAGTATAAAACCTGTGCCATCAAATAAAATATCTGAAGATGGGCCCTGAGATTTCATTAGCAGCAAGATGTTTTAATGGGATTATAGCTCTTTTTGTTCAGAAAGCAGGCACTGTTCAAGCTTAGAAAGCTTATCTATTCATCTTAACTGTTTCCTTTACAAGTATGTGAAAAGGAAGCAAATTGTGGAATCTCAAATCTGCAGTTCTACCCGAGCTATTTTATTATTTCTTGCCTCCTTCAGATAAAATATCTAAGTTTCATAAGTCATTACTCTTAAAATCTAGTCATAAAAACACACCCATCTTCCCAAGTTTATCAGCATTTTGCAAAGTAGCTGGATAAAGCAGGTGCTTTAAAAATGACAGAAAAGTAGCCAGCCAACTTCCAAATATTACACGTAATCTCTGTCTGACAGCTTTCAGTGTAGACAATAACCAAAGTCAATCACTTCTTTCTTAGGTTTCCTGACAATATTTTCCTCAAATTTATTCTTAAGTTATAACTCAAGATCATGAAAATGACAGTTTAAGATATGCATGTCATTAAACAGAAAAGCAAACCTCACTTAACCAAGCCTTAAAAGTTGGTTTCTCAATGCACCAGAATATATGTTATCAAAATGGAAAGACCTGACCACACACAAATACGCAAAACTCAAACAGTACTATTGTCTAAAAATCTTCAGATAAAATGTTCTGAGAGCATTGTTTTCTAGAAAATCAAATAAAAGATGCTTAAATGACCAAAGAAGCTCACAATATGTCTTTTCTAATGAACTGGGCAGACGGCTGAGTAGGGTTTTGGTGGCTGGCCTCTCAAAGAGTTGGGACAAAGGAGTGATAAGGACAAGGCCTGAAGGTCAGGGCTGCGTGGCCAGTGAGTTTCAGCTGTCGCTGCCCAGGCTGCGCCACACTGCCGGCCGCAGCGTGGGCCTGAATCCTGCAGCACGCCTCTGTGCACTGAGTCAGAGCTGGAAGGCACCTCAGATGTCCTTGCTGGTGTCTGGACAGGAGAAGGGCTAGTCACCTGCCAAGAAGTGGAGAGCAGCGTTAAAAGTCCTCTCTGCTGGCTTCTCATGTCTGGCCACTAGACCCCCGGCTTCACCATTTCTCATCAAGAGCAGGGCCCTTGAGGGAAATAAATCTAAAGGTTGATGAGAACAGGGACAGGAACAAAACTACACTAGAGACAGCGTCAGAATACATCAACGTGTTTAACTTCACAATGAAGTTACAAGAAGCACATGAATAAACTGCTCTAATGGGACCTAAAAGTAACTTTCCCATTTAATCAGCAGTTGATACTATAAACTTTACAATTAGCCACGTTTACATGTAAAGACATTTATAAATATTTTTCCACAAACTATGCATCAATATTAGAGACAAAAACTGTTTAAACACTTCCAAATTGGGAGACCACACTAAACGTTTCTCTTTGTAACCTATTTGTATATTTCGCAGTGTATAAAAATTATTTGAAAAGCCGTAACGAGGTTTTCAGCTTAAGAGCGGGGACCACCCGGTTATCGTTGAGCTCTGTGGCTTTAGGACCCCAGCGGAAGAGCTCCAGATGCAGTTCTTCACTCCAGGGCACTTCTTCACTCCCCGCCCCGCCCCCAACCACTGAGTCATCTTCCATTTTCCATCCATTATTTCAGTGACTGGAAACCCCATCCCTCCGGCAGCACAAAACAAACCCTGAGAGTCAGCCATGATACCTGTTATTTCCTAACTCCCACACCCAATCCACCCCCAAGCACTGACTGCTACCTGCTAAATGGCTTTCTAGACCATCTTTCTCCCCAACTTTTCTGCCAGTAGTATTCCAACTTACCATCTTCCTACTTGGAGCTCTGTAATGTCCTTGGATGCAAACCGTCTTCCAATCTGCAAAAATGCTTACAAATGTGCTTTCCCTTTGCCCTCTTTCCAATCTACTGTCCTAGAAAATCACAAATCTGATCATGTCTTTCCTATATTTTAAGCACTGAAATGGCTTCCTATTGTCCTCAGAATAAAGAGTGGCCTGGAGCTCCTGCCTGACCCAGCCTTGGCTCCACTGTTCAGCCAGCTGGTCCCCACTGTTCCCTCCACATATGCCCCCCACTTCCCAGGGCCTTGGTGCACCCTCTCCCTTCTTCCCTGAGTTACTTCTTCTACTCCACTTCAGTTACTCCCCACACAGAGAAGCTCCTCCTGAGTGACCCCGACAGGATGGGGTCTCCCTGTCACATGCATGCACCCTCACGCTGCCTTCATAGTACTAATCAGTTGTAATGACAGCAATGACATGTGTGTGGCTTGTGTGAGTGCCTGTCTCCTGTGCTCTAAAGCTCCTGAAGACAGGGGCTACAAGGGCTCTGCTCCCGTCAACCCCCAGGGCTCACACAAGGCTGACACACTGTCCCTACCCAGAAAGTGTGTGCAGAATGAAAACAAACAGGGGTAGATATTGAGAAAGGAGTTAGTGCTCAGATTACAGGGGTTAAGGCCTGTCTCATTCAGGGTCCTTCTCTTGCCATGCAATGGTGGCTGTTTCAGAGCCTCAGAAGACATGGAGGAACGTACGGTCTTCCCCTCAAAAGATCTCCCCAGTATGACCTCAGGGGTTATAAAGGGGTGAGAGAGGTATTATTTTAACATGATTTTTAAAAGACAGTGATAGCAGGTGGCATCCTTTAGGTATCTCATTAATAAAATCTGTTAAAGTAACAATAAAGATTTTAACTGCTATGGCTTCAATCTAAACTGAGAGAGCTGAGAAAGCGGGAATCCTCTCCCCCACAGCTCCCTCCTCGTGAATAAAGAAAAAGATCAAAGACAGAGTTAAAAGCAGTGTGGTATAGTAATTACATGTACACTGATTCTGTACCCTGGCTACCTACTGGCTGTGTAATCTTGGGCAAGTCACTTGGTCTCTCTGTGTCTTAGTGTCCTCATTTATAAAATGAAAATAGTATTAGCATACTCTGTAGTGTTGTTGTAAGGATTAAATGAATTAATGTATATTAAGTGCTTTGAGCCCTGTCTTATGTTTTTTATAATGAGTAATATATAAATGTTTGCCATAAATGCTTTAAGGTGTTCCTTAAAGCTTCTTTACAGCATTCTAGCTAATACATTAATTGTTATATTTTGGTTATAATGAGACTATTTGGTGATAATATTTAAAACTAAAATGTTAAAAATTAAATTATGCACTGGATTGTTTTGTTGTACATAAAACTATTGTATTCATGAAAATATTCTAAATATATAACCTTGTTGATTCAGATAAAACTAACAAAACGCCTGTTAGTAGATGGTTGTTGGCTCCTTAACAGTGTGTGACAAAAATAGTCCTCAAATATGCATGAATAACCTGGTCAGTATCCAGTGAATTTACAAGCATATGCCTCGTTTACCTTTAAAATATAAAGGAACAAAATTACATTCAGTTAAGTGACCTAGACAATAAAATTAATCAGAAAAAAATCAACAAAACACGTCTCCGCATTAAAGCAGAACATATATAACTACACCTGTCCTTGAGTTGTCAAGAGTATATGTTAAGGTTATATCAAACAGAACGTACTTATTATAAAACAATTAAAATGTTTCCTACTAGACACATACTATCCTGTGACCAAGGAATTCCACTCCTAAATATATAGCCAAGAAATATGGAAAAAGACAGAAATACATGTGCGAGAATCTTCACAGCAGTTTTGTTCACATAGCCAAAAACTGAAAATAATTCAAATGTCCATTCACAGAAGATAGGAAAACAAGTCATCATGTTTTTATACAATTGAATACTACTCAGCAATGAGAAGAATTACTAATGCATGCAGTAACATGTATCTTACAAATATTATATCTAGTAAGAGAATCTGGACAAAAAGATACATATGTGATTCTCTTTACATGAAGTTCAAGAATCATCAAACCTGATAAATAATGGTATGTCACAATAGTGGTTACCTCTGTGGAGGGCAGGAAAAGTATAGATGGGAATTATATGAGGGAGTCTCTGGGGTTCTAGCAATGTTCTATATCCTGATTTGGGTAATGGTTTCATAGGTTTATACAGATGTAAAATTCTTCAAGCTATACTCTGATGACATATGTACTTTATACACTTTACTGTGCATTTTACTTCTGTTATAAAAACATCTTCCCAACTGGTAGTTTAAATCGTTACTGCACTTTGATTTAACAAAATGGACTGCCATCTGAGTACTTCATGTGTCACTGGAGAATTGGCAGAGTCCTCTCTCTACACAGACACCGAACCAACTGCCACTGACTGAACTGTGTCCCCCCCGCCCCAATTCATATGTCACAGCCCTAAGCCCTAATGCGACTGAATTTGGAGACAGGGTCTTTAATGAAGTAATTAAGGTTAAATGAGGTTATAAAGATGGAGCCCTAATCCAACACGACTGGTGCCCTTATTAGAGGAAGAGCCATTAAGAATGTGCCCCCATGAGAACAGACCATGTGAGGACACAGCAATTAGGTGGCCAACTGCAAGACAAGATAAGAGGCTTCAGAAGAAATTAAACCTGCCAACACCTTGATTTTGGCCTTCCAGCCTCTAGAACTATGAAAAAATACATTTCTGTTGGATAATCCTGTGGTATTTTGTATGGTAGCCTGTGAAGACTAATATACTAAGTAAAGAAGGCTTCAAGAAAAACTCCATGAGCTAGACATAGGCCCTCTGGAGTTTATGGGACCCAGGTATTTCTGTCTGACTCTTGTTTCAAGAAATTTTTTTTTTTTTTTAATTTGTATAAGTTTATTTGAGCCAAACTGACAACACATGCCAAGGAGCAAGATCTCAAATGCTCCCTTGCTTTGAAAAATCTAAAAGCTAGTCAGAGCTAGCAAGACAAAGAGAGAGAGGGTTGTGTTCACAGTAAAATGCACTTCTATGCCAATAGAACAGGGGTGTGTGTTTCCTGTCGTCACAATGTGGGCTCCGCAGAAGCAGCCTGCTTTAGCTGGAGGTCATAAAGTTTAAAATTAGATGTGTTTAACACCACTACACACTTATGAGAACGGACTGAGCTGCATGAATGGTAAGACACCAGGTGTTGACAAGGATGTGGAACCTCCACGGTTCTCAGAACCTGCTGTAGGAAGTGCATATTGGTACAACCACTTTGAAGACCTCTTTGGCAATATCTCTAAACCTAAACATACACCTGTTCCATGACTCCGCCATTCCACTCCTACAGAAATGAGTGCATTTGGGCACCAAATTAAATGCACGTAAGTGTTCACAGTGAAACGACCCAAATATCCTTCAATGGAAGAATGGTTAAATAAACTCAGTGTAGTCACACAATGGGATACTAAACAGTAATAAAAAGGAATGAACTACTGATAAATACAACAACATGGATGAATCTAAAATAGTATTGAACAAAGAAGTATGCAACGGAAGGTTAAATATCTATATGATTCCACCTATATAAAGTTAAAAACAGGCAAAACTGCTATACGGTGATAGAGACCAGAGTAGTGGTTGATAGTGACTGGGAAGGGGGATGAGGGAGGATGGGGAAGGGCAGAATTGTTCTATATCTTGATACAAGTTATATGAGTTTTCACATATGTGGAAATTCGACAACCGTACACTTGAGATTTCTGCTAATCACCATGTTCATTATATTGTAATTTTTAAAAATCAAAAATTAGGTGAGAGTGTGGAATTTTTATTACTACTCTAGACAGTATTATGTGATTGATAGACTGGATTGAACTTTTCACCATTTAAGAGTAACTGGGAAATCTAAGGGACCCGACCAAGAATTTTTTATTCCAATGGGGAAGACAAGATGAGACTGGTAAGTGGGTGGGGAGCCATGTGAGAAGAACCAGGGATGGGTGCTATTTGCACCCTCTTGAGCCTAGCCCGTTAATAAACCTGTTACACATAAAGGAGAGTTTCTTTGTGATTCCCGAACAACAAGACAGTGTTTTTGGAGCTTGCCAAAGTTATTACTTAGGTTTCTGATTACTAATCAATTGTCAACATTAACTCTGATATGATAACATGAGAACCATGGTTCACACTTACATCAGCAGTTTACTCACCTGTGTCTGGTGTTTCTATTCAAAAATGTTGGGAAAGAAAGAAGTCCCCTTGCTTAGACCAAAGATACCCACAATAGCTACTAGCTCATGTTATCCAAATAATGGTTACAACAGATTATAACTACTTCTTTTGGCTATAGCACTTTGCTAGATGATACTTAGATTGGCTAATTCTCAACTATTAGCTTATGTCCATGAGGTTACAGGAATACAAATGTTTATGTGCAGGCATGTTGGAGGTGTGGGGGCGGGGAGAAGGCATGGGGGAGAGAGAGAGAATTCATTCCAAGATTCCACTTTGGCTTTTGTTTTGGGTGGTTAAAGGTAGCAAATGACCACATATATTTTTATCCGTTTTCTCTCATGACCCCATTTAATGCATATAAAGTCATAGGTAAGGTATAAACCCACAAAGAAAATATCTACAAACAAGAGATTCTGACACATTTCTTTGGAACTGACTGGACTGTAGAACCCCAGGGATGCAGGCCTAACAACAGATGGAGGTGGACATGATTCACTGTAACCAAACAACTAGATCCCAGCCCTCTGCTCCATGGAACACACACATATCACCAGAAGCCAGCAGCTCCTTCTTAGGAAAGACTGGCATTTGGGAATTCCCAGTGAAGTAAATGAATGGCTCTTTGCCTGACTGCCCCCCAGAGAAGCCACCGGTCAGCTGGTGGATGATGTTCTGGTCCCGCCCAGATCCTCACCCGGCCAAGAGCCAGCACTTTAACTTTAGGCTCTCACTGGGAGAGGTGCACTAACTTCGCTGTTTCATGTGAAGAGCCAGAAATACCTGATAATTTATGTCCCCTCTAACCACCACAGTCTCTTTTTCTCTTTTCATCCCCAGGCTCTTACCCAACAACTGACAGGTATGGAGTATGAAAGACTGACCCCACTGAGTCAGGTAGGAACAACCTTAAAGACGACTTACAGTCTAGAGCTCCCCCTCAGGACACTCATACCATATAATCTTCCCACTACCCCCTTCCCAACACCCCCTTCCCCCAGCATCTCCTTAATAAAGCAGAGAACCCACCCCCATACCAACCCCTTCTCAGCATCTGCTCTGACAAAGCCCAACCTAAGATCTCTACAGACCAAGCTGACTAATACAGACCTCCACCCAGCTTCAGCATCACGGACCTGCATGTGAATGGACAATCAACAATGACCATCTGAAAATCTCCAGATGGAAGAGAGCGATCCACATAAGCCATGCGATGGAAACAAACCCACTGTAAGTCCCCAAGTGGAAGAAAGAAAGAGGAGGGAGTGGTAAGAAAGGAGAAAATTATAGCAGAAAGAAGATACGGTAAGATTCCCTGTGCAGGTGACATAATGAACAAAACCTTAATCATCTGTTTTCATAAGCACAGTCTCTCTGCTTCATCTGGAAGTGCCTCACTCCACACGAGAAGCTGCAGACAGATGGTTAATTACCTCCCCACCACCTTGGAGTTCTTGAGTTAGCCTGCCCTCCCCACTACATGCTTTCTCTGTCTCCATCCACTAAGGGTAATTTTAAAAACAATCTTTACATTGCCAGTAAAGTATGTTGTGTCTCACCTGGAGTAGCTCAGACATAATAAGGAATAAGATCCTGAGCCTCTCAGCCTCCATTCTTCCTCAAGTAGGCTCCAAATATCTCACAGGACTTAAATGTAATATGTACCTTTAACACCGGCTTTAACATTCCATCTTCAAGGCTAGATAGCATCTACCAGAGTGGTAACGATTTATGCCAATTCAAAAGCACACTTTATAATTTATTTTACACCAGCTGTGAATCTTTTTTCCATGTTATAGCAAATTTATATATTTTGGCAGACTAAAAAAGTCAAGTGCTTATTCTAAAGCTGACTTAATTGTTCCCTTCCTTAAAAATGTTTAATAAGGAGTATATAGTGATGATTTTGGTTCCAATTTTCTAGCATATTACTTTTCTCTCATCCCTTAAATATACTCACATGCATGTACACATAATGTCCTCATGACAGAACACGGAGAAACATATTCATCATAGAACATTTGGAAAAATAACACACATGCACACACCGCCATAATTCCATCATCCAGTTTCTGTCCACCTCATTTTGAGAACATTTTAAATTTATATATTTCCTAATAATTCCATTCTCAGGCCTATATACTTATTAAGAAATAAAATGAGAGCTGTGTTCAAGGCTTTGCTCTTCAGAGATATCCACCATTCCTTGATACATGTTGGGGAAATATATATATCAAAGATGAAGACATGATGCAGAAATAAAGTACATTCTACTAGGTCCTCTTTATTTATAGCCCAACGCAGAGTTCTGGTATTTTGAGGAAAACACAGCAAAGAGCAGGGTTGCTGGCAGCTGAGACAGAAAAGCACTTCAGCCTGCAAACCTCCTACAGTGACAGAAAGCCCCAGGGACCAAAACTAAATGTTTGGTCACTTCGGTAATTCTCTAATAACCCTTTTTATGCTGAAAAGTTGATTTTGTTTTGTCTGTTTTTTCCCCCCTTCTTTCTTCCCTGAAATTCTTTTCCTTTTATGGTTAATGGGTGGGGTGGGGGTAGGGGGTAGGGGGCAGACTTTAAGGCATGAATCATATAGGCCTTAAATTCAATTATAAAATGTTAACTCAGTCATTCCTATAAGGTTTACTAGAGAATAGGTAAAATTTCTATTAAATATGCAAAAATAAGATACATAGAAAAGCAATAGATTTTCTAATCCCCATTTATTCAAATATTTTATTTCCAAAAGAAGAAATTATTTTGAAATAATTAAATACACACATGAATTTCTATTCAGCATTCATTATACATGTGTGTGCATGTGGATACTAGCTATATGCTATTATCCTTCTCAGTGCTAAAGGAGATGAAAAAAATGTGGGTGGGGGCTGTATAATTTGGAAGGATGAGAAAGAGATGGAAGAAAGTGGGCATGTACCACTTAGTCCAAAGTGAATAAAACTGTGGTTGCTTGCTAACAAGTGGTACAAAGTGCTGATAAGTATTTATACCAGGAGTCAGCAAGTGAAGTTCCATGGGAAAAATCCAGCCTGCCACCTGGTTTTGTACTGTCTGGGAGTTGGGAGTGGTTTTTACATTGATAGATGGTTGGGGGAAAAAACCAGGAGAGGAATCAAATTTGTGACATTCCTCTCAACACATCTGAAATACGAAATTCAAGTGTCTACAAGTTTTATTGGAATACAGCCACGCTCACTGGTTTACATAATGTCTATGGCTGTTTTGCAGTTCAACAGCAGAGCTGAGAAGTTATGATACAGAGGGTATGGCCTGCTGAACCTACTTAATATCTGGCCCTATACAGAAAAAGTTTGTCAATCCCCTTTAGAGAAGAGACATCACTTCTGCCCGAGGTCATTATGAAGAAAGTAACATATTTTACTTTTCTATAGCCCTTTATATCTCAATTGATCCTCCTAGCAGCCCCGTATGGGAAGAGGTAGAAAGGGCAGGTTTCGTCAGTCCCCTTTTTATAGCTGGGGAAACTGAGGCTCAGCCCAATCTAGAGACTTGTATGATGCTGGCAGCTAATCAATGGCAACACCATATTACAACTGTCCTGAGGCTTCACTCCATGGTGCTGAGACTGGAGAGATGTCGGTGGAACAGCAACACACAGAGACACAGAGGTGTCTGGCCCATGTGGGGCACGGGCAACATAAACAAGCAAGTCCGGCTGGGCCGGTGTGAGGAGGGGGCTGCTGCTGGGCCCCACGACAACAGAGACAGGGGGGCCAGGAGTTGCTGGGGCCTGTTCCTAACCCTGGACCTGAGGTGAGTCTCCCTTGCCCCAACCTTCAGTCACTGAGAGAACCTCTGAGAGCCTCAAAGTCCAGTCTGCAATGTCAGTCTTTTGCTGATATGATTATGAAGAGTAAATGAGATCATTATGATAAGCAAATGAGTTAACTGTACATAGTACGAAGCACAATACTAACTTGTTTTCATTCACTGGATAAGGAATCTGCTGAAGTTTTTAAGCAGGAATTGGTATGTACTTAACTTACACAACTAGCAAGCCATAAAGGATGCACTTATACCTGAACATAAGAACATTAGACTTTCAGACTAATTAATGCCATGGAAACATTCCATCTGTGAAACAAATTCTAGCTCATTTAGGACAAAATCTCCCTAAATATTACCTCAGGAAAAATGATACTTGTATTTTCAAGTTACTTGGAAGAGAATTGGGTGTAAAAACTATTTTCGGATTTGGAAAGAAATATATTAGGTTGAAGTTAAGAATTAAGTCATTGAACTGAACATGTGGAACTCCCAGGGTTTTGGGAGTGGTATCTTGGGAAAGAGGCAGGAAGGGAGAAGGACAGGAAAGAATTGTGAGGCGAGATTAGCCAGACCAGTGAGTAATCAGCCCAGTGAGGAGGTTGGGGCCCCGTAACTGGTCACGGTTCACACAGTCCAGGAAAAGCCACTAGATTCAAGAAACAAACAATTCATCTTACTCTAATTTCCATTTTCCACACTAATAATTTCTTTTTTTAGAAAGAAAATATGTACTAAAAATAAACTTTTCCTTTAAGAATATTGTGACATCATACACCCACACCAACAAATATCCAAATATGCTAAAAATCTGAAACAAATGGAAAAAAATTTCTGACATGAAATTATTTCACACTCTAAGGAAATAAGCACTCTTCTGCTGGCTGTAATACAATAGAACAGTGTTTTTTAAACTGCATCGTCAGGACCCATTAGTGCTGAAATCAGTTTGGTGTGTTGGCAACTACATAGAATAGAAAATATCAGTGTGTTACATATAATAAAGGACAAGTACTGTTGAGTGAAACTTTTGTTTCAGTGATATGTTTGTGTGTATGTGCATGTGTGTTTGTTTACATACTTATCTATATTGCTAGGCTATGATACAAATTGTATTCTCATCAGGGATCATAGTCAAAAATATTTAAAAGCCTCCAAAACAGAGTGATCTACTTTAAGAAAGTCAAGTATAAAAATCCAGCCATGTTAAGGGGTAATTATCTGTTAAATGAAATTTCTTTAAATGACAAGCTCTTCCTCTGCATTTAAAATATGCTACAATTTACAAGGAAGAAAAGGATTTATGCATGCCTTGTCACGTATACTACTTCTTCAAAATAAAGTGTACCTATTAATTAATACAGAATAGATCTCAATATACAAAATCAGAAACATAAATGATTATATTGTTCAAAATCATGGCTAATCATCTTCTTTATGAAATAAATCACTGCTGTATTTTTCACACTAATTAATCCGCCATGGAGTGGAAAAGGAGGAAGCCAGAGAGGAAACTTAACGGGCAAGGGTGGGGGGGTTACATATGTAAAAATTTGAAGAGATTTCTATTCTCCCAAAAATTATATTTCAGAAAACAGAAAGTCAACTTATGTTTGAATCCACACAAATCTCCTATATTATGAGGCATTCTCTCAACTACTTTTTTTCTGAATGCCAAAAAGCCTATTAACTCCAAGACAGCAAGAACTGAAATCGGGCAATTCATTAATGCTGGGCGTGATGGCAACAAGTTTTAAAGGGAGAAACCATGTCGAAAACATATTATTTGGTAAGATTGAAGTTTTCATGAACAAGGAGTGTATGTTTTCAAGGTTACTTGAGAACTATTTGGAGAGGATAGACGGAAACAACCTCAGTCAATGCGAGACAAGGATGCTGATGGAGGTCACATGATTGAAATAGGCTAGATGAGAGAATAAAGAAGGCCAAGGTTTCATCACTAATTTAAGTGAATATTCCTTCACAGTTGCCTGTATTGTATATCCTTATACACACAGGGCTTGGAATAAAGTTTGTGGTGGCAGCATCACACAGATATTCAAGAAGGATGACATTTTGAACAAGCTAGATAAAAATAAATATGCCAAGAGTAGCCTAATGAAGAAAAAGACTCTTAGGTCAAAGTGATATGAAAACATTTCAATAAATGATTTCGTAAAATGTGAAAGAAGGACATTGTATTTATAAATTAATTTTATATAATGTTAATTGTACTACATACAGGTAAATTAGTAAATTAAATATAAGTTGGCATTTCACTCCTTATATCCCAAAAATGTACATGTTCTAATTGACCTTGTTTAAAACTATCTCAGTGGAAAATTGGGGACCAATTTATAATCGAGGACACCTTATATGTGGGCATATACAGCAATCTGCACCCCGGATACCTGAGGATTATGGAAAGTTGGCCTGAGAGTGAACTGAACTGTAGGTAGTTAATGCAAGACATCAAAATCTCTAAATTAAAATACCAATTACTTTACATCCCTGTGACTATTTTGTAACTACCGACTTGTATTTCTTAATCCCTTCACCTTTTTCACACAGTTCCCCAACCACAGGGAACATAGTCAATAATACCATAAGAATTATGTATAGTGCCAGGTAGATACCAGACTAACAGAGGGGATCACTTTGTAAATTATATAAATATCTAATCATTATGCTGTACACCAGAAACTAATATAAAATAATATTAAATGTCAACAGTAGTTGAAAAAAAGAATTTATAGATAATAAAAGAATCAATAATTTTTATCAAACCAATTCTTATCTGTTAAAAAAAATTCTTTCAGATTCCTCTGTGCCATGTGGAACAGATGCTGTTTTTGCCCTACCTCCTGTCCCCTCAGCCCACTTCTGAGTTCACCGATAGCTCTGACAGACAGCTCCCCAGCACACTGACAGCTTCCAACCTCCAGCCTCCTCTGCCTCTCTGCTTATCTGCCCAAGGACTTTCTCTGATGCCTCCGGAGCTTGCTCAGGTTAATTCCCTGAAGTACCGGGAATTTTATGGCCCCAATATTAAATGGTGGACAAACAACCCAGTTTACCCACTGCTTGGTGGAAATCATAAAGTTCATTTTACATAATATCAGCAGAACTGAGTCTCCATTGCCCACGATGGTGATCTGCTCATTAGCCTACCTCTTATTGGCTTGCTTTCCTTCCCCATCTCATTTAATCTACTCTCTCTCACTTATGCGTCTTGGGTTCACCTCCAAATAAACTACTTGCACCCGAGTCCTTGTCTCAGGTCCTGCATGTATAAACTACTTCAGCATCATGTAGCTATTTTGTGTCCTCTTTGAAAAACAATTGTCTGCAGAAATCAAGGTAAAAGAGTTTTACTCTCATTCTTTACACCTAGATTACCTAGATCTTTGTAAATGTCTCATCCATTCCTTCCAATACATATTGAATGATCCCTTACTAATGCAAAATTTTTCTATGAGTTGTAGGGTAGACCCAGATGAACAAAACATAGTTCTACCCTCAAGGACCTAAAGAGAAACTCCATAATTAAAGAAATACAGAATGCAGAGCATGATGTGGCTCTTCCAAGAGAGAACTATTTCCAGCTGACTGGTATTTTACCACTACCCAGACAGAGCCACTCTTAAGTTTTCTAATCTAAATGTCTGATTGAAGATATCCATCTTTTTAGAAACTCCGCACCGACTCACACACAGTGCAGTCCAAACATGGTATGAGATGATACGATATAGCCTTATGGGCCACTGATTCAATCCAAAAGGCAAAACATTACATTGCAGGGTCCCTAAGTGACCATTCCACCTATCAGGTGTGGTAGGACATGGCCAAGTGAAGCAAGGGGAAAAAATGAGGCTTCTCTGCTGTTCCTTGATCATGCTGAGCACGTTTCCACCTTAGGCCCTTCACTCTGGATATTCTGTCTAGAAGCCCTTCACCCCAAAGATCAGCATGGTTCACTCCTCTATATTTTTGAGCTCTCTCTGCTCAAGGCCTTCCCTAACCACCCTATGTTAAGTAGTATCACCCCCCTACATTGCCACATTGTTTCCTTCCTCATTTCATTCTTCATAGGACTTTTACCACCATCTGACATGTTACATATTTGCTTATTTATTTATTTTTAAATCTCCTCCCACTGAAAGGTTGGTGATAGTAAGGACTTAGCTCATTCCACCCCCCTCCCCCACCCCCATATCTTGCACCTAAAATAGTATCTGGCCCAAGGAAGGTGCTCAATGAATATTTGTTGAATGAATGAATAAGTGATTTAATCATTATAACCTCAAAAACCACAGTTGAAGTTTCATAATCTTGTCTGGAGTCATGACACAGACCCTAACTCAAGGGTCTAAAATGTACAAAATTATTTTGTGAAAAATTTTTTTTTGGTAAAGCTACAACATATGTAGGAGATATGAATAAATAAAATTGTTTTAATTCTATCATACATTTGTACAGGCCGTAGAATGCAATTCAGTCAACGTCCATGGTGTAAATAAGAAAGCCTGAAATTTTAGAATTGAGATACTATAGTTAGCTTATTAAAAAAATAAACTTATGTATTCGTATGGCAAATATTTATTGAGTGCTTATGATGGGGATGGTGTTGAGTGAGGTGCTATGTTTGATTTTTCTTCTGAAAATCAACTTTACACTTCACTGTAAAGCCATATCCTGCCGTTATAGTGAAAGCTCACCTTTTTGAACACATTTATGCTTTTTTCCATTATTTTACCATAAGCTTTATTTATTTAAGTCAGCAATCCCTCAGAGAGAATAGTCATAGGAAATACTCCACGGGGGTATTCTTTTATGTGGCTAATTTTGAAGGTAAATATTTCTCTGTTTTCATTGAGTTTAAGAGAAAGAAGAAACACTGTATTTAACATTTAATGTTCACTATTACAAAAATTACATAAGTAGTAGCCAAATTCTAATTACACAGGGCTAATTGGTTCCACTACAAATTCATGCTCTCCAAATGCAGGAAGCCCTCAGAGTTGAGTGATAATCTTTTATTCACCAGTGTATTTCCACAGAGCACACTCCAAGTCTTTGTTATTCTTTTCATGGTCTCAAGCTGCCTACTCCTCTTTTGACTTTATACTTAGAAGATGATGGCCAAAATCTTTTTGTTCTACCTCAAAATTCCCACTGTTTCTTTCTCAAGAGTCTTTCCTTTGGTATTATCCAGTATATTTCCATCTTCTTGAAGCTTCCATTTCCTCAGTTTAGCTTTCCCTTACTTTTTTGATCTCTCTTCCCTTCAATTGATTCTTCTCCACTTACAAAGTAGGCTCAAGTCCTCTTATACTAACAGCACTACTTTCTTTCTACTACGCCACTGTTCTGATACATCAAATTCTCTCCTTCTCTGTCACTACCTGACTTCCTAAAAAGGAAGCCTGTCTTTGCTGTTTTCCATGTACACGCAAAATATATGTACATGTACAGTCTTCAAGCCCTTGCGGCTTGGCTACCTCTTAAACAAACATAATCAAGGATAGCCAGGCATCAAATCCAATGGCTTTTCCTTCACTGTACCCCCAAATCCATGGGGTGCGCTGTATGAATGATGTATGGATGATAGGAGCTTTCCTCAACTTTCCTAGCTTCCATGACACCATGCTATTTCCATCATTTTTCTCCAACTGCCCTTTGTTTAATATTGTTCTCTTCTTTTTTCTGTCTAACATATAGAGATCCCCCAGGGATCCTATCCCTACCTTTGCTTCTTCCCACTCCATTTTATTTATTATCCATTGCTGAGATATCAATATTGCTCCTAAATAGATATTTTACTAATCTCTCTTCATAGTTCTAACCTCTCTCCAAAGACCAACACCTGCATTGTAATCACTTCATTTGGACAAACTGGTCATGCCCCAAATAAAACTTCATTTTTCTCCACTTCTTTTTCCTCTTCTTCTTCATACTCCTCTGAACCTTTTGACAATGACCCAATCATTCCCTCAGCTGAGCCTGACAATGACCTTCAACTTCTCTGCTCAGGTTTAGACTACTCCTGTGCCAATGACCCAATCATTCTCTCAACTGAGCCTGACAATGACCTTCAACTTCTCTGCTCAGGTTTAGACTACTCCTGTACCCTGTCTCTTGTGTCTGTCTCTTCCTCTTCACTCCCACTGCCTCATTTTCTCTGACCCCCTCATTTGACTAGAGTCGACCTTGTCTCTCTACTGCCAGTCTTTTCTCATTCCATAACAATCAACACAATGCTACGAGACCATCGCTTTAAAGCAGGGATCTGACCCTGTTGACCTTCCTCTTCAGAAATCTTCCATGGCTTCTTGGTACTTACTAAATAAAATCCTCATGCAAGTTGCTCTACAACCTGGAAACAACTTCTCTTTCTCATCTCATTACCTGTCTCATTACATCTCTTGGCATCCTCTGCACTCCAGCCAAAGCATACCATTCTTTGCTCCCTGTGCAGGCACACACCTTCCCACCACTAAGCCTCTGCTACACGTTCCTCCCCTAAATGTGCCCTTCCTTCCCTGCCAGTCCAAATGCCACCTACATAAAGTCAGCTCAACTGCTACCTCTTCCATGTAATCTTCCCTAATTCTTTCATTTGAAGTCAGTGTTGTAACCTGCAAACTCCCACAGCACTGCAGGAATGTGGCTTTTCAGCACGTAACCATTTTCCACCATTTTTATAGTTCGTTAGCCACATGCTTTGTCTCTCCTTCTAGGCCTTGAACTTCCTTAGGGCAGGATTTAAGTCTCCTATTCTTCAAATCTCAAGCTCTCTCAACATTTCCCAAATTCTAGTCAAAGGTATATAATGCCTGAGATGTAGTAGGCAAGTAACATATATTCGTAGGTTAATGACGGTAACCCAAAGGGTTAACTGTGGATTTTAGGCTTGAAATTATATGTTTTAGCAACAATTACTCTTTCCTTGTAGACTACAAGTCCCATCTCTCCACATGGTGCCATAGTTTATTCCTTTTGGCCCCACAGATCGATTTTCAAACGTCTTTTATTTTCAAGCTTCTGAAAAACAAACTTCTTTAAGACACACAATAATGAAAAAGAAAAGCATTACTCCTACTGCAAGTGAAGCAAATGCATCTATACAAAACAAATGTGACTGGCTGCAGGCTACAGCAAAAGGTACAACTGTTTACCAGACTAAATCACAGGATTCAAGCAGCCAAAGTAACCTTACTAATCCAATCTAGCAGTCAGGCATTGCACTTAAAAATGATCACATTTGAGTTAAAAAGGAAATCATTAATTCCTGAGTCATCAATTGTGCTGCTGAATAATTCCTCTTTTTCTAAACAGTTTATTTACCTTGGTAATTCCTAATATTGTTAAACTTTCTTGTTAGACATTTACATCTCTGGGTTTCACTAGCAAATATAAAGATAACTTCTAAAACAAAACAAAACCTCTTAAATTCCTTAAGTACTTTTCTCAGAAAGAAATTGGCAGAATGAACAAGAGAGGAAAGAACTAAGATTCAAAATTCATTTTTATAAATCTATCCTTAAATCTTGGATGAGCTCCAACAACCTCACATTAAAATTTCAGAAGGCTTGACTTGAAGGACATAGGGAAGTTTAATGTTCACAGCTTCAAGAGCACCTGGTCTGCACATCATCATTAAGAAAAAGATAAATGGGAAGAAAAAAAAAACCATGTGGATAGCCTTGGTTTTATCAATATAACAATATGCAACCTTTGCTAAAACAAAATAAAATTTTTTTTTTTTAAAAAAAGAGAAAGAAACCTCTAATGCCACTTTGTTGTGTATTTACTTGAGTAGCCATGGCTGTTACAGGCTTTTCAAAGAGGACAGGGGCAGCCAGTTTGGATTCTGCCAGCAATACAGTAAAATTCAAGGTGTTATGGTTCAAATATGTTCTAAGCAGGTTAATCTAGTCACACAACATTTTAATAAAGAAGTATCAAGATACTGAGTTAAAGGTGCACTCATTCCCACAACTACCACAGGAGAATACGGGAACTGGGGCGTCAAACTGCAGTGGACACACACATGAATATGCTATCTCCCTTCCTATCTCTCTATCCAACCCCACACAAGCCTATCTTTACTACGCAGAGACAATTAAACGGCTATAGATTCTACATGCAATTCTGTGTCCTGGTTCCCACTGGGTGACGTTGCCAGCCTGACATTTTCCAAATTCCGTACTAGCAAGCTACATTGGTTAGGAAAGCAGACAAATGATCCTGGACCCTATTACCTTGGGTCTTGGGAGATTTCAGTTTCCGAATGATACATGGTACCACCTAGCCATTGTGAAAGCTGGGAGAGCGGATGTCACTAGCAATAGAAATAAAGTATCCCTTTTCCTAAGGAAAACGCCCTGTCTGCGTGATGATGACCAAGGGGGGGTACCAAACATCACTCAGTATGATTTTTTTCCTTCTTTTTTAATACTCGCCCCCAACCCTGCCACACACACACACCACCAAATTCACACCTCCAGAGTTGATTCTACAAGAACCAACATAAAGATCACCCATTCTTAAGCCATTAGGTTTCCAGTGTTTAAATGTGGAAGGGGAAGGTCTACTTGACATTCAAAGTTGTGGGGACTGAGAAAGGAATGTGGCCATTAAAGACCCTTCTCCTTCATTTCAGACAGGAGATAAACAATAGAAATTGCAGAGTCAGGATGTCTAAGACCCTTACAGAACAGGGGCTGAGGAGAGAAGTGTCACAGGATGGAAGCTCCCTTCAAAACCAGAGATGCCAGCAAGCCCAGAGGGGCAACCATTATCCTATTTCTCAGCCAAGCGCCCAAAGCCACACATACACTTCCACATCCCCATGTCAAGAAGCCAGAGAAAGGGGAAGTGAGACTCTCTACACCGCACCATCCACACGCAGGAGCAGAACAGAGACTGTACTCAGAGTGGCAGGGTCAAATTAACAAACAACTGTCCCACAGTCAGCGGTGACGGCAAGTCAGGGCACCAGCAGATCTCCGGGTTTGGAGCACAGCTGGAAGAACGTGGATGCAATCGCACGAGTACACACACTCACACACGGGATTTTACAAATCCGCCCCTACCCCCACCGCCTCCCTCCTCACTCACAGACCAAGTGCCTCCTGCCCACTTCGTCGTTGCCATCACCACACTCTTTTTCCCAGAGAGTCAGCGGAGAGATGAGGGATCCTAGCGGGGATTCCTGGAAATGTCATCCCCTAACACCTTCGGTCAGCCACCCCCAATCCCTTGACTGTATCTTTTTACACACACACACACACACACACACACACACACACTCCTACCATGTCTGTCATCTGGTCTGCCTGCTGCCCCAAGACCCCCGCATCCCAACGAGCATCGGACACCAGGCGTCCCTACCTTCAACGCCCCCTTCCACCGCCCCGTTGGCTCGCTGGCTAAAGGAACTTCCCCCTGGATGTCGCCGGCTGTCCCCGCTCATCCGCACTATTGTTCCACGCAGCCCCTCTCGCACCCCAGGGTGCCCTTCGGCGAGGACCTGGGCTCCGTCGGGGGCGGCATCAGCGCCAGGCGCCTCCATTCACCCACCCCTCCTTGGCGGTGGTACCTTGCCTGACAGCTGGGTTCGCGGGCCCGCGGGAGCAGGCGGCGCTAATGACAGCGTTGGTGCCAAGCCTGGGAATAAAGCTCCGCTCCAGCCGCTCCTACCTCCAGCGCCACCATCTTCTCCCGGCGCCGCCGCTGCCTCTGCCGCCGCCAGGACCGCAGCCGTGTTAGCCCAGCTCCCGCTAGGGCTCCGCAGCCGCCGCTCGGGCCCCTCCGGTCCTGCGGCCCCACCCCCTTCTCCCCACCCTCCCGCCCCTCGTGACGCGCGCCGGGGCCGAGCCTGCCCGCCTGCGCGGGAGGGCGCGCGGGGAGAGAGCGCGCGCGCACACGCCGCGCGCTAGTAGCGCCCCTGCCTCCCACGCCCACCCGCGTGCGCGCGCGGCGCGAGCCCGAGGCAGCGGGGCGCGGTCCTGCACCCAGCGTCCGCCACTGCGCCTCCGCCCCGCGCGGGTGGGCGTGCGGGGTTCTGGCGCTTCTCGCTGCCGCTCGCGCTCCGGTCTCGTCTGAGCTCCTGCCCCGCCCCCCGCCTTCGGCTCCCGGTCGGGCGCACGGAGCGCTAAAGGTGGTCGCGTGCCCGAGGGGACTGATGGGGTCCTCTAGCCTCTTCGGCGGAAGCCTAAGGGGGTGTCCGGTTTTTGAAGCAGCAGCTGTGGGCAACCTCTGCGCGCAGCAACAGACCACGCGGCAGGACCATGAAGCCGAGCAGCGGCGTCGGCCCCTGTCGTCTTTTCCCTCTCTGTCCTTAGTTACTTTGCCGTTTTGCCGCTGTCCCGGGCCTCTTAAATAACGCCCGCACCCCCTCGGTCTGGCGGCGGACGGAGTCCCGGGAACGCGCTGCAGTACTGCGTTTTCGCCGCTAGGGCGCGAGCTTCTCGGATTTGGGGCCGGAGCAAGGCTGGCTGCGTTTGCAGCCCTAGAGGGGGACTGCGCGCTCTTGGCAGGAAAAGCAGAAAGCCTCTGGATTACTATGCCGTGAAAAGCTTGCCTTATTTTTCCTGACCGCTTCTCAGTTGTGGTTGGTCAGAACTTAAAGTGTATTTGAGCCTGGCTTAAGGCGTCAGCCCTAGATACGGCTGGGAAGGAGGAAGGGGACCTTTGCTTTGCTGCAGAGACCAGGTGGCAGATGCTGTGCATTAATGAGCAGTGTGCTGGACAGCCTCAGGAGACCTGGGCTCTGGCGCCAGCCTCACCTGTAATTGGCCGTGTAATATAAGCCAAATCATTCCCCCTTTTCGGGACACAGATTTCTCAATAATAAATTATATTTACACCGAACCTTATACTTTCCAAAGCCCTCTTCATACACATTCCCATGTAGCAAAATGAAGATAAGCCTTGGTTATCCAGATCCGGGAACGGATCCTTTCACCAGACCGTGTTTCCATATTATTTTAAGCACAATGCATCCAGAAAAGTCCGGGGGTGTAGCCCCAAGCATTCTCAAAGTCTTGTGTTTTAAATTTCGTATGAATTTTGCATTCTACTCCATAATGAACCTTTTTTTCCCCCTTTAATAAGGAAAATAATAGCTTTCCCCTCCCCGATAAGATTTTAGTAAAGTCGAAATATACCAGGAAGATGTATCATGCTTGTCCTGTGACATTACATATTCATTTTTTTTCAGTAAATATTTATTCGGCATGTATTCCAGACATGGTCCTTGTGCTCCCAGAGTCCACAGAACCGTGGAAGAAACAGGTATTAAATAATCGACGGATAATTAAGTCCAACTGTGATCAATTCTTAAATGCTAAGGGTTCACAGAGAAATGTAATCTAGACTCCGGGATTAGGTAAAGCTTTCCAAGGAAATGACCTTTCCGGTTGCCCAGGAGAGGCAGCAGTGAGACTCTTTTAGGTACCGGGGAAAATATGCAGAAGCCCACCAGGTGGGGCTGAAGTGAGGAGGGAGTGTGAAATGGGCGGGAGAGGTAGACGGCAGCAGCCAGAACCTGAAGGACCTCTGGGTCATTTTAAACAATGATTTTTTTTTTTCTTATTATAAGTTTGGGAGAGGGTGGTCCCGATCACATTTCAGTTCCTGAGAGATCAGGGAGGTAGCTCTGTGAAAAACTGATTCATGAAGGGCAGAGTCCAGGCTGGACACATCCTGCCTGTGCTACTTAGGGAGTGTTTAGGCTTTCAGTTTCTGCAGGGACTGCTCTTTTGCTTGTTTTTTAGTTCTTGCCTCTGCTTTCATATGTACCAGCTTGGGGAACTTTCAGGGTGCCTCTCTGTAAGAGTCTAGTCTCTGTTCTGTTACTTTTAATCTGTTGTGGATTTAGGAAGGAAATTAACTTACTTTGTTAGAATTTCAGGTTAAGTAAGGGGATATAGGTTCTGAGAGGCTCTTTTCTGTGCATATATTTAGTGCCATATGATTTGTTATCTCGAATTTCTACTTTTGCATTGTATTTTCAGTGAGGTAAAGTTCCTTGATGCAAGAGTAAGAGATACATTATGGCTTTAATAACACCTTCCTCTCTAATCTTGCATCACAGGATTTTTGTGCCTATTAAACAAAGTATGTGAAATTACTCTGCAAAGTATTAAGTGCCATATAAAGAAAAGTAATAACTGTTATAATGGCAGCATAGAGACCTCCAAAACTAATTAGTTACTAAATATTCATATCTGGAAAACTACTCCTTCCTGCTCCCCCTGCCCTCCCATGAAAAACACAGATATGCCTGTTCCTCACAGAGAGTGTGAATCGTCGTCTTAAGTGTTCATATTGCTCTTCGTGCCTTGGCGGGCAGGAAACTCAAAGCCAAATTTACAGATCATTGTAGGAAATGAGTGGGTCCATGTGGCTTTTATATCTATGTCATAGCTCTTCCTTTGGCCCTGTTCTTCTATCTGTAGTTTTCCTGTGCCTGCTTTATGGGTATTTTTCTACTTATAGGTATTCTTATAGGCTACTTCAAATATTTGTATCCATCTACTTCTTTTCACAAGGGTAAAAACTGCTATTCAGTGTTTCATACTGGCAGCCATTGTAGCAGGTAATGATACTATAGACACTGTGCCAAGTGACTTAGGTTTAAAGCCTTGTCCAGCATTGCATGTGGATCAGAAGTCTCTGTGCATGCCAGTTTAGAGCCTCATATTACAGACAAACTCAGTTTTGTCTCCCAGTGGCTCACAGATAATTCCCTTGAGTGTGATCTCTGAGGTTCCAACTCCTTCTGCTGGCCCTGTCCATACAAGTTTATCTTACTGGTACAAGCACTGTTCATTACTTGGTAAGAAGTCAGGGATCCATGAACTATTATTCATTTAGGTTTATTTTTGTCAGTTGAGATCCACAGATTCCAGGATTCACTAAATTCATTCAAACTTCACAAGACTGTGACCATGTCTTTCAGCCTTTCATATAATACTAGACAACCAAAATCAGAATTGTCTCTTCTCACAGCAGTAGATACTTTCCCTTCATTTCAAGATCCTTAGTAATTACCTTCTATCTCTTTCAGTCCTTGCATTTAAACTTATGAGCTGAAGTTGTAGGTAGCAAAAACCCTCAACAACCTTTGGGTAATGAGGTTTTTCTTGAGGATTTTATTTGTACTAATATTTGGTAATCCAGCTAACTTTCTAATCCCAAGTATAGCCACCTTTGTCACAGGATTTAAAATGTATGAACAACAACAAGAAAAATTATGAAGTGTATGTATCCTATACTGATTCTTATTTCACCAGCTTTTTCTGTAGACATAATTTCTGTCCTGGCTTTAGATAGGCCCCTTTTCCTTTCTATTCCCTGAACAGGTTAAGCTTCCTCTCTCTCTTTTTCTTGAATCACATTCACTGCACCTAGAATTTTGTACTATGGCTATGCTTATCATCGGAAGACACTGTGATGTTACATAGAGTAATTCTACTCTGGAAATGAAGTTTCTGAATAAAGAGCAGCATGGGAACAGAACTGTCTTTTTTAAATGGTTATATGCCCATCCCTGGCCAGTGGCATGGCTCCCAGTCCTGTAGCTGAGTCAAACCACATGGTTGATTGAGGACAGAGCAAGATTTAGGAACCACAGAGTGTGAGAAATAGAGGCAAATGCAAATGAAAACATCAACTACCGTGTTTATCTCAGGCTTGTAATAATGAAAAATGAGAAACTTTAACTTACTGTAATCAGTATATAGATTGACATACCTTTACAGTAATATAGTATGCAGTATTAAAGATACCACAACCAAATTTTTTAACATGAAAAATTTAAGTTCTTATGAAAAAAATTAAGTTCTTACCTTGAACTGAAAAAAATCTGGATACAAAATTATGTAGGCAGTTGATTATAGAAAAAAGTACATCAAAATGTTAATAGCAGTCCACTCAAGTAGTAGGGTTATTTTCCTTCTATGTCTTGACAGTTAATTTTTTTTTTACAATGTGCATATGACCTTAACAACTTGAACATATCAGATTATTTAAAACATGGTTGTAAAATTAACAACATTACCAAACAGGTGCAATAAAAATAGCTGTTGGGTCATTTTGCATTTCTAATAAATTTTTTCCAGATTTTATTTATACTTCTTTTTTCAGATACCGTATACTTTAAGAAAACGTTTTCAGACTCACTGATATACGTTGTTGTCTGAGCATTTGTTTGTAGCATTAGCAGTCTTAAACCTTATGTAATGTCAGGCTATAAATAGATAAAAATTGATAAAATTGTTTGCTCATTCTGCTTAGCATCTGCTTATATACTTTGTTGTATCCCAATTTATTTCGGTCTGTTAAATATCGGAATATTATGGTCATCTGGTAGTAACAGCATAAAATATTGATTTAGTTCACCCTACAAACTAGAAATAATTTTACCAGAAGAAACTAACATTGCTTCTATATATAAAATATAACATTACAACCAGGAGTATATGTCCTTAAAAATAAGAAGTTGTGAAATTAAGTCCTCAGTAACTTCAGAAGAATTTTCCTCTCAATATGTGTTTGGTACAGATTTAGATCTTTTTGCCATCTTATTAATAGATAAATGATAGCAAACACCAATAGTTTAAGGAAGATGTGTAAGGTAAAAATATAAAATTGAGAAAATTCTGATAACCATTTTTTTTTTCTTTTACCAGTTCATAAAACAAGAAATAGGCTACCGTTATTCATTTTTGGCAGGAGACACCTCAGTGATGTTTCTGGAATAGCACTGACATATGGAAGCATGATTGAAAATCACTGCTCTACTCCTGTTTTATGTTAGGTATTTTGTTTCAGGTATGTTGGTATCACCTCTCCAACTAGCTCATAAGCCCCTCAAGATTTATGACTAACTGTCAATTATAGTCCCTTTGTGTTCCCTCCACCAAACACCTAGTGTGTAGTAGACTACCTAGAAAGTACTCATCAAATATTTGTTGGCTGATTGATATATAAATTAACTATCATTCCATTTATTCCAGGTAAGCTGTTCAAGAAGATTATCAAAGTGATTTTCCTTTAAAATAATTTCTTTTTCCTTCATTACTATTTTATCAGCATTAAATAGCCTTTGGAAGAGTTATAGATATCTCTATTGACTCAAAAATAAGGAACCCATGTAAGGCTTCAATAGTAAATGAAATTAATGCAAGCAATTTTATCAAAACTTCAATCTCCTCTGCCAGGCAAAGGGCCCGTCTCTGTCTCTCTGTCTCTCTGAATCTCTCTATCTCTCTCTCTCTACTCCGCTCCCCCCACCCCCCGCCCCGCCACTCTCACACATAGACGCAAGATCCTGTAAAATTCTATTTAGCTTAACCTGTACTTCTTGAGAGTTTTCCCCAGATGCTTGTACAGTATCAGTATTCAGGATGAATAATAACGATATAACTAAGTCATGGACATATTGAAATTTTCCAATAGGTTATATTGCCAAAAAGCCATTAAATATATAGATCTTTATTCCACAAGCTGCATTAGACTCCTAATATATGCTAGCCACTGTGGTTGGCATTAGAGAGACCAAGCCAAATATTATAACTTCTCTACCCTTAAGGTCTTTTCTGCCTTAAGAAAGGCAGACAGACCTATAAAGAAATCATTTCAGTGAAGTGCACTGGCTATAATAAAAGATGTACAAAGGAGAGCCTGGCCAAATGGTGCCTTTGTTGTTATTTGTTTGTTTGTTTGTTTGTTTTGCTAAGTATAATGTATTTGGGGGAAGTAATTCTTTATCTTCTAGAAGTCAGGTCTGTAGTTAAATGAGCAGATTTTTTCTTAAAAGAAGTTTTGCTTCCTTAAGAGTGTAAAAAATATATATATGGTCACCTAGATTTGATGATTTTCTCTGAACCAAAAAGCTTGTGAATTTCTCCTAGGTGAGAAATGGGTGCGTTTTAAATCATGATGGGCAGACAAATGTTTCTGTTTCAAGAAAAATAATGGAGATCATCCCCCTAAGGGACAAACCTGAAAGCTGAAGAGAAAAGACCTAGGATCTTTGACTTATTCTGTTAAACAGAAAACTGACTTTTAAAAAGGGACATTAGTCAATGTAAGCTTAAAAAACAAACAAACAAAAAACACTTTCTACTTCGATTTTATTCCTCAGAGGAATTTATCCTCCTTCGGCCTTCTAGCTCAGGCTCATATCTTTCTGTTAAATCGTACTGTGGAGATGCTTCTAGTTAGGTCAGTTTTGCTATGGATTGAATTTTGAAGGCACATTTTAATTTCAGCATTCACTCAGCTGAGCGCTGCTAAATTGAATAGGCTGTGGTTATGAAAACTGCAGGAACTGAGATGGAACCAAGAAAGCTGTCACTAGAGAAACCTTTTGAGAGCTGACAGATTTTAAGTCGCTCTTAATAAGGTCTGACAGGTTACGGAATAACCCGTTCTGGGGTTCGGGAAAGCGACTTTTCACCTTTCCTTGCCATTAGGAAATTATTTTCTCTCATGCTGCTGCAAGCTTATCAAGAAAACTGAACTGAAATGGGTCCCAGTGAGCTGTGTAGCATAAATCTGAAACTTGTGCAACAATAAAATTCCCTTGCCAAGTGGATGGGTAGGGCTGTGTTGCTAGCATCAGGGGATGCATTTTAACTTTGTTTGCATATAACGAAGAATAATCCTTTAGGCTTCTGTATAGTCTGCTAAAAAAATAAAGAAATAAAAGAAAGATGGATGGGAGATTTCAGCTATAGACTCTCTTGATCAATGTTGAATGTTAATGTAATGGAAAGTTAAGTATTTTCAAAATTCTTCCATGGATCACTACTAGTTCTGGGGGAACACAGCAGCTATCATATGGGGAGAAAAAAAAAAAGTTCCAACGTCAAATAAGCCTGAAGAACCTGAAGTAAACTAAATTCTGTAAACTAAAGTTCATTTTTGTTGTTGTTTTGCATTGCAGGGCTTCTCTGAGTCTTTGTAAATTTCCAAGAGGAGAATAGAGATAGAAGATCTAAAACATTTGATGTTTCCTTTGCAAGGAATCTTTAGCAGGACAGGGAAAGCTATGTTATCATTTTTATGGGCTCCTTCCTTCATAAACAAATATAAAGGATTATATTTTATAACTGTTTGTATAAAGCTAACTACATTAATATTATATAACAAAATATTTTCTTTGACCTAAATTCTTTTTTTCCTGCTTCTAATTTTAAAAGACATTTGTGCACCCCTCCTGAAAGTATTGTGGACTCTAAATATTGTATATACTCTGTCTAATAGGGAAGTTGGACCTGAGGACAGGTGTTATATAGGTGAAGTGAGTCACTGCACAAAACACACACAATAGAATCGAGAGGCAATATATGGCATTCCATCAGAGGAAATGAGATCAGAGGAAATGAGATAGGTTGTTGCAGGGTCATTCCTTTCCTCCATGCTCTGGTAACTGAAGAAAGAAAAGGTGAGTTACACACACACACACACACACACACACACACACACACACACACACACCCCACGGCATGAAAACAGACTGTGGCAAATCTCCATGTCATTGATTCTATGTGAACTCTATACGTTCAGAAATTTCCCTTAAAGTAAAATACTGTATCTATTTTTGTGTGTTCAGCGTAAATCTACACAGGGCTAGATATACTAGCTGGAATAAAGGAATCTTAGTCATGTCTACATATGAATTTAAACACCTTTTCCTACTGAGGGCATCTTAGGGACAAAAAGTTCCATAGCTTAGCTTGATATCATCAACCTTTATTATAAAGAAAACTTTCAATTTGTGGTTCTAATATTTTGTCACAGTGGACTCACTGGGCAGAGATAATGACAGATGAACAATATTAATTCTTCTTTGGCAGGTAAAGTAGGGCTAAGGAACTGTGGGTAAGGCTCACAGTGACTTGGGCATGATACCAAATTTGACTTTGCTAGCCATATTAACCACATCATATCACCAAAGACCAATGATTCATCTTGAAAGTTAAATCAGCATTTTCCATATTGTCTAGGGGCGTTCAACTTCAGAACAGTAGTGTTTTGCTTTTCTACTAAGAAAATCTTTACTCAAAAATAAATTGCCACTTTCTGGCTCGGGAACAAAGGTAAATGGATATTAGACATACACGGGGTATACATAAGACTTTAGTACATCATCAATAAGGCATATAAAATTAGTATGGAAAAGATGGGTTATTTAATAAGTGATACCTGGCCAACTGACTATCCAGTTGTAACAAAATAAACTGGATATCTATCTCACCCCTTACATCAAAATAAATTCCAGATACTTCAAAAATGAAAATGTAAAATAATGAGGGAATAAAAATACTTTAAGAAAACATATGTGGATATTATTTTAATCTTGGAGTAGAGAAGGCCTTTCTAAGCATGATACTTTTATACCCCAGTTAGGAAATGCTGATAAATAAAACTCCACTAAAACTGAAGAATTTTTACCAAATAATTGAAAACTAAGAGTCAAAAGGATACCTTAGAAAATCATGCATATAACATAATAAAGGGCATCATTCCTTGATATAAAAGAGCTTTGACAAATTAACCAAAAAACATAAGCAAATAGAAATATAGACAAAGGACAATAATGGCCAATTCCTAGAAGAAAAACAAATGACCAAAAGATCTATGAAAAGGTGCTTAACTTCTCTAATAAAGAATTACAAAAGATGACAATGACAATATTTTATACCTATTAGATTGGCCAAAATAAGACAAAAGTAGATAATATACTATATTGTTGAAGATATAAGAAAACAAGCATTTTCATTATACAATAGTGGTGAGTATAAACAATATTTTTTAAATGTTAGCTATTTATCCTAAATTTGGACTAATACATACCAAGCTATAATAATGATAGTCACTCTCTCTGTCATAAATACCTATAACACTTGAAACTTTTATAACAAGCATTTGTTATTCTTGTACTTAGAAAAAGTAGTTTGGAAAAAAAAGCAAACAAAAATTGCCATTAAGAAATTTAGTAGAATTGTACTTTTTAAAAAAGATTCTTTTCCCTGCTCAGGCCCAACTAATCATGTTGTAGCACCGAAGTGCCCAGTAAGAGAATTCAGTCAGTCAACCTTTTTCCCATCTATCTGACCTCTCTCTGTATAGGCTGCTAGTGCCCGATGGAATTGGAAAAATTGTTGCCATTGGCTTAAAAGTTCATACAAATTTTCTTTATTAAAATCAGAAACCTGGTATCTATGATGGTCACATACTATGAGATTTCCCTGCTGCTCCAGACATAGCAGTGATTATTTATGAGTCATATTATATATTATTAAATTATAAACTAATATATTCTCCTTATAGAAAATTTGGTAAAAATGAAATAGTTCAAAGAACAAATACCCACAGCTCCTTCACTCAAAGCAACTGTTAGCATGTACTTTTAAAAATTCTTTTCCCCTCACTTCTTCATTTTTACACAAATTTGTGACCATATTATATAAACAATTTTGCATCTGGCTTTCCTCATCTAGCACATTTTATCACATTATTTTAAAAAGTCCTTTTCAAACACAATTTTTAATGGCTACCAAATATTTTATAATTTATCTAATCATCCCTGTATAGTTTGATATAAATAATGTTCAGTGAACATCTTTTGCATAAAACCTTTTCTTTTTCCAGAATTTCTCCTTTAGTGTGATTCCTACAAGTGGGATTACTGTATTCAAGGATGTCTAGACTGTTTATACAAACAGCTATTCTTATTTACACTCCCACCAGTAATAAGAAAGGATGCCTGTTTTATTTCTCTTGTAAACATTTGATGTTATTATTAAAACAAAACAAAAAACTTGCCAATTTGAGAGTGATAAATTGAATTTGAATTTCTTTGCTACTAAAACTGAATATTTTTCTGCCTTGTCTGTTAACCACATTTTTCCTTTTGTGAGCGTGGATGTGTGGGCGGGTGTACTATCTGTTTATGTCCTTTACCCATTCATTGACTAGGTCTTACTTAGTCTTTTTCTTATCAAGCTGCAAGAATTCTTCATATATCCAAGAGTATTCATAAATATTTTATAATTCTAAAAGAATCCTAAATTTACAGAAAATTTGCAAGTACAATGTAAAGAACATTCATTTAAAAAAAAAAATCTGTGGCATTTCTGCAAATGTTACCTCCAAGTCGTAGTTTATCTTTTTATCATTAGGATTTAGTTTTAATTTTAGCCTTAAAATTTGAGTTTTCTGGGCATTTTTAATATGAATTGTTTAATCCTTTCTAAGATAGTTCCCTGCTCAAGAAATGATTTACTTCTGTTTTTCTCAAGATCTTTACAGATGTTTTGACTTATTTTATTTTTATCCTTTAGTCCTTTCAAAAGTATGAGATAAATATCTGAATTAATTTTCCCAAAATATTTAATGTTTCCCAAATAAGTTACTGAATAATCTTCCTGTTATTTGTTCGCAGTGCCCCATTTATCACACATTAAAATCTTACATATAGTCATCTGTTTTGTACATATGTCTGCCTACTCCAGTATCTATGCTATATGTCTTAAATTATTATAGCTCTAGATAAGCCCCATTAATATAGTCACTATTTCCCCAAACTTTGTAATTATTTTGTAGAGAAAACTGTGACTTTAATTGGCATTGAATTATATATTTATAAAATGTGGTAACTAACAAATTTTTAAAATTTGTTCTCTTCATTGAAAAACTCTTCTTTTTTATCTTTCATCAGTTTTGTGGTTTTCTTCATATAGTCTTTTACATTTCTTAAGATATTAGACTACATTGTAAATATAATTTTATTGTGTTTGGTAACTGATTACTGCTGCCATATAAAGAACAAGCAAAATGTTGTCTAATAACAAAGAACCAATTGCATATTTTGTCTAGCACTTTATTGGATTTAAATAATTCCAGAGATTTTATTTTATTATTATAGCTTTTCTAGTATATCATATTATTCATAAGTAATGATAATTATATTTCCCTTTTCACAAAATTTAGATCTCAGTTCTGTGCCATGTATTTTTGTGGTGGCCAGAATTCTAATTCAATGTTAAATAATAATAACTAAAGTTATATACTGATTTTGCTTCTAATTTTAATGAATGTTTCTGTGAAGAATTAAATGGCTATGGTACCAGATAGATTTTTTTTTTAATGTTAAGATAATAGCCTTTTGGTCCTAGGTTATTAAGAGCTTTTTAAAAAATCATGGACAGTCTCAACTTTATTTTATACCTTTTCAGCATCAACTGAAATGATATAGGTTTTTTTTCTTTTAGTTAGGCTACCGATGTGATGTTAATATAATTAAAAATATTAAACTGCCTATAAATCCCTGAGATACATTAAACTTCTATTTTATGAAGTATTATCAATTATCTATTTGTTTACTTATCTTTAGAAATATCCCCCAACATTATCTCAGTAGACTGAAGGTTGCTTATAAGGATACATAAAATATAAATAAGACAGCAAAAATTCGAAACAGGAAATGACATATAGGTAGGCCAGAGAGCAGTTAAGGGACTTGTCCAAGTTCATAGAGGTAATAAGTGGTAAAGCTAATTGCAAACTCACAGCATATGCTATTTTTTTTTTTTTTTTACCACGCTTGCTCTAAGAGTACTTGGCTTTCTGATATTCTTTCATTTGAAAGAATCCTTGGCTCTCCTGAAATTCTCCATCAATACTGTGTTTCTCAATTGAGATTTTTATTAAAGTTAGGCAACAATGAGTTTGCATTCTGTAACAAGTACCCAGCATTCTACATAAAACAATAATCTCATAATCTTCCGCTGTAACCATATGTTCGACATAGTTCAAATTAAGACAATATAACTGAATAAATACATCAAGAACTCACATTAAAATACTTTTGGTTGTCAATGTTGCCAATTATAAGTTGTTCTGTTCAGCAAAGATGACACTCTTAAATTCGACATGATGTAGCAATTCAGGTTTACTACATAATGACATCTACCCATACCTGTCAAATATTTATTAAAATAAGAAGCAAAATTATGTTGCCCTCTATTATTAGCTTTTGGATGATTTGCTTCCCAGTGAAGCTACCACACTCTTGAACAGGGGTTTCAAATTGGCAGCCATAGGCTATCTATATGAAGCTAGGAAGACAGGCAGCTGTTTTGTTATCTGCCCACAGTGTTTTTAAGACAATATAACTAAGTAAAATACAAAGAGCTCAGCATGTGGCTTTACGTCCAGCCAGCTTTACATATTTACTCTAACTGCATGCTCTAGGAGTCATTTGAGA
Source organism: Rousettus aegyptiacus (assembly GCF_014176215.1). Lineage (NCBI taxonomy): Eukaryota > Metazoa > Chordata > Mammalia > Chiroptera > Pteropodidae > Rousettus > Rousettus aegyptiacus. The sequence goes on along the minus strand of NW_023416306.1, from coordinate 44,918,357 downwards.
TTATGACATTGCTCAAGGTTAGGCTAACACACAAGCCAGAAAAGCGGTTTCAGTATCTTGATTTAGATTTTTTCCTTTTAGTCCTTTATTTTGATTTTGATATATATATATTTATTTATATTCCTTTATCTACTCTGGTACAGACTTAAGCAAGTCAACAAATCCCAAAGTGTATTTATTCCTATTTAGTTATATTTTCAGTTTGTAATATGTTTCCCCAGTCTAACCTTAAGGTTCATCTTTCCTCCTGATGTCTAATTTGGATACATGATGGCTATTTGAATATCTTATTTAGAGGAATAATTCTCTGTGCTTTTTCAGTTGACATACCATATCAGCTTTTTATTGAATAGTAGTGATAAACTCTGCTTGACTGTGAGTCTTCCCTTTCATCTACCCTCAAAAGTGAGAATACTTTAAAAATTTAATAAACGTTCATTTAAAAACATACACATCATAATGGAGATAAAATAGAAAACCTTTTAAAGTCATAATTTCATTTATCCACCATCACTTTTTAAAAATTATAGCCATCCATGTATACATGAAGTTGTATCCCAGTGTGGCTTTGATTTGCAATTTCTAATAATTAATGATGTAGAGGGTCTTTTCATGTAGTTATTGGACATTTGTATTTTTCTATGAAGTGTTCAAATTTTTTGCCCATTACTTTATTAGATTATTTGCTTTTTATTATTGAGTTTTAAGAGTTTTAAAATATAATCCAGAGACTAATCTCTTATCAGATATATGATCTGTAAATATTTTCTCCTGTTTTTTCACTTTTTGATAGTGTCCTTTGTAGTACAAAAGTTTTTAATTTAGAAGCCCAATTCGTTTTTTCTTTTATTACTTGTACTTTTGATGTCACAACTGAAAAAAATCATTGCTTACTACAAGGCCACAGAGATTTACACCTATCTTCTAAGAGTTTTATAGTTTTAGCTCTTAGATTGAGGCCTTTAATCCTTTTTGAGTTAATTTTTGTGAATGGTATGAGGTGGGGATCCAAACTTTCTTTTGCATGCAAGTTGATGTTCAGTTGTCCCAGTGTTATTTGTTGAAAAGACTGTTGCTCCCCATTGAATGGTCTTGGCACCCTTGTCAAAATACAACTGGCCACACACATAGGCTTTTTCTTTCCCCTTGGATTTTTGATTCTATTCCATCGATCTAAATGTCTATCCTTACGTCAGTACTACATTGTCTTGGTTACTATAGCTTTGTTGTTGTATTTGAAATTGGGGACTTGTTTCTCTCATCCATTACTGATCTTTCCATTTCCTTCTGTTTTGTGACAATGTGAACAGTATAAATGTATTCTTTGTAACTTGTTTTTTCCTCTATCTGTTTAAACGATAACTGCATGTTGCAATAATTATAAATTTGTTAGTGGGCCCACTATACAGTAACAGAATAAAAAAGGTAGAGACTAGAGCTATAAAGTACACAAATTTTTGTATACTATAGAAACTAAGTTGGTATTAGTCCAACTAGATTGATATAAATTAAGATGCTAATGGTATCAAAGAAACAAAAGGAAACTAAAATAGTACACTACAAAATACCTACTAAACAACAAAAAAAGGCAACTATGGAATAATTAAGGAACAAAATAAGACAGAAAAAATAAAGTGACAAATATAAATCCTACCTTATCAGTAATTACATTAAAATGTAAATTGATTAAACTCAAAGTAAAAGGCGGAGATTGGAAGAATGATCTTTTTTAAAAACATCATCTCAAGAGAATGAGAAGACAACTCACAGACCGCTGGTGAGCCCTTCTAATACTTCAGTACAATAACTATAATTATTCAACACAACTTTGCAGAATTTCTATTTCATTCCTTTTAAAATATCTTTCTTGATAGTCTCTATTTGGTAATAAAGTTATTTTTAGTTCTTCGAACAAGGTTCTTTTAGCTCTCTGACACATTTAAAATTGATATTTTAAAGTCTCTGTCTAGTAATTCTAATGTCTATTTCTAATGAACAGTTCTATTGTTTTTCTCCTGGATATGAATCATACTTTTTCTTTCCATATTTTTATTATAAATTGGGCATTTTAAAAAATATAGTGTGCCAACTCTAGGAACTATATTCTCCCTCATCCCCCGGGTTTATTGTCACTGCTTGTTTAGTGACATTTTTTAACTAATTTTGTAAAGCTTTGTGGCATGTAACCACTGAAGTCACTACTCAGTAGCATAATGTTCAGGTAATGATTGGACAGAGATTTCCTTGAATTGATAAATCTGCTAGTTATTGCTGAGAGCTTCTATGCACATGTTGGGGCATGGATTCCACACACACCCTAGCAGTTTTTAACTGTTTAGCATTCACTTTCAGCTCATGAATTTAGAGGTGACAGCTTACAGCCTTCTCGGGTCTTTTCTGACAATATGCACAGTCTTACACATAGATTTAATTTTTTTTTTTTTTACTGATCATGTCATGATTAGGACTTTTTGTGTCCTGTCCAATAACATGTTTATCCCAAGATTGCAAAAATATTGTTTTCTACTGGGTTCTTAGTTTTGTTTATGATCCATCTTAATTAAGTTTTGTGTATTATGAGAGTTAAGAGTTGAGGTTTATTCTTCCATATAGGTATCTTATTCTAGCACTAGGTATTATTAGATTTCCCCATCAAAATAACTTGATGCCTGGTCTAAAGTCCATTGACTGTATTTGTACGTTTCTGGGTTCTATTTTGTCTCATTGGTTTGTCTATTTTTATGCCAAAACCAGTCTTGATTACTATAGCTTTATAGTAAGCCATTTTTCAAGATTGTTTTGGTTATTTTCAATCCTTTTCTATTTAAATTTTATAGTTTATCACTTTCACTGAGAAAACCCTGAAATTTTGATGTTTGTTGAATCCATCTATCAATTTGAGAGAAATGTTTTATATATTGTCTAGGCCACAAATGATACTTTACTTTAAAAATAACTTTGTACCCTTTTTTCTTCTTTTATTGTGAATATAACAATTGGGAAAAGCACATAATATATAAAATGTGTATCCCTACCAGTATCCCACAAGTTCTCCATCTTGTTCGTCTTTGATCATAACTGTTTTTTGCTAAATAGATGGAACGACTGTCCTCACCTTTACAATAATTTTCTTGCTTAATAGATTTTACCATCTATTTTTTAAAACTTTACATGAATGGAATAATGTATGTTTATTTTATCCTCATTCGTCAAAGATTTTTTTTCTGTATTTAGAATGGCAATTACATAATTCCAGCATATTGAATTTATCATTCCCACTCTCTGCTAACTTTAAATGTTGCTAACAGTTAAGTCAACTGTCAGTTTAACATATCTTTTATCCTCAGCTAATCTTTAAGACTTTTTGCATTGGTGTTCTGCAGTTTATTTTTTAGTATTTTTTTTTTTTAACATTTTTAGTTTTGTGCAGCAGGACTGTTGGTCTTGCCATGTTGGAAATATGAATTTAAACTTTAAAATTAGAATCTTACTTTACATATTTTTCTTTTAAAAATTGACTTTTTTCATGTAATTATTCTATTTTTATGGCTGCATAGTATACTATTGCAGGAAAATGCCAACTTACTGAATCTCCTATTGTTATGCATTCAAGTTATTTTTTTACTACAAAAAGTTACAAAAACCACTTTAATTAAAAAATTCTTTCACAGTTTTGTTAACTCATGATAACAATGCCATAAATTAGATGGTTAAGACTCTACAAAATTTACTTGAAAATATAACAAATGAGGTGACTGATTCTGCATCAATCCCATTTATTCACCCATCTTTAAGTATTCTCCTAATGTGTCTAGGGAGATTACTGGCAACATGAGAATACAAAAATATGACGGGGGCATTTCAGCCCACAGGTAGCTGCCCTACACAGAAAGCAGACTGTTAATTACTCTGAGAGGTTTATGAGGAGTCTAATACAAGATTTTTATATCAGAGGATTCTAATACTAAAAGTGTAAATTCAAAGGTATTATGTGTCTGTTGTTCATATAATTAAGGAGTGATAAGGGAATTCTTCCTGGCAACTAGGGTTACTCTAAGAATCTGTTAAAGAAACAATACTACAGACATCACTGCTTCTGTTTTCAACTTTAGTATATAACATAAGTCATGTGATATTTTACTTCTCATAAGAAAAGGGCATACTGTAACTTATGATTTTAAATAAAGTTGATTCCTAATCTAGCCATTTTTGAGTGAAGACGGGTGCCACGTCACTTAAAAGATTTATCATATTTAAAAAATTCAACTGGCTAGTGTATCATCCTACCTCTGTTATAATTGTTAAACTTTAATTTCAAGATGCATACTATTAAGCAATTTCCCAAAGAAGTATTCTGTTAATATTGTCAAATTTCTTAATCTGCTTCCTATCAAGACTACCTTTAGTAAGCTAGTTCCTTTCTCTAGCATATCAAAGCAAAAACAATACTGTGGTTTTTAATCATTGTGGTACTTACACATCATGAAAAATAAATTCTATTTCCTACCAAAACAGAATAGGTTTTAGTGCTGCATTGTTTACAGTATAATCCTAAATAGTCATGGGACAAAGGCCCTTCCCACAAAACATTCTTTTGAAATATTTAAAATCTGAGTAAAAAAAAGTGTGCATTTCATTATCAAATACTTTTCAGAGTCTACTTATGTACTATACAACTTAAGTTACTCTGAAAGCTGTATCTACTTGGCTTATAACATATAGAAGTGAGACTCGAGATTAAGAATACATGGGATATAACACTGAAATAATGGAGTCATTCTCTGCTTAATAACTTCACTTGCAATATATGGGAAAAAGCTTATCTAGTCATAATGACTTTTATAAGTCATTTATTTTTACATTGTGCACCCTAAAGACAACTGTGACAATTATCTCTAATTTGTTTTGACATTTATGTCCTAGACACAAGAGACATTTTTCATTCTTTCTACAAATGTAGGTAATGAAATCATTGGTTTTGTTTAGAATGAAATCATTGGTTTCGTTTAGACAACAACTCAAGCCTCCACCCCACCACCACCATCACAGCAGTTAAACAGGACAGCTTGGCAGACTGAAGTTGAGCTTAAAACACCACTGTAAGTAAAAATAAAATCACACTTAACACTCATTGTAGGAGATGAACAGTTTACTTAGAAATTGCAACATTTAGCAAAGACAAGACATAAACACTATTTTCCAAATTCTACAGAAATACAATAACTTATAGCTGGCTTGGTACATGGTCACATAATAAAAAGAAATCTAATGGAAAAAAAGAATGGTTCATTCTACTTTTCTGCCATTTATCACAACTTAATTAGTATACCAGTTAAGTAATGGAAGACAGCTGCATAGAAGATTAGAATCCTAGGGCTGTTCGTTAATATACATTATTGTATTATAAGAATAATATAAAAACAAAATAGGTAGATATACAACTAACATGCAATTTAAGCTATTCTGAAAAAAAACAGAATTTAGTAAACACATTGAAAAATGTGTTGTTAATAATGTTATTATAATTTGCATATCATGGTATTATACATGGCATGGAATTTCTTCCTTCTTAAGTAACACTTGGCAAATTGAAACTGGTTGAGCATATCTCTAGAGCAAGTTTAAAATGAAGATGAAGGAAAGTGAGTGGATAATTCTATTAGATACTTTTCTAAGTATACTAATTTTTAAAGGACTATAATTTAATGCCTACGTCACTGTCCCCCAATTTAAAATCATATTTTGTACCCTATAAATCTGCACTGTCCAACAGTAGCCCTTAGTCACATGTGGCATGTAAGCACTTGAAATGTAGCTATAGTCAGAACCGAGATGTACTGAGTGCAAAATACACACTGAAATTTTAAGACTTAGATGGGAAAAGAGGGTAAAATATCTCAATAATTTTCTATATTGATTACATACCGAAATGATAATATTTTTAACATTAGGTTAAATAAAATATATTATCAGTTAATTTTTTTTAAATGTGGCTACTAGAAAATTAAAAATTACATATGTAACTCACATTCTTTCTATTGGACAGAGCTGATATAGGTAATCTCTAATCATTATATTAGCCTTAGAAATTAACAATCTGTAGCACTAATTCCCAAAACACCATAAACACACTCTGCACATACCTTACTGCAAAATTTATTTTTATCCCTTGCAAGGTATATAAGTGTAAAAAGAATTCACAAAATATTAATTATTTTTTTTAAAAAAAGTCAATTAGTATATGGTGAGAGGTAAAAGAACTTCAATGCGGAGTATTTTTTTTTTTTTTGTGGAAAAATAGTTTAAGAAAAACAGCCATGCAATCAGAGTGAAAGCAATTAGTATCTTCTGTAAAATAAATTAGCCAAACTTATCTTTAATGCCCACAATCTGATCTTGTACCACAGATCCTACATGGAACTTGTCCATTTAACCATAACCTGTAAGAGAATCTTAAAACAATATTGACTATGACTTACTTAAATAGTCAATTTTTGGAAAAATTTTCAAGCAATGTAAAATTAACAGGCATGATTAATTCTAACAGCAGCATACAGTATCTGAGAACTATCCCTTAAAGTCTCTCAGTGTTAAAGTAAGCCAGTGGTCACTTCAGTCAGAAGTCAGCATCAAAGTCATGCATTAGGAACCTCTCCAAGAGCCAATACCTGATTACACTTTTACTACACAGTCTGCTCCTCACAGCTCAGGTTGGAATGCTTGTGTGTTTTTCATTTAAATCTGTTTCCATTAGGTAAACTCTGCCAAAAATGCTCTGAAATCCACAAATTAACAAATTATCAAAAATTTCTCATTTTAAAGACGTTTTTAGAAAAGCAGTAATAAATTATTTAATGTAACTTCGTATTTTACCATTACTATTTTTAAGACATGAGAAAACAACCAAGATTTAGGGAGAAACAGAGGCTACACCAGGTAATACTGGATATACCAACAGGGCAATTGATTGCAGAAGACCACAGTAATTCTCTCTTAGAGTTCAGCAGCCTGCTAAATCATTTAATCACATTTATTAATGTGCTTTGCATAAAAAGATATTAAACTTTTCACATCTCTTATCTTTGGACCATGTTCTACACAAACATGTAATATTTTTTAACATGTTACTAACTCCAATCTAAATAAGCCTGAAAATTCATGTCAAATGATATAATTTTCCAGTTTCAAATATATATTACTCTAAAAATAAACTCCTCAATGAAAGATGACAATAGTCTCCTTTCTGAAAGCTTGCTATTATTTTGATGTTAGAGCAATAATTGACTACATATTTATTGAGCACCTACTATGACTGTACTCAGTCTACTCTCATTCTTTAAGAAGAAAAAAAAATCTGCACCAAATGCAAGGTGACACTGTGAGGGAGAATAATATATGAGCAATTTTAATAGAATGCATATGAGTCAACATTTCAACATGTGAAATTGTTCATCCCTATGACATTAAAAAAGTCAAATTTATTGTTTATCACTTTATAAAGATAAATGAACATTTGAAGTATGTCGCATAGTACTCTGAGAAAGTGACTGCTATACATTAAAATTAAGGCTGATTCCCTAAAGGTATGGAAGAAAAGCCAGAGTTTTATGATCTGTGAGTCAATGAAGACTTAATATAGACAGTTTACACAAATATCTGGTTAATTTAGGCAGATGGGCACTTATATTAGGGTTCCAACTTTGCTTGAGGGGGTTGGTCTAATAAAGAAAACTGTCTTTAAATAGGAGAACCTAAGGAAATATGAAAATAAAAATCCTTTAGATAAATATTTTGAGTGTGAAATCACTAAATTCAAGTTCCAAATCTCATTTAAATGTATACACATACATGTGTACACACACATATATGCCTTAAAAGTATCTAAATTTCACTTACAATCTTTGCCTTGTATGTTTGAACCTGATAATGTACCTTATGCACAATACTGTATTTCTCCTAAAGCTAAGAACGTGGACAATGGCAATAAGACAGAGATAAGCTAGTTTTCATTTTCTACCCTTTAACAATTCTGACCTTTTGAAGTCCTCCTACAAGGTGCAAGGCACTATGCAATGTACTGAACACATACAGGATCTGCACACAAAATACTCTTTCAGGGAAACTGAAGTTTAAGAAGCAAAATAGTTGTCACTTTGAAAACCAACAGTAATCATTTACCTCAATAGCATTTCCAAAAAATGAGAATGTCAACTGAAACACTCCCACCTCTGCCAAACATAAAAATAATACAATAGAGAAATAATTTCCATAGAAAACATGTGTAAGTGAACATTCATAACAGAAATATAGGGATTAAAGCAGCGAGATGAACAATGAAGCAGTCACAGAGCATCTACGGGATACTGCACTGGTAGTGGTTTATAAAAAATACTATCTACACAAAGATTGTAAGAACTAGTAATATAGTTAGCATATTTTTGCATTTTTTTTTTTTGCCACTGAATATAAAGTTTTGTCCTAAATTTACTAAATGTTCTACACCCTGAGGAATAATAATAGACTAATAAAAGAAATGTCAGGGTTAGCTTTGTGGACCATATTATTGCCCAGAAAGCACTAACTATATATAGCTAATATTCTTGGAAGCACAAGTTTACTCAGCAGACTAAGCTACTCTTTTTGTTGTTGTTGTTTTTGAGCAAAGAGTATGGTTTTACAGTGTTAACATGGCCTGGTGAGACACAAGACAAAACTGGGAGCCAAAGGTTCCCCCCACCGAAGATTTGCCAGTGATATAATGGTTTTCTGTCTCAACTATGAACATGACATATTGCTGCCATTTAGGATTATATTATTCAATAGTTCTCTGAAAAGCACTTTGGAATCCATAGCTAGACATTTTTATAAAATTATAATTAAAAATTATTTGCTACCTTAATTTATGGAATTCCTACCCCTTCCCTCTCCGTACCCAAATACATAAAATGCCACATTTTAAATTTCATCTTAGTATTTACTTCTTTTCCTCTAATACTTGAAAGAATAAGGGTCTATATATTCCCTTTTCAACTATCATATGTAGACCTGGATTTGGGAGGGAATTCTTAAAAGTCCTTAAAGAGGCAAAGAATTCATTTAGGACAACCACATGGCTTTTATGGCAGAGAGCCACTGTTTCTCTTTGAACACAGGCTGGCTGATGTTTATGCACGTGCTGTCTTCTAAGTGTCACGTCCCCACCTCCCCCCAAAAGAACCAATTATTCTTGGTAGGGTGCTTATACATAGTAACTAAAGAAATGCAAACCAAAATATCCTACCTGCTCATATCGGTATCTCAATAGAGGATTAAATACACCATAGGACTATTTAAGTCTAATGTTTTCTACCTAAACATTAGACTTAAATATAATCTTGCTCCCCCCTAAAAAAGTAAGAAAGGCACTCGAATTAACACAGTATATATAGTTATTTTTAAAAAGACACTGTGTGATGATAAGTAGTATTTTCAGGGTTGATTTTTCCTGCTCAATGCCTTCATGACACTGAATTTGCCTAAGCTTTCCTGTGCCTCCCTGAACTTCTCGATTAGACAGGAGCACATTACAGAGTGTACTCAGGCAGGGGAAAGCGGCAGCACATAAAGTGCTAGGGTTTGCAACAGTTCTATTTGAGAAATTTACTCAGAAGACAAAAGGTTCAGTTGTTACAATGCTGTTCAAATTTTCTAGCATACTTTAAATATTTAAAAGTTTTAAAATATAATTTTCTAGTAACAAAATAACTGTAAGCTTACAAAAACTTTATGCAAAAAATGATTATATGTTACTTCCTTTATAACTAAATCTTTAGCATTTTCTGTAATTCAAGGGGACTACACTAGAGATTAGATTACTGTACAAGTGATAGTTGCACTCCTACTAAATTGTATTTAGTTCCTGTGTCAGATAATACCACCTTGTACTATATAAAAGAAAATTACTAGACTGACAATTGGTTTTTAACAATATTAAAAAGTTCTCTTTACACACACATACACATATGGCTGTCTCAACAAGTATGAACTGATGACCTGCATAAATCTAAAGGACACCAAGTCTACCATCATGTATACTTTCCTACAGAATGCCACATAAAAATTCAAGAATTTTTGTTTCCTTATCTGAAGATTTAAGTGGCTTTTACTGACCACCTGGACGCATTTAGTCCTGTTAATAATGAAGCCTTTAATTTGTATTAGAACCTTATCATACCATAAGAATAATAAATATGAAAATCTGGGCCTGGAGTTTCCAAAGAGGTAACAAAAATGTCAAAACTTAGAAAAGAAAAAAGGGGACATCAATAAGTATCAAATTCTTAAGTTTAAAAAATGACTGACACAGGATTAAGAAATATCTAAAAGGTCCACCGTTCAAGTTAGGGAGGGGAAAGGAGAAGCACAAAATGACTACACATTCACAGGGATAGATCAACAAGTCTGTGAAATCAAAGTTCTTCAGATGCCCCAAAGTGCCTCTGGCTATGTTGGCAAGATCTGTCCTCCGAAATCATAAATGAACAGAAAGTAGTGTTCTTAATATAAATGGGATTCTTTAGTTCTATGGATTTTTAATATATATTAAAGTATAGTAAATTGATAATTATAGAGCTACACTTCTTAGATGGGATTTAACAAGCTTCAACAAGGTAAATGAAAAAAAATCTAAATTAACTAAATTCTATATGCAATAGCTCCACTGAAGTATCACGAAGCTAGAATACATCATTCATTCACAATCCATTGCTCTAATCCATCAATTTCTCAGTCATAACTCTACCATCACTCATAATCTCTCCCCTCCTGTAATCATTCATTAATTTAATAAATATTTAATGAATCCTCATAATGTGAAGTAGAATCTTGGAATACAATATTACCAAAATAGTATACTAAAAGAAAAGGCGGGGTGGGAGGTTGTGGTGAAAATACTGACAATCTTATTGCTTTTAGCATGTCAGCAGTATTCTTGATCTGTAAGATGGTATGATAGCTTACTATTCTTCTAGTGAAAGTTTGATGAAATGTGTGTCAATCAAAACTATCTTTTAAAAACATATTTGTACAAAAATAAGACTAACAAATCACTGAAAAAAGACACATCTTTTCCACTGAATAAGCTCAAAGAGACATTATCATGCTACAGTTAGTGAGTCTAGGTGTCAACCATTTAGAAGGAAAAGAACACCACAATGATATAGGGCAATACTAGGTTTTTCTGTGAATGAACACTTGAAAAATGAAAATTTTAGAAATTAAGTAGCACACAAGTCATAAACAGTATCCTTTGGATATTTATATTTTCACTCTCGACTTAAAACTTTACTAGGAAGACAAGAGACCAAGACATAGTAAAGGACTGCATGGCTTTAGAAGGGGTGGGTAAGAGCCTTAAAACACATGAAGACAGTTGACAAAATACTCTGTGGAAGGTAGAAAAAGATGTGGAGCACTGTAAAATTTAGCTAATGTTTCACAGGGGAATGTCTATACTCACACCCTGATATTCTAACTTAATCAAAGCATAAGAAGCCCTATTGCTTGAGATACTTAAAATGACACTTGGAAAAAAAGGTAATACTGAATGAGGCCAGAATTTGGCAACATGTATTAGTGGAATGGGTTGAATCTCCCATGTCATCTCTGTGTAGTTTGCCCCAATGCCTGCAGGTGCTGATGGTCATTAACCAACATTTTATCCATTGAGGTCTAAGTAGACCTTGAGGTATTTGATTCAAAATGTGCCTTGTACACCAAGGGCCATGGAATTCTGTTCATAATGGAATTATTTTCTAACTGAAATACTACAAAAGCTACAAAAGGGTAATTTTTGTCCCAAGAGGAAGAGCAGCTGCTGTCTACAGGAGCCAGGCTGGACAATTTTTCCTTAAATCTCAGTCAACAATTTGACACAACAAAATCATGATTCACAAGGACTGATTCTTTTCTTTTAAGACAATACACCTCACTCAAGTCGAGGGTTTTCATAATAGTGAGATAGGAGAGGTCTGCCTTTCCCTGTCTCTTCATCCTCCAGGTGATCTAGCAAGTAAAAAAAAACAGGCAAAGCATGGTAGTCACGCTTGTTTCTGCCACTATTACTCATATTCTGCAAACACACAGGACAAAAGACAGTTTCCATCATTAGGGGAACTTTTAGAGGAGCAGTTCATATATTTCGTGTGTGTGTGTGTGTGTGTGTGTGTGTTTAATGAAGTATGGAATTCATTAGAGATAGGGAGAATATCTTCATACACATCCCCGAAGTAAGACATAAGGAAAAATATACAAAAGTGAGTAATAAAAAATATGGAATGGATTGGGAAAATAGAGAAAGGTATGTGGAAATAATAAAGGCAGACCATTTACGAAAGGAGAAATATAATAAAGTAGAAAGTAGACAATACTTGGCCCTTTCTCCACCTCTGCTTTGCCAACCTGAAAAACCCGGCCCTTGTTATTGCAAAGATAAGATACAACTATAAGGTGGAACTTTGGTACCTCATCCCTGATAAGTTTAGTATCAAAGTTTTTTTAACTGTTTTATTTGCTAAAATAAAGATTGAAGAACTAACACCCTCAAAACTATTTTTTTTCTCCCTGGCATCTGCCAGTAAACTTCACTAAAATTTTGTAGTTTATCCAGTATATCCTCAATAACTTAAATTTTTAAAAAGGAACATTTTTTACAGATACATTTCTATGCATATCTCTCCCATTTTGCATGGTGAATTTGGAAGGAAAATAAGTAGCAATAACTAAAAATGGCGTTCCAGGTTTTCTTTAAAAAATGATTTTTATAAGAGCTAACTTGAGTGTTTTTGGCATGTACTAAATTTGAGGTAAAAACAATCTATCAAAACTAGTAATAAAAATAATTTTCAAGTACTATAAGTACATAAACTATTAAAATTATTAGTTTTTAAATAGCCATTTTAAAAATGGATTACATTGGAAGCATGTATTTTATATAAGTTCCAATACTTCTGACTTTGGTTATCTTGGTCTGTAACTTGAGTAGAACATGCTAGAGAAAGAAGTGGTTTGTATTTTCACATATCCACCCATCTGCCCATTTGATTCTCAAAACAATTAGATTAAGGTTGCATCTGTATTATTTTTAAGCTCAACCAAAATATAAGTTTTTAATTAAAAAAAATTAGTCTATGCAGCAATTGTACTGAGGTGGGTGGAGCTACATGTGAACCAACAAGGAGAACTCAATGAGAAGCAGCCTACAAATATAGACGTCTTTTAGAAATACAGAAGTATAGAAATATAATGAGAAGTTATAAAGAAAAACTTAAGACTCATTGCTTAGCAGGAACTACACAATTTATCCCCAAAGGAATGCCAGTTCTTAACAAAATAAATAAAATTAAAGATTTACTATGAACTTTTAAGCATAAGATGAAGAACACATAGTTAGCTAATGATAGCAAACAGTTCATGCAACTATGTAAATGTGAAAGGAAAGTGATATTGCACTAACAAGGGGAAACCTGCAGGAATAGTCCACCTCTTTCATTGACTTAATGTATCCAGCCATTTCCTATATGCATTGGCAAACCTGGCCTGCTCTACATTCCGGCATGTGGACAATACTTGATCGATGAACCTGTGTTCTACTTCCAGGCCTAGGTAATCTGGAGCTGGGGTCCGCTTCAGGCGTTTCGTTTCCTGGGAATACCCTTGCTTGTTAGAGTAACACAGTCCATCCACCTCCATTGCCTGGGATGTGCGAGGGTCTGCTGGGATGCGGTGCAAGTCACTTAAAGTCACCCCAGGGCTGTCTCCAGGTGACAGCTGGGTCACGCTGTGAGGAAACCTACCATTTAAGTGATGCTGAAGGTAGAAAACATGCCGCCTGTACAACAGGAAGGGGAGGGAAAGAATAGAGAAAAGAAAGATCACATAGCAAAGAGAAGCTTTTCAGGAAAAACAAAAAAAAAAGCTGATAATCTCAAAACATATAGTACTCAGTTCACTGCCCATTTGTAACCTGGAGTTATCTGAGGAAAAGAGGAAGAACAGTTATGGCAAAATCTCTGCATATCTAGCCAGTGTTACAGGCCCAGATTACAGGATTATTTGTGAGAAAGAATATTACCCTGAGGGTGTGTAAATAGTATTGACTGAGATGATGACAACTACTTGGAGTTGTTACTCTCTATAGACTATAATATGAAATCAGAAATAGGTCTGCGACCAATCTTTGCTACAAATAAGAATAATAAAACAAAAATAAAAATGAACCTCACTGATACCTCAAAATACAAGTGATTCAGAAACAGGGGCATTAAATAGCTTCTCTAGAGGCTTATTCCATGGCCTCTATTCAATATTTTCTTTAATAAGAACAACGTGCTACATACAGTTGGTCTTATTATCTAAAAACAATCTGAACCTGCCCCTAAATCCATCACTCCAGTCTCATTAAAACATCCATATGCAGTAGGGATGTGCTGGGCTCTGAGCAAAGTACATTACAAGATAAAGTTCCTATTCTTCCTCTAAGAGTTCTACTACCCTTAGAATTATGTGGAATTATTTGTTAAAAATGAAGATCCATGCGTTTAACCTCCAAAAACTTAACTCAGTGGGGTGCATACCTACAGTACACAATAATGTAAACTACATAGGTTCCTATATCTCCTCATTCATGTTAGTAATTCTAAACTCTTAAAAGATAATTCTAGCCATTTTCCAGCATGTTCTGGAGTAGACAGGGAGCATATAATATATCCATTTTATAGACGATATAATTTAAAGGGCAGATAAACTGCCTAAGGGCAATGAATAATCAGTAGAAAACTGGGCTGTTTAATATATAGGCCATCCCAATTATCTCTTCTGTGCACTCCCAACCCCAAAATCCAATTAATCTTTGAATGAAGAGAGAAAGTTACTGCTTTGTTAATCTCTCAAAAAGAATCATCATTTAAAAAATTCTCTGAGCTTTGCCATGAAAGTACCTAAATATAAAACAGCAACAAAAATCTGTAAAACCAAAACATACAAGTCAAGATCTATCTTCTCCCTTGAAAATGTGGAGTATCTTGTTTAAAAAAAAAAAAAAAATGTATTCAAGAAGGTGCCAAAGAGAGCATGTCTTCCACCTTCTAAATACATTTAGACTGGAAAAAGGGGGCAAATTTCAATTAACTTTAAAAACATACAAATATTTAAAATACCTACATCCTGCCTAACACAGGGAAGTCTTTCGTCTATAAAAAGAATCTTATGACCTGAAGTAGAATCTAGATTTATAAAGACAAAGCTGCCTCCAACTAGATGATGATCCAAAATAAACCGATCAAGGAGTTTCCATACCCGGACTTCATTCCAACGTGAAAGCTACTTTACTGTTACATGTGCTGAGAACTCAAGTTATGAGCTTGCTAACCCTATTTCGCTCCTAATAATCCTGTTCCACTCTCAAAATATACTTTTCTTAAAAAAAAAAAAAAAAAAAGAAAAGCAGTATCTAGATGTTAATTATATTTACATATACTTGCAGATCATAATGATCTGAAGAATGACAAAGTGCTAAATATTCTCAGAGTCTAATGAATGGTCTCAACTCTGACTGTGCATCTAATTTATCTGTTAGGGTTTTCTGTTGTTTTTAAAACAGATGGCAGTGCTCCATCCCAGATCTGCTAAATATGAGGGTCTCTATTGTTTTTAGTTTGGAAGAAACACATGTTATTCTGTTGTGCAGTCAAGGTTGAATACCACCATCCTAAGCTGCAGGTGAAGATCTATATGGGGAACCTTTTATTGATGATGATCGTGAGGATATGGTAACTAAAAATCCTCCAAATCATTCAGGCAAAGCTCCTTAAGCAGATTACCATATTTACCCAAGCAGGCAGGAGTCAGATGTAAAACTTCCTGTAGCTCTTGTAAAGACATGCATGCTTTCACACAGGAAATGAATTTTCCCTTCTCTTACCTGTGACACCAAAGGGTTTCATGTCCTGGATAGGAATCAATAAGATCAGTGCTGAATTCAACTTCTTCTTCTAGAAGATGAGGAATATTTATTCTTGGTTCCTCTGTTGAAGGTGCTGCTTCTTCATCTTTTGGAAGAACTAGGGCTGGCTCACTTCTTAAAGGGTTTTGCTCTAAGACAGAAATGTCTTTCACAGTTTGGCTAATCAAAGACTTTAACAGAAACTGGCGGTAGTGAAATCCACTGTGGTCTGAAACATGCATGGATGCCCAGTGTTTAGTAGAAGATAGTTCATCAAGAAGAATCTTGTAGGAATCAAAAAGAGAGGTGAGATGAGAAACTGCCAAAAGTTTTTCTTTCTCCATTAACACTCTGAATTTCTTTGATTCATTGCTTGTGTTTTTTTGTTTTTGCTTTTGTTTTTTTTGATAATACCATCCCTACCAATATTTTATATACAATGTCCAACACCATGCTGTCACTTAGTGAAAGCTCAGTGAATACTAAAATATAATTTTAAATTTTGGCACAGCTTCTTGGAAAAAAACAAAATGTGTTTAAAAGGAATTTATGTAACATGAAAAACATTTAAATTATTTCTTACTGCATATTTCTACATATAAAAATTAGAATTTACTGCAATTTTGAAGCAAAAAAATCTAGATATATGCAAGGTTTTCAACAAAATCAATTTAATTCCTTTAAATTTTTTTTCTCAGACTAAGCAAAATTCATTATACTCTTTTCCCTAAAATATAAGATGCATACTAAACTGGAGAAGAAACTTTAATAGGAATTTCAGGGCATTTTCTTACTAGAATAAAAAGGTACATAAATACAAGTACTTATTTTTTTAAAAGACAATGATAACTGTTAAGTTATCTTAAAGACACTGCAAAAAGATACAGTTTACATACAAGATACTGACAGAATGAATGACCTTTATATGATATACCTTAATCATCATTATTCTTTTCCAACATTCCAGCTAAAAAAAAAAATGAATAACTGAATAAATCAACAACAAGAAAACTACAGAAGCAGGGCTATGAAACAGAAAGATAATATATTTAAAATGAAAGAGTAATGAAAGTGTTCATTCTTACATATATATGCCATCAGTCATAAAAAAATTACTCAATATCCTATTAGCCAGCAACCACCACTTTTAACATTCTGGCATTTACTCAATCTTTTAGCTTTTTTTCCTGTGCATGCATGTATACATTTTATTTTTAAAACAAATGAGATATTCTTTTATGCTGATTTTATTCTACTTAAATTGTATATTCCCATGTCATTAAATATTATTCCATAACATACTTCCTAACTTTTACACAACATATCATTCTAAAGATTGTCACAATTTAACCATTCCCTCACAAGGAGCACTTTTATGAAAACGCATATATAAATCTATGTGCATATCTTATTTAAGAGAAATTTCTACAAATATACTTACTGGAACAATAAAAAAATATATTGTAAAGCTCTTGATATATACTGTCAAAATGCTGTATAAAATTTATAATGCTATTGGAAGTATATCTTAATGTGTTTCCCACATTTTTCACCAATACTTTAATCTTCTCTAATTTAATAAATGGAATATCACATTTCATTTTAATTTGTACTCACTTATCACTAAGACTATCACTTATTTTATTCATTCATTCATTCATTCATTCATTATGGTGACATTGGCTAACAAAATCCAGTAAGTTTCAGCTGTACATTTTAACAGTAAGGCATATATATATTTACACTGTGTGTTCATCTCCCATAGTTAGATTTCTTTCTGTCACCACATATTTGACCCCCCTTACCCGATCTCCTCACCCTTCCCCCTCTCCTCTGGTAACCACTAGTCTACTGTCCACGTCTATGAGTGTCTGTTTGTTTGCCTTGTTCATTTGTTGCTTTTAGGTTTGTATCCCACATATAAGTGATATCATGTGATTTTCAACTTTTTCTGTCTGGTTTATTTCGCTTAGCATGATTATCTCAAGGTCCATCCATGTTGTGGCAACTGGCAGTATTTCATCTCTTCTTATGGCTGAGTAATATTCCATTGTATATATGTACCCCAGCTTCTTTAGCCAATCATCCATCATAGGATACTTCAGTTGCTTCCATGTCCTGGCCACTGTGAATAATGCTGCTGTAAACATTGGTGTGCAAATATCTTTTTGGATATGAGTTTTCAAGTCTTTGGGTTAAATACCCAGTAGAGGGATTGCTGGATCATATAGCAGATCAATTCTTAGTTTTTTGAGGACCCTCCATACTGTTTTCCATAGTGCTGTACCAATTTGCAGTCCTACCAGTAGTGAGGGTTCCTTTTTCTTCGCATCCTCTTCAGCATTTGTTACTACTTGTCCTGTTAATTATAGCTATTCTAACAAGTGTCTAGTCACTTATTTTCCCTTTGTTTCTTCTTTTATGAATTGCCTGCTTTGCCTAATTCTCTTCTTTTTGCTTAATTTACTATTTGTAATATTCATTATCTTTCTTATGTGTTTGTAAGAAATT
This sequence comes from Rousettus aegyptiacus, assembly GCF_014176215.1. Taxonomy (NCBI): domain Eukaryota; kingdom Metazoa; phylum Chordata; class Mammalia; order Chiroptera; family Pteropodidae; genus Rousettus; species Rousettus aegyptiacus. The sequence goes on along the minus strand of NW_023416306.1, from coordinate 44,899,867 downwards.
TTTATATATTAAAGATATTAAGTCTCTATATTGTAAATAGTTTTCTTAACATATTACTATAATTGACTTTAAATTTCTTTCCCCCCATCAGATGTTTTTATTTTATTTAGTTTTTTGGTATATGAGATTAAAACTTAATAATTATTTTCTAAAAAGTTGATCTTATTAGCATTACAAATGAACAAAGAATCCTTTCTCCAATTATGTAAAATGCCATATTTATCATCAATGAAATTTCTACGTATTATGTATTGGGATCTGTTTCTGGGCTTTATAGTCTCTTCTATTATTGTGTCTATTTTTGAGTCAGAACCACAGTTTTAATTATTCTATAAACAGTTAAACATATAGTGATATAGTCATATTCTTTATTTTCCTTTTTTTCAGCAGTTTGTTCTTAAAGTTTTATTCTTTCTAATAAACTCTGGAATCAATTTAAACTTGAAAAATAAACTGGTGGTTTTTAGTATATTCATAAAGTTATGCGGCTATCATTGCTATCTAATTTCAGAACATCTTCATTGCCTCCAAAACAATCCCTATTCCTATCGAGTCCCCTAATTCTTCATTCCCCCCAGCCTCTGGCACTCACTAGTCTACTCTGTCTATCCTAAAGATGTCACATATAAATAGAATCACACAACATATGACCTTTCGAATCTGGTTACTTTCAATCAGTATAATGTTTCAAGGTTCATCCATGTTATAGCATGTATCATTAGGACTTCATTCCTTTTTTATGGCTGAACAATATCCCATTTTATGGCTATACCACGTTTTGTATATCCATTCATCAGAAATCAGACATTTGGGTTACTTTTCTTTTCTTTTTTTTTTTTTTTGGCTATTATGAATAATGTTGCTGCGAATATTTCTTGTACAAGTTTTTTTATGAACACGTTTTCAATTCTTCTTGATATATACCTAGAGCACAACTTCGGTGATATATAGATTCTATGTTAATTTTTTAAGGAAATGACAAACTCTTTTTCACAGTGGGTGCATGATTTCACAATCCTACCAGCAATGTATGAAAGTTTCAATTTCTCTACATCCTTGCCAATACTTGTTACTGTCTGTCTTTTTAATTTTAGCCATCCTAGTTGGTGTGAAATGGTATCGCACTGTGGTTTTGATTTTCATTTCTCTAATGGCTAATGATGTTGAACACCTTTTTCATGTCTTTATTGGCCTCTGTATATCTTTTAGGGAGAAATGCCCTCTATGCTTTCTCAGGTGACACTCCATATCAACTTGTAATTGGCTAGTAGTAATAAACTCTGCTCAACTGTCTTTCCTCCCACCCAACATCACCCTCAAAATGAGACTATTTAAAAATTTACTTAACATCATGTTTCCTATGTTTGTGTGTTCACGGCAACATGAACATCACAGGAAACATGAAACAGAAAATTAAAACCTCTCATAATTCTATCCCATAGCACTGATACATATTCTTTATTTTCTAACTTTTTTTTTTCTGAATAGAAAACTAACCATGCTTATTAGAGAAAATACAAGAAAATATATCCATAACAGCACTGTGTGTATGTAAATATCTGTTGAGCACTTATAATATGTCGGGCACTGTTTTAAACACTTTAAAATCATCTTCAATGCTAATATCATATTTAAATATTATATTAGACCCATCTCATATTTAATTTTATATCTGTAACCTATAATAAACATTTTTCTTTAAATAATCTTCCAAAATACAATTTTTACTAGCAACAAAACATTCCAATATGTCATGGACTATAATGTAACTAATCCCTCATTATTGGAGGGTTAGACTGTTACTGGTTTTTTACTATTATAAATAGTATTTTTATATATCAAACTTCTGTATTTAATTAATAGCCAGTACCTGTTGAGTATTAGTATAAGCATCTGTGATAGCCACTTTATGTGGATTCTCCCATTTAATTTACATTGCTTGATGTGGCAGGAATTATCATCACCTCCATTTTACAGATGAGGAAACAGAAGATCAGAGAGGCTAAGAAACTTCCTCAAGGCCACACAGCAAATTGGTGGTAGAATCAGGATTCAAATGAGGTCTGTATGACCACTGAGTGATCACTATACCATACTGTATCTTTATTATTTCTTTAGAATGAATTCCTAGAAGCAGAACTGCTAGATTAGAGATTACACACACATTTTTGTTTTTTTGTTTTTTTTTTTGGTAAAATCTGGTAAATGCTGCCATGTTGACCTTTGGTAAGATTACGGCAATTTATTCAATGTTCGTTTTCATACCTTCATTAATGCTGGATACCAGCACTTTAAAAAGTCATGTTCAATATTCTAAGTAAAAAATATGCTGGCTCATTATACATACATTTTTAAGCTGCTCTAGACTACTGGTATTTCTGTGATTACTTCTTCTAACACAGCAGTCCCCAACCCTTTTGGCATCAGGGACTGGTGCTCCTATGAGAATCTAATGCCTGATGATCTGAGGTGGAGCTGAGGCGGTGATGCAAGCACTGGGGAGCGGCTGCAAATACAGATGAAGCTTCACTCACTCTTGGCTGCTCACCTCCTGCTGTGAGGTCCAGTTCCTAACAGGCCATGGACCAGTATTAATCTTTAGCCCATGGATTGGGGAGCCCTGCTCTAACAGACAAAAAAATAGCAGGACATGATCTCCGAGCTAGGCTCAATGGTTTACAGAAAAAGGGGATTTTGCAAATTTAGCACTCTTCATTGAGAGTGAGACACTACAATGGCAGTAGTGACAGGAAAAGCAGAGTCTCCCAAGGGCAAGAGAGGTTGATAACATGTGACCCTACGACTGTGAGTCTAGGAGTGAACTGAGGCAGCTGAGTCAACATACCACTAATTAGTTCTCATCTTCAACATAAAATGGTCTCAGGTAACCAAAAATTTCACCTTGGCCCTATGTCCCTGATTTTATGGGAATGCCACCTTAAAAGGTTCAAACCAAGGCAAGGGAGTTCCAAAGATGTCTCAGCATTTTTTGGACTCAGGGTTTTAGTACTTTTACATGAAGAAATTGTACTGAGCTGACCTAGCAAACTGGTAGCCAGTTTCATCTAAACTTTCTATCTGTGGGGAAGAGAAAGGAACCAAAATTTAGTGAGCCTCTATTATTAGATGTCCACTACTTTATACACATTAACTTAAGTAATTCTCATGATAATCCACTGAGGCATAAAGTAGAGCTCCATTTTACAGATGAAAACATTAAAGCCTTACTTTCCATGTAGAGCTAGTAAGGCCAGAATCTCAGCCCAAGTCAATGTGATTCTGTCTCAGCGCTTTCCATTCCATTAGGTGCCCTTCCCTCCTGAAACACAAAGCCATATAAACTGGAGGGGAAGGGCTATTCTAGAGTTGTTGGCTTAAAATCTCCCAGAAATAAAAACTCTCCTATTTCTCTTGGAGGAATCTCTGGCTAAGAAACAGAAAGGAGAGGGAACCTGTAAAAAGAGATGCACCAAAGAAGTGGGTGGTGAATAAAAATTAGAGCACAGTTCCCCGTTAATGTGGAAGCACCACCTGAGGCATTTTGACCCCTGTAAATTGTCTCAAGCCTGGGAAGCTTTTAAAAAAGTACCCTAGATTCTGATGGCATTGATATCATAAAAAGGGAAGAAAAAAAAACAGAAACACTACAGTACATAAGAACCAGCAAAAAGATACTTGGTTCTTATTCTGGTGAATAACAAGTGATGCAACCACAGCTACGTCTAAGCCATTACAATTCTCTAGAACCTTCCACCTTCTCATCTCCAAACTGAAAGGATGAGGCTGTGACAGTTTCCAACTGGCTCTCCATCCAAATAACCCAAGTATGTGAAATACACTGATCTCTAAATCTCATCCTCATTCCAAATAGTAGGCCTGGTGTGGGGCTTAGGAATTCTTAGGTTATTTATAGACTCTGCCAAGTTTGGGAAAATTTAGGTGAAATCTTCTGTTCCCTCCTAAGAGAGATTATGAAAAGCAGCCACCTAATTCAGCATAAGTCGTATAACCAGAGACTACCAAGAAAAAACAATTTTAATTCTATAAGGTTTTATAATCCTTTCCTACTTCAGGGAAAAATGAGTTATGCTCAGTCTTCCTCATTCCTTAAACCTGCCTTTGTTCTACCAAAGTACTAGTCTTAAGAGTGCCAAAATATGCTGGTGAGAAATGAAAACTTTTTTTTAATTGCCAGAGATTCCCTGGAGGTATCAGCTGTCACAATCTTCTCTAGGCTGCTGGACTGCCATTAAGTTCCTCTACTTATCCCCCCTTACCGCACCTCTGAGAAGGAACTACTACTCGAAGACTTAAAGAGCAGACATAGAATGTGCTAGGGAGACAGAATTAACAGTCCTATTAACAGTCCTACCTTGACATCTAGCTTGGCCAGGTGTTGTAAAACCCAGATGCGATGGGACCAGGCATTATAGTTGCTTGGGTATCTCCCTGCTGCTTCACCACAGACCTCCATCTCCTCTTGTATTACTCGCTGTTTCCTTTCTGCAGGAATTGTTCCTAAGTTTCCTTTGGTCACAAAGGAAGGCAAGGAGGTTTCCTGAATTAGCTGTTGTAGCACCCATCGTCTGTTAACATGGCATATAAGAAAGATAATGAGGCAAGAACATAAAACAGAGAGGAAAACAATCAGAGTTTTCTTTGTTCTTAATTTCCACCCCCAGATAATGCAAAATAATATCTATGAGCCCAGTTTTTTTTGGGGGGGGCGGGGGAATGGGGGGATTGTTGTTTTATTGTTTTTGTTTTTAAAGACACACTTAACTTTAGCAGTATGGATTTGGGGTGAAGGTCGGGGGGAGAGAGGACAAAGAGGAAAGAAAAATCTTTCTAAAATGTTTAAAATTTGTCAAAAAGAGAACGTTATCAGTTTCAAAATGACAACTCCAAAATTCCATTTGGCCAGGAAATGTAAAGCCAGTTGGTGTGTGTGGGTATGCACATTGGTAGTGGTGGCTGATGGAGAGACGATGTAATTAATGGCTGGTAAATGAGAGAAAAGGAGTCATGGCTCATGTCTTTAGTATATGTGCATGCCTTACCCTATGTGTATTTGCTTGTCTGCAAACAAGCTGTATTATGACAACTTTCATTAAGAAAAATGTTATAATATAGTATACAATCTGGACAGAAACAAACAGAATTAGTGATACTATCAAGTAGGCTTTAAAACGTCTTTCTCCACAAATTTTTCCCTTGCCTATTTAAGAATTTCATTAGCATACATTTAAAAAAATGTGCTAAAAAAAGTCTCTATCCACTTAATATCTTTAGTTTTAATAAATATTTCTCATAAGAAAGCATTCTTTGAGATTAAAATTTCCAACCCAAAGGTACAAGAAATTGAGTAGGAAAACCATTTTCATATAATAGTCTTTTACTTAACAACAAAAGCTTGCTTTATAAAGCATTACAAAAGCCAATAAACTGACAGATGCATATTTAATAATCCCCTTCCTCTGCCACCACCCTTTTCCAGACCTCTATATACAAAACTATACATTTCTCTGAAGTCTGCCATCACAATTTCTATAAGGGAGAAAATACAACTGATTATATGGTTTGGAGACAGTTGATATGCGAGGCTAGCCGCAGGCACAATTACAACTAAGATATCATGAAAGATCCTAAAAATGCTCAGTATGTAAGTAAAGTTTTAAGTGGCTTTAATAGACTGAAAACAGACTTCTTCAGAGAATTTCTCCTCTGACCCTGAAGAGCATGCTCACACCATCTCATTTTAGTCAAAATACAGTAATTACATGGAGTCCAAGAAGAAGATGCCTCCAAACAGCCAGGATTTTGAGAAGGGTTCTTAATATGAATTTTGGCTATCTGATTCAGGCTTTAAACCTAAAAATATTCTTTGCATTTATGGTCTTAGCAACTTTAGCTCAGCTTATATACCACTTACTTCAGCTGTCCTTATGTTCCTTATTTGGTTAATTTTAATAACCATAACCATTACCACCTCCAACTTTACCATACCTGAATGAGTTATAAAACTTCGGTTACTCATTATAGTTAAATATTTAATGCAATCTCCATGACTGCTTCAGATAATTAAAATGGCTAAAAATTGAGTATTTAATACGTGTCAGGCACTGTAGGAGTGTTTCCATGCATTATCTCATATAAACTCAACTATTAACTATAAGATAGATATTATTATTAGTCCCAGTTAACAACTGAGAAAACTCGAGCTTGAAGTGGTTAATGATTTCCCAAGGTCACATAGGTACCTAGCGAGTGATGATATTTAAATTAAATGTAGGGAACTTGTCTTTAGAATTCATACTTTGAATCAATATGTGACCTTGCTTCGTATTGTGTTTTCTCTCCAATCATTCTGAATCCTAATAAAGAATGGTATGGTGTAAATTAACCATACCTGTGAATCCATGTTTCTGGACTCTTTGGAAACTTAGTTAAGGCCAGTTTTCCCAGATATAAATCCTTAATTGGATTTAAAGTACCAGAGAGGATTAGCTCTTTTCTGTAAAAGAAAAATAAAAAGAACCATTACTTTATCTTTCTAACCAAATGTACTGCATGACTATTAATATAATCTAATTGAGAAGCAAATTTCCAAGAAAAAAAAACCCCGCAAAACTCTCATAAACGTCAAACACAGTAAGTCAAGAATGTATTCGTAAAATCCTGAAATAATAAGCAGAAACAGAAGTTCTAAATCAATAGTTCTAAATCACGAAACCTACAGATACAATAAAAAATCAACTGCTTTAATGTATTCCTGTAGGAATCTAGCTTGAGATAAAATTTCCAGTCACACATGAACTCAAAAAGTACTCCATCCCAAACAACTGAGAAATTAGTTATGATGTGCTTTAGAACACTGTGCTAGGCAACTCAAAAAAAAAAAATAGCTTTCATCATGACAAAGTCACTGATGTCAACAAGCCTTGTGAAGAGTATGAATTAAATTATTTAATGAAACGTGAATAGGAAAATGAATTTAGTTACCTATTTGGGAGATGGCAAAGGGGTTTTCTGGCTTGCCTAATTTCCAAAACTTACATGGCCTGACATCAGTATCTGTAGGGTAGATCCATTACAAGTCAAGAATTGCTCTAGCTTTGTAAGTAGGGCTTGATATAGTGTAGTTCATTACCAAAAAAATACACATATTATACTGTATGACTGAGGTGTAAAGAAAAAAGTAATTAAGTCAATCATTATCCTAGCGAAACTATTTTTATTTTTGAAATTTTCCTTCTAACTTTCCTAATATGCATCTATATTTTAAAATAATTTTATATTCTGCTCTTCTATCTTAATAATTACCTCCTGGTCCTATATAATCTCTCAAATGAACATTTTAAGTGGTCAAATAGTTTTCATTCAGTAGGTAGTCTGACCTTCTCCCTTGTGATTAGATATTTAGATTGCTTCCAATTTTCTGATAATCTGAAATAATTCTCAAACAAAGAGCTTTATGCTTATGACTTCTTTGGTTTGTACTATTACTTAGGATAAGTTTCCAAAAGACATACTGCCAGGTGAAATACTGCATGGCTCTTGATAAACTAGACTACTCATTTTTGGACTATAAACAGAAGTAACAGTAATGTGAGTTTTTGTTGTTTTAAAACTTTGAAATTTCAATGCAATTATTATGCCTTGCAAAAATGCTCCACCGATTTCTCAAATACAATTTAGGTGTAGATATAATTTATCAGATAACTTTTTGAAAATAAGTTTTGATATTACTTTTCAATGTGTCTATAATTTTAAAATAAAATTAGGTAATTTGCTAGTATTGATTAATCTTAAAATGTCTTTCCCATGATAGGGCTGATTACTCATGTATTTTAGAGAAGTTTAACCCCAAGAAAACCAGAACCCAGCTCATATACTTCTACCTTAGGTAGATTTAATTCCTAAAATACATTTTCTTTCCAACAGTAATGTACTACTTCTAAATTTTTATTTGATAAGAATAACTTTTTAATGAAAATACTAAACAAGTGATAATATTGGCACTTTACATCATTTTAAGGTCAGCAATTTCACTCTATAAAATAATTTGAAGGGATACCAAGAAGGTTTACAAGCTGCTTTAACAGATGGATTTATTATTATATTTTCAATGTACAAGAAAGTTATGTGTCATTAAAAGAATATTTAATCCAATAGCCAATTACTTTTGCAGTCCTGAATCTTTTTTCTTCTGAAATCATTAATGTTTTGTTCATACAATAAGTTGGGATACCTATACTATAAAAGGAGGCAAGTGAATCAAAAACTCCAGTGGGCCAAAACAAAGTGTATAAGCAAGTCCTCTAGGTGATGTATGCTAAAGTTTAAAAACTGGCTTGCTGCCAGTGTTAATTTTACATAAACATGCTCTTTGAGGCTGAAGCAAATTCAACTGGTTTTCAATGTGAAAATAAAACATAAAAACTGTTCTTGGAGTTATTTCTAAACAGAACTTGTCTCTAATCCTAATGTAACAGAAATGTACACATAAATCAGATTCATCAAATGAATTTTAGCTAACAAGTTTGAGAATGATGTTAACATCACAGGTAAGAATGCTATGTTTTCTAGGATTTGACATTTTCAGCAATGGAGAATTACTATATTTTGTAAATGGAAATACCACCACTAAAAAGAGAATGCTATAAATAGAATGATGTCATTTGTTTCCAAAGATTATCTATACACTAGACTGATGTGAAAATAATAAAAGCTAGATATTTTGTGGCAAATTTGGGGGGTAAGATTAGGAATGTAATCCACGAATTATTTTGGGGTAAATGCAGCAGCCGCATGCGCCACCAGCAAGTATTCTTGGAGCAAATGAGAAATGGGTTAAAACTTCTCTTTATTTACAATTGCCTACCTATGTTCCTCCATATACCTACAACTAAGGAGAAATAATCAAAATTTTCTTCAGAAAAGAAGTCACTTTGTAACTGAATCTTTACAAAGTTTGTTATATTAAGGGTGCTCTCTTAATTTACTTTGAACAACAAAGTACTATTTGAGAAGATATCTAAGCTTGAAACAAGCTCAATCACTGATATATATATATAGATACTTAAAAAGATCACTTGACAGAATCATAAAAAAAGCAAAATCTTAATGTAAATTTAATAAATATTCCTGGGGGCAGGATTGAGTATTGTAGGTGCTGAATGTTGTCATAAACCAGTTTTTTAAAGATTACTTGAAGAAGAAATATGGTAAGTGGTTAAGTTATGGCTATCCCATAACCTAGAGATATAATAAAAGTCAATTGCTCTAATGTATTCAAGTAGGAATCCAGCCTGAAGTAAAATTTCCAGCAACAGATGGAGTCAAGAAGTGCTGTATCTCAAACAACTTAGATGTAAGTAGACATGATGTGCTTTGAAAAACTGTGCTAGACAACTCAAAGAAATACCTCTCATGATGACAAAGTCACAATGTCAACAAAACCATGTTTTGTTGAGGAGTTTGACTTGTTTAATGAAATGTTAGTAGGAAAATGAAAAAATCAAATTAAAATGTCATGTTATTTTAAAGGTATGTAACTGAAAAATTAAATATAAGAAGACATTTGCTTATTTCATGTACATACTGATATTAGCTTTAAATTTGAGGCGGCTTTATTTTCAGGCATAGTAAGTAAGCTATGCTTCTATATTGATCCTAAAGCCTTACGTGGTACACTGCTAAGAGGAAGAAGGAATGAAGTAAGGGCCATCAAATAAATGTGGGGAAAACTAAGAAAGAAAAAGGCATTTGTGTTGCTTTGGAAGAAAGCACGGGTGGTAAGGAACAGTGCCATGCTACACGTGCAACCTCATTGTGGGATGAAATTAAGTGAAGGCTGACTTTTTTATAAGGTGGGAGAAGGGAGTAGATTACATTAGTTTCAGTAAAGAATTATAAAAGAAATGAGGTTTTTCACACAGATTTTTCAAACAATAACAGTTACTCTTTAAAAATTTTTGTGACATATTTCACTTACCGTTTAAACAGTATTTTAAAAATATCATTTTCCATTGAAGACGCCAGTTCACTGTAAGCTAAAATTCACCCATGGGAGCCTCCCGGAGTTACTAAGGTGAGTAGTGTGTTTTATTCCTCTATGTGAGTTATTATACTTAGTTTATTGTATTTTTTAAAGCTTTTCTGTCTTCTCTCCATCTCAAACTAATAGTTACAGCTTCTCTCTCCTGTCACTTTACTGAAGATTTGTAGGAGACCAGGGGCCATGCTGTATCCTGTCTATGGCTAAATCTCCACTAGTTAACCCAGTACGAGACACATAGTAAATACCAAATAAACAAATGCCATCTTCTTCCCTCTCAATCTTCAGTTATTCTGTCTGAAATAATAATGATAATAAAAGTCATCCTCATAAAAACTAACATTTATTGAACACTTTTCCTGAGTCAGGCATTATATTACATAATTTACATATATTATCTAATTCAATTCCCACAAGAACCCAAGTATGGGTTATACTGAACCATATGAAATGCCAATATTCATTGTTTCTTAAAATCAACTTTTCATTTTAAAATTGTTTAAAATTTACAGAAAAGTTGTAAGAATAGTAAAGAGAATTCCTGTATGCCTTGGTCCCAGCTTCCTATATTAACATATTATCATGGTACATTGTCATAGCTGACGAACTAATATGGAAAGATTACTACTAGAAGTCCATACTTTATTCAGAATTCCTTAGTTTTTACCAAATGTCTTTTTTCTATTCCAGGGTACCATACAGGATATCACATTACATTCCACTGCTATGTCTCTGTTAGGCTCCTCTTGGCACCTCAGATACACCTTGGTTTTGATGGCCCTGACAGTTTCAAAGACTACTGATCAGGTATTTTGTATGGTGTTTTTCTCATGGTTAGACTAGAGTTACAGATTTTGAGGAGGAAGAGACCACAAAGGTAAAGTGCCATTTTTATCATATCATATATCATATCATATCACTGTTGATGTTGACCTTGACTACCTGGTTCAGGTAGCATATGCCAGGTTTTGCCACTGTACTTTTTGGATGGAAGTCCCACTTAAGGAGTAGGGAGTTATGTTCCATCTCCTTGAGAGGGGTTATCTAGATAAATTATTTGGAATTATTCTATATGGCAGATTTATCTATTGTTTCCTATTTATTTATTTGTGCAATCATTCATTTGTCAGTATGAACTAATAAATATCTACTCTATAGTTTGGGGTATAAGACAACATTATATTATTTTATTGCTCAAACTGTTCCAGCTTTGGCCACTGGAATCCCTTTGACATATCCCCATCATATTGTTTTTTTGAGCACTTCCTTACTTTCTGGCTCTCTAAGATGTTCCAGGCTCATCATGTACATTCCCTACCCTGATCATAGAATAAGCCATTTCTCCAAGAAGCTCAGTTCCTTTTATTAGAGAATAGTGTTAGAAACAAGGATCTGGATGCTTGAATTTCATCATTTTTGATCTACAAAAACAATAATTTTATATGGTGCAAACTAGTATTAACTCAATTCTAGAGATGAGGAAACTGAAGGCGGGAGAGAGTCAGTAACCTGCTCAAGGTCTCTAAGCTCAGTGTCAAACCTACATAAAATAAAATTACCAATTTAAATTATTAGGCTTGAGTAAAGGACATGAATCATTGCAGCTTGTTGCCAGTTATTCTAGTTGCTCAAAGATGTTCTGCTTACTCTATGTTCACAGACTGATTAAAAAAGTAGGACGTTATTATGAGGTCAACTTCTTTAAGTAATTCATCAATTTTTGAAGCAAATTCAAAGCAAAAAAAAAAAAAAAGAATTACTTGTCATTTTTTTCTAGAACCAGCTGGACTTTTAAACTATATATATCATTCACTGTAATCACAGGAGATCAGCTTAAAAATTTATTCTTGCCTGTATTTTTTCAACAAAGACTGTAACACCTATAAATTGAACTACCAACGTGTTATACCATCTTTTGGCAATTTCTAAAATACAGTAAAGATCACTCAATTATTCTTAGAGTTACTGCAGAATATACCAACAATTAAACATAAAACGTTGAATCTTTGAATAGCAAAATATCTTTTAGGGTTGGATCAGTTTATTTCCAAAGTTGCTTGTTTTTCCCTCCAATGTATTCATGATTTTATGTTCTAATATGACACTTAATCTTATCAATACAAATTAAAATTTACTAGAACGCATATCAACAATGGATTTTTAACACCAAGATTTCCTTTCTATTCATCTAGCATAAAACTCTATTAATCATTTTACTAGAATAATTTCAAGATTAACTGCTATTAGCATAATTGAAGTTAGATACAGGGAACAATTTCCCTTTATAAGACCAAACCGTACATAATCAAAAAAAGTCAATTTCAAAAGAATTTTTAAAAATCACCTAATTCAAATCTTTTATCTCACATAATGGAAATTTAAAACTCTTGAGAAGTTAAAATTTTGCTCAAAGTCACCTGCTAGTTAATGGATGAAAAAGGACTAAGATCCAGGTTTTTTCCTATCCTGAACTGCCTTTTAGAATGTACAATGAATAATATGTATGTATGTATGTATGTGTGTGGATACATTATGCTAGTAAGAATCTTTTTTTAAAAGGATTTTTAACTCCTCTCTGATGAGGCATATAAGAACATGAATAAAAATGATACTCCCACTTGTCTATTATCTTCATTTCTTTCTCACTGAATTTAATCAGTCTGCAAACTGATTATCTATTATGTGCCAGGTACTAGTGTTAGATGCTAGTGAAATAAAGGGAAAAAAAAGACAAGACAAGACAGGGACCCTTCCCTTATGAAATCTCTCAGTTGTAAGTTTATAGTACCTTCCTAAAAGTCTCCTTTGCTGATTCTTCCTCATCTCGCAAACTTTAGAACAGCGCTGTCCAACAGAAATATAATGTGAGTCACAAACGGGAGCCATGTATGTAATTAAAAGGTTTTACAACTACATTAAAAACAAGTATAAAGTAATATATTTAACTTACTATATCCAATATATTATAATTTCAACATGTAATAAATATAAAAGTTATTAATAAGATATTTTACTTTTTTGGGATATGAAATCTGATGTATAGCTTACACTTACAGTGCATCTTAACTGAGACCAGTCACATTTCAAGGGCACAATAGCCAAATGTATGTAGCTAGTGGCTACTCTACTGGACTGTGCAACTTAAGAAACCTGTAGTGTCCCAGGGTTCAGTCTTTGGACTGGTTCTCTTCTCTATCTATACCCACTCCTCTGGGTATCTCAAACAATCTCATGACTTTACATACCATGTATTTTCTAGTGATTCCCAAATTTATATCTGACCTAGAACTCTCACCTGAACTTTAGATTCATACACAAGTAACTAACAAGACACAAACCTAACGTCCTGAACTGAACCCTTAACTTCCAACCAGCAGCCCCCACCTAAATCTACTCCTCTTCCAGATGTTTCCATTTCAGTAAATGGCAATTCCATCCTTTCAGTTGCTCAGGCCAAAAACCAGTCAACTTAGACTTGCTTCATTCTTACCTCCAATGCATCATCTGTGTCTTTAAAACCTGTTTATTAAATACAGTCAAAGCTTCTATAGTTTATGAAATAGTGAAAATCTTAACTTCTCACTGCTTTTACCACCAAGCTCTACTTCAAGTCACCAGAATCTCTCACTTAAATTATTGCAACCAATTCTTAATTTCCTAATCACTCCCTGCACCCCTACAGTCTACTTTCCACACAACAGCCAAAGTTTTAAAATCTGATTCCCGATTTTATGCCAGTTTTTGCTCAAATGTCCCCTACTTAAAACTGTAATACCACTCTTCCCATACTCTTTCTGGCTTTCCCTACTTCCCTTTTCCCCATTTTTTCCCACAGGATTTGCTAACACTCGATTATATATTTTACCTATGATTGTCGTTATTGCTTTTCTTCTTCTACTAGAATAAAAATTCCAGGAGGACGGGGATTTTTTTTTGTTTTGTTCTTGGCACTATTTTTTTTTCTTTTGTTCTAGACACTAGAACTAGTGTCTAGAACCTAACACATAATAGCTGATCAATATATATCTGATGAATGAACAAATGTTGTCAAATGTGTGAATTAAATGAGATAACATAAAGTTGTAGTATGGTTTTTTGAATATAGTAGCTACTCGTAAACATTATAGTCTATTCCCTAACCATTGCGGTGCTTTCCATAAAAGAAAATCCAAATTATGTAAATTTTTAAAGTCACATATCTCATTCTATACTTTTCTTACTCTTCATTCTAAGTATCTAATCATTAGTTATTCAGAAGACAATTTTAAAAAGACATATAAGTTACCTAAATTTTTAAAAATCAGTTAAATACAAAGTTCAATAGCTATTAAAAAACAATAACTCAAAACATAACCTTGCTTAAAATACAAAGAAAATTAAATATTGTCTAAGTCATCTCTAAAGACACAGAACTATAATCAATGGCTCTTTCCTACAGGAAAATTTTAAATGCATTCATTCACAATGTTCAATGGGACTTCAATTTTATTATCTATAATTTGTATCCTGCTTTCCCCTAAGATGATTTGTGTTAGTTTAAGGAACCACCAAGTGTTTAAAACCACATGTATTGTTTAACTGAAAAAACTTCAATGAAAAAAATGAACCTGGTCTGAATTTTAATATTTCCGCGAAATAATTTGTGTTTAAAGCTACAATGAGAATTGAAGAACTTAAGATATCAACAAAATGTGATCCATTTCCAAAATACCGAGGGCCAGAGACTTCAAGTGATTAGTACACAAAAGTCACAATGTTAGTGACTAAACTGAGACTAAAAGTTCTTGACCTTGGATGCTTACCCTACACACTGCAGTGCTTCTCATATGTACTAACCAATTCCTTACTAACCAACCGATTATGCTGATTGCCCCTACCCACCTAAAAAGGAAAAAAATAGAAGCATGTATTAAATGGTATACTGTAATTCAACATAACAGCTTATATTTCAGGAAAGAAGTTTACAGACAACAGACATAAACATGCAAAAGGGAGCAAAGTGTATATCAGAATTGTCATGGAGATATTATAAAGAATGGGTAGAAGAAATAAGTGTAAGATGCCATGGATATATGGTTTATATTTCACTTTTCAAAAACACTAACAACTCATGGGGCTTACATTTCTTCAGAAATTTGGACAATTTCAATTTCATGACATACCTCACATTCCATGCAGTGGTAAAGTCTGGGTTTAGAAGCAGCAGGGTGCATGTGACATCTATCAATTCTAAAATAAAGAGAAGTCATATTAAAAACAAACAGTCCTATCGTTTAAAGCTTGGCTTCTCTTTAAGGCCCTCTTTATTTCATTTTATACAGATATACAGCTCACATTATACTAACACACAAATATATATATCTCATGTCATAGTGATTTTAATGATAGATACACCTTGTTCCAAACTGTCAGAGATAAAGAGATTATCCTTAAAATTTTCTCTACTTTAAGTATAACTCCTTTTCAAAAGTTGACACCAAAGTAACTTTATAATATGCCTATAAGAAGTAATCAAATCAACTTCTTCATCCTTTTAGTTTTTAGCACTAATTTACATTTACCAAGGAAAAGAAACAATTTCTATACCACTATTCACTTAATCCCACAAATATTTCAAGAATTGACTGTGTAAATTTTCAAAACAGGAAAAATATTGCTCATAATCCAATTTATTTCACACAATCCATTTCCATCGCAGAGAATATTATCCCTTCTTATACACATTTTTACATAGCTATAGCAATGATAATAAGAAATTTTGCTCTATGTTTTTCATTCAACATGATTACGTATGCATTCTCCTATATTGCCACAGTACTGCTGCATAACAATCTCTTAATCAACCATCTTATTTTTCAGGGTGTTTACTGTTATAGATAATATTGCTAAAAACATTTTAAAACATACTTTTTGTCTCACAGATTATTTTCTGTGGATATATTTCTAGGAGGAGAACTACTATGTCAAACAATATAATTATTAGTACAGCTTCTACTAAGCATTTCCAAATTGTCCTCCACATGGACTGTATTTACTTATATTGCTAAGAGTTACATTAGTGTACTTATGTTCCCATAATTTGGACCTACATAATTATATTTTTAAAAATATTACTAAAATAACAAAGTATACTTTGCTTGTTTTAATTTACGTCTTTAATCTACAATTATTAATATGAACAATTTTTCATGTTGTTTATTATTTTCTATTTAAGCTTATGAACAACTTATATAAATATTCATTATCTATTTACCTATCATGGTCTTGACAGAATTCCTATATATTCAAATAAGTTCCATAAGCCTACATCCCATAGAACAAAATCAGTAATATTTAGACATTCTGTTTTCATTTTACTAAAACTGAAAAGAGAATTTTAGAAGTACGATGATCAACCTAGGTCATAATACTAAAGAAATCTCTACTAAACCATATTAAATGCTAAGTAAGATAATAATAATTTTAGTTATTTAGCATTATTGAGTACTAGGAATAAATGCTTTATTTACATTATTTCATTGAATTTTCATAATCACAGTCCAAGATATTTTTGTTTTACTTTACAGATAGGAATATTGACATTTAGAGAGTTTAAGAAAATTTGCCTATTAGTATGTGGCAGGTCAGCATCTGACTGCTTTTAATAACTCAATTATACTGCAACTGAAATAATAAAGAACTGGGGCATTCTCAGCATCTAAAATACAAATTTTTCAAAATCTAAAAACACAAATAAATCTCTATAGTCACCTAAAAGTACTCTAGCAAAAAAGAAAAACAATTTTTCCAGTCTCAATCATCTTCATAAGAGATTAACATTTATTGTGAGCCTATGATTTCATTACTACTGAGTATATTTGATAAATGAGCTACAAACGGTAGAATCAGCACACATTTATATTTTACCTTTATCTTCATTATAAGCATTACATGCATAAACACAATATGTCTGTAAAGAATAATTTAACTTCTTTCTTCTTTTACTTTTAGTAGTTTCTTGTGCTAATTTATCAGAAAATATAAGTGCTATTTTCTATACCATTATTCATTTAATTCCACAAATATTCTAAGTACTGACTATATGCAAAGATTAAACTGGGCCCTCAAGATTGAGAGAATGGATATAATGATCAATAGACCTGATGCCCTCTAGGTTACCCTTTAGTTGGAGAAAACATGTAAACAATTACGTAAGGCAAAATGAAATAACTGTAAAGTAGAAACACATATCACATTTTGGGGACCACAAGACAATTAATTCTTTGTGGAGTACCCAGGGAAGGCTATAAATGAATAAGGTGGTAAACAGCACTGCGACCCATGGAAAAATTTGAGCAAGGTAAAAGGGCATGTAACTTTGCACACAGTGTGCTGAAGAGATTATGGGTACAAGAGTGTGGTACAGCACAGAGTGCTGGAGAAACATACCAGGAAACTAGAATCTGTTTCCAATCTCATCAGCCAGACTTTCCACTACTTTCCCCTCACGTGCTATACTCTACCTGAACCAAACTCGACCATTTCCTAAACACACCTCCTTATTTTCCTACCTTCTCTTCTTTAGTTATAACTTAGATTTCTTGCTTGCTATGCTCTCTGCAGGAAACATCATCCTAGCTCCAATTTTTTTTTTTTTTAAATCTTTCTTAATAAAGGGTTTCCTGACCTGCCTAGCTGAAAGCAATCTCATCTCTTATGTTCTGTGTATATCTTAGTTATTGACCTTTGAGCTTCAGTTTCCTTATCTGTGAAATGGGAGTGATAACATAAACTTCAGTGTTGAGCAATGAGATATTTTTCATTTCACCAGTTGACAAACTACTCAATAGTTGTTCGACTAAACACTGCTGCAACTTACCAAAAAATAAAAATTTTCAAAATCTACCAATTAGAGAAGTAAAAAATAATGACGCAGTTGTTGCTACAGTAAACTGTCTAAATTTCTAAACTTGTAAAATAATGAAATGTGTTAAGTAGGTATATGGAAACATCTATGCATGATGGTAAGGCCTTTAGAATTTCTTTTGAAGTCTATTATTATTCAAAATTCATCGTATTACTTAAATTGGTATTTCTTTTCTTGGACTCTTCCTTTCTACATTAAAAAAATACATACATATGTGTGTGACCAATGGTTGTTGCTGTTTGTACTTCTAATGCAAGTCTTCCACACTACCCATAAATGAAGACAAGTTCATCCTCTATGAGGGAGATACTTTTGTACAACAACAAAGGCAAAAACTAACACAGAAAGCACCTAAGTCCCTACTTTTCATTTTGTGGCTGTGTGAAGAGAGGAAGACTAATCAAAGTAATGCTTCCTTTACTAGAGGGTCCTCCGCTAGCAGGGCAACAGCAATTTTTGGGGTGAGAGCCCAGCTTTACCACTTACTGGGAAGCTCCTTTCTGTGCCTGTGTCTTCCTCATATGTAAAATGGAGCTAATAACAGTACTACCCTAATGGGGGTATTAAATGATTCTTTAATTTGCATACTTAACAATGAAAAGTTAGGACAGTACCTGACACTGTTAAGAACTCAATGATAACTCCTGTCACAAAGCTTCTATTTCCTAGACCAGTGCCACTAGCAATAGCAGGGTTGGGGGCCACCAAAGGGAAGAAAATAATCTCCTGAGCTCTCTGAGCAGTGACTGCTGAGCAGAGGGAACTTTTAAGACTCTCAGGATTTAAGACATATCAAAAGTCTCGACCAAGAATCAGTGGTGCCTAGTGACAAATGCAGTCAGAGGCCCTTCTTCCTGCCTCTTTGATAAACTGCTAACTCTTCCTGATTCAAGACTCAAGTTCAGACAGGACTTCATTCAGGAAGCATTCCAACCTGATCCAAGAAGGAGGAGTGAAATGGAATTTCAGAAATGGGAAATAAATGGCCAATGAAGCAAGGAGTAATTAGATTAGAAATATTGCACATAATAAAAGAATCATTCCTGAATTATATGTATTTTTCTACTCTTCTTCCCCACTGGCTCTGGCTAAATGAGAGAAAGGACATTAGTGTTTTCTGAGAGCCTACTTCATGCCAGGCACTGTGCTGGGTGCTTTACACACAGTTAATTCATGTGATCCTCACAAAACCCTCTGAGACCTATCAGTATGAAAACAGGATCAGGTTAAGTAATTTGCCTAAAGTCATTCCTGAGTGACTTCACTGTTTTGATGAAATGAATGCAAATCCAGTTATTTTTCTGCAAAGCAGATGCTCTTTGCAGTCTAGCACACTGTCTACAATTATTCTCTTTGAGTGAGAATTGAACCAAAGACTCTACATTTCACCAACTATACACCATTTTCCTTTGCAGTTTTACTCAGAAAATGTGAGCTACTGATCTTACAATCTCTTGAAGTTAAACAGATCTCTCTTCAAACATCAGACCATATACCAGCAAATAACTGTTCCTTTGTTACACACACTCCAATACATAACTAACTCATCATCATACCACAAAGAGAAAATGAATCGGGGCACAATATTCACAAGAAAGTAGCTAAATTCCAGCTATAACAGGAAAGGATATAAGGATGCTATGGAAAAATCAGAGAAAAATCAATATGCTTTTTTTGTTGCACCACATTGTAGAAATGGCTCAAGGCCAGCAGTCATCTGGTAAAGTCATTGGATTTGACAACTGTCTCTGAAAAAGATATGTTTTCATGCATTTAGAAATAAATTCAAGGTCAACTTGGATTGGTTAATCTCTTCCTCTAAAATAATATTTGGGTTACCATGAGAGGCTTTATTATAGAATAGAGTCACTGAATCAACAGCCAGACTAAGCTAAAATCTCTTGCTTACCAGACTCTTATTACTTATTTGATAAATGTCTGCTGAACACATAAGTTGTTGAGTAAAGAAAGACACGCCATAATCTTTTTCTAACAAACTCACAATTAAGCTGGGGGAAAAAAAATGTTATTTAAATAATCAACTACAATCACGTATGGTGTTACTACCAAAGAAGCCTGATATAGCAGCCTTTATAGGACTGCCACGAAAGTGCAGAAAAGTAATGATTGTTTCCTGAAGCAGTCAAAGAGGCTTCACCAGTGTGTGGGTGTGTTTGTGCTGGCAGCCGCAACAATAATGGCAACATAAGACAGGAACCTGGTCTCAGCAAAGGCGTGGAAGTAAGGCAATAATACACAGCAAAGTCCTAGACTAGAACAGTGTACGTAGTGGCTCAAATGTATTTCAAATGGCTGCAAACCCAAATGCTTTTAGGGTTAAAAAAGACTGTCAAAACATATTAAAGCAAATGATGATAAGTAGCTACTGACATTCTGCCTCAGTGTCTGAAGGACAATGAGGAAGTTGTAAACTAGAAAAAGCTTGCCTAGTCAAGAAAAGCTGAGTCAATTGGTGCCATGCAGAAATTTATGTACCTAAGGCTTCCAATTTTTCAATGAAGACAGAAATTCAGATTTCTATCCTAATTTAAAAAGTTCACCCTAATTGTAAATGTTTACCCAACTAATTAAAAACAATTTTAAAAACATTACACAAGCAAAAAAAAAAAACATACTGGCAAGTGGGCTTTAGTCTAGGGGCTGAGAATCTACTACCTCTGATAATGAATTTAAAATAGAGGAAAGGGGTGGTAATGTAGACAGATTATAAAGGCCCTTGAAAATCATGCCAAATAGTATGAACTCTATCATAACCCTGGCAAGGTATCATGAAATGAATAGATGTACGTTTCAGAAAAGTATCTTTCAGACTGTTCCTGGGAAATACTGTTTGAGACAATTGGCTAGTGGCATGATGGACATGGATTACAGAAGACACATTGCAAATGGTGTAGACCAATTATGAGGTGATGACATTTGTCCTGATGAGAAATAAGGAATGGAGAGCCAAAGATGGTTTTTACAGAGATAGCTAAGTTATGGAACAGAGGTTGTGAGAAAGAGGGAAGAGCAAAAGATGATGACAGAAGGGCACACTTGGAGACAGTTAAAAAATGCAGGGCAGAGCTCTACTCAGTCAGGATCCCAACACTGTCGATTTTGCTCTTGCTTTGTTAGTCATGGATTTCTCAAAAATTAAAATATTGTTCCCTTCCCAATCAAATATGGCCATTTCTGCATCAAACTTTTAAAAACTACCACTTTCTAAGTAATTAAACAGGAGACTGTGATGGTAATTTTAGTT
This sequence comes from Rousettus aegyptiacus, assembly GCF_014176215.1. Classification (NCBI taxonomy): domain Eukaryota; kingdom Metazoa; phylum Chordata; class Mammalia; order Chiroptera; family Pteropodidae; genus Rousettus; species Rousettus aegyptiacus. The sequence goes on along the minus strand of NW_023416306.1, from coordinate 44,878,636 downwards.
AAACCATGGTTAAACTTGACTGGCTATGGGATGCCCAGATTAAATGTTATTAAACACTATTTTTGAGTGTGTCTGTGAGGGTGTTTTCAGATGAGATTAGCATGGGTAAAGTAGACTGCCCTCCCCAAGGTGGGTGAGCATCATCCAATCTGTTGAGGGCCTGAACAGAACAAGAGGAAAAAGGAGGAATTCACACACACATGCCTTTTTTTTTTTTTTTTTTTTTGCTGCCTGTCTGCATGAGTTGGGACAACTCATCTTCTCTGTCATTAGACTGGGATTTAAACCACTGGCTCCCTGGTTCTTAGGCCATCAGACTCAAATTAAAATACAACACCAGCTTTCCTGGGTCTCAGGCTTGCAGAAAGCAAATCTCAACCTCCACGATCATGCAAGCCAACATTATAATCAATCTTTTATATATATAAATTTCTACTGGTTGTTTCTCTGGAGAACCCTGACTAATATAGATGCTTTCCAAATATGTAAGGAATTCAGCATATTAATGAAACATGAATTCAGTTTGGTTAAAAAGAAAACCTATCCCAAGAATAAAGGTCACATCCAGTTACAGAATACATTCTTAAGACTATGCTTAAGATTTTGGCATGATCAATCACATAGGCACTGACATTTCTGAAATTGTTCTTAAATTGTCAGATTTCTTCACTTGATTCTTATACACATTTCCTACAAAAACTGTTTTAAAGGTACAGCATTTTTCATGAAATACTTGCTTTCTCCAAGTATTTTACTTTTTTTCTTAGCAAGATTCACCTCTATGTTCTAGTTGCTTCGGTTCACAACTCTGGCAGGATATGCCTATGTTAGTCAGGCTTTTCAAGTGTCAGATCAGAAATTCACTTCCATATTTTTACTGATAATACAGTTATACAATCTGAGCTTTATGTGACACCACACTAAACTCTGATGTCCCCACCCACCAAATGAGTGAAGGTGAAAATTGCTTCCATGAGAATTCAGGTTAGGATAAAATCAAGTCGCTTCTGTATACATGCACAGCTGCCTCAGAATTCAAAGTTTAGATGCTAGCTATTCTCATAAATGAGCTTAACCATTTGATCTTCTGCCCAGGTCCTTCTGGGCCTATCAAGAACAAAAATATGCAATGAGGAGATTTAGCAATATCAACTGTGCAGTGTCCAGAAACACAAGAAACAGGTAAATGAAGAGAAGAACTTAGAAGGCTACAGAAAGGCGGTGGGTTGAGCTATCATACATGGTCAAAAAATAATCATCTGAGCCAAAAAGTCTTTGATGTTTTAAATTTTATACTGTTTCTTCTTTACAAGAGCATCATTCTGCTCCCCCACCCCCTGCCTGAGTTATATATGTATTGGCCCAATTATACATTTTTGTGCACCCGAACACAGACAATACAGCTTTGGTAAAAAAAAAAAAAATAACCTCATGGATTCATACAGTGTTACTTCATACCTTAATGTGACTGACACATACTACAGAATGACAGAATGGAGAACAAAAGAGGGTCTAACAACATACAAATATCCTTAAAATTTATGCCTAAACTTATACTTTTAAGTTGATGTCACAAATTAAACCTATGCCATAAACAAAGGTATAGCCTTTTAATTAAGATGTTTATCAGAGGACTAAATGAGTGAAACACACAGAAAATAGAAACTACCTAACACATTAAATCTTCAAATTAGACTCCTTTTCTATTGGTCTAGAGAAAAGTGCTATTAACCTATTATGACAGTATGTTAAGGGGAATGCTGAGAGGAATATAAGGAAATTCCTACGTCATACTTTAGAAAACAAGCCACAAAGACACTGTTTTTCAACTGAAAGCTTCTTGAGTACAGAGAACATTATTTATCTTTTTATCCTCTAAATTATTTAGAACAGCTTCTGTCATGAGTAGGCTCTTGGTAATGGCTACCAAACTGGTAAGTAAAATTCTTCAGGAAACAAAGTTCTTACTCAAATTAGCCACCAGGCATACTGCACTTTTGAAGGTACTGCTACATGCAAGAAGGGGCAGGAGAGCTTTACAAAAACAGTTAAGAGCGTGGTCTTGGATGAGTACTTTCCAAAAAAGTAAATAATGTGTGCACAACAAGGCTTAACATTTCATATGGGGGAAAACTGAGAAGAGACCAGGAAAAATGAACAGGTGTTGTCTGATGCAGCAAAGAACTATCTCAGAGGGGCAAAAGTGAATGCTGAGATGGTTTTCTTTTGCTTACATACACAGAGGAACAGGACAAAGAGGGTCAGAGCTCAACTGGAATTCATGGTGTAATGGCGCCTTCGTAAATCACTAAGATGGTTCACAGTATAACTACTACCATCATATCTCCATTATCTCATTTGGACTGCTACTAAAATGAGGTCTATCATTCATAAAGAACTAAAGAATTTGAAACCAGAGAATCGGAGGTTATAGCAACTACAGTCCTCTTCAGTAATTTTCACTTTTTTTTTTAGTCATAGGATGTCTTCCTCAAATAAAACTTTATAAATGACCCCAAAATATAAAAAGATAAAATCAGAAATGCTCTAATTTGTAGCTCATGTTGCAAAAGGTGGCCCAGCATCCTGCTTGGGGCACCTTCCAGAGTATCACTGTGGATGGATGTAAAATTTAAAAACTAAGGATGAGTCCAAAGTCCTACTTGACAGAGGTTAAGTACCCACCTAGGCAGTGAATGATAAGAGGCAGAACTAGAATTTGGGAATGTCAATACCCAGAGAGGGTTCTTCCTACTATATTCCATGATACTTTTGAAAAACAGAGGAGGACAGAGTTCATACTTACCATCTTTGTTCAGCCACTGCTTTCTTGTTCTGTACAAAATGAGCTTGTTGTGGACATACGGTAAAAGGAACTTGACACACCAGCTCTCCACACCAAGTTTGTTTTCAACCAGGACTATGGGACTCCGGTTATACCTAGCTTCAGGACATGGGATCAGGCCAATTTCATCTCTTAATATGTAAAACAAAAAAAGAATTAAAGATAAGAATACTAGCCTTTTCAGAATTTTCAGTTCTACATTTTTTTAAAATTCACATATTTCTCTTTCTTAAAAAGAATATTTAGCTTGCCTACTAGATGGGTAGAAATGAAAAAAAAAGTTTTAGTTCTTTATTTTTAAATACTGACAACAGTACAGGAAAATTAGTATGCTGTATTCCCTGTTGACAAGAATAAAAATCAGTCTTCGGATGGAAATTTGAAAATGTCTTCCAAAATTTTGAGTACCCATACTCTTTGACCCAGCCATTCCACTGCTCAGAAATGATCCTATGCCAAAATATATGAATAGGATGTTTATTATAACACTGCAACAAAACTGGAAATAATCTAAATATGTGCCAATAGAAAACTGATAAAGTAAATATGGTTTATCTGTGTGACAGAGGTATGAAAACTAAGGTAGATCTGCATAAGCTGGTATGGAAAGGATGCCAAGCTATACGAAACAAAAAAGGTAAAATGCCAAACACAGTGTACAGCACAAACACTTTCGTATTTTAAAAAAGATAGATGCATTCAAATATTATTGGAAAGATATCAAGAAACTTCTGGGGAGAGGAAGGATTTTACTTTTATATAAGTTTAAATTTTCTAATCACTTGTGTTATTTCTACTTTTAAAAAATGTTAATAATTGTATTTACGCTTGCCTGCTAATAAATGCACAACAGAAACAAATTATCAATAAAGGTTATCTTGCCATGGATATTGTGGGCTATTTTTTTCTTCTTTATAATATTTTATATTTAATTGAATAAAACACACTAATAAATGTTAAAATACATTTCTTAATTAGATCATTTTCATCTAAGGCACCTATATCCCTCAATCCACCTCAACTTAAGTTGAAAATGTATATTACAGACTTAGATTTAACAAATATGTAGAGCAGTTGAATTGCATAGTAAAAGCAGCAGCAAATGAAATATTTTTGCAAAACCTCCACACATGCCTATCAAATAAAAGTTACGATTCTCATCTACATGAAACATTCTTTCTCAAATAGTATGCCCTTCCTTTAATTAACTAGTGAACGAGAAACCTTTTATTAAGAGTTGACATAACAATATTTTTTGAGTGCCTAAACAGATTTTCTTAAATGTGTTTCTAAGAAACAAAATAAAGAACTGGTTTTCAGAGCTTGTGACATTATTATGTCCCTGGGACTCCCCCGCCAAAAAGACAGTAGAGTGATAGATGAAAAGAGAAGGAAACGTGTCCAATTACAGCTTATAAGAAAAGCCCTCTTTTTCCATTAGGTACCATCACAAATTGGTAGGAGGCTCTGGAACTAAAAATCCCTCCTGGAAACTCTAAGCTGAATAGCTAAAGGTAACCTACTTTCTACTGATCATTTCATTAGTAACACAGGAATATATATATTTATATCAATAAAGAAGGGTACTCTAGGGGTTTTAAGTCGCTAACCATCCTTTCAAGCTAACAACTTGAAAGTAGAGTTTGAGACCTAAGGCTTTGTGTCCTGATAACTGGCTCAGTTTATTCAGAGGTGGTTCAATATACTATGTTAATACTACCTAAACATTTTACAAGTCTACTGGGTACAGTGTTAGTTTCTGAAAATGTGAAAATGAATAAAACTGAAACTGGTATATTACGGTATGCCAATTATAACTGAAAAAAACCTCATTGAATGTAAAATAAATATAAGCAACTATTGTCTATTTCAATAAAGACAAAAACAAAACAAAACAAAACAAAAGAGTCCCAAATTTCACAAAGCTTACAGTTTTGCTGGGGAGTTGTGGCAGTATCTACATTATCACACTGCCATCCCAGTAATATAAAGTTTTGTAGGAAGAATAAGTCAATGCTGAGAGAGCATTTGAGGTCAACATCCAGTACATGTTTTAAAGTGTTTTTGCATTTGTATTTGGTGGTAGGACAACCAGCCACATTTAGATCTATATCTGACTAATATATGTTGGAATCTCTGGTATTTCCTGGTGTTCACATTTTACTACATAAAGAACATAAAAAATAAATGAAACAAACAAAAAAACTAGAATTACAGTTAAAAAAAACTGCAATTATTTCAAGAAAGTTTGTTCTTTGAAGTGTAACAACCACTTACAACACTTCGAAGACCTGCAAAAGTCAACAATATGAGTGTTAGAGTAATAAGAATAAAAGAATCCTAGTTTTTGGGTATAGTCTGTTTTTTTTTTGGGGGGGGGGGAATTTATATAACTGAAATTCACAATGTAAAAACCTGCCTCGTTCACTATATAAAAAATAAAATACCTAACTAATAATTTGGTTCCCAAATGACAGAACAGAGCCATCTGTGTGGCAGGTGTGTGTGAGTGCGCACACACACACACACGCACACCCACCCCTCACATACCTTTAGTTGGCTGCCATTCTTCCAATAAATAATTTAAAAAACAAGAATGTCTCGGATATAGCAGGTGCTCAATAACTGCTATTGAAAGGCTGATTATCCTTGCAATTCAGTGATAAAATTCAAATAAAAAATTTTCAAAGGATATCGCTTCTTGACTTTGCAAAACAATGTGTTACCTTTGATTTCCTTTCTACTGCAGTGGGTCCAAGTCCTAGTTCTGTCAAAGAGATATATACATCACGTCACTTGGCTTCTATAGACCTCATTTGCCTCATTTCAAGAATGGCGGAATTGCATTAGAGCTCTAAATAAAGGAAAAGGGCCGGCCGGTCTCATCCAGCTTTCAAATTTTATGACTGAAAAACCTAACAGCTATTCTCATGTAAGAATGAAAATAGTCAAATTGGAGAAGGTAAAGCACTACGAAATAAAAAATTAAAAGGGATGTAAGGTGTAGAGACAAAAACACTCATCTTCCCAGGTCCAGGGTTCCAGACAATCTCTGTTCTACCACTGACAGTGAATGAAAATTTGGCAAGTCACTTACCATCAGTATCCTCATCTGAAACACACGAATAAGGCCTTCCCTGTCTATTACAAAAAAGCAAACAATACAATATGAAGAATGTGGTAAACTATAAAGTGTTAAGTAAAGATGAAGTATATTATCATTAATTCAGTTAACAGCCTGAGGTTAAGCTAAAAAGTTCTTTAACAGATAATGAGAAGCTGAGGCAAGGAATGTTAAGCCTTTGAAAAGTTATTTGATCCTAAGATACAGTGTTCTGCTGCTTCCTAAAAATATAACATGTACTTTTTAAAGATAGGTAGGTCAGTAAGCTTCCAAATAAGCGTGCTTAACTTCAGACTTCTGTGCCTAGTCCCTTTGGTCATAGTCCACTTTTTTTCAGACAATTTAGGATTCCAGAATTATTTTAAAATTGGAAGGGACCTCATTCCTCCAGCTTCTCATTTTATTAGATAAGGAAACTGAGGTCCAATGAGGTCAATGGGATCACCCAAAGTCATACTGCCAGTAGCTAAACTAAAAATCTGGACCTCCCAATACTTAGCTCCAAACCCTTGAAGCTCGAGTAAAAAGAAAGACATCGGTGAAAGCAAGCAGGTTTTAGATTAATTCCTTCTAAATTTCTGGTATTTAAATTTTAATTTCATACTCAAGAAAAGCTGGAAGACTCAGGAAAAAAAAAAACTAAAAGGCATCTGTCATTCCTCTACCACTATTATATTTGGGTATGCACCCTTTTTTTCTAAGTATTTTACAGAAGTGGGATTATATTAGACGTACTCCTCTATAATTTTTTTTTAAAGAACCTAATTCACATTCATCAATTTCCTACTAATTTAAATATTTTAAATGGTTGCAATGAATGTGCTATAAATAGCAAATAGATTTCCAAATCATCTTAGAAATTTCTGACTCTTTCACTACCATCAAATTCCATTCTTTTCTATTTTCAGGTTTCTGGAAATTGAGATTCTTGGTATTTAACAAGGATACTCAAGTAAATACCTGCATTGCCAAAGTCATAGGACTTTTAAAGATATGAAGATCTGGTATAAGTTCTAATCTTTTTGAATTCAAAGAGATACTACATGCTCTTTTTAGGGTACTTTTGAAAGCTGTTCCAAAGGAATATCAACATGGACTACTAACCCAACACATTTACTTTAAAAGATCATACACAGCACAGTATATATTTCTTGAGTACTTCACTTCATAATGGGGATCCACTGACTTCCAGATGAAGTTCAAGGTTCATATAACAGAAGAAGACTCCATGGTTTCTGACTCTTCAGTTCAACTTGCAGACTATCTACAATTGCTTTTCATTACTACTCCCTTACTCAAAAACTTTCACTGGGGCCTAACCACCACCTAGGAAGTATATTTTCCCTGAGCCAACTCTTATCCATCGTGCAGGTCTCAATTTATTTTCTAATAAAAAAAAAAAAAAATCTCGACCTTCTAATCTAAACTAAGCATTTTTGTTATTATTCTTTTGAAGTACACTTATCCTTTGGGGCTCTTTTCATAATGTGTAGATTTGTTTAAAGTTCCATTAGGGCAGGGACTACGTATGGAGTGTTCATCAGTCTACACCCCACTTAGTCCTGTATATCCAGAGACTAGCACTGTATTGTCAAATAGTGTTCTTTTGCTCAATGCATGCACAGAGTGAAAGAAACTAAACCAGACAGTCGAAGGTTTCCATAATATGGCCCTATTGTATCTTTTCAATCACATTTTGCTATTTTGGCTTAATTTACTGTTTCTTGTGGAGGTTGCTGGCTCCCTCTCAGACTGTGAATCCTACTTATCCTTCAAAGTTCAGCTCAAAACCCAGCCTCCCTTCTATTTCAAACAGATCACACAGTACTTGCTTACCCTACTTTTGTCCAGCCTTTATCATAAACCACTTTGCAGGGTTAATTTATTATTTCTGCAGGTAGGTCTTAGGTTTCCACCTAGACCTGCACTGTGCAATTCAGTAGTAACCATTCATATGTGGCCATTGTATATACATCAATTAAGACTAAATAAAATTTAAAATTCAGTTCCTTGTTCACATTAGCCACATTTCAAGCACTCAATAGCTACATATGGGTAGTAGCTACCATATGAGAGAGAACAGATACAAAACATTTCCAATATCAAATATGTCTGTGAGTGCTTTAACTGTATTTTAACTGTATTTTATACTTCTTATTCCATTCTCTCAACATGGTATCTACAGCACCTCATAATGAGAATTCAATAAAGAAGAAGAATAAAAAATAACTTGCTAGAGACCTTTGACATAACCCTGATTTCACTGTAAACAATTGGTTTTCCACATTAGCACAGGATCTACACATTCAGCTAACACCAGTCCCTGGGTCAAGCCTTCAGTTGTGTTTCCAATAGTAGTCTCTAAGAGTCAACCACACAAACAACATTTATATGGTATTTTTCAGTTCATAAAGAGCTTCTCATTCATCATTCAGCTGGCAAATTTATTTTCTGAGGAACACAGGAATTCAGGTTAAGTCTAATATTTACCTAGTGGCAACTAAGTTCCAGACATTGTGTGAGGTAATTTTCCTATGTTCTTATCAGCCTTACTAGATCAAAAGGACAGTGAGGCTGAGAAAAAGTAACCTATCCACACCTGCAAGTAACAAAATTCATATCTCAACCACTGCATCTTCAACTCCTCCTAGATATTTCTACAAAGTTAGTATGTTTAATGGAGTAGATATTGGCTAATAAAAATACAACCTATCTTATGTATGAAGAAAAAAGGAAAACAAAAAGTAAAAAATAAAAACCTTTTAATACTGAAAAGTGTAATTAGGTACCACTTTCAAAATAAATGTTTTTCCCCCCTTTTAAATAGAAATGTAGTCTCTTTATTTCATAAAAAAGGCTAGATTGTGGGGAAAGTAGGGACAACTTTGAAAAGTCCAAATTATAAGACATTTTAAAAGATGCATAGTAATATTATTGAAGATACTGTTATTGTAGGGAGTATGTACTAAAATATAGCTGAAGACTAATATTAGGCAATGAGTTAATTTTTCAGGCCTATATCATATATCATTATTTCAAATACCCATTTTATTTAATACTTTTAAATCTTGAATGACCCAAATGCTTATTAATAATTAGAAATTATGCATCGAGAGAGCACATTAATGAGATTGCAACATAAAAATATCATTAAGGAAGGCGTTAAAGTCCTTTATGAATCTCAGTAAATGTGATCCAGAAGAAATGGAATATGTTCCAAGCAGCACTGTATAAACCTGCCATGCCAATGAACACTCTGTTTCTTCAAATATACAATACTGTTGCTCTTCTAATTTACGTCAAAGAGGAGAAACTAAGGTGATTACTGTATTTATTAGACTTCTTTCTAACCTCTACTATAATTTCAAGAAAAATAACACCAATGACAAAAAAATAGCCTTTCACTTATTCAACTTTTTTTTTCCTGAGGATGTCCTTTATTTGTACTAAAGCTAGCATTCTCAAAAAGGAATTGAAAGCCTGATATACAAAGCATCAAAGCATTCTTTAGAAGGCCTGGTACCCGCTATGGTTACTGCCAGGAAATCATTCCAAACACTCATTTTGAAAAAGGCAGCAGTCACAAGGGGAAAGGAAGTAGATGTTGTCAGAAGTGGCAGGTGTTTTGAGGCCATTAGTGTTTTGTTTTTAATGAGGCACAGTTGCAGGTCCCCAATTGTGTGCCACAAGGGAGCAAGACATCTGAGGGCTTCTTAATTCTTTTATAAGCATCACTTTGAAGGAAAAGAACACTTCATTTAGACATAGGTTTGGCATCTCTTTTAGGCAGAAAAGCTTAAGAAGTTAGAACCCTTAAAAAGTAATTTACGTGTTCTAGTTTGAAGAATAAAATATTTTTTTAAAAAACTCCATAAACAATTAAATTTAAAAAAAAAACATAAAATTGGACTCCACGTTTCTTTCTTCTAGGGGCAAGAAGGGATGAGGGATAGGAAAAGGGCTACACTCTTTGATTTTTCCTAACTTTTTTGTATAACGTTGTAGACATCTCTCTCCTTTAGATATCTCTTCCTTTTCACTTGCTACATAAAAGCAGAAATGCCAGAGTGAATACAGTTTCTTCTGGTATCTTCCTAGCGGTGTTCTACTTAAAGAGAGCAGCAGCATTTGGATTAAAAAAAGAGTTATTATGCTTGCTAACCCTGTAACTATGAATCAGGTAATGCTAAAAAGTGTTGAGGTTTCAACCTGCTTTACATCAAACCCATCCCGTGCCTACACAAGCTACACTCCTGAGAATGCTCTGTTCACCTTCAAATAAATTGTTTCATCGGAGTCCCTCTACAATCTTGGGACAAGTGAGGGGAAAGGCAAAAGCAGCCTCAACCTACCGTTTAGCAAAATGAGGGGGTCCTGACCCATTGAGGATAAGATGATCGGTAACCTCTCTTACCAACGTTCGGATGACCCTCAAAAGAGTTCTGTTTACAAAGCATACAAACACACATTGTGTGTGTGCCCGTTTACCTTAAGTAGGATGTGGGCGCATGGATCGCGTCTTTCGAGTTTCTCGAACTCCGGGTAAAAGGGTGGAAGGGAGAGCAAAACAAATTGTTTTGATTTTCTGAGGTCACTTCTAGGGACTCAATCGCGAGCGCGTTCCAGGAGCGATAAGTGGGCCCCCACGGCGGCCCACAACAGTCCGGCCGCGACCTCACACTGTCACCTCGGACGAGAGGAACTCGGGCCAGAAACCGCCGTCCCGCCGCCGCCGCCCGAGGTCGGCTCGAGGCTTGGCCCCGCCCCCGCCCAGCCCCGACGACCCCCGGAGGCGGTGGAGGCGCGGACACAACCTGCGCACAACTTACATGTGCGGGTTCCTCCTGAAGGCGTTGGTGATGTCCTTCACCACCCGCTGCACCAGCACCGCCACCTCTTCGCTCGTCTCGGCCATGTTGGCAGCGGCCACGGCAGCTCGGGCGCGCCTCCGGGAGAGCGCCGCGCAGCCGGCGGGAGTTCCGCGGGGAGCGCGCGCGTGTGCGCCGGTTTGGCCGCCCTCCCGCCTCCGCCCCTGTGCCTCTGCCCCGCCCCCGCCCCCGCTCCCGCCCCCGCCGCCGAGCACTTCCGGTTCAACTTGCTGGCGGCCGGGGCGTGGCCCTCGTGGCGACTGAGCCGGTGTGGTTATCCCTCGGCTTCCTCCCGTTACCCGTACCCGGTTACCCCTAACCGAGTTTCTCAGCGTCCGAAAAGGTACTACTGACTGAATTACAAAGTTACCTCAGGTCGCTGTTTCATACATTTTATTTTAATTTCTAGTATACTCGGGGCTTACGAGCAAGGGGTCCTCAAGTCACTACCCTGGAGCCAGAGACTGATCTGACACCCTGCCATCCCAGTTCTTAGCTGTGCGGGGAAGCGGCCAGGTCCCCAAGTGTCCCTGGAGGAAAGTTTCACCTAGAGTACAAGGTCTCTTGAGCAGTTAGTCCCGTGGTGTTTTAAGAGGTTGCTTTATTTTCCCAGCTGTAGAGATGAAGTCCTGAGACTTCTGGCTGAGTCCCTATTGGACCATTTGGCGGCTTTTTGGCTCGCGTGCCGATTTAATGCTTTGAAAGAAGAAATAGGAAAGAAGGACAACTTATTTGCCACCTGAATATAGGAAATAGACGTACAGTACAGAAATATCTTTAAATTTTCTATTTTGAGTGTGGGGTGGGCCCTTCCTAGCATTATTCCGTTTTTAGCACAGATTCCACCAACTGAGTTTAACCAACCCTCGATAGAAAATACTTGGGAAAAAAGTTACCTTGTGGCTGATGTGTACTATGTAGTTAGACCTGGGATGGTTGCCTCTGTACTAAACATGTGCAGACTTTTCTTGTCATTACTCCCTAAATAATACAGTGTAACTATTTACTCAACATTTGCATTATATTAGGTATTATAAGTAATCTAAAGATGATTTAAAGTATATGGATGATGTGTATAAATTATATGCAAGTACTACGCCATTTTTGTAAGAGATTTGAGCATCTATTGATTTTGATATCTGGGTCATGGAGCCAATCCGCCAAAAGGAGAGACAACTGTACTTCATTTTGCATAATATTTGGTGTCCTTTGAGCATTTGGGGAGTGAAAAAAATCAGGGCCCTGACAGAGTATGCTCTTAGTGGCTGTTTATCTTGCTACAAATCATTTTTGTAGAAAGGAGAAGATTTCTAGTCCATTTCGATTGTGAAATGCCATAATTCTAATTTTCATATATCAGATTTAATTTTACCCTTCTGTAATAGGAAAATCTGGCTGCCTTCAGTTCAATTCTTTTTACTTAATCCTTGAAATCTGTATCTTTTTAAAACTTTTTTAAAAAGCAAACTCATACTCTGTTTAATGTGACCATATGCAGAACATTTGAAGTAGGATTGATTTTGAAAAAGCCATTTGAAGCAAAATTATAAAGCATTGAAAGAGAAATATAAATTAACTATATCCACTGATCGATATTCCCTGTAGATATGTTTATGAAGGATAGACCTGCTGTATGGACATTGGCCTTATGTGTTTAACAGAAATGAGTTAGATTCACAAAATTGTAAAACAGCAATATGAGGCACGTTTGAATTAGTACAATCAAACAAATCTTAACCTCTTGACAAGTTCTCACATGAGGCAGTGCTGCAAGTGAATGTGTATTTAGATTCCAAGACCAAGGACAACTTCCAATATCTTAATTACTCTAAGAATGTGATACCAATTATCAAATGGTTTGAGTTAACTGAAGTCTTCTTCCTCTTCGCTTAACCAAAGCCTTGTATCCTTTCATAATAAAAGTGAGAAATAAAGCCTTCTGGGGTCAGAGCTCAAAGCAACACACATAGAAATAGTAACATTTTTCAAAGACTATTTCTATCTTAAAAATTAATGATTTTTGTATCTCACTCTAATGCACATAACGGGGGGGGGGGGGGGAGGGAGGGGCAGACTTTGTCCCTAAGTCCTGAAGGAAAATTGACATTCTAGAAAGATAATTCTTTTATATAGTTCAATGTATTCCCACCCCACATCCACACGTATGCAAGCACACACACGCTCTTTGTACTCTTTCGAAAGGCATGAATTATGTCTCATGTTTCTTCTAAGAGTTCACAGAAATTGTTTCATTCAATTAAAAGGATCTAGTGTGTTTAGAACTCGAATTTTTTAGAGTTGGAGGATGTTAGAACTTTAATTCAACCTCCTAATTTTGCAGATAAACTACTGAGGTTAAAAGAAATTAAGAATTGAAATTCTTGAGACTGTAATATTGATATATATATGAATAGAATATGATAAATTCAACAGGATTTTGTTGAAATACTCAAAAATTTATGTTCAGGGATTTGATGTATTTACTGATAATAATGAAATATTGTAAATAGCTTAAATGCCTAACAGTGAAGACTGATTAAATTATGGTAAATCTATATGATGAAATACTACTTAATTATTTAAAAGCTCCTTATAACTAGAAGACTATATACCAAACTCTTAGGGGAAGTATAGTTATAGGACAATTTTACTAAGTAACGCAAAGAACAAAATACAATTTTCGTAATTTAAAAAATGTTTTAAATTATACGTTAATAAAGACATGGATATGTTTATTTATTAATTACCCAAATACTTCATTAATTTTCTAAGAAATATATTGAGTTTTAAGTTGACCATGCCTTGACTTATAGTTCACATGGCTGTGAATGTATATTTTTACAATTCCCTCACCCTAATCATGCTTTTCATATTTTAGAAGATTATTTGATGATAGAGGAAAAGGTAGATATAAAATGAGAAAAACAAGTATCAAAGTAGCATTCATAGCATACAAAACAACCCTAATTTTATATGTACAAAATGAATTGTACATACTATACATATAATCACATATATGTTGGAAGGCTGTAAACAAATGTTAACAATGGTTATCTCTGTATATTAGAATTAATTACTAGAGGTGATTAAGATATATAAATATACATTCTTTATACTCTTCTGAATGTTTCCAGCTTTCTATAATAAATCATAATGTATGTGATGAGGGCCCTGAGGGGAAGGGAGACATCAAGGTGGTTTAATGACAAGCCTTATAAGGACTTTTGTGAAGAGTTGGGGATGACCCTATAATCTGTTTTCATCTTTGCTCTGTATTATTCTGCTTATATCACTGTGTTATGCTGTTTATTTACTCCATTTATTTGGATTTGAAGTCTTTTTTTCTCATAATAATATATAAGATAGAGTGTAAACAGTACTAACCCCATTCTTATGTGTACTATTACTACCAAAAAACAAGCTTATTTCCCCCATTAAAAGATTAAGTGCTCAATTTTAAATGCTTCATTATAATATTACCTTTGTCAATAAGTATATACTTAATAGCATGCCAAAATCCAAGAGCTTAATAATACAGACATTGGTGAAGAGAAATGTAATACTAGTCAAAAAGCCACAATGGCAATGTCATTTTATGAATTCTTAAGAAAAGTTAACAAGAGCAATGTCATATTTAAAGTTTGTATTGAAGACCATTTTAAGAAAAGGAATAGAAGTTAATGAATGAATGAATTAAAGAATAGAAATAAATGAATTTAAAAAGATATGGACATTAAACTCATGAGAGTTTTGGTATACCTTTTGCCTCAATTTGTAGGTTTATTTTCCCAAATACAAAACTTCATATGTAATCAGACTGTTTTTTTAAAAAGTCATGAAACCACCTATGAATGCAAATGCTATCTGTTCTTATATTTAGTTGATATCTTTAGCACTTCATTATTCTAATTGTTGTATTATCAATGAGGAAATGCATGAGATGGTGTCTAAACTATGAAGCACTATTGAATTATTATTTCTATGAATAAAGAAAGCTCGATGAGGAAATCAGTATTAAAGCAAGAGTAAACTAAAACTAAGCTAAATACTAACTTTCAACATGAAACTCTGTTGTTTAACATTTCTAAAGAGAATTATACTGCAATTACAATTAATCTCCTAGTTAAAACATAAATTGTTTTTTAACCCAACAAAGTAAGTAAATGTTATCAAGACGCTAATTATGAAGGTGACTTTAAATGACCAGTTAATGCTGATGTTAGAATCTATGAGGATATAGAGATACTGGTTGCATAATATGATTTTTATTGCTGAGTAAGTGATGTTTTGTTTTTCCTGACATTCGATAGTTCCAAAATGTCATCCTTTTCCTTTGCCCTCTCCTTTCCTACCATAGAGGCCCAGGAGACCCATGATGTAATCTTCAGGGAAAACAAACAAACAAACAAACAACAGGAGAAAACGTCCAGAGAAAGAAAAAGGCAATCCAAGACCTGCATATGGGAACAGCTAAGGGAAATAGGTTTGTCTCCATGATGCTAAGAGTGTTTCTCATGTACTGAAGATGTCAAATTGTAGGAGATTTCTTAGTAATATGCCTTTTCATAGATGACTAAATAAAAGAGGTACCAAGTATCAGTACATTCTTAGAGGTTTTTTTTTTTTTTTTTCCTGCTGTATGTTTTGCTTATTCTTCACTGTAAATATGACAGCAACGAAAACCATAGATTTAGGTCAAAAAAAAAATCATAGCTGAAAATTTAGAAAGGTATTAAAAGCTTAATTTTGACTACAGAAGAAGTTGGGTCTGAGACTTCCTCAGTAACTTCCTAAAAGTAATACAGGGTTTTACCTCCCATTCCTTCTTCTTATTTCTTAAGTTAATTTTTCAACTCAGGAATTTTGTAATAAAAATATACTTTATTTCTCTTTTTCTTTCTGTTTCCATATTTTAAATCACCTCTGTGACTCATCAAAACTAATATCAGGCCAAAATCACCCATAGGAAATGATGAACTTTCATTGTTAAATGTTAAATTATGATCTAACTTGCATTATAGTATTTATAGAGATTGATAGTCTGAATTTTCTAAAGGAATACCAAAAAGCAACTCCCCAATTAATGTCTTCCTACTTTAGACAGTTTAACTTCTGTGGTAAGTCTCTCAAATCACCATCAGTATACAAAAAGGCCAGTGTAAAAGATGGTATTGAGTTCATAGGAGGAGAAGACTAAATACTACCCCTGAGATGATGAGACTCCAAGTAATTGTACTTATTTATTCCCCAAATTTTAATAAGTGTTACTGTGTATAACATTGTGCTAGCTGCTGGATACACAATGGTGAGAGAAACACATTGTTCTTGCTGCCTTGTGGGACCTATAGGCTAATAGAAGAGATACACAGTATCCAAGTAAACAGACAAATATAGAGAGAAAAATTTTAATACATAACTCAAAGGGTAAAAGCAAGATGTCACAACAGATGATAATAGTGTGGTGATAAAGGCATTTCTTTAGATAGTGTGGTCAGAGAAGCCTATTCCTGGTGGTGATATTTAAGGTGAGACCTGAAAGGTGAGACGAATAGCCCTGTGAAAAGCAGGGGAAGAGCCTCACCAGTAGTGGATATAGTATGTGTGAAGTCCCTAAGAAGAAAATAGCCTACCTAGCATGTCCCAGGAATTGAAAAAAGACCAAACCAACCATTTTTACTGAATTGACAATGTTTATAAAGTGATTTATGATTCAGTATTGCTGTTACCTGAATGTCAACTGTGAGCATGATTACCTAGCTCCATTTTTCTTCCTGTTTCCTCTGTGTTCTTTATTGTGCTACATTAAAGCTCACCATGGATAGCTCATGTCACATGGTTACATGGTATCCCCCATGGTCAGGTGTTTAGTTCTAAGAGGGTAGTAGCAAGCCAGAACTATTTCTCAAAAGGATGATATTTATCAATAGAAGAGAATGGACTTTTTTTTTAAAATCGAAACCCTAGAAGTATTGCCATGACATTAAAACAAACAAACAAACAAACAAACAAAACCTGCTTCCATTGAGTGTCCTAGGTCATGTGGCTCAAGATTGGCTTGCAAGGAAGCTGTAGGGTCCATTCGAAACTATGAGTTGCTCAGTAAATTACTCAAACTAGAACATTCAAATTGAGTATATCTTTCCTCTTGAATCCAAAGTGACCCATGTATCTCTTTCTCAGTGCTGGAGTGTACAGGATGAAACAACTTGCCCTTCACCTTGGTACAAATATTGTGACTCTTACAAACTTCACTATTGTGACAGGCTCCTGAATGTTTTAAGGGTTTATCTTCCATCTTCTGTCATGTATGTATTCTACCAAGGCATGTAGAGTATTTGCTTCTTCTTACACATAGAATCAAATACCTCAAAGGAAAAAAGGACTAAAACTTTCATTATATACTCATAGACTCCTATATTTTTTCCTTCTAGCATATATCAAATGTAATTAACAATTGTCTAATTAGTTGAATATTTTTTCTTGCTATAGAATGTAAACTCCACAAGGAATGGAACCCTATTTGTCCTGTGCAATGCTATGTTCCTGTACCTTGCCTTGCATTAGTGGGCTCTCAATTAATAGTTAAAGGAATTGGTAAATGGATAAAAGGAAAGGATGGGGAAAAAATAGGAAAGGAGAGAGAGAAAAGCCAACATGTAGTATAGGTGTAATAAAGAAGCATTAGTGGAAGTCACCTAGGAATTTAATCAGGGGCCTAATCATGAGCAAACTTGAAGCCATATTTTTGCAGCCGAAATTTTCCTGAAAGGTTGCAGGGAGCCATTGAACAGGTTTATGCTTCTTTGTTTAAATTCTACTCATTCTTCATGCATGCTCTCATTACTTTATACTTTGTTTCATTATACATGCATACATAAATGAGCATGCACATCTATATACATACATACTTTTGAGTTTAATCACGTAATAAAATGAGAGAATCCATTTCACTCTTTGTTTTTCTAGTACCTGGCATATTACCTAAACATAGTAAGCCCTTTAGCATTTGTCAAATGAATAAATAAACGTCCAATTAAAATGCCACCTCTACCATGAAGCCTTTGATCACCCCAGCTGGAAATGTTCTCCTACATTATTGAACTCCACTGTAGTCTGTATAGTCTTTGCTTAGCACTTTTCAAATAGTTTTTTTTATAGTTATTTATGTAAATCTTTTACTAAGTTGGAAGGCGTTGTCATCTTCATTATTGTATCCCAGCAACAGAGTATAATTTCTTCTGTGAGAAACACATTAAGTATACATTAATTGAATGGAAAAGAAGATATTTACTCTTTCAATGTTAAAGTTATAGATAGCGGGAAATTATACAATGGGCATCATAATTATTAAAGTTTATTATTCAGTTGTTTTAATTTCCATAGATACATTTTATTCTATAATTGGTGTAATTTTCACAAACTGGATGTGCATGATACAGAAAAACTTTTGGGAAAGTTACAAATCATGCAAGTCTTTTTTAAAACCATTTTTATTTGAGATATTCACATAATATAAAATTCACCCGTTAAAAGTATAAAATTTAGTTGTTTTTAGTTGTTTAAAATGTTATACAACTATTACCGCTATCTAATTCCAGGACATCTAATTCCACTGAATCTGGTTCTGATACTAGCTTTGTCATTCTGATTCTGTCATGTGTTTTTTTCTTTCCTTTTAGCATGTCTTGTAATCTTTTGTTGAAAATTGGACATAATATATAGGATAATAAAAACTGAGGTAAATAGGTCTTTAGTGAAAGGTTTTATTTTTATTTGGTTAGGAGCTTGGCTGTGTGTAATGTCTGTTATAGCTGCTGGTACCACAGGATTCAGTTTCCTCAGGTGTACTTATATTTTTTCCTTCTGTTTCTTAGATTTTCCTAAAAATTCCGTCTTAAATAGAAACTGTAACTTGTTACTCTTTCACTTGTAATTCACTGTTATTATACTAGAGTTCCTGTTGATACAGTGGTAAGGTATTGCAGGAAAAGAATTGTTCAATAATTTTATGATTAACTCTGAATCTTTTAGTGGGCTTGAGTCCTTGGACTGTGATCTTCACAAGTGCTTCTTGGCTCTCTTCTTCTTTTAGAAGAGGTAAGGAAGATAGATGGATGAGAGATGGGCTGGAGTTGTCTAATTGCCCTTCTCTTCTTGGTCATATAAGGTTCCAGTAACATCCTTTCACTTGAAGCGATGACCCTTAGCACAGAGAATATTTTAGGTGTATTTCAAAATGGTTACTTAACCCATACTCTGACTAAAATGGGAGAGTATTTGGGGGGAGGGTCATCACTGTGAGCACATAGACGGGTTCCTTGAGGTAAATCCCGTAAAAAGTGTTTGGATTTCCCTAAGATTGGGCCCCCAAGAAATTTCTCAGTCTTGAGCTAGTCCCCACTTAGCCTCCAGAAATTCAAGATTATCACTTCAGTGTTCGTAACAGTTTAAGGCTTTAGCATCTTTTGCTCCAAATAAGCAGATTTTAGCTGCGATCCTCTGTACTTGCCTTCCTCTCAAATTCCGGGTAACAGTTTTCTTTGTGATCTTAATTCCATAAAGGGCCTAAGAAAAGTCTTTTATTTCAGTTCATTTACCTTTTGGCTTCTTGTAAGGATGGGAGTGAAGACTCAAGTTCTTTACATGTTCTAGCTAAAACCAGAAGTCTTCCAAACTTTTATTATAAAGGGCTAAATAGGACATATTTTAGACTTTGCGGGTTATATGATCTCTATTTTGATGACTCAGCTCTACTATTGTAGCATGAAAACAGACATAAGTAATACATAAATGAATGGGAATCTATATTTTTCTATTATTTCATTTATTTCTACTTTAATTTTTCCTTTTTTCTTCTTTCTGCTTACTTTGGGTTTAGTTTTATCTACTTCTTCTAGTTTCTTAAAGTGGAAGGATAGGTTATAGATTTGGGATCTTGCTTTTTTATACAGATATGTACAGTTATACATTTCCCTCTAAGCACTGTTTTGGCTGAATCCTATAAGTTTTGGTATGTTGTGTTTTTATTTTCATTCATCCCAAGATATTTTTTACTTTCCCTTATGATATTTCCTTTGACATATTTGTTATTTGAGAGTGTGCTGTTTAATTTCCACATATTGTGAATTTCCCTAATTTCTCTGTGTTATTTATATCTTATTTTATTATTTTGGTCAGAAAACATATTTTTTATGATTTCAATAGTTTTAACTTTATCGAGGCCTCTTTTATGGCCTAATATATGGCCTATTTTGAAGAATGTTCCATGTGCTGTTGAGAAGAATATGTATTCTACTGTCGTTAGGTTGAGTGTTCTACAGATGTTCAGTTGCTTTATAGTGCGCAAGTCTTCTATTTCCTTGTTGATCTTTCTAGCTTTTTTCATTATCGAAAGTGGGATATTGGATTCTCCAACTACTATTATTGCTGAGTTGTCAATTTCTCTTTTTAATTCTGTCAGTTTTGCCTCATATTTTTGGGGGCTTTATTCATAAGTGCATATATGTTTATAATTGTTATATCTTCTTTATGAATCAATCCTTTTATCATTGTAAAATATCCTTTTTTGTCTCTAGTAACAAATTTTGTCTCAAAGTATATAATTTTCTGATATTGGTGTATAGCCACTCTATTTCTCTTTTGGATACAATTTGTGTGTTGCATCTTTTCCCCATCCTTTTCCTTACAAGCTATTTATGTTTTTGAATCTAAAGTATGTGTCTTGTAGACAGTATGTAGTTGGTTTGTGTCTTTATAAAAAAATAAAATTTATACTTCCAATCACCAACTTTTAATTAAAGATATTAATCTAATTGCTTTAATATAATTACTGATAAGGAATGATTCATATCTGTATTTTGCTATTTTTTCTATATGTCTGATTCTTTTTATTCTTTTATTCATCCATTACTGGCTTCTAATTGTATTAAATATCTTTTAGTACATCATTTTAATTACCTTGTCATTTTTATTTATTTATTTTTTAATTTGCAGTTTTATTTCAATGTTTGGTTTTTGGTATGTTTTGGGTTCCCTAGGGATTACAATTAAAATCTAACCTTAACAATCTAGTTCAAAATAAAAACAACTTAATTACAATAGTATGCAAAAACTTCAGTCTCATATATCTCCATTCCATCCTTCCCCGTTTGTGCTGTTACAGTCATACATATTACGTCTTTATATAGTCTATGCCCATTGACACTGCTCATAATAATTTTTATGCAGTTATTTTAAAAATGAGATAGGAGATATAATAAAGTTTTTAATGGAAAAGATACATTTATACTGCTTGTTAAATTTACCTATTTAGTTACTTTTACTAGTGCTCTTCATTTCTTCACATGAACTTGAGTTACTGTCTAGTGTCCTTTCATTTCAGCCTCAAGAAATCCCTTTAATATATCTCGTATGGCAGGTTTGCTTGTGACAAATTCAGTTTTTTTAATCTGAGAATGTCTTTTATTATTCCTTCATTTTAAAGGGTAGTTTTTCCAGATGTAGAATTCTTGCTCGATAATCTTTTTCTTTCAGTATTTTGGATATGTCATCCTATGGTGTCTAACCTCTATGTTTTTTGATAAAAAATTGATTTTTTAATTTTATTGAGATTCTATTGTATATAATGAGATGCTTCTCTTCTGCTGCCCTCCAGTTTTTCTCTGTTCTTTTGACAATTTGATTATAATATGTCTGGTTGTGGTTCTCTTTGAATTAATCCAACTTGAAATTTTGTTAAGATTCTTGCATGTATTAATAATTTCTATGAAATTTGAGAAGTTTTGCAGTCGATATTTCTTCAAATATTCTGTCTTCATGTTTCTCGCCTTTTCTTCTAAATCACTCTTCAGCAATGCTTAATATGCTTAGAATTTCATTTTTTATTTTTAAAAGATATTTTACAAATATACAATATTTCTTTTTAGCGTTACCTGTTTCTCTCAGAAACTTTCAGAGTCATCTTTTTATTTGTTTAAATAGAATAACCATTGTTATTTTATAATTATATGTAGTATTTCCAATATCTGAAGTCTTTGCATATCTATTTTGTTAAATTGTTGTTTTGGTTATTTCATTACTGTGTCCTTGTGTGCTTATTATCCCTGGAAAAAAATATATTTGGGGGGGATTCTTTAAAGCCTGGGATAAAGATTTCTTTCTCATGGAAGGATTTACTTTTTGCTTCTTCCAGGTGCCTGAATGTGATAAACCTTTAAAAAAAATCTATCTTAGGGCTATCGCTTGGCTTCAAGTAGGAGTGAGAGAGGTAGGAGTGCCTTTATGTATGCTTCATCTGTCTTTCTAATTAGTTTGTTTCTTTGAATTCCTGTTTGATTCCTCATTGGATTGGCTCCAGGCCTTGACATCTGTTTCTGTTGCCTGTGAGGCTGCCCACACCAAAAGACATTTACCTGGATCAGTAAATGTCCTCAGGACAAACATGACTCACGACTTCTGATGTTCTACTTAGCTCTCTGGGTTTCTCTTTCTCTTAGATTTTGACCTGTTTATTTCTAGTCTCTTGACAGCTCTTTAATGCTTCGAGGAGATTTTTTAAACTTTAACATTTTAGTTGTTTTCTAGTGGAAAATTAGATTGAGCAATCTAGCCTACCACATTAGAAATAGAAGTCTGCAAAGTTTCTTTAAGGATAAACCTATAATAATACTATCTGAAATCTTCTCTTATTATATGTCATAAGAGACAAAGATTAGCATGGGAAGTTAGAAAGACATTTTTTAGATTTTTGACTTAATCACCAAAAAGTCTTTCACTTACAAGTATCTGTTGAACTACTTGCTGTTTTACAGAAGACTGGGTATTGGAAGGGTACAAAGTTTTAAACAGTACAAATATTTTCATTAGGCATTTTTTTTTATTCCAGTAATTCTCAAAATGTAATGTCTCTTTAAATTACCTTTTACATTTACAGGAACGGTTATGCTATCTAGTCTCCTTAAAATCTCAAGGTGCTGGACCTGCTCTTAAAGGGATCTGTGGTAGAGGGTTGCATAATTATACTTATTTAAATGGGTTATTTTATTTAAAGAGTGGATTACTTAAAAGTATTAATTATTAAGCAGTATTTCATTTAAATACAAAATTTATTTATTGTTACTTTAAGATGGCTATAAATCAAGTTTCTTTAAAGTTTTGGTTTTGCATTATGTATAAGGAATTGACTTTTTTATTATGTTTTTTTAGGATAATATTGGTTAATACAATTATATAATTTTCAGGTGTACATTATAATTTGACATCTATATATTCTGTTATGCGTTTACCACCCAAAGTCCAGTTTCCTTCAGGTACCATATATTTGATCCCCTTTACCCACTTTACTCTTCCCGTACCCCCTTATATTTGATCCCCTTTAACCATCTACCTACCCCTTCTTCCTTCATCCCCTACCCTCTGGTAACCACTAGTCCATGTCCATGAGTCTCTGTTTGTTTGTCCTGTTCATTTGTGGCTTTTAGGTTTATATCCCACATGTAAGTGATATCATGTGATTTTCAACTTTTCCTATCTGGCTTATTTTGCTTAGCATTATTATCTCGAAGTCCATCCCATGTTGTCGCAAATGAGAGTATTTCATCTCTTCTTATGGCTGAGTAATATTCCATTGTATATATGTACCCCAGCTTCTTTAGCCAACCATCTATTGTAGGACACTTCAGTTGCTTCCATGTCCTGGCCACCATGAATAATGATGCTATGAACACTGGTGTGCAAATACCTTTTTGGATATGGGTTTTCAAGCCTTTAGAGTAAATACCCAGTAGAGACATTGCTGGATCATGTGGTAGATCAATTCTTAGTTTTTTGAGGAACCTCCATACTGTTTTCCATAGTGACTGTACCAATTTGCAGTCCCACTAGCAATATATGAGGGGTCCTTTTTCTCTGTATCCTCTCCAACATTTGTTATTACTTGTTCTGTTGATTATAGCTATTTTAACAGGTGCGAGATGTTATCTCATTGTGGTTTTGATTTACATTTCCCTAATAGCTAGCGATGTTGAGCATCTTTTCAAATATAGGAATCAACTTTTTACATGTTTTTAACTGACCCTACATCTTCTAGACAGAAGTAATGTTTTGGTTTCTTTGCTGGTCTTTACCCTCTTGTATGTTTGCCAAATTTATGAAGTCCTGTTGTCATTCAGCACAATGGTTCATTTGAAGTGTACATGAAAAAGAAACTTGGCATAAAGCCACAAATCACTAGTGGACAGATTTTCAACTTTAAGAAGAAAGATGTTTAACTCTAGGAAACCTCAACATATACCACGTTAAGACAGCAGAGATTTCTATCTATAATTCATACAGAGCCATTACCAAGGTGTTTTTTGATTAATTAAATATAATTCACCAATCACAAACTAAACACAAGTTGATTTTTATGTGTGCATTATGACAGCATATTTTATTTCCCAAAAAGATGTTCCATTCTTAACAAAGGATTATGCAAAAATCTTGGGCAAAATTAATAATGTTTCTTTGCTGTATAATTTAATAAATATAAGCAATGATTTAGCACTTGTAGAGTTTTTAAGCCAAGTAACTATTTATTATCTATCAATAACATATTATAAGAAGGAATAGTAATTCATTTATGTTCTTAAAATGTGTTGAAATATTTCATTTAAAGTATAATGAATCATTTAAAGGAAACTGAAATGTAGAATTCTGAGATTCTTATTCTCTTATTTCATTTTAGGCTGAATGACAAAAATTATCATCAATATAAGCAATGTTATTGGATGTTTTTAATTACACCATTTTGTTAATTTACTAAAATGATTATTTTATAGAAATCTAATTCATATGAGATGTATCATAAGATAGATTTTGAAGACATTCTTAACATTCTATTTTCTGTTTTATAAAAGCCTATATTTTCACCATGCTAAGTTGTATTATACAGTTATGGTTCCTTAGTGTTATAAAGAATGTAGTGAGGCTTAGCTGTCATATGGTGGCTTGGTGAAAATGGCAACATGGAAATGGTGTCAACATGGTTCTCAAATGAATAAGAGAAAAGGAACAGACAAAACTTTTCATAAGCCTATAGAATATTTTTCAATTATAGTTTACTGGAGAAATTCCATAATTTCTATAGTTATAATAATCAGGAATTATAAATATTTAATACAGTATGATTTTTCAAAAACTTTTCCATTTGTTATCTACTTGATAGCAAGGAAATGAATGTTGATATAAATACATAAGCTATTGTGTTCATGTGTATCTTATATTTTTAATATAAGATGAAAAGCTGGCTTACAGCTCCTTTTAATGCACAAAATAGTCTTAATGAATTCTAACAAAATCTTACAGTTTAATGAGTATCATTTGCTTGAAAACCTTCCTATATTTTGTAAACTCTAGACAAAATGACTTTATGTTACTTTAGCAAATTTAATCCTGTGCTAATATGTTCTTTATATGAAAGATTAAATTAAATATAAAAATGTATATCAGTTAAGATGGTTTTTTTATTCTATCATGAATTTTTTGACAAGATTTAATTTTAACCAAGAGTATTACTGTCCACATTACACTTCAGGACCCCCTAGTAGTCTACATTCATTTGTACCTGTGTCAGAGTAAGTTAGGTTTGTCATTGCCTTTAATAGCATATATTTGAGCCAACAGACCCTACCCCAATAATAGCACCAAGTAATATAAGCTATCTTTTAAGCATTTTTAACCATATTTTACATTGTTGAAATCTTTATGTAAGTCCACGAGACATTGCCAACTCAATACTACCAACATAGAGAAAAGATTGGCTCTTTATGACTGGCTGTAATAGGTGACAGTGCTCTTCATTTCAACAGGAAAACATTTCATAAATATGCATTTTCTTTCAGGAAAAAATGAGTGAAGCCATTTTAGAAATTAATTTTGTGTTCTCTTTAAACTGTAAAAAATAATTAGTTATCTAGAGAGAGTCACTTCGACTAGTGATATATCTAAATTGTAGAATTAATTTTAATGTAATTTTATATAATTTAAGTACTCTAGTTCATAGCTAGAACTATTAAGTAATATATTTACCTTGATGCAATATAAAGATGAGGTTCATTTATTGTTAGTAGCATCCACCTTTACACAATATATTTGATGAAGTATTTTAATTGAACAAACATTTATTTGGTATCTCCAAATATATGGCATGTCCAAAGAGGTGACAAAGATGACCAAAGCGTAGACCTAGTCTCAAGAAATTTGTTTTCTAAATCAGATGTAACTTGTTTAAACAAATTATATTTCAGATTTTTATTTCAGAAATTATATTTGGAACAATCCAAACTGCTCCCTAACACCTTTGTGATTATGTAAAGAAGACCTTTTCATTTTTAATTATAAACAACAATTAGAACTCAATTCCATACATTTTAATTTGTTTTTAGAGGAATTAATTGTATGTTATTAGCAGCCAAATGTAGATTTAAAATTAAGATAGCCTTTTTTAAAAAAATTAGGGTTTTATAAGTAAGCTCTCAGTCCATTCCTGTATATTTGCTTTTTAAGACAAGAACTTTTGTTAATAGAATATGTTATTTTCTATCCTAGGATATTTCAAGCTTTCAAAAACTGATAGAGGAGAAAGTTTCAAAACAATTTACATTATTCTAGATAGTTGTTTGCTTATAGATATGACATTGCAAACCATGAATTTTCTGGATAGGGAAAACATTCTCTTGAATTCTTAAATTTTTCCCTTTTCTAATGCATTTATATGGACTCTGCTACAATAAAAAGGTTGGAACTGACAAGCCCCATGTAGTATTTTGGGGCATCATTTCTGTGTATGTGTGTGTTTTAAGATCACTCATACAGGAAATAAGTCTGTTTCATGCCACTGGCCTTCATTCTTCCACGCTTGAATATGGAGAGAGAGTGGAAAGGGAAATTAGAGTTGAAAGTGTTTCTTTCTACATTCTATTTATTTAATTTTTCTTTTTGTTTCTAAAGTTTTCATACAAAACAGGCTATGCAAACACAAAACTGACAAAAACACAAAGTGAAGGCATGGGAAAATTTAATGAGCTGTTTTAAATAATAATCTTTATTTTTTCAGGTATTTGACCAAATAATTTAGTGGTGGTTATTGGATCTTCACATACATTAGGTTTTCAAATTCATGTATTAATTCGACAAATATTTGTTGAGCACCTGCTATGTTCCAGCCACCATTTTAGGGACTGGGGAAATATTTTAAAGGAACATAAAACAGAAAGCTGGGAACATAGTTCTTTGGAGCACAGAGTCTTTTAAGTTTTCTCACTTCAAAGTTTCTTCATTACTCTATTAGATACTCTCTACCTTTTTTTCACATTGATTCAGTTTATTTGTATCCACTTTCCCTTGTTAGGAGCCAATATAATTTTGTAGACAACATACAGTTGGGTCTTTTTATTCATTCTGACGGCTTCTGTTTTTTAATTGTATTTAGACCATTGAGCTTTAAAGTAATTATTGATATGGTTAGATTAATATCTACAATGTTTGTTATTGTTATTGTTTTCTAGTCATTGTTTTTTGGTTTTTTTTTTTTTTGCTCTTTTTTTGTCTTCTCTGATTTTAATGGAATATTTTATATAATTTGATTTTCTCTTCTCTCTTAGCATATTTTGCTAGGGCTGCCATAACAAAATGCCGCAGACTTGGAAACTTAAACAACAGAAATTTATTTTCTCACATTGGAGGCTAGGTCAAGATTTTGGCAGGTTTGGTTTTGTTCTAAGGCCTCTCTCCTTGACTTGCAGATGGCTGTCTTCTCGCTGTGTCCTTACATAGCCTTTTCTCTGTACGTGTATATCCTCATGTCTCTGTTTATTTTTCAAACTGGTATCTCTTTGTATGTGCAGATTTTCTCTTCTTAAAAGAACACCAGTCAGATTGAATTAGATCCTACCCTAACAGCCTCATTTTAACTTAATCACCTCTTTAAAGGCCTTATCTCCAAATATAGTCACATTCTGAGGTACGAGGGGTTAGGGATTCAACATATGAATCTGAATGGGGCATGGTACACAATTCAGCTCATAACAGGTATCAATTATACTTTTTTAAAAACTTTGTTCTGATGGCTTTATTAGATTTTACAATATATAATTACAACTAATCCAAGTTCACTTTCAAATAACACTATACTGCTTCAAGGGTAGTACAAGTACCTCATAACAGTGTATTCTCAATTCTCTCCTGTCCCTTGCAACATTGATGTTATTCATTTCACTTATCCATAAGTGATAATCAGCAGTATATTAACTATTGATATTATTGTTTTGAACAAATTGTTATTTGTTATCTCAAGTAGGAATTAGAGAAACAAAATTTTTTAATTTACTCTTATTATTATCTAAGGCTCATCCTTCTTTATGTAGATCTGAGTTTCTGACCTATATCATTATTCTTCTCTTTGAAGAACATTTTTTAACTTGACAAATTACCTCAATATCTGTTTATCTGAGAAAGTCTTTATTTCTCCTTCACTTCTGAAAGATAATTTCACCAGAAACAGAATTCTAGGTCAGTGGTATTTTCTTTCAACACCCGAAACATTTCATTTCACTCTCTTCTTGCTTCATGGTTTCCAAAGAGTAGTCCAATGTAATCCTATCTTTGCTTCTCTATAGGTAAGGTGGGTTTTTTTTTTTTTCCTCTGGCTTCTTTCAAGATTTTCTCTTTGTCTTTGATTTGCTGAAGTGTGAATGTGTTATACACATTGTGTGTGTGTGTGTGTTTCTGTGCGTATGTTTACATTTATCCTGCCTAGTGTTCTCTAAACTTCCTAGATCCTCTTTCTCCTCTTCCTGATAGTCCCATGGTGTGTATACTATTCCTTTTGTAGTTGTCTCAGATTCAACATAACATTCTAATATTTTGAAATGTTTAAAAAATACTTTTTCTCAAGAATAAAGGAAAATCAAAAGCTGGATTTAGGAACTTTGGTTCTAACTCATTTGTTTTTTCCTTTACTGATTCATTCAACATGTATTTTTATTGAATGCTTACTTATGTCACCTCTCTAAGTATCTTCCTTTCATGACATGGCCTTATATGCATTAAGTTCCTTAAGTATTTCCTAGCAGTGACAACTTCATGCAGTGACAACTGCATAGAGTACTTAGCACAATACCAGACTTAATACATGTTAATTACTCTCATTTGCCACATAGTTTGAAGTGAAAAATACAGACTGTAGAAAGTATTATCCCATTAGTATTTAACAATATGTATGAAATATATTTTTCTACTTTTATTTGTTTAGATTATAAAGCAACAACTTCTAATGGTACATATAAAATCAAATAAACTAGCACAGAAACTTTTAAATTCAAAGTAAAATCCCCTGCTAACAACATAGATAAATCTTGAACACATTTTGCTAAGTGAAAGAAGCCAGCTACAAAGGACTACATATTATGCGATTTCATTTATATCAAATATGTCCAAAGTACAGAAATCTGTATAGATGGGAAGTAGATTAGTGGTTGCCTAGAGTTGGGGAGGAGATAAGTGGGGTTAGAGGGTGATAACTAAAGGGCACAGGGTTTCTTTTTAGGGTGATGAAATGTTCTAAAATTGTGGTGATGATTGCACAACTCTGAAAGTATACTAAAATCCATTGATTTATATTCTTAAAAGGGTGAATTACATGGCATGTGAATTATATCCCAGTAAAGGTATATATTTTTTAAAAGTTGCATTTCTATGTACTAAAAATAAGTTTAAGAAAAGAAATAAAGAAAACAACTTCATTTATAATAACAACAAAAAAGTACTTAAGAATTTAATGAGGAAGATAAAAGATCTGTACACTGAAAACTATGACACTGATGAAAGGAATTAAAGAATATGCAAATAAATAGAAAGCTATCCTATGCTCATGGATTGGAAGAATTAATATTGTCAAATTGCCAATACTGCCCCCAAATTAATCCACAGATTCACTGTAATCCCTATCAAGATTCTACTGGTATTTTTTACAGAAATAGAAAAAACAATTCTAAAATTTCTGTGGAAACAAAAGACTTTGAATAGCCAAGCAATCCTGAGAAAGAATAACAGAGCCAGAGGCATCATATTTCCTGTTTTCAAACTATATTACAAAGCTATATTACAAAGTAACCAAAAAAGTCTGATACTGGTATAAAAACAAACAGAACAAGGGAACAGAATCAAGGGCCAAGAAATAAAACCATGCATATATGGTTAACTAATATTTGACCAAGCAGTCAAAAATACTAAATGGAGAAAAGATATAGTCTCTTCAATAAATAGTGTTGGGAAAACTGGATATTCACATGCAAAAGAATGAAACTGGACTTCTGTGTTATACCAATTATAAAAATTAACTAAATGGATTAAAGACAAATGTAAAATCTGAACCCATTAAAATCCTAGAAGAAAGCATAAGAGCAAAGCTCCTAGACATTGGTCTTGGCAATGATTTTCTGGATATGAAATACAAAGCAGCAAAAAGCAAAAATAAACAAGTGGGACTCCATAAGCAAAAGAAATGATCAACGAAATGAACAGGCAACCTACGGAATGAGAAAAAAATATTTGCGAACCACATATTTGATAAGAGGTTAATATCTTAAATATATAAGGAACTTATACAGTTCAATAGCAAAAAAACTAACAATTCAATTTTTTTTAAAAAAGGGGAAAGGACCTAAATAGACTTTTTTCCAAAAGAAGATGTTCAACCGATACACAAAAAGGTGCTCGACTTTACCAATTATCAAGAAAATGTAAACCAAAACCTTACTGAAATATCATCTCAAACCTGGTATAATGGCTGTTATCAAAAAGACAAGAGATAAGTATGGACAGGATGTGGAGGAAAGGTACCTTTGTGCACTGTTGGTAGAAATGTAAATTAATATAGCCACTGTGGAAAACAGTATTGAGGCTCCTCAAAAAATTAAAAATAGGGCTACCATATGATCCAGTAAAATCTGCTTCTAGGTACACATCTAAAGGAAATGAAATCACTGTCTTGAAGAGATATTTGCAGTCCTTTGTTTATTGCAGCATTCTTTATGATAGCCAAGATATAGAAACAACCTAAGTATCTATTGATATATGAATAAAGGAAATGTTACACACTCACACACACACTGGAATATTATTCAGACACAAAAAAGAAAGAAATCCTGCCATTAGTGACAATGTGGATGGACCTTGAGAGCATTATGCTAAGTGAAATAAGTCAGACAGAGAAAGAAAAATACTGTATTATTTCACTTATATGTGGAATCTAAAAACATCAAGCTCAGAAACAGAACAGTGGTTGACAAGTGGGGAAATGGATGAAGGTGGCCAAAGAGTATAGACTTAGAGTTATAAGCATGGTGAGTATAGTTAACAATACTGTACTGTATATTTGAAAGTAACTAAGAGAGTAGATTTTAAAAGTTCTCACCATACGAAAACAAAAATTGTAACTAAGTGAGATGATGGATGTGTTAACCTTATCGTGGTAATCAATTCACAGTATATACATATATAAAATCATTACATCATATACCTTAAGCTTACACAATGTTATATGTCAATTATATCTCAATAAAGCTACAAAAATATATTAAAAATGCACACAAAACAAACAAACAAAAGTAAAATCTGCCAATCTATATTCCAGTTCCATTCCCAGGCCCACTTCTCATAAGTATCCATTTTAGTTGTTCTGGAGATTTAGTTCTTCTTGATGTTTTTAACTTTAGATGGCATCTGTTGACCCTCTGTGAAAATGCTTTCTCTTATATACAATTTCTGTCCCTGGCTCCTCTTCCTGATATATTTTAATATTTTTATTTCTTTTCATGCCAGACTTCTTCCCCTCTCTTTTCTTTTCCCTCTCCATACATATAACACACACATATAAAAAAAAGTCTGAAAAGATTCATGTACTTCAAAATGTTGAAAGCATTTATCTCTGGGTGGAGAGTTGTAGATAATTATTTTCCTTTTATTTCTCTGTATTTTCTAATTTTTCAATACTGATTAGATATTGTGTAATTAAACAATTAAATTAAAATCTTAAGGATAAAGATTATTTTTAAAACTTGCCTTCCTTATTAGGTAAAATTCTTAGCATATTTCTTCTTTTCTTGATGATGTTGATTATGCAGGTCCTACCTCCAGGTTAAGTGTCCTGCTGACCTCTACACATCTTTCAAAATGAATTTTCAAATACGCACAAATGATAATGTAAATTCTGTTTATCAACTTTCAGTTACTCTTTATCACCCACTAAAGAAAAATACAGATTCTTGCTCATAACACAGAAGGCTTCAGTAGTCTGACCCAGCTTACCTTTACTGGACTTAATGTTAGATCCTATGCTAAGATTGCAAAGAGGAATACAAATTTGATCTTACAACTTTGAGGTGAAAACAAATTGTGAACTGGTGCTACTGCTCAGTATCTGTAATGGTCTAGTTAGAGCATAAGCAAGATTCACCATGGCATTTCAGAATCTTGGGTAATTATGTCCAATAAACAAACCTATTTCAGTCAAAATAAGAAAGCCTAGAATTTCCCTGGGAAGAGGACATGGGCGTCAAAAAATAAGCCTTGAAAAATAGCAGGAGGAGGAGGAGGAGGAGGCTCTGCTGATAGTAATGCCACTCCTATGTTTAGAGGCAGAGTGATGAATAATTGTATATATAAAATTGGGGGAGGGGGTTGAGTTTGTGAAAGGCTTTTTATGCAAAAATTCCATCTCTTACCCATCTATTTTATTTAGCCCTCAAAACAAATCTGTGAGATCTTATTAGTATCCTCAATTCACAGATAAGGAACAAGATACAAAGAGATGAAATCATTGATTTAAAATTACATGGGAAATTCAGACTTCTTCTTGTCTCCAGATTCTGTGATCATCATGGATAAAACATTAGGGTTTACTCTCTGATCTAAGAGCAAGGGAGTAGACAGAAGTGGGATTGCAGGTTCCGGAGCTGGTCTCTTCTTGGGCCACTGTGAAGCAGCCTCTTGGAGTCACTTGTGTTTCTTATTGTGAAAAAAAAAAAAAGCAAGAGATCTTTACTATGTTTACCTTGTACGTGGCAATGTGCTAAATGCTTTACGTATATTATTGCATTTAATCCTCAGCAACTCTATGAGGTAGCTGCTTTATTTTTCTCCATTGACTAGATGAGGAAAATGGGGCTTTAGATAAGTGGCTTAAATGAAGTCACACAATGAGTTAGTAGCAGAGCTGGGACTAGAACGCAGGTCACCTTCATGACAGAGCCCACATTCTTCTGTTGAGCTTTACAACCCAGTGCATGTCTTCCTCTAAGAGAATAGTTAGAAGATTTTTTTTTTTAATGTAGGATAGCTTTTTCTAGATTTTTGAGTGTCATACATCAGCTTATTACAAGGTGCTTCCTCTTCCCTCTTTGGCTCAAAGCCATGTTGATTAAATGAAAGGGTATGATGACAACTTGTTTTTTCTGTGATTCTCTTCCTTTCCTCAACCTATTTTCTTAGTGTTCTAATATTACCAAGCAATGCAATTGTTTCAAGTCAGCTTGTTATTTAGCCTTAGTATAAAATCCTAGAAAATTAGTAAATGGATCAGTGGAGTAGAAGCAACACCAAAATTAGAATCCGAAAACCTGATCTCCAGTCCTGATTCTGCTCCTTTCTGTGTGTTTTTGATTAAGGCTTTTCAATTTTTTAAAGGTGTCTAATTTTCTTAACTTTGAATTGTCAGTAAGAGTTTCCCCTGTGCCCCTCCTCACAGAACACATGGGAGATTAAACTGATCAGTTTAGTCAGCAATTCAGTAAAAAATAAAAAACAAAACACTTTTAAATCAACTTCAAAAAAAAAACCCTTAGAGTCCTATGCAAGAACATTTTAAGAATTTCACTGATTTATGTCAGGACTATCAAGCCCAACTGATACCTCAATTTTTTGATCTCCAGTTTTCAATTTGCAATGGAAGATAGTTTTTCTTTAAATAATGGTAAATGTACAAATCTCTTTATGTAAAAAGCAGATATTTAAGACATACTCAGAGGTAGTGACTCTTGAATACCTTTTTCTTCCCTTTTAGTTCATGGATTATGTCAGTTAAGTAGATGTATATTCTTTAGTAATTATGAAAGCTCCAATTGCTGATTTGAGAAGAAGCCGTGAATATTTTCATTCCTCAGCCTTCCCCACAGTTCTTTATTTTATGGTTCTAAAGAGTATCCATGTTTGTTGCAGCTGAAGATTATAGCTGGAATTACCATGACCTTGGCTAGAACAAACCAAAGATTAGTGAAATAGAGCTGACCTCTAACTTCTGAATGCCAGAGCCAGCACTACATTTACAACATTCACCTTTCTGTCAGTCCTTTTGCCCTGGATCTCAATTCTTTCCTCCCGACTCTGACTTTCTCCTACTTGTCCTGGGCTGGGAGGATTCCTTTACATTTTGGCCTGGAAATCTGGGTTTGGTGGCCATTAGTGTGGATGCAGTAGCTGTGAGTGATGATGTCAGCTAGGGGGAGGGAATAAATGTAAAAGAGAAGAATGCCATCAATAGGACAATGCCCTGCATCAAAGATGTCATTTATCACGCCAGCTTTAATATACTACCCCAGATTTTCTTGTTGATAATCGAAATGTTTTTATTAGCTAAATATATAATTATACACATAAATAAAATCTGACATTTACCATGTAATCAATGGCTTAGATCTTTGAAAAGAATGGGTGGATATACCTGATCTTAGAGTGGGAGGGCTCTTCCTAAACATGTCACCCAAGACAGAAAACATAAAAAAGTAAGGTTGAAAGACAAAAAATTAAATTAGAAAAGTAAAATAAGAAAAAGACTTGGTAATCGATATGACATATAATAAATATTCCTAACATATAAATAGCTCATATATCAATAGGCAAATTGGAAACAATACAATAACTGTCCAAGAAACATGTTGAGTATTATTGTTCAAAAGGGAAATATTTTTTAAAAGAGGAAAATGTATTATTGTTTAGTTATTATTGTTAAAGTGTATTTAATTGGTAACTAAAATTAAAATGTTATACAAAAACATATAAAGCATTTATTGTTACAATTCAAATTAATGGAGCTGATGGTCCAGCTAGATGAAACTGTGTGGATTCTGCTCAGTGGCATCAGTTGTTCCTCAAACTAATGATATTATAATAGAAAATACACAAGTAAACAAGTCAAAGAGTAACTGGAACTGAAGCAATGTGTAATCTAACTTATTATACCTTATGGAAGGTCTGGGAACAAGTTTGGGAGAGATCTGGGACATAGATTATAATATGAAATTACAAGGGAATGGTCTTGGGTTGTCAGTAAAATGTATAGATTATAATATGAAATTACAAGGGAATGGTCTTGGGTTGTCAGTAAAATGTAAGAACCTCCTTGGGAGCTGCAGTCCTATTCTCCTGCTAATGAAGATGTGGTTAGTACAAATAATGGATGTTTTGTGGATTCATATTGCCTTACCTGTTCTACAGAGCATTCAGTGTGCTTGGATGAAATTTATGGATTTAGGAACTGTAGAGGGAATTGTCCTAGAGTGGTGGCTCTTGAAAACTAGCTTAAGATTTTAATAATGTTATCAGCCTGCAACTTGGATTCTTTTTCCTTTATTTTTCTTTTCTTTTTTGCTGTGACCAAGAAGGGTTGAGCCCACCCAAAGGATTTAAAAAAGATAGAATAGAGAGTTTACAGAACATTTGAGATGCTAATGCAAATGAGTAGTCAAAACAATGCAATTTTAAATAATAATTGTCAAATATATGTGTATATATGTATATATATACACATACATATATGTATTTAATGTTAATACTCAGTATTATCAGATACTATTGATTGTCTACCAAAATCTACCCCACCTCAACTTCTTCCTTACTGGCACAATCCCCATGTTTACTCTAGGGTAAAATATAGATTAGTTTAAGGCTTAACTATAAACTCTTTCTGATAGTTTCATTCTTTTTATCAGTGACTGGTTTAAAAGAGGGCATGTCACCCATTTGCAATGAATTAGACCCAAGGGAAGTCTGCTATTGGGCTTCTGGGAAAGATATGATCCTTTATTACCTCTGGTTATAGTTTTGCTGGGATGTTCATCCCAGAACTGCTTTGACTATTTCATAACCCTGTGAACAAAGCAGAGAGAAGAAGAATGACATTATTGAGTCATTGAGTCAAGCAATCTTGAAAAGTGTTCTACCATTGGTCTTTTGTTAAATGAGATAGTTTCATTATTAGCCAATCTTCTAGGTTTTCTGTTCCTATTAGCTGAATGCAATCTTATGTATTGTAAGTACATAAGAATTTTAGTTTGCTGCCAACAGAGAATAAATTGACTTATTATTTTCAGAGGGAAATTTGATCAAAGATCTTGATCTAGAAAAGTCACTTGAGTAAGTAATAATTATATATTAACTTTGAATTTATATCTAGTAATCATGCTTATAATAAACATGGTAAAAACTAAATTTCCAATAGTAAGGGACAATAAATAGATTTTAGAATATTCAAACAGTGCCATACTCTTTTTCACTAAATTAAAAATTTCAAAACCAAGTAACTTCTTTATTATGGCTATAATAATCGTATGCTCATGTAAGAAAAGCTATTACCACAAAGGAAATATGGTTTTAGTTGATCATAAATATATTTTCCATTTATTCATCAAACATTTTTTGAGTGTTAACAATATGCCAAGCATTCTACTAGACGCTGTAGACACAGTGGTTCAATGAAAAGTAAGTCACGGGACTCATAGGAATTAAGTTCTTGAGAGGAAGGCAATAAACAAGTAGATAAAGAACTAAGGAAGGTACCTTTGGTTTTCCTACAAAGGAAAACAATAGGGTTGTGTGATGGGGTGTAAATAGGTTGGTGGTTTAGGGTCAACTTAGGGTAGCTGAGATGGGACATGATACATGAAGTTCTGTCCATGCAAAAAGTGAGGATAAGACTGATTGAGGAGGTAGAACAGCAAACACAAAAGTTCTGCTGTGGAAAAGAACTCAGCATGCTATAGAAGCAGAAATGATGCCAGTGTGGTCGGTGCAGTGATGGAAGGGAAGAGTGGTACCAAATGGAGGTGGAGGGGTAAACAGGATCACATTCATGTGTAAAGCCTTGTAAGCTGCAGAAGTCGTGATTTTATTCTGAGCCACAAGAAGCCAATAAATTATTTTAAGTTGGAATATGATGTGATCCTACTATCACTTCCTATTTGCTTTTGTAGACTGGATTGTAGTAGAAGCAGGCAGATCAGTTTAGAATCTATTGTCAGACATGGCAATAATGGCAGTAATTTGGAGAAAAATGGACCGAATCAAGATATATTTTGGACGTAGAATGAATGAGTTTTTCTAATGGACTGTATGCTGGTGATGTGGTAATAAGAGAAATAGCCAAACAATTATAAACCTCAAAATAGATCATTACATATGTAAGTCTAAAGTTCAGAGATAAAAGTCTAAGCTAGACATTGTATCCAGAAGATGGTGCAAAACATTGATTTACTTTCCCCACTGATTTACCTACCATTCTACTTAGAGTTTTTCTTAGATGCACATCAAGGATCAATTTTTGTTTTCCTCATTGTACCCCCTGACCTTTTCCTATTACTCTATCTTTTTCTCAAGGTCTCTGATCCTAGAGAGGCTGAGTCACATTCTTCAGATTCTGTGTATCACTGGTCTTTGGGATGCTTTGTGAAGAAAATTTTATGAGAAATGAACCTTCCTTTTAGCAAAACTCTGGTGCATTATTTTGTTAACAGTTGACAAGAGAGAAAAGAAAGAAAAGCCAACAATGGGGAAAATGGCCTCCTTAAGTATAATACTTATACAAAGAGAATATGGAAAATGAACACACTCATGCGCTGCTGGAGGAAATATAAATTCTTATTAACCTTTCTGAAGGGCTATTTGGTACAGAGATCAAAAGTCATAAAGATGTGCTTAGCTTTTTATTCATAAATTCAATTTTTGAATTTTTTCATGTAGCAATCATCATGTAGGCATGAAAACATTTAGTTACAGGATGTTAATGACAGCATTTCTTATGAAAAGTAGGAAACAATAAACATTTAACAATAGGGAACACTGTATGATTGCTGAAACAATGAAGTGTTCTGTCATTAACTTTTAATTATTGAATGTTAACATGTATGTTAACATATTACTGAGTAAAAAACATTACAAAATGGTGTGTATATTGTGATTACATTACAACAACAAAAAGACTGGAAAGTTTTTCCACCAAAATATTAAGTGGTATTGGTATTATGATCCTTCTTTCTTTCCCTCTTTTCATTCCCTCCTCTCTCTTTTTCTTCCTCAATTCTTTTTTTATTTCCCTTCTTTCTTATTTTCTACAATACACATACGATTTTTTAAAACCTTAAGAAAAAAGTAGCTGCTACTTGAATGATATATTGCTAATTGACAGATTTGGGAGCTCTATTACAGATGATGACATGATTATTAACAATCATGATTAATATCAAATAAAGGACTGGCAATGCAAAGAAAGAAGTAGACATTCATATTTAGCAAATAATTGTCTTACCTAACGTTTCCTCTGAAAATATTTGTTGACATATTTAGGTCTCAAATGATTGAAAATGGACATCTAGACTGACTCAAGGTCGCACTTAGGGTTAAATGTGACTGTGGTTCTTGTGCAATGGGAATGAAGGAGAACAACATCCAGATGTGGATGTCTTGGGAGTTCAGTGGAGCCTGTATGTGGATGTTGCTTATCTTCTTAATGCAAGAGAACCCCAAATAAATAGTCTTAAAAAGTTTTCCTCAGAGAAAAGCTAGTTACTTCAGAGTCTTTCCTTCCACTAATCTCTCTGATTGTAGAAGCTGGAAGTCTGCATTTGAAATTAGATGTAAACCATATGGCACATTTTGAAGGCCTGTGAGATTCACAATATTGCTCTGTGTGTTTCTGTCTCACCTTTGTTATACTACTTTCTCTGCTTATATTCCGTTTCTACCCTAAATGGTACCTAGACCCAACTTAAGAAATACTACCATAAGCAGTCATCTATAAATTCTAGCCTTGGACAGAAGAGAAAAATCTTTATATTCATCTCTGAAATATGTAACCCCTATCTATCCAATCTGAGAAGTGGGACGTATATATGACCATTGTATTACCAATGTCAGTTGTAAGCTCAGGCTGATGGAAACACCAGATACATGCTCCCTGGGTAGTTCGAATGAGATTTAAATATCTAAATGATATAAAAGGAAACACATTACAGAGGTTAGCAACATCATTCGGGACAGATGGAGGTTCCAGCTTCTGAAATCCTCACCACTGCAAAATTATGGATGATAACATCTGAGTAAGGGTTATATCAGTCTTTCTGGAGATTTAGTGGTCTTTATCTTTACATCTAAATTTAAATACACAAAACTGGACCAATTCTCCAAGTAGACTAGCCACTTCTTAAGAGCCAAGAGCACCTCCTTAAATCCAGCTTTATGCTACGAACAAACTAAACGAGGACCAACCAAATGAGAAGATGCAAAGGCTATTTATTCAGACCTTGCTATAGTAAGGGGGTCAACTACCATTGCTTGAGTTTGGGCAGGGATTCAAAGGCTCTTAGAGGAGTGGAAAAAAGAGAAGTCTTCAGGTATACCATGATTGGAGCCTGTTGACGTGAAGAAATAGTGGGTAGGCTAGGGACAGAAATTAGGAAAGCTGTCAGTTTTAATCAAGTCCTGGCCATTTGAGGTTTATCATTGTATGGTTTTTGTTTAACTTTATGACCATCACTAGAGATAGCAATCTAACTTTCTACAATTCTGACAAAGCAGGCTAGATTCTTGGGCTGGTTGACTTCCTGAACAAGTTATTGTAGGTTATGGGTCAGACTTCTATGATCTGGTCTGGTCATTGTTATTTGTATATTCGATCTCTCAGTACAACACATGTTATGATTATAGTGGACAGTACAATACTGTAAATCTGAGCATGAATAGTCCCCATTCATCCTTCTTGATTTCTTCAGACTGCTGCATCCTGATCCAAGTACATTATATTCTTAAATAGCACTGCAGAGCCAGAATAAAGGTTACTTTCCCAGAAGCCTCTGGGAGTCATGCTTACAAACCCTTAGATAAGCTATAAAGTGTAGCCTGCAATTGAGAAAATAATATGGGCAGGAAATGGAAGCCAAACAGAAGCTATGACTGTTCCCGCCGCCCCCCCCCCCCCCAAACCACTTTCATGGCCATCATGTTTTATCCATAAATCTTAATGCTACTACTGAATGGGTCTCTGAAATTGTTTCCCACTACTCTTTCTTGGATTTAGGAGATTTAGGACTGTGTCATCTAGACAGCGCTATTCATATACACTTGTAGTGACAAATAGGCTAGGCTTGTCGAAAGACTTGAAGATGATATATCCTAACAGCCAAATTGCCTGTGGACAGAATACCATGTCAGGTGCTCAGAGATTCATTCTGGGAATTGTGGAAGTACTGCTATACCCCTGGCATGGGAGTTTAGATTAGAAGGAAGCAAAGACCCTGGAAAGTAAACCAACCAATCTTTCTTCCTTGGGTTTTGTTTGAACAGGAAGAGAGGTTGATTGTCAGCTAAGGACTGGTTTTTGTATATATATTTAAAAAATGTAGCACTTAGATGGCTCTCAGCAAAGAGTAATAAACAATAATGATACTTACACAGTACTTTCTTACCATTCATTTAAAAACACTTCTGCTTGTACTACCAGAGGCAATAATGCTTTAACTCCCCTACCCCAAGTTGTCTGAGATGTTATATGAATCCCATGTCTCAAATAATTTCAAATGAGATTGAAGAACAAAGTAATTTAAACTCAGTCAATCAAATAAGCACTTGTTGATGGCATACTTTGTCATGTAAGCACTGTTATCTTACCTTATGTCAAAAGGTGACATTTCACTTCTGATTTTGAAAAATAGGGGAAATATAGGTTAAAGAATATGTTGGAAAAGCTTCATAGGAACCATGGGTAAAATTAAAAATAGAATGTGTACTTTTTGAAATCAATGAAAAATGTAATAGCAAGTAGGGCATAGTCCATAGACAGAAATAAAAAGAAAGGAAGAAAACATTGAAAAGAAGGGGGAGAAAAGGTAATGTAACTAGATAAAAAAAAGTTATGATAAGAAAATTGTTTTAAGTCCCTTTGGAAAAGCAAAGATTAACTATATTCTGACTATAAATGAACCCAATAATGTTAATGTTAGGTGCTAAGAATAGAAAGACGGGTGAAAATTCACCAGGAAAACACAAATAACCATAGTAGATGTTGCAATACCAATATCAAACTAGTACAAAGTCGAAAGAATTAAAATGGAACACAGGACATAGTTTTATAATAATGAAAAGAATAATCAAAATGTCCTCTTTTTAGCAGAGATTATCAGAACTAGGTTTATTGGAGAGCATAAATTAGCAGACTCATTTCAGCCCTCCTTTTCTACTTATGTCATTCATAAGGGGCCGCCCGATACCATTCACCTCACCTTCCCAGTCTATTAGGGATACTTTCTGTACCTCAAGATGTGCCTCATCATCTTTATGAATGTTTTTTTTTTAAATGGTACTTTCTGAAATATCACTTATTTTAGTTTTCTATTGTTATATAACAAATTACTACAAATTTAATGGCTTCAAACAACACTTATTAGTTTCTGGTTTTATAGGTCAGAAGTCGGGGCAAGCTTCAGTGGGTTCTCTGATTAGGATCTCACAGGCTGAGATCAAGGTTTTAGCTGGACTGGGCTCTTACCTGGAGTTTCTGGGGGAAGCAATCACTTCCAAGCTTATTCTGATTGTTTGCAGAATTCATTTCCTTGTAGTTGTAGGACTGACATCTCCATTTTCCTACTAGCTGTCAGCTACGGATCACCCTTACAGCTCCTAGAGGCCACTCTCCCACTCCTAATGTGAACCTTCCATTTTCAAAGCTAACAATGACACCTTAGATCTTTCTGTTTCAGGTCTCTGACTTTCACTTTTGCCACTAGCCAAGAGAAAACTCTCTGCTTTCAAAGGTCTTGTGATTAGATTAGGCCCACTGGATAATCTCCTTTTTGATTAACTCAAAGTCAACTGATCGGTGATTGCATCCACAAAATTCCATTTGTCATGTAATGTAAAACCGTAGGTGAGATACCGCATTCATCATTTCATACTTCCTATGATTAAAGCAGGAAACTTCGGTAGGGGGAGGGGCAGGGATTTTAGCGTTCTGCATACCACGTCGCTCTTAGGCTTCTCTCCACTTACTATCATGTGAATCCTAAAGGCTCAGTAGCCTTTACAAATATTTTGGAGTCTCTCTCTTAATTTTACCAAAATTTGAATTCCCCTCCCCGCACCCCACATTTCGGGTGGCTTTCAGATTTCTATGGTGAGAGGGAAACTACTGATTAATACATTCACATTCACACTGAAAATGTCTCTGATCACTTTTTATAGTGATTTATCCCTTGGTCATAATGTTTTATGATTTCAAGATTTCTTTCTTTAGAATTTCCATTTAGAGTTTTCTCGCATGCTCTATCTTATAATTTAAACAGCTGAGTTGGGTGGTGGTAGGGGACCCACATCTGTTCTTTGTTGTTTCGCTCATCCTAGCTTATTTCCTTCTATGTTTGCCAGTAGTTTCTTATGAGTTCACATTTGTTGAATTTAATCTGGGGGAATCCTGAGAGTTTAAATTGGGGATATTTTGCTTCAGAGAGGATTTGTATTTTCAAAGGCTCCTGGCTTAATGCAGGAGACTTGATATATTAACTCTCCATCCTTGCCAGATATCCAAAGCTAAGTCTCCAGATGATAGTTCTGATCTAATATTAGTGTCAGGGCATGCATGTATTTTGGATTTGTTTATTTTTCCCTGACCTGGTTTCACTTCGTCTGTATTATAACCCTCCCCGCCCCCGCCACCTCACTTCCTACCTCTCTTCCTTTCTCCTATCCTTTCTTATTTCTTTCCTCCCTGTTTAGGTTATGCAAATAAAAACACAAAATCAAATGTATGGGACACAGTAGCCCCACTGTATTGGGCTTTGGTCAGAGTGACTGACTGTGCTCTTTTCTGAGAAGTGTTTTTCAAGGGGATCATGATCAAAGTGATACTCATCCGGAGGTGTCAGCCATAATGAAGAACAGTTCTGGGAAAACAGAACTCATGTCAACCTTCTTCGAATATCTGAAAGGATCTCATGGTACGGGGAAATAAGACATCTTTTATCTTCCAGAAACAGAACAAACAAGTTCATCAAGAAAGAAGGTTCACGTAAGCTCAACATAAAATGGAATTTATGGTTACACTTTTACTCAATTGGAACAGGACACCTTTATGAAAAGTGAGCCTTTTTCTCTGAGCTCATAAAAGGTAGGAGAAGAAACCCAGCAGTATTTTAGAGTCTAGGGTTCCATTTCTACTTTGGCTAAGATACTACACCAAGTAACAGTTACTCTCCCTCCTAGAGAGCTCAGATTTTAGGCTTGTTTATTCCATGACTCTTATGAATTTAGATAGAAAATAAGCAAGTATAGCCATCTAGAAAACGTTCTGACTATAATGGAAGGAAATTTTGTGCCACAGTGTTGAGGAAACCTTCCAAATTGGTGAATCAGAGTAATCATTAATATTTTATTTCTAAAATAGTCTTTCTTGTAATGTGCCAAGAAAAAATAGGCAAT
This sequence comes from Rousettus aegyptiacus, assembly GCF_014176215.1. NCBI lineage: Eukaryota > Metazoa > Chordata > Mammalia > Chiroptera > Pteropodidae > Rousettus > Rousettus aegyptiacus. Next base: position 44,835,027 of record NW_023416306.1, on the reverse strand, counting down.
TAATTTTTACACAAAATGTTCTCATGCATATCCATACTGAGAGAAAATACAATGCATTTTTTTCAATAATCATAAGATTCAGTCAGAAATAGAAACTTAGTTCATCTTAAACCACATAGAATAGACAATGGTAAATGAGAAGCAATGACACAGAATGAGCTATATAATTAAATTTAAAATATGTTTCCTTTAATATTAAAACTGTAATTCTTGACAGAACTGGATACAGGCTTTTTGAACATTTTAGAGTATATTGAGATGTTGGCAATTTTTTTCCTTACAATTTTATATGAAAATAAAATCACACTTGTTCTAAAATCGTATCTTTGGGTAAAAACAAAGCATTTAATCTTCTACTGTGGAATAAAAATTTACATTAAAATGTTTTAGAAATCTAGATACCTTTTTTCATTTTTGGAATCTAGAGTAATGAGAGAATTCTGAGGAAGAAAGATTCAAGTCCTCTAGTCCTCTCATGGGCCATGTGCATACCACAGCGGGATGGGGTTCTTTGAGAAAGGAAAATCAGTCCAAACACAGAAAGGATGAAAGCAAAAGAGGCAAAGTGTGAGCCAGATGTTCTTCAGAAAAGCTGATTCAAGTGACAAGGCAAAGGGACAAGAGACACAAATAATTTGATCATATTTTATGACAAACCCTGGGGTATTGAATTGTATAATTTCAGAGGAAATTAACAAAGGAGGACTTTGTAAACTTACTACTAATCAATCTAACATGCATCTACCTAATGCTTTAGTCATAACATACCTAGAGGAGAATATATATGTATGTATATATATATACATATATATGTATATATATATAATATATATATAATAAAATAAGGAATAAGACTGGCTTCTGATTTTGCATCTTACTAAATATGTGATTCAGTTTACTTATTTCAGAAAAAGAAATGACAATGTATATGCCACATAATTTTTGTAAGGGCCGAGTAAGAGAGTATATGTAGACATATTTATAAAATGTTATGTGGATGAATGTCTTATTGTTAGTATCTATAGTAGGTTTCTGTTGTTTTAGTCTACCAGGCATACTTTTCTCTTATTTTGGAAGTAGCATCCTATTTTTCTCTTTAATCTAATCCCATATTTTCAGTCTAAATTGCTCAATAGGGTCACTCTCATCCCTGGAGAGAAGTTCATGACAAAGACCAAGCTGAGGAGAGTACCATATCACCAATGGGCCTGGCTATGAATTTTTGAGAAGAGTCATATGAGTCAAGTCAGATCAATTGGTGTCTAGGACTTTTGTTGGAACTAGAGGAAAGAGGAACACTTTATGTTGTAAGAAAGTGGGGGAAGTGTAAGTTGGCGGCTTTTTGGGGAGAGCGTGCCTAAAAATAAGCTAACCCAAGAAAGAAAGCAGAATAATGAAATAGAGAAATAGTATCCCAAAGACAAGCCCTGGAGTTCAGATGTACTTGAAACCTGAAGTGTCCCTGGAACTTCCAATTACATGAGTCCAGAAATTCCTCTTTTTATCCTAACTGGTTTGATTTGGCTTTCTGTCATTTGTCATCAACATTGCACTTAGCCGAAGCCCCCATAATTAAGGAAAATTTAACTAGAAATTGTTAGTGTTACTTAGAAAATTACTGAACCTGGTTTATACTAAAGCAATTATGTGACTACATCAAATTCAAACCTTAAAAGCAGGGAAGTATTCATTTCCTTCTGTACATTTTTCCTTCTCAGACTTCATCTTTCAGAGTTAGTATAATAGGAAGGTCCTAAAGACATAATACATTTTCCTTTCGGTCAAATTCTAATGCTTCTTTCCAAATAGTTTGAATACCATAATTTCAGCCTATCTTCTATTAATACTAATCTGTCATAATATTTTTGGTTGATTAATGTTAATTTGTCTTCATAATATTTTGTTATTATTTATTTAAATTTTCATTCATCGAACATATATTCAAAGTCCTCTAAGCCAGGCCTTAATCTTTATTACTTTTTCTCTTGGTAGGAAAAAAGTAGATGCAGGAACAAATGTACAGCAGACTTTAAAAAAAAAAAACAAGTAACTGAGACTATAGCTAATATTAATAAATTATTTATATGTTTTAAAATCAAAACCAGGGGTTCTTAATTTATTTCAATATGTATGAAATGGACCTTTTGAGCATATATTGAAGTCTATGGACTCCTTTTTCGAATAATGATTTTTAAATGCATAAAACAACAGAATTACAAAGGGAACTAATCATTGTAACATGTAAATGCTAAAAAAGACAAATTTATGATATGTTTTTATAGGTGCTTTTTAAAAATTCATGCATTAGTTAAAAAGATCCAGCATGGATCTAATAACTAACAGGATTTCAAAGTAGTATGAGCGTAAATGTTATTTTGGGATATTTGCAACAGCAATAATATAATAGAAAGATACCTATGATTGCTATCTGTAACAAAGTCACAATTATCGCTAATGCCATTGTGGTCTGTTACCTACATTTGTAATTGGAGAAAATGTAAATCTCAATTAGAAATAAGAGAAAATAAAGCTATAATTTTTTTTGGATTCAGTTACGAATTCTGCGTTAATAAAAGCTATTCTAAATATTTTCATGTAAATGACACATGTTAAATAAAATGTTTGAAATAAACTTGGACTAAAAATTTATATTTTATATTATCGGTCAGATGATATTTAGAGGAAATTTTAAATTTACTTTGAATTAATTTAATTAATTTTTAATTAATTAGAAAATAAGCCACAACTTTAACTATAATTTTATTACACCGGGAGACACTATTGAGCAAAGATGGTTTTGTGAGACCAACTGTCCGCATTCAAATCTAATCTTTATTAGTTAGTAGCTGTATAATTTCAGAAAGTCATTTGAATTAAATAAGCCCTATTTTTTCATCTTTAAAAGAGTTCTAAAATAGTTCCAACTTCATAAGGCTGCCGTGAAAATTAAATGAGATAATTATATATGTTGGAATGCTTAGTATAGTGCGTAGCAACTAGAAAGTGCTAAATGAATGCTGGCTTTGCTTTTTCTTGATTAGCATCCAAGTTTTATGCATTGCGCTACATAGTGGGGATGCCAAAATGATGGTGTCCTCAAGTCACTCAAGCTGGGAAGATAGAGATATAAATAATTAGCTGGGAAGATAGAGATATAAATAATTAACTTTTGTACAATATGATGGGTGACATCATAAAACTTGTTCAAGATGCTGCAGGAGCAGAGAGAAGGGAGTGGTCAGTTCTAGCTGGAGAACGTGGTGTAGGCAGTATGGAGGTGGAGACACACCTTCATAGGGGAGTTGATGCTTGTGCTGAGTGTTGAGGGTGAAGTGCCAGACCAGCTTGGTTCATTTTGTTAATGATCCATCATCACGCAACCTCAGTTTGTATACATGAGACTGGTAGAGGGGAGGGAGAGCAGTAGTGAGAACTTCTTCAGAGAGGGTTGGCGTAATGCTGTAGTCTCCTCTTATCTTTTCCCCTTTTTCATTCAAGTGAGAGTGGTTTTAAAATACTCTCAGAGAGGTTGACATGCACTCCAGGGATTTGGAGCACTTGGTGAGTGGTGCCTATTTCTACTCTAGAAATGTTGAAAGGTCAGAGGCCTCCTGGAGCTACATAAAATGGCAGAGACAGGAGAGAAGCAGCCTGTGCTTCCAGGGTTTGGAGGACACGAAAAGTGCTGAGTGTTTCCTGTGGGCAGGAATGGACATTGGGGAGATTAGCTGGGCATGAGCCAATTTCAAAGGACTCTGCCCAAGAAGCATGACTGCTAGGGTGGGGTGACTTCGACAATAAGGGCGACACACAGCTTGCTCTTATCAATGACGGAGTCTTCTCGGGGGACCCTTGAGAAACTTGAAAAAGCTCCCTATGAGCAACATTGGGCATTGTCACCCAGACGGCCTTGACGCCAGATTCCAAATTCATCAAAGAAGACCTTCCCCCCATCCCCATTACCTTTCTTCCCTTCCACAATCCTAGCAGGGCCAGAAACTGCATAGTGAGCCCAGGAGGAAGACAATAGTAGTTAAGGTGGGGGAATAACAAAGCAGCTGACCCTGCTTCTCATTCTTCTAGGGGGTGGGCTCCATGGTGGGCTCACCTTTATAGCCTGCTCAGCAGTTTCTCAAAAACCCTCCTCTTCTGGCAAACACTATTTGTTGTACAGTACCCTTAGCTTCCTATGAAAAGAACCATTTCAATTCTTTTCCTCCACTTGAACCATGTTCCAAATTGTAAAGAATATACTAATTACTCATGGAATGGGTGACAAGAAAGTAAATGAACACTTGATGTTGCATATCTTTATATCCTATGTCTAAGTCTCTATTTCAATTATTTTTTAAAAAATGTTATCATACTTAACTTGCTTTAGCCCCCTCCTGGCTCTTCATAAGATGATCCATCTCCTAAAATTGCTTGAACTTCCCCACTTTAAAGCAACCTGAACACAATGCTATAGAAAGATATTTAATTAACAGAGGAAACAGCACCACAAGTTTGGCATATGCCAACTAAGTATGGTAAACTCAAAATCATGCAAAGCTCAGTCTTCCCTCAAGATTCAGAAAATTTTCTAGCTGCTTCCAGCTCCCCACCTCTACCCCAGACTGGGACTCTGGGCACCCTCAGTTACGTGCTTAGCTTAGTCAGCCAGAAATCTCTTGCATATACCTGACTTTCTGGGAGAAGCCTTTTGGTCAGTTCTTTATCAGCCTGCTCACCATGCACTGGAGGTGGGTCTTGGGTAGAATATGGGAAAATGTCCACCATCACCAGAGCAGGAAGGAGTCCAAATCCAACCTTTTTTCTCTGAGCTTCTTCCCTTTTATGCAGGTTAAAGACCATGAGGAACAAAGAAAGCCATAACAATATTGAATTCAATTTCAAGCACAAACTCCTTTCATGAGAACTGTTAACTGGTTGCAAAATTGTCTCATTCTTGTTGCTAATGAAAGTGAAGGTGTCAAAAAAAAATAAACAAACAAAACAAAACAAAGCAGTACATGGGAGAAAAGAAAATGATCCAAGGGCTTAGATCATTTCGAAAATGGATATTTAGTCTTTGACTAATTAAGGAAATCTGATTTTCAGATAGTAAAGAAATTCCTAATCTACATTTATGTTAGAACATGTCATTACTAATCCATGTTAAATTTTTATCATAATAGTTATGGACAATTCTGCCAAAGAATTTTACTTATTGGCTAGATTAGATATCAAAATAAGAGAAATGCTGAATTATAGAGTACTATACATTGAATATTTAATAAATTAACCTCCAATGCTGATAGTAGGAGTCACAGAAATAATGCCTGCTGTGTGACAGCACTTAATCAGTACTAGTTAATAAAAATGGCTCGAGAAAAGTTGAAGCTTAATAGGTTTGCAATCCAAATTAGAAGAACAGAGGAATCATTCTCAAGGTTAAAATCATTCTAAAAAAGATCATTGGTAGTTATGAATAGCTAAAGGAAAAGAAAGAAGATTGAAGCCTTTGCCAGAGTTGACTTCCTTTAAGAGTTCCTGGGTCATTAAACATGAGTTTATTCATACAAATTTTGGCCCCGGTTTCTAGATCTTATTTTTCTTTCATATTTTTTATATAACTTTGAATTATACCAGAATTTCAGCAACAGATTCTAACTGAAAAATACAAGTCACTTCTCAAAGGAGGAGGAAGAGGAGGAGGAACTAGATGGAGAGAAGGAAGGAAGAGGAAGAAGGAGAGGAAAAAAGAGAGGAAGTAGGGCATGGAAGAAGAAGGGATAACCAGACATTTCTCATTCATTTTGACATAACAGGTGGATGCTAACGTTTTTACATATAATAGTCAAAAGTGAACACCTAGATATATATATGATGGGTAATAGGCAGCCCCTATTCCTGGGGAACTAAAAAATAAAAAATAAATACTATACAGTCCCTGATTAGGATATAAGTACTTAGTTTTAAATTTAAATACAATATTTCAATATATTTAAACTGGATTCAACAGGGATAATACAAATTAATTTACTTACGTAATTTAAAATTTTGTCTCTCAGCTTAAATAAATGACATTACTAGTAGAGAGAAGAAATAGAACATACTGATGGTAACTTTGTAAGGTTTCTAAGCAGGGGCTTTTCTGGGAGATGAGCAGACTAATTATTAAGACACGAAGGGAAAAGAGATGAAGAGGTTTGCCTCTGTGGTCATTTACATCTGGTTTGTTTATATCTGTTTTAGGGTTGCTTTCCTGCTCAGACAGCAAACCTCTTTAAGTATCTGATAATGCTAATAAATACATGACTAGGCTCGGATGACAAATTCCCAAATTGGTTTGCTTGCATTTATCCTATAGAAAAGTCCTGTTCGAGTCACCTGAGCTGTAACTTTCTTACCACAAAGCTATTACAGTGAAAAAAAATTAATATAAATAGAAGGCATTGCTTAAGCCATACACTTCATTGGTTTGATGAAATCTGAGAAAAACAGGAATAAGTCATGTGTTGAGGCTCAGTGATTTCACATTTTTAAAGCATAAAGCTTATTAAAGTTTTGGAGTGAAACTATTCCATATGAATACATAACCATTGTTGTCACTGGTAATACACCAGGATATCTTGCCAGCATTTTTCTGATTCAGACTATAATGTTTAATATTAAAATATGACTTTAAAAAGATAGTCATTAAAAAGAACTTATAAATACACAAAGCTTGAAAAACAATAGCTATACTTAGGAAATTTCACACAAACAGTAGTTACATTTTAAGATGTTTTTCCCAAATGATAAGGACAAAGTTAGGAAGTAATAATAGCAGTATAGTTGAAATTTAATTGATGATTGACCATCTATGAGACAATGGTCCGCCTGCTTTCAATGTAGTTATTATCTTATGTAATTCTCATAAGTTCTCCTGAGATAAATACTGTTTTATTCCTATTTTATCGATAAGAAATCAACAAACCAAAAATTCTACAGAATGTACTAGTGTATACAAAAAGAATAAAAAGCATCTAAATTTGAGGGTGTCAGAGAGTGAATCTCCTACATCTCAACATGAGGACGTTGAAAAGTATTTAATAGACACAAGACAATAAAGCTTATAAAGTTCTTATAAAGAGGAAAGAGAATAGTATAACAAAAAAGGATATTCGTATATTAAAATAGGTTGTTAGCTTGGCGTAAAGAACTCTAAAATAACAAGCTATCTTTTTCTTATTTTTTAAACTTATTGCTACCTGGTGTGCTGAAAAGTTTTCAAATATCTGTAGCACCATAGCACCACAGAAATGTCTTGGGTCTGGGCAACTGCTGTCTCTGTGTCAAATTAGATGCACAGACTTGATATCTTGGTTGCACATGTATTAAGTTGCCAACACTTTAAGCATAAGTAAAAGAAACACACAAACCAACTGATGATAGAATGATGGTAAAATTTGGATCAATAGCAATATGCTATATTTTGTACGGAACTGAGCTTAACACAGATCTTATTTACCTTTTCAAAGTTAATTTCTATTTTTCTTTTCATTTCTTCAAGAAGGAAAGGGCTAAATAGCATTCAGCACTTTACTAACATTTAGCTGGTTTGGTTTCAAATAACGTGGCTTAACTGCAGTGTAATAGAGGTCTTAGGTACCACAGGCCACAGAGAAGCACTCAGTAGTTGTGTATAATCAAATTTGTGAAAATGATCCAGAAGAGCACCTCAGTATCAAGAAGAGTACTATAATAAATCTTTTGCAAACTAGAAAATCTATTTGTAATGTGAAATATCTCTTAATTTGTTTTTAAATTTGAATTTTTGTGTGCACACATGGTCCTCTTAAAGTAAGATACCTCTGGAAGTTATGGAATGCAGATAAATCTAAAACAATCTAAGGTAATATTTATTTATTCGCTCATTCAATACTCTGAGATGAAGCCATGTACTAAAAGCACTTTGCCCATAAGAATTGCCATGAGTAAGTCCATCAATTCCCTTAAGGTGTTCAGCTGAGGTCAGGGAGAATTCTTTACTTGGAAAGTCAAAAATAAAATAAGCATTTTTCTTCTATAAGACAGCTGTCCAACGATTTCTGGAAGGCAATGCTATAATCTTTTTGAAATCCTTTTCACATGACTCACAACACAGAAATGTGATGAATTTGTGTTGTTACAAAATATCAAATATTTAAATGATAAGAACTTGGCAAGTCTTAAGGAGCTGAATGCCCTGGAGCCCTAAACTGTACCCATGTGAAGCGACTTCAGATTCTTGTTTCCACCCCCCACATCCCGCCCCCAGTCCCACTCTCTCCTTGATTTTTCAGAGAAAGAAACTCGTGCTCAGAAAGGTTGAAATAGAAGCTGAAACTAGAAGCAGCCAGACCTTTTCATCCTCAGGCTTTCTAGCTGATTTGCAGAATGATTCTGCTCCTCCTCTTTCTTCTTAGAAAAGCTATATAGATAGAAATGAGATAATTTAGGGTTTGATGGGTGTTCTCTTGCTCCCTTTCGGTCAAACTTGTAAGCAGAAGGTGTGATGGCAACAGGTAGATGATGGATGGTAAGAACCTGCAAGGGTAGCGGAAAAGACCCCTCTCCCGGCTCAGGTCTCATTGCCCTTAACTGACCAGCGACTACCCCTTAACTCTGCTCCCAGCCGCTCCGGGGATTTGGCCGGTGGGCGGGCGAAACTACAGGTCCCAAGATGCAGATCTCTCTCCCTCCTGCTATGAAGTCCCAACACGCCCTGCATTGCATTCTGGGAAATGCGGTCTCCTTTGAATCAGCAGCCGTACTGTCTAGGAAACCAAAGTAATTAAGTTTGAGGGATCCGCCCCTCCATTGACCCCGCCCTAGGTTGCTTAGGAGATGAGAGACGCCGAGTCTTGGTGGACGTCGGCGCTGCGCAGAACAAGTGAAGGGGGAAATCCTCTGAGGTGTGTACCTCGAGGATGGCCATGGACGGCTCCTGCCAGGATATGTGCAGCAGTGGGCAATACCGGTATGAGCTCGGACCTACGGATTTGCTGGAGCGCAAGGGCTCTCTGACCCTCCGCTCCCATCACAAGATATACTCGAAGCCGGTGTTGGTGTATTCCTGGTGAGCAAGTTCTCCAAATTTCCCCATTTCCCTGTGCTGGGACGGGGAGAAGGGGAGGAATGGGAGAAAGAGGGAATGAGAGTAACAGAGAGAGGACGAGGTGGAGAGGAGAGAATAAACAGAAGAATGAAAATAGAGGAAAGGAGCAGAGAAATAGGGAAAGAAGGAAGAGGTGAAAAAGAAAGACGAAAGAGAAGTGGGAGAGCAGAGGAGAGGGAGAAAAGAAAGGGAAACATCTTCAAAAGAGAGACGGAGAGGGTAGGAGTGCAAGTCGGGGAAACGGGGAGGGCACAGGAGAGCCCCTCAAGAGTTGCTGCCCAGAACTGAGACCTGCTGCAGCCAGCTTCCTGGCCACCAGAGGTCATAGATCACGCACATGCAGGATATTTAGGAGGGTGTTTTCAGAGCCTGGAAATCACATTTCTGGGATAAGTACTCATAAAAGACAGGGTCCATTAGGAGGTCAAGGCCACAACAGGAGGGAGGTATTTTTCAGAGGATGGGCTCCAAGACTGCCTTTTCTTGGGGTCAGTGAGGCACATTGAATAATTTGAAAGAAGTCTCTAAACATCCCTTAGACTACTAGGACTTTCTGGTCAGAAATTGCAAACTGGTATTTCTCACTGGGTAAGGCCAACAGTTTTTGGCATGTACTGTGTTTCCATTTCCTTTTTGCTTTTAAATTAATTGCCCACATATAAAATCAGAAGATCACACATAAAAATCAAGGATTATGTCTTTTTTTTATTCCTCCTGGCAATTATGAATGTACTGGAGCTGAGTATTGGCTACTCAAGATGAGAGTTCTCTCTGGTAACATAACTCCTACACATTCTTACCTGGGCCCTAAGGCGTTTGCTTTACTTCCTCTGCTTTAAACCTTGGACTTGGAATTCACTTAGAGATTATCTTGTTTTATTAAAGATTGCACTAACCAATATCAAAACCATGACATATCACTGGGAGAAAAATGGGAACTTTTAGGGCAATTAGGATTCCGTCCTTTGGGTCAATTTTGCTGGCTATGCTGTTGACAATACTTTTGGAGTATTTAGAATATTCTGGGGAAGAGAGCAGAATGAGAGAAATGAGAAGAGATCTCAAATCTTGTGGACTTTAATCTTTTGTCATTGAAAGATGATGAATGATTTTGACTCTATCCCTAAGGTTAAGCCCTCCTTAATCCCATTTATTTATGAGAGCTCTGCAGTTTCTTGCAAACTTTCTATAGCCTACTTTCCCACTAGCCTACTCCCTTACTTTTACTTCTCATCCCTAAAACTGACTGCTTTGAATTCAGCATGAGAGGTTATATAAATTTGAAATCCAAAGTTATATTGAGAAACAGAAAATCCTTTAGCCTCATATAAGGCTTGCCTAATGGGCTCTCAAGCAAAACACTTAGATCTTCCATGATTCTGTTACTCCATAAGGATTCATGTCATAATATAAATCACTACTAGAAATTATTGTTAAAGAGAAAGATCTTTTTCAAGTGGATCGTGCTTCTGTTCTTTTCTCCATTGCTTTGAAAGTTGCCTTGTGAGTATTGCTGACATCAATAGCAAAACCACAGAAGAACATAAATGAGAAGGAGGTGAGGAACTTGGTTGGGGAGAAGGGCGGTGTAACATTGAAAGTCATTCTGGCTGCTGCTGGAAATGTATAAAGTGTTCGTGCTTAGTTTTAGAAAGAAGGTTTGGGAGCACGAAGAAATAAATTTAATCCAACTAACATTTGTGTGTCACACACTTTACCACGTGTTGGAGACACAGAGAGGGATGAAGGGGATTCAATGAAATAATTTGTGTAAATTATCTCACCATTTAGCACCATGCCTGGCACATAATAAGCAGTCAATAATATGTGGTACCTAATACTATTTCTTTAGGATAACATAATGGTTAAAAGGTTGGGCTCTAGGTTTGACATCAGCTCTGCAGCTTGTGATATGGCAAGTGACATGACTGGTCTGGGCCTCTGTCTCTGAAACTGTAAAATGGGAACAATAGGATTACTATAAGATTAAACAAGGTATTGTATGTGAAACACCTTTTAACATACAGCCTGACACAGGGTAATCATAATAACGGTTATATATGTATATAGAACATGGTTATTGACTTCAAGGAGTTTCATAGACCAGTAAAAGAGAATGTCAATAATCTGGTTTGTGCAGATAGAGATGAGTATAAGAGGCCAACGGGAACGGGAAGAGGAGGGGTGTGTATGTGTGTGATTTTCTGAGAAGGATTTAAAAAGAAGAAAAGGAGCTTCATAGGTATACAAAAGAGAATAGGCAAGTACAATTGAATAGTAGGAAGCAGCATCATAAGGAAATAAAAGTAGTTCTCTATAGATGGCAAATACAGTTGATTCTCATTATTTGTGGGTTGTGTATTTACGAATTCGTCTACTTGCTAAAATTTATTTGTAACCCCAAATCAATACTTGCAACACTTTCATGGTCATTTATGGACATATGCAGAAAGGCAAACATATTTCTAGTTGAGGTCAGACAGTTACATGCTGTCTTCATTTCAGTGCTCATACTGCGAACAAGTATTATTTTCAAAGTCTATTAGTGCCGCTTTTTTGTTTTGTTTTGCATTTTTGTGCTTTTTGCTGGTGATTGCATTGTAAAAATGGCCCTACCTTTAATAACTCAGGCTCTTAATCAAAAACTTATTAACTCTTATTTTGTGCACATTTTAAATAAGTTTGGTAATGTGGTTTCCATGTACACAGCATAGAATTTGCAGCAGGGACAGAAGAGACTTTAAAGGGGCTTTTTTGGGTCAATAATGAGAAGTGAGAAGAATAAACCTCAAAACAAGTGGTAAGAACAGAGTGGATGCTCAATTGATGTTTATCAAAGAAACGAACAAATGAGAGGGTAGAAAGAACACACACAGAAACCCAAAAGGTAATGCAGGCTGGGGCCCTCTATTTTATACTTTAAAAAGGCGCCGAGGCAAAAGACTACAGGATAGCATGAATATTTTATTATCCATAATAAAAGCAGAGTTGATTCTCAGAGCCATAATCCTGATGCAATAGAATGACATCAAAACATGCTTGGTCACCGCTGTATAAGTGAACTTAGGTATAATGCATTGGACTTCCAATTAGAATGGTAAAGAATTTAAAATGGGAGCTAAGCTATTCTCTTCCTAGTTGTAGTGCATGACTTACAAGGGATCAACAAGTACTAAGGAGATTTTGAGTTAATATAGGGACAAATGATATTTGTCCTTTAAAGAGAACTTTTTTCCTTAACTCATACTTTAAAAAAAAAATCTAAATTATAATATGTGACCATTTAAGATGATGTAATAGTAGACCAAAGACATGGAAATATATTCACTATCTAGTGGGTAGCAGAATAGAAATTTTCATACAACTTAGATGCACATATAAAATTTATTTTCTAAAACTGATCCTTATGGCTTTTCAACTCTTGTTTACTAGACAAAAATTCAAACATGCCATTAAAGGACATCTCTGTCTCTTTGAGTTAGATTGAAATAGTCTCTTTCAGAACAGCACCCACTTTTTCTCTACTTCCCCCAGTGGCAGCTGTGTATGTATGAGGTACTGAGGTTATGTGATACTTTGGTGGTGATGGAGTGAGGCCCTCGGATCCATGTGTAGGACCTTGTTCTTCCTCTCCTCATCCTTTCTTCAACTTGTGTGCCCGCTGCTGGTGAATTTGTAACTAATCCACTTGGTTTGTTGAAGACCTGATATCTCTGCTTATGGACTCAGTTCCACTTTGGCTCTTGCTGACACTACAGATCCCCATGCCAGGCTTGTTCTTCCCCAGCCACTGAGTTAGGCTGGTCACCCCACAGCCACTGTGGTAGATGCACCTCCATCCCTCAACATGACAGTCCTGCAACTGGTCCACCGACACTCAACTCAGCTTCCATCAAATGCTCTGTAGAGAGGGTGTATGTATACTGTGGTTTGCTCCCATTGGCCTGAGATTTATGAAGAGTTCTTTCGTTTTCTAAAGTGATCTGCTTTAAAACATAAATTTTAAGATCACCCTATCTGTCCCATGTTCGGGAGCTTCTGGGTCTTGTTGTTAATAGAAACTTAAGAAATTTAAATCTTTTATTTCTCAACAATGCCTGACTTTCAAGAAAAATATCTCCCTCAGCACTGAAAAAGTCCATGTTGTTAGTCAGAAGTTAATCAGCAACACATTATTTTTCTTCATACTCCTGGCACAACCGTCCTAGATCTTCCCAAGGCAAATGTGGATGCCTCTGGTTCGTTAGAGCAAATGTTATTTTAAAGTTAAGCAAAAACAGTACAAAGATTAAGATTTAAAAGTATAACCTCACGATAAGTGAGAAAAAAAAGGCAGTGTGTAACATTCTTTTGTTAAAAAATATGTCTATGCATTGAAAAGAGACTGAAATATTATTCACCATATAATGCAAAATATTTACTACTGAATGGTAGATTTACGAATTATTTGTCCTTTTCTTTTTTCCTCTTTGCCACTTTTACATTTTGTACAATTAACATGTATTATTTTCATAATAAGAATAAAATTACTTTAAAAAATTGATATCATTTTCTATAACTTTCCCCTGAAGCAAACATTCTCTAAATGATCAGAATTTAGACACAATACTTCATTGCTTTCAGAGTCTGAGTCATTCTTCACGGTTTATTGTGAGTCTTTTTAAAATATCTTTTTAATTGCTAGTTTATGTTGGATAAAAAGGATGTTGCTATTCACATTCATTTGGTTTAACCACCCTTTCATTCTGTCTGTGTTCTATAATGGTAGATCCTACGCCATGGTTATTTTTAATCTAGTCCTACGTTCTTATTCCTCAACATACGCACATACCCACAAATGCTTTTGAATGTAGTAGTTTTGGAGAAGACGTTCCTTATTTTTTGTTTTTCAAGATGACATCCAAGAGATTCTGCATCCTTTTGCCCTGACTACTTTTTTCTTTCAATGCTATTTTCTTTTATAAAGTTCCATTCAAATTATTATTTTGAATATGTGTGATTACAGAATTGTTGTACTTAGACATTTGTGTGAGGTTTTGCTCAAATTAACTGGCATTGGCCGAAATAAAACAGTTTTGCTTATAAGGTGAACCCTTGTAAGGCAGAGTATTCCAGAACATGTGGGTGCACTTCGATTAGGAAAGTCATTGCTGTATACAAGTACCTCTGCCTGAGCCAAACCCCTACACTTGGGACCATTTCTTACCAGGACCACAGGAGCCTCTAAAGCCCCTTCCTCATTGTAATTCTCCTTTATTTTTTCCTTCACAGACAATCACAAGTACTTTTGCACCAAGCTTTCCCTATCTTACCATGCTGATGATCCCTTTCTACTTAAGGGTGTGAGGTTTGCAGTGGGATGTAAGAAGAAGATGGGGCTTAGTGACATTTTGATAAGGAGAGGTTTGGCCTATGAACACCAGGATACTCAGACTCCAGATTTTTAATAGCACCAGAACTAATATTCTTAGATAAATTTTTCTGAGTTGGCATGGGAAGCCACCTAGTGCTACCATTTTCTGTGTGTGCTGGTCAGTCTTTTGGTTGCAAGCAACATGCTCAGTTTGCAGTAGTCTAAGAAAAGCAAGAGATTAAATTAGCTCACGATATTCATAAATGGCTGATCATCAGATAGGAGGGCAGGGGTGCAGCTCAACCTTGGGGATAGCTGGAGCAAGGAATGCAAATGCATCCAGATCTTGCTTTATTTTTCCTTTCTCCTCTGTGTGTTTGCTTCATCTTATCATTGAAAACTATGGGAAAATGGCTGCTGCACTTCTGGAATTTATACTTGACATCCTTATCCCACAAAGAAAGGTTGGTTTTAAGGTATTTTTGGTTCCGAATCCAAAAATTCCAGGCCAGACATCCATTCCTGGCCCAGATATCTGCTTGGGCTCATCTGATTGGGCAAGGTTAGATAGAAATATGGTAGCTCTCCAATAGCCATGGGGCGAGGTGGATCAATCCAGGAGAAAGAAGAGCTAGGCTGGCAATCCTATAGATATCTACTATATTCCATCTTAGCCAATAGTAGATATCTACAACATCTACTATAGAAAGAGATCACTACTATAGTGGAGAATGAATTCTAAATTCCAAAAACTCAATTTTACAGTAAAAGTTTAGAATACAACCCATTAATATATTGAGCATTTTCTACATTTGCTGTTATTTTGACTTCAAACTACATTCCACCAACCCCTACCACTCATGCCCCAAACAAATATCAACCCAATTCAGTTTTTAAAAATTGACCTTAGATGTAATGAGCAGGAAACAGATATCTTGTGTAGAGATTAGATGAACAGATCTTTGTGATGCTTCAGAAAAGTCAATTCTGAATAAATTTGAATATTATGTTACTGTTTTTGATAGACACTAATTTTTTATTACTATTTGCTTTATTCTACTTGAAATACAAATTCATTTTAATTGTTATTAGTCATACAGTGTATTTTATTTTTGATTTAACTGAGTTTTCATGCATTAACAAAAAAATTAATTGGCAGAAAAATTGTTTCTTTTTTAAGATGTTAGATTCCCAATCAGGTTGTTCCAGGTTTAATCAATGGAATAATTAATATAATTTTATTTATTTATTGCAAAGAATTTAGTCTCCTTTTATAGAAATTATTAGGAAAAGTGTTTTGAAATTAAAATATATGAATGACTTGTCACAAGTTTTTAAACACTTGGAAAAACACAGATGCTCAGCCAGAAGCCAGAAATATTAATTGAGCTTTTACAATAGAATAAAATCAAATACAATATAAAATCACTTTTAAAAAGTTTGTGCTAAAGAAAGAACTCTTTTTTGAATACTATTTGTTAAAAAGAAATTATTGAATCATTGTCATGTTACAGGAACTCTGCTGGGCATCCTCCCTGCCCTAGGGGGTCATGATTACAGTGAGAAGGAAGTGAGGAAGGCTAATGGGGCAATCACTATGCCACTATGCTCTGTGATATGTGCTAGGATTAGGGTAAGCAGGGTGCTCTGGGAACATTCAAGAGGCACAGTTAGGTCTGTTGGACCAGGCAAAGTTTTCTAGAGGAGGTTATCTTAGCTCCTAGGATTCACATTAAGAATAAAGGTGTCGTATTAGTCTTTAACTGAGGGCCTTACTATCCCTTTCCCCAGAATGTTCGAAAATATGTGTGGGCATTTTTGATAAGTCATTCATACATTATAATTTCAAGATATTCTTCCTAGTGCTTTCTGTAAAAGGAGATTAAATTCTTTGCAATAAATAAATAGCATGTATATTATGGGAATTATTAGAAAAATTTAGTCTAGATAGATTGTATGATTTTTACTGGATTTTTTTGTGTGTATTAAACCATCCTATAATAAATAAAAATTATTTGAAAAGGCTATACCTCCAGTTAGTTTACACTCATGTTAAAGTTAGTGTAGTGAATGTAATGTGATCCACTATGGGTCTTACTATCCCCACTCATGCCTGCATACCCCTGACAGGTGAGCAGGTCAAGGCACGCCAAATGTCCTGCAAACATTCAGGCACAAGTAAGATATTTCCTCCCACAATAAAAACACCTGGGCCTAGTACTATTTTGAGGGGGGTAACTCTTTTTTCTTTGACAACTTCCTCCGTTTCTTCTTTGGAAATTGTCTGTTTAGACTTTTGTTTCTACTGGGGACAATTTTGGTAAATTGTTTCTTAGAAAGTTCGCGTGTCATCTAGCATTCCAAATATATTTGCATAGAGTTAGGGAAAGTAGTTTCATTATTTAAAATTTTTTCTTCTATTTTGAGGGTTATATCCTTTTAGGGGGGGGGATGTCATTGAAATATAATAGACAATTACTTGCTCGTATTTACATTATACAATTCAATGAGTTTTTTTTTTCCAATTATAGTTGGCATACAATAATATACTAGTTTCAATTGTACAGTGTGGTGAGTGGTTATATCTTATTTTTAACAACTTTATCAAGATACAGTTCACATGTTATACAAATCACCTTTTTAAAGTGTATTGGCTTTTAGTAGAGTTGTACACCTATCAACACAATTGATTTTAGGACATTTTCATTAACCCCAAAAGAAGTGCTGTTTCTTTTAGCTATTGCTCCCAAACAACTACTAATCTACTTTCTATCTCTGTAGATTTGGCTATACTAGCCATTTAATATGGGTGAAATTGTGTAATATATGATAGTATATGATCCTATGTGGCTGGCTTCTTTTACTTGGCATAATATAATGTTCATCCATGTTGTAGCATACCTGAGTACTTCATTTATTTTAATTGCCTAGTAATATTCTTTGGTATGGATATTATACCCCTCTATTGCCCTTTTTTCTTGATTTTTCAAATAGGGGTTTATCTCTTTTGTTTACATACTCATTTGTTCTGTCTTCTACTTCATTTCATTCTGCTTTTATCTTGTATCATTCTATCATTCTGATTTCTTTTGGCTTGCTTATTCTTTTTCTGTTTTTAAATTAGATGTTTTATTTATTTATTTCTATTGTTTCATTTTTATTGATATAAGTACTTAGAAGATTTGGATTTTTCTCTAGGTACTGCTTTAGCTATATTCTACGGATTCTTATAAGTAGCATTTCTATTTATTGGAATTTTTGAGAAATTCAGCTATTTAAGTTTATATTGATCTTTAAGAGTTGTTTGATAAAGTATTTAAATATTTCTAGACTGAAGACAGATTTCTTTAAAAATGTGTTATGGATTTCTGGATTATTATGGATACTATGGATTATTGCATTGTTATTTGTATCTTTTAAACAGATTGAAATATTTTTTTCTTAATTTCTGTGAAAGTTCCATGTGCACTTGAAGATGTACCCTTAGGCAGGTCACCATATTTTGGTCTCACTCTTCACACATGAAGACCATGTTCACCCAGTTAATTAAGGAAAATGACCCAGATTCCATCCAGTCACAGGCCAAAAGTCCAAAATCTCCACACGTTATGCTGTATGGTCTTTCTACTAAATCTAGCTGTGGCATCTCATCGGTGCAAAAACCTATAAAGCAACAATATACAATGATGGGACGGGGAAAAGATAACTTCAGTAAGTATTCCTGCTTAGAAAGAGGAAGGATGGAAGTGGCAGGACTGTGATTTGTCCGCAGACCTTCTTAAATCCTGTCAGGCAAACTTTGTTAGGGAACCCTACACTGATGCCAGCAATGTTCTTTGACTAGTTCCTTATTCTGTTTTCTGTCAGTGGCTTCTCTTTCCTTCCTATTTCTCTCTGTGGCCCTTGGCTCTATCCTTGTGATCTTTTCTATTACTCTCCTTGACCACACCTGCAAAGGGTGTTATGGAATATACCCTCCTGTGGGTTGTTTGGCTGTCTCAGTTCATTTTCTGTTTGCAGAAGTTTGGGGGGCCAAAAGATATTTTAAATGTTGAACGGATAAAGGATTTTAAAATGTAAACTCTTGGTTCTTTTGGAAGGATGAGTCTTAAAACTTAGTTTCTTATTTGTTTGAACCCAGTTAATTCCAATTGCTAGTAACCTCACTCTCAATTCTTTCTAGACAAACTTCTCAGACTTGTTGTATTTCTTTATTTTTTCTCCTCATAACATTTTAAATGTCACTTCGAGACTGTTGTAATTACAGAAATCAGAAACCCTGGGAATTTCCATTTGACCAACTCCTTAAGCTGATATCTACTTTAATGTAACTTAATTTACTGGGAAGCTCTGGCAATAAGAAGAACCTTGCTATAAGCATAAGCTTTAATGGAACTCTGTCTCAAAAAGTCTTTCTCAGTTTTCTCTCTTACTGTATGAGACCTAAAGTTCGTTGGCTTTTCTAACATTTCAAGGATCCAAATTTCTGGATTCTCTCATTTCCCTTTATCTTGTCAACCAGCCAGTTTCTGAATTTATCTCCCTCTCTCTCTCCCTTTTTTAAATATTTTGGCAAAATCAGTTGTCAATAGCAATTCACACACAGAACTGTTTTCTAATTCTTTCCCGTTCTTGCTAGGTACATGATTTGACTTTTCATCTACTGTGGCTATCAAATGTTTAGTCTTTCCAGCCTGTGAAATCAGTTTCCAATTTCCTGTTCTGCCTGGCTTTTCGCCAATGTCGTATATTTTAGATTTTATTAAGATAGCACCCATCCCATTTCCAGTACTAATTTCTATGTTAGAATAGGCTAGGCTTAATCTATGATAACAAATAGCTCTAAAAAATCTCAGTGGCTTAATACATAAAGGTTTATTTCCTGCTCACACAAAGTCTGTTATAGGTTTTTAGTGGTGGGTGGGCATGACTCCACAGAGATGCTCTGGACAGGGGTCCCCAACTCCCAGGCTGTGGACTGGACAGGTCTATGGCCTGTTAGAAACTGTGCCACACAGCAGAAGATGAGTGGCAGGTGAAGCTTCAGCTGTATTTTCAGCTGCTCCCTGGCGCTAGCATCACTGCTCCGCCTCAGATCATCAAGCATTAGATTCTCATGGGAGCATGGGTCCTTGATGCCAAAAAGGTTGGGGACTGCTGCTCTGGGATGCAGGCCAACTGAGGCTCCATCATCCAGAAAGTCATCAATTGCTCTGGTAGGGGAAGAAAAAGTTAAGAATTGTACAGGTGCTTTCACTGTCTTAGCCCAGAAATGGCACATTATCATTTCTGGTCATATTTATTTTGTTGGCCAGAATTAGGCAAGAGACCACACTGACTTCATGGGATCTGGGAATTTTAACCTCTTGCATTCCCAGGAAAGAAGGAGAAATAGTATCTGAGAGCACAATGTATATGATCTATGAAAGACTTCTTGTGAAACTCCCTCCCATGTGGGCTCTAGGACTAGACTTTTGTTTCTCTAGCCCTGAAGCCATTGCTCTAGTACAATGTTGACAAACACCCTGAGAGCACCAGTAGATTTGGTATTTGGGGATTCTACTTATTCCACTGTTTACAGGCTTTCATCCAAAATTGGCCTAGAAATTTCCATTGGATTTTCTGCTCTTAAATACTTTCAATGTGTTGAAATTAAAATACATATATATTTTTTTATCTAACATTTTCCATTGTGTTCAGTGAAAGAGTTTATCTGCATAATCACAGAAATGTAGTTTGGTTGGTATTGTGAGAGTTCCTACCTCTGGCAATCTCATTACTGAGAGTGCCTGCTAATACCTCTTATCTCCATTTCTTCTAGTTGTCTTAGAGAGGAACTTAGCTGCTTGTGGTAACCCTTGCACATGATGTAATCTGGGGATTATAACTTCTGATTTTACCAAAAATTTAGTTTTCTTACTATTTCTTTCATTTCCTTTGCTGCTTTTGAGTGATTTCTAGGAAGAAAATGGAAAAATATTTATTTGTGTTAAGAGAAGAGAGGAGGCATCTGAAAAATGCAAAGGGAAGGGCTTGCAGAAATGACCAACTAAGCCAGTTGTAGATTAGCCACATCCTGTAAATCTCTAAATGGCCTTCTGGAAACTCTTGCAACATCTACAAGACAGGCGACCTGTAAATAGATAAGACCAGTGGTCTGGAAATTCCTTACCCTTTGTATCCCTCCCCCCAAAACTCCCCCTCCCCATCCTGAGTCAAGAGGTACACTTAAAACCTCAGACAAAGGAATCACACATCCCTTGCATGAACACTACAAAGGTATATAAACTAAGAAATTTAACCAAGGTGAGCTCTTGCTCTGGTGCTGTTAAGCCCCAGGCACTTCTCTGGCTAATAAATTCTCCTTCCTCTAACAAAGTTGTCTGAGCTCTGATTACCTCTGTAGGGTGTAACTTTCTGCAACAGTGTAGCTATGTTTGTAATGGAAGTCTGTTTTAACTCTAGATTCTATTCATGAAGAAAGGCTTGTTCATTTGTTTCTAATGTGAATGAAATGCTTAACTTTGAAAACAAAGAAGTTTGCATTATTTATTTAATATGCAGTTGTTCCTGCATTTACAGAAGTGTGCATTAAAATGGGCCTTAAACTCATGTAATATAATCCTTCAATGTTATTCCAGAGTAACTAATTCAAATTATTTAAGCCAGTAATATTAAGACTATAGAGATAGGAGCTTACACAGGTAATCAAGTGTTTGCTTTTTGTTTTGGAGTGGGGCAAACTGGTCTTCATGTCACTCATGCTGGATATACTGTCAAGGTATTCTTGAGACTACAATAATTACTAATATATAATACACTTAAAAATTCTGACTCTCAAGATCCATTCATGTTGTTGCAAATGGCAATATTTTATCTTTCCTTATGGCTGAAGTAGTATTCCATTGTATACATGTGTCATGTCTTCCCAGTGAAATGTCATGTGGAAAAGAATCAGAACCATATGATTTCACTCATATGTGGCATATAAAACAGAAAGCAACAAACAAACAAAACAAACAAAACAACAAAAAAACTAATAAACACAGGCAATAGTATGGTGGTTACCAGAGGGGGAAGCGGGAGGTAAAAGAAGGTAAAATATATATGGTGACAAATATATGGTGTCAAATATATGGTGACAATAGGAGACTTGACTTTGGGAGTGAACACATAATGCAATATATAAATGATGTATTATAGAATTATACACTTGAAACTTTATATAATCTTATTAACCAATATCATCCCAAAACATTTAATAAAATTTTTAAAAAATGTTGAATCTCTTTAGTCCAACTCTTCCATCACTCAGAGTTTCTTTGATCAGTTAATATAAGCTGTTTCTGGATAGGGGGTGGGATCAAAGAAACCCTAAGAAGTATCCTAGGATTTGAAGATAATTGAGATCCAGTTGTCTGAAGATAGGATAAGAAAGTTTTGATGCTGGTTTGACAAGAACAGTCCAAGTTTTTACCACTGCAAGCTTACTTAGTACCTCATTTTCCTCTAAAAGTGTGGGATAATCAATTATAGTATCACCCTATTTAATATATGTCTGTTCAGTTGATTTCATAGTCATGTCTTTGGCAGTTAATCAGACTGAACATTTATTTAATGTTTAAACTATTAAGATAGGGGTAGACTCCAACTGCAGAATTTCTTTTGTTTCTTTCCAATATTCTCCACAGAGCCTTCTGTTTTTGATGATTGTGTGTGTGTGTGTGTGTGTGTGTGTGTGTGTGTGTGTGTGTGTGTAGAAAATTCATAATAATGATGAGTCTTATTTACATGCCACTCAATATATGTTGAGAGAAGAAAATGACTTGACTTATCTGCCTCCATCAAATGGTCTTTCTTTTGAGTGCATTTTAAGCTTCAAATTCTGTGGTTTCATGGTTATAGATGCACAAAACATATACACCATGAGAAACACTGAGAACGAAATATGTCTTCATAACTTGGAAATGTTGCAGTTATCTCCCAAGGACATAAGATTTTCCTTATAATTCTGCAAGTTCATCTAAAAGTCTTCATTTGTCAGTTTGATGAATGTGCCACCAGATAACACTACTTTAGGATGGAAATCAATTGTCTATGAAATCTTTAAAGAAGATTGCCAAACGTTTCTTTGCAGTCTTTGATTTTATTGGTTTTGTGCTCTAACGTATCAGGAAATATAGCTGATTCTTGAGGGTAATTTTCTTTGAAGTACTAGATGGATAATTATAAAACCTAATAGAAAAGGTATCTTTCTATTCTCATTTGAGTTAGATTTACATCAGAGAGTATAATGGCTGAGAGTAGTTGTGAACTAAATTAATAATTCTGAAATTTAAAATTAATGTATTCTGCCATCTGGAGTCTTAACTAAACATTTTTTCACATCTTTGAAATTCACAAAGAAAATGTATCTCTTGTCAAGAAACCAGAAGCTAGAATTCAGCTTGGATTTTTATTGTTCTTATGTCAGATATTGCTCAAATTCAAACCCCCTTTGCAATAAATGTTATGCATATGTATGTTGACAGTTTTCCCATTCAGCAAGTAGATTTATAATTCCTCCTGAGACAAGTTTTTGCTGCAAAGGACTAGCATTTCTATATGCATAATCATTCCCTCTTTATGTGTGCTTTTGCAGAGTGAGCTGGGATACTCGTTATTTTTATGAACACGTTTGAAAGCTGTTGCTCTCAGCATTTATATTAAGATGACAGTAACAAAATGTAAGAACATTCATTCAATCAATCAATCATTTAAGATTTAATAAGCATTTACAATGTGTTAGACTATGCTAGGCATTGAGATCACAAAGATGAATAGAAAAGAAACCCTGTGTCTAAGAAGCTCTTAGCTAATGAGAAGGCAGATTCATTAATGGATAATTATAAAACAATGTGAAATGCAGAGCAGTAATAAAGATATTGGTTTCTTTGCAACCTCTCACCTTGCCTCCCCTACATAGACATGGGGCCACAAGAACCTTAGAGTGTAACTTGGGTCCCTTTCCTTTGAGAAGTATCCTATGGCCTAACCCCACCCTGTCCTCCACTGACTGCTGGGGAAGCCTCAGGGAAACTGAAGATCCCTGCCTGAGTACACTATGGACTCAAATTTGTTCAGCCCTGCAACTCACTTGAGGACTTGAATGTATTTATTCAAAGGGGACTTATAGATCTGATTTGATGTGGAATCATTCAACTCTTATGGTAGGAAACTCAAGCTTCCAAAGGACCCCAGAAATAGACCCAGAAGGTCCACTTGACAAGGCATGACTTAGGAATATGTTAAGCCTGAAGAGATAGGAAGAACACAATCTAGGGGTTTGAGGTGATTGTAAAGTTGGTGGCAGGAAGTTATATATCAACTGGATATGTTGGGCATTGGTCCAGAATGTGACCCACTCAAGCTTTCTTTGCCCTACTAGATTCTAGTGACCTTGATCCTCTTTACATCGATCTAAATGGCATTTTTGGCAACAGGGTCATGATTCCAAGCTCCTTTTTTATACAGTTGGCAGCTCTGATCCCATTCAGTCAGCCCTTTCCCTATTCCTAATTCTATTCCTATTCATACTATTATTCACACAGTAGAGAAAGCAAATTTCATCTGTTGTAAGTTAAGATGTCTTTCATAGAGATTTATAATATGAAAATAGAGCATTCAGCTCTGGGCTTGATAGAGCAAAGTTCTCAGCAGACGCAAAGCTGCTTGTTAAGAAAGATTCTGACCCTGCTGGCAGGAAGACCTGTGAGCCCTCCTCCCAGCAAGAATGTCAGCCTGTACCCAAATACCTGGCATCAAAGACATAGTTCTTCATTCAGTCACCAGCATGCTATACCCATATTCGAGCTACATTGGCCTTGAACTGACTACTGACCAGTTCCTGTCAAATTCATGTCTGGGCAAATTAACATCTGCAGAAGCCAGTCTGTAGACTAGACCAGTGCTGGTCAACAATGACCTTTTTACTAATCCAAAGTGATGTACAAGCTGTAAAGACAATGTAGCAAATTTTTTGTATAGCTAAATTTATTTCTTTTAGTGGACTCAGATTGTTTTTACTTATCTTTGGCATTAGAAGTCTTTTTCTTAAAGGTGATAGATGGTTATTTTATTTTTAATGTTTCTGTCAAGACAAAAAGTTGGCAATTTTTTTTTGGTTCTACAAATTTTGAGGGAAAGTTTTGCTGCTACATGAAACACTCAGGTTTGGGAACCACTGACCTAAGAGTCTGGTATGCAACCGTTCTCTAGAGCTTTCTCAACTTTAGCACTATTGACATTTTAGGTTCAATATTTCTTTGTTGTAGGGGCTGTCCTGTGCATTGTAGGGTGCTAGCAGCATCACTTGCCTTTACCTACTAGATGCCAGTAACAACCCACCCGCCCCACCCAGGTACAACAACAGACATTTTTAGTTGTTGCATCTGGGAGTGGCGGATTATTACACTGGCAGTGTCTTAGGTTGGGTAGATGTGGGTAAGGGGGGGCTGTGATCAAAAAGTTTGAAAGTTACTGTTCCAGAGACATTGTAAATTTCATCTTATTATATTTGTTTTTTCCTCATAAAAATTTGTATTGCAATAAATGACATCATAGCAAGTTGTATGGTGACTGTAAATAAATGCAGGTAGCAAGGAGAACAAGGCTATATAAAGTATGTATTTATTATACCTTGATTATTTTTATCTCACAAAGATGCTGTGAAGTTAATTAGTATTGACAAAGTATTAAAAATACCCCCAAAAAGCATTTGCAGACAGGCACAATATTATTACACAATAAGATTTTGCATGTATATGTCACTTTTCACTTGAGACCCTCAATCCATTGATTCATTTGTTTCCTCAGTGTATGATTTTCAGTTCATCTTGGGGAAATTGAGGCACAATGTTCACTTGATATAAAGTCAGGAAATTAATTAGGTCACCATGTGCTTTATAGTACCCTAGTCATTTTTACTATATTTTTATATGCAGTAAATATACATGTAGTATATGGTAAATGTGTTATATTTAAAAATACAAAATATAAAAATTATTTAGTATATAGTAAAATTTGTATATTTTATATATTACTCTATATATTTAAGAAACTTTAAACATGTTCGTTTATCTATGCTAGGCTGGTAGCCTCTTAGATGTTCGGGCAGATCTTCAGTGGGATATCTCTCAGAGCCTGCAGACTGTGGGCATGTCATCTGTGGATGGCCTACAGGCATTGGGGAATGCCAGTTGCATTAGCTCAGTCCTCCAAAGAAACATTTTCATTATAGATTCATGTTTTCAATGCTGCGCTTTTGGCTGCTATCTGAGATTGCTATAAGAAAAAAAGACATATCTGTATCCTTTTTAATAATGTGGTTATAAAATAACTTAAAATACATGGTGGGGTAGTCAGAGCTGCAATCTGACTCCCATGGGTACTAATTATCTTTGCCTTTATGGCCCCCTCCCTCCATTGAAAAAAAAGGTTAAAAATGACAGTTTATGACTGTTTTGGTATAAAGAAAAATATAATCCTAGATAAATTATATTCTTCTTTTTCCGAAAATACGCTTCCAGCCCATTAGAATATCACGAGCCCTGGGCTCTGTGCCTATAGTGCCCAATAAAGAGGCGAGCCCCGGGGATAAAGCACTGAAATGTTAACTGGTGTTCTTCTTCATCGTTATGCTCTTAAGGAGATATTCTGATTTTATTGCCTCAGGGAAGAATTACCTAGCAGGCAACAGGAGCCATATTCTTGGCTTTGGGATTCAAAAGTTTGGACCTTAAGATGACACCATAGATTTGGAAGAACAGATAAAGAGCAGGGCTACCACAGAAGAAGAGTTCATGGACTGAAGATGGAGGAGGCCAGAAAAGTTGAGAATATGTGGATTTGACCAGGATCCCAAATTTGAATTAAGACTATGGAAATCCTAGAGTAGATGGTACCTATCACTCACTGCCTAGCCCTCTATTTCCTGGGTAATGTCTGTGGAGCTGTTGAAGGGCAAGGGCCCCTATGTGTCCCCCAAATCTGGTATGATGAGGATATGAAACACACGTCTACTCGATGGGCCAGGCAAATAGCCCAGGGACAGCACCTGGGTTTTCAGGAACCCTGGGCTATTTGGCTTCTTGTGTTCACAAGAAGATTTTTGGTGGGCTAGAGAGTGGCACCCTTGTGGCGCCCCGCAGTCTACACAAGCATATGTGCGGCAGGACCAGGAGAGAATAGCAGAGATCTGCATAGGTTCGCAGTGGGAAAACCACAATGGAAAACCACAAGGGAATGAAAATGTTTCCCAGGATGCCACCACAGAAAGACGACAACAATAGATTCTTGTCATTGCGGCACCACACAAACCCTTCACAGCTGGAAGGAATCGAGAATTGACCACGGTTAAGGTTTTTCTACCTGGAAAATGAGAACTTGGAAAAAATTAAGTTAAATAATAGAAAAATTGTTACAATTCTTGTATACCAGAATTTTTTGAAGCCCAATTAGTATTCAGTATATACAGATGTTTATGGTGCTTTACAGTACTTGAAGGAACTTCTGCCTCTATTTTTTTTTTTCATTTTAATTCTTATATATCTCTTATTTTACACACGTGAAAATGGAAGCACAGAAAGGTTAAATAACATGCCTACGGTCACACAACTAGCACTTGGCTTAGCAATGACTCAAACCGATGGCCTTATTCATTCTACCACTTCTGGTTCTTGATATTGTTCAGTATCCCCGCCAAGGACTTAAGTGAGAGCTTCCTGTCAGAGTCTCAAAAGAGGCTGGTATGGTACCAAAATGTTTTTGGTGTTTTGAAATTTAGTGCTCTGACGTGAGGAAGGCAAGAGGGCTCCAGTGCCGGAACTCTGCCGCTCCACCCTCCACTCCCTAGCTGCGGTGTTGTGTGCAGAGCTCCGCTCCCATGCTCAGAGGTGGGGAGGCCAGGGTGCAACCTGAATGCAGCGCAGGGGCCAAGATGAGGTAGTGAGGCGTCAGGTCCTAAAGAGCCACCTAACTTGGACAATGGGTGCCCCATCCAGGTGAACGGTGGTGGTTCTGCCTCCATCACCCTGTGACCACAACCAGCATGTTGTATATTTTTCTCATTTAATTGTGTCTCTTGTCACACCGTAAACAACTGAAGGTAGGGGACAGCATTAGGCTTGCTCCCCATTGCATCCCTTGCACCTAGCAAAATGCTTGGCATACAGTAGGTACTTAAAAATACACATGAAGGGACAGATGGACAGATGGATTCTTGGGTATTTCAGTGTCTCTTACACAATCCTAGCCCCATATGCCTTAATAGCAAGGCCCGTTCTGAGGGATGCTTGGGTTCGGCTTCTTTTATGTCACCCAAGAAAGCTTTATGAAAAATAGCTACTCCTGCCGCAGGCTACCTCACCTCCTTTTCCCTTCCCTATCCCCAAATGCCTCTTTTATTATTATTCTAACCAGTCTTTTAGTCAAGATGTTTGGAATATTTTTTTTCTCTTCCATCTACATGTTTTAAGAACTGGGTTTTTTTTTTTCCAGCTTATGTTTAATTGTCAATTTTCTTTAGACCCTCTTTAGAAGCAAGAACACATGTTATAAATTCATGAGCAAATACTGCTGCTCTCTCATTTTGAAAAAAAAATATAATTAAAATTCATGATAGAAAAAAATTTATAAAGTGGCAAGTTGCCTTTCTAAGATATTACCATGTCTTATTTTAGAATTTACTTTCAGTAACTAATCATTATTAAATAAGATTCACTCCATTGAAATCATTGAATAATTGCTGTTTTTACTTTGTTTCTGTGATATTATTAGTTTTACCGCTTGTGCCAAGTTGTTTTTAGGAAGTAGCCTCAGCCATTAGTCAAAAAGAGATGGAAATATGTTATATGTCACAAATTCAGTAAATTTATTATTAAAATAATGTCACAAATATAGTAAAATGTCATTGTAATTAAAAAAATTAAAAGCAACGCATGATAAATAAGCTTTATCTCTTAACGATTTCTTAATTTTTTCTTAAGGCACCATGACAGAGAAGCTTATCCCAAAGATTATGATATAGGGAGTCCTGAGAAAGTAAAAAAACTGTGTTATTCTACATATCGGAGACTTGGAACTGATGAACCCCCAGTAAGTAGTTGCTACTAATTTCTTTAAGTCTGGAATCTTCTTCCTTGTGAAAATGAAAAGGCAAAAAGGAGGAGCACTTTGTCAGTGCCTCCCCTCTTAGCTCCTAGCGACTTCGCTAGGCAGATGACTTAGGTATTGTGGCCTTCAGCAACCTTGCTTGTACAATGTACACACTTTATAAAGTCATCAGGAAAAATAAATGAGATAAAGCAAGTAAAGTGCTTAACTCAGTGCCTGGCACATAGCAAGTGCTCAAGAAATTATTACTATTGTTAGGATGCTGTTGCTGCAGCTGCAGCATCTTGCTAGATGTCTCCTTTAACCTTCACAACAACCCTGTGAAGTAGGTATTATTATCTCTACTTTATAGATGGGTAGAAGCTCCTAGAGGTTAAGCAACTTAAAATCATACAGCTTAGGAATGGGGGAGTGAGCAGGTCTTTGATTTCAAGTCTTTTGTACTTGTCTTAAGGTGGTAGAATTGTAAGTAATTAAAACATGCTACTAATAACTTCATAACACTTGGATGACCCAGTTACAAAAATAATATTGATTGCATAATTCAAATTCCTATCCTTGGATTCCACTTGGTTATTTAGTTTCCTTCCCAATCAGGAGGAGGTAGGAATTCAACTCTCCAAAGACCTCCAAATTATGTCCTAATTTGTTAAGAGCTTTAGGACTAGTTTGAAGACTCACTTCAGCCTTATAGGATGGCCTTGGGACCTGAGGAACTAGTAATTTGACAAAGGCATATATGAATGTGTTTGTATCACATTCTGCCCCCAAAGATCCATAATTTTATATTAAAAATGGATCTGGATCTAGAAGAGTCTCCATTCTCCAGGGTGATGGGGATAAATTAGTTTAGTAGGGCCTGTTCCATTTCCTTTCTTCCTCTTGTAGTTGCAATAGTCAGAAAGAAATAAGGGTAGTCTGAAAAATAGGGATTTATTATAAAGATACAGCTGCCTGGATATGGAACCAAGAAACTTATAAGAACCAAAACAGCAAGGTGATTCTCTCTCTCTCTCTCTCTCTCTCTCTCTCTCTCTCCTCTCTCTCTCTCTCTGACACACACACACACACACACACACACACACACACACACACACACAGAGTCTCTCTTGGCATCTCTATTTGCTTTTGCTTAGTTACTCTCTTGCCCCATAGCTTAAATCTCAGGGGTATTCTGATAGTTTCCTCAGTTTCCACCCTACCCTCTTGGCTCTATACCAAGCATCCTCATTGGTCATTAGCCAGCACATGACGGAGCTCTCAAGTCTGATGCCCAACTCAACCAATAGTCACCGTGCCCCACTACCCCAAATCTAGCTTAACCTTTCTGTCTTGAGCACAGGGCTGTGGTCAGGACAAGAACAAGTTAGGCAAGGCAGGAATTACCTGGCATGCCCTTAGAGTTTTTGCTCCTTAAAAAATATTCATTTTTTAATTCCTAAATGAAAATATTCTTGGTCTCTGTGTTGTTAGAGGAGTGAGATGAAGTGAAATATGAGGTGTAGGAACCTCAAACATTTGTTTCTTATGTTCTATGCATTACAGTAGCCAAGCCTCAGATTTAATAGAGGTTGTATAAATAAGACATAAGCTTCTCTATGACTTTTGTTCATGGTCATTGAAATCTTGTCCTTCCTCTACTAGGTTTGCAGTATGTATTAGATAGGAAGGAAAATAGACCAAGGGTTACTATTTCAGATGAAACTGCTATTCTCATATCTTAGTAGTAAGTTACATTTTTCTCTATAGATTTTGTGTGTGTGTGTGTGTGTGTGTGTGTGTGTGTGTGTGTGTGTGTGTGTGTAAAGCGTTCGTTTATCCATCTTTTTTCTTGCTCCTTCAACCAAGTTTTAAATTTGTCAGGAAAGATACCATCCCAGTTCTAAACTTAGATGCACTTATTTTAAATGACTCACTCAAGGTCCCAGGTGTAAAAAGGAGAGAATATAGGAGCCTCCATACC
Source organism: Rousettus aegyptiacus (assembly GCF_014176215.1). Lineage (NCBI taxonomy): Eukaryota > Metazoa > Chordata > Mammalia > Chiroptera > Pteropodidae > Rousettus > Rousettus aegyptiacus. The sequence goes on along the minus strand of NW_023416306.1, from coordinate 44,804,436 downwards.
TTCATATATCAGGTGGGATGCTGGATGTGGCAGGAGGATGGATGCATCTCCTTGTTATAACAGTTTTGATAGAGGCCTAAATACTAGAACACCCTTGCTATTTGGAAAGAACCATATGTCCTAAAGCAAGTTACTGGACCATCTAAGCAGGACCTGCAAGAGATTCTAAACTAGGTACAAGTGGTTATGTTCTTGAAGACCAGAGTTGAAAGATGATTTATTTAGTTGTGGGCTGCATGTCCCTCCTTCCGTAGTTGAGAAGCATTTCAAAGGAACCACTCAGAGAGCTTAATAGGTGTGCCCTTGAATTTAGAGAGCATAGGGTCCAGGTATATGACACGTGCCTGAGAACCTAAAGGTGAGAGGTCATGCCTGGTATGGCAAAGCAGAGAGGGAGAGGGAACAAGCAGCCTGTGGAGGAGGGATGGTGGTCAGGGTGTATGAGTGTGTGTGTTTACCTGTGGACCCACTGGAGAGAATTTGCTGGAGCACTCTTAAAACGGCTACCTAGGGTAGGAGCAGAGGGTAAAGAGACCTAGCATGGGAGACCCACTAGATACCCACAGCTGAGGAAGAGGTGTTACAATCAACCAGGAAGAGAAGCTTTGCCTGCTTCTAGCAAGCTGCAGTAGAAGGTCCTTGTAAGACAGTCTCTAGAAATAATTACAAGTGTGGCCCATGAGAAAAGTCAATTTTGAATGTCCTTCAAGCCCAAGGCTGCCAGCAGAGGTCAAGAGAATAAGGGCCAGTTAACACTATGCCTCTTCACCCGATCTCTCCCCATCAGCCAGACCTGGGAGGGGCCTGTGGGTTGGGGGAAGTAGAAGAGAGAGAGGCCTGGAAGGGAAACAGCAGCAGAGCAAGGTCCAACCCACTGCGGGCTTCCAGGCCTAAAGCAGCACTAAACGGGAAAGGTGAGAACCTTGAATCTTATACAGTCAGAGGTTTTGATTTCTTCACTGGACTGGAACGTTTCATAACTAAAATGAAATCGTTCTTGAAATTGAGAGCCCCAGAAAAAAACTAGGGGACTTGCTTAAAATTTCAATTAAGCCAAAGGAAAAAACTAGCCTTGCATGTGGCATGGAACAGACAGCTTGATTAAAATAAAGTTGCTTCACGATGCACACTATTGATGAAATAGGATCAGTTCAATAGGACAGTTACGTGAACAGTACCTCATTTCATCCTCTAGACAATTCTCCTGGCAGGTATCACATGTGACCCACATTGTACAGATGAGGACACTGAGGTCAAGTGAAGCTTTATCAAACAAGTTGAAAGTGTATTAACAATTAAAATTTACTTATCTCCACTGGTTTTAAAGTTTAAGATCTTAAATAATTTCCCAAACTGCCTCTTGGAGTGCCAAGTTGCTCCACTCTTAGTCCAGTGGTCTTTTAAACATCCAACATTGCATCCTCCTTGCAGGAAGTTAGCTTGATTATTATTAGGATTTATTATTATTTGCTCTGGCTTGGGTATTGTATACATTTCACTGGATATGTCTTGGGCCTTTGATTTCTTATGTCTTAGCTAACCTTTGTCCCGTTTCCCAAATTATGTCCACACATGTGTTAGTAGGTCCTATTCCCATGTGTTTCTCCTCCTGAATGCCTTCTTAGCATTTTTTTTTTCTGTAAGATTACTGCTAAGTGGTTCCTTGTTAGGACTACCAGCATTTCTATTTAGCTGACTGAAATTTTCCTTGCCCTTATATACTGCTGCTGGGGCTAATGTAATCATTGTTTATTTGTAAAGAGATTTAAGATGGGACTCGCTTTGTCTACATTTTGGCTAGGAATCCAAAAAGTCAAGAATAAAACCATAGTCTCAGGTGCCAAAATGAAATCTTAGGCCACTATGTGAGACCCTTAAAGAAAATGATACTCTTAGGCCAACATGCAGGCTATAAGAGGACTGATATCCAAGAAGCCAAATGAGGAATCTGAGAGCAAAGACAGGGTTTTGGAAAAGGTGTGCTATAAGTCTCATCTGCATATCCCTTGGGTGCCTGCTGAAGTTACAGATATGAGAGGCCCTAGGGGTCTGTTTGAAGCAGCAGAGCAGAAAGATGTGGCACAGGGCCAGATGCGGCTTTTGGAGATCAGGTGTTGGCCATGTGGAACAGAAAGATGACATGAGACATTTCTGAGCCTGCCTAAGAGCACCTCATGTTGGGTTGGAGGCAGGGACTGGCTGAATATTGCAGGGGCTGAAGCGGGATTTTTAAGTCCACCCAGTGGGATCCTGTGTTATGGTACATCCAGTTGAATGTTGCCAGAAAGGATCTCAGCATCTACTAGAACACCCCAAGAAGGTCAGCTGCGAACGTCCACCAATGCCAGAGAGGAGCAAAAATAGACACGCCCAGAGGAAACCAAACCAAGATCCCTGTGATACTGTGATTTATAAGAAAAATATATATGTTGTCATTTGGATGACCAAAATATCTTTCTCATATATATTTGGTCTTCATGGATCCTGCCTCACAGTTCCCAAAACCTTTGGAATTTCCTACGTGTCAAGATTAATAAAGGTGTCTTTTCTAATATTAATGAAGTGATTTTTAGAAACACCTAAGGATGGGGGCTGGTTGCTAGTGGACCCAACCATGTGATTAGAAGTTTGAAACATTAATATCCCTTCCCACCACCACCTCTTCGGAAGGCAGAGGTGTTGAAGATTGAGTTCAGTTACCCATGGTCAATAATTTAACTAATCACGTGTATGTAATGAAGCCTCCATAAAACCCAAAAGGACAGGATTCGGAGAACTTCTAGGATGGCAAACACATGGAGGAGTAAGGGGTCTGGTGCACTTGAAGAAGGCATGAAAGTTCCACACCCTTTTCTCATACCCTGCCCTAAGCATCTCTTCCATCTCACTGTTCCAGAGTTATATCCTCTTGATAATAAACCAGTAATCTATCTAGTAAGCAAAATGTTTCTCACAGTTCTTTGAACTACTCTTAGCAAATTAATGGAATCCAAGGAGGAGGTCATGGGGATCTCTGATCTATAAGCTAGTTAGTCAGAAGCACAGGTAATAACCTGGGCTTGCAACTGCCATCCGAAGTTGTTGGGGTGGGAACAGTGGTGTGGAACTGAGTCCTTCACCTGTAGAATTCAATGCTATCTCCCAGTAAATAGTGTCAGAATTGAGTTAAATTGCAGGACACCCAATTGGTGTCCAGAGAATTGCTTGATGGTGTGGTGAGCCCCAACACCTGGAATTGGGTGAGCAGAACATCAAAGAATTACACTTGTGCCTTTACTGCATTTACCATTGTTCTTCCTCATATCCCCATACTCAGGGAAGAAATCCAAGGGGTACAAGGGAGAAGAAGCCAACTATGCCTCATTTTTCCATGGAGGCCAAAGCAGGCCCAAGGTGAAGGAGTGAAAATCTTACATTTTAGATGAAGTGTGAAATTTTGACTAGTACATGGGACTTATTTAGTTGTTACTTGTCTGTCTCCCCCTAATAGTATACAAGCTTCATGACAGAAGGGACTTTGGTTTGTTTTATTTTCTACTATATCTCTAGTTCCTAGAATGGTGCCTGGTACATAGCGAGTGCTCAACAAATGTTTGTTGAAAGAAGAATGAGAGGAAGGATAGAAAGAAGAGAGGAAGGGAGAGAAGGAGGGAGGAAAAATGGAAGAAAGGAAGAAAGGATAAAAGTAAAAGAAAAAGAAAAAAAAGGAAGTAAAGAATAAAGGAAGGGAGGAAGGAAGAAAGGGAGGACTACATTCGATAAATGTATGTTGAGGACCTATTATTTTGCCAAATGCTGGGGTAAGAAACATTATGCCAAGTTATTATGTTAAATGCTAGGGCAAGAAACATAATAATTCAAAACAATATCCCTGTATATAAGGAACTCAAAGGCTCGTGGGGGAAGTGGGGTGAACAACCACAGTGGCAAAGTGTATGATGGATTCCATGACAAGGAGGAGAAGAGGATGCCGTGAGAGGCATCCAAACTGAAATGGGTTGAGTAGAGGGAAGACATAGCTTCCTACTGGAAGTGGCCGCTTTGAAGCTCCTGAGCAGATTTTTAAAGGAATAATCTCTTGAAGGAATCTGGAAACATACCACTCAGGTTTCAGTGGTGGCATGATGGATTTCCTATCCTGGTGGTCCCTCAGGCTCCAGGAGAATGACTGAATGAGGCCATGGGTGATCCAAATTCACAGGGGAGCAGTAATTCAAGCCACTGGAATTTCTATGGTTGTGTTATTAGTCTAAGTGTCTATGGGAAATAGCATTTTAAACTACAGTATTTTTTAAGTAAAATTATTGAAGTGACATTGGTTAATAAAATCAAATAGATTTCAAGTGTATAATTCAATAATGTCATATGTATATTGCATTATGTGTTCACCATCCAAAGTTAAGTTTCCTTCTGTGACCAAATATTTGACTCCTTTACCCCATCTACCTCCTCCGTCACTTGTTTTATATCCCACATATGAGTGAAATCATATGGTTCTCAGCTTTTTCTGTCTGACTTATTTCACTTAGCATGGTTATCTCAAGATCCATCCATGTTGTCACAAATGGCAGTATTTCATCTTTTCTTATGGCTGAGTAATATTCCATTGTATATATGTACTATATCTTCTTTATACAATCATCTATCAATGGACACTTTGGTTGTTTCCATGTTTGGCCACTGTGAACAATGGTGCTATGAACAATGGGGTGCATATATCTTTGAGGATAAATGTTTTCAAGTTTTTTGGGTAAGCACCCAAAAGAGGGATTGTTTTAAATTTTTATTTGAACTTTATTCAGGGGTTACTTAGGTATACTAGAGTGAGTCCCAGGCAAATTAAAATGATCAGGAGTACGTCTATTATTTTTTGTGCATTTGTAAAGTCTCTCACCCAAGGATCCTCACCAAACTACAAAAGGCCTTATCATAATCACAATCACAATCACTTCTGAGGAAGTGATACATGCTGAATCCTATAAACTTAGGAGGGTTAAGTACAGAGCACATTTGATGCTGTACTATAGAGGGTGAGAAATTTACAGACATAAAAGAACAAAGAAAAGAGAGTCATTTTATTTAACAGATTTTTCTTATACAGCTAATGAATCAATGCCAAGACATTTTTGGAACTAAGAGGACATTATTGATGAGCAAATTAGGCTAATATTAGTATTAACAGCATCACAGTAATTTTAGACTTTAAAATGGCAAATGAATAATACAAAAGTTTTCTAATATTCATTTTATGAATAGATGAAGAAGAGCTAAGTAGGCTTCATAGATGATCTGTTAGTGGATGAAAATATGATTTTTAAGTTAATGACCATAAAGGGGATATAAAGGGATATAATTATATCAGATCTGAGAAATTCAATTATCATTTACTTACTTGGTTCAAGTATTTTCTTTCTTTGTTTGACATAGTAAAATGGTATTTTGATCACTATAGTCTTAGAGAGACTTCTTGCATTCAGATCTAAGTACCTGAAAGAGGCATATAGATCAAATTTTTGTAAATGGAATTATTTTAAATGCCATCATAGGAGAACCACTTAAACCAGGAAAAAGGAAGGTGTTTGGGGGTAGTGGACTGTTGAGTCAGGGCCCCCTCATGCTTTCTGTCTCCATAATCTCTGAGCTTGGAGTTGATGCCATCAGTTCCAGCATCCTCTCCTGGTACTACTTTGGATCATATTTTCCAATATTAGCACAATCGAGTCCACCTTTCCAGGTTGAGGAATTGAGTATAAATTTTGGCCCACTAAGTGTACCTTCCTTGTTTTGTGCTGTAGCTATGGTTTTATTCTAGCAAATAACATCTCTGTCATCTCTAGGAATTTGGGACAGGAATGGAAGTAGGCATCTGCCATTTTGATTCCATCACTGTCTTTTGCAACTCCTTCTATATCAATAATTAGGCCCTAAATTTAAATTTTAGAGAAACTTGATTTTAATTTTTCATGTATATCAGTTTACATAAGCAAGCGCAACTGTTATTGTTGAACTAATGGAACTCACAATGAGCAATCACACACACACACACACACACACACACCCCCCTACACACCCCTATATTCTTGGCCTCTACTGTCTATTTGATCTGCTTTGTAGAGTTAATTCTTTCTTTACTCTTGGATAAAATCTTGTGTAGTTTCCAATATTTTTATGGTCACTCTCAGATAATGAAAAGTCTATCAGTTTCATTTCAATAATTAAAATATCTCATCAAAATTATGAATTTTATTTAAGATTAAAGCTCTTCCCCTCCCCCAGTTAGAGTTTGCTCCAGGCCAGAGAAGTCAGCAGTTGAAAGTATATGAGGTGTATGGGGATTAGCTAATTTTCTATTTCTTCACTTGCTCTGCTCCTCCTTTCCCTCAGACAACTAGACAGTTGAAAAGCTGTCTTGTGATTATTTTATTAATATTAATTATTTGCCTGAGATTGTTTTTGTTTCTGTGACATGCCTATTTTGTTATCTGAAAATGATCAGAAAAAATATAATACTCGTCCAAGATTTATTTCTTGTAGGACTGAGGAATGAACTACCCCACAAAGGCTCGCATAGATAGGCAGTGGAGAAAAACAACAAAACTGTTTTTCTGATTGTACCCCATGAGTCCCAGTTGTTCAAAATAATAATGGAAACAGGTCTCTGCTTCTCTGGCACTACTGTAAATAATCTGTATATGGCACTACTGAGTTCAACTAGACATGAAAACAGCCATAATTTTCAAGGGGAAAACTACTGCTGAGAAATTAGCATAGCTTTTTGGATGATTTTAGAAGATAAAGATGTTTAACAAAGTCTCAGTATTTACTTGTTGATGATAATGACTTTTTTGGCAATGGTGCATAAAAGCTACAGTTGATAGGGGAGTGCTGTTTGACAGGTTAAAATAAAACTCTTCCTCAGTTACAATTGAAAATAATGGATGCCAACTTCTTCGTTACAAAGTGAGGTGCCGAATCACTCATGCAGCATGTGCAAAGCATTTAAGCAGTAACTGATTTTGAGCCTCTTGGTTTCTCATCCCCCTTAAAAATTAAAAAAAAAAAAAAAAGTTGAAATTGAAGAGACTTGGCCAAGAGTATTTGAAATTTGGAGGAGTCATTTGGAGATGGTATGCATGCCGAGTCCCATCCCTTTTTTCCCCAAGGGGTAAGGGTCCTAAGTATCTCCTGTTCACTTCAAGCCTTTGAGTAAGGCCTCAAAGATACTAGGCAGGGAACTTGATTAGTGTTTTCTTGAAGGCGGGGAGCACAATGGACTGGAGTCCGACTCATTCCTGAAGCAGCCCGTGGCAAGAGGAGAAAGTTGACTTGGAAAATACCTGTACTTCCTTCAGTATAGGTCAGAGGAGTATACTTTCTGGGGACCTCATGAGAAACCCAAGAAATAAATGTCAATTGAGTATTATCTTAAATGACTCTTGCCAAGAGAGATTCTACCAGGGGGTAAGTCATCCTCAAAAGAAAGAGGCTGGTTACCCTCCAATGTGGAATTTCAGAGTAAGTCTTAAGTGACCTGCTTGCTCCCTGTACCAGTCACCCAGGTTATATGTCTTCTGGGTTTTCTTGAATGCAGCACATATGGGAAGAGTTTGTCTTGGAAGATTGGAAATGAGGACTTAAAAAAGAACTGATGCTAAGGAATACAAGGAACAAGAATGATATTATGAAGTGATCTTCCTGTATACATGCTAGATATTTTTTATATTACCATTTGACTCAAGCTAGATTTTATTATGCAAATTAAATGGAAATTTTAGTGATTATCCTGAGTTTGTGCTGTGTTAATTTAGCTATCATACCAAATTGCCAATCTCCAGTTCATGATATAACATATATATTATATATAAAGCCCAAAACATATGGAAGTGCCTTTATAAAATTACTCCTCCTTATGTCAGGTTATGAACATTTCTATACCAAAGTGATTTTTCACATTAAGATGGTGTTGGATTAGATTTGCCTACATGCAACAGAAACCACAAATCAACAGTGGCTGTTCACATAAGATTTTATTCTTTTATGTAAAAAGTCTGAAGGATAGCAAGCCAGGACTGGTATGGAAGGTCCACAAATTATCAGAGACCTACTCCTTCCAGCTTTCTGCATTTCCATCTTTTGGGTATGACCCAAGACAGCTGCTGGAACTCTGTCATGTCTGCATTCCATGAAGCAAGAAAAAAAAAAATAGAAGAGGGACCTTTCCCAGAGTTTGTATAAATTACTTCCACTTATGTCCCTCTGTCCAGAACTGGTCACTGGCCATATCTAGGTATAAGGGAGACTAGAAAATATAATCTGAAACAATATGAGTCTAGCTAAAATTTGCGGTTCTATTACTGTTAAAGATGGGAGGTCTAATATTGGGGGATAACATCTGCCTCTGAAAATGCAGAAATTAAGAGCAGGCTCTAGGGTCAGATGGCTTCTCTTTGATTCTTGGCTCCACTACTTATCAGGTTGTAACTTTGGTCAAGAGTCTAAAGCATTCCACATCTATTTCCTCAGGTATAAAGTGAGAATAGTAGAGTTTTCATGAACATTTAATGTGAAGATATTTTGAGTGGTGTCTGGCCATGTGCTATTGTTATTACCATTATCCCCATGATTACTGTAACTCACTAAGCTACAGTCCGTATAGCCTCTGGATTTTACTACTCTAGCCATAGAACGTAGTAGGATGCCTGGAATTTCATGGACATGAATGGATGAATGAATGAATAAGTCAGACTGAATGAGTTTTGAATTGTAGAACTTCTACTTTCTCATGGCTTACATGAGCATGAATTAATCCCTTTCAACATTATTTTCCCTTTAAAATGAAAATAAACTATTCCAAGTGTTAGTTCTTTCTCCTTTAAGATCCATTTTCCACCTCCTCAACCTTGCTCTTTGCCAAGGAAGCCGATTTTTCTGGGTTACATCAGTGAGCTCCCTTACCCTCTGGCTTCCCGTTGAGATTGGCCAGTGGAAGGCACTGACAGGCAATCGGAGGTGGGAGGAGAGTTAGCTTGGACATTTATTTCTATGGTTTCTCCCTGCAGGGCCATGGCTTGGCAGTGGCTGTGTGCTATAGACTAAAAGTTTGAGTTGCCCCCAAAATTATAATTCTGAAATCCTAACCCCTCAGTGTGGTGGTATTAAGAAATGGGTCATTTGGGAGCCCTCATAAATGGGATTAGCGCCCTTATAAAAGATTTCAGAGAGCTCCCTCCTTTTTCTGCCATGTGAGGAGAGGGTGGAAAATAGCCTTTACCAAACATGGAATCTATTGGCACCTTGATCTTGGCCTTCTCAGCTTCCAAAACTATGAGAAATAAATTTCTGTTGTTTATAAGCCACCTAATTTGTAGTATTTGTAACCAGCAATGGACTAAGACACTGTGCGTCTGTTCTGACAGCCACAGCTATCAAGTGGCCCTCTCTTTGCAGCTGTAGGTCTTTTAGGGTTCCAGTAGCTGCTCCTACCTTATGGCTTCGCACTATTGCTTTCCTCATGGCATTTCAATATTGTTTGTGATTTTCTGAATGCTGGCTACACTTTTATAAGTGCATCCTTCATTGAACTTTCTTCATTTCCCCCATTTGATCTTTTCATTCTGTGACCATGATTGATACACAACTCGCATTAGGTTGCTTTGAATATTTAATGAAATAGTGCATACAAGATGTTTGAAGCAGTGTCTGACACAGAATAAGCACTCAACAAACTTAAGTTCCACTAATGCTAATATTATCTGTTCTCTTTCACTTCTCATTATTTCATGTTTGGCAATATTTTTGTTTCATATAATTTTCAAAGGCGTTTATTGATTTGTTAAAGTATTTTACTACCAAAAATGATCAGAACATTCCTGAGGTTAATTTTAGGGTCAAACTTACACCTTAAAATAAAATGTGGCTAGTAGTTTTCCCCCCAAAAGATATGTCTTCTTTTTTGTTAACATATAAAATGCGTAGCCCAATACTGTGTCCTCTCCCATTGACTTGAGAACTTGGGAATCTAAGAAGAGTAGTAGTTGAGCTAAAGGTATAGGAATCAGAGCTGGGAAATTGGGCTGAGAGACTGGTGATTTAAGAGGTTGAGGTCTTAAGGACTAGTAATGAGAGAAGCCAAGGCTCTATTTAGCCATGGAGTAGACTGGAAAAGTAGGACCACAGACCATAGTTAAAATTACTTTGAGCAGGGTAGATTCCTAGTTATTACAGAGCCTTATTATACTGAACCAAAGGGGAACAAAGGCATATGACTGTAGCTATGATACTCTTGCAGTTGAAGTCTCCAAATTTCTAAACAGTGATTTCTCATTTTTAAAGGAAAATTTAATGGGATTAATATGAGCTGGGGCTTCGTTGCATGTGTTGGGGAACCTAATCTTCAGGCCTAGGGAAAATAATGGGTTCTTTTGGTGATGGTGAGTTCTGGTTTTCTGCTGTTAACCTCCACATTCATGATCTCCTAGAGTTTTGTATGAAACTATTCAATCCTTAGCATCCATTTTTGTTTCTAAGATCCCCTAGGTGTTACCCCATGATGCATCTGCAATTGATTTGAGTACATTTTGCAATCTTCAGATTTTCCTCATAATAATTACTTGATTGAATTATCATATAATAGAGAATAAATGATGATGATGCCATTGATGGTGATGATGATTGCATCTGAAGTCTAATATGATTTACAAAGTGGTCGCTACAAAAATTTTCTTACTCATGGAAGTTAAAATGTATTAACCTTGAGAAGAAAATAGAAAGAAGATATAATTAGTATTTAATGGAATGCAACACTTTCTAGTTCATAGAAACAATAATTTGATTTTTACTTTCCAATAACGCATAGTAAGGAATTGCCATTTTTACATATTTATGATGAAATAGTTAACTGCTATGAGATATCACTTATTTTTTAATGCCAATGGAATCAATAATTGAAATCAGAATGTACTTCAATAGAAACATATTTTAGTAACTCATCATTTCTTATAATTAATTTATTTTTCTTATATATGACTTCTATTTTTCTAGATCTGGATATCAGAAACACATGAACAAATGGCACAAGTTTTTTTGAACACAGAATTGGCTGAAATAAAAAGCAAACCTTTATTGAATGCGGAAACAATGAGCTCTGGGATTATTGAAAGGTATTCTCAATATTTTCCTTTGCTTACAGAACAGGCACATGCAGGAAAGGATGTATTTAAGTACTGAAGAGGTATAGTGACCCCAGCTGCACATTACAGGAAACATCAAGCACAGAAACACATTAAGCTTCCATGCTTTCTGCTGACGCCATTCCCTTTGTTTGAAATTCCCTTCCCTCACTTGTTTGCCAGTCAGCACTACTTAGTCTGGGGCCAGTTAAAATGTCATTTCCTCTTTACATGTTTTTCCTGTAGGAGTTCTGACCATCTAGGTTTGAATCCCAGCTCCATGATTTACTTGTGAAAGTTATTTGGTGTCTATAAGCCTCAGGTTGTTCACCTGTAAAATGGGAATTATAAAAGTATCTGCCTCATAGAGTTTTTCTGAAGTTTGGAGGAAATAAAGTATGTAATGTGCATAGAAATATTGCCTGAAGTGCATTAAGAATCAGGTAGGTGGTTATTAATCAGAATTAATTGTTCTTGTATCCTTGCCCTCTGAACATTTTATGTTACACATAACAGTTGTACATATGTACATCTCGTTATTTTTATGTATGTATGTTTCCCCTGAGATAGAGTTCCTTGAGGGTAGGAACTACTTCTTAGTTATATCTGTAGTCCTGCTACCTGATACAGTACCTTCCTGTGGAGGTGTGACTTTGTCTTATATTGTAATTATTGGAAAATGCAGTCAAAGTAATGACAAAATACTGAACTTTCCATTTATGCATTAGAACATTTTATTTTGGAAAGTGCATAAAAGTCACAAGCATGAAAATTCTTTAAAAGTAATTATCATGAAAATACAGCCCCAAGTAAGTTTTCTATGGCTTCGATAGTTTATAAATGTCAGTCTGACATGTTTCTAAAAATTGATATCTTGTTTCCAGGGACACTGGATTGCCTGTGACAGGCTTTGGAGCTCTCTTTGCTAGACACCCACCAGATCGGCGCAAAATGTGAGTACTCCTTAAACTGCTGCAGATTGCACAAAATGTTTTGTAATGATTCAGGAGGTTTGTTTGCAGGGATGCTTAAAGTGCTGTCTAATGTTCCTAAGCAGCCCTATGGAGAAAATTTGTGTGTGAGATATGCTTCCTTCAAGTATAAGTTATAGGACTGTTGGCTATTTTGTAGAATCTGCCTGAGGTGGGGACGGGGGGTGCAGGGGGTGGCTGCCCTAAATGATAATGCCCTACCTCATTTCACAATCACCTGTTATAATTCTGGCCAGGTAGTATAACCCTCCAGGTCTTAGCCTTGATTGTTTCAGCAAGGCTGGCCTGGCCTTCATCCCCCACAGCCTTACTGTATTACCTCTGAGTTGGCTGGAAGGTCCACAGGGAACATCCCCAGGCTGGTCCTTAAGGAGGTTGGGCTTCTGGCTTCCATCAAGGTGATGAACTAAAAACATTCCACTGGCTCCCTTGCCTGTGCGAAAATCTAGAATTTCCAGCAAAGACATGGAAAGGCAGAATGAATCCAGAGGCAGACTTTGAAAACTGTATCAAAATTCTGAGAAACTCCAAACAAAATAAAGGGCTAGAACAGGAGAAAACTAGGGAGGGGAAAAGGGATAAAGCAAGAGATAAAGTCTCTAGATGACGTCTTGGGCCAATCTAGGGTGGGAGCTGTGATCTCGGAGGGCCTGGCATAGATGGGAACTGAATGAGTCTTATCTATTAAGTTTAGATTATAGCTCAAAGTTGGATCTTCTGCAGTGACTTTGATTACCGTTTTTAGTCCAAGGCAGAAAATGAGACAGCCAGGGCTCTACATAATAGAGGATTTGATGCCAACAGCCTACTTCCCTGAAGCTGAGATCTCAGCATTGAGATCTGTAATGCCAGGCACGGATAGCCAGTAGGACCCTGAATTGTCTTCCCCAACTCTAGTTAGAGAAAATTATCTCAGTTATAGAAAAATTGGGCACTGCATCTTAAGGAGAAAGAAATGTCAGGGAAAACAAGTGGAGTTAAGCCCAGCAAACTGCAGTAGAGGCACTCAACTCATATTTCCCACACTCACAGTGAAGACACCAGCTGAGCCACACTTTTCAATAGATTATCATATAGTCATCAAAAGTGGAGGCAGCTGATAGTCTTAGGAATAATACAGATGAAGCTCAGTAAAAAAAAAAAATTATGACACATTTAAAGAACAAAACCACCATGAAGAATGAGATATAGGCAACCCCTCCTAGAGTAAGCAGACCCCATGGAAAAAATGGAACAGGAATTTAAAATCAGTGGAACAGAAAGTTAAAGTTTATTATTTAGGGAAATAAAGGAAACAACAGCAGCAAACATAAGGCAAAATAATAATAATAAAAATCATATTGACATTAATTTCCCAACGGCAGCATAGGATACAAGAGTATAACATTAAAGTATCAAAGGAAAAGAATTTTGAACTCAAAATTATTTAAATGTGAGGGCCAAATAAAGATATTTTTTGGTAGAAAAGGGCTAATTTTAGACTTACTATACTGCCATGAATAACTATAGAACTGGACAAAATATATTAAACAACTATTTTCAAGTGTTGGATAACAACCAGTGAGGCTCTGTGCTCCTTGAGATGAGAGGCGAGCATCCCATTCTCCCCTGACTCACCGTGAAGGTTTCCTGGCTGTGGTGCAGGCAGGCAAACCCAAGTGTACAGCAGTGTTCTTGTTGAACTTGGAGGTAGAAATAGGAATTTAGAGCTTCTGACATGACTGGAATTTGTAGGGCAGGGATTGGAGAGAAGGAAGTTTTGCGTGGAAGTGGGAATAGAAATCTGCATGGAGTTCCCCTCAAATGATTGATCAGGTGCTGGGCTCTGCATGCACTATCAAAATAGTACATATCCCTGGCTTTAAAAAATCAGCTAGAGCCGTCTGTAGTGGATTCTGAAATTTCACAATAGTATTCCCTCCTGTGTGGTAATATTGTGTAGTGGACTCCAGGGCTATGTTACCTGCCTTCACATCCTGGCCCTGCCACTTACTAGCTACGTAATCTTGGGCAAGTTGTATAACCATTTTATAGTTCAGTTTCTTCATCTGTAAAATTGAGATGATAATTACATAGGAACCCATGTTATAAGTTTGTCGTGATAATTAAGCAAGTAAATATATTTAAAACAACTGAAACAGCAACTGATGCATACATGGTAAGTGCTACGTGTAAGTCAGCTGGGCCAGATACTTGTCAAGCCCGCAGTCTAGAATTCATATCTATCAGCTCAGGGAAATGATCTTGATTTATTTAACTGATGATTTATACCTTCCATTTTCTCTGTTCTTTCTTTGTGGAAATTATTTGGATGTTAGATTGGTTGGCCTGGTCTTTTAATTGTCCTGTCTTTTCTATTTTATTTTTATCTTTACTTTACTTCACTCTGTTTCTTCAACCCTATTATTGAGTTCTGTTTTTTCTGAATCCTCCTATTCTTTTTTTTTAATAATTTTTAATTTTTAAATTATAGATGGCATATAACATATTAGTTTCAGAGATTAGACATTTATATAACTTATTAAGTGATTTCACCAGTAAATCTAGTACCCATCTGACCCCATACATAGTTATAACAGTACTAATGACTACATTCCTTATGCTATACCTTATATCCCCATGGCTATTTTGTAACTACCAATTTGTACTTCTTAATTCCTTTCCTTCTTTAACTTACCCCTCTAACCATCCTCCCATGTGGCAACCCTCAAAATGTTCTCTGTATCTATAAGTTTGTTTCTGAATCCCATTCTTTTTATAAGAATCTTTTTGTTTGTTTGTTTTATGACTGCAATATCTTTTCTTATCTATCTGAGATGTTAATGATACTTAGTTTTTCTTTAATTTTTTTTTTTAAATCCACACATAATCTCTATTTTCTCCAAGATCTTTCTCGTTTCTGTTTGTTTTATTCATTGGTAGGTATCCATTTTCTAATCCAGAGATTTTCTTTAGGCAATCTATCCTTGGTTTTCTCTTCATGATTAAAAGATGAGGCTTGGAGCCTGTGAGTGAGGCTTGTTGACTTGGAGCTTCACTGGAGGGGTCTATGTGGGTCTTTTTTTTTTTTTTTTTGCAGATGCCCAGTGTCAGTATTTTAGTCTTTCCTTGTGGGTTGGTCATATTTCCCAGAGGAAGCTCCCTGAATCACCCATCTGAAGGGTGAGGGGCTGGTACCTGTGTAATTGGAGTGAGGAGGACAATTGGCTGGGACATCAATATTAATCTTTCATTGTTAATGGTCACTGAACCATGCCGTTGATCTAGGTCTTTCTTTTACCCTTTGTAGTGAATAAATTCTTAGCTTCCTGCTGGAGTAGGGGAAGGACAGTAACACAGCAGTAGGAAGTGGAATTGGGGCTTGGATTTCTAAGTGCTTCTCAAACAGCTCTCCCTAAGTCATCCTTTGCTGATTTAGGACTCAGCTTTCTCCTAAATCAGAGGCCACTTCTCCATCTTCTCTTTAGCTTTTAATATTTGTTTTCCTTGTTCCTTTTCCTGTTTTTCCTATTCTTATGGATTTATTATTTTTTAAAAGTCTCTTTAATGTGGTTTTAGTGGAACTTTCTGAGTAAACATGATGCCACATGTACATTCATTCTTAACTCTGAAGTCATCAAATCTCATCTGAAATGTCACCTCCTCCAGAGGAGCTTCCCTTCCTACTGTCACCTCCAACCGTGTGGTAGGTCCCTTGGGTGTTCATAGCACTATGTATTTCTTTTACTCTAATACCATCCCTCTTGGTTGCAATTAATTGCATTCTTGTTTGTCTTTCTTGCTAAAGTCAGTACTCTGAAGAGCAAGACTGTCTTAGCTCTATTCCTAGTGCCTAACAGAGAGCTTGACCTTCAGCAGATGCACAATAATTATTTCTTGAATGAATAAATTATTTCTGATCTTGAACAGCAAATTAAAATGGAAAAGGGGTATGGATAATTCTTATCTCATTTGATTTAGGGCTTCGAGGCCTGAGGAACCAAAAATTATTCTAAATTCCATTCTGGTTAATGCATTGGAAGACATGGTCTCTTAGAAAATTAGCCCTTATTGGTTTGAATTACCAAAATTACTTGTTTATTTTGTTTGATTCATGAGTATTAACAAGGAAATAAAAACATGAGCACCTTCAACTATTCTCTGCTAATTTTATATGCAATTCTTTCTTTCAGTTGATGTACATTAATTACAGGACATTCCATACAATAGACTGTTGTGATATTTTAGAATCTGCTCTCTCAAATATTAAATATTCTTCTGCTTCTTGCCAACTGTACAGCTGTGGAAGTTAAATGTCAACTTTAAAAGGCAATGAATAAAAATGACCTTGTTCAATAGACCAAAATAATGTGCTTCCAGCTTATAAAAGAAAAGCTGTAATCATAATGTAAATTTAAACTTCAAGTTACCCCTTAACAAAAAAAAATTCAGAATACAGATATAGCTTTGTTATTAAAGGAACATTAGTCGGATGCATTTTTCTTAATTTTTAGATAACATCCATTATGTTGTGATGACATTTGGCAGTCTGTTTCTTTTCTCACAACTTAAACAATAGCCTACTAGTTTATTTTGAACCAATATGAAGAAGACACAACACGTTTACTCAAACTGGCAGCAAACATCTCAGTGGAACATATTGAAAAGCAGAACCACTAGAATCCTGGGTACCACTGGACTTATCACTCCTGACCTTAACTAGAGAATAAGGCTCTGTGGATAATTACTTCCATAGAAGTCACAGATGGAGAAGTTTTTAAAATTATAATCTAGTCATGTTGAGACTAAAAGTGATATCAATGACTTAAACTTAAAAATGAGATTTATATAGTTCGAAATTATTTAACTCAGTTAGAAGTAGAACCATCATTTCTCTTGAGAGTTGATTGCTTTGCAAAAATGAGTTTCCAAGGAATTACACTGGACAGAGATGTAAGGGGTGAGAGGCAAGGAGGCTTAAAGACATCTTAGACATTAACAGCGTTCTTATGGTCTCAAACAGTTACAGTTACATGCTTAGGAGTGTCTAACATTCCTTACTTTTACTACCTGGATAGAGCCATTAAAGGTGTAGAAAAGTAATAAGAGACACATTTCCTTTAAGGTTCATAGGAAGAGTGGATGAGAACATGAATATAATTAGTGAGTTAAGAGTCTTTCTTGCCCTCCTTTCACTTAATTTGGAAGTATACTTTGAGAAACAGAAAACTAATTCACTCATTATAAGAAGACTCCTGGATATGTGATAATCTAATACAAAATCATTTTACAATTTGTCTATATAACCAGACAGTTATAGCTGATTCCTTCTAGGAAGTAAGGTTTTTCACATGTAATGTCTGTACTGCATCTATAACCATTAAACAAACAACCAGAAACTAAAACAATAGAACAACAACAATGACAAAAACAAAACAAAACAAAACATAAAAACATATCAAGCAGATACAATTTTGTAAAGGAAGTGTACTATAAATATAATTTTAAGATCTTATTTCTCAGAAGCGCTTATTTAAATATGCATAAGCAACCATGTGTGATCCTGGGGTAATGGTTTACAGAGAAGTTAGTTTTTCTGACAGGGAAAAGCCAGCTCTGCCATAGACTATTTTCTGGGTGAGAAGTAGGCCCATAGGAGTCTGTGTCAATTTGAGGGTAGTCCAGGAGTACTGACCACCTACTGGAGGACGGAGAGGTACTCAAGGTAGACCTCTTACAAAGTCAGCCCTAACTAACATGTCTTGACATTTTTAACAAATTCATTGTCTCCTGGTGGTAGTGATTAGCATATATTGTTGGAGTTTTATGATAAATGTGTCATTTCCAGAATTCGTCAAAACATTTATTACAATCCACATGACTGGAGGAGAAAGAAATTGTGTTTTGGATCACTGGGTAGCTTTTTGGACATGATGTGGGTTTTCAGAAAGGGTATGGTATGAGAAAATAAGAAGACATGGGTTCTACTCCTGGACCTGCACTGAAACTGCACTGTGACCTTGTGCTCACTTATAACCCTCCCTGGGCTTCAGTTGTTTCCATCTGGAAAATGAGAGTATTGATCCAAATAACCTGTGAAGTCCTTTCCTGCTCTAAAATTTTATGATTCTAAGGAGAAAGGAATCTGTAGTCACATAGATGGACAAGTTAAATCAGGCAAAAAATAATTCAGGCAGTTAAGTTTTCACTGTTGGCATAGAGCACTTATCCACATGTGTGTGGAATGATTACTTCACTGTAGCAGTAGCAAGCTTAAGCCACAGTTTAAACTCTTTCAATTTATTCTTTCCATGGGGGCATGCAGCATCTCTAAAACCTTTGGCACCCTTCAGAGTGATGAGACTGCATATGAAAAGGAAGAGAACTTACTTTCTTTTATTTTTTTCTTTTCTCAAAGTACAGTGGAAGGCTTTTACTTTTGTTTCTGCTCAGGCACTTGTGTGGTGGGTTCTCTCTTGGTAAAATACAACATTTTTCCAAAAGAAAAAAAAAGGTTTAAAAAGTTGCCTTGTCGTGACAATGATGAGGGTAATGACGTAGAAAATGTGAAGAGGAGAGTGGTATGGTGGTGAAAAGACCACAGAATGGGAATGAGACAGACTGGAATTCAGTTCTTGATTCCCCATCTCAATCATTGTTACACCTTTTGTCTTTCTTCTTTTGTACAACGTTGTCTCTCCCATTCAATGTAATCTAATTAGGCCATAAAATGGGTGGGCTGATTGTGTTCCCTACTCCTACCTCCCCACAAGCCCAAGAATTGGTACCCAGGTCAGGACAATCAGAAAGCACTCTAGGATAATAACTGGAGTTTGGAGCAAGATGCTCTCTCATGCTCCAGGTAGCAAGTTTACAGAGGGTACCTTGCAGCTGGGGGAGCATCTATTTGTAAGTGAAGTGAAGCAGAAATATGGAAACAAACAGAGTTCTGATAACATTTTTTAATGTGTGCTGGAATTTTCCTTTTTTTTCTTTATGGAGTTTGAATTGAGTTTCTATAACTTATAACCTTAAGGGTAATACTAAAAATAGCAAACACTTATATGCTTGCTTATTATGTGCTTGACACTATTCTAAGCATTTTACACATGCTAATCATTTACTCTCTACAAAAACTGTGAGTTGACTCCATCATTATTTGCATTCTATGGAGGGAAAAACAAAGGCATAAAGAAGTCAAATAACATGTTCAAATTCTCACAGCTGGTAAGTGATAATGACCCAGGATTTTAACTGAGACCGTCTAATTCCAAAGCTCATGGTCTTAGCCATTTTTCTATGATGCCTTTTTGAATAACAAGCCAACCAGGAGAACTCTGAACATCACTTTCCTCTGTAAATATGGAGATGATAATTGCTACTTGTAGTCAGGCTGGGCCTTGACCACTAAGCTCATAAAGGAATTACTGGGGAAGAGTTCTCTTTTGAAATTTCTGGAATCAAATTTTCATTTTTCAAACAACCTAGGCTACTCATTCCTCAGATAATCCTTGGTCTTGACCTGACACTTTTCCTCATCGAGGCAGAAATCCTGCTTGAGGACATATCACTTATTTGGGCTCCCAGGAATGGGTGGGTGGCTTGGCGAGTACTGAGTAATTGATAGCTTTTCTAGTTCTCCAAATTTGCTGAAATGATTTCAGAGCCAACCAAAATGCTATTGCTCTTTGCATTACTCCTTCAAATACAGTGTCCTTCCTTAGCTGGTGTATTTTGAAGCCATATGGCTAAGTGGGACACTTTTCCATTCTTTAATATTCAGAGTTTTGACTCAGGTCCTGACTTGAGCTGTATGCCTTGGCACAGGAGTATTTTAATGGTGGGTAACAATAACCTATTCTATTGCTATTCTTGCTGGGTAATTCAAATAATTTGATAAGAAAATTTGTGTGAATGTACTTCGTATGTACCTGCTAGAGTGTGGGCATTACAATAGATTAATGGCTGCCCATTTTTATGTCTTTATTGAATCTAACTTCATTGAGTCGTTATTCAAGTTATACCTATCAAGTTGAAGGTTTAGGTTTTTTTTTTGCATATTCAGGTGGGCTCAATGTGACTCTTGAAATAAAATTTTGAAGCTAGGCTTATTTGATTTACTTATTGTTCTCACTAGTATCTAGAGCTGGCCTTGAATAATTCCTTCCTTCTCTATACAAGAATACCACCTCTCCCATCAAGTAGCAGAGGTTATTTGCCTGCCCTCTGAATCTGGGCTGGTCTTGTGACTGATTTTGATCAGTAGAATGTGACAGAAGTGATGTTCTGGCACTTCTGGAAGCAGACCCACTGAAGTGGACTGGTAGATTCTATTTTTTGATTCTTAGATTCCAGCTGACATACTGTGAGAAGTCTAAGACATATGGAGAGGGCATGTGTAGGAGAATCAAGCCACTGTATTTGATAGCTCCAACTGAGCTCACAGACAATAGGCAAAATAAATTGCCAGCCACGTGTATGAGCGATCTCTGACATTCTAGTAGTCAAGTCCCTAGATGCCTGTGGCTCTAACTGATATCACCTGGAGCACAAAAATCACCCAGCTAAATCCAGTCATCCAACAGAATAATCAGAGATAATAAAATTATAGTTATTTTAAGCTACTAACTTTTAAGCCATAGCAATAGGTACTCGAAATAATCTTCATGTCTCTAACTACCATAATTATATGACTATTTCTACCATTGTTTAAGCTATATGATAGGCCTATGTATAATGGCCTATTTGTCATTGCTAACTCATCAAAGGTGCAAACAGTTCAAACTTTTGGGACTGATGAGCTAATAAAATGAGTGTGTGGTAAAGATTTTCAAAATGTCATGGTTGTGTAATTTATATTTAATTTTCACATTTTCTTATATCCCATGTACAAAATGATGAGTTGGCACTACAGTATTTCTTTTTATATAGTATTGAAAATGTATGTGCTTGTAATAAAAATATTATTTGTTATAATTACTTAAAGTCTTCATTGGATGCCAGTGGATAGTACAGTACTATGAGTCTTTGATCCATGGTGGTGGTTTCACAGGAATAAGTAGTTTCCAGAATCACAGAAATCTTGCTTCTACCCATATTTAACTTGATTCCATATAAGGCACTTATATAGTTCAATTATTACCCTAACATGTAATCTTTATATCGTTCTTTCAAATGGCTTCCAAACTTATTAAGCTAAAGAAATTACATTTGTCCAACATATCTGAATTCATTCTTTTGATATAAACTTTTAATGAGTGCCTATTATGTACTAAGAACGATTAAAAACTAGGAATATAGAGACAAAAGACACCCACGATTTTGAAGTAGCTCATTTGTCTAATATATGAGAGAAAAATAAGCAGTCAATAATTGTGTATCAGTCAGGAATATGCTCAGTTGAAAGTCATAGAAAACTTAACTAATAACAACTTGAAAATTAAGGAATTTGGTCACCTGGCATAAAATATAAGGGAATTTAAGACTGGAATGGCAGCTAAATATTGCCATTAATGATTCAGGGTATTTTTTGTTTTTCTTCTCTGTGAGTTTTGTAGGTAGCTCTCAAGCTTATAGTCTCAAGATGGTTGTTTTGCCTCCCAAAATCAATCTGTTCAGAAGGGAAGAAGTGGGAAAAGGAAACTCTCTTTGGGAACTTCATTCTTCATTTATTAGATAGACTGACATAGCTGCTCTTGGCTACAACAGTGTTTTTAGCTTCTGCTTAGAGAAATACAAGGAAAGGGAGATTGCAATAGCTGTTGGATGAGCCAATCTATACTCCACAACATTCTAGGGTGAACACGGGATGTAGGAGGACATAACTTGGATTTTAAAGGTTAGGAAAGGCTTCCAGACAGAAGTAATACCTGAGCTGAGTCATGAAGTATGAGTTGGACTTGGCCAGTTCAATAGGCAGAAGATACAGGAAATAGCAAGGCAGGGAGGAGTGGGACCTATGTTGGCCATGCCAGACTCAAAGGGTACAAGTTTGCAGTGATAACAGCTAAAGTTGGAGAGACATGTAGGGAACAAAGCAAGCAGGGCCTGAAAACTATGTTAAGGAATTTGGACTTTATTATGCAGGCTACAGTGAAAGCTTTTCAAGCAATGTGTGAAGATGATCAGATTTGTATTTAGAAAGCAGAAAACAAATTGGTAGACAACTGAGACTACAGTCAGAAGACTATTGAACTAATCAAAGAAAGACATAATAAGGACTTGACCTTTGATGGTGGTGTGGAAGGAGAGAAGGGTTCAGATTTTAGACATATTAAGGGAGAGGAATAGACATTTACTTGATACATGATTAATTGTGAAGGTAAAGAAGACTCAAGGTTGATGTCTAGGCTTCTGGCTTAGCCAACTGGGGGTTAATGGAGCCATTTATTGAAGTAGTAAAGATGAGAGGAAGAGCATGCTAGATTATTAATAGGTGGATTTTTGAGACTGGAGCAAGAGGGAACTCCTCGATCCAGACCCAATTGCTAATATAGTGCCTCCGCCTCCAATTTCCACTCTTTCAATCCATTCTCCACCCTGCGGCTTGAATAATCCAATTAAAATGCAAAAAGAACCATGTCCTTTCACTGTTTGATTAGAATCCTTACAGCACTGCCTTTTCTTCTAATGTTAATGGGCACATACTATATGTCTGGCAATGAGCTAAGGGCTTTATGTGCCTAACTTCATTTAATTCTCGTTCTCTGAGATAGATGCTACAACCAACTCCAGAGAAAAGGGGCTCAGAGCGGTAGAGTGACTTTCCAAAAGGTCCTTACCTAGAAAGCACCAGAGCCGGGTTTCAAATTTTTATCTGGTCTGTTTGACTGCAGAGCATATGTCCTTACCCACTGTAGTACATTGTTATTCATGCCTAAATGTATATAATGCTCCATATCCTTCAAAATACTTTTACATACATTATCCACCGCTGCCTTCCTCCTAACAATCATATAAGGTCATTTGGGTAGGTGTTTTCTTAACTGTATAGAGGAGGAAATCAAAGCACTGAGATCCAATTCCTCATTAATTAATAAATCCAACCATCTATTCTATAATTATTTATGGAACAAATACTAATGGAGGTTTTAAGATACAGAGGGTTCAAGTGACTTGCTGAAGGCCTCGTGACTACTTAGTGGTAAAGCAGAGACTAAGTTCTTTGAATTCACAGTTCTATTTTTGATGGGAAGGGAGAAATGCTTCCCAAACTGCTAGGGAACTTAGCAAGGACTTGGCTTTGATTAGGAGCTAAAGAAGATTCAAATTGTCCTCCATTTTATCTTTCCTCTCTGTCTCTTGCCCATTAGCTTCTTAGAAGTTGATTTCTAAAACATAGGCCTAGCATGCAGCAGCTGTGGAAGAACTATCAGATTTGGTGCGTGTGGCTTCATTTAGTAGGTAGAGGAGGAGGAAGTGACAGGGATGTTCATTTCAGCACATTATGAGATTTAAAAAAAAAATGATTATTGCTGTTAAGAATGAGACAGAATTTCTCAGAATGGTTGTAAGCTCCCTACTTCCCTCCTACCACAGAGTCAAGTAGATACCATGCCCCTCTGTGGTTATAGTCGTCCTGAGTAATGAATGTTGCTTCTGCTGCCAGCGATGGGATTAATTTCAAATTAATTCTCTGCTACTGTAAGTCACTTACTCAGATTCAGACTCTGAGGAGGGACCATATGATATGCTAAGTAGATGTAGCATGCACTTCTTCTGGCTACCAGGAAGCTAGGAATGCAAATATCTGCCCCTCCTCCAGAAAAACAAAAAACAAAAAAACAAAAAAAAACAGAAAGGAAGCAGTTGATCTTTAAAGTTCTTGCATATTTAAAAAACTGATCTCATGAGTTTTGGTGCATCATGCTGTCATAGATCCACAAAAGGTACCACTGATGTTAGTGCAGGTGAAGGTATTTTAACTAGTACCATGGCTTTAATGATAACTTTAGTATCAGACTTCTTTTCCTTTCTCATCTTACAAAACATCTCTACCTTATAGCCATTAAAAGTTAAAGATGACATGTGTGGCAAAATGTGGGTGGTGCTGGGTGAAAGCTGTCAACTTCCAACAGTGTTTACAGCATGGCATTACCCTAGTGAGTGTACCAGAATCCTGTTTTCAATTTTACATTTTAAGAAAAACCCTTTTATCCATGCTTCAGAATTTGTCTGACTCATGAAGACTGACTTGTGGTCATTAAACTTATACAAAAAGCCAGAATTCTAATTAATTAAATAAAATGTTCAAGCACACCAGTCATATCAGCCTAATAAAGGCAATCTTTCTCTTGGTTAAAAAACAAAAACACATATAAGAAGCCAAACTATAATCTGAATGTTGTTGTTCAGAGTGTTTGGATAGAGCAAGGTAGTTATATGGTTACCATGATCAATGGCCTTGGACTTTGATTGCCTGATTATAATAGTCAGGACTCTTTTCAGCTGTTACACAATTAAAATGAGCTAAAAGGAGGAGTTCATTAAAAGAGTACTAGAGTACCATATGGAACTCCGGGAAATTCTATGATGAGTTGAGCTTCAGAAACTACTGGAATCGGGACTAGAAAACCTCCAGGACTCTCTTCCTGTTGTCTTTGTTTGCTCCCTCTGAGGGTAGGGATGTTACACCACGTGGTTCTCATCACCAGAGGGTGGCCCTTTCCCATTGGTCTCTCTCAAGAAATCCCACGGGAAAGCCCTGACCAGAGACGGGCTGGAAGCTGATATTTGGACTTACCAGCAGTGGTAGGGGTGGAGTGGTAAACAGGGGCATGAGGCACAGGCTTGTTCCTGGTGATTCCAGTTTTTGTTGGCTGCCATAGGTCTGAGTGCAGCACTGACATTGATAAACTCCATCTCGGCCTCTAGAACTAGAGAGGCCTACTTATGAGCTAGAGGACCTCTTCCCCAGGTTGATGCCTAGAATCAATACCTCTCTTATCTGTCTCACCTCTTGTTTTCTTGAATTTCTTTGAAGGCCAATTCTGTTCTGATAGATTGTTCTTTCCTTATGTTCTTTATTCAATTACAGCCTTAAGCTTTCATCTAAGAGGAGGATTTATGTTGATTTTCATATCTTTTTTCTCAAATGACTATCTTATTTCAAATTTGATGAACTATATCACTTAAAGATTGTTGTCCAGTTCTTCAGATTTAAAAAAAGTATGTGTGTGTTGGGGGAGCAATCACAAAAAGTTTATAAGTAACTGAAAGTCATGTTTCAGTATTATAAAAGTTTCCGTTCTGTTGATCCACAATGCCTTTTCAAAAAGATAACTGAATATTTTAATTTCTACTTGAGTTACTTTAAGTTCTCATAAATCTCTGTCTCTTTATACCTAATTTTATTTTTATTGCTTTATTCAGTCAATCAATATTTTTCATTACCTACCTTATAACAGACTCCCTGCTGAGAGGTGATAATAAAGAGAGAGAAGGGCCCGAACATGTGTAGAAAGGGTTTCTGACTGCTTTAGGTGAATAAAGAGATGCCCAAAGCTGACTTGCAAGGTCGGCCTGCCCAAAGCAATACTCTGATATTTGACTGATAATCTTATCATTTGAGTCATAACTTTAGGTGAGAATAAGGCAGGAAAACTAGTTCATTGTCATCTATTAACACTTAAATGTCTTAAGATTGTAGAAAATTTCCATTATATTTCCCATTTTAAGATTATTGAATGTTTTTATATAAACACTACTCAAACACCCATCTATCTACTCATTACCTGGTTATAATGTAAGTTAATATTTTTACTAAATTTGCTTCACATTTTTTGGAGAAATGATTTATCATGACTTTTGTAAGCATCCAATATCTACCCTATTGATGGACATTAGCTTCCAAATTTTCACTCTTATACATAAGGTTGCAGTGAGTATCCTCCTACATATCACCTTTAGTATATATGCAAGGGTTTCTTTACACTCAGAAATAAAATGGCTGGGTATTAAGATGTGTGCAACTTCAATTTGGCAAGATATTGCTACCAGTAATGGTAGCAGTAATGAGTATGGATATACCCATTCTTTCATATCCTTATAAATATTATAGAGATTTAAAATTTTTATCTATCTAATTGATTTAAAGTGGTACCTCATTGACAATATTTTACTTTGCCCTTTACTAAGTACTGAATTTAAGACTAAATTTTACGCCTGAATGTATCTTAAAATATTTATTAACTATCTGATTTCTTCTACTGTGAATTGACTGTTTATAGGCTTTGTCCATTTTTCCATAGGATTTTGTCTTTTATTGATTTGTAAGAATGTTTTATCTTGGGTACTAATCTTGTTTTGATTAATTTTATGGTATCTTCTACTCTATGGCTTCTCTTATAACTGTTTATGGTGTCTTTTGATCAATAAAAGTTTTAAACATGGATGGACCTCAAGATAATCATGTAAGCGAACTAAGCCAGACAGAAAAAGTCAAAAATCACATGATATCACTTATATGTGGGTTATAAACCTAAAAGGGGTGGGAGGGAAGGTAGATGGGGTAAAAGGGGTCAAATATGTGGTGACAGAAAGAAATCTAACTACAGGAGGTGAACACACAATGTAAATAGATAGATAGAGATATAGATATATGTCTTACTGTTTAAATGTATCTCTAAAACTTATAGGATTTCATTAACCAATGTCACCATAAAAATTAATTAACTTAAATAAATAAATAAGATTTAACTGATAATTTAATTAAGACCTATATTATAAAATGTCAGACTGTAAATTTTTAGAAATTATATATGTATGTATATACACATACACACATATATGTATTTGTAGCATTTATTGAGTCATCCATCTATAAACAATGGAGTTATTTTATATCCTTCTACAAATTTTATAATTTTCTCCATAAATATCTTATAAATCTTCTTAGATGTATTCCCGTAGGAACCTTAGAGATTTTATTGCAATTATAAATGGAATTTTTTCCACTTTAATTATGCTATCTAATTTCTTGTTACTGGTATATGGATATACTATTTTTGTATACTGATCTTGTATCCAACAACCTTCTGAAACTTGCCTGTTTTTATGATTTGAAGAGTCTTTTGGAGTTTTTAATGTAGACAAATCTTATCATCTGTGGAAGATGAAACTTTTGTTTCTTCCATTCTAATTATATAGTTATGCTTCTTTTTCACGTTTTATTGCATTTGCTAGAATCTGCAGTACATCATTGAATAGAAATGCTGATAGAAGACTTCTCTGACTGGGAATGTTTCTGGAGGAATTTTCATCAGTTTAGTTTCGATTCTTATTTACTGTTTTCTTCTCATAGTAATGTTCCCCTTTTCTATACATTTTAAGTGTGTTGAATTTTCCTGGACTAGCAGCAGTCAGGTAATTCTATGGAGGGGGAATGAGAGATTTGGAGAGTTTCCTTAATATCTTAGTTAAAGAGTGCCCTCTTCAGTTAGAACAGTGAAGTGGACTTTATTTCGTTAATGGAATCTTTTTTGGAAAAGTGGTGGTTCTAGGTAGGACCCTTAATTTCTGGGCTTGATTTCTTATTTTTCTTTACTTTGCTAGTTGCCCCCCGACTTTCCTAGAGGCAGTGCCTTACCAAGAGGGCCACTGTGGTCTTACATACTTTCCAAGCCTCTTTCTTGGAAAGCCAATTTCAAATCCTCTGGTCTTTGACTTGTTCTCAGATGTTCCTCACCAGGGAATGATGCTCTCTTTCTGGGTCCATGTCCTATGTGTTTCATCCCCACTAGTGACTTGCTGCTATCTCCTCTCTCCCATGTAATCCCCACTCAATTTTATTCCAGCTTGGGCTCTGAATCTGGTTCTACTGATTCTGGATTGTTCTCCTACCTACATGAAAACAAGTGTGTAGTCTTCTATAGCCCCTATTATTCTCTATGCATGGGCTATTATGTGATTTTATTTGCTTTGCTGTTTGTCTGTGTGGTTTTGGTGGATGTATGTAGAAATTTGGATTTAAGGAACTAAAGGATCTAGGAATGTTTTACAATTTTTCTCCATGACTGTAGAATTGTCCTTCTGTCTATGACTGGATTTCTATCTTTATGATTTTGTTGTTTTTTGACTTACATATTCCATATGTTGTTAGGTTTCTTGGCCTAGGATTTTTATATTTTCTTGGTGACTTGTTCCTTTAATGGTATGATTAGTAAATTCTTGTAACAATTTTTTACTCAAAGTCAATTATACATGATATTAATAAAAGAACACTAACTTGCTTTTGGTTAATATTTTTGAGATATATCTTTTTATATCCTTTTGCTTTTAAACTTTATTTGAAAATAATTTTATTTTAGGTATAAAAGCATAGAGTTGGACTATATATACAATTTGATTTTCAATTTAACTCTGAGAAAATACCTTCACTGATGAGTTTAAGCCCTTTACTTTCTTTGTGATTACACAAAGATATTTAATTTTATTTTTATGATTTTAATTTGTCTAGTGAGCATAAATGATTTTCTTTCCTTTTCTTTCTCTTTCCCTGATTTCTATTAAGTTGGTTTTTTGTTTGAAAAAAATTTATTTGCTGGTTTGAAAGTTACAGTTATAATATTTGTTCTCTTAATTGTCAGTTTTCAAACTTTAGTGTGCATCAAAATCACCTAAAGTCCTTGTTAAAAACACATTGCTGGACCCCACCCTCAGAGTTTCTAATTCAGTAGATTTGGGGTGGGACGCATGTACAGTAGTACAGTCATGCACTGCTTAATGACACTCTGGGAAACATTTTGTCATTGTGTGAACATGGTAGAATTTTCTTACATATACCTAAATGGTATAGCCAACTACACACCTAGGCTATATGGTATAGCCTACTGCTTCTAGGCAAACCTGTTGCTGTACAAAATAACATGAGATTAAATCAAGCACAAGAGACAATGACACAACCCAGAGAAATGGTAAACATGACATATGAGTCTGCTGCTAGCATTAGCATGGCATACAGTTAGTTACACGACAAACTTTTTTTTTTTTTAGTAGAAAGAGTATACTCCTAAATAGTGATAAAAAGTATAGCAAATACATAAATTAGTAACATAGTTTTTTATTATCATTACCAAGTATTATGTACTATACATAATCTTATGTGCTATACTCTTATACGACCACTAGTACAGTAGGTTTGTTTATACCAACATTACCACAAAAACATGAGTAATGCACTGCACAACATTACAACGACTACTATGCCACTAGGCAATAGGAAATTTTCAGCTCCATTATAGTCGTATGAAACCAGTTGTATATTTATTTGGTCCACTGTTGACTGAAACACCTTAAATGCGGTATATGACTTTATTTGCATTTCTAACAAGTTCCCGGGTAATGCTAATGCTGGTACTCTGGAAACCACACCTTGAAAACTTCTCAGGAATTGGTTACTACCAGGGAAATAGTAGCACCTGTATCCAAATAACCATTATGAGCTGAACTTTCTTGTCTTTTTGGAGTTCTTTTACTTGTTGAATTCTCTTATGCTCCCACCAGCTCAGCTATTATTAAAATATTTAAATTTCCTTGTAACCAATATTTTTAGTTGTTGGCCTTGGAAACTCCCAGAGGAGTTTCTTTGATTATCTTGTCAAAGAAACACTGCCAGGAACAGAATTAGGGCTTTAATTTCTCACAGGAGAATAATCCCCTCCCCCACCCCCAACCCGAGTTCCAAACACAGAAACTTTCTTTTAAGTTCCACTGAATTGGTAACTGGAATTTTTCCGGTCTCTTTTTTATGGAGATGCAGCTTTTACCGACTCCTCACTGCAAGTAGGAGTTTAGCTCTGTGCCTTTGGTGAACCCATTCAAGACTGTTTTCTGCCCTTGATATGCAGTCCAAACTTCAACCCTTATCCATGGGACATCAGCTTATGGCTTCCCATTTAATGAGTATACTCTTCATTTCTAGCACTTCAGGGTTTCCCTTTTGAACCTGGTTCTGCCTGTACACATTGCAGAGGGAGCATGTATTTCATCCAGCATTTCTGTGTGCTTAATGAGGTGGAAGAAGCTATGCTATCTCAGGCCTCCTGGTTGTTTTCTATTGTCTTTTTAATTGTCATCTAGCAGAGAACATGGGGCATAGGATCAAAAAGTTTTGAGAGGCAGAATGTGGGTAGTAAATAGAATCCATAAAGTCTGGAATGGACCTGAGCTCAGGGACTCGGGCTGGTAGCATACCATTAGCAGAGGCGAGTAGTAGATGGTGCTGAGTTGGCAGTATTGAAGGAAGGGCACTCAGCTAGCAGAAGTTAACACGATAAACAAGGCCTGGGGCAGTTGTGGGTTTTAAATTTTTTATTTCACACAAAATGTTATTTATTTCACATAGAATATATACCACTAAAATTTTTAAATATGTTTTCTTTCGGAGTCATTCTTTTCTCAAACGTCGACTTATCCATCCCTCTTAGGTGTGCATTGACAACATATGCTGAAAACTACACTCCACCGTATGATTATCAGCCACTTGTGAGTATAAGAGGACTGAAAAGCCATATTCTAATACTTATTTATGTACTTAAAATGATTCTTTATATCTAGTGTAAATAGTCAAGCTTGGGAAGAAAGGACAGATTGCTGAGATTTATGATGTTTTTATATTTATTTAGAGGTATAGCTATTTGGAGTCAATAGAGTGTTTTATGGTTATGATTTATTTTAGGATTTTTATAGATTTCAGGGAGAAAATATTGCAATGTCCAAAATATATTAGCTACTTTGTTCTTCATCTTGTTTTATTATCCCTATCCCTGAATTCAATTTATCTGAAATAAGAACCTACCTTTCTATTTATTTGTATTGCGTTAACACATAAAAGTGGCTTAATTTATCTCTGGGAAATGTGTATGTTGATAAAATATGTCCAGTTTACAACTTTAATATACTTTTACTTAAAAAATTAAACAACAGAAACAAAACAAGGGTGTGTCCTATTAGCCTTGTTCTGGAAGACTTAACCAGTGCAATTGGTAAGAGATTTGATCATTGACAAAGAGAAGAAAACAAGTTATCTTTATTTTCAGATAATATGATTATCTTCTTAGGAGAACCAATGTATTAAACTGAGAAGTAGAATAGAATAAGACCATTTAGTAAGGTGGGTAAATACAAAATAAGCATATCAAAGATAGTATCTTTCCTTCATATCATCACTAATGGTTAGTAAACTATAAAAGAAAAAGCATAAAAATTACTATAGCAACACAGATTTAAAATACTTTAATGAGGAAAAATCTAGATCAATAAAGACCAATATATAAGATATGGCAGTTTGTCTCCAAAGACAGGGGACCTTCCTATTTGCACAGGCCACTTTCCCAGCATGATGTGAATGTTTCTTTTCCTTTTGAATCTGGCCTGTCAGGTCCTCAATTTGATCAACAGAATATGGGAAAAGTGACCCTGTGCCAGATCTAGGTCTAGCTTTTAAAAAGACTATTTTTGACTTTTGGGGCCCTGAGACACCATGTAAGAAATCCAGGCTACCATGCTAGAAGGAGAGACCATGAGGAGAAACATTGCTGAGCTTGATTTATGAGTGAGGAAGGCATCTTGGACATCTAGCCTAGCTGAGCCTGGACTCCAACTGCAGCTGCCATCTGACTGACAGATTCCAAAACAAAGATAATAATTTGTTTTTCGTAACCATTTTTTAAAAAATATACACCCAAGAGATAAATGGGACAGAAATATCAAATAAAAAGGAATAATTTAATAAATTGAATTTATAAATTTAATACTCAGTGGGATAAAGATGGGGTAAGATGGGTTCTTTTTTACATATATATATTTTTATATTTTTTAATTATAATTGACATTCAATATTATACTTGTTTCAGGTGAAGAGCATAGTGGCTAGACAATTTATGAAGTGACACCACCCCCGCCATTAAGTACAGTACCCACCTGGCACCATACATAATTATTATAACATTATTGACTATATTCTCTATGGTGTACTTTAAATTCCTAAGACTATTTTGTAACTGCCAATTTGTACTTCTCAATCTCTTCAACTTTTTCTCTCAGCCCCTGCAACCCTTCATGAGATGGGTTCTTTTACCTATTGCCAGGCAAATTATTAATTGTTTTAATTTTCCTGGAAAGGAATTTGGCAGTGTATATCAAGATATTATTTGATTTAATAATTCTCCTTCTAAAAAATTTCCTCAAAGAAAAATAATTTAAACTAGGGATAAAATTTCTATCCAAAGATACTCATCACAGGATTATTTATAATGGCAAAAGTCAGAAAATACCTAATGTTTTACTCTTAAGAATAGTCCTAATTAAATATGTTATAATAATATGATGCAATATTTTGCAGCTTTTGTGATGTTCACAAGTAGTTCTTAGCATCATGATAAATCTTCGTTTAAGGTTACGAAAAACATTAAAATACAAAATAGAACATATGTTTTATCTAAAAATATAAAAAATATAGAAGAAAAATCCTGAAGAAACTGTCAAAATGCTAGTGAAGCTGGCCATTGAAATAGTGGGATTATAGTTGATTTTCTTCATCTTTACATTTTTGGTCATGGTCATTTATAAAGCTATATAACCAGAAAACAACACAAAGGAACAAATATATTATTTTCAAATGCAATTCAGACCCATTTTCTTATGTGCACGGAATTTGGCTCCAACTCTGAACAAAAGGAAATTGAAGACATATAATTAAAAACTCACAAAATTTGAAGGACTAATTTCCCCATAGGCAGAAATATAAAGAAAGTGGGATGTATTCTCAGAGTGTATAAATCTTTAGCCATTGTGTTATATGTTTATGGTTTTAATTTTTTCAGCATTATTTCTAATATTTCTCCATTGCTTCTTTTTACATTAACAGCACAGCCTGCCATGGCAGTTGCTTGGCTTTATTTAAAGTTTTCTTCATTCACTTCCAACTTCCATACCAAAGTAATTGATTTTGAGACATGTTTTTATCACTGCTTTCCAGCACTCCTATTTAATGAATGCTTGCATTGTATCTTTATAAGATACAAACATTATTTTAAATTATAAGTGGATGGGAACGTAAACAAGTGTATATGTCATAAAATATTAACAAATCAAGGAGGATTTTTTTTTTTTACTTGCTAGATACTACATGATATGATCTTAGCATAAATAGTTCACCACTCATTCAGGCTACCACTTTTGCAATAATGCAATCCTTGATGAAACCTTAAAATATTTGGATTCATATTATTGCAAATTTGGTGCATGACTTGAGACTTTGTTAATTGTTATGATGTCTCTTATATATGCTTTATTCATATTTTCATTAGATGGGACAGCATTATAGGAAGTTTAAAGGGAGTACAAGTTATCGCACCAGGGCTCTAGATGTAAGTAAGGAAATACAGAGTATTAGAAAGCTATAAAATTGTTTCCAAGGAGAGAAATGAAACAATTGCAAACTACTTCTTCAGAGCTCCATGTCTTCCTCTGGGTGCTTATTATACCTCACTCCAATTTCAGTGAAAGATACTTTCTTTTAAAAGCTTCCCTATCTTTCTCCCAAAGAATCAAAATAAAGGAAAAATTGCAGAGAAGGCAAATTAGAGGACTGGTCCAAGGTTGGTTGTATGTAGGGTACATGAGCCTTTAGGACAGGGGACAAGTAAGTTGAGGATAATGGTAGAAAGTTCACTGAACACACTCAGGGTGAGTAAGGAAAAGAATTAGTTCAAGCAGGGACTAGCAAACTCAGGAAGTCTAAGGGCCAAGGGAATGAAAATGTTGAGAAAAAAAGAACAGAAAGCATAGTAGTAGTGAAGGAGTGAGAGAGCTACAAGAATTAGAGGTAATGAGCAAAGGGGATTTATTGGAATTTTAAAAGTAGAACAATTCTGAGGAATGACAGAGTCCAGGATGGAGCCATTAGAGTGAATATATACAGTGGAACAAAAGTCATTGACCTGAGACGGTAAGACAGAGTGTAGGCTACCTTCTAACATGGGTGTTGAGAATCAGTCTACAAGACAGCAGGAAGAAAGGGTGGGGCCAAGCCCTCACTGAACTTTGAGGAGCATTTTGAAGGTTAATGGCTCTTCCCAGCCATGCGCCTGCCATTTGGATACA
Organism: Rousettus aegyptiacus; assembly: GCF_014176215.1. Lineage (NCBI taxonomy): Eukaryota > Metazoa > Chordata > Mammalia > Chiroptera > Pteropodidae > Rousettus > Rousettus aegyptiacus. Next base: position 44,770,193 of record NW_023416306.1, on the reverse strand, counting down.
TCCAGTTGGTCAGTATCATGTGTGAAGTACCATTTTGTTTTCCTAAAGAGAGCTGCCTATTGAATTATCTTTACAGGCATAAGAGTATCTTTAAATAAGAAAAAAAAAATGTTTTGCATACCCAAGTTCATCCATGGATAGAAAGATGAGAAAGTTTTTAAAAGAGAATTATGTTTTATAGTTGGCATGCATTCCAAATTGACCACATGGAGTCCATACAGTGTTTCATAGTAGGTAAGAAAAGAAGCTGCATCTGTTTAAGAATTATTCCCAGTAACAGCTTGGCCTATCCTGCCACCGGGCCTTTATGTACCAGAATAGGTATAGCATTGTTAAAATATTGATATTTCTGTATTAAGTAGATATTAGCTATGGCCTTGAATCCCTCAGAATCCTGCCACCTGAGCAGCCCCAGCTCCTCCTCTAGACTCTGTGGACCCAGGACTGTATGGTGACTTTCCCAGGCCCTAAGCACTTTTGCCTTTGTGGGCTCCTTCTTCCATTAAAAAAACAAACAAACAAGCAAAACAACAGCAACAAAAACAAAAGAAAACTAAACAATGTTTTACAACCGCATTGATATAAAGACAAATATAACCCAAACCAGATTATATTCAGTTTTTGATTTAAAAGATTATTAAAGAAATACATTTTTAAACTATATTTCCCATTGGTATTTTATAAAGATTACCCATCTTTTCTCCTTCCTTTCCTATTTTTGACTATGCTATTTTATTTTATGGCCATGTTATGTGACTGTGTTAATGTTAACATCTTGAAATTACCAATAACCAAATGAGTGTTATTACACGAAACTAAAGCATACAATACTCATTTGGGGGGGGGCGGTAATACTGTCAGACTTCTATACCCTATTTTAAGCAAAATTTTCTGTATGGTAGGTGCCATTGGTTTCTGCTGTGAGATGTTTATGGCTGTTATATTACCAGCATCATTTCTTGGCTTAGCTATGAGATTCTATCACTTAATAAAATTGTTTTTTTTTTTTCAAAATGGCACCTGCATTGTTATTGTATTAAAATATACATAATAAACAATACTATTTTAACCCTTTTTTAGTGTACAATTTAGTGGTATAAGTATATTCATATTGTTGTTATATTAATTTTTTAAATTCTGATTATAAAAGAAATGAAAACATTTTTGTCAGTCCCCAAAAGTACTGCGGGCCTTAGGCAGTGGGCTTTCCTGTGCCTCATGGCTGAGTGGGCCCAGACTGAACCCTCTGGAATTTTAACACCTGACTGGCCAGGGGCTTCTAGAATTTGCTCAATTGAGTTGGCTGGTGCTTCACTGGTTAATAAGTACTTTGTATTGTACCAGACCAAAATCCATCTTAGCCGTGAGTTAGAGGTGGGCAACATCATTAAGAGCCCTTTGTTGTCCAGTTATGCTCATTCACATGAAAGAAACTCCCCAAAGCCTGGAATTACCCTTAATTTTATGCCTCCTAAGAAGGGATGTCTACTGGGGCCTTTAAAAAGAAGGTGAAAGAAATACTGATTGCTGAGAAACACTAAAATTTGGGACAGAAAGTAAATCTAGAACAGGGTGGGGGTTCTGTGGGAAGCATCACTTGTGTCAATTAAATTAGCTTTCAGTTCCCACTTCTGCAATTTCAATTTCATTCCAATATAGACAGCCCTTTTGTGTGTGTTCTTTTCTTTTTCAGTCTAGAATAATGTGTAGTTTTGACAAACTTCTACCCAGAAAATTAAGGCTGATCTTTAACTAGGTAGTGTTCTGGGTTCCATGATGTATTTACATGACTTTTATTTTAGTTCTACTTGTCTTTGACTGTATTTTAGTGTATCTGTTGTTTAGTTCTCTAGTTCTCTACTTTTTGTCCTTGGTAATGTTCTGACTCAATATCTGCTAACAAAAGAATAATGACCATTTATTGAAAATACTTGTCCCTCTTATTATGTATTATTAACTGAAACAAATGAGAGAGAGTTTTAGAGTCTTCTGCAAATGAAGTAGTGGTGTGGGATGAAATTGGAAAAGAGAGACGGGGTCATGTGGTTTCACCTAATATCTTTTGGTTGATGTCAGTGTATCCCCAAATGCTGCTGCTAGTTAACATGGAAATAGCCTTCTATTACTTGGGTTCAGAAGACCATGATGGCCTTCCTGAACTGAAATTCTATCCCTGAAAGATCTCAATACACGTCGTACATATGTATGCTGACCTTGTACATATATATGTAGGGTTGATTTTGTAGCATTTAGGCAAACAGTTCTCATTCTGAGTCTCCTGCCATTCTGCCAGCGCCAAGGAACCATACTTCCTAGGCCCCAGCTTTAACATCAGGATCTACTGGCTGTTGCTTATATAGTTACACAGCTTCTCCAGTTAATTGGGATACAATGGAATTTGCCCAATTGATTACCCTCAATAACCCAAGGTTTCTCAAAGAAGGGGGAGTTCTGCCTCAATATCTGTAACATAGAAATCCTGCCTGAGATTCCAGTCTTACATTCATGTGAGCCAGTTCCTTAAAAATCTTGGTTTCTCTGATATTTTTTCTCTTTCTTTCTCTCTCTCTGGAGAGACTTCACTGATATAGACAGAAAGATATTCATGAGCTCTGGCTCTCAAATTCTACTATTTGATCTGATTCTCTTTTATTGATCATGTGCCATCCTAACAGTCATTTATTTATGACCAAGTAATCTTTTCGATTAAGGACTTTGGCAGGCATTTAATTCAAACCTACTTAAAAATTAGGAAATAAATATTATAACTTCTGCTCATCTGGTATAATACCAGTGATTGAGAAATTGTGGGTCTCTATTCTCAAGAAACTCAGATTCTTAAGTATTTTTAGTATTGTCTTTAGTAGAAAGAACATATTTTTTTTCTGAAATTATACTTTCATCTTATATTACCTTCTGAAGATAAGTTATCATGATCTCCTTTTTGTTCCTAGGTTAAGTCATACAGCTTAGTTCTACTTCAGGGAACTTGAGATTGTGGGAGATTTCATTTTCTTCTTTTGGATTACATTTAATTTCTACAGTGAACATATTTGACTTTTGTAATGGAGAAAAATTAAAGAATTTTAAAATCGAGAACCTTAACTCTCAAGTTTATACTTGAGATGTCTATCTTTTGTGGTTCCCAGGGTTGAAAAAGGAGATTTGGCTGTGGGGGAAGTGTTCTTTCCCTCCCACAGCACACTACACTGCATGTGTGCTCAGGAGACAGCCTTATTAGGGTAATACAGGTCTTCAGTTAAGTGCATATAAGTGCTAAAGAATTTTATGTATGATGTATACTGAAAATAATGAAACAAAATAGCACAGCAATCTACTTTTATGTCTACTTTCATTTTATCCAATGTGACATTCACATTAATAACCTTGCTGCCTAAAATACCCTTTTAAGAGGAAATGGAGTACCCAAAGAACGTGCTTATACAGGCATGCTACGGTAGAATGGTCTTTGCTGTATGAATGCCAGGTGGCTAATAGCTATCCAGTGGACACAAGGTTAGTTCTCAGAGACTGATTTGGCCAGGAAACATAACCCATTATGCATTTTTATGGCTGATCTGGATGAGGGAATTAAACTATGCTTTCAAATTATCTTACAATATTAAATTAGGCAGTTACTGATGTTCCAGAAGGCAGGCCGAAACCTGAAAATGACCTTGAAAAATAAAACTATCAAAAATAAAAGGTCCTAAGAAAAAGGATGAAATCAAATATGAATAACCATAGAACAGTTTCCCGGATGAATGGGAAAAACTGGTGAGGACTGGGTATACGGTTGACTAAAAAACAGCAATATCATTTTATTCTGTAAAAAAGTTCAGGAGATAATGGTGTTAGAGTAAGAATATAACACTCAAGAGATAGTAGGGATAAAGTGGGGAGGGGATGGTGATCTAAGAGTAGGATACATTGATATATTTTACTGATTTAAGTGGTAAAACCATATTGTTTATCCTTCATACTAAAGGAAGGTTGATTGGGGGCCCCATTCACAAAGAGGACCCTCCTGTAACATCCTAACCTTCCTTTCTATGACATGTGAAAAGGAGAAAGAAGAGGAAGATCTTCCCTAAAGCGATTCTTCTACTGCATCTTTAAGAGGTCCTGCTCCTACCGGGCCTGTTGCCCTCAGTCTTCCTTTACCTGACACTCTCCATTTTTCCATCTTTTATCAGGATGTTTCAACTCTTCCTTGAAACAGCACCCTCAAAGATGATGAGAGATTGATTCTTACTGTTGGTTGTGTTTTGTCAGGTCTTGCCCTCTATGATGTTTTTTTGGAAGTGAGTAGTTGTCCACCACCATGCATTCTTTTTCATCCCTCTCTTTACAGAATCTATGACATTGCAGCATTCTCTCCATCACCCTTCTTTGTTCTTCATTGTTTCCTTATGGATCCACCCACAGGTATCCCTAAGATATGGGCCCCAGAACCCTACTTTTCTCATTTTACACAATCTCCCAAAATTCATCTACTCCCATGGCTCCCCAACCATCGCTTTCTTGGGGGAATATATTTTTATCTACTTTCAAACTTACAGGAAATTTGCAAGAATAGCACAAGGAGCGCCCATATAATCTTTAACCAGAGTCACTAATTGTTGACTACTTGAGAGTAGGCTGGAGACATTGGACCCTATTACTTCTATGTGTATTTTCTAAGAACATGGACTAGTAGCTATCGTAAAGTTTTCAACCTCAGGAAAATTGATACAGTTTAATTATGTAATGCGCAGCCCATATTTCCATATTCCAATATAATTAATGGTCCTAGTAATGTTCTTTATAGCTACCGTTCCCAGCCAGTGATCACTGCTATGCTTATGGCACTGACCTCTCTCCAAGCCATCTGTCCCATAGTACTACCTTCCAAATAAACATTTGTATTGATGTCATCTCTTATTCGTTGTAATGGTGTTCAAACTCTCTCAGCCATCCAGGTTGGAACACCTTTGGTTCTTTCTCACTGTTAGCTAGGTAAATCCTCTAAGTTCTTCCTGTGAAATGCCTTCACCAGTGTGGCCCTGCATAAGCCGTTGTTTGCTGATGCCCACCCATTCCATACCTCAGACAAAGCCTTCCGGTTACCCTCCTCTACCAGAAGGACTCAGAAAAAGTTTGCGGTGATTGTCCTATCTTAATGGAACTTGGTCAGAACTCAGGGTCTGTGTCACACCAGAATAGTGAACTAGCCCAAAGCAACATGATTAAATTGATGTTGAATATTAGCCATTATACCCATCCTCTGAAAAAGCTGCTTTTTGTCTCCATGGACATGCCTATTTTGGACATTTCATACAAGGAATCATACAATGTGTGGTGTTTTGGTTTAGCTTCTTTTACTTAGCATAATGTTTTCAAGGTTCATCTACGATATAGCCTCTATCTGTTATTTTATTCCTTTTATTGCCCAGTGACATTTCATCGTGTAGACAGACTGCATTTTGTTTATCCACCAGTTGATGACATGTTAGTTGTTGAGATCCAATTCTAATCACAGTTCCTGAATCCATTCTTTTCTCCTTCAGTCTTTATAGTACCTTCTGCTGCCAGAATCCTTTTCCTAAAACATCACATTTAATCTTGTCACTCACCTCATCAAGATGAATCGTTTTCTCTGCCTAGGAGCTGCTAAAAGAACAAACTGACCTTGCATTTGAAACTCTTTTCACTTCAATCACAGCTGCAGTAGAAATTAACAAATCCTGCTTTTCTCTGAGAGGGAAGTCTGGACCATTGATGCTCAAATGTCATTTAAAGGACTTCTACCTGACCAAAACAAACAGACAGACAAACAAATAAACAAACCCAAAGAAATATACCCCAATGACAAATATACCCCAAATTATATGGAAACTGACATGGATATTATGTAGTTTTAGATTTTTTTGTGTATATTCTTTTTCATCTCTTAATTATTAAGATGTTCATGAGGGTCCTGGAGGGATAATAAATCTTATAGTTAGTTGGTTAATTTTAAGTCCTGGATGAGTCACTTAATATTGTTATTCTTTAAATTCTCTCCTTTTAAAATTTTAAGCAAATCATCTTTTCTTATATAGAAAGTGGAAGTAGTAATTATTTTCAATAAAGCCAACCTAAGATTAGAACTATATTTTGGCATTCTTTCATTGTTCTGTAGTTTTAGTGATTTAATATCAATATTATCCTAGCACTTTAAAATTAATACCAATTTAAGGCAGAAATTAGATAATTAGTTCAATGGCTTTATGTTCCTTATCTACCATTACCCTTGAAATAATCTGAAAGAATCAGTATTTCCTTTGGGAAGTCAATGATAGTGGCTTCCTTCATTACAATAGAAGCTTTAATGAAGTGATCTCAGAATAAATACGTTAAACATTATACTGGGTTATGCTGAGGTAAATTTCTCGTGGGAATGAATCTTTGAGCTTGGTATTTACTGGCAAGTGTGACTCATTAGTAATTATTAAAGCTATACAAAGCTGTTGTCCTTTAGAATGATTATAACATATTGTTTTAAAAAGTGTTGAATGGTAGATAAATTGTAATTGTTTGGGTCTTATATAGATGATCATAAAATTTCAATTGTTCTTTATGCTGTATATTTATGTAGAACAATTTTAAATGTATAATAATTTATTTTTTTAGTTTTATAAATAAAACGACCATGAAAAGTTTCTTTCTTCAGAATTATAAGTACTTATAAATGCAATAGCCTTTTTTTTTTCATCGAGGCATTTGTAATTTGAGAGGTTAAAATAATCAATTGTTTGAAAATTAATCTTTGATCATAATAAGATTAACACATTGAAGTTCAAACTTTAGAAATCATTCCTTTTTACATATTTCAGTCATTCAATATCATTTCTCTTTCTCCTTCTTATAGGGTTATCCTTGTCAAGATGATTATTCAATAGTCCACAGAAAGTGCCGTTCTCAGTTCACAGATCTAAATGGTTCCAAGAGATTTGGTATCAACACTTGGCATGATGAGAGTGGAATCTATGCTAATTCATATGTAAAACAAAAACTCTTCCCATTAACTGGTGGTCCTATAGTCCCATTTAAAAAATAATGTATGAAATCAGATTTTCTAACGAATGAAAAAATGAGGAATTTAACAGTTATGAATTTCTATCCTAATAAATGCAGTAGAAATATTACTATAGTAGGTTTCTTTAAAAACAAAATTTTATATTCTAGACCACTGTGTACATCCTTCTTTTCGTAAGCTACTCTGGTATTTTCCAAAGTTTAGTATGTGTACCACTGAGAGAATATAACATAATTGTAACTAGTACTTGGTGGAATTGTATTTTATTTTATTTTATTTATGGACTCTATTTATTTGATTTTTTTTTTTTTAGAAAAAATGAATAAAGATAACACAACCAAGCTTATGATTGCTTAGAGTATGGCTAATTTAAAAAACATGAACTAACTTAAATTCCACTTTTAAGTGAATAAAAATATGGGTGGTATTCAGATTGACATGAAATTCCAATAGTGGAAGTTTGGGTAACACCAGTACTATAATAATAATGAGTCTCTGTATGTGTGTGTGTGTGTGTGTGTGTGTATTGGGAGGAGAGTCTGTTTAGAAACTTTGATTTATCCAGCACCCAAGAACTAACACTCATTAACATATCTAGAGTGGACAGCTGTTTGAAGTCTGCAAATCAGGATTTCAAGTTACTCATCATTTTTAAAATTTCTGTAAGGAAAACATCTGAATTGGCATATCATTACTTTTGAAGAATGCCTGGTACCTGGAAAATAAAATAAAATTCACCTCTTTGGCAGTAATTCTATATTGTCACAATGACTAATATCACATTTTGCATAAATGACCTAGGACTGCCTTGAGGTAGTCAACTTAGAAATTAATTTTGGTTTGGTTAGAAGGAGAATGTATAAGAGAGATTTTATTTAAATTAGTCTAATAAAATGGTGCATTGAAATAAAGATTACAGCAGGGGTTTGCCTCGTTCCAAGTATTCAGTTGCCATCTATGAGTCAACAAATGTTGGACCAAATGAACCCTGCAACATTTCTCTGAAACCTAGTTCTTTAGGTGTAAGTATTTTGTATTGATTTGGATTCCTTTAGAATGATTCATTTCACCAGTGTCAAAGACAATTTGAACAAGAAAAACTGGAACTCAGATCTATTCTTTGGAGAATGTCTTCTTTAGGAAGTGACCACATTGCCTCCTGATGGGTCCACATGTATACTTAATAGGATTTCACTGAGACACCAAAATAACACTGTTTCTTGTGTTTATAAAATTAGCTTTTTCTTCTCTCTCTCTCTCTCTCTCTCTCTCTTTCTCGCTCTCTCTCTCTCTCTCTCTCTCTCGTAAATATATGTATTAGTAAATATATGTATATTATTTAATATTTTTCTTTCAGCCTTTTGGCATTGTAATGTCAGAACTGTTGCTATGAGCCCACTACGGCAGAATGAAGACCAGACTGCTATTGAGAGAGCGAGAGATTGGTTGGGAAAATTCTAAGCGCTATATCACAATGCAGACCCTTTAGTTAAATTTGGCCCACATATAGATTTTATTTAGTCTGTACAATTTGTTCTTTTTTCATTAATCAAAAAAAAATCAAATAACATTTTCTAATTTACATTTTATTTAAAAATCTGGATTTCTTTGTCCTTGACACATTGGCATATCTAGCGGTACTAGTCCTCATTTTGATACAATAACAATCGGCAGGGGTATTATGGTAGGTCCTCTTTAGATGGGCCTAAGTTCATTATTCTGTTGCAGTTCTCACCTGGTATACTTCACTCATTTATGGAGATATTATAACCCTTTACCTAAGAAGAAGCAGAACAAATATGAAGTAATATGTTGTATGATGGAGGTGAAGTAGTAGAAAACTGGCAAACATATATATATATACACACATATATATGTGCATATATATGTATATATTTATACATATATGTGTATATATAGATATATATATATATACACATATAGATAGATTCTGTTTCTCTGGAATGCTCTAATAGTGCATAGATGCTTTTGTGGGGTGGAAGAATGTGGGCATGACATTCATAAAAGAATTTAATAAAGGTGTGGCATAGATTAGACTGGCTGCAGATTATAAAATATTTAGGTTGGGCTGGGTTTATCTGCACTGCTTTCTCTTCCACCTAGGAAAGCTTTTCAGAATGTGGGTTAGCGAAAGTAATATTGTTATAAGTGTACATTAGTTCACATACTTTTGCCTGCCAGAAATGAAAGTTTTAAACTGGCTTAAACAACAAACACATGTATGATCTCATGTAACAAGAAGTCCAGAGGGAGGGCAGGTCCCCAGTGTGTTATGTTCGGGTTCTGAGGTTCTCTTGCCTCTGCCCTCTTCACACTGGCTGCATCGTGAATGAAGTTGTTCCAGGCTTCATGTCCAGACATGAAAATGTTCAGAAGAACAAGAATGGTGTCTTCTTGAACGTGTTGCTCAGGAGCTGGGAAAACCTTCCCAGAAGCCTCCTCCACACAATCTTAGTGGCCAGGATTGGATCACATGCACATTCCTAAAACAATTGCTGGCAAAGGGAATGCCGTGATTGGCTTAAACACCAGTCTCCTGCTGAGCTGAGAATGGAGTTAGCTGCCTCGGGATCCCCTTGCGTGATTGATTACCTGAGGCAAAGCAGGGTCCTGTCAGGAAGAAAGAAGGGGGCAAGTAGATGTTGAGTAGGAAGCCAAAAAAATCTACCAAAAGGATTACATGGAAGTTGGCTGTCCCTTTTATTCATGCAAGCAATGGAATATTACTAAGCCATTAAAAAAAATGAAATCCTACCATTTGCAATGACATGTACGGACCTAGAGGTTATTATGCTGAGTGAAATAAGTCAGACAGAGAGAAAGGCAGATGCTGTTTTTGTTCTCTGCCAAATGAAGCATTGGTTTCTAAAAAAAAATAAAATAAAAATAAATAAAATCAAACCACACAGAGCATATTGTTTTTAGAGAAATTCAGTTACTGAGGCGTGAGGATGAGTTTATCACACAGCACATGACAATTTACTTGAAAATTTCCATTAAATGTCTTTATTCTCACATCTCTTCCTCCTCCCCCTTCTCTTGCATCTTTCCATTCACCCAAACCTTCACACCCAAAGCTCATAGCTTCTCTCCCCTTCCCTGTTTCAGGAGCTGACCTCACACTCTTTTCTTGACTATTTTTACTCCTAATTTGAGGAGTCCAGTCTTGAAGTCCAGCCTCCAATCTCAGAGGATTATCAAAGTATCCATTCACTCACCAGTTGCTAAGAAATTTTCTCTGTATCATTACATAGAGATATGTTTATAGCACACTATTTTCTTTAAAAGTGTAAATCGTTTGAAAACTTGCTATTTTAACTGATATTAGTAAAAGGCTACTTGTAACCTATCTCATAAGTGATTGTAATGGATCAGAGTCCTGAGACTGTGTGATGGAGGCCTTCTAATCAATAATAGTCAATAACCTCAGCCCTGACTTCATTCCTAAACTTAAGTCTGATATATATTGCTCAACTCTACCAGGCAGGAAAGGAAACTTCTTATGTTCAGAATTAAGTAATCTCACATTGCAAACTTTTCTCTCCTATTTCCTATTGCTATTAATAGCATCACCATTCTCCCAACAATCATTTAAAATTTTTCTTCCTTGTTCTTTATATTAAGCTAGCACTTCCCAAATTTGGGGTAGTGTTCTGTGATTAAATGCCTTTGGGGAGTGCTATCTGCCATATTCTTGTCTTAGAGCATTACAATGCACATTCAAATATTAAAGATCTTGAAAAGTTCTATAGAACAGAAGATAGTCAAGCCCTATTAAATTCATCATTTCCCAGGCTTATTTCATCACAGAATCATTTTTGCTGGAAATATCTGTGGCTATATCCTGTGATAATAGTGTTTTGTGGAAAATAGTAAGGAAAATATTGTTCTAAGCAATTTCTAAATAAGGGTAAGGGACAAATTTAATATTTAATATTTATTGAATAGTAAGTACCACATACATAGGTGAAGTAGATTCATTTTATACTGGTTTGATTAAAAGGGGGAAAAGTCCAAGTAACTTTTTTAATAAGCTAACTTAGAAATCCAACTTCATGATGATGAAATAAGTATAGATTTATCTTACATGTTATGGTGATTGGCATATACATGTTTTATACTTTCTTTCTATACAAAGGATGATGGCCAACTCCTGCTCTACATTCTCAGAACTACTTGTGTCACATTTCACTTTGAGATTTCATTAAATACCACTAGAGCTTGTAGCCTACGGTTTCAAGTGTCATTTTAAGAAAAGCAGAACTGAGTATTTGTTAGTAACAAATATTTTATTCTACATTGTATTACCAGACTAATGACTTAACAAGCATCTTTTTACCTTAATGCTTAATATATTGAATTCATATAGGTGCCTAATAAGTGTTCATTTATGAGAATGTAAGACTCTAGAGGTTCTTAGCCCAATCTCAAATATTATCAGAAAAAAATTGCATTTAAACTTAAGTCTATACAAATGGGTAGAGTTGCCTAGAAGAAAACAAATTGAAAGGAATAACCTGAAGCAAATTTGGAAATATTCGGGAGAGGAGAAATTCAAGTTGTGACAAGAGAATGAGAAGAAATAAAGAATGGATTAAAGGAAGAGTATTTTTTAATAATGTATACTTTTAAAACATTTAATTCAAATTTTTGTTAAAAATTTATACAGACTCCCAGTAGATTTAATTTAGGGTGGTATGTTGATAAGGTAGTTGATATAACATTGGCAATTAAAAAGCTGATTGGACTTTTTAATGTAAGACCCTAGAGAGGGTGGCCACAGAAAAGCCCTTGGTCACTACTTAAAAAATCAAACTGCACACTGTATGCAGTGTTTTTTTTTTTTAAATTAAAGTACATCAAATGAGGAAATATTTCTAAAGGCTCAAGCAAATATAGGAATCTGAAAATGCTTTTCTGTTCAAGACAGCTGAAGAAAAGAACATAGGAAAATCATAAAGCAAAGAGCATTTCTTTTCAGGTTGTCTCTTTCTTGTAAGTAGTTTAAAGTCCAGTGGAGTGTGCAAGGAAAGCTCTTTCATAAAGCAAGAAAATAGAAAAAGAAGCTGTTGGCATTTCTGATTTTATTGATTAACTACAAAACACTGACCGTGAAATAGGTAGCCGAAAGGCATGATAAGACAATTTTTAAAAAGCAGATGTAGTGAGTGGGGAGGCAAATTAAATGCCTCTCACTTCAAAGAAATTAGACAGAGAAAATTATCTCAAGAGATTGCCAAACAGATGGCATGCTGAAGAATCTTGAAGTTCTCTGAAGATGGCTGTGCCTCAGCTGAAGTCCTGGAATAGGAGAAAGAGTTTTTCTGTGCAGAGGATGAGTGGATTGCCTCACTTCTCAATTTCTGCTACCGAGAGGTGGAGGTAGTGATTATTCACAAAAAAAAAATATCAAAGATGAAATTTTAAAACATTTTTAGACTTTTAGAACCAAACTGTAGAAAATGTACATTGTCTACTCACCTTGAGGTGAAGTTTGACACAAAGCGTTTGTGGCACTAGGACTCCTTAGAGATATAATTGGTTCGAAGGTGCAGCAGGGAATATACAAGATGAGTCTGGAGTATCTTGTAGTTCTAGAAAGTAAGAAAGTTCACAGCTCAGGTTTTCCAATTAATATGCGCGCGCACACACACGCACACACACAAACACACTATCATGGAGATACGTCAAAGGGACACAGGAGTCAACTGAGAGAGCTCCAAATAGTCATAGCTAAAACGTAATTTTAAGCAATGTCACTGAAGTAGACAGAAGGAGAAGTTAATGGAGCGAATGTGGTCAAGGAAGTCTGTTGAAACTATTAGACAATTTGAATAGGTTACTTTGATTTGTGTTTGCTTCCCTTGTGGCAAGCAAATTAATAGGTATAGTCAGAGGGTTTCTATTTCTTGGGATATAATCAAATTTGGAAAACATATTTTATTTCTGCTTTTGAGAAAACACATTTCTATAATGTGTAAATGTCTAGCCAACACATTCTGTTTTGAGGATTTCACCAGACTACCATTTAAAAAATGTTTCATATAAAATATTTACTATCACCTATGATATAGTCTAGCTAAAGAACCTAAGTGTCCATCAATGAATGAATAAAGAAAATGTGGTATGTACACACACACACACACACACACACACACACACACACACACACTGGAATGTTATTCAGCCATTAAAAAAAAAGGAAATCCTGTAAACATGTGAGTGAGCCTTGAAGGCATTATGCTAAGTGAAATAAATCAAACAGAGAAAGACAAATACTATATGATCTTACTGATAGGTACAATTAAAAACAAACAAACGAACATAACTTATAGATACAAAGAACAGATTGGTGGTTGCCAGAGGAGGGTGCAGGGAGATAGGTAAAATTGGTGAAGGTGATCAAAAGGTACAAACTTCCAGTTATAAATTAGTGCTTGGGATGTACAGCATGGTGAGTATAATGAACAACGCAGTATTGTATATTTGAAAGTTGCTAAGAGGGTAAATCCTAAAGTCTTCATCACAAGAAAAAATTATAATTGTGCGTGGTAATAGATGTGAACTAAACTTATTGTGGTGATTATTTTGCAATGTATATACATGCCAAAATCAATTATATCTCAGTAAAAAAGAAAAAGACTTTTTCCTTTACCCATAAAAAAATAGAGTCCCCACTATAAAACAATGACCAAGATGTAGTGATATCATCATAGTGTAAGTTTTAGCTGAACTTGAAATCAGATACCCGTAAGATGAACATGTTTGTAAAAATCCTACCACTTCTAATGAAATTGCTAGAGAACGGTTAAAAAAAGAAACATTTATTACTAGGAAAATCCCTGTCTTTTGTAGAATTAGTGTTGGTCTCTATGATATAGTTTCTGCTGTTTTATATAAGACCTAGAAATGAGAATTCAGTGTTACAATACTTGCTTTCTTTTTCTCCATCAGGCAGTCATTGCTATGGAATTGTGATCTGGTTAATGCTTGAAATCTGGCTCCCTCTACTGGAGGACGTAAAAGAAGGCCCTCCCTTCTTTTAACTTGAAATCCAAGAAGCACTTAAAGGAAAAGTGTTCACAGTTCAGGTTTTCCAATTTTAATGCATATATGGAAATTGCCTCATTGACCAACTTGAGGTTAATAATGGGGAAAAACTTGTAAATTTCACTATAAATCAGCCACCTACTGCCACACCCTTCGAACAGAGTCAATGTTTAATTCAGTCCTTAAAGTAAATGAGAAATGGCCCTGACGTTCCATCATTCCTTCATGGAGACTTGGGCTACTGGTCTGCATTTAGGTTTTTGGAGACAGAAGAAACCCCAGGGGTCCTCCGATCTAACTCTTCGTTTTCCTGGTGGGCAAGCACGTGCAGAGAAAGGGATGGTTTCCCCAAATCATTCAGCATATATAACGAATTATGCACGATGCACTTCTCTAACATTTTACAGAGATTAGTGCGTCAAATCAAGTTAATAAATATTTCTTGATTGCCTACTATGTGTCAAACACCAAGAAGTGTGCACAGATGTGTGAGACATGATCTTTGCTCCACAAAGAGCTTATAGTTAATTAAATTGTATGAATGATGATCCAGGTTAGACACAGCCACCAGGTTTGCAATTCCAAATGGCCAATTAAATGACCTTTTCACATTAAGAAGCACTACTTCTTGACAGATAATTGATAACTTCTTTGCCCAGCAAGTTAATCTCCTTCATTAGGCATTGGCTCCTATACAGTTAGCTTTGGGGGTTGACTGCCTTTCTGAACTAGAAATTGTGTCTTTGGTGGGGAACAATATGTGAGTTGGGGTGGAGTCACAACATTTTGTTTTTTCTTGTTAATGTAGAAAATGACTTTAGATTATCCTGGTGAATGATCTAAAGTTGCTTTGCAACAGAAAGTCAGAATCTCTGTAAGTTTATTCATTCTTTGGAAAGTACATCTGCATATTCAGTTCTATTTATTGGTCCAACAGCCTGGGCTTAATCCGTTTTGCAATGCTAAGATGCCCATGTAAGTCTTTTTCAGCAGTTCAGTATTTTACTTTTATCTGCCCACTGTAACTTCACATCAGTTATAGTAACACCATTTCTATGCACCTGTATGCATATATAGGCCCTGGCCTAAAAGTGAACTAGTAAGCAGACAGAGAATGGAGCCCTAAAGCCATTCTGACTTCGTTTGGACCACTCCACTGCTCATTTATTCTGCTGCCCCAAGAAACAATATTACAATTACTTATACAGAGTCAGTACATTGTAGCGATTGCCAGAGCTTCAAACTCCAGCTTTGCGGTTTGCCAGCTGTGTCACCCTAGTAAAGTTACTTAACCTCTTTGTGCTTCACATTCCATATGAGGTTGCTGTGATGATTTATAAATTAGTATACATAAAATCATTAGAAGAGACCCTGGTACATAGTGGGCATGTATATGTATTGGCTTGTATTATTATTACTTGCATATGCAAGGAAAACTAACATGGTGTTATAAATTCTAAAAATGACTCGAACGGTGATTTACAATATGAGACCCAACTAAATAAATACCATTTCATGCTGACTCTGGACACAGATGTAGGGGGAATTATTCTCTGGGGAGAGTGAGCCTTTTCGCTGACCACAAGCACCAGAGTAAGAAACCTCAGTTCTAAACTGATGAACTAAATGTCAAACTCCTGGTGTTGCTATATCTTCTACTTAGAAGATATAAAAACATCATGAAAATTGTTTTTTAAATCCATTTATTCTGTGTGTGGGGGAGACCTCTAGAGTCAAATAATACATATTTAAGCATACCACATCTCTCTTCTGCCTGAAATTTTAGAAAACATAGGCTTTTCTATTGCAAACTCTTTGGTAGTGCTTGGGTGCTGGATTTTAACATCAAAAGAAAGATACAGCTATAACAAAAGGACTCTGCCTTCTTAATACTCACAATGCAACATCAGGGGCTTCCCTCAGCACCTCTCTGAAGACTTTAGACAAAGTGAAATACCTTCCACAGCTGAGAATCATTTTGAGGATGCTCCGTACCTCATATTCATCAAGGCAGGTGTAAACATGATTATTGCAAATGACTAGAACTTTTCCAAGCATTTAGCTTTTCAAATTCAGATGATACGTAATCAACTGTTTCCTCTTTTGTATCACAGATACCTCTTATTCTGTATAGCCCAGATATCAAGCTGAACTTGAATTAAGATCCTGTTTTCCAGGAATCTTGAAAGACGAAAAGACATGGGTTTTCAGCTTCTTCAAAGCCCATACGACGGGTTGAGTTTTAGATATGTAATCATTTGTGTTACTCGATAGTGTCTATCCAATCACTGACAAACTCATGCCATCTACCAGCTGTTTTCTCTTAGTGGCTGTGATCTCACCAAGATAATGCACGGTTTCGCCACAAGCATCTTGTCACTGTTAATTGGAGATCTCATACCATGTCCCTAGTTGCATTTGGCATTAATGAGTGGACAGCCTATACTCCTTTGCCATTCTGCTCTAAGTTAGCAACGAATAAAACTATTGAAATGAAGGGTTGCTGGACTTGCCGCATTACAGTGTGAGGAGCTCTGCTGATGCGCTTCATAGAGAAACTGGTGAAAATTATTGTAAAAAAATGCTAAAGCTTCTAGAAATGGTCCTAAGGGCAAGCAGCAAGTGAAGAAACATCTATTCAAGAAAATATACAAGAACTTGGTAAGAAAAGTGAAAGTCTCTTATCTGAACCAAGACTATTCTCTCCTTCTCCTCTCCCAGGTCCATGAGGCGGAGACCTCACACCAGACTGCCGCAGCCAGGAAGACAAAGAAGACAAGATCCTGTCCCCCCAGCTTCAGTTGGAGAGACTTCTTCCCAGGAGCAAGACTTCGGTGTTTCTCATCCTGCCCCCAGCTATCTGTTGCTGAAGCTAAGTCCTGGGTGAGTACAATCGATAAATGAGGGTGCCCTTCCCCTCAGGCCCCGTTCATGGACTGGGGACTGTACATTGGGTGTGATACGCTATGAGTACTGCGGCCCCATCACCTTCCCTCAGCTCATGAGTTGGTGGCTCCATGCCAGGAGAAGCAAACTCAGACTGCTCCTTTCTCCTTCACCAAAGGCTCAGCATGTAAAGCACTCAGCACATAAAGCACAGAATCACTCAGACAGGAGCTCACCTTTGTCCCCACCCCCAGATACAGAGCCCTAGCTCAGAGATTTTGCCTTGTGGGAAGACGCAGGCCATAAAACAGATAGCTCTCAATCTCTTCCCAAGAGAACTAACTTCATTTGCAACAGCCCATAGAGAAGTTCAAGCTAAAGGGCATTCTCAAGAATAGTGGGCCTAGTGGTGAAATGCAATTGGGAGGCGAATTTGTGGATTTAATAAAGGTAGCCAAGATAATAGGTAGATTACTGGAAAGAACTAGAATAGGACAGTTGGGAACTTCCCTTCTGGGTGAAAACAAATACTGACATCAGAAGCTATTCTTTCAAAGGAGACACGATTTGATTGGATTAGTGTGTAGAGCTATTTATGACCCAAGGTGTTGTTGAAAACAACAGAGCAATTAACTGGCTATTAGTGAAATTTAACAGCTTTGCAACAATGGGGCCTTAATACTGTGGGAGGAGGAGGATATAGACTTTAATAAAATAATCCATCAAGTTGATTTAGAAAAAAAAAAATAACAATAACAGCTCTGGAGAGGAGAGTCTAAACCCAGAATTGCTCCAATATACTCTCTAATATATCTAGTTTTCAATGAAAAATTACGAGATGTACAAAAAAATGGGAAGGTATGATCATACACAGGAAAAAAAGCAGGCAACACATGCTGCCTATGAAAGTGAACAGATGTCATGTATAACAGAAAAAAACTTTGACATAGTCATTAAAACATGTTCACAGAACTAAAAAGCATGATTTAAAAAAGTATGAGGACAATGCTGAATCAGAAAGAGAATATCAATACAGAGATAGGAATTATTTTAAAAAGAAGTGAAAATTCTAAAGTTGAGAAGTACAATTGACATACAAAAGTTAATAGAGGTGCTCAACTGTAGATTTGAACTGGCAGAGAAAAGAATTAGCAAACTTGAAGATGCATATTTAGAGAGTAAGCAACCTGAAAAACAGAGAGAAACCAGTTCATTTTATGAGGCCAGTATCATGCTAATATAAAAACTAGACAAAGATATCAAAAGAAAGCTACAGATTAATTTTTTATGAATATAGATGCAAAACAGCCTCAACAAAATACTAGCAAACAGAACCCAACAACATATAAAAAGAATTATACACCATGATCAAGCAAGAATTATACCAGTGATGCAAGGTTGGTTTGGCATCTGAAAATCAATGAATGTAATAGTTCGTATTAACAGAAATATATATGTATATATATATATATATATATATATATATATATATATATATATATATGGTCACCTCAATTGATGCAGAAAAAACATTTGATAAAATCCAACATCCTTTCAGGATGAAAAAAAAAACATTTAACAAATGAGAAATAGAAAGAAACTTCCTCAACCTGAAAAAGGGCATTTTATGGAAACCTCACAGATAACATTGTACTTAATGGTAAAAGAGCGGATACTTTTTTTTAAATATCAGAAACAAGACAAGGATGTCAGTTCTCACCATTCCTATTCAACTTATACTGAAGGTTCTAGCCAGGGCAATTTGGCAAAACAATATTATTATTAAAAGGGATTTGGACTGGAAAGGAAAAAGTAAAACTATTTCTATTTGCAGATGATATGATTTTATATGTAGAAAATCCTAAGGAATCCACTAAAAACTATTAGAACTCATAAACAAGTTCACAGGATACAAATCAATTGTATTTTTATACACATTGCAATAAATAATCCAAAAATAAAATTAAGAAAGCAATTCCATTATTTTAAGGACTACAGTCTTCTCAGGGTTCCAAAATATTTGCACATCCTGCTTAAAATTCATGGTATCTTTCTAAAGCTGATAGTAATTAAGAGTTATTATCTTTGCTGTGTATTTAGAGAAAGGAAGCACAGGAAATTTATGACTTTACCTTGCATATATTCCTAAATATTATTTTATTTTCGAAACCTATGTTTTGTCCCTTGCTAAAAAGTGAACTCCATGATTCATTCATAACAAATGTTTATTGAATCCCACAGTGTTCCAAGCACTGCTCTGGGGACAGTTTTTCCCAGGAAGGAAGACACAAAATTCTATCAACTCATGGAATTTACATTCTGTTAAGAGGAGATAGACAATAATCAATAAGCTTAATAAATAAATAAATCATAGGGCGTGTTTGAGTGGCCAATCCTGTGGAGAATATAGACCATGAGAGCAACCGTTTAAGGTGTTTTTACATGAAAACCCTGATGCTCAAAAGAATACATGGCTCAGAATGGCACAATGAATATTTGTTAAATAAATGAATCAATGAATAGATGTTCAAACTGTATGTTTGGCTTCTAAAGCTTTACAGTTTGCACTTTTGGACTGGTTTTCTTTTTCTTTTTTATTAAATCACCACATCTATAGAAAAATTTCGTATCCATCCTCCTTTCCTCTTCTGCTTTGCTCTAAAAGGTTGCATTGTACGGTATTTAAGTACAAAAATCTCTGGAGCCAGAATGCATGGATTCAAAGCCTAATTTTACCACTAGTTTCTGAGAACTTTAATTATATTTATAGCAAGTTTTAAATTGCATTCGTTTTATTAAATAAAAGTTGAGGCTTTGTGTTTTGAAAACCATGTTACAAATAATTTTGTTATTGTTTGTTAGCTTCATCTCGATCATTCCCTTGAGTTTTTATATTCAGTCAAATTTTGTGTTCATTGTTTGCAAGAAACTGTCCTGGTTCTCAAAGGTATTATATTAATGATGTGCCCATCATAAGTGGATGTTAATGATCCTCTTCTGCTATTAATAAGAAATTTGCTATATCTAGATTCAATGCAAGATGCGAATGTCTTATCCCCTGGGACTGTATTATTCATATCTAACATCCTCAGAACCTTATGTGGTGATTGGTATGAACAAACATGCAGCAAATGTTTAATGAATGAAACAAATGTTATTATACTGTAACAGCAATCAGTTATATATACAAAAAGCACACACTTGCCACTAGTTGGACATTCTATTTAGAATAACTTTGGTCTGTCTGAAGTTGACTGGCTTGGGTCTGGACTCCTTTTTAAACTAACAGAGTCTGCATGGATAGAAGACCAGCATAGAACACACTTGTCCAGCTTGGACATCAACCACCCTAGGGCCAAGTTCAGAGAGTAACTCCTACCCTCCTTGGATGTACTATTGCAGCTCTCCCCTGTGAGCTGACTTTTCACTCCTGTGTTTTGGTACTTGTTCTTTTTTCTCTTTTGGGGGGTACTATTTCAAAAGTAAAGCAACAGTAGAGTGTGTTAAGATGTATCAGTCATATTGTAATTTATTAGCTGTGTATAATGATACCAGGAAATAGCAAGCTCTTTGGCTGTTTATTTCCTTCTCTGTGGATGGAAAGAGTAAGCATAGAGATGACTCATTTGCAATGGATACTGAGTTTTGGAGATAATAGAATCCTTTGAACATAATCCAGTTCAGTAAGATTGGCTTTTCTCTTAAATGTTATGTTTACCCAACATACTTTTCCTAATATATATAAAAAAATTATATCTCTTTCTCCCAATACCAGAAAGTGTACTTTATTTTTTCCTCCATTTTTTCCCTATATCTTCTCTTTCCTACACTAGAAAAGATGACATAGAGAAATAAATGATATCTCTGGCTTTCCTTCTATCTAAGCAGAAAAACTGATTTCATTGGTTCCACATAATTACACACAAATATGGCAACATGATTGACCCAGTCGTGATGTTTAAATTTTTAAACTCAATCTTTAAAATCCAAGTTGATTATAAAAAGATATGAACCATTTCCTCAGCATTCCGTTGGTTCACTGAGTCAGAATTCTTTGAAATAGAATCCATTTAGGATGAATAATTTTGAATATAGCTTTAAGTTAGTTGATTGTTGCACAGAGAAAAGGCTACCGTGTCTTCAAAATAAAACTCGAGAATTGGCAATTCACAGTTCAGGAGTGTGCAAAAAAGTCTATTCTCATGCATAAAAGTAGTCAGACACCAAGCTAGGAACATACATTTTTAAAGGCTTAAAATGCCTCATTCATCTATTTTTCAAAAGGAATTCTTAGAGTGAATTTACCAAAACCCTGTACTTATTGAACTCCTATTTTTGTCTCTTGTTCCTCATTTTAACTTGTATTTTTCTTTAGAAAGGGGTTAGGTTCATTATATAAATTTTAAAAATGTGCAATAAACGGAATATCCTCATTGCATATTTGCATATTTATATTCGGTTGGGAAAAAAGTCGAAAGGCATAATAACTCTAGGTTGTAGTTAGTAAATTTTGCCATCAATTACAAAATATTTTCAAGTTCAGTCAGTGGAAGACATTTAGACTCCACAAATGCTTCTTTAAATGAAGCGCTTTTTTACCAGTTGTGTCATACATGACTAAAACAATGGTTATTTTTTAGTCTCTGGCTAAAGTGACATAGAATAAATTGTATCTATTGATAGTCAACTTGAAATTCATTAAGATTCATTGTTCAACACAGATTGAGCTGTGTGGTGAGCACCAGATCTTTTAGTCTGGGGTTCAGAATTCCAACCCAAGGCATTTAGAAATTCCCTTTTGAATAACTCTTCGATATCCTGGTGCTATTTTTGAGGCCTTAAAATTTCATTTCCCCCCAAACATGTTAATTTAGTTCAGAACAGATGTGTGTGGCATCTGTGCACATATGTTGCTGAAGAACTCTTGGGAGCGAAGGATTAGTCCTCCAACTTTGAAGCAGGTCCTTACGATGAACATACTTGAAATTGCTATTTCTGGATCTGAGAAATTAAACTTCCTCTCTATCTCTAAATCTATCTGTGTTTTATGTGGCGAGCAGGCAACTTAATGAGTTGCTTCTTTTTTCCCCTAGCACATTCCAGTTTTCCAGCTGGGGTCAGGCTTGGGATGCACTAACTTCTGGGCCTGGAAGTCAGCCTGGCAGGCCCAGCCCCAGAGCTATGGCCCCCTTACAAAGCCAGCTTTGTAACCGGGCTCCTTGACTATGGAGAAACCGAGAAGAGCACGAAGTGTCTTTCGTCAACTCTTGGAAGCTCTGACAAATGTTCTGAGCATTTCACCAGGCATTCTGACTTCTCTATGAGGTTTCTATGGCTCCACAGTCAACATTTTCCAATACCAACTTTGGAGCACTCAGGAGAGAACGCCAAGAAATAACATATGTTCTACATGAAAAAAAAAAAAACTCACTTATTTTAGAAATGGTTAAAAATGCCAGTTATATTTGAGGATGCACTGAATGTCTCTGCCATGGGCAAGCATACAATCCTGGAGGAGGGAGCCCCACAGTCAAGGGTTCACACTTACTGATACTGGTGGTCTAAGCGTGAGTGATGCTCACCACACCAGAGTCCTCAAAGTGCTCATGATATCTGTCAGATGACCATCGAAAGGTAAGTGTAGCATACTAGATTATGCCGTCTTAAATATGCCTCTTTGATATAAGGAGTATTTTGAGAAACAGTAGACAGAGGAGAAGCTCTAAAAACAGTAGAAGTTGCCCTTTTGTAAGGAAAATTCACATTTATTTTAAAAATCACTATTTGTGTGGTATTTCCCTGTCTGTATCAGGAAGAAAACGATGACTGTAAATCTGAACAAACTCTTATTAATGGAGAATTCACTCAAATTTGCATAATAAATCTTAAATCTGCATAATAAAACTTACCCTTGTTTACTGTACTTTTCCTGGTCACTTTCTCATGACTTGTCTTCCCAACACCATTCTTCCTTTGTTTAACTGAAAAGGACATTTTAGCTCAAGTTCTAGCCACCTCTTTGAGTTCCCTGAGTGTGTGTGTGTCTCTCTCTCTCTCTCTCTCTCTCTCTCTCTCTCTCTCTCTCTCTCTCTCTTACATATACGTGCATGCACACACACAAACACACACACACACACACGAATGATATACATGTTAATAAATTTCTGTTTGTTTTGCTTTTGTTGATCTGTTTTTCATAACAGAGGCTGCAGCCAAGAATCTAGGAGGGTAGAAGGAAAAGATTTTTTCCTCTCCCGTATAGGGATGTGACAAACCTGAGCCCAGTTGTCACCTACAAAATGGTTTTTTTTTTTTTTCCTTCGCAAATTTTACAACACCTGGATGTTTTTCTACTGCTCCCATCTGGGGAATCAATCAGGTTTTTAAAAAATCTTCAAAGATGATTCTGACAAAATCCAAGTCAATAATTTTCTGCATCTCTCTCAAACCTCTCCTACGACGTCTATTGTATCTCCGTGATTTATTGCAGGGCCAGGTAATCTTGGAACCATGGACAAATCACTGGATTACAGTTCAACAGGCATTTGTTTTTAAAGGTAGATCAACACTAACTTAATCACAATTAAGATTTTACTAATGAATTCCATAAGTTATTATAGCTGAGATGATATATTACGAATATTTAAGAATCACTGAGCTTACCCAATGGAAAAGCATGTACAAAGTGCATTGATTGTATTATCTTTATGAACTATGATAGGTGCTATCTATGCCTATTTTACAGACGAAAACAGAGATTCAGAGAAGGTAACAGGTCTTGTTGGTAAGTGGTAAAACTAGATCCTGAACTTGAGAATATCTAAGACCAAAATATGTGATTTTAACTACCATGCTATGTTTTTCCTCACTGCCCTTATCTGTTTTGTTTTTACTTTCCAGTCAAAATCTGAGCTATTTTTCTCTATTTCCCAGATCTTTGGAAAATTTTTAACCTTTGTCTTGGACCCCAAGTTCATCCATTTCTTTGAGTTTCAAGCAATTGCTGGGAAAATATAATTAAAAACAAAATCTCTCAACTCAGAAAACTGTCCCACAAAGGTGCAAGAGGAAGAAAGCAATTTTAATATTGAGTAAGCATTAAACCAGAATGTGATGTGCATCACAGGCAGTCCACTGAAAGAAAGGATTGCAAAGACAGAGAGAAATCTCACTTTTTTATATAGCTGAGTGGAGGATACATTAGGCAGGTTTTGTAATTTGCATTCGGGTGACAAGTTATACCCAGTTCCTTCCAGGATATGGGGGGGATGGGCCTTATTTTTCTTAGTGATTATATTCCATAAAAATGGCTGCTAGGTTCTCAAGGAAATTTTTCTGAGTCATGGGACTGGCAAGAGGCTTATTTAGTCATTTAAAAGATTTACATACATTTGAAAAGGATAGAGAAAGAATTCCTGAAAAAAAAGGGGGGTGGAGAGAAGAAAGTCTCTTCCTTTATTTTCCATGGGGAGAATTAAGCCTCTTATTTTTAATTTGTATTTGCCTCTTACACTATATAAGCCCTAACTCTTCAGGATTACATTGAGCTTGACCCACTGTTCACTATACCAGCTTTGGGCTCAGTGCCTCTTCACTGCTCCTGCTCTGACAATTTCATAAAAAGCTCTCCCTACTCCACTATGCCTAGGATTTCACTTCTCTGGTCTCTTAACTCTCATTAAAAAGCTACTACTATCAGAGACAAGTCCCCAAGTCTATTTCCTTTCCTTAGGAGCAACATTAAAGAAATTATTTGCTTCTCTTCGATTGAATTTCCATTTCACTTACTCTGGAGGCTGGACTACAGAAAGTCCCAAGTCGCAGCAGCAGAGAACCCTGCCCCTGGAACTGAGCGACTCAGAATATACTTTCTGGAAGCAGTTAGCTGGGAAGAGTTAGGGGAAAGATAATAGTGGCCTGTCAGGTATAAGTCTATCTTCCAGTTAGTAACCAGAAAAAACACTTAACTTACTGCCTGAACATGATACAAATCAAGTAGAATCTTGGCTTACGAAGGGGAGGAAGGTTTTTCTCCACCTTTCTTGGGTCCCTGGCCAGGTCCAAAAATTAAACGGATAAAGTTTAACAGCAGAAAAGCATACAAATTTATTTAATATTAGTTTTATGAGACACGAGAGCCTTCATAAGAAAACGCAGATCCAAATAAATGGTTATAACTCATTTTTTTTTTGACACTAGGTTTGATAAAGAATGGACAGCCATGGAGAAATATGATAGGACAAAGGATATAAGGCAAGTGTAGTAAACTGGGGAAACTGAACAATTCAAATTGCTACCTGTGTCCCTCTGTCTTGGAGATAAGGATGTTCCTTTCCTGTGGGTATAGGGAGAGCACCTCTTACATGAGGGTCTTATGACCTGTTTCAGGGGAGAAAAGCAAGGGAAGGTCCAACGGAGAGACCTTCTTGCTTCTGCCATTTTCTCAGCCTCCTTCAGCTTAAAATATTTAATATGCCAAGGCGCCATATTTGGGGGAAGCGAATTCTGAAGCTATCACTTGCCATAAATTGCATTTAACACTGAAGTGTATTTCCTGAGGGATCCTCCCCTCTAGTTCTCCTTCAGACAATTCTTGTCCTTCTAATATCTCTTTTATATAGAGAGCTGCCTTTTAAAAAGCACCTGGTTTCATCCATGGATGAAGTGATATAATGGTGAAGGTGATCAAGATATGCCATCCTAAAATATGCCACTTTGTCATAAGAATTATTTTTAGCCGAAAGCATTTGAGTTCTTGAAATCCCTAATCTGCTTAAAAGCAGCGCCTCCCAGAACAACTTAGTTGTCATAAATCCCACCCCTGGAGCAACTCTAATCTTCTGGGAGATGAGAAGTCAACTCCACATTCAGGTGGCATTGTCACTAACTACACATCTCCCATCTATTCTCCTAAGAGCCCACTTATCTTTCCCAAAAGTCGTTCGTATTTCCATAAGTACCCATTCTTCTCACCTTTTAGGAAGTCATTTGTTTTCCCCAAAATGCCCCTCTCCTCCCCTTCAACCCTTTTCCACTTTTCCAGCCTGTAAACTAATAACTATTGTATATTGAAGACCTATAATATGCTACATACCTTATACAGTACTTTATAAACACTATTTTGAATCTTCACAAAAACCCTCCTTGGTAGGTGTTATTTTCTCCATTTCATAAGTGTGGAAACAACTGAGACTGATAATTAAGTTGGACAAAGTCACCCAGCTAGTAAATGACAGAGCTGTGATTTAAACCAAGTTATGTCTCTCTCACCTATGTGCTCTTTCATTCATATATTTGACAAATGTTTATTGAATGCTTGTCATTCACCAGGCATTGTTCAGAGTCATGAACTTGGAAAATGCCATCTTTGTAGAAAACTGATCGGTATGCAGATGTTCTGGCCCATAACAAGAACGTAGACGAAAGATGGAATCATACCAAACATTACGTTTTAGTACTTGATGTGATATTACCCAGATTTGCTTCCTGATTGCCAATGACTGGTTTGGAGAAGCCAGACAGGCCAGATCATGGTAGGCCTTGCAGACTGTGGGGAGGAGTCTGGACTGTACTGAAAGCGTGATGTGAAACTGAGAAGACGAGGCGTGATTTATCCTCCATAAGGAGCGCTCAGGCTTCAGGGTGTTCTGGAGTCAGATAGACATAAAGCTTTAGGAAAATTGTTCCATCTCTTTTTCCCACAGATTCTTCATATTTAAAGTGACTAAACTGGCAACTGCAGTGCAAGTTTGTTGTGAAGATTACGCGAGACTGGACACATGCATGCCTCCGCTCTCCTGATGTAAATCATCACTCACTTAGATGGGTGTGTCTGCATTAGGTCTGGCAAGGCTGACTTAGCCACTAGAAGTATCCAGATGGCATCTTCTAAATGATCCTTACTTCATTTCCTAGGGGAGAAAGAGGTCATGCAGGTAGAGTTAAGTTAGGTAGGGGGCAGGGATGAGCCAGGAATACGAATTTAAAGACATGCTTTATGAGCCCTGGCAAATCTAGATTGAATAAAGAACACTTGATCAGGGTTTTTATTTTGTTTTGTCTTAGTGGACAAATGTGAAATATTATTTATTATTCTTGTGAAAGCCAGAAAGAAAGGCAAGAAATTGTTCTACATGGCACATAAGTTTGGGTTGAAGAAATTGATCTTCCTTTCTGAAGGTCCCTGAGTAATGACTTTCTATCCCTCCTTCTTGGGGAAGTTCTTTAGGCTTAATTATAGGAAAAGCAAGCCTGGCCTAGAAAATACTCAGAGGAGAGAGAGGAAAAGAAAGAACCTTAGGTTTGCCAGAATGTCTGAAGGTTCTCCTTACCCTTTTCTGATAAGATGTCAGGTGGAGTGCCTGGTGTGGCAAAAACTCCATGAGGCTGACTGTCTCCTTCTTGGTACAGATGCTAAAACTGAGGCCCAGAAAGCTTAAATTATGCACAGCTGGTAAGTAGTGCAGCTAGTATTGAAAGAAAGTCCTACATTTCTCTAAATCCCACACTTGTAAACCTCATGGTATGTACGTACCAGCATTTTGATATGGTTTGACCTACACCAAGTTTTTGAATTCAAAGTATTTGAATTTTGAATGCTTTTGAATTAAATATTCCACTTTTATATTCCCTGCCCTTATAAATTCTTTACCTCTTTAGGTAGTAAAGAGCTCATAGATTTAAGATATTTTGAATTTGGATCTATAATCTTCAGTTCTTCTAGAGACTAAATAAATATACCTGACACATTTTTTTAAAAAATCAAATTCCTTTCATTTCTTATTAAAAATACAATATGTTATTAAAATTGTGCAGGAGAATAGATTTGTTTCATGTAGAATACATTCATTAGGATAGTTAAAGCAGATACATTTCAGACTAATTTTTGTTGATTAAGAGAACTGACCAGAATTAGATGGTAAAGAAGCTGCATGTGCCCAGGGAGTGTTTCCAGTCTGGAACAGTGCCAGAAATCAACAGTTAAGAAGGTGCACCTTGGCTATCTGCCCTGTATTAGCTCAGGTTAGATTTATATCACATTGAGTCTAACAGCCATTTCTCTGCCATGTGATCATTTCTGTGCTGTCAGAAAAGACTGTCTTTTTGCCACTGAATTGATGGAGTGGGACATGAGGCATGAAGACTGAGTAAGGAATTGTGTGTGTGTGAGAGAGAGGGGGTGGGGGTGGGGGAACAGACTATGTGATTTGGAGGGGAGGAGAACACGCATATTTTAAGTTTTGGAGACACAATGCACTAATTCATTATCATATAAATCTGGTCTGTGGCAGCCCTTTGTGGCATTTAGCCCGCTGGTAAGAGTTTCTGCCTTCATTTGTTCCAATGCTAGACATTTTTGTAAACTACAAAAGCAATTGGCTCCTTGGTATATTTCTTCTCTGAGATGTATATAGGAGAAAGTAGAGTGAAATAGAGAGAGCTATTTTTGAGACTAACAGGAGGATCTCGGACCTTCCTCTTTACATTTTAAAAGAGGCGTTTAAAAGCAGCCTTCTCTTCTGGTTAGTTCTTGCATATTTGCTGACAGAAGAGAAGCGCAAAGGGTGCTGGGTAGTGGTGGGTGGGAGAGTGGGTTGCTAAGGCCCTGTCCCACGGAAAATCATGCCATCACATCTCAGACTTGCTCTTCAGCACTGGGTCTTATTCTTCAGGACTCATTTGTTGTATGTGAATGAAACCCACTAAATTCTGCCTCGGCAGGATAACTTATTAAAAAGGCAAGAAGGGAGTTCAGAATACTCCGGGGCTAGGATGTAGCTGAACCGGGAGCAGATGGGAACCAGGGCCTGAAACATAGTCAAGAGTGTGTCTCTTTGTGTCTACTTCATTCTTCTTGTTCAGAAAGACAGCCTCACTTCCTCTGCTTTTCTCATTCACTCCACAGAAAAAATCTAGTCTTCCAACAGCTTTTGCATTTAAATATTATAGTTGTGACTCTTTAGAACTAGTTTTTTTCTGTCTGTTTCTGCCCATCTCTCTCTGTCCTCTCTCTCCCTCTCTCTTTCTCTCTCTCTCTCCCTCCCTCCCTTCCTCCCCTCTTCCTTTCTCTCCTTCTCCCCCTTTCTCCCTCTCTCCTTCCCACCCCCTTCACTCTCTCTCACTCTCTTTTTCTCCAGTTCTAAAATCTTAGAACAGAGACTCTGACTTACCAGTCTGGGTCAATTGGCCACTCTCAGACCAATCAGCTGGGTAGATTTTGATATAAAAGATAGATTCTAGGCAAAGTTTAGTTTGGGGGAAAAAATGGGCTGAGAAGAGGCCCTCATGATGTAGAGAAATGAACCTGGGCTTAGGGCTCAGGGTACTACAATGCTGCCAGCTTGGCCTCTAGCTGACTGCATGAGACTTTTTCAGGATCTCCATTTCCCAGGGAAGGAGGTGGATTAGATAGTCTCTATGACCATTTAAGGTTTTTACAAATTGCTTTTCCTGTTGTAGTAAAAAATGGAATTGGTTTAATAGAGGAGTAAAGTCTTGGCAAGAGAACTATAAAGCTTATTAGCAAAATCCAACCCTGATTAGGGCCCATTATCAATATCTAAAAGGGATGTTTTACAGGTTTATTCTCATGGATGGTTGCAGGATTGGTGGATGCTTATGTACATGGCTGGGGAAGGAGAAATGCAATTCTACATATGTCATGGGTATTTGGCTAAGTGATCCAGTTCCTCTCAGCAAGTGCCTAGATACAATATGTTTGTGCCCGTGCCTAAGACTGAAACTGAGGCCATGGAAGCAGGGAAAGGGAGGTTGCGTTGGGAGGAAATATGACATTGTGAAAGAATAATTCCTGTACTTCCTGTAGTGTGCACAGAGGCAAGGCAGAGAGCAGAAAATAAAGATGCCCTTAAGTGCTTAGAAGTCACAGCTGACTTGCTGACCATCCACTGTTCCCTCCAACCCTTCATTCCTTCATCCCTGCCAGGCTCACCTTTCCTCTTCACGCCTCTCATCCCTGAGTCATTCGTTATTCTTTTAGACTTTCGGTCCTCTTTTGACTTCACTTGACTCTATAATCTCTGAACTCCCAGTCAGTTGTTGCCCCACCCCTAAGAGTCCTCCAATCAGTTGCCCCTTGGACCTCCCACTCTGTCTCCCATACCAGTGAGAACTCCCTCAATCTCTCCACCCCTGACACAGGTCATCCATCTTCCCTTTAGAGCTTTGTCTGCTGGGAATTTCTCTGTACCTTCTCAAACCTCCTTTCCATCTCAGCCAAATTCTGCCACATCATCTAGCCAAGACTAGTTCCTGACACCTGTCCCTGTAATTATACTGTGTATGCTGCAACTTAATTTTGTTCCTCTCCACTGGCATTTCCTAATTGACAAACAAACAATCAAACCACTTCTTTTTGCTTAGGCTTAATACACAGAAATACTAGAAATTAACAAAAATAAATAAAGGAAACTTAATATTTTAACCCAGTCTCCTCATTATTGTTGAAACTCGGTGGAACAGAACTTCAGATTAGGCTGTGGGACAGAAGAACACATTTTGAATAGAAACCCATACAGGCTGAAACTTTAAAAGAAACTGAAAAGTGTAAAGAGGAGCCACGGGCTTGATTTCATGGTTCAATGATGTCATCGATAACCTGATTTCTTTCCTTTTATCTATTTTTCCTTTCATAGTATCAACTTCACCTAAAATTTGGTTTCCTTGTGGTTCCAAGATGGCTACAAACAGCTCTCAGTCCTATGAGCTTCCTAGGTCACCTCTATAGTCAAGAGAAACTTCATCTCAACATACCCAGCCAAAGTTCTGATATTTACTCTGTTAGTCTGTTTACCTCTGACCAATCACTTCGGTTATGGAGTGGAATATAATGCTGCCATAGCCTTAGTCACATGTTCTATCTACTCTTGCAGCTGGAGTCAAGTTTTCTTTCCTAAAAGCACATGGCTCCCCTAAACTAAACAGTGTTGGCCCTTTGCTTGTGTACGCGAAGGACCTACAGATTGGTATGGACCCCACATACCGACCCATTCCTGAACCTACATCCAGTTGGTGCTCCAACTTCTCTTAGATCCAGCCCTTCCACTCCATCAGTGAGAGCACAAGACGTTAACAAAATACTGTGTGGAAAACTCCAGAACTGTGTGTGGATGTCTGTGGGCAGAGAAGAAAGGATGCAGAGAAGTAGTGAGGGGGTAAGGACTGCTTGGCTCTATAATAGTCATGTGGTGATGTCATGACTTTAACTCCCTAAACATCTGCTGGGAGGCTCCAATTGCTAAAAATGGAACAGCTGATTAGAGGACAAAATGAATAGAACATCAACTGAATTCTGACCAGAAGGGAAAAGCCAGTTGGTGAAACAGAAGGTATGAGAAACATGGGAGGAAGTGGCTGAGTCACCTAGGAATTCATAATAGCAGAGAAAGGGAATAAATGGGCATGTTCAGATGTATCCATTGAAATTTTTTTTTAATCATAGCAGGGTAAAATGAGTTCATAGTCAATTTCTAAAAGGGGCTATCACTTAAGAAGAGTAGCTTTTAGAAAGGAATGCCTACCCTCTAATTTAGGTTATCCTAATGAGGACACTGAGGAGACATTAAAGAAATAGAATGTGCTCAAGGAATAGTCCAAGCCTAGATTTAGAAAGGACAAAAACAGAATCTTGGATGCCAAGCACATAGTCGAGGATGAGTATAAGACCATGGTACAAATCTGCACAAATGAAACATCTTGAAGACTAACTGTGAATAAACTGACACAAGAGAATGTTAAGACCATCACGATTGCAGGCTATTATCTACATGGTTCTCCATGTGCTTGCCTTGCTGCTGCCTAAGGCTTCCCTTTTGCCCAGGCCCAGAGTGATTTCCATAGCTGTTTTGTTCTTACATTATATTTCCTTAATTACCTTTTCATATGTACATGTGTCTTACTCTGTTTTAACCTTAATGGGGTCAGGGATTGTTTTACATGTTTCTTTTCATCCCCAACAACATCTGGCACAGTCTCTTGCTTGTAGTACATGCTCCAAAACTGAATATTATTGACAAAGGAGTAGATTAAGTTAATGATGATTCCAAGTATCAAAGCATTTGTTATGGTGAAAAATGGTGGTGCCTGTGATGAAAGAGTGAAGCACAATGGGAAACTCAATTAGCTTCAAAAGTCGATTCATTCAGATTTGGGATATAGTAAAGATGCAAAGCACTTGGAATTAGGTTCCAAAGGCACTAAGGCAGAAATCTAATGTAGACAAAATTGCCATTTAAATCCCTTAAATCTTAATGTTCCTCTATGAGCGACTTCAGTTGCATTGAACTAGTCAGTCTTAAGTTGAACACAGATGAAATTGTTGGTTTCTGTTTGGAAGACATGTTGCACCAAAAATTATGCTTTTCTGGGTATGTGAAGTAGTGATGATGGTGCGGTCTACATTTTTCTCAAGTGCGTATTGTGAATTATGCATATTCACAATGTATATGATTGAACTCCAGTGTAATTATGTGGCATCCAGGAATTGATGCCTAATGAGTTTAGGTGAGTGGTTTAATCCTTCATGTCTCCATGGCTGATAACCGTTCAGTGAAACATTTTGGGAAAATTGCCTCTCGTGGCATCGAAGATGTCTTTCACTAAGAGTTGGTCTTGGAAGTCTATGTGAAGGTGGAGGGGAAATTAGTCTCCTATATCAAGGGCCCTCAACCCCTGGGCCACAGCCTGTTAGGAACCAGGCCATATAGCAGGAGGTGAGTGGGGGGCAAGAGAATGAAGCTTCATCTGTATTTGCAGCCGCTCCCTCGCACTAGCATCGCCACCTCAGCTCCACCTCAGGTCATCAGGTATTAGATTCTCATAGGAGCACTGGTCCCTGGTGCCAAAAAAGATTGGGGACCACTGCCCTACATTGTTTTTAATCTTCCCTCCTCTTCTCTATAGTAGTGCCTCCACTTTCTACACTATCCCAAATACCCAGACAAGTATATTTTTGGAATACGCTCTTCATTCCTTTAACAAATGTGGACTGTTACATCAACCAGCAGATGGGTAGACTGTTTGGGATGACAAGACTACTATCAGTTTAATACTGTGTGTAACTTATTCATGGTTACAATTCAGAGGAGACATTTTAAAACATTAATTAGATTTGGAGGGAAAAGTGCAAATACAAGTTTAATGTGTCACTTTGCTAAATTCAGGAGACAACTTTAATGACCTTGTTGAATGTGGAAGACAGCAATTGAACAGAACTCATTAGGCAGAAAATATAAGTCTCATCAGAGGAACAATCTAGCCATGAAGTGATGGACAGTAGGCAATTGTTGACTGAGAAATTAGCCATGAGGTCAGCCTAAATATGAACATGAGTTCCTCACCTCAAATGCCCGAGAAGCGTTGCCTTGTTTTGTTGTTATTGCTGTTAAGGAAAAAGAAAATCATGAATCTGGATATCCTTCTCTGTAATATGAACAATCTGCCCAAATGTAACCTACTTATTTCCTGGCTGACATTCGGCTTTTGTGGTTCTTTCTTTTCATAGTGATTATGAAAAACCCCTAATGGTGACTGGTGCTCACTAACACAATATGGGACAGTCATTTGGAGGCTGATTTCCAAGTTATTTGACTAGCGCCCTTCCTCCAAAATTCCTTAAATTCAAATATTAAAATTCCAAGAGTGGCAAGGCCAACCCACATTGCTTATGAAGACTTCTCAAAGGAAATATGTTTTGAAAATTCTTTTAAGAATTAACCTTCTAAGGATAGAAGAAAGAGTTGAGCAAAAAGATGCAAGGCCAAGGTCAACTAACTCTGACCGAAGGGAAAAAAGGATGTAAGCCTGTTTTTCAGACTCAACCAGATGCAGAGAGAAATAGTTCCTCAGCTAACAGCGAGCAGCTGTTCAAACAGAGGTGCTCGCCTCAACCATCATAACCGAAAGTAGTTGAAAAAATAATGCCTAAAACAAGTGCCAAGATGCTATCTCGAAATCTGAAGGATTATGCAGCAAAGGTTGCGTTAGAAGAATGGGAGGATTCTCAAAGATACTCCTTAAACTTTAACTATTTTCCTCAAACTTTGACTTTTATCCAGTCTGTTGCCAATATGGGTTGAATCGCATTAGAAAAACAAGACCTGGCTTTCATGCGATCAAGTTTGTACTACATGCATAGCTAATTCTGGGGGAGACTGCAAAAGAATTTGAAGTGATACCTGTAACTAGTCACAGCCTTGGAAATTTTCTTATCAACCTGAAATCTGACTGATAAGAAATCATTAAATGAAAGGAAAGAGTTAATTTTTGTTGAGCCTTGTTTCCATGTGTAAGAAAACTACAAATAACTGCAATGAGAGGCCTGGTGAGGGTCATTGTTGCATGATTCCCCAGGCAGTTTACAGCTATTCGTAGGTCAGTATTTTCCACTTCCTTATTACCCTTTTTATTAATTAATTCAAAGTGCTCTATTGGAGGTTACTAGGGACAGAGGCTGTGTTGCATCTGCCTTTGCATTTTTTCAGACCCTACCTTTTCTTCAGTAGGTGTTCAATTCATTGATATGAGAGGGTCTTATGAACCTTTAAAAGCCCCATGGAGCAGAGAGCAAATGTAAGCAAAGGAAGTTGGAGAGACTGGCTTCATCTCTTACTTGGTGGGTGATGACCTCTTGGAGATGGACGTGAAAGCCAAGAGTCAGGAGAGAGAGATGCAACTCGAGCTGGAATGCCAGATAATTTTCCTGCAACTGCTGGGTCATGTACAGGATGGCTCTTGAAGGCAGAAATCTGTTCTGTTCCAAGTTCTCTGGCTTTTATCATCAAATGTTGACCATAATTCCAAACCAGTTGAGATGGATACCGTGTTAGTGGAATTTAAATTGCATCATTTAAAAATGGTTCCCTTAACTTGGCTCTAAGTGATGTGTTTCTTCTTTATACTTTTTCCTCCCGCAGAGATAAAATGCTCTGCAAGGAGTTAATGATTTTATAGCCGTGCAGCTGGCAGCAGTAGATCACAAAGCTCAGTGCAGAAACACAATTATTTTCTTTGTTTGAGATGAAAACCAATACCTGGGAGAAGGGCCTCTGCTGCAGGCTTGCTTGATTTAAGATTTTGTTCCAGAAAGGACAGGTTCTCTGATACAGCTTGGCTCCTGGGTCACAGAAGCTCACCTTTCTGTCCTGCTTGATGCTAGCCACCTGAACACACTTGGGATGCATGAAACAGGACAAAAGCATCCTTCGTTTAAGTTTCTGGCTACTTTAGGGCTCAGGATAAGAGTTAAACTAGCATTGAGTATCCTAGGCTAAAGATGATAGTGATTCCAGTGGCTTACTACCAATGTAGGAGATACTTAGGGGATAATTTGAAGGTAATCTGAGACCTTCAAACTAAGCCTTGGCCAGCAAGTCTAGAAAGAAATACATAAATACACAGAGAGATAAGGTAGACAGCTAGAAATACCTGGGGTTTTTCAACGGCTTTGAGTGGGTCAGAGAATTTTCAAGTCCAAACCAAAGATAGAATGTTTGTGTTTTATTTTTTTTTAAGTAGCCATTGAAAATGCAAAAGAATAGAAATAGCTACATAGTGTCCCAGTTATCAGAAACCACTCTGTCACCTAAGCAAATACTCTCATCTATTCCCGATCCATCTTGTCCCAGAAAGCTTGTAGAAAGATATAACAGCATACTTACTCACAAAGAAGCCCAGAGAGGTAAGTAAATTGTCCAAGGACACAAAACAATCAGAATTGGAACTGGGATCAGAAGCAGCATAATGGGACAGGCAGCAGTGTGGACCTTGAAGTCAAAGAGATTTGGCTTTGAATTCCTGGGCTGCAGCGTAAGAGTTCTGATCTCTTATCTGAGCTTTTATTCCTTCATCTGTAAGATGGGGAAATAATACTTATCTAGGTGATATGTTAAGAGGATTAGTGATAATGTACATGAATGTATTTTCCCCATAATAATACTGTAGGATAGGTGAAAAGGAATGTAGGTAATAAGACGGAAAGGAAGTTAGACTCAGATTTTGGAGGAAATAGAATTCATCAGCTGTGCTTGTCAAGATAGCTTGTTCACAAGGTACAGAGATGGGCTTTGACGAACAATTATATGGCATGGTCAAGCCTATCATAGGCTCCATGGAAGCCTGTGAGTAAGATAGCATAGTGGAGTATCAAAGCTCTTCCAATATGGCCATCGTAAGACTCTCGAGTGCTGACTTGGTTTTTACTTTAGTGTAAAGGTATAAAAGGCAGGATTCTCACTTCTCACGGGATGCTCTGTCCTCTTAACCTCAGCGATACGTCTGTGAAGGACCAGGACACACACACTCAAATGTATTCTTTCCTGGAATATACCACTTGTAGTGCTTATTGGATGTTTTGGGAGTAAACTGAAATGAAAGCATGCTAGAACCTCATCCAAGTCATCATCCTGGTCCATTCTCAAACTTGGACCATTCCTGTGTGTTCCAGCCTAGCTAACTAACTTAAGCCAAAGAATAATGAATTTAAAGGATACAGGATAGTTTAGGGAATGAAAGGAAATACTTAGCAATCAGACTTCAACAGATGGGAGTCCGGGTTTATTTGGGGATCTGTAAGAAGCAGGAATAAACAAGGAGTTTTTTGGGGGTACCACTAATGGGATTGATTAGTTTCGATGATTTTGGGGTCATTCCCATGAAGATTTAAATTTCTAGAGAAAAAACTCAGACTGGTCCAGCTCAGTCACGTATTTACAGTCCCCCACCCAGACCCTATCCGATGAGGAAGGGGCATTTTCTTCAAGGAGAAGGAAGAATGGAAGCCAAGTAGGTCAAAACATCAGCTGTCTCTCCTCAGGTTGAGACTCTCATAAAAAAGTTACACTCTCCTGCTGTTGTTATCCCACAGTCTTTCTCTGGGGGAAGCTGCCTTTGCAGAGTACAATGAGAAATGGTGAACCAAGGCCTGCCCACATTTTGCATCTCACTCCTGGGCTAAATATGTCTATATCAGTTGGTAAACAAGCTTTGGTCTAACTTAATATGAAAACTGCTACTAAGCATCACATGGTCCAAACATTGCAGGGCTGCATTTTGAGCAAGAAGTCAGTATTTTGGAAATATACCTCCCGATGCATGCATAAGGAGCTTATTCAATTCTAGATCTCATTGCTAAGAAAGGTGTCTCTCCTAAACAATCAGAAGACAAGAGCTACTTGGGATTGCAACAGGAAGCATCACAGAAAGACTTGTGTCTTGGTACTCTAGGCCTGAGCATGGCCATCTGAAATAATTTTCTGGGGAATAACAGACAAGTCTCAGATGTTCTGTCCCTGCATCATAAAATGTTGGTTCATCCTGAACATTCAGAAACAGCTCTCCAACGCCCAAGCCATCTCTCTAAACAGAGAGGCTTCATTCTGAAGCCTGGATCTCTGTCCCTGTCCCCTCTCCGTACTCTCTCAGGGACCAAGGACTCTCTCTCCACACAAACTTACTTTTAGAATAGAATCTGTTTTTAGCAAAGAATGTGAAGTACTCATTAACATAGAAGTAAACAATAGCTACTATTTGTATAATACTTCGTATGCATCTAAATGTTATCTCTTTGAATTTTCACAATGACCCCCAAGGGCTGGAATTTTCATTCGTCCTCCATATCCTCTCTCTACCTTTTTCTGACTTTCCCTCTGCCCCCAGAACACTGACTTTCTATGAATTATATCATTGGGCTTCCTTGCCCATTGGTTTCCTCTTGGGTTTGGCTGAGGGAGGCACCTGAGGGATAGAGGAGGGTAAGAGGAGACGAAGATCAAGGTAAGTTTTCCCCTGGCTTCTTCCCCACTGGACCAAGTATTAACAGTATCTGCATTTCACTTGGAAGTCCACAACTCCTGCTACGTAGCCCTTTCCTGTAGTTATAGCTATCGCTCTCTTTTTTGTGTGTGGGAATTATTCTCTCTCTCCTTGTCCCTTCAGACCTAGGAGTGATAAAGGACTCCCTGCTTCAACCCTTCTCAGCATTCTTCAGCATGTCTTGTTAATTTCTCTAAACACCGAACTCGGTTCTGTACATAGCCCCTTATTGAACCCTTCTCAATTACCCTATCTGAGTATATTATCTATTACTGCTTGGATTCTCTCTGTTATGTCTGAGTATTACTGTTTCTCTTTTATAGACGAGAAAATTGTGGCTCAAAAACAACATGCTGGACCTATGTTGTCTATCTAAAAAACTTGGGTTCTCTCTACTAACCTAGTCTATGCAACTGTCTCCATATTTAAGAGAGCTCTTGCCTACAGCTAAAGAATTCCACTCTGGCCTTTCATGTATTAACTCATGTGTGGGAATGTATTTTTTGAAGAGTGACCCTTTCTTCCTACCAGGCATAGGTCCCACTCTGTCACACCTGACAAATGTGATCTGGGTCCTCATTTTCAATTTTTGAAGAACCTTTCCTTCTTTAGTTTAAGAAGAAATTCTCTGAATCCCCCTTTTCATTCAAGAGTACCTCCTGAGATTTTGATATTTGCAGTTCTGTTAAGCAGAACTTTTAAACTTATTTAAAAACAACCTTAATAAAATCTGACTCAAAACAAGTCCTGAAATACCAGATCAGAGAGAAACCTAAGTAGCTTATTTTTTTCCTTACTCTGCTCCAAAACATCCATTTGAGCTAGAAATGGCCTTAGAGATTATCTAGGTTTTTAGCTTCATTTTGAGTAACATAGACCCTCTTAGAATTTGAAAAAGGTATGAACACTTTCCCCAGAAAAAAAAATACAAATTCTCAAATTCTCTCTCTCTCTCTCTCTCTCTCTCTCTCTCTCTCTCTCTCTCTCTCTCTCTCTCTCACTCACTCACACTCACACATACACACACAGTATTACCTATAATTTTGGGGATTCATTGTTATCCTCAAGTCTATTTTTGGGCCCCCAGATTAAGCCTTCCTACCCTAGGCTAATCCCTCAAGTTTACAGATAAGGAAGCTGCCACCAGGTTAGTAAAAGTCTGGCCCAAGGCCATACAGTTCATTAGTTGGTATCTCAATCAGGTTGGGCTAAATTATGCTGCAATAGCAAACAACAAATTTCAGTGACTTAGTCTATGATCATACTACCCTGAACGAGCCCAATCCCATCTGATTTCAGAAGTTAAGCAGGGTCGGGCCTGGTTAGTACTTGGATGGGAGACCACCTAGGAAGACCAGGTGCTGTAGATGTGAAAAATTAAAAAATAAGGGATTGTAAACTGACAAGGTCTCTGTAATCTGTGAGGTCAACCAAAGGTTACCTCACATAAAAAAAATTTTTTTTTTCAGTGGCTTAAAACATATTTATTTCTTATTCATGCTGTATTTCCACTGTGGATACTCTGCTCCATGTCATTTTTACTTAGGAATGAAAGGTGACATACACATGCCTT
This sequence comes from Rousettus aegyptiacus, assembly GCF_014176215.1. Classification (NCBI taxonomy): domain Eukaryota; kingdom Metazoa; phylum Chordata; class Mammalia; order Chiroptera; family Pteropodidae; genus Rousettus; species Rousettus aegyptiacus. The sequence continues at coordinate 44,730,774 of NW_023416306.1, read as the reverse complement.
CTGGAACATCATCTGTCATCATGACAAAAGAAGAAGGAACAGTACGAACTATACGCTGATTCTAAAGCTTCTGCCTAAAAGGGGCACATCACTACGATCATACTTCCACTGGCCAAAGCAAGTCGTGTGGCCACGTCTAACCTCAAGTGGCAGAGAAATATTTGGTGGCTAGGACAAATTACTAAGAAAGCTGGAAAAGCCTGACGTACACCTGAGGCATTTTTATTTTTGTCTAGTGTTCTCTACTCATCCAAGGTTAGCAGATCATAATCCGATTTATCTGGATGTATCCCACAGAAGATTTGTCATCAGCTTAGGAGGGCTGTATTTCTTATATAAAATCAAGATCAAGCTGGAGACTTCTTGTTATCTTATTTGTAAATGCTGATTTTCTGGCACAGTCCATTTTAGATTCTATAGCAACAAAGGAAGACTGTTTCACATGCAGTAGATTGTTATTGATTTTATACAACTATCATTTTTCAAACTAAAACCTTTTTTCCTACTGTCTGAATTGCTCTTATGTTTCCAATACTCATTCATTTTTAATAGCCTCTATAGCTTGGAAACATGGTATTGCCAATGGAAACACAAGAAAAATTTCTGAATTTTTCTTCTGTTAGTAACTGGTGATAATTGTGGTTCTATGTTTGTCTTCAATTATTCATTTAGTCCACAATTTTCTGAATACCTGCTTTGCCATGAGGGTTGTAGTGAAGATTAAATTAGAAAAATTCACAGTCTAGTGCAGAGTAGTTGTTCAAAACATGTTGTCTAGTTTCTGTGTTTGCATGTACTTGTATATTTTGAAATCAATATAAAATAATGATTGAGAGAACACATTTATAGGATTTAGACAATTTTATTAATCTCTCTACTAAACTCTTGGGCTATGGTGAGGATTGATTATAATAATATATAATAATATATGTAAATATATTTACCTAGGACCTGGCTTAAAAAAAGTCTTTGATTAAATTAGCTATTAGTATTATTAGCATATTACTAGAAAATATGATTGCTATTTGCTGAATAGACAGTACAACAAGAAGGTAAGAGCACAGGCTTTGGAATTAAGAAGACTTGGGTTCCAATCTCAGCTCAGTCATGGTGTGAATCGAGGCAAAGTACTGCTACAATCTTCATTCTTTTCTTCAGTGATACATGCCAGCCCTACTTACCTTGCAGGGTGCTTGGGAGGACCCCATAGGGATACACCATCACAATGTCTCACAAAGGCCATGGCATTTTGGAGACAGCCAATAAATATTAATTCTTCTGGATATTGTGGGACATTCAAAGGTGAACCAAAGAAAAAGTCTCTCTCACCTTCCAGCATTTATAATCTCACTGTGGAGAGAAGACAGGTCCACACATAGCTGTAGATGTCATAAAATTGTGAGTGTGTGAAAGAGCTAAGGCTACTGGGCTGTAGAAGGGCTAATGGCTTTGGCTGAGAAAAAGTGCTCTTTATTAAAGAGACATTTTAATTTACAAATGCCATTTGTTTTCTTTTCTCTCTCTCCTCATCATCCCCTCCTAACCTCCCAAGCCTCAGAATACCATATCATGCACCCTAACAGTTTTGTAAGGAGAGGAGAAATTCATTACCGTCCCCGCTGGCACAGTTTGCTGATGTGTTCTGTTTTCGGGCTGTGATATTTACAACAGTTCAGTTAAGATTTAATTTTCTATTATTTCCTGAACTTTGCAGCCATCATTTTTCACTTGCTGTCTGAGATCCATTACTCTAGCACCCTGGAACCACTGTTGGAAAGACTTACCCAACATTCAGAACCTATGAACAAACAGGGAAAACATTTCACCGAGACATGCTACCAGTGATGTGAGTTTAGCTTTTATTCTTAGCGATAGTTTCATAGTCTGTTCGCTTCCTGTGGCCAACTGCATTTCTCCACCTAATTATCAAATAAGATGTTTTGGAGGTACCTAAACTTGGGCATTCTGGCTTGGAAATGTTACAGTCCAGGATCTTTCTGGGTATTATTATTATTTCCTTTAAATCTTGGCCTCCGGACTTCTTTGATATTGTAGGAAACCTTTTATTTATTTTTTTCCTTTCATGAGTCACTTGCTAGAAGTGCCCTACGACACAAAAACATCTAAAGTGATCTTAGGGCCAGCAAGCCTTTTTCCTGCCTCATTCTCTGTGGATTCATTTGGTTAGAGAGACAGGATTTTGATTAAAGTATTTTTCTACTCCAGAGCTCGCTGCTCCCTACACAACCCCTTCCTTCAACCCCATGAGAACATTCATCAGAGGTGGGGTGGTTGAATACTATCTCGACCCACTGCCTTTTACTCCGTAGCCCATCTACTAAGGTGTTAGCTGGCTTACTGTCATTCTGGATCTATGAAATTTTGGTAACTGCCTGCTCTTCTCCAACACATATATCCATATCATTGCACTGGGAGCAGCCATTTTATACAATTCAACTATGTTTTCCTAGCCATACTTCATTGGTGGGTGGGAACTTAACAAAATTACTCTTCCCTGGGATTTTGGATTTGGGACTGAGAGAGACAGGTCAGTCTCTTTACAGGGGCTGGAGCTACAGATGTGAAAGTGATGGGGGAGCCAGCACACACTGAAAAAGAAATGGAGCATGCTTGCAGAAGGGAAAGAGTGGAGACATAGAGATGGAGGGTCCTGAGGGCCACTTGGAGCTCTGGTCCCACTTGTTCCTACAGCCCTATAGTAGTGCCTGTATTTATTTAAGGTTGACTCTTCATTGGGTACCACACATACCCTCAAAACTTTCCAATAAATCTCATTGACTTAGACCAGCAAACATCGGTTTCTGTCACAGGTAATCAAAAAGTCCTAATTGGCTAAATGTTTTTCTTTACCAAATTGCTGGTTTTATGCATCTGGTAACAGCTAACAAGAGAAAGGTTTAGGTCATTATTCAATACCTTTGTAACCATAGAGGAAAATATTAAAACATAAATGTGCTCAAAAAAGAATCCTTAGATATACCCGAAGAATTAAAAGTAAGGTCTTAAAGAGATATTCGTTCACCTATGTTCATAACAGCATTATTCACAATAGCCAAAAGGTGGAAATAACCCAAGTGTCCATCCACAGATGAATGGATATATACGATAGAATATTATTCAGCTTTAAAAAGGAAGAAAGTCTGTCACATGCTACAATGTGGATGAAGCTAGATAACATTATGCTAACTGAAATAAGCCAGTCACAAAAAGACAAATACTGCATATGCGAGTTATGCGGTACCTAGAGTAATCGAATTCATAGATACAGAAAGGAAAATAGTGGTTGCCAGTTTTAGTTTTGAAAGATAAAAAGAGACTTGGAGATAGGTTGCCCAACAACGTGATGCACTTAATACTACTGAACTGTACACTGAAAAGTGGTTGAGAAGGTAAATTTATGCTATATGTATTTTATCATAATTAAAAAAATAATAATCAAATTCCCTGAATATGTCATTAATTCTGGGATGTAGACAGAAATAGTGAAATGAACTTGGACTATGAGTAAGAGGTCCACATTCTATTCCAGGGTTTGGACTCAAAAAAGTCAGACTTGTCCAGCATCATTTACCTTTCTTAGTCCTCATTTCACTCATGCGTTCCTTGAATTCATGCATATGAGTACCTGTTTTATACGTTCTGCATCCCATGAGAAATACTGGGGACATTAAGATGGATAAGATGTGGGTTGCTGGAGAAGCTTGTCCAGGGGAAATAATCTCTGGCCATGTCTGAAAAGACCAACCAGGAAGATTTCGCCAGGTGAGAAAGCAAGAGATGGAATTCCAGGCAGAGGAGCAACATGGACAAAGGCCCAGAGTCATGAAAGGGCCCGATTTGTTTGAAAAAATCTGAGAAGCACTTTTGTGTTGAAGCCTGGGCAGCAGATGAGGGCAGGTGAGAGGAAAGAGTGGTGGGAGATGGGGCCAAATGAGGTGGGGGCAGGGCTGGACTGCGGGGGCGTTTCCTGTGGATTATTTTGGAGACAGGCAACATTTCCCTCCGTGTGTTCTGTGGACCCCTGGCCTCTCAAGAAGCTCTTAGACAAATAATCTGGGAAATGTTCCACACTCTGTCCCCTTCTTCAGCATTTTGCATACTACTTAGCATTGTACAAAAGACCAGAGTTTCTGCTATAAAAATTCTGATTGACTTTGTTTATTCCAGAATTTTCCCAATTTCTATGACCATGGAAGTGTTTTTTTGGTGTGTCCTTTAGAGATAGACCTACATTAAAAAAAAATCACTTTGGAAAATCTATGTAAAGGTTGGGATCCTGGAATATAGGGCACGCTTAATTTTGGTTTTGTGTTTTAAAAGATGAGGTAACTTTACTGGGAGACAATCTCACATTTTGTGAGTATTTTCAAGACTCTGGTTTCTTGACTGCCTTCCTCTGCTAACTTTCCCAAAAGGGGAGTTCTCATCTAGGAGAAGCCTGCCATGTAAGGGGAGCTGGATTCGGCATCTGTGTACATGTTCTCCAAAGAAATGCGCGAATCCCTCCTACAGAAGCAGGTCTCAGACGAGGATTTAATTGCAAGTGATTTATTTGGAAAGTGATCCCAGGAAACATCCGTGGTAGAGTGAGAAAGCGAACCAGGGAAAGTAAGGCAGCTGATACGTAATGTGTTATCAAGCCATTTCCTACTGGGGGCAACTGAAGACTTGGGGACATCTGGGAGGTAGCATAGACTCTATACCTCCAGGTTCTTCTACTGGAATGGCAAGAGATCTGGGACATTTATCCACCAGCTCCTAACCAACTTGAGGGGCCCAGAGAAAGTCTACAAAGAGGCATACAGGAAGCCAGACCGACTGGCAAGGGCCAAGGGAGTAGGGGTAGGGTACTGAGAGTGTCTGTTGCAGTCTCAAAGCTAGGGAAGCTGGCGAGAACATGGTTACTATTTTAATAGCTCTGTTTTCATAATGAAGAAATTTTCTGATAGTGAGGCATGTTTGTGTTCACTGCTTCAAGATTCTAGAATTTTACCTGTAGTTCTCTTTTTTTTTTTTACCATATCCTAATGATCTCATTTCCAATTATTTGCTAATTTAATTCTCACTTTTACTTTTTTATTCTAGGTCCTAGATTTTTTATTTATCTTACTACTACTCCAAACCTTATCTTGGCCCTTCTGAAGGGGCACTATTGTTACCATTGAGTTTTGCTTTTGTTTTGGGTTAGGGTCTCCTTTCTGAATTGCCCTTAACCTTGTCTGAAGAAAGGCTCATTATGCTTGCATCTCCTAGCTATTGAATGGAAGAGGATTGAATGGGCCACTTTGGACTATGTCCTTAAATAACTACCCTTTCAATTCCCTCTCAGCTCCCAGACCAAGCCTCTGGGATGTCCTGACCTCAGGACTTATCATTTCATCATCAACCAGCTCATGTTTTATTCTTATGCATTTCGTTTATTTATTCAACAAGAATTTATAGCGCATTTACAGTGCGAATGAAGCACCATTGCAGATGCTCTGAGAGTAGGAGGTGGAAGGTGCAGGAGGTGCAGAGAACAGATTCTGGAATGAGATAGACTTGAGTGCAAGGCTCATTTTGGCTTTCAGCAAGTCACCTTGGCTTTCTGAGGCTCAGATAACTCACCTATAAAACGATACCTCCGATATGGGCTAAATTCTGTCCCTCTAAATTTATATGTTGAAGTTCTAACCTCTAGTACCTCCTATTTGCAGATAAGGTCTTTAGAGAGGTAATCAAGTTAAAATGAGGCCTTAAATGGGCTGGGGCCCTAATCCAATGTGACTAGCATCCTTATAAGAAGAGGAGGAGGCACAGTGGGGTGCCTGCACCGAGAAACAACCATGTGAAGAGGCAGCAAGAGGAGAGGCCTCAGAGGACTCTAACCCTGCTGACACCTTGATTTTGGGCTTCCAGCCTCCAAAACTGCAAGAAAATAAATTTACATTGTTTAAGCCATCAAGTCTGTGGCATTTTGTTATGACAGTCCTAGCAAACTAATATACCTACTTTATGTGGTTATTAAGACTATTAAACCATATAATACACATGTAACACTTGGGACAATCCCCTGACACATATAAAACAATGAATACATGCATGGAATTATTTTTGCTATTAGTATCACAAAGATAAACTAAACATAAATGCTATACTGAAACTACACTGTGCTGAGATGAAGAAAAACACGGACTGAAATATCTATTAAACAGAATGGAAAATGCTACGTTCCCAAAATATGTAAAGAACAACCCATGGAAGTCAGAGGAGGAAGAGCTGGGAGGAGGGAGCTAGGGGAGGCTGACAGAGAGGTAGTGTTTGACCTCAGGTGGACAGGTGCTAGGATGTTAATTGTATATGTATGTTTACTTATGTACATTTTAATTAATATACTATAAGCATAAATGTCTATATTTTTTGACCTGGAACAATATCCACTCATTATTCATTCAGTCGATAGATATTTTATTGGATGTCCCCACAAAGGTAACTGGTATAGATGTTAAAGAAACAGCAACAAACAAGCACATTTATATTCCAGGTGGTGATGTTCATGAATGTTAACAACAGAAAAAAATTCCGAAATGGTATGTGCAGTATGATCCTATTTTAAATATATACGTGAATATATAAATTTATATTTCGTAAAAATAAGATCGTGTATGTAAAGTACTACATAAAGAGAAAGTGAGAGAGCTAGAACAACAGAAATTTGGAAAGATAGATACAAAAGTGTTAACCATGACTGTATTTCAATGCTGGAATTATCTTTTCTCATTTTTCTTTATCTGTATTTTCCAAATTTGGGGGAAATAAACTTCTGCTTTATATATAATGTTTAAAAAGTTTTATGTTATTTATGCAATTAAACAACTAAGTGCTAAAAGAATTTAACATAAGTTGCAAAGAGCCCTTGCCTACTTTCTTTATTCCCATCTCCTGGATAGTTGTCACATTTCTAATCCCAAAGGCCTCTTTTTGTAGTTATTATTTTTCGCATTTCCACCTGAGGCCTTTTAATGTTCAGCTCTTTCTTCTATATCTGCTACCATCCAGTCTTGTTTGTGGTCCATAAATCCTCTTATTTGATAAAATCTTCAGCTTGAGAGGAATGCATTTCCCAGAGAACATGCTCAAATTCTGAAGCTTTGAGCTTTTAGAAGGAAGAATACTCCATAAATGTGATCGCTGTTTCTATTTGTTGTATAGTTCCTAAATGTGTAGAAAATGTTCAAATAAAGCTGTAAAATCTATGAGCTGCTTTCTATGGCTAGAAAGCAGCTCATAGATTTTACAATGAGAAGCAAAAACTACAGAATTTAGGATCGATCCCCTTGATAGTGTGGGTCTTCCATCCGCAAGAGAGTTTCTGATATAAAAGCATGGTGCCCCTTCCAGACCCTAAAAGCATGAGAGATGGGCCCCGACTCTGGGACCAGAACCTCCTCCACCGGGTGCACCGGCAGAGCCAAATTCCAGGCTGAGGCTCAGGAAAAGTTTTTTGGTCATGGCTTCACTTCTGGCAAACAGAGTTTATCTTTTTTCCACTGAGGCCTCAGTTTACTAGGCAGGACCTGCTTTAGCTGGCAAAGCTAGTTAATGGTGCTCCAGTTTTCCAGAGCTTTCTGCGTCCTGCAAGCAGCCTGGGCATGGTGACTTTTATAGGCTCACAGAGTAGAGTACATTTTCATATTTCTTTTCATTTATTTATTCTGGTTTCTTTTCCCAGCCTTTCCTGTCTTTTCTTCTTAATTCAAATGTTGAAAATTCTAATTGCAATTGTGCAGTGCATCTCTTTATTCCATAATTTTTTTTTTGTCCTAATTGCTTATGATGTGGTCATTTTGAGTAAGATTAGTCAATTTGCCTATGTAATTTATTAAAATGAGGGTCCACTGAGGGCTGTTATAATTTGAGTAATGTTTCACACGGATTCTGGACAAAATAGAATAAGTTATTTAAATTTGAAACGAACATACATAGCTAGATATGTTCACGCCACTGAAAAAAACTCGAAGTTAAGGAAAAATCAGATTCCTCATTGGGAAAGCCACTTATGTGATTGTTACTTTGTAACTTAAAATTTTTCAGTTTCCTATTGCTATTAGAGCAAGTACATAAAACTGGCCTATCGGAGCTGGCGTGAACTGGCCGCCGCCTCTTCTGCTGTCACAGGTCTCTCTGGAACCAGAGCGTGATTCATGTCCTTCACTTCCTCCAGAGCACTGAACTCCTTTACCTCTAAGTCTTCAGTTTGTATTTTTTCATTCCAGAACACATCACCTGTTCCTCTCAGTCTGGAGAACTCTTGCTTTTCTGTCAGGCCTCTGCTCACAAGTGGCTTCCTCTGGGGATCCTTCCCAAATTGCCTTGGTCCGAGTTAAGGTACCCTCCTCTGTGTCGTGAAATCATATAGCAGGTCACTGCTTGTCCTCTTCTCTGTCTCCTTCATTAATCTGTAACATTGCTGAGAGTAGAGACCATGTCTTTATGTTATCATTTTATCCTTTGTCCCAAGCCCAGTGCCTTGCTGGCACATAGTGGGGGCTCAATGAATATTTCTTGACTGAAAGGGTCCATTGGAATAATTTGTTCAGAGAAGGAATCAGATTTAATGTGATTTTATGAGTCCTGTGCTGCCATTTACTTGGGTTCCCGAATTACTCAATTAACTCGGGTTGAACAAATATTATTGAACACCATTGTGTCAGCTGCTTCCACATATGCTTTTTCATTGATCTCTTCACCTTTTTGTCTTACAGCTGATGACACTCAGGTTCAGTGAAGCTGAAGAACTTAATCATGGCAACAAATGATGAATAGAAGGAGTCCTGAGCTTCAGAGACCAAACTCGTTGCCCTTGGCCCTAGATAGGGTGCTGCCTCTTTAGACTTTTGACCTTTACTATGCTCTGTGGCTGCAGCCATCTGGTAGACCATTGCATTAGAACCCAGGAAGACTTGAATTACCTACATAAAAGGTACAACTTAGACAGAAATGGAATCCTGGAGGGGAATTGGAGTAAGTGCTGATCTGGAAATGCAAACACCTGAGTTCTCTTCTTACTTGTGTTATCTAATTAGCTGTGTGATATTTGGCATGTCACTTAGTCTCTTGGGTTCTTAGCTTCTTATCTTTAAGATGAGAAAGAGTGATTGGATAATTTCGTAGAGGCCCTCCAGCTTTAAATTTTACAATACAAGGGTTGAAAGCTGGGACAAGGCATCAGACTTGAACAGTGATTAGTGGGCAGGGTATCATCAAGTTGAGAGAGCTCACCTCTCAGGAGTTTTTCTGAAATTGCATTCTGAAAGGAAGAGGTGGAGAGAATAAACACAATTTCATATCGCCCTCTTATTTACTCTTTTGTATATACCAGGCAACAGGATAATAACCACGAGTCATGGGGGAATTGAATGAAAAGGATTAATCACCAGCAATATGCCACCTTTACATCAGCTGTCATTATTAGCCTTTGAATAAGCCCCAGTGAATGCTGGTCCTCTTCTGCACACGTTCTCTTATTCATAGAATGGGCTTCTTCTGACCCACACTTGTTCTATCAAAATCGTAGCTCTGTGCTTCTTGAAACTACCTTACATATTTAAGCACTTAGCAATCAGACTTCACATCTTATTGCTGCACAAGCAAATCTGAAATGTAAAAATGCAAATTGTAGGGAATGAAAATAGATTTTAAGTTGTTTGCATATAAATTGATATCTATGAACAATTAAAACGAACTATATTTGCAATGATTTTTAGAGGTGCTAAAGTAAATAATTATATTACCCATGTGTGAATTTAGTAAGAGGACATGTAAACTCATTTAGAATTTAAAAAGAGAGCCAATTTTGGCTTTAATGTAGCTGAAAACAATAGGTTAAATTAAAAATACATATAACTTTAAAACTTTGAAGTTATCATAGATGAGACATCAATGAGTACCTTAAGACCGACTCCCTTTAAAAATTGAACTCGTGGAGAGGGAAACAGAAAAGAAATGAAAATTAATAAGAAATTTCAACTTGAGGATTAATCTGAGTTCAAACAGCTGCTATGGCCAAAAAAATAGAAAGTTAAATAAAAAAATGAAGATATTTACTTTTCCTGTTTTCTCTGATTGTGTGAATTTGAAACTAGATGAAAAAAAATCAGGAAATTAATTTTTTCCTGTCACTATCTAACTGTGTCAATTTAGACAAGTCACTTTAACTCTCTGGGAAGAAATTTTGCTGTGCATAGAGTTAATATTTTATAAAAATTGTTAAACCTTAGCCAATTTAGGAAAATGCTAGACTGTCCTACCAGGAATGACACCACGAATTGCAGTCTTATTCCAAATAAAATGGATCTAGAAGTAAATGTCTACACTTCATGGAAAAAGGGATGTGTTTTTGTTTCCATACTGGAACAACTTTCTCTCTTCAAATGGGATTTCTGTAAAAAAAAATATCCCGATCATGCACACTGCAGTATTGGCATGTAAAGGCCAAACTCCATAGATCACAGATAGCAAAATTCCTGACATTCTTAACCTGTGTGGCAAAATGTAGAATATGTCCATTATAAGACAGATATAGAATTGAAAGATATATTTCTAGCAGGATTTTTGAAGTATTGAGACTTCTCGTGGAAAATGGATCTCTCTTGTAGGAAAGTTGAACATTTTTTGAGAAGTTAAGAACAGCATTGTTTCCTTGTTGATAATAACAACCTAAAGTTTTATGGCACCTTTTCCAAAAAAAAAAACATATTTTACTCAAGTGAGAAATTCTATTTTTCTTGTTCGTAAAATTTCTAATTTAATTCGTATCGACGGTAATGTAAAAATTCATATAACTTATGGACCATAGGGTATTTATTTCATCTGTTGAAACTCAGAGAGAAGCAAGAAATGGGCGTGAGCTTCGATGTTAAATTGCGATTTTGAAACCAATTGAATATCAAAACAACTGCAACCATGATAATATATATTTAGGGAGCAGGGCTCATTTTACTGTTGAGGTTGAACCAGGTGTTCCAGAGTGAAGTCAATAGAATTCCAGGAGGAACTACAATAATCAACCGAAGCAGGAGAAGATGATGAGCAATGAGATAAAGATTCAGTTAGTGCAAGAGAGAATGGTGCTGAGCTATGGTGGTTCAGAGGCAAGAATAGAGATAGAAGACATGTGAGGCTTTGTGGATAATAAGTAAATTCTGGTTAGAGGTTGCAAAGACTATAAACACCAGGTCAGAGTAGGAGAGGCATAGTAAACTTGAGGGATAGATGATTCATGTGATATACATTTGACTTTTCATCAAATATGCATTCCCGAAAAGTTCTGTGAAAATCTAAGTGTCATAAAGTAAAAATGCATCTAATAGTTAGCTATTTAAAGGAAATTTATGTCTCTAAGGGAAAAGGTACTTTCGTAATACAAATATCAAGCCCCTAACTTACGTCTTTGAAAATTCAAAGTCTTTGCGTATACTGAGTTTTCTCAGAGCAATGAACTCAGGCTGTTGAGAGAGAAATACACATTATTTTAGCTTCGAGTGTGATATCAAGGAAGGACAGAATGTTTCCAACTGAAAGAGGCTCTTACAATTATCTAATTCAACTCCATTCTCCAGATGAGAAAGCTGAAGATTAAATGTTCTACCTGAGGTCGACCAAGGGTGCACTGAGAGTTAACCAAATATTAAGTGATGTGTTCATGGTCCTTAGCTGGCTGGCTGAAAGACGAGTGCTAGAACCACTAGTCCTGCTTTCCATTCAGGCTTTGTTCTCTGCACCTCTCTCAGATTAGATGGTTTACTATGTATAAAGAATGAAACAAAGCCATGATGTAGCTGCACACTTTTGTCCTTGGGGGCCCTTTCCAGCTTCAAAATTCTATAATTTTATATCATCACTGCATCTCTTGTTTTTAAGACTGTTACATAAAAGGACTCATTGTAAGCTTAGGAGGGAGCCAAAAAAGAGAGAGAAGAAAAAAAATATCTGTTATTGGCTCCCAAATGACTAAGGAGTATAGTAATATATCTTACAGAAGGAGATAGATGATGTGAAAAAAAGAAATTTATCTTCCAGAAAGCAATAAAGCTTTAAAAAACACCAACCCAGTTTTCCTTCAGTTCTGCCAGAATCTATCAAATATAGCACCTTAAATCGGTACAAGTTTCACAGATACCAGGAGACCACAAGTGTGATATGTTTGAAGATGCCATACATCTCCAAGAACAGGTCCCTTTGTTCCAGCTTTCTCTTCTGTGTATGCCATTTAACTTAGCTTGTCATTTTTTCTCAGAGACTCCACATGTATCTCTAGTTCCCTAGAAGTGAGCCCTTTGTTTTTAACTGAAGAAAATGGATTATGTGAGAATTCAGCTAGAGAGAAAGAGACAGAGAGAAAGACAGAGAAACAGAAACAGAGAGAATGAGATTAAATATCATTCTCAATCCCCACTTTTCTATTTTCTGCAAATCTCCATAGAGATGATTCTCAGATAAAGGCTCTATTTTTAATCTCAGCATTTGAAAATTATTTTATTGCTAAGTAAGAAGCTTACATCACCTATTTCTTAGTTTGATTTCTTTTTTCCTCATCTAACGTACACATTCCTTGCTAAAAATATTTTATATCATTTTGCATTCATATGAAGTATTTAATGTAGCAACATTTTTAGTTGGGTTATCTGGAGAAGAATAGGCGTGACTGCTCCTAAAGAGAGAGCCTAAATGAAATCATTTTTTAATAGAAACCATGTTATCCGATGGCAACATTATCTACAGTTTGAATTGTACATAAAATATCAAATAAAATATTTTATAAAGAGTGATTCTGTGCTTTAGTATAGACAGAACCATAGAATCAAAGAACGCTAGGGCTGGAAGAGATATTAGAATTTCTGGGAAAGGTTTCTCATTTTACAGATGAGAAATCTGAAGCTTAATACAAGCAGATTAGGAAGAGAGGTAGCCAGGCATTGCCTTCAGCTGCCAATCTATAAAGAACACTAACACGTCACTAGGACACATGAGAGAGCAGAGCTAGATAACTCAGATTTTCACACAGAGCTCCTTATTTGTGCATAGTCAGCTGACAGTTGACATTTTGCTAAAATATCTGAAACTAAAGAATGCATGGCATAGAATGTTAACCAAGAGTAAGTGATTTATTTTATCTGAATTTTAATTTCCTCAATATGCCTCCAAGCACACTAATTTTTAAATGCGCGCGCACACACACACAGACAAAGAGGAGAAGAAATACAGAAGAATGGGTTACATATTCTTAGAGTTTTTAGAAATGCTGATCCTATTTGGCCAATAGAAAAATATATTGATAATTAAATTTATTTCTGAAAGTTAACGCTTTAAAATTCAATTCTCTCTATTCTTACAAAATAGCAAACATGAAAAATTAATGGTTAATGGAGTACCAAATCATAGTCTTATCTCAGATATTCACAATTCTTAGGAGAGGCAGACTTTACCAAGATCACAGAGCCATTGTTACATTCACATCGATGAATATAATTCAACAAATATTGATGTCGTGCCTGTGTCAGATTACTGGGGCTACACGAATGAAATAGTGACCCAGTCCCTCCCCCCAGGAGCTTACATTCTAATCAGACATGAACAATACCAGAAACTAGCTCTTTGCTGAAATAGCTGGAGGGGCACAGGGTATGGAAAGCCTGTATTTACTGATGGAAACGGAAAGGCTTCACAGAGGCCATATTTGGACTGATAATTGAAGGATGAGTAAAGTTGTTTGTCAGGTGGAAGAGGGCAGGAAAAGGAGACCAAGAAATCATCTGGTCTCTGGAAGCTTCAGCGTATACAATGATAGCCTGGAAGATTGGGCAAGTTATCTGGGAAAATGCTAAGTTAAAACATTAATATTATTCTTCTAAAAAAAAGTGGGGAATATAGTGGTTCTCATGATACACCACCCAGATTCCCCTTTTGGCCTTCCGGATTATTCCTCTAGCTGCTAGGAGTGAGGATGAGATGGTCCTCAGCTATCAGGCTTCTGCAGAAGACTCATCTGAAAGGAATGTCCTTGCCTAAAGTCTCATCCGTTTTGGGGGCATATCCAGTGATTGGTCAAGGTGGAGGTGCCCCAACATGAGGCAATGCTGAAGGGCTCACTTCTACTCCATAGCTTCCTGACAGACAGGCTGAGTTCACCTGTATCACGGCCCAACTTTTCCCTCTGCCCAGTCCCGCTTCCATCTTTCCTCTCCCTGACTATTGATTCCGAGTATCCTTCAATAAATTTACTGTACACTAATCTCCATCTCAGAGTCTGCTTCCAAGAGACAAGGGGATGACTAAATATTATAGGATTTAGGAAGATGCAGAATAGCACTTTTCAACAAGCAAGAGCCCAGCAGTCTTAAACTCACTGAAGGGTGGTCAGATAATGGGCCGAATGGGTCACCAGCTTATGGCAATCCCATATGAACGTTTCCTTCTAGCCTTTTCACTTAGAATAACCTCCAAATCTTTTCCCCAATTCCTACCTTCAAGGGGCTTCTAGGAGTTTCTTGGGCTCTTACTCCCAGATGATTTTCCTGTGAGTCTCCGGCTTAGTTCTATTCCCAGAAGTTCTCCAGATATTTCCTCCCCTACATAGAACACTCTGACCGGTGTCTCTCTTAAAACGTGATCCTCAGCCTGCCTGAATCAGGTTCTTGTTTAAAATACAGATAACAGTCTCCACTCTAAATCAACTGATGCAGGTGGAAAAGTTGGGGGAGGGTGTCATTTGTATTATAAATAAGCTCTTCAGGAGACGCTTATGCCCGCTAAAATTTGAGACTCTCTTCCTCAGAATCTGTGGAAAGTATTGAAGGGAAACGATGATAAGTGTTTCTAGATTGCCCGTTGAACCAATTGTTATATGTAATTTAGACAGTTTTATAATTCGATGATGAAAACAGTGTAGACATTGTGTTTACTCTTGTTGATGACACTGGAACTTCAGCTTGCTGTCCATGGGTAGGGCAGAGGTTGTCTAAACCTCACATCTGAGATGGCTCTGACCACATCTGGGATGGCTCTAGATATTTTGGTTTAGAATGGGGTGTTAGGGGCTGTTTTTAAGAGAACATAGCAGCTTACTGAAAGACAGAGCTGGTTGACTATCAGGCAGTTTTCAAAGGCTTCACTTCAGCGCGTTCGTAAATTTCTCTTCAGCCAGATGTTATAGAAATGAGTTTTAACTAGGGTGGAGCGGCCAAGTATTTGCCAAGGATTTGAAAATATATGTTTAAAAACCAGCTTAATCGTGGTTTAAATTAAATGTACCTCTCTTGAATATATGGTTCGATAATTTTCTGACAAATATACAGCTGTGCAACCATTATCATGATCAAGATAAAGAACATTTCCATCATCCTCAGTGATTCTGTTGTTCTTGTTTTTAGGGTCTTTCAGAAAATGACTCCAGACAGAAAGCAGGGCAATCGTTAAGACTTGTCCTCATTTGTTTTCTTTTCCTCAAAAACCACAGTCCTGTCCTGACTTTGGTTTAATATCTGAAAATGTTACTTAGTATATTTTGCTAAATTTACAAGCTATGGTGGGAGTGTGTCTAGTTCCAATTACTTCATCATGGCTGGAAGCAAAATTTCCAATATTTAATATTTAAAAAATTTTACTATGCTCCAGCTGCGGTTGAGAGCTACTTCTAGTTCTGAGCTAGCCCCTTGGTAACTGGTGAGAATCCTAGACAAGAGGGGTCTCTGCTCTGGGCCTCACTCTTCAGAGGAACGCAGAAATATACACACGAGTGAATTTATTAGCGGCACATGGGCAGCTACGCCTCTGTCAGTTGACATCTGATGTTCAGCGCTGGTCCAGCAGAATACGTTAACCAGAGGCATATTCTTGTGCCTTAGACTGTTCGGGTCCCAGGGGACTGTTTCTTTACATCTCCTGACTTATGTTCTCCAATTGAAATGTTACAAAAGGTGGCTACATTTGAATGTCAGGAAGTTTTATGAGTTGTGACACTGATGATTTCAGAGACAGACACTTCTTTAGGATGCTGGGAGGATTTGAATGGCAGAAGCAGTCATAGAAAAGAGAAATTAACTTTTCAAATTCTTCCTCTCAAACAGCTCGAATATGATAAATTTTTATTTATCTTGCCAATAGTGCCAAATGTTCATTTTCTTGCTTCTCTTTATGTTACAATTTGTTGTACCAGAGATACTCACAAATTACTGTATTTCCAACAGATGCACATGGCAGCTGAAGAATGCTTGGAAATAGTAAAAAAAAAAAATAATAATACCTATGTTGAACTTGTATATATGTAGATGAAGTATGATACTGATTCTTTAACTCACTAGACTAATACTGAATCTTATAGTTTAGAATAGGTTAAATTTTGTTAAAACATTTATTAAGATTTAAATAAATTTTCAAAAGAGCAAATTTTATAATTCAGCATTATTTTAAAACTTTTAATTTAACATTTTCCTACTCATTTGTTACAATTTTCATTTTGCCTTTTAATTTTAATCTTATTTCATATGACAGAAATAAAATTCAAAACCATTAAAAATTTTTCTTTCTAACATTTAATTTAAATGGTAAAATATATTCAAAATTTGTGTACTTCGAATAAATTATATTTTAATATTTTACGCCATTGGGATCAAGTACGGGTTGATATCGTGATAAACAGAAATACAAAAATGAGGTACAGTTATATAGCTGAAGGGGGAAGGGTAAACATCATTATGAAGGTGTCTATTTGTCAAGGCAGAAGGATAGAATGTATTTTACTTAGCAGTTAGTTAACTTGATTTGGAACTTTTAAATAGTTATACTTAGCACATGAGAGCTATCAGTTCTATTTCTGCTTTGGACGCCATGAATATTACTGGTGGGTCTGGATGAGAGAGATGAAAAATCTTCTCCCCAGCTGAGGGAGGGTGTTGGTGTGTGTGTTGTGTCCACACTGGGCAGGGTCAGGTTGAGAGTATAGGAAGACTGACTTGAGAACATTTGTGCCCAAAATGGTTAGGCTGGGCTCTGCTCTGGGGTTTGCTTTTGCTTGCCAGTGGTTCTATGGTAGGGGCCAAGGGCAAGCCTGCTGGGACTGTGATCAGGATTCCAGCCAGCAGAGAACTTAAGTACAAACAAGGCCACTGAGGTCGACATCTGTCCACATAGACAAAGTTGGAGGTGATGATGATGGTGGTTGGGGCAGAGGGTAGGGCAGACAGTAAATGCCCATCCTGTCTCCCCTGTGCCCAGCAAGCAGCATAGCAGCACCCCTTGGCTACAGGATCCCACTGGCCACTTGTGCCAAGACTCTTGGGGTGCTTCCTACATTGGTCAAGATCAGCCAGACTTTGAGCTGGTGGAAAAACATCACTGACTCCTGCTCAAAAGGGTAGGAGACAAAAAATAATAATAATAATAGGGCTATTTTTATCTACCCCATGTGATTAAGAATAGTATTCACAGTAATGTTTTATAAACATCTTAGTCATAAGCACCTCGCTAGGCATGTCTTCCGTGACAAAATTTATGTTCTGTCTGTGATCATCTCTGATGGGTTACTTTGACTGAGCCAGGATTGATGGTGTCTTTGTGCCAGTTTCTGTGATAGGCAATGAGAGAACTTTGGGCAGGAGAGAATGGCTGTCCGTTTTTAATGGACTGCTTCAGCTGCGAGAGGAAATTGTGCCTGTGAGAAAAGTCACTGAAACAAATCAAAGACATTTTAAAATAACCATGCGGGACCATTCATTTGGCTAGCAGATAGAGCATATTTCTCACCAAAGCAATCACTGTCCTGTGCCAACTGTTAGAGAAGCCCCAATTGATGATTGCCTTACCCAAGGTAAAATGTTACTGTCAGTTACAAATTAGCCAGACACATGATCTTCTAGAGGGGAGAGACTGCCCCTTGTTTGTTTCTGTATCTCTAGTACTTAGCTCAGGGGTTCTCAGCCCTAGCTACATATTGCAAACACTGAGGAACTCTTAAAAATGCTATTGTCCAAGTCTTACTCCAGGCCAATTAGATCAGATCTTTTAGAGATTTGGATGCTGGCATGTTATAGTTTTTAAAGCTTCCCAGGTGATCACGATATGCAGTTAAGGCTGGCATTTGCTAAGCTAACTATCAAGCTGGACACATAGTAATTACTCAAGAACTGAACTTAGAGCACATAGCTTTCACAGATGCCACTTTAACTAAAAAGGATGAGGAAAGGGCTGTATCCTTCCAGTTAGCAAACCTGCAGAACTGGAACAGCTTGTTTAGAGAGGTACAGTCTCATGGCTGTTAAAAAGGGGTGTGTGTGTGTGTGTGTGTGTGTGTGTGTGTGTGTGTGTTGGAGGACAATTTTAAGCTTTTTTTGGGAAGCAGCGAGGCAACAGCCTTTCTAAGACTGCCTGCCTCTTCTGGCCAGAAGTCCAAGGCTGTGGTGAAATCATTAGAATTTAAAGTTTTATCACATATGCTGTTTTTTCGTGTGTGTGTGGAATAAATCACTTCTATTCAGATTTTCCTGTTTGCTCATGTGTCTAAGGTAAATGCAGCTTCCTCTGGCACATTGAGCCTGGCAAAGGAACAAGAATGGCCGTTCTCTGTGTTTATGAAATATGTAACCCTGGACCACTCAGTTCTGTAAGCTTTACATTTGTGCAAAAATGTGAATCTGGGCCTAAGGGGATCCTGAGCCCACATATTTTTGAATTTCCCAAGTCTGCAGAATGATGTACAATTGTGTACAACACGAATATTAAAACATTGAATTAACATTTTTGATGAGAGGATTAATGAATAAACTGAGAAGACAACTCAATACTCTTTTTTTTTTTTACCTCTTTTTCCTTGGGAAGGGGAATTGGTGTGTATCTATGCGCAGATGACTACTTCAGATAACATTTTTATTTATGCCTGATTCTTTATGAGAATTTCCTTCATCTTAATTCTTGACGGTGTATGGCTGAGTTCCAAAAGTAGGCTGAGTTATCACTATTCAAAAAAAAAAAAAAAAGAATGTTACACCTAGTGTTGCAGTGTTTTCTATTGCTACTTTGTATCTTCTAGTGAGACGTCTTCATAGCAAAAGACATATATGAACATGTTTGGAAGCTTGCTTAATAACTTAGATAAGCTGTCTTAAGTTATCAAAAACGAAAGAATGAATGAAAAGAATAGATGGATAGATGGATGAAGGGCCAACAACAGCGACCTCTGACATCTGTAGCTGTCCCGTGATTGTTCTGTGAAGCAAAGCGGACCCATTTTGGTTTTAGTGTCTTTAGGATTTTGTCTGAGTGGAAAGCTGTATCTGTCAATTGACAGTGAACCCAATTTTGATTTCACTTTATGTCAGATTTTGTTCTATTCTGGTTACCTACCCATAAATCAGATGGTTCTTGTGTCCTCGTGTCTGTAATTGATAGTGAGGGTAGAATAAAATGAAATGATTAGGGTATACCACAAGAATTGACTTTTAAAAAACCATGTAACTTTATGTTTTATTCCATTTGTAGCCTTACATATCAAATAAACAATGACAATTTTTTTAGAAGCTTGTTGCCACTTGTAATATCAGAAAGATGTTACTAAATCTTGGAAATTCTATAGTTAGAAAACTACAGTTATCTAGTCCATTTAATAGATGAAGAAACTAAGATTCAAAAAGATTTATTTGTTTTAGATCATGCAATAGCAAGCACATCCAGAACTAGGACCCATATGGGATATATAACTGGTCAAACTGGATTAGGAAGCAAAATCTAACATGGACCCCTCAACGTGTGATGAAGAGTCCTTCTTTGTTCCTACTAAGAATAGAGAAAGCTTACTTGTCAAAGAAAAAAAGATTTGAGAGACGAGGGGTAGATAAGAATAAGAAGGTGGGGAGAAAGGGAGGGCAAATGTTCGTCTATGTTAGAACTGAACTTTCTCCTGGTTGTAGATAGTCATTTTAGTGGCTTGGATGCTGTTGCGATTTTCATAGACTGGGATTCAAGTCCACTTAGGAATTAATTAGGATCTGAACTGAGGTTGTGATCACATCTTACTGGCCTCAGAACCAGCTTAGGGTGCCTCAAATCTGTCCTCTTGACCAAGTGACCCCAGGCCAAGACAATCACACTAATGTTGCCCTGGTAGTGACCCCCACATCCTTAGTCACAAGTGGCCCCCATTGCAGTGAACTTCTTGCATCCATTTAGTTTTGCAACTGTCTCTAGGACTCACCTCTCAGCCCAGACATTTTAAGGATAAAATAAGAGTAAATATGACAAATGAAACCTCGAGTATCACAGCAATGGATGATAATAGCATTTCTCAAACAGAGTCTGCTGGGGAAGGAAAGAGGGAATTAATCAATACTAATTAGTGTATTACTTACATTGACTTGAATGGGGGTCTATGAGTTGCTTGAACTTAGTCTACTCGCTTTCCATTTTTAGGTCTCATTTCTACCTAATGAGATAGTGAAACTAGCAAGCCTCTAGGTATTCTTTCAGTTCTAACATTTTGACTAGCATTTTAATGACCTTAATTATTTCTTTGACCCTCTTTCCCCATACATGGTTCACTTATGATAGTACATGGAGAAGTGGACAGTGAGCTGGCCAATGCTTGGGGATTGAGCATTGGTTCATTTGTAACTAGCTCACCAGCTGTGGCATCCTATACTATCACCTCACCAGGTCACTTACTCACTGGGACCCGCCACCTACAAACTTCACTGAGCATGCTCATCATTCTTTTTTCCCCCCTGAAAAAGCCATTTCTAAGAACTTCATGTCTTTCTCCCCAGTTGTAGCCTCTCCACTCTCTAGCAAGGCAGAGTCTGGTATAATAATTCTCCTTTTCTGTGCTAAACACTTAAGACTAGACGGCAGTGTTAAGCTGCATAAAGGAAATAGACAAGTCAGAAATCTGTTAATACATCCTGATGAGACAAGCCATATATTTCTTTGGTGGTTTTGGAGTCTGAACCACAAAGGATAACTGTAAAAATACTTTTGAACTTTTTATTTCATTTTGGATTCCAAAAAGTATTTGCCACATATGACTCTGTACTTTTAGAAATATCCTACATATGATCAGCTAGGCCATCTATTAATCTTTACTCTTATATAGTTCCTTTAGATTTCTTTGTAACAGGAATTGATACATGGACTTTTTTTTTTTTTTTTTTTTGGTCCTAGAGGAGGCATTTAACCAGGAAATGAAAGTCTGCTGTTTTCTCTGACAACCTTTATTTTGTGTTTCTTTGAGATGGATTCCTGAGTCATGTAACCAGCAAAATATGCCAAGTTATTTTATTAAAACCTCACTGAAGTGTGTGAGATCAGCAAAGAATCACAGCATTATAATATTATTTGACCTAAAAAAACTGAATATTATCAAATCCAATCCTCTCTCTTTATGGATAAAGAAACAGGCTCTGAGGTCACACAGCTTACCAAGTAACACAGAATGAGAACTAGAATCCAGGTCTCCTAATTTCTAGCATAAATATTTTTTTGGGGGGCGGGAGGACTAAGTGGAACAAACATAGTCACCTTTTTGGTAATTTAAGGAAGCCCATTTTCCAATTGTGTATTTTAAATTTTGTTACTAAATTTGATGTTTTAACCCCAACATTATCAAACCCCAGCATTATAAAATAATTTCGATATTGATATATATTACAAGAATGTCATCCTAGACCAGAGTAGTAAACTCAAATACCTAGAGGGACAAGCAGGTAACGGTGGACAAAGCCAATAGGATGGAGAGGTTTCAGGCAAACTGAAGCTATGAGTTGTGCCTACCCGCTTCTCTAGCCCTCTTCTCTCCCTCCCTTTCCCTCTTCCCTCACCTGCTCCGCCTTCTCCTCTGCCTTTTACAAAGCATTGGACCAACAAAAGAGTGACCAATTTCCTCCCCTTCTGGAAGCTGTAGGTTCCTTTGCTGCACCAGGAGCAATGATTCCTTCTCACGCACCAGTCGATCCTCAGCACAGTAGCTGTTATATAGTAGGTAGTTAATAATTTTTTTCCAGTGGATCAGTGATTAAATATGTATTGAAATTTCAGTTTTGAATTAATGTAATAATCTGCTATTATAAAAGTAAACTGGTTCAGAGCTTGATGAAAACTTTTCTCAAATTTACTACATAGAATAGACCCGTTTTTAAACTGTGAGTACTTTGGGAAGGCCACCAGCCATTTACAACTGAACATGGGTTAATCCCACTTGGTTTGCTTTCTTCCTCACTTCGAGTTGAGATCAATCACGTTTGGAAGAAGGATGAGGCAGAAGAGAAGAAGAATTATATGCCAGGGAGTTGGGCCAGGGAGGCTGGCGTCACTGCACGAAGCGAGGGTGGGGACCTGGGGCTTCAGAAGGTAGAACAAGAAGTAAAAAGTTGATGAGAGTAGCAAGCGGTGCCTATGTCACAATTTTGTTTAAGGCTGGTACTGCTAGATTCCAATACGAAGGAAATGGGCTCACTTTAGATGTAGATGACTCATAACCAAGCTCATTATAAATTCTTTGGAAGAAATTTGGCCCTGCCTCTGTATTCTTTCTGCTTCCTTATTTGAAAATTCTTTCTCTCCTGTAATCTCTCTCTCTCTCTCTCTCTCTCTCTCTCTCTCTCTCTCTCTCTCTTTCTCTCTTTCTTTCCTCCTTTCATTCCTCCCTCCTTCTCCCTCCCAACCAATATACTAAGTAGAAATACATCCTCCATATTGGAGCCAGATACCATCCATTAAATCCTGATCATTTCAACAACGGCATAGCCTGTAGTTCAGCACACACCATCAGGCCTTCAGGCAACATGCCAAGCACATGTCCTTGTTTAGGGGGAATCAGGAGTAGAAGTGCTCTGAACTGCACTTCTCAAAACCTGTTGTATACTCATGCCAACAAAATGGGGAAAATTTCCTTTCAAAGTTGCCATGAAGAGCATCCAGATGTTTTCCCTGAACTGAAGTGCACCTGCACCAGAGGCTGCTTGTTATGGCAGCTGCCACAATCCTTTGGGAAAGCAAGCCACACTCAGCATCATTAACTTGTGTCATGGACCTGATGTGGGGTCAAGAAGTCAGGGGAAAGGATGCTGGACTTAGCATTAGATGATCTGAGTTTAGCTCCTAGATCTATCTGCCTTTTCTGGCACATCACCTTGGGTAAGGCCCTCCGCCTCCCCAAGCTTTCGTCTGCTCGTCTGGGAATAAACTCCCACCCTTGTTTTACTAGTCAGTAGAGCTGTCATTTCTTTAGTTTTCGCTTTATGCTGGGCACACTTATGCATCCAGTAGTGAATTTATTCCTCCTTGCAGGCCAATGGGTAGTTAGATACCATTATTATTCTTACTTTATAGATGCTAAAACCCTGGCTCAGAGTGCTTAAGAGAACTAAGGTAGCACATCTAGGAAGGAGAAAAGCCGAGGTTTGAAATCATGCTTGTTTCTAGAGTTATCGAAAAACCAAATGTTATATTATATGTGGAATGACTTTGAAAACTGTAATCCAGAAATTGCAAATGAGAGTGATTTAAGAGCACAGGCTTTTATAGTCAGAGAGGGCCCTGGATATGGGGAAATTATTCACCCTTTCCCAGCTGCAGTCTCCTCATCTGTCAAATGGAGATAATAATGGTATCTATCTCTGGGAGTTTTGCGGGGATGGAATGAAATTGTGCATGTAAAGCACTTAGCACAGTGCCTGGCACATTAGTTCCCCAAAGCTGTTACTTTTGTTGGAGGATGATTTTATGGTATTGATTCTAAATTAGAGAAAATGATGTTGATAGCTTTTTTCACATCTTATACATACCATCCTTTATTCACTTCCTATTCCTGCTAAAAAGCAAATCCAGAAGGAAAGCTGATTACTAAATCAATTTTTAACAAGAACATTTTTTAGTATGAGTAACATGTGTACTTAAGCCTCTCTGTGCCTCAACCTGCATGAATAAAATTCAGCACGCAGTACTTCAGGAAATAATGGCCAGTGTCTTTTCCAGCATGTCCATCCCCCATCGGTCTCCGGCACGGGTTCTCACGATTCTCATCCCAGCCTGCTTTTGCTTCTTGTCTATTCTTGGCTCTGGGGTCTCAACTCCTCTCCTATCTTTGCTCCTCTGGGCTAGTGTTCAACCTCTTCCTCTCACTATCGGGCCCCAGTGCTCCCTCATCACCTCTAGCAGCATCTCTGGCTCCGTCACTTTGGTCTCAGACCCTGACTTTGGGTTCCAACCAAAACCCTAGGAGCCTCACCCTTTTATAATGAATGGTGAAGAGACTTGACTTTCCTCAGGCTGCATTGCTTTGCCTTCCGATGCTCCCTGTTTTAGCTCTCTGATGATTCATGCAGGGCATGTACCAAGTAAAATAGCAATTGAGGCTCAGACTGTGTCTCTCAATGTCAGACCTCCAGATGTTTCCCCAAACCCAGAAGTCTTGATCATGTAGTTAAATTCCAGTCCCTAAGTGAATTGTTAGCTGTTCCTCCTGATGTGGCATCATGCAAGCATAGCCTGTGGCTCTGCTAGTTGAGAGCAGGATCTCTCAGTGCACAGACATCGAAATTGTCTTCGATGAAATGTGCCTTTTCTAAATAAGCAGCCAAAGAGGTCTTTCCAGACTAATGTGAAAACTGGACCATGTGAAGTTTTAACCAAGATTATAAGTAGGATTCAGTAATAGAAAAAGATAGATAGGATTAATCTTTGGTGCTAGCAAAGCATGCTTTTTCAAATACCCTCTTCCTCAGTGGCCTCCAAGCTATCTCCAAGTCTTCTACTGCCTACTCCTCCCTGACTCACATGGTTGAGTGGAAATTTCACAGTCCACAGAGGAGTTCCCCAGACCTGGGATGGAAGCCCAGCTCCACCACTCACACCCCTTGCGTGCTAAGCAAATTAGTTAACTTCTATGGCTCCTGACAACAGTGGTGATAAAACCTAAAATATACTTCTTGGGAGAGTTAAGAGTTAATATTTATAGCATATTAGCAAAAAGTAGATCTATGTGCATGTGATGTGTGTACAGGTAAACTACATGAATGGTATGTGTCCTTGTGTCTGTATAGGTCTACATAATACTGTCACTTCACGTTCTCCTCATTCTGGTGAGCCATTTGATATAAATATCTTTCTCTGATCACAGGTATCATTTAGAATTCTATGCTTACCCCAGCGGTAATTCGGGAGTGAGTTATCCATTAAAAAAAAATCTATATTCCCTGAAGTGGCTTTCTTGTTCAGACATTATAGGGTTATTGGGTGTGTTTTGATTTCGTGTCTGTCTGTGCGTGAATGTTTGGATCTCCTAATTTTCTGATTCTTTCCACTGCCACAGTTTGTCTCCTGCAAGTCTCTGTTAGAAATGGTCCTGGTGGCTGTCCAGTTGGGCTGTCTCGTGGACCTGCTCCAAGTCACTGATTTCAGAATTTCCGTTGGCCTTTAACAGCCTCTCTCCTTCAAATATGTCCTAGCTAGCTTACTATTAGATGGGCTGTTTGCTCTAACAAACAGGTCTGAGTGATTTCTTTTGAAGAAAAAGCTTTACTAAGGTACTGTCCTATCTGCTGTCCCCCTCTGCCAGGATACCTCCCCTCCCCTGCCTGGGTGTCTGATGGCTGGGAACTTTATGCTTGATCTTTCAGTGAGTAAATTCTCCAGGAGTAAATAAAGCCCTTTGAGAAAGGTAGTACTAAACCTTTGAGGGTACCACTTTATTACTTAGTCATTATTTGAGAGTTCTAAAACATATTTTTTTTCACATTCAGAGAGGATTTGAAATTGCTTCAAAAATGCATGCCATATAAATTAAATAAACTTCAAAGATATCAGATATAGCTAAGAATTTAAAACAAGAGGACAGAGTAGCACATGGCCTTGTATAGTTTCTATTGTCAAATAGCCAGTTTGTCTCCAATCTTCCTAGTAACTAAAGCAAAGGGGAGAACACTCTCAGTTTTAAGAGCAATAATATCATAATATAAATCCAAACTAACTTTTTCTCAAGCCAAGAGAACATTCTATGTGACCCTCCCCCCAAGGAAAACCATTACAATAACTCTCAAAGTGCTAGTTTGACCTAAATTTCTGAACAACTCAAAACTTTTGGGGCAGTTGTCAGCTGACCTGGGCCTAGGAAAACTGTGGCAGTGTTCATATATGTATACACAGAATACAGCTATAATGTTATAATGGACATAAAAATAAGGGCTTTAGAGAGTAATGAGCATGCCTCTGGCCCTTCTATGTGTGATTTTAGATCGTTTGACTCAAGGGAGAGTTTTATTTTATCTTTCAAGAGCTTACCAAAGTATCTCTAGCCTGTGACGTTCTGAGGCATTTCAGGAGTCCCAGCATATTCTAAAGCAAATTAGAGAGGGCTGTCTATGTTCTCTATGTCGATTTGTCTTAATTATAGCATTATAATGACTCACACTCATGTCCGCTCCTCACCTAGACTGTGAGTAATATTCATAGTAACTTGGTTATCATCTAGGCGCTACTATCTGATACCTAAAGTGATAGTACATAATACACTTGCAATAAATTTAGTTGAATCAAATCTTTACTCTTTTGTCCTGAATGATATTATTCTTTGCTTTGTCAGTTCTTGGATGATTATTCATTGATGTAAATCCTGATGAACTCGAATTTTATTTACGAATGCATGTTGGTGTTGAGAGTGAAGAGAGGGATTTTTCTGAGCCAGGCATATGCACAGCCTTGGAGATTCATGCAGAGTTACACCAACGGTGCATGAGAATGCCTGTTTCCTCACCTCTACACCAATGTTGTTTTGAAGAAACCAGGCCCGTTATCTTGTAGAATGTTCCATAGTCTAAATTTGTCTGATTGTTTCCTCATGGTGGGGTTTAACTGGTTTTTCTATCACCTGCATTCCCTGTAACCTTGAAGTTAGATGAAAAGGTCTGAGTAGATTCAAGGTCAACATTTTTGGAGCAAATTCTTTGTAGGTGATGCTATATACTTCATGTCGCATTGCATCTGGGGGCATGTCATGTCACATTAGTCTTCTATTCGTGATGCTTGGTTATGATAGTATCACAATGAGAATGTAATTGATGGGATGCATTTATTTAATGTTAACAAGGTCGGACATATTTGCATATGTTATTGGCCAAAGGATTAATTTCCATTGCTGAGAAAGCAAGGTTTTTTGTTTGTTTGGAGCAGCGGGGGTTGGGATGGTACATTTCAGCACTTCTCGATTAATACCGGGGGGACTCTCCGTTTGTCAGTAAGTCCCAGAGGATATTCAAGCCATTTCGAGGGTTGAGTATAGACAACAGCTTAAACCAGGGAATTAGAGGGTAATTTGTTTCATTTACTTTTTAAGTAGAAAATACATTTACATGATTTAAAGTTGAAAATGTATAATGTATAAAGAGCAAACAGTGAGGGGCCTCTGTTCCAGTTACATTTGCTATATATAGAGCAAATCACACCAGAACAGCAGTGTAAAACAGTTATGAAAGCATTATTCAGCCGTGAAGCTGGGGGTCGGCAGGTTGGTTCTTCTTCTGGCTGTCTCTTACAGTTACCGTCAGATGGTGGCTGGAGCTGGGTTTCTTCACATATCGGTCCGGTGCCTGAGATGAGAAGCCTCATGGGGACCAGAGCAGCTAGGGCTCCATAGTCATCTCCCTCCTTCCTCTTCTCTCTGTGTCTTGCCATGCGGTCTCTCCACTGGTGGCCTCCTGCTGGCCGAGTTTCTTACCTCGCAAATGATTATCCCAAGGGTAACCTGTAGATGTTACACAGCCTTTTCAAAGGCAGCCTTGGACATCATGCAGCACCACTTCTACTGCATTCTGTTCGTCAGGTCAGTTGCGAAGGCCCTCCACGGTGCAAGAGAATAGTCACAGACTCCACCTCCTGATAGGAGGGTGGTTAAAGGATTTGTAGCTGTGCCTCAAAACCCCTCCTCCTCTTTTTCCCCAGCCACTCGGTTTACTTTTACCAAGGCAACTAATGGCATCGGTTTCATGTGAAACATTTAAGAGATGCTCTATATATAAGATAAGCATACATATTCTTCCCATTTAGCATAATTATGCCATATTCTGTAGCTTGTCTTTTCTTAATAACATTTCATGGAGATTATTCAAATTAGTCAATAAAAAGGGTCTTCTTTAAAAACAAAACAAATCAGAAAACCTCTGTAGTATTGCATTATATACAGGTACCACAGTGATGTAACCACACTCTTGTTAATGCATATTTAGGTTACTTCTAATCTTTTAATATTACAAACAACACTGATATGAATAATTTTGAACATAGATACATCATTCTGGATATATGTAAGCGTATTTGTATTATAAATTCCTGCATAAAACAAATATTGGAGATGCGAATCACAAGAGTAAAATGATATGAGCATTTTAAATTTTAATAAGTATTCCCACATTGCCCTCCATAAAAGATGAAAACATTTTTACTTATATCACATGTGAGAGGGCCCACTGCCTCACAGCCTTACAAGGCAGAATTTCCTCAAATGTTTTGGGTTTTGCTAAGTTAAAAACTAGTTTTAACTCAGGGTGGGTTTTTTTGTGCATTCTTTCTGAGTAAGTCTGAACATTTATTTTCCTACATTAAGAACAACGTATTCTTTTTCAATTCCTGAAAAAGGTTAAAGATCATTTTAACATAAAACAAATGTTCAAGATGAGTGAAAGGTGAGATATTCCACATTTTTAATAAACCTAAAGCTTTATAATAATTTCAAAAGTCATGAATCCTGCGAATGAATAAGCTGTGAACATTGATACGCTTTGCGATTCCTGGAGCTACTATCTCTCAAACCCAGCCTGAAATTCTCAGGTGGGCAGAAATGGCTTTGAGATATTATAGTTAGTTGTCTATTTCTACAGTGATATCTACTCTTGATCAGGAAAATTCTTAATTTAAGAAAGGTTTCCTCACTATCCCTTAGGGCTTAATATGAAACTTTCGATGTTTCTGCCAACCTTTCTCTAACATCCATATTTGAGATGAATGATCTGCCTTTTGGATTTTGTGTACTTTCCTCAGGCTGCCTTTTTTACACTTCACTTTTAAAGTCTCTTCTCCCTCCTTAGCTAATATTTTATTCTATAGATTCACTGAACACATGGGAATTTAGTCTGGTATGACGTAGTAAGTAACAGAGAATTATGGCAAGATTCTGTAGGCAAGAGTGAGGACAAATTGGTGTGGCTGAGAAGGTGTCAACACTGGAGACAAAAAACCTGCCATTTACTCACCTGGCCTTAGGCCAGTTGGTCAACTTTTCAGAGAATCCGTTTCCTCAACAGAAAATGAGGATAACATTTACCTTACAAAACTGGGTTGCTGCAAAGATCAAAAGAAAGTATGTTTTCAACTAACATTTATTGAGCACCTATTATTTCTAGGTGCCTTTGTATACTTGATCTCATTACTCCTCAGAGAGGTCCACTAACTCTTCCAACTTAATGACTGTATTTGTTTCTTAGCTCTGCTTTAACAAATTACCACAAAATGGGTAGCTTAAAACAAGAGAAATTAATTTTTTCATAGTTCTGGAGACCAGAAGTCCAAAATTAAAATCAGCGGGGTTGATTCTTTCTGGAGTCTCAGAGGAAAACACTCCTTCTGTGCCTCTCTCCTAGCTTCCGGTGGTTTCCCACAATTCATGGCATTCCCTGGCTGGTAGATGCATCACTCCAATCCCTGCTCACATCTTTGTCTGGACTTCCTCTCTGGCTGTGTCTGTCTTCTCCTTTTCTGCCTTTTTAAAGGATACTCATCACTGAGGTTAGGACTCACCTTAAATCTAGGATGATCTCATCTCAAGATTCTTTGTTTAATTACATCTGCAAAAACCCTATTTGCAAATAAGGCCACGTTCACATGTGCTGAGGGTTAGGACTTTGATGCACTTTGGGGTCCAGCGTTCAGCTCACTACAGGGACCAAGCTGAGAACCGAATCTAGGTGCTTTCCGATTCTAAGACTCCTCTGTGAAACTTCTTTGCCCATGGTAAGGCCCACGTCATGATTTCTTCGCCTTCTTATTTTGGAATTATGGTTCCCTGTGCTTCCAATTTATGCCAGAAAATAGCCTGGGCACCTGGAGAAATCATTGAATTCTACTAAATTTTACATTTACTTATAAAGGCATTCCCCTGCCTAAATAATTTTTGAATAGTAAGGTGAGTTGTGCACTCAGGGGTTGTTAAATCATCCAAACCTGTAGCAAAAATAAGATAATTAAGATCTGTTGAATGCTTATTATGTGTTAGGCCTGTGCTAAGGGCTTTAGAGGCATCATCTTATTGCATCCTGGGAAATACTGACTGTTTCTATCTCTCATTTACAGAAGAAACTAAAGTTCAGAGTCACAGAGCTGCTGAGTGGTGGAGTGAGATTTGAACCCAGAAATTCTGACCCAACCCTATACTCTTGAAACTGCAGCGGGGTAACACCCCCACCGCAGCACCTGGTGTGGCTTCCGTCCGCGCCCTTACCACCAGGCTGGGCCAGAGGCAACTGAGTTTAACGAGCAAAGACTTGTTAATGGTGAAGATTAACCACGTATTTCTAACGGGAATAGACTGAGCAGGTAGATGTCTCTTTGTTTCCCCTTCATTTTAATTTTGGAGTGACACTGTTGAAAAAGATATTTGGAACTGTTGAACGCAAAATACTTGGAGCTTTAGCTCAGTTTTTAGGAATAAAAAGGGTATTTCCTTTCTGTCATTACCCTTCCAATTTCTTTGGGCTGGAGTTCCCCTATGCATTCATTACTCAGAATAGTTGTTTTGAATTTGTCAGCACATTATAATGTTAATTTCGCTCAAGGAATACAGCATTCCCTGCACGCCCCCCGCCCCCACCACCACAAAGGTTGAATTTGTTTTGGTTTTGCCATCAATGTAAAACAGATTTCCCTTCAGTAAGGTAACATAATAAAGTCACCTAACTCTGAGAAAGGTTGTAGTAAGTTATATGTAATCAGCACCATAATGCTTTCTTTCTGATTAATATTTTTAAATTATCTTTAGCTGACACAAGAAAGGTAAATCATTAATATGACCTGAAAGTCTAAACAAAAGCTTATTTCTTTAGAGTATATGCATTTATTTTTCATGCTCATGTCTTTTTAAAGAGTGGCTTTGTAAAAATATATTTTTTTAGCTACTTAAAATATTAACTATGATGTCTGCCATGCCATCATCTTAAGTTAAATAAATGCTAAATCTAAAACTGCTCATTGTTTTCCCTTGCCTGTAATGCAATTCATTAATGATAGTGTATTTATAGCTTATATTGAAAAGACCTTCTTTTGTATACTGTCCTCTTTTAATTAACTTCTCATCCTCGAAAAAGAATTTAAGCCTAAAAGTCCTTCTGATACATTTATTATTTTCCTCTTAAAATAACAATGTCACTTGCATTTAAAGGATCAAGATAGCTTGCTTCAACTCCAAGCAGCTTTTGTAAATCATGCACTGGGAGAGGTTCTTGGGAACATATACTTGGATTCAGGGTTGCAACTTAATTGCACTAGGATGAGCAAGGTAGGAAACAAAACAAGAGTGCTGGGAAGAAAGGAAAAGATTGGCCCTCTTGCCCCTTTACTGAACTACTTCCTCTTAGCGTTTGATAATGCAAATCACCATGACAACAAGAGGCAAGAGACGTAGGGTGGAAATGCATTGCAACAGGCAACCAGCGTGTTTTGACTTCTGAAAGTCATAACAAAACTAACAGTTGTGTGTAAAATTTCTATTTTATTATTTGGAGTACTGCTCCAAATGAACACTTGATTTTTGCTCAAAATACAATTTGATAGATTTTCTATAAATTTGAAAGGAATAAAATGTCTTCCCTTGGTTTCTGCAGGCCGTGGATTTACCTGACAACAGCGAACTCAGGGAATTTCCCAATATCTCTGTGAGGAAACTAGGATTTTTATGGTAGAGTCAGGGAGACAGAAGAGCAGAGAGCTTAAGTGACTTGCTCAAGGTCAATTGGAGGTCAGGTAATATTTGGCTCCAGACTTCCCGTGCTAATTATTATTGATTATGTGTTTGTTAATAATCACTTTTTTTTTTGTAAGCTGGAGAAAATGAGCTGAAGACCTGTACAAAAGAAAACTAGCTTTTGATATTTTTGTCATCAATAAGCCCATTCTGCTGTTCTAGATTCCAGGCCTTTTACATTTTTTTTCATTGCCCAGGGACTATCAGAGTGTGAACTACCACTGAAATGGAGAAACTTGAACATCGATGCCTGCTAACCTGGTGCTTGATTTTTCAATATACTGCACTGGCCATTGGCTACAAGAGTGTCACTGTGTTATCTAAATTCTTAGGGGTTTAAGTCCCAACATTCATACTCATAACCCTGCTGTTACCTGCTTGTTACTAAGTAAGGGGTCTCACACTTTCATAATGCCTCTATAAACAGTGCTGTACAAAAAGATACAATAAAAATTATTCTTTATGTTCTTTTTTAAATTCTACCTTATCATCTCAGTAAATACCAACGTATGGGGGTAATGAAATAAATTATTTGGTCAATTTCAATTTTTTATTTTTATTTTCAAAACTAATAATTTTATTTTTTATTGTGATAAAATATACATAACGTAAATCTTACCATTTCAACCATTTTTAAGTGTGCTGTTCAGGGGAATTAAGTATAATCACATTGTGTGAAGCCATCTCCAGAACTTTTCGATTAACCCAAATTGAAATTTTGTGTCTGTGAAACAATATTTCCCCATTTCCCTCAAACGCTATTCCTGGTAACCACTATTCTATTTTTGTCTCTATGACTTTGACTACCCTAGGAACATCATATAGATAGAATCATGCAATATTTGTCCTTCATGTCTGGCTTATTTCACTTAGCACAATGTTTTTAAGGTTCATTCATATTGTAGCATGTCCAGAATTTATTTCTTTTTAAGGCTGAATAATATTTCGCTTTATTTATACACCACATTTTATTTATTCATTCATCTATTGATGGACATGTGGGCTGTTTCGAACTTTCGGCTATCATGAATAATGCTTCTAGGAACAATGCTATACAAATAATTGAGCTCGTATTTTCAATTCTTTTGCATGTATAACTAGAAATAGAATCGCTAGATCATATGATAGTTCTATGTTTAAATTTTGAGGAACTGCCATACTGTTTTCACAGCAACTGCACTATTTTACATTCCTACCAGCAATACAGAAGTGTTCTAATTTCTCCACATCCTCACCAACACTTGTTATGATCCTAATTATACTCATTTTAATGAGTATGAGTGCTTAATCAATCCTATTTTAAACCATATTAGCTATAATGGACACGTGTCACTTTTGCAATGACTCATCATCTTCTGAAAAGATTTTCTAAATATGAATTTCCATGTTCTAAGTTCTACCTCTCCAATACAGAACTCAGAGCTCAAATCCCCAGCTTCCTTTTCAGCTAGAATAAAACCATGTGACCTAGATTCCACCAATCAGATGCACCTATGCGAGATTTAAACCCCTAAGTGACTAACAAAACATATAAGCACTATTCAATGCTACCATTTTGTTGGCTTGGGTGATAGCAATGGCATCTGACTTTTGGGGACATCAACAGTTGCAATAGGCTTACTGCAGCTGAGTTCCCAATATCTAGGGTGACAGTGGCATTTCCACATTGAGCCATTTCTATGACATGATTTGGGGCATTGTTCCTGGAAGCTCAGGCTTGAGCCTATTTCTACAACCAAAAAAGTCATATTCAGTCTAGTTTAAAACTTCAGATGTGTATCCAGTTGAATACTCCTCTTCATCCCGCCTCTCACCACCAGCTAGGTGTCTTTCTGGAGTTGAGAAAGGGCGCTGTCTACACATTTCCTCTCCTTCTCTCTTTTTCCTCTAGTCTTGGTTCTTGCAGTGCAGGGTTAGGAAAGATGGATTAAAAAAAGAAAAAATATTCCCCTAACTGGTGCAATGTAGTCCCTCTCAGATAGCATTCCTCTCTCTGTGGCACATGTCTAAATACAGGCTCTCTGGTACTGAAAT
Source organism: Rousettus aegyptiacus (assembly GCF_014176215.1). Taxonomy (NCBI): domain Eukaryota; kingdom Metazoa; phylum Chordata; class Mammalia; order Chiroptera; family Pteropodidae; genus Rousettus; species Rousettus aegyptiacus. Next base: position 44,696,693 of record NW_023416306.1, on the reverse strand, counting down.
TTTCTATATGCAAGTGACAAGAATCTACAGAACCCACATGAGATGTCATGAAAGAACAGACAAGGGAGATTCAGTAAAGCACTGTTGAAGGCGCCAAGTAGAGAAAATCAAACCAGTTCACATTTACACCTCTCTGACTGGAGGTTGTCTAACATGCTAGTTCTTGAAGGTACAGCCATTTGAGAACTGTCTTATATGGCGGGTTCCGGTTCCAACTCTTCATGTCACCTGGACCTATCTCCTGACCTGAAAGGTCCCTTCAAACACCAGCCCTCTCACGCTCAGCCTTGACTCATGTCGAAATTCCCCAGAGACTCTAGCTACTGGAGTCCTTGCTTGATGGGTCACCCTCTTGGGCAGGATGCTAGCAAGCTGGCTCAAGCCTGGCTCCTTGTGGGCCCCTACGGGAAATTTACACAGCTATGCCCCACCAAGTAGTGAGAAGACAGACTGCTATACACTCGCATTCTCTCTGCCCTGTCATCTTTTTCCATTTCTTTTCCCCCAGCACGTATAGGTCCAGGCACAGACAAGCAAGTATACTGTATAAATATAACCCAAACTAAAAAATAAGATGTCAGTAAGATACTCTAGATCTCTGAGAGTGATATTTGAAGCCCTTTTCCCATTGGGAGGGGGGGATTTGGGAAAAGGCAGCTTCTCTTTCCTCTCAGGATGAGAGGAGGGAAGAGCCACAGTACTTGTCCTTCGCCAACAACATCCAACTCACAGCATTCTCCTCTCTCTGCCTAATCTTGTCTTACACAGACTGTAGGTGGAAGAGAGTGTGGGCAGAGGCTGAAGTGATGATAGCAGGTTACAGAGCCCATTTAGCCAGTTCTTAATAATCTCTGGAAAAATTGTCTGGTCCCAATTTATTTTATTTCTTTCAAATATAATGTATTCCACACCACTTTTTTCTCTGGACATATGCCACCTTCCACACAGCATTCTAGTATATTCATTCCCTGGGTATTTTTCCTAGGCAAAAGCCCATTACCCATAGTCTCCTATTGGTTTTATCCTATTGGCTTTGTTTCTCTGGCGAACCCTGACTAATGTAAGCAGGGAGGAACAGTCATCCAGTAGCATGGGATATGGAAGAGATCTAGGGAGCTAGTGCTTCTCAAATAGCTTTTCTAATCCTCTTTATTTTAACCCACCTTTTCTATCCCCATTTCCAATATTACCTGGTGTAATTCCACAACTTTATCAAGAATCTGCTGGATTCTTGATAAAGTTGTGGAATAACTGAGCCAGCTTCAAGTCTGACTTTCTTAGATTTGCTTGGGCAGTTTTCATTTATTCATCCTCTGTCTTCCTAAATGTTGTTATGTCTTCTCCCATTCTCCATATACTTAAAAGTCCATGCATTTCTGAATAATGACAATTCATTGTTGTTTTTAAATGGTTTCTGCAGAAGCAAATTCTGGATGAGTATGTTCAATCCACTATCTTCACCCAGAACTTTAATTTAGAAGCCTACACCCAAGTGAGCTATTTTTTATGACTGATGTTTTCAAAGATTGGGAGAATTGACCTCTCATAGATATTTGCTGAAAAAAAGATACTTAAAGATGTATTTCAAAAATAAAGAAATTAAACCTTGCAGGAAGAAATAGAATGCAAGACTCAATAGACTTGGGAATGTGGTGAAAACTCAGATGGATGCCACATACAGGAACACTATTCCCTATTGGAAGAATGTGTTGATGCTGTTAGCCCAGGATGAAAACAGAACAGAGATGCAGAAGGCAAACCCCACTGCTAGTCATTTCCAAACTGGAGTGAAAGAAGCCATTTCAATCCTATTGCTTTGTTTCAGAATCAAGCCTAGAGGTGAGGGAACAAATTTCCTCATATAACACCCCCGCCCCCCACTACCATGAGAGAAATTCTGAGTCCAATGAATTAGATACTCAGAAGTCTAATTCAAACCTGCTACGGGTGAAGAAATAAATCTTCCACACAAAATAAATGAAAAGTAAATGTGTACGTGAAGTTTTAAAATGTATAATGAGAAAAGCAGTTTGGGAGGAATTATGGGGGCTTCTAGCAGTTCAGAAACAAAATATCTCACTTAAAAGTTTCTATTTCTTTCTTTCTTTCTTTCCTCCCTCCCCCCACCCCCCAGAAAACACTTTTACTAGACACAGACTTGGCCCCCAGGCTGTAACCTGGGACCAAGATAATTTCCTGTAGCCTCTAGAAACATAATCCTGTAAGATGCCTCTTCATATAGTCTAGTCCATCTTGTTTGCTCTACCTCAAGTGTCATCAAACACATATTTCTATTTTAATCCTGAAACTACCTTCTGCATTACTATTTTTAATGCCCTAGTTGTTGGTACTTATAATGGTATCTACTCAAGAGTTTATATTTTTCTTCTATTTTCATAGAAAATTAAAGCTACAATTTACCAATTGTCCAATTTATATTTCTAGTTTCTGCACCTCGTTAGCCCCCAAAGTCAGGAAACTATATGAAAGGCTGTTTGGGTGGATAGACTCCATCATTAAGTTCAACTGTAAGCCCGGACCTGTAAAATATGCTCATTGGTGGAACATTAACATGAATACTTACACAGTGCTCACAGTGTGCTAGAGTACTCTTTTGAGTACTCTAACACTATAAACTGATCTTGTACTCACAACCACACTGTAACATAGGTACTATTATATTTTTCATTTTATAGAAGAAGAAACTGAGGCACAGAGAGACCAAACAATGTACTCTAGGTTCACATGTGGTAAGTGCCAGAGCTGTAAGTTGAACCCCAGTGGCCTGGCTCTAGAGTCTGTGGTCTCAATGACAATTATCCTAATGTTCTGGTACAACACTTCCTTGCTAATTTAAACAGCTCTTTTTTTCTCCTGTTAATACTAGCAGTATTTAATTTTGCTCATAATGAAAAGATTAAGCCAGTGTGTTCTTAGCCCTGGCTCGGTAGAGTCCCCTTGCTAAGCTTTAAGGAAATATCAGTGCTTTGGTCTTATACCAGAAATTATGATTTAATTGGTCTGTGGGGCCCAACCTTAGTATTAAAAAGGAAGCAACGCCTCAGATGGTGCTAATGTACATCTGGAATCGTCATCCATTGGATTAGCTCATTGAGGCATCTAACAGTGGTAGAGTTTCTTCATTATCACCAATTGTCTGGGCTTCGGGTACTTTGAAAATCTGAAGTAATAGTGTTATTTTATATCTCTAAATCCCCAGCGTTTTAATCCTGTGCAAATCGAGCTTCCAGGTTAGTGGTAATAGTGTGACTGGGCTTTTCATTGATAATGTGACTATACACCATGCACACACACGTGCACACACCTCACACTCCTGCTCGAAGCTGATATTCGTCATCTGCCCCCTTCTCAGTTGCTGTCCATTCTGCCTCTCAGTGCCCGAGCCTTAGTGAATATCACCCTGTCCCTGTTTAATTTAGATTAAATCACGTGATGTGTAGGTCCCCAATCTAATACATTCATAACCTCAGAGGCTGTAAATCAGAAGCTGAGCTGCTCTCTGGGTGAAGGTTTTTGCCTGCAGAATGCTTTTTTTTTTTTTCTTCATGCTACATTACTCAAAAAAAAAAAAAAAAAAAACTTGTAGAGGAGAAAGCCTACCGCCTGGGTTTAGCCCAAGTTGTCCGTGGGCCTCCCTAGTCTCTGGAGCCACCATTAACTATAGTAAGTCAAATATCAATTGTCCTTCAGCTCACTCTTAGCCTCACCAGGTGACATTGAGCTTTAACTCTCAGGACTGACGAGATATCTCAAGGGTAAATATGCATGCTCACAAACCGGTCTGCGCCCCCTGGCACAGCCACATGCTACCCACTCTCACTGCAGTGAACCCCGAAATGCCAAAGAGCTGGTGGTCTGCATCAAAATGGGACATGATACAGCTCACCTGCTCTATTTCGAGCACTGCCACTGAGGTCATAGGTCTGTTTGTGTCCCAGTGTTTGGCAGAGATTTAGCGGAACAGTTCTTTCCGGTTTTCCCAAACAGCCCAGCTTTTCTCCTGGACCCAGATGAGTCCATGAGGCTGGGCTGGGACAGGCTCAGGTGGCAGGTTTCACCATCTCAACATAAAAGGCCTGGTGCCTCCTTCGAGGGGCCTAGGTCCCTCCCTGCAGCCTGCTCCGCCTCTTATGAAAGTGGGCTTCTGAGAGCCTGCTCTGCCCTCCTTCGCTGCCCGGAGTTTACCAGATGTGCTGCTCTGCCCCCCAAGGCCTGCACTGGCTTCACAGTCAGACTGTTGCTCCGTGCTCTTAAAGAACACCAGCGGAGTTCGTTCATTTCCATAAATATCCTCCTGGGTGACCTACATTTTAGATTTAGTTCTTTTTCTTCTAATCACAGGGTTGCAGATTAGGCAGGCCTCTGCACAGTGTACATCAATGAGGCTACACAGGTCCTTAGCCTTCGCTTCAAAAAGCATTTATTGAGCACCCCATAATTAGCTGTGCACAGAGATGGCACCAGAGCAGACGCAAAAATAAAGTAGACTTGAAATCTCGGCTTTCATTACAGATAACAAAGTTGTTGCAATATAGCATAATACTCGCTGCACCTTAGACAGCGGAGCACCGACATGAAGGGGGGGCCGTTCGAACGAGGTCTTGAGAAATGAATAGGAGCGTGTTGGTTTCCTAAGGTTGCACATGAAGCACCACAGACGGGGTGGCTTAAACAACAGAAATTTCAGTTCTGGAGGCCAGAAGTCAAAATCAAGGTGTCAGAAGGGTTGGTTTCTTCTAAGGGCTGTGAGAGAAAATCAGTTCCAGGCCTCTCCCCTAGATTTTGGGGGTTTGCTGGCAATCTTTGGCAATCTTTGGCTCGCAGATGTATCTCCCTGTGTGTGTCTGTGTCCGAATCTCCCCATTTTATAAGGACACCAGTCGTATTAGATTAGGAGCCTACTCTACTCCAATGTGTCCTCACCTTAACTAATTATATCTGCAGTGACCCTGTCACCAAATATGTTGCATTTTGAGATCTTGGGGTCTAGGACTTTAGTGTATGAATTTGGAGGTTGAGGGACAAAATTTTACCCATTACGAGTTTACCAAATGGAGAAGGGGAAGAAGGCATTTAGCTCCTGAACAGGAAGAAGAGCACATGAGAACGCAAGAGGAGTGGACGAGAAGACACAGTTGAGGAAAGGCAAATGGCCAGTGGGGGAATGAGTGTTGGAGTGGGGTGGACATGAAATGGAGAGGTGGGTTCCACTCTGATCACAAAAGACTTAGCCCATAGCAATCTGGGAACTTCACTGGGGCTGAAGAAACTCGCCTTCCTGGTCTCAGCCCACCCTAGAGAGAGAGGAAGGAGGCGGGGAATCGAAAAACAGGACATTCCAAAGAGTCTGCTCAACCCCCCCCGGCGCTGGAAGTGCAGGGGCCAAGTGGACATTGGTGGTAGCTAGAGTTGGGTTCACATTCTGGCCCCGTGCCCATGGGCAAGTCACTTCAACTCTCTGGGTCTCGTTTCTTCCCCTATAAATGGACCAGGAAATCACCTGGCACATCGCAAACTCTCAACAAAAGATGGTAGTATTACTTAACCACTGTGATAGGCCAGCCCAGAGAACTTCGATTAAAAAAAAAAAAAAGGTTGCATTCAAACTACCGTGAAGGATGTCTGACTCCAGGCTCCGATTCACAGTGAGGTGATGGAGGAAAGACTGATGACAGAAAGTGTCTATTTAAGTATCTGTTTCCTTTTAAATGCACACTCTAAAAGAAATATCTGCTTTACTGATTCAGATCATTTGAGTGTGCCAATTTGAACAGTGGGGTTATACATTTCGTAATAAAAGGAGATTTGTAAGAATTGGTTAACCATGGGCCTTGGTCTGTCACAGTGGATGATTCAGAACCACAGTGGGCACATGACTGTCCCTTGGGGGTGAAAGGCAGCTGGTGCTGGGCAGAAACTAAGGGATACTACCAGTCAGCCTCAAGGCAGAGTCCACATACACCTCTTGCTGGAATGCACTGAAGGTCACTGGCGGGACAAGCCACAGAGCCTGGAATTATTTTACCATCTCATTTTCAGCCTTATAGCAGGAAATGAGTAGGGGCATGTCGGTGGGTATGTGTGAAGAGAGAGAGAACATGAAAGCAACACAGAGCAAAACGCTGAGTGTAGAGTACAAGGCAGCGGAGAGCCCCAGACGGAGTGCTTGCTGCACAGAGACCCAGAGACAGAGACAGAGACAGTGACAGAGAGGCAGGGACAAACAAAAATCCACAGCAGAGGCAAAGTCCTGTCATAGAGCAGAGGTTATATCATAGATTATAATTTTAAAACATATAATATATAATAGAAAGCAACCAAAGTATAGTTACTATAAAGAGTATTATGAATAACCTCATGTGTGTACAGGACCTGGAGAATTACAAATACTAGCCAATCAAGAGGCAAGCTAATGACTTCTCATCCGGTCCCTCCACTTGGAGGTATGTGGCCTTGGTTAAAATTCATCTCGACTCTTTCTGCCTCAGTTTTCTCTCCTCTAGAATGGGAGTGGTCATGTGTGCCTGGCTACCTCACCCCCCAGGAGGGGTGGCGCTGAGGTATCCCATCCTCCGTCTCCTTGGTTCTATCTCCATGCTGTAAACTCTAGCCCAAGAATAGAATTTAACCTCCCAATGGGTTTTGCTCTACTCCCACAAGCTTGAAATATAATTGAAATATAATTTTTGATTAATTGCCAGCATTTAAAAATCAAGAGCAATTACATGTAAATCTGGACATTGGGCTTCTTTTGAAAAATGGGCAGAAGGGACAGTGCTGGATCTCTGTCCCACCATGGCAGCTTGGCCTCGAGCTGGTGCCAGCGATGCCCTTTAGTTTACCATCATCCCCATCGCTCCCCATTGTCTCCCTAATTCATTTATGTTACCTTCCTGGACCCTCGATTTTTTGTTTGCATCAGCTCTTGTTCTATCTCACGGACATATTTTATTCAAATAGTCTTTTCATGGGCCAGTCTTCTGTCTCAGAGGCAGAGACTGTGTCTCGTTGACCCCCAGATTTCCAGCCCTGAGCACAGACCCTGGCACATAGGGGGCACCCAGAAAATGTCTGCTCAACTTACTGTTAAATGGCACTATAAACACTGGATAACATCATAAACACTGGATTTCTTTATTTCCTCTTGTCCCTAGAAACGTAAAAGCAAGAATTTGGAGAACTCCAGACCAAAAGTCATGCATCAAAAAGTAAAACCCCTGGTTCAGGGCTCCTAAGGAGAGCAGGATGTGGAGGAAAGTGGCGAAGAGCACAAGAATGGCCCGGGCTCTGTGTGAGGCAAGCCTCGTGTGGGTGCCAACAGAGACAGCAGATCACTTTGCTTGCATGTGGTATAGGCCGTTTTTGTAAAGAAACAGACTTTTGTTTTAGGGTTAGCGTAATATATGCAATCAAATTTTGACTACACACTGGCAAGATGTGTGACTTTGAACAAGTGAACTGACCCTTCTAGGCTTGTTTCCTCACCTACAAAACAAAGATAACAATGGTACCCCCCACACGGGGAAGATGCATACATTGACTGAGATGACACATGTAAAGTGCCTGGCATGTGTCTGCCTGACGCATAACACTCTCTATATTAGCTTCCCATGACTGCCAGGACAAATTGCCACAAACTGGGTGGCTTGAAACAACAGAAAGTTAGTTATTCTCTCATAGGTATGGAAGCCAGAAGTCTCAAATCAAGATGTGGGCAGGGCTACACTCCTCCGGAGCTCTAGGAAGGAATCTGTTCTCTGCTCTTGTGATGTCAGGTGATTCCTTCCAGGCATTCCGTGACTTGGGGCTGCATCACTCCAGTCTGTCTCCATCTTTCTATGTGTCTGTTACTTCTCTTCTGTCCTTTATAAGGACACTTGCCATTGATTTAGGGTCCACTCTGTAATCCAGGATGATCTCATCTTGAGATCCCTAACTTAATCACATCTGCATAGCCCCTTTTTCCAAATAAGTTAACCTCTACATGTTCTAGATTGTAGACATAACTTTTTGGAGAGCTACCATTCAACCCACCACAACACTAACTTTTTTGAGTGCTTTCTATAAACCGGAACTAAACATGCATTATTTGAACATATTTAATTAAGCTAGATCTTGAAGAAGAAAGTACCAGGAAGTTTCCACCTTGGGGCCTGATGCTGTTTTTCCAAGTGATACGGCTGTACATGACCATGTGGTTCCATGATTAGTAACAAAAAGAAATAGATTGACACACATAATTTGTAGATTTTCTGGATTCCCTCTTTGGCCCTCTTGATGTCCAATACCTTTTCCCTTCTCTGCATACTGTATGTCATAGACACTGATGTGCTGTCTAGATCCTCCTTCAAGGAAAAACTTGTCCTCCCAGCTGATTGGAGCATTGTCATCAAACAGCTTTTAGCTGTCATCCCCTTTGGATCAGCCTCAGTGCAGAAAGCTACCTTGTTGGAGACCATCCATCCTAATGTAGGCCACATCCAGGGATCAAGGGAGGCAGTGGTACAAAGAATCTGGCGATTTCAGCCTAATATGGGACAAGTCAGATGGTCCACTTTAACTCTGGAGTTCCCTTAGGACGAGAAGAGGCTTTGCAGAGCTTGGGTCACTTCTCCCTCAGCACAACCCTGCTTCCTCCCAAGGGCACTCCCTAGTAAACATCCCGCATGATAAACTCCAAATTGCAGTCTGCTTTCCAGAGACCACAACTGGTGCCAATATCAAAAGATCATCTGTTCTTGAGATCATACGATTATATGTGAAATAGAAATTTTACTCTGGCTAGGTTTGTATTTGTGTGATGATTCTGTTTATCATAGGTGGCAATAAATGACATTCCCTTAAAGTTTTAAATAATATTTTAAATATTTTGGAGATTTCTTTATGGCTTTGAAGTTCTTCATTTTCCTAAGATTTGGGACATGCAAATGAATCTAAGGAATTCCTAAAACTTTGAAATACTCTGTATGCACCTGGAAAAAAAGGAGCAACAGTTTGACAGTTGCTGAAAGCTTGTTTCATTGAAAATAATGTTTTGAGGTTTCGACTGGATCCATATGTCTAAACATCTTTAATTAAGGAAATTTGATGAAATTCATCAGATATTCAGAACTATCTGTGAGCGAGAAATCAAAATATAAGACAAGGGAGAGAGGCTACTATACTGGGTGAGAAAAGTAGATCTGGGGTTGAGTCTTATCTCTTATTACTTGTTGTCACTGAACTCTGCACCTCAGTTTCCCTATCTATTAAAGGTGAGTAATTATAACATCTGCCCCATAGAGCCCTTGTGGAAGTTAGGAGATTCTCTCTATAAACAATTTATAATAATCAATACAACAAATGTTATTTATTATTAGCTAATACCTGAGGCAAAGCAAATAAATGCATGGACATTAAACAAATTGTAGGTCATTTGAGTCATTGCTTACAGAAAACTCATGAAAATTAGTCCAAACTTATTTTAAAAGGACCCCAGGGGCTTTTTTCTTATTAGAGAAAAGGCTGTTTTCTAATACCGAAGGTGACATCTGAATAAAGACCTGATGGTAGTGTGGGTGTGAATCATATGGCTCTTCTGGGAAAAGCATTTTAAGCAGAGGGAACAGCCAGTGCAGAGTTCAGAGATAACAGCTGGACTGCTTGAGGAACAGCTAAGAGGTCCATGTGGTGGAGCAGAGTAAACAGACAGATCAGGTCAGAGATATAGGGGCATGGGGACAGGTCTTGTAGGACTTCGTAGGTCATTGTGAAGAGTTTGGATTTTGGTAAATGACTTGGAAGTTGTTAGCAATCTTGAGTCGAGAAGTGATATGGCCCAGTTTCTGTATTAAAAGGATCCCCTGACCACTGTGTTAAGGATGGACTGGAGGTGGGCAAGGCAGAAGAAGTGGGGAGACTGCCATTAGGAGTCTGCTGTCACATCCCAGCTGACAACGATGGCTATTTAGATCAGAGCAGTCACATGGACATGGAGCACGGTCAGCACCTGCTATATTCTGAATCCTGAACTGACAGAATTTGGTCGTCTTGAGAGGAAGGGAAAAGTCAAGGATAACTCTAAGTTTTTTGTCCTGAACAACTGGAGGAGAAAGGTTCTTTGAACTGAGAAGAGGAAGATGTAGAAGACAGGCAGGTTTGAGAAGGAAAATGAGGTGTTCATTTTGGGACCCGTTAAGTATAAAACTGAGGAGACAGAAGGAGCTGCCCATAATGGTCAAGGAAAACCAGGAGAGTCTGCAAACCAGGTGATGGCACGTGAGGTGAGGGCTTTGATGGTTGACTGGGATTGGTTAGGCCAGTGGTCCTCAAAGTGTGGTCGCAGACTAGCAGCATCAGTATCAGCATCTGGAAACTTGTTAGAAATATGCAGATTCTCAGGCCCCACCCCAGATCTACTGGATCAGAAACTCTGATGGTGGGGTCCTCCAGGGGGTTCTGATGCACCCTCAAGTTTGAGAACCACGATACTAGGCGTAAAATTACCGGCACAAAATTGTAATGAGGATTGAGAGGAGAGGAAAAAAAAAACAACAACAACAACCCACAACTTTCATTACCGGAAGGAAACATTTTCAAAGACCTACTTAGTGGTCAAGCAGATCTGTAGCATATGGGTACCTCCCCCATATCACCATTCCCCTTGCCCCACATCCCAATTTAGAAACCTTCTGTCAATTTACCATGGCTCTCTGGAGAGGAATGCCCCCGTTTTACCGGGACCGAGGGAATGCTGAGCACCAGCCATGCCAGACATTCCACTGCTAAAAAAGGGGAGGGGGTGGTATTCCGAGGTTAGCATAACTGGGCCATAAGTGCTGAAACCCCCGCCAGTTTCCAAAATTTCCTCTAGGTTTTCCTAAGAGAATTCTACTCTCTTCCATTCTGGGGAGAAGTTAAAATTAGGGCCAGTCCTGCAGGACTGGCATGCCAGATGCGGAGAGGCTGTCCCCAGAAATAAGCTGGTTTCCACCGCGGGTGGGCGGGGCGGAGGGCCTCTCGTCCCAACACCGCGGAGTGGCTCTTGGAAGGCCTGCCCCCACCAAGTGTCTGCAAGGGGTCTGGTCCCAAGCTTTAAAACCCTGAGCCGAGGCGCTGCATCCCGACCTCTCCCCTCCCAGACAGTCCTGGCTGGCTTTTCAAAAGTGTGCAGTTGTCTCCTCCTCGCCCAACCCCATCCTCGTCCAGGACCAGCTGTGCGGCGCGGGCCGGCCTCAGTAGGGGACGCGGTCAGACCCGTGGCTGCAGCAGAGCGAGCCGCTCTCTCCATTCTGAAGCTTCAGGTTTCCTCTAAGCTGCAGGAACTTTGCAAAGTTGGGCAGCTCCGAGTGCACGCTTCGCCTCTCGACTTCTCCCTCCCTGGGTCCCGGGCGCCCCCGCCTCCCACGCTCCCTTCCACTGGGAGCTGCTAGTCCCAGCGGTCTGGCGGCTTGCACCTTTTTCTGGTCCTCCACCCTGAAGCGCCACCATGCTGTTAAGGGGCATCCTCCTGGCAGTGCAAGGTAAGGGGGAACCTCCGGGGGACGCTCTCATGACCCTCTCCGTCTCCTGCAGCCCTAGTGGCCGGGCTCGCAGTCCTGGGCTGGGCCATCCGAGGGTGCTTCCGAATCCTTCTCCGCAGCCGCTAATATCGCTACCCAAGCCAAGTCTGGGATGGCGAGGGGCGGGGGGTGCGCGCCGGTTCGTGCAATGGATGCGCCCTGCGAGTTGGGGACAAGAGGGGAGGGGACGGTAGTGCATCCCGCTCCTGCACGCCTTCTCCCCACTTTCACCAGGTAGTTTCCTAGGGGCGCCCGGTGTTGGTGCAAACACTCCCGGGCCTGAGCCGGAACTGAAACTCACTTTGTGCCCGCAGCTCTGCAGCTTGCCGGTGCGCTGGACCTGCCCGCTGGGTCCTGTGCCTTTGAAGAGAGCACCTGTGGCTTTGACTCGGTGTTTGCGTTCCTGCCGTGGATTTTAAATGAGGAAGGTAAGGGGCCTCAGGACACTGGGGCGTGAGGTGAACTTTCCTCCTGCTAGTTGCTTCTTTCACAGGGGTAATGTTATCTTGGAGTTAAACTCCCTCGGGAGGGAAAGTGTGCGTCATGGATCCTCCTTCCAAACCCCAGCTGTGTTTCATGGACTGCGCTGGAAGAGATGGGGGTGGGCGTGGGCGTCCTTTATTTACCTGGCCCGTGGATAGAAGCTCCGAGGTTTTGCTCCTCCCCGCAAGACTCTCTAATGGAAGGGAGAAAGGCGACGCAGCTCATGATTGTTACCCACCATCTGTGTGCCCTTAGTAGGTCATTATCCTCTCTGGTTCTCAATGGACACCTTTGTGAACTGGGAAAGCTGGATAGGGCTAGTTCTCTTTCCACCCTGCGCGAATGGCTCCGTGATTCTGTGATGGGACCTCAATGCTAAGACCTCACATTTATGTTGTGCCTGACAGTGTTGTGTTGCATGATCTCATCCTCATCCTCATGTATTTATAATCCGGCACTTGGCAAAAGTGGAAACCAAGTCCATTACCTTGTGCCTGAGGTCACTCAGCTGACTGGTGTTGGTCGTGGCCTCACCACTACATATCATTTGGGGTCTAGTGACAAAGTTAAATGTGGGGTCTTCAGATATATCTTCTTATGCTTCACTTATTTAGTAAAAGTAAGTAGTTCTTTAGTGCCCAACAGCAGGCACTGGGTGTCCCTTCTCCTTTCCTTCCTCCCTCACTTGTGTCATCCACTTTAGAAGACTGATGTCATTTGGATTGGGAAAGAGCCTCATTTAAAAAACACTGCAGCATTAAAGAGACTAGCTAACCTCCTTCCTCTGTCAGTTGTCTTAAGGCCTTCAATCATCTCTGGAGAAGGGTGGAGGCCAGTACCTTCCGTTAGGATGTAGAAACCATCATCACAGTTTATGCTGCTCCAGGCTTCTGTTTGGGGTTTTACACACATTAGCTTTTCAGCCCTTCACAGGTGGGTGGTGTGAGCCCCATTGTTCACAGGAGGGAATCTCAATCTTAGAATATTCAAATGGCTGGCCCACCTCTCGTCACATGGTATCTTTAAATAGCCAGCTCTGAGCTGTCTAGTTAGGGGAAGACACAAGCTCAGTCGTAATATACATTTATTGCTGACAGTTGCTAAGTCTTGTTTATTACAGTTTTCTTAGGGCTAGTTGGGAAAAAGCGATTTCTGCTTTATTTATCTGAGAGACTCGTACCTGGCTGATGGCCTTACGAAAGTTTCTTTCATCTCACCACCCCGCCGCTTTCCCTGTTCTGGTTGTATGTGAAGCATTTTGAGAGGTGGCCTGACACAGGCCATGTGACTGGAAAGCATTATTCTATAGCACAGTGCTGCAAACTTTAGCTACATTGGAATTACCTGGTAGTTGTGTTAAGACACAGATTACTGAGCCATTCCCCTTGAGTTTCTGATTCAGTGGGCCTGGGTGGGGCCTGAGAATTTGCAATTCTAAGAAATTCCTAGGTGCTGCTGCTACTGCTGGTCTGGGGACCACACTTGGAGAACCACTGTCCTTTACAATGTCTGTACACACATGCACACACCTCCGCTGGTGACCCTGAGCAGGCCTGGGACTAGGGTAAAAGAGCCACTTACATGACCCTCAGAGTGAAAACCTTAAATCTTGTGTCCTAGACACCTCTCTTGTCTCGGCCTAGTCCTGGCCCCGAGAAAAGGAAATCAACATCACCCCTTATCCAGGAGCCTCAGTCCTAGCCCCCTGTCAGGACGATGGCTCCCTCACAGCCTGCTGCTGCCTGGGTCAGTGGGCCTGTCACAGCCTGCTGAACTCAACCGCCTCCCGGACCCACAGGAAGTGCTCTCTGCTGAGTTGGCACCTCTGTCCAGTGGCAGTTAAACAGTGCCCCTTCAGAGAAAACAGGAAGATGCTTATAGGAAAAGGTGATTATGGTTTAATAGTATAATGAAGGCACTGTTGCTTTCCTTTTTGCTTTCTTTCTAACTTCTAACAGCCACTGCTTTCTGGCTCAGACTGCTGGTTTGGCTAGGCGAAGTTAATTCATTCTCATCTGAGCACTCCAGGCAAGTTAGGCTTCAGTCGTTACAAATCAGATTTTTCAAAGACTAGGACTTGGACATAACGGTCCACTCCAGAGGGACAGTGAGTTAGTTATGTGCCAGCTGCTGTGGTTCCCTGCAGAGAAGCCATCGCTAAGAATTTCTATTATAAACCCATTTCTAGGTTGGTAAATTAAAAATAGTAAAATTGTCCCAGGCTGAAATTTGGCAAGCTATTTGCAAGCTTCTCTGCAAATTTCCTTCATCTTGCTACAAAACTCCTTTGAAACTGGTGCGTTGTATCTACCACAGAAATTTGTAGGTTTCAGAGACCTTTGTCCACAGTATTTGAAACACAACGGGCACTTTCTATATGTCCTCTGTCAGTAGGTTAATTTACGGCAGAGAGGACAATGCAAAAGCCCTGTTAAGTAGGGAAACGAATCTGCCAATTAGAATTTCATCACAGGAGATTCAAATCTGGGGGTCATGATCTTAAAATACCTCCCCAGCTGTCCAAATTGTATATCTGAGGTCCGCCCCTTTGGTTTATTTCAAGTATTAGGTGCCTAAGCATCTCTGATTATGATTCCGATATCTCTAGTTCATGTCCATTTTGTAATATACTTGATCTCCACTGGGCACAGAATGGGGACTTTGGGCAGGACAGTGTGTTGGCTTAAGTTTTCTACCACAGCGGGGGGCAGCCCAGGGGCAGGGCATGGCACCAGTGCAGGTAACCAGTGCAGGTAACCAGGCCTTGCAGTCCAGCCTCCTCCGCCTCCTAGTATTGCCAATGGTTGCCTTTTTTTGTTTGTTCTATTTTTGTCTATAATTTTTGTAGAATTTAAAAATTTTCCTTAACTTGTCAAAGCAAGTGAGATTATGTTACTCGAATTTGAACTCATCTCTACATTTTAGTTTTGAATTAAATCCGGGAAAGAAGAGATCTATTTTATCTTGTAAACATCTTCTTTATTCACAGTTCAGAGTTTACTGGAACCCCTTTGAACAATGCTTTGAAATTGCTACTGTTGGTTCCATTTCCCTAGTGCCAACTATGGGAGCAGAAGCCCTCCGGCTGAGGATTCTTGCAGACCAGAAAGTTGGCCCTGTGTATGAAGAGTCACAGTTCAAATTAGTCATTAGGTGGATTTTGGCTTCACTCTAATTTTTGGACAGTTTGGCTTAACACCTTTAACCTAACTCTATTAGAATAACAGGAAGGGAGGGGGATAAAATTCAAATGCGGGTACTGCTCCTTAATAGGAATTTTGAAACACCAAGCCACTCAAGAGGGAAAGATAGATACTGAAATGTGTCAGGTTAAGAGGAGGTAGTAAAGGAAATTCAAAGCACTTTTAGTAGGAAGGCATTTTTTCTATAACAGTGGGAGTCAGGGTTTGAGATATTGCCTAATGCAGGGAGAGCTCGGATGGTGTTTGTACTTGAGAGCAAGTGCTGGTATCTGGAGCAAGACCCGGCTAGAGGTTTGGCATAACCAACGGGTGGGGATGGGGCTACAGTAGAGTGTGCCGAAATCACGTTCTAAGTACATGTGTGTATCCCTTTCTTCACCCAAATCCCTTCCTTCTCTCTTAAGAATACTTCTGGTCATTCGGCATCTGAGTTTCAGTTCTGTACTCAGTCATGTGCCGGTTTTTATAAATAGTGATAAATCCTGCCTGATATTTCATGAGGCCCGGCTAGAGCCAAAAGTCTGGCAAGGATCCCAGGGGCCTTCCTGGGAGAGGAGGAACAGTCCTCCCTTCCTACAGAATACAGCTCTTTTCCTGACCCTGGGTTTGCTGACTCAGCATCCTACCCTAACATCGGGAGTACACAAGGCAATTCTTGCCCCTTGGGCCTGCCTGAACCTGCATTGCCTCTGCTAGTTGGTCTCCTGGTGCCCTCCAAGCAGAAACAACTCCCCCCTGCCACACACACACACACACACACACACACACACACACACACACACACATTTTGTAGAGGGTGGAGAGCAGCATGAGTCTGGGTGTTCCCTGGATGTCTCTCAGGAAGACGGTTGATGCCAAGAACTGATAAATTATTCTGCAGTATCGCGTGGCATTCCCTGGGCCGCCCTGGCTACTGCTGCTGTCCGGCTGAGCATGGCTGTCACGTGCTGTTCCTGAGCATGGCGTTGGTTCTGCCTGGGATCCTAGATCCTAAACCTGGGCCTTAGAGGTAGTCAGTGCAACGTCCTCATTTTCCTGAGTCGCACACTGGGCCCAGACAGTGTACGTCACTGTCACGAACCCAGGCAGTAGCAACCTCTCTTTTGCTTGTCTTTCACCAGTTCTTCCCTCCGGCATTGCTGCCTCTTCCCAGTCTCCGCTAGATCCTGGAGCTTTGCTGTGTTAATGATAATGTTTTGGAAACTCTTCATCAGAGATATAATTATAGTCATGCATGTGGAAGAACATGGGCTCTAAAGGTACAGTGCTTTGGGCCTACCAAACCCACACTGTGGCTTTAGGCCATACAGTACATTTATTTATTCTTTCAGATGTGTAGGGATCCCACCTGCCTGTAATCTACAGTGTACAGAAAAGGGCCTAGCACATAGTAGATGCTCAATAAAGATTTGTTGAATGAATGAATTTGCTGAATGAAGAAATGAAGTATCAGATGGTTAAAAAATCCTTATGCCTTTTCATTTGTGTTCCTGGTTCATTCTGTACCTTCAAAGGTAATTCATTATGAGAAACAAGCCTAGTGGTTAATACAAACACTAGAGCTGGACAGGTTGGATTAGAATTCAGGTGCTGCCATTTTAAGCCGTATGGCCTTGGGCAAGTTATTTATCCTATTTTATTTTCCTTAGCCATAAAATGGAGATAATAAACGTACCTATCTTAAAAGATCGTTGTGAAGATTGAATGCATTAATACATGTAATGCGGTGAGCACTTTCTACATGTAACCTGTTATTTTTACTCTCGCTATCACTAGATTTGTATTTTATCAGTCATTATTTCTTTTAATTCAAACAACTTTCCAACACAGCTTCTGGGGAGCTATGGCAAGTCTAATTTTCTTTTGATTATAGTTTTGTCATTTGCTCTTCCTCATTCCAACCAGAGGAAGAACTTCCTTTGTCTTATCATTCGCCCCTTGAGCCATCTAACTTTTGTATGGCCAAATGAGGTAGAGAGGTAAAGTAGTAAGACCAAGTTTACATTTGGCTTGTAGCCTCTTCCAGTGACTTAGACTTTTTCTCTATAAATTCTTGGTTCAGGTTAGGAATGCTTTGCGCCCTGTCCCATCCTGCTCTTCCCTATGTACCCGTCCCAAGGAGCTGGTGCCTCAGCATCAGTCAGGCTCCATGACTGATGGTGCTCGTGCCTTCTACGAGACACCAAACTCGTCCCTCATCTACCAAGCTCTTGGGCACGTCCTTCACCTTTGACTTCCCTGTCGCTTAGTCAAGGGACTGCCCCCTCCACTTGGGATTTAACCCACCTGGACTGATAATACCTGCCTGCCCCTCTAGCTTTGACTGACTTCTCTGGAAGTAGGCTCTACCTGGCCACACTTTTTCTTGTCAAGGCCAACACCCAATCTGGGTTTCTTTCTACTCAATTCGAGTTGCTCAATGATAAGCTGCCTCCTAGCTCCCGGCTTGATCTTCAACAAGGTGCCTGGGGGTTTTTAGGGTGTTTCCCTTCTCATATTTGCAGAAGTCACCCATGGTCACAATGTGTCAGAAGGAGAAAGTAATGTCTTGTCATAGGACTTTCTGCCTTCATTGCCATCTTCAATCTCTTAGCCTGTAGTTATCATGTTTTGTTACTTGCATCTTGGGATATAGTATTCACAAAAAAATCCTGGTTCTTAAAACAGCAGCACCTCTTTGGTAGGTCACCCCAGCAGTCATCCTAGTTCACTTACTAAACAGTATTTGGTCTTTAAGAATTTGAGTGGAACCCATTTATGTTAATAGAGGTGATGGATATCTCAATAAATAGAGTCAGCGGGTAGTTTAACATGTCTTGGGCATCTTGGCTGGTCAACCATGATTTTCCTCTCTGCCAATTATTCCACCACTCTCTTTCAGTTTTTCTTATGCTAGTCTTAATCAATTCAGTCATATACACATATTCGTGCATTCAGATCTGGGTTCTTGGAGTATTTAATTTTATATGTATATATATATGAAATACCTTCAGGAAGAAGGTAGTGCTTAACACAGAAAAACGTATTACTAGCGATAAATGAGAAAGTTATTTAAGGGCAAGACATTTTCACAATATATCAGAAATTTCTGTCATATGCATTAGGCCATACCTAATTAAGCAAAGCATAATGTCACACCTAATGTCAGCAAAGCATTCCTGATGAAAAACTAAGAATTTATGAATTTTTGCACCTATACATTAGGCCAGGGCTTCTTAACCCTGAATGGATGTTAAAAACACCAAAAATTTTTCTTTGAAAATAGCTCTCTCCAGGCCCTACCCCCAAGAGATTCTGGCTTATTTGGTCAGAAATGGGGCTAGACTTGGCATTATTCACACACAAAAAACAAACAGTACAAAGGAACAGACTCCCTAGGTTTTTCCAATATGTGGTCAGGGTTGAGGACAGTGCCTTTGAATGACGGCCAACTCCCCTACTCCCCCTGTCCCCACGCCCCGAGGTAAGAAAGAAGAAATTCCCCCTTGTGAAGAATCTCTTGATAATTATCAGTTACCCACCAGATAAAGTGCGAACTGCCTACCTTGACACTGAAGACCCTTCATGATTTGCCCCAAATTATGTTTCTCCTCTGCCCTCCCTTTAATCCCTAGTGTGTGGTTCACTCAACATGCCCTTTACTTTCTTGCTTCCTTGCTCAAGTTGCACTGTTCTCGACCCTTGTATTATTCTGATTTTTTTATTCCCCTTCCCCATCTTGGCCTATTTAAGTACCATTCATGCTTTAAGGTCCAGCTCTTTTCTTGAAACTTTCCCTGAGTTTCCCAGATAAAGTTTCTTTCTCCCCTCCATTTTCTCTCTTCTTGTATCTCTCTTCACTTTCGATCCTGTAGATCTTCTTGTCACTTTCCACCTTGTAAATCTTCTTGTCACTTTCCACCTTGTAACTCTAATTAGCATCTCCTTATTGGAGTCCCCACTCCTTCATCTCACTAGAGTGTTGTTGCACCTTTGAAAACAGGAATCACAACCTCCCCACAACTGACAAACAGTATGTGGTATCAATAAACACTTTGAATTTAATCAGTCTCTAAAGCATATGTGGTGATAGATAGACCAGGGGGGAAAAAAAAAAAGCTTTGGCATTTTTCCCTGCAGTGAAAAAGGTTGTGTTTAATAATCCATTCTACCATAGGACTTCAAAGATTTTGGAGGCTTATGTTGTAATTTCCAAATATAATGATGAAGTAGTATTTCAGCTTTCCTCACCAATATGTGGTCTTTTTCATCCCTGACATACCAGTGGACAAATAGCCCTTAGATTATTTAGCCATCAGGGCTGCTTAAGTCCCTTGATCCTCTGCCATCACAAATAATCTCAATGTAGTCTCAACAGTGACACTGCTTGGTCTGAAAAGGATTTTTGGCAAAAGCTTATCAGACTTTGAATTAATTTTTGAGAGCCATTGTTTCTAAAGAACTAAAGTGTGAGACGTCAGTAGTACTCACCTTGATGAGTAAAAGCAGGTGGAGACATTTGTCTGCTCCTAGTAGAATCTCTTGAACACTGATGTGGCAAATGGAAAAAAAAAAAACCCAAAGGATTAGGTTTATGATTCAGGGAGATCTGCCAGAATATTTGCATTTTCTATTTTGTGAGAAAGTTACGGTTTCGGGCATTCTGAGGCTAAGAACAAATGATAATACAAGTGACACTATATATACCATCACTTCATAGTATCCTGAATGAATCATATATTTTACAGAAAATACTTCTAAGAATATTCATTCTATCAACAGCCATTTGAGAGCTTACTGTCCATCAGGTACTATCTTAGTAGTTGAGTACGTAGAGAACACATATGGTCATAGTCCATGCCCTTGACGGCAGCCAGGGTCTGTGATCCATAGGTGGCAATTTGTGGTACCTATTAAGTACATTTATTGTCATTAACTTTGATCTTTGCAATAATTTTGGGAGTGCTTATTCTCAGCATTTTACAGATGAGGCACAAAGAGATGAAGATAACATGCCCAAGGCAACATAGAGAGTCATGATATGGACTTAAGCTCCAAAGACTTGAGCTTCACTTGGCGCTAGGATCCCACCCATGACTGAGTGTGATTATGCCTTTGTACTTCCAGAGGTCAACACTAAGGAGGACAGACCTGCAAAATTTATGCTCCTCTAAAGTTAGTGAGAAAGCTCTGCAGAATATCTGATGTCCCAACATTCCAACTCCCTGAGTTCTCGGCCTCAGCCATAATTAGTGTGCTTACCCATGAGGTGCTGAGCTTTTGGAATTAAACAGGCCTCAAGCAGAGATAGGGAAATGTATTTTTACTTTCTTTTTTTCCATAACAGTTGAAAGTTTACTCCTGGAACAATTTGAAGGATTCTCTTCTCAGTCTTCGGCATAATTTTGGCAGAGAACTTCAGGGAGAATTTATAGCTTGACCTAAAATACTTGGGTAGCCTTAAGGAATACTCCTAAATTTTAAATTCATCCATTCCTACTGTGAAAGGATGAAAAGAGTACACAGACAAATGTGTTTTGCAAGCTGGTTGCCCTGCTAGACCAACATTTTGGTACTTATTCATTATATTACTCTTAACAGAATGGCAGTGTTGCTATACAGCAAAGAGATATATAACTTAGCTTGATGCTAAGAGAAATTTCCATTCCTTATTTGAAAAACTTTTGCTTCGTTGCCAAGGAGAGCTGAAGTGTTTTTTGGGGCCGTGCTTATAATGCAGATGACTTTAATATGTTTTAACTTCACTCAGAAGCTGCCTTCTTTGCTTACCAATATTTTATGACTAAGACCATCTAGTCTGAAACTGTAGCTTAAGATGTTTTATTTTTTAAGCTTCTACAGATTTTTTTTTGACTTTATTAAAAATGCTTGACAGACTATTGGAGAATTTTCTTTTTAAAGTCTGTTTGACCCTGCATTAGCCAATTTAAAAATATAAGCTTTGTGAAAACACTTTGATTTTCCATTACAGATTTTGAAGATCCAGAATAAGCCTCTGAAATCACATCATTGTTTTTGAAAACCTTTTCCCTTTTTCACAAATTCTGATGAGGAAAATGTGATTTGAACATTGGTATCTTTTTGTTGTTGTTTTTAAAAGAATCAGCACTGAAGAGCAGACCCTTTTGAACTCATATTTGATACTTAGGAATAACCAAAAAAATTAATATATCTTAGGTTATATATTAGCCCTGGAGATTTTCATCTTTGCTGTCAACATAAACACTCAACAAACTACCTACACATGATTCTATACTAAATATTGTATAATAAAAGAAAAGTGATGTCAGAGATAATGCATCTAAAGATGCAGAGTGTTGACATGAGACATGATACATTTTTAATCTTGGTCTTGTGAACTAGGACTTATTTGCTCTCCATAATACATATGCTTTAAAGAGAAATCCTGTTAACTGTGGAGCATAAATTCCATGTGTTTAGACACCCCCCCCCCAATTAAAGAACATATCAATAATTATCAATGATGTCATGTTCAAGTTTGATCCAAAAGGCCCTCTAGTCTGTCATGTATGCTATTTAGCAACTTTCAAGAGAAGACAAGGACAGCCTATTTCTGTAACAGCTGAAAGTGGACAGCTCAGTCACTGAGAAAGTTGCTGTGTCCCTCAAAATATCTCTCAAGCCTCTTGCCTCTCCACGACTCAGCTAATCACAACAAAAATTGCTGAAAGATGAAAAGGGTGCAAAATGGTTTATATTTTTAATTAACTCCATTCATTTCTAATTTTGGTAATCAGGAAGTCATTCATAATTTTATGACTGTATTCCTGTCATAAAATAAGTTTGGAGACATTTATGAATGGTCTCCTGCTGAGCATAATATTAGCCTAGCAGTCTAAGAATTCTTAGAAAATTTAATGAGCCTTGGAAAAATAGATAATATTCACCATCATTCTATCCAAATGTACAATGAATCATGGTCATGCACAAAAGACACTGCATTTGAGACTCAAACAATTTAAGAACTTTTCCTTGGAAATAGTTGACAAAGGAAAAAGGCTTACTAGTGAACTAGGGTTTCAGAGTTTCAATTATCTTTAGTTTCCATCACCAGCCATCAGGTGCATTACAGAATGACATGCCACCAAGGACCCTCAGCTAGGAGCTGAGGAAGATGCCTGGCATATTTTATTATATTACTAGAATGGACATATCAATGAACATTTTTAATGTTTATCCTTAAATCTTATTTCAGAGTTGCTAAAAGAAACTCCAAGGTCAAAGTGGCATTTGCAAGCATTTACTGAGTACTGGGTGATAATGTTGGCACTGATCCAGAAGACCTAGTGTAAAAAAGGATAATAGTTATTTTATGTAAGATTTGTTGAGCTATTATTATATGCCAAACACTGTGCTAGATGCCTTGCATGTATAATTTCATTTAATTCTTACAATGACCCAGTAAAGAAGATACTCATTACAGATGAAGAAATGGGGGTTTAGAGATTTTTTAACATTCCCAAAGTCATGGAGCAAGTACTTGATGGAGCCTGGATTTTAACCTATGTTTGTCTCCAAAGACTAAGAAAATAACCACTCTGCTATTTCTCCTTTCTTTTTCTGTTCTACCTTAACATGGGATCTTAAAGGATCTTTGTGATAGAAATAATCATAGTAATTATAATAATAGCTAACTGTTATGGAGTGATTTCTCTTATCTATATACTCCTCTGTGTATTTAATGTTATTAACTCATTCGATCTTCACAACAGCTTAGTGAGTTGAGTCCTCTTTTCATCCTTATTTTGGGGTTAAAGAAAGTGAGGCAAACAGAGGTAGTGCAAAAGGCGACTTGCAGGTCACAGGGATCTTTGGCGGCAGGGCTCTGTTTTTTAAACACATTTTCTGGCTCCAGTCTCTGTTCTGTGAAGGAAATAGCAATTTTAATAATCATTTTTTCACTCCACTTTGAGGTGAAAACCTTTCCTACTTAAGTTCTGCAGTAAATGTCTAAGAGAACCATGTAAGGACATTATTTTTTTCTAGATTCTTCCATACATGGAAGCCCTACCACCAAATAAACTAATTTGAGGAAATTTTAAATCAGTATTTTCCTTTAGAAATGGCACAGGGCCCTGGAACAACAGAATTCTTGCCTGATTCCAAGTTCTAAATGAGATTACTTTGGGAAATTCTATGAAAATCTCATATTCAAAGCATCCCCATGGCTACCCTGTAGTCTCTGGACAAATTCCAGTAGAACTTGTGTTCCTTAATAATCTTGATGGTCTTGTTTTGAAAATGAGTCAAGTATCCTAGTGCAAAAAAAAAAATGTGATATTTTCCTGCTTAGGTTATGCAAAAAGACATTAGAAACTCAAATTAGTAAAGATATGAGCAGGAGACACTATACTTTCTGGAGGACAAAGAAAGTCCTTCGCCCTTAGCATAGAGGCAGTTGGTGAGCTCAGTCCTCTCTGTCTTTTCATTCAATAGTGAGATATAAACATGATCTCTCATTTAATTCTTCCAATGACCCACATTGTCTTTAAGAGCAAAGACAATGCAGTTTAGAGAGTTTGTCTTAAATTTTCCAAAGTCTATTCCATGGCGTGTAAACATGTGTTTTAAGACACATGAAAATGATCTATAGCTTATTATTCAGAGTGAATACCTTTAGCTTAATTTTATTCATTTAACAATTGCTACCTGTGCTAGGCAAGGAAGGTAGTAGAAGTGATGAATAAAAGTACTTGTCTTCAAAGAGCTTCTAGTAGAAGAAATGAGATATGTCAACAATAACTATTTCAACTATCGGTGGGACTGATACTGTTAATGAGAGTTGGCATGGATGGGGCTAAATAAGTAAGAGGAGGCCTCTTGGTGGTCTTTTAAATATTAGTTGGGATGTGACCAATAGGATGTGGCTTTTAGGTCATGTCAAATGTCAGGAGCAGCAGGAACCAAGGCCAGAGGTGGGAAAACAAGGAGTCTGATCAAGAAGAAGCATAATGTCTTTTTCAACAGGTGTGTTGGATGCACAAAGGCAAAGTACATAAATAAACTTGGTATTTGTCACTTCACCTCAGGCCACTCACATGTACACGATAACCAGAAAGGTCTGTCTCATTCGAATTTGAAGCTTCAGTCACTAACAATCATCATAGTTGTAGCCTGGGAACTCTACATTACATAGTCATCTATGCAGCAAAACTGCTACTTTCCAGGCTTAGAGAGGCTACAAACATTATAACTCGTTTCTTGTGGGTTGAGAGAGCAGTGGTCAGTCACTGTCATCAGTGTCTGGGCTCCACAGTCTTATTTTGAGTAATAACTGACCCATGGATAAAATTTACTTTCTAGCTTAGCTAAAGAAAGGCATGCTTCTCAGTCTTGAGTTTTGAATAAATAAAAATAAAATCACAAGTAGTGAGCAGTGAAAGCATAGCTTTAGAAACTTAATCAGTGATTTTGTATCTGTCTACTAAATTGCAAGGGCCTGACAGACACTATGCTGGGACTATTAGTATTCAACTCTTAACTGACCAGTTACTTCTTTGGATCTATAATAATATAGTATGGAAAATTACTTATCAATCAGGTTCTCAGTCATGATATCATAATAATGGCCATTAGTTACTGTGTTGCAGATATATTATCTTTAAACTTCGTTATAACCTCTTATGAATTATGTGGCTATCTCCATTTCTAAAGATGCAGTAACTGAGACCCAACGAGGTGATTCAGCTTGCTTCAGGCCACACTGCCAAAGCAGGGATTGGATCCAGGCTTATCTGCTCCAAAGCCAGTGTCTGTCCAAAGACACTGTCCTGCCATTGGGTATCCTCTAGGAGTGAGTAGAATTTCAACCTCTCATCTGTAGACTATTTCGATGACCTTTTTTCCCAAACCAGCTCTACTTTTTTGCCCTTGCCAGGGGCTGTTCACCTTGGCCATCATTTATCATGAACATCTCCCAAACTGCTTTGAGGCCAGGGATTCTAGCACAGTGTCTGCTACCTGAAAGACACTCAGTAAATATTTGGAGAATGGATGAATAAATCTTGGTCACTGTGTGTGGCGATACAGTCATCAAAATGTGTGAAGGTCAACACATTGTCAGGATTTGTAAAATGAAAAGAAATACAAGATGAATCTGAGCATCATAGAGATGTTCTGTGTAAATGATGTGTTTCCCCCCAAGGATGTATCTAGGCAGAAGCATCAAATACAGAAGGTAAATTGTTTAGTTATGCTTTGATCCTGCTGTTATGGTGAGGCCAACACTCCCTTTGCCTGCTGATGAGTGAGAGTTCCACTGGGGGAACAGAGATGTATTACCCAGAAGCAGGATAGTATTTCCTTCTTTTGACAAATGTAGAAAGCAATTCCTGCAACAAATAAAAGACATATAACATTTAGAAACTAAATTCAAAGACACTGCCCAAACATGAATGTGTGAGAGAGAGAGAGAGAGAGAAGGGTAAGTCTGTGGTCTGAGTGATTTTTTTTAGAAAACTGGCTAGTTCTTCACAGTCCCCGTGGTGTGTGAATTAGTTAAACAATTGTCCTAATTTTCTTCTCTTCACCCAAGATAACCTAAGCCAATTTCCTGAAATCTATCATAGTAATCAAAACTCCAGGTCATGTGGGAAACATTCTCCCTTATTATCACGTATTTTTAAGATCCCAATGACACAGAACTCAGTGTGGAGCCCTTGAAGCAGGTTGAAAAGAAACTGCCATATAACAGATGTCAGAGGTTAATAACAGCATGTTGTAGTTCTATGCCTTTCTCTTTATGGAGGTATGTGATAACCAGTATCATAACTGAGATTTTAGATCTAAGTTTCCCAGGGCCACCCAGATAGAAGCACAACTACTAATTGCCTCCATTGATCATGGGCCCCTGTATGCTTTAGACACTTTGTCCTGTTTTATCTTGCTTACGACTACCCTCTGAAGTGGTTGTTGTTCCCTCATAAGGAAACCACTGGGCCCTAGTGGTTAAGTGGTCTGCTTGATGCCACAAGGGACACCAAAAAAAAAAAAAAAAAAGCCCTCAGAAATTAAGATACATAACATTTTAACACACTAGTCAAAAATGAAAAACTAATACAAAAAATTCCACGATGAACAAAATATCAGAATTTTAAGTAAAGACAGGCTCTGACCCTGTGCTTGACCTCCTTGGCTTATTCCTGGCCCTATAAGTGCACTTAAAACATGCTGAATGAATGGCTGTAGAATTGGTGTGTGGCTCACGTGAGCTAAATATGCTGTTAATGATCCAGTGAAGTGTTACCATTCAGAACTTGCTGATGACTCAGATGGACTAGAGCCCTTGTCCTTTTTTTGCTGTCAATCTGTCCATGAAGCTGTTGATTCAGCTGCACTGGTCACACCCACCCAAGCAGGAAGACCCACGAGAGTCCAGCTTCCCTACCAGTCTTAGCAGCAATCTACTCAACAGGGGGAGTTTTCTTAGCAGAAGTTCAACTTTAAATTAAAAACTGCCCTTTGATTGTCTAAAATTCTGAAGTTCCTGCAACTGCTCTTTCATTTTGTTGTTTCCCACCCCCCCATCTTTATTTTTGATATTTTAAGAAATCAGAATAGTTGTTGTGGAAGGACAGGACTGCGAGATATTAAATATGTACATATATATTTATATACATCAATATCCACCCCACTGTTCCCACCCCTCCACCAGGGATAGGTAGATAATAAGAAGCTCAGTAAATATTTGTGAATGTATTAGTTGGATTGTAGGAGAGGGGCTATAGGAAAAAGAATAGTTTAATTTTGAGCATATTAAATTTATATCCGAATTTACCATTATGTTTTACAGCCAACAAAAAGCTTTATACCAAACAAATAGGTTGGCAGGTCTAATTTCCTTCATGTAAATTAAGCCCACTTTTTCCATGCTGTTTTCATTGTTCACACTGGGAGTGTTGAAGACGTTGTCAAATGAGGAATCTATAAGTGGAACGCTATTGCGCTGTTGTTCAAAAAACAGTTAAGTCAGAAGTCTGGGGTCTGAGTGTACCTTGGGCAGTTCCCGCTTTCCACAGACACACCCAGTTACAGAGCAAACCACCACTTTCAGGGCAATTTCAGTCTCTCTCCAAAGACGTGCCTCCCCAAGTCAATAAAATTAGAATGGTGGAAGCAAGCATTAAGTCTATAAGTGATCAGACTGAAAATTGAACTTTAAGGGAAGAGAGACACATTCAGTGCTGTAGCAACAAGGGATTGAGCAGAGGAGTCTTTCTTCTTTCCTACAGGTGTGGCTGTCTTCGCTGGAGCACAGGTATTGTTGCTGTGGGCCTAGACTGTTGGAAAGAAGGAACCATTTCCATCAGAATAAATCTTTCTTCTATTTACCTATAATCTACCTAGACAGGCACAACCTAGAAAGATTTAGCAGTATTCAGCAAGACCAGATTATTCATTCATTCATTCATTCATTCATTCATTCATATGCCAGGTGCTGTGCATTCAACAGTGAACAAAATAATAGTTCATCTCACATGGAGCATGTGACCTGGAAGAGAGAGCTTAACATAAATAATGCAACAGACAGCAAACACTATGACGTGATAGGTGGTAGAAGTTTTATGGAGAGAAATAAGACAGGGTAAGGGGAGCTGTTTTGGCTTAGGTGGGCAGGAAAAGAATATTGCAGGAGAAATGTTTGATCAGAGGCTGGAATGGGAGAAGGAATGAATGTAGCACATGCTGTGTTTGGGGAATGTGGCTGCGGCTGAGTGAGATGGGACTAGAGAGGGGAGATGAGGTCATGTAGGAGCCTGGGGACCATGTCAGGTCAGCCTAGTACAGGCCATGGGAAGGACTTAGGACTTTTTTCCAAGAAAGATAGGCAGCCTCTGGAAGTTTTGAGCAAATAGTGACCTGATACGACTTTTGTTTTTTAAAGGTCACTCTGACTTCTGGGTAGAGAAGGGCTAATGCTTTAGACTCGGGAACCCAGAAGGCAGGCATAGTGCTACCCTTTTAGAGCTTACAATGGGTGGGGAATTTGGACAATGGGCACATAAACAAATAAAGCCAATTCAGGTGCCTTGTGAATAAAATGAAAGAAGATGATGGGAAGGGAGGAGAGATGGGTCTGCCTGCTGCAGTTAATGGTTAGGAGAGCTTCTCTGGGGAGGTGACATTGCAGTGAGAAGGAAGAGCAGCCATTCACTGGTGAGGGAGGGTGGGGAGTACACCAGGTGGATGGTCAACAGTGCAAAGGCCCCAGGGTAGGGGTGAACTGTGTGTGATGGAGGAACCACAAGAAGGCCAGTGTGCCCAGAGCACAGTGGGCTAAGGAGAGAGGTTGAGAGGTAAGCAAGACCAAATCTTGGGGAGCTGTGCAGGCCATGGCGAGGAATTTGGATTTTAATCTTGTTGATATGGAAAGCCATTGAAGAGATTTAACTGTGAATTCCATTTCAAAAGGATAATCTTGCTGCTTTGTGGAGAATAAATTTGAAAATGATTTCTATGTGAAAAAAATTTTCAGGCCTGGGGTATGAAAATCTATTCCAAAAAGACATACTAATAAATACTTTATTTTAAAAAATGAGAACAGAAGAGTGAGTGGAAATAGAAGGCAGGAAATCAGCCTTTGGAGTAATGTAGACAACAGATAATTATGATTTTGATTCTAGGAGAGGTTGTGGAGTTGAGAGTGGATTCGAGATATAGTTTGGAGGTATGCCAAAGGATTAATTAATGCAAGGGATGTGGGACGTAAGGAGAATCGAGAATCATGTCTAGGTAATTGGCTTGAGCAACTGGATGGATAATTGTGCCATTTAGAGAGGTAGAGAAGAATGGGAGGGGAACAGAATGGGAGGGCCATAATGGGGGCAGGGGAAGTCAAGAGTTCTGATTTGACATGTTACATTTGAAGCCCTTAATAGATCTTTAAATGTATGTGTTTGGTAGACAATTTGAGATGGGTATCTGGAGTTCAGAGTAGAGGTTTAGGGGTGATATGTAAATTTGGGGATTATCAGCATGCAACTAGTATTTAATGCCCAGGACTGGATGATTAGCTAGGGAGATAGTATAAAGAGGAGAAAGAAATTAGAGGACTAAGCCCTCAGGGTATTTCAAGAGTTAGAGTAGAGATGAAGAGAAGGTGCCAACCAGGAGGACTGAGGAGAGGTGGCCAATAGGTAGAAGGCAAGTCAGGACAGAAGGATGCCTAAGAAGCCAAAAGAACAGAGTGTTTTCAGGTGGAGTATTCAACTCTGCTGAGTGCAGCTGAGAAATAAGATGAAGATAGAGAAACCATTGGGTTTAACAACATGAAGGTTTTTGGTGATCTTGGCAAGAGAAGAGTAGTTTTGAGCAGTTTCCCTTTGGCTGGGGAAGCCAAGTGTCATGACCCCTCCATGAAGTCATTTGTGAATGTTTATCTCTTGGAGCACAGAGAAATTTACCAATATCCTTCTACTGTCGAGCAGACTGAAAATGGTTGCATTCTCTGGCATAGAATTAACTAAAGCTTTCGGAATCCTGTGTTTCATTCAATAACAACCAGAATCCACTTTCTTCTCTTGTACTTATTACTTTTCTTTGTCCATTACTTTCGAAACATTTGAAATCATAGAATGTCCCAGATGGGGGGATGTTGATGATCGTCTCTACAATCTCTTTATTTTGTGGATGAGAAGACAGAAGCCTGGAAAAGTGGAATTTTAGAGGCAGGCTGGAATATAGGAACTTCTTAGCTGCACCATATTTAGGCTTTGTGATCCATATTATTCTTTCTCTTGTCACAAAATGCACACTATTGTGGAAGATTAGAAGTATGATCCTAGATGTCTTGAAGTCAAGGTGTTCTACCTCCTAGATTGCTTCTGATATGAGACTATACCTGTAACATGGAATCTGCTCCAGTGATTAGGTAATTTTTTAGGATATTACAAAAAAAATGCTGTTGATAAAGGTCTGAAAACTACCCTGTATCCTTTGTCGAAGGCACATATGCAGTCGTGGTACTCTTTCCTACTTGCTCAGATACAGACGCCAACAGATTTCCAGGCAGCTACCAACAATCACTTCCTATGGCTGTGCAATGAGACTTATCTACCGTCTGCATTTTAGAAAAAAGTTGCCCCTGCCCCTAACCTCAGCAAGCTTAGAGCGTACAGTGCAAAAACTGTACATGGAACAAAGTAGTCATAGATTCGGACAGCTTTGATCTGACAAGGCACTCAGATGGTCCTAAGGGCCAGTCATTGGCTGGTATGATCTTTACATAAGTTTATTATCTAAAGATAGGATTTTTCAGTTTGATGATACAAGTGAAAAGTGGAAGATATAGCTCTTTGGATAACTTTAGAAAATGATGTTGTTTCTGAGGAAATCACCTCTCAGACAACCGGCTGGCTATGTGGCTCACCAGTATGGTGTCACCATGGCAACAGCTCCTTACCAAGATCAGATCTCAACCTGTCACCATGCTCGGCCCCATCCAGGTTCTGAATGTGCTGAACCATGTAGTCTTATACGAGGCATTTATTTTAAGTCTTATTTTCAATCTCTATAAAATGAGAATTCCCACAAAGAGTGCTGTGAAGCTCATATGAACTGATTGGGTGATACACTTTATAAACTGGAAACCACTATAAAATTATGAGCCATTTTAAGACTTACAAAGAGAATCCAGAGCTGAATTAAACTTGACGGTTTGACATCTTAAAAGTACGAGAGACTATAAACATACGGAAAATATTTATTTTAGTTAACTTGTGAAATAGGCAAAGGACTATTTTATGAATATTCAGGGCACACATGCTACTTCTTAAAAGGCATGATAACAACCCTGCATCTAGGACAGCCTGCATTCCAAGGCACTGCCTGGAGCTAAGGATCAAGCAAAACAGCATTTGTTGTACATTTCTTCTGTGGAGGTGGGGAGCTTTGGGCTGAGTAGGATTCAACCAGAATGGAGACAATGCTCTTTCCCTCAAAAGATTACAAGCCAATAAAGAATGATAGACCAACATCCTAATCCCAGAACAGAATGTGATGTGTGTAACACAGGAGATTCAGAGGTCTCGTGAGGTCCAAAGAGTGGAGAATTGTTAGGAAAGAGAGAGCAGGGGAAGAGATTTCTTAAAGAGGTAGAATTTACAATTTTCCATCATCAATGGGTAGGATTCTGAATGTTAGGTAAGGTGAGCCAGGTGCAAGGCAAAGGCATAAAGGTGGGTGGCAAAATTTATTCCAGTAAAAGAGTGGTCCGATGTGACTGGAGCAAAAGTCAAAGTGGGAAAATGATTATAGCTAATGTTTACTGAGTGCTACATATCAAGCACTGTCCTAAAGGCATTAAGGATATTTCTTCAGATAATTGTCACAGCAACCCTTTGGGATAGATATTATTTATGGCATTATATGGATGAGCAAAGTAGGGGCACAGACAGGTTCAGGAAATTTCCCAAGGCTGCCCACCTAGTAAGATGATGAAGCAAGAGTTGAACTCAAGCAGTGTCATTCGAGAGTCCACACTTCAAATCACTGTGCTATGTTGCATTTGCAGGGTCTAAGAGGGTGAAGAGCTGACATGAGGCTGAATATCTGTTTCAGGGCTACACTCCCGTGGTGGTGTTAAGGAGTGGACACGAGTGCGATCTTAATTTCATAGACTGAAATCGGAGCATGGGCCACTAGGGAGACAGTAGGTGTTTCAGATAATATGATGACTGCCAATTTTTAAGTTATATATTTATTTTAATATGTAGTAGAAAAATCTATATTTAGCCTATCAAAACTTTGATTGTGGAAATTTTTACTTAGAATGCTGCTATATATTTACAAGTGTGTCTAATTAAAGAAAAACTTTATTAAAGAAATTTGTTAAAAAGTAAATAATAGTACAGTTGATATAAAGATTTGTCAAAAACTGTGAAAGTAGTAGCCCTCGAATGCCTACAGTTTGAGAATGCACTGGGTGGGCAATGAAAAGCAATTAAAGTTGCTGGAAATGGGAAGGGCATGTTCAGATATACCCTTTAGGAAAATCGATTCTGTCTCAACATATAGGATGGATTAGGGGTCCTGCAGTGAGATACGCAGAATCTTATTTTAGTCGACTGTGTTAATCAGCATTCGACCAAGAAAACAGAAGTCCCTTTGAGTCTTTACAGCACGAGAATATAGTGGAGAAAATGCAATGATGGAAGAACTGAGGAGCTGGACTGAGTATATTGAGGCAGCTCAGGAAGCTGCTTCCAACCCTAGGATGGAGGCACAGAAGGAAAAGGTCCTGTTGGAGCCCAGGTGCCAAGGCCACTGACTGAAGCAGGACTTTTACTTGAGCCATAGAGCCGTGCCGGAGGCGTGCAAGTGCCATTGCTTATGGCCAAGAGTGACAGGGAGAAATATTCAAGCTTTTTCCTCTATCCAACTCTCCAAACTTCTCCAACACCAATCATTATCTGAACCCCGTCTAGGAAAAGCAGCCCCCTGCAACACGGAGTAGGGGAGTGCGGAGGGCGAACCATAGGTCTGAGCCAAAGAGGTCCAGGACCAGTGCTGGGGCTCTAGCCTACCTGCTTAGGAAGTAATTATGGAGGGGATTAGTGGAATCAGACTGCAGAGGGTGCCTTCTAGAGGCATCTGTAGAATGGACAGGATCTGGTAATTGCTTGGAATGGACAGGGCATGATGGAAGGGTTGTGTGTGTGAGAGAGAAAGAGGAATAAGCTGAAGTAATCCCTAGCTTCAGCCTTTGGTTATGTGTCTCCTGGGTATTGCCTTCTCTTTTTTTCTCACACGTTAGATCTCATTTGTGGCATTTCGTTTCCATGCACACTAGAATAATCTTTATTCTTGTTGTTCCCGTGGGTTTTTTTTTTGTTATTACTACAGTTATTATTTTACTGGTCAAGTTAAAGACCTATATAATTATTGAAAGTTATTATGTTGTACCCACAGGCATTTTAAATGTGATTTTCCAATTATAGCACAACTTTCTTGTGCCGCAGCTATCACAGCCTGCTTTCTTGGCTAATGTATGCTAACATTCCCTCAGGATTCTCAAAACTCTTGTGGGTCAAATAGATAGGTCTTGTCTTTATCAACAGTTCATAGATAATGAGGTCAGAAGCAATTTGTGAATATACAGAGCCTTCTGAGAGTTTGTTTAGGATAGGATACCTGATCAGTTTAATTGAAAGCTACCTTGTTCCTTATTGGCTAGCAGAAGCTAAAAGTCAATCCAAAGTTTTGTTTCAAGGGAGGAAACTGTGATAGTCTCCAATTCCTGAGATGGGAGACTTTTTGAAGATGATTTTGAATATTCAGCATTAGCCCTGATCCATGCTATGGACCTTGAAAGGAACTGTTTTGCCTTCTGGAACTTTGTGTTCCTGCAGAGTTACAGGAAAAATTGGAGAATTTCAGCCAGAAACATTTATTCTTTTGGTTGCTCTCCCCTAGTTTCCTAGGACATCATTTTCATGTCAGCATGATCTTGGCTGAAGAAGAATTTATTTCTTTTAACATTTTCCTCAACTAAGAATAACAGTCTTAATGTGCTTTTTCGAAGCCCTGTCTGAGGCTGCTGTGATATCTCTCGCTGGGGGGGGAGGGGGGGTGTTCAAAATGGACGAGCTAAATTTTAGGAATAATGGAAGGTGAATGAAGGCCGCTGGTGGGTTATATTTGCATTGCATATTGTTAGAAGCAGGCATATATTTAGGAGATCCACCAATATTCAAATCCTTCCTTGTCCAGTGGCCTCTCTATTCCTGAGAAACATACATGGAAAGTGGGCATGGGCCTAGCTTTTTCTTGGGAGAAGAGAAACCAAAATCTAGCCTCATCTTATGGAAGAGCAGGCCTGGACCTTTATCCACTACAGGCATATGGAAGAAAGAGAAGAAAGACTAAACCTGTATGGATTTATGATTTTCAAATAGCTCCACTGCTAAATATATGTAATATATAAATACATATATGTAAATATATATATGTTATTCACACACACACACACACACACACACACACACACACACACCAGTCATTATCATCAATTTGAGGAGCTGCCCTCTTTTTTGGAGAGTGGTTTCTTCTTCTTAATTTTAATTAATCCTTTGGAATAAATAAGGTAAGAGATAGGGAGGTTGAGCATCAGTTAAGAAAACCCACATATTGCTAGTGCAGCATATATAGCTGTAAGTGTTGAGCAATATCCACGACTTGAGTCACTGAAAGTACAGAGCTGAGTACACGGTAGGTGTTCAGTGACTAAATGTTTCATTAGTTAAAGAGACAAGATCTTATAACAATATTTATTTCATAAATAGCATGGTCTGGTGGTCCAGAACTTGAGTAAACTATATTCAATCTCTAGACCATTTCTTGATAGGCATTTACTTGCCATAGATTCTTTACTAATACACTCACTGCCTTATTTTTTGCTTTCCTATTTTAGCAGAATGTACGCTGCCATTTCTACACTCAATTATCCTCTGCCCCCGTTTTTAAGGTAAATATTCTGAGATTTAATACATAATGTCAATAAAAAATTTTTCAACAAATAGTGTTGCTATTTGCAAGGCATTCAAAACATTATAAACAATTAAATATTTGCATATCAATGGTCATTTCTATTAACTTCTTAACATCAAATATCCCAAACCTAGAATTCTATAAAACTGCCAGAAAAAGAAAGGACCTAGTGAAATTCCTCAAGAAACAGTAATTTTCAGAAGGTCAGAAGAACACTGGTCTCCTAGAATGGGAGGCTGTACTGGCGCTGGTTTTGATAGAATTAATTTGCGTTATGTTGGGTTAATAGTGTATATTTTACTACTTACTAATATTTTAGTATTTACTAATGTTTACCATTTTACTATTTTACACTTTGACCTATTCTTCCTTGTAAAGGAGACCAACTGTAAGATGAAGGAAAAGTTGAAAGGAGTACTTGATTTACCAAAGATGTCATCGTTTTTTTCCATGAACCAGAAAATTCCCTTATTTGGGGCCATGCTACATTCAAGGCGTTCCAGAATTAAGAGGTTACTCTATTTTTCTTTCCATTCAAGTAGGAATCATTAACTAAGGACCCTAAGTGAGTCCTAAGTCTAGGGGTTTTGGTGGAAATGTTTTTTCTTTTTATAATCCTCAAATTTCATAAGATCAAAATGCCTGCTTGTTTAATTCCTCTGAGCTGAATTGTCATATACCTTTCCTGGCGCCCAGAATTATTGCAAGCTGAATGAAGACAGTGAGGATAGAAAATGTTTTGTAAATCTTAATGTTCTATACACATTTAAGGTATTATCATTTTTATTCTTATTTAATAATATAAAGGCAGAGAAATAATTTGCACCATACAGACATTTGGTAATTCTTTTTTGCTTTAGCTCAGGGAGTAGCTGATGAGGCTGAGAATCAAGAGTCAGCAATTCTAGAAAGAAATCAAAGTGATGATATTAAAGAAACTAATAAGTTGGGGAAAAGAAGGGGAGATCCTGGGCCTGAATAAGATTAGTCATAAAGAGAAGAACAAAGAGGGTGAAGGAAGGGACTGAAATGAGATTGAAGTTTTTCTTTAATTTACTGAAAATTTCCTGGGAATACATTATACAATAAATTTATGCAATATAAAGGCAGTACATTGGGAAGCTAAATTTAAAAATATAAATATGGAATATTTAAAAGAGCCCTCATTTTGATTATTTTAGGAACTGCTTGAGATTAAAATCTCATAGAGTTTATTAAAGATTGGTTGCCCATTAGTAGGCACCATCAGTATTATGAATAATAATTATTTAAGAATCATATATTATTAGGAAGTCTTTAGTTTTTTGGTAAGTTGGGGAAGGTGGAAGTTGCTGATCCTCACCTGGTTTATCTTGCATTTAGTTCTCTTATCAAGAACAAGGTATCAAGTTTTCCTGACCAGAATTACTTTCTCCATTTAAAACCCGGTCTCAAAGGAATGTGGTTCATAATTATTATGGTCCCAACATTTTATGACTTGTCTACCTAGAGCTCAAGTTCCCAAGGAGTAAATGTCTGGTTTTAGCTGAGGCTCCCTTTCCTCAGGATAAATATTCAACAAGCCATTCTGATTCCAGTCTCTTCCTAAGTAGATTATAAATTCTCTTAATTTTAGAAATAAGAAACTTCATGTGCTTGAATAATAGTGGTAGCTTCATACTTGTCAAGCATTTCATACATATCAACCTCATTTAATTCTTACAACAAATATATGAGCTGGATATTGGTTCTATTATTATTCCTACTTTACAGATGAGAAAATTGAGGCCCAGTGAAAAAGTTTAGTCACTTGTCCAAGTAATTCTCAACTGGATTTGAATCTAGGCAATCTGGGTTCTGAACCACTAAACTGTATTGGTTTCCTAAAAACTTGCTTCCCCCAACTTTTAAAATATCAGAAGATTAATAGATATTTATCTCTATCTCTACCATATTAAAAAAGAGAAGTTTGAGGTAAAAGAGCACACCAAAAAATTAAAGGTTAGAGTGGCACATTATAAGAGGAAAGATGAAAACATATTTTCATTATCATTTCTATTTAAAATGCAATGGAGATTTGTATAACGAAATGAAAAATAGGCTGCAGAAGAGTCAAGCTCTCATTCTTATGCTTAAGTATCTACAAATATGTGGTTTAAAAGGGAGAAGGCTTTCACTTCTGACCAGCCAAGTTTGTTTTAATTTGTAGTACTTGTACATCTTGTACCTTAGGAGCATTGAATATTTGTAATAAAGTGTCTGAGTTGGTTTAAAACCAAAATAAAACCAAGAGGTGGTATGAGGGCTGATTCATCTCAAAGGGAAGATTCACATCCGGGCAATAGAAAATGCTGGTGGGAGTGGACCACTACCTTGTCCAGATGTCGGGATGGCCTCTCCATATGTCAGTATGGTCTTTGCAGCTCAGATACCTCCCCTTAAGCTACCAAGAGATTCTTGGACCTCTGACCTTTGGGCAAGGATATTAAAGAGACCAGTTGGAAAGAATCAGTACTCTGCAGTGATTTATAGTTAGTGTGCAGCAACTTTTGAATAATGGAAATTATATACATGGTCCTAGCGGCTTTCAAATCATGACCAAGGGTAGGCCCTTTATATTTTTGGCATAAACTATGAATCTCATCTCACCAAGACAGTGCTGGGAATGAAGGGGTTAGACCGTCTCTCTTGGCCTGGCCACGATCCTCTTCTTTCGTCATCTCAGCCCTGTTCATGTCTTATCCATGCTGTTCACTTCTACATCTCACATTGCTCTGGTTAGTGCCTATTATTACTTCAACGTGTAAACAGCCAAAGAGAACTCTGTGTGCAGCTGCTCAAAGCTCAGTCCTTAAACTTCTAGGGTCATGGGCCTTTTTGAGAATATGATGAAAGCCATGGATGCTCTTCCAGTAAAATGTCCAGACACATAATGGTTTATCTACAATGTCAGAACCTCTGAAACCAGCCCTGTATCCCAGGGTAATAACCCTGGCCCTAATAGCTTTTAAATGAAAGGATGTTATTTGGGATCCAGGCTTCATCTAGCTCACAATTTGCCATCCCCAGGTGTGGCCCTTATTCTCATGGTCTCAGATAGTAGCAAATACTCCAGCCATTATAAAAGCATTTCAGGCAAGAAGATGGAAGGAAAACATCATTTTTAAGGGCCTCTCCCAAAAGTTGCACATCAAATTCATGCTAATGTGCAGGGCTGGCTCCACGGGCATGCCACGAGTGCAGGTACACAGGGACTTTCACTTTGGGTTTAGTGCTATGTAATCACCACCTTGAAATTCTTCATGAATTCACGTTTGAACTTGTGTTTTGTAAGTGAAGTTCAGTAGAACAATGGAGAACACGCTGGTAGCTTGAAGCCTCAGCTAATACGAGGTCCCTCCCCCTGCCTCCTGTTACGCCCCCACAAGGACTAGTTCTCTACTGCTGGTCCTTCTCCTCATGACACCCTGGTCCTTCCCACTCTTCCCACCTGCATCCCCATCTAGCAATTGCCGTGGCCTTCTGCCCTGGGCTCATGGGCTCAGGCAGGTGGGCCCAGGGAGAGTCGGTGTCAGGCGAGGTATCCCAAGATATTCTGGGCACAGCATGGCAATGGTAGTCCCCATACTGAGCTGCCAGCATCACAGTGTGCAAAGAAGGCAAGTCTGTGGGGGCAAGTGGTTCACTCACCTTCGATACAGACATCTAGATTATCCCAGTATGCACAAGTTACAGTACAATTGGGGGTCTCATCTACAGTGGGTTCGGCCATTGGGGCTATGGAAAGTGAAGATGCCTGGCTTGGCTCCCCAGCCACTGGCCAGAGCACTGCACACAGGTCTGGCGTTCGGCAGGAAGTGGGACCTGGCAGCCTTAGGGGTTGTCTTCCTGGCACCTGTGTGTCTTCACTTCCCTGCAAGTATCTGTGTGCCCGAGGGAGAAACATCAAACAGGAAATAAAACTCATCATGATAGATCCTGAGAGAAATCCTAGGAGAAATGAGAAAGCTTTAAATTTAGACATTTAATAGCACCTTTTTCCTGGTTTTTCAACAAGAAGCTCCTCATTTTCGTTTTGCACCAAACCCTCCAAATTATGTAGTCAGCCCTGCTATGTCTGACTGGCCAGCCACAAAGAGCTGCAAGAGAGACTGATAAATACAGTCTTTATTTTGGATGGCTCTGCCCAGCCCAAAATTGGGAGTTCTGTTACCATGGAAGATGGGGACAATAGATATTGGGGTAGAAAACTAACAGTTTCTACCTTTTTAAGATAACACTTTAAAAATACTTACCAGGGACCAAGCATTATTGAAAATGTTTACAACTTTTAGTTCATTTAATCCTAAAAGCAATACTACTTTTAGCCCTATTTAACAGATAAAACAGCAACACACAGAGATAAAGTCATTTGCCCCAAAGCACACATCTAGTAAATGATAAACCCAGGATTCAAACCTGGGCAGTCTGGTTTTTGAGCCCAAGATGGCACCTACATGACACCACTTTTGAAGCTCAGCCTGCAAAAACTGCCACCTGCGGCTCAGCAGGGATGTTCTAGTACTTTAAGACAGTGCCTTATAAAAAGTTAGGCCATGGGATCACCTGTACCAGAATGGCTACAGTATTTGTTTGGGTGGATTACAAGACTCTCCGTTTTAAACAGATTCTCCCAAGTGATTCTTAGGAACTTTAAGAATTGTTGCTCAAAAGCTTTAGGGTACAGTAAGCTTATGGGGATGAGTGTTACGTGGGAAGTCTTTCCTAGTGGCAGGAAAGCAAAAGGTTACAACTCAGTGAAAGGGAATTTGGCGATATCTAATAAGGTTACAGATGCATTGGCTTGGTGATGTGGCAGTCCCACTTCCAAAAACTTATCCTACAAATAGACCTACACATACATCAAACGGCACTCATACAAGATTATTCACGGTGGGGTTGTTGATTATAGCAAACTATTGGAAGCAGCCCCAGGCATTTAGCAGTGGAGAGCTGGCCGAGTCCAACCATGCAGTGGTGCACTGTGCTGTGTCCAGAAAAACAAGGAGATCACTAAGTCCTCATGTAGAGAAATCTCTAGGATGTGTTGAGAAGTGAAGAAAGCACGATGCCAACAGTGTGCCTACATAACAGTGTACATAATAGAAGCAGGCAAGAGGATCACCTCTTACCGGGAGCCACATGCTCCCCTAAATGACTCTCTCTTTATGGACTCCGATTCTCAGAGCTGGCCTGGGGAGTGGGGGCAATAGAATCATCTCTGGCCTCTCTAAGGGAGCCCCAGGTTGTTGAAGGCTCCTGACATCTGTCTCTAGAATTTATGGAGGTACTTAGGGCTTCTTTGCCCTTGGCTCTGGGTCCAATTCAAGAGCAAAGCAAGCAAACAAAAACATCCTATTACATCTC
Organism: Rousettus aegyptiacus; assembly: GCF_014176215.1. Lineage (NCBI taxonomy): Eukaryota > Metazoa > Chordata > Mammalia > Chiroptera > Pteropodidae > Rousettus > Rousettus aegyptiacus. Next base: position 44,656,555 of record NW_023416306.1, on the reverse strand, counting down.
TTTGGAAACAATGAACCCAGCTCTTGAATGTAGAATAGTTCTGAGATCGCATTAACTTTTGCATCATTTCCAATTGGAAAGGCTGCTGCCTCAGTCCTGGACAGGATTTGGGGGAGATAAACTATGTATTTCTTTTGTAAGTGCATTTGGATGATTGGTGCTCTTCCTCCAGCTCTGGGTGATATTTTTCTCCTCTTGAATTTGGATCTCTCTCTCCTGGTAGGGTGTTTTCTTTTGTACCTAAGAGAATGCTTACACTCTTGAGTGGAAACATGAGGGAGCTCCTATAACAGATTGTTCCCTAAAAATAGTCCCTCACCCTTTCCCATTAAACTAGGTGTCAGAATTAGCAGAGTGGTTTGTTGGAGCAAAAACAGCACAATGTTCTCTTGGAGATTGTCATATATGGCTGTGAAACCCCAGGAAGGCAGACCTTGGAATTCTTCTGAGTTAGAGGAGAGAACCCTAAATGCCTGGTCAATTTTTTTTTTCTTAAAAAGTAGGGATTAAGAAAAACTGATGTTCGAAATTTGACTAAATAGTAGATGATCTGTTAGAACAATAAAAATCCTGCCACTTCCTGTGTTTTGGTCCTGGATTCATTTATTCTGGGTTCTGTCATGATCAGTAGTGGTTCAAGAAAGTGGAGTGGGTAAGACTTGAAGCTGCATTTTCATGGGCCTTTATGAAAGATTGAAGAAGTATAAATGGACCACATCAAAGGATGAAAGGGTAGCAGATGGAGACTAGAAGTAAAGCCATCCTTCTCTACCCCTTCGGACCTCACCTTGGACTTTAATTGTTCTAACATGGTAGATGAATCTCATCTCAAAGGCCCAAGGTTATATCCAAGGTGAATCTGGACCAGCGATGTCTAATAGAACTTTCTGTGATGATGGAAACATTGTGTACCTGTGCTGTCCAGTAGCCACTGGCAATGTGACTATTGAAAAGCAGCTAGTGTGACTGAGGAACTAAACTTGTAATTGCATTTATTTCAACTAATTTAAATTTAAATAGCCACATTTAAATGCTAGTGGCTACCATTTGGACAGCATAGCTCCCCATGCTTGGAATAGGAGTCAGTACTTAAGATTTGTGAACTCTGTATGTCAAATTAAGATAACAGTAATGTCATGTTAGTACTGTAGGCACTAAATGTCTATCTTATAGAATTGATATTGATCCTTGCCACCCTTTTGGATGTTCTGAGAGGCGTAGGTCATCCAGCCTTCCTTATCTAGTTCCATGAACCAGAGATGCCAATGTTAAACTGTTCTCTGACTATATTGGCCCATTTGCAAGAACCAAACCAGAAATTCAGCCCCTGGAGGGGCAGGCTGGTATGAAAGCACAGCCCAAACAACAAAAATGTGAAATCACAGCTATGTACCTAATGTTTACAAGTAAGAAAATGTCATTTATGTATGTGTATGCATGTGTGTATGTGTGTGTATGTGTATTTATAGTCCTTTAAACTCAAAATAAATTTTTTTTCTTTCAGAGACAACTGTAGTTACATAAAACCCAACTCTACCTGTTCCTGCTTATAATTTTTACCGGGAAATAGAAAAGAGCTAATAGCCATAGTGCACAGTTTGTGAGATTGTGACAATTAGGGGCTAATTTATTGTTACAAACTAGTCTTGAGTGCTATATAGATACCTAAGGTGGTTTTGTAAAAGCAAACACCATTTAATCCATGTTTCCTACTAACCCTAAATCAGTCTGATAACTCTCTGCTACCCCCTGTTTCTCCTCTTCAGGTATTCATGTTTTACCTTACTCCCATCAGTGGTACTTTTCAAATCACCCACTACCTAATATTTTCACTGCTGTTGATAAAGAAACAGTGTGTAGTTGAGCTTCCCATCATGCAACCCACTAAGTCCTGCCAGCAAGAATTCTCACCCCCAGTCTTCACACACTCACATCTGTAGGTCTAGGACAGACAGCTCCTGGGATTTTAAGAGATGAGTCTAGTCCTCCTTTCCATAGGAATTCTGTCTCCTTAGGATTTGGGGAGGTTGGATGGCCCAGAGCAAACCCAGCCTGCCTCAGGTCCTCAGATCCAGTTGATCTTTACTCCTAATGTCCATCTGGGAATCTCAAGGCTTCCAGGGTTAGCACAAAAGAATCCATCTTCCAGAATTAGTCTTTACTCTAGTCTCTACTTAGCTGCTGTGTTTTGTGGTCAAGGCCTAGAGCTGGGTCACCAACTCTCCACTTCTGATGAGTGCCCATTAAATAATAAACCGCGCTTTACTTGACCCTCTAAGGAGAAGCCCTGAAATGCCATAGACAGATGACTGACTGTTGGCCCACTCATCCTCCATTGTTTGAAGAACCCCTGAAAAAGTGAATCCTCTTGGCATAGACTGTTATGTACAACTCATGGGTCTCAGATGATTTTGTGATACTGGGATACAGAAACTCTCCAAAGGGCTTATTCAAGGAACAAATTCCTAACACATTACAAGCTGCTATAAGAATGACATTAACTCCTCTCTTCTACCGAGTGAGCCATCCAGCAGAGTGCCACGAATATAATAAACAGCCCTAGAATTTCAGATCTTATTGCTTTGTTGATGAGCACACATGGTCCTTGAGCATACAGTGTGGGTGGTCTGCTGGGGGATTATGAATCAAAGCCAAGGGGTTTTGTTCTGGTCAGCCTCTGCATGTTATTTATGAGCGCTTGACTAATTGCTCCTGAACTGCGCATTTAATAGCCACTTCTGGGTTTTTGACAGAAAGATGGTGACTTGTTTAATCTCAAATGTCATAATACATCTGCCTTTTACAAGCCAGAGCCCCAGCATGGACAAATGAATGGGCTCTGGGGTGAGATTCAGAGGACCTTCCTCTGACCCACAGCCCTATGCGACCTTGAGGAAGTCATTTGACAGGTGTGCCTTCCACCGACACAAGCAAAACACACCTGCCCTTATCTGGCTGAGCGGGAACATGTGCAGCTGCAGTAGATTAAAAATGATGAAAGTTTGCCTGCAAACAGAGCTTCTTGACGGTTAGATGTTATGCAATCACAAGTGTTATTACTAAATATTATTGTTCTTTATTTTGTATATGTTGAAACATTTAAAGTTTAGCATCTGTTTTTTGGGACAGAGTATCTTCCCAGTCTCCTGTTTTTTGCTTTATTATAGTATTGATTATGTTAAATTACCAAAGTACTCATTTTTATGACAATTCAAGTAATACAGATGTGTATAAATTACTAATTAAGTCTTCTTCCTCTTCTTATCCCATCTCCTCAAGGCTGCCAATGTTATCAATGTAATGCACTGCATGTACCTTTCCACAATTCCTCTAGGTGCACAGAAACATAAATGATCATTTTTATAGTTTATAAAAGCATAGATCTGCCTTTCAATGCTATGGCTTTATAAACATACGTATATACACACACATATATATAGATATGTACTTAAACATACAACACATTTCCAGGTTAGTATAAAGCTACCTCATTCTTTCTGATAGTTGCCTACTAGTCAATAACATGGACCATAATCTATTTACTCATTTCCCCATCGCTCGCCTCTGTAGTTTTCCCTGTGTTCTTGAGATAAAGGCAAACACTAAGGCTGTTGCTTGGCTTTATGATTTATTTTTCATGTGGTTAAGCTCGACCTTCACTTTCTTTTAAGTTCTCCTTAGTTAGGTTTTTTTTTGTCTTTCACATGACAGGTTTTTAAACACTTCTTTTTCTTTTCTTTCATTTTTTTTTTAATCTTAAGGCCCTTTATAAAGAAAACAGGAAAAGTGTCTTGCTCTACAATAGTAGAGCCTGCAGGAGTGGTTGGTTTGGTTGCGTGAGCATTTGGGAGTATTGTTTGTTTACATGGTCAGTTTCCTAGGTTTCCATGTGTCACTGCCAATCTGTGTGACTTGGCAGTCAACAGCTCTTCCTAAACTGTGTTTTGTGGCCAAATGCAAAGTGAACGTCGAGGAATGGAAAATATTGCAAAGTTTCTAAATGGTCAAGATGGGTCTAGTTCCTTTTTTTGTGAAAAATAGTGTTGAAACACTTAATTAAAAAAAAAATTCTCTTAAGTATTTATACTGCACGCAAGGAATGAGAATATGTTTTACTTGGCGTTAAATGAGGAGATTTGGGGTTACCAGTTTGATTAGATACCCCAATGCTGGACTTGCTTTTAACATGATACTTCTCTATACTAGATTTTTAGCTCACTGAGCTAGGTAGGCCTCTTTATGTATTTTTGTATTATGCCTTGCAGAAAGTAGGTACTCAGTAAATGTTTGTTGAGCCAAAGGGATTTACATAGGGCTGAAACATACTATTATTTTAAAGAATCTTGCTGAAGACAGACTGTCGGATGTTTGTTTGATGCAAAGAGGGCGTAGCGAGACAGAGTAGGGGAAGGTATGCGATTCAATTTGGGAGTAGGAGGAGACCAGGAAAATGATGTAATGCGGTTTTCTCTAGTGATAGATGCTAAATCACATCTTGAGGATGTTTATCTTGGGCTTGAGAGCAATGGAAAGCCACAAGAACTTTTTTGGAGAAGGGAAGGAATGGTCAAATCAGTGAGTGGAGAAGCTGACTCAGGCTTCTTATGTGTCATTGTGATTGATGACCTGGGACGGACTGTCCTCTCTTGCCCTGTGCATAGGATGAATTTGTTATACTGTATTTTTATAGTTTGTTCTGCCAGGTCCCTATGCACCAAAGAATACTCAGAACAATAGAAACAAAACTCCAATTTTCCACATCATGGGCTTGTCTGTAGTGTGACTTTTGTATATGTATACATGCACCACACATTTCCACAGATCAGTGAACAAAAATATAATTGGAGAATAATCCTTCAAAAACAATGAAACTTCCTTTTCAGTCCCCAGTCTCCTGAGTTTTTTGGTGGCCTCCAAGGCATCAGTCAGTCTCCCAAAGTCTATTGAAGCTTGTGGATGATTTCAACAAATTGGAGGTCCCATATTCATCATACGAACAGCCCTAAGCCCAATCCACTGAGAGAAACAGGTTTCAAAAGATTGTCCTTTTTTGGAGGTCCTTGGAGACCAACATTTCCTCCCAGGAATACCTAGGTATATTGAGAAAGTAAAATTGATTCACCTAACTTGCCTATTGCCTACTATATTTGTGTTGGATGTTCTTTGTGATGATCTCATTTCCAGGCAAAACAAACATATCTTTCCAAAAAATATCAGACTGTCCCAGCTCTGGTGAGGTCCATGAGATGGGTGTGGTTTAGGCCTAAGTGGTGGGGAAAATACAAAGAGAAGGATTAATAGTTATCTTGTTTCTTGATACAGACTATGAAATGCTAAGGTATAAAAAACAAGGAGTAATAATAATGACTTAAATGATTGAGTTCAAATGGAAGCTCAAATAAGATAGTATGGGTAGCAGCTCTACATACACTGAAGTAAGCACTATGAATTAGAGCTGTTACTTGCTCTAGAATGCAAAATTCATTTGGTAAAAACTTCTCTGTATAGCTGTCTTCAGTAGGCTAGCTTCAATCTATTGTAATCTTCTCATGGAAGTAAGTTTGTGATTCACATATTAGAAAAGTTGGTGAGGAATGTGTTTTTTCATTTATTATCACTGGTTTTATTATGCTTTTGCCTCAGTTGTTTCTGATTTGAAGTTTTTTTAGATTTTAACCTCAAAAAATATTGGAGTATGTTTTTTCTTTATATACATCTCTGTCTTTTAACCTAAGAATTCAAGTTGGTAGCTGAGCTTCTCTTTCTCTGAAAGACAAGTCAAGAGCTCTTGCAGTTCCATCTAAAGAGCCTGCTACAAGCTTCTTAGCTTAGGTTTGGGTCTCTCTCTGGCATGATTACTGCTGAAGGGCTGGTTTGGGAACAATACCAATTGGCAAAGTTGCTTTTCTTTAAGGGGAGGCAATTCTTTGTTCTTTCACACCTGCAAGCTAAAGAAGCAATTTCCTATACCTGGTTCACTCTGGGCACTTGATAAAGCACCACCTGTTAATCTGAACTTTCTAATAAGTTCCAACCTCTCTCCACCAGAATGTAGAAAATGTCAAAATATACACACACACTCACACACATATATTTTAAATCTACCGTAGGAATATTCTAGGGGACTATCATCAGTGAAATTTCAAAGCATATTTATCTTAGCTGCTAGCATCTCCCATCAAGGATTGAATTAACAGAAAAAAAACATAGGGAATTTTATTTTATGAGTAAAATCAGAATACATATAGTCAACGTGACTAAACTTTGAAAACTGTGAAAGCAAGGAGTGGCTGCGATTGTTTTCTCCCAATGAATGGGTGATTTGTCCACTATTGCCCCCGCCACCTCTCTTTATATCTATGTTGTACCATTAATGATTTAGCAATAAAAAATATAATTCAATATTTTTACTTTAAAGTATATATTAAGGGATTCTCTAATTTTAGTTTTACAACATTATATTTGTTTTGGATTGAATTTTTGGAAAATATTTACATTTCAGATTTTTTGGTTATCGTTTGTTCTATAATCAAAGCAGTACAGGGCTCCATAGTCCAGTGAAAATTTTCCTGCAAGGATAAGCCAATGCATGTCCTATCTGATTGATCACTGATGCTGGTCTATTCTATTAAAGAGCAATAATAATCGCCAGGGCAGAAGAGAGCTGTAACTGAAGACAAGTCTGGTATTTCTCACTGACAGAAGCCAGTGAGCTCCAGGTCAAGCTTTGCATTCCACTCCCTTGGCTTTTTTCCTCTTTTGCTCCTTACCCACAATTTCCTCTTTCTTATACCTGTCATCACATGCCAAAGCGCAGCTTCTCAGGGACCTGAGGAAACAACTGAGACAACTCTCCAGTAGTTCCTCAATTTCATATTTACAAATATGGATTCAGTCAGTTATTGCTATAAAGTATATTCTATAACCAGATACAATTAAAATGTGAAAGTCACACAGAGAAACATTCTGCTTCCATTCCAGTAATGATGAGTATGTTCTGGCTCTAACACTAATTAGCTGAGAGACTTAAGAAGAGAGAAAGAAGGAGCTGCAGTCAATGACTTTTCAAGTCTTTTCTAATGTTATTATTTTGTGATCTCAAGGAACCATACAAAGAAACCCAATTAGGTATCACCTAAATTTTCTGTAATGTGTTAGGTCCTTCTTGGCTTCATAATACCTCTTCGCTTCTTCTGGCACACTCTCAACTTATATACTCTGGGGCTGGTTTTTGAAGAGAGGAACTTATAACTCCTAAATCTCTTACTCAGTTCTTTCATGTCTCCCACTGCGAGGTCTGACATACCCACCTCTTATTTTGCCAGCTCCTTATGTTATATCTTGGCCATAGTCTTTGAAGAGTTACCATCCAGAAAGTTCTCATCTAGGTAATCTGACTTAAGATTATCAGAAAAGGAGTAAATAATGCCATAGATATTTGTTTTGCTTATAGCTATATCTCCAGAGTCTTAGAACAGTTCCCATGCTACGGAGTTGATTCTCAGTAAATATTTTTGAACCCATAGTTGGCACCATAACATCATGTCTTGGGCTCCCCATAGTCACAATTACATATTAGATAGGTGTCCCCAGTCATTCTCTTCTCTGTTACCACCCCACCCTTTGCACAACCGTTATTCACTTACATCTTGTTTATTTCTCTTCCTTCTGCCTGATTCCTTTCATAAGTTACTCTATAAAATTTCCTACTCACATAATAAATAATCTTGATGTCATGTTTTCCCTTAGTGAATAAGCCATTTGGAATGAGTTTGATTTTCCAATTGTTGTTATAATTCATTGATACCATAAGGCAAATGCAGCCAAAGAACTTTGAGATAAATGATATTGCTTATCTTTGAACCCAAGAGACTCTGGGCTCTACCAGCAAAGAATCAACTGAAGCAAAGTTTTCTCCACTGTTAATAGTACTTGGTCGGAGGGAAATAAAATCTGGCAACAGATGCCTGTATGAAAGTCATGCTTTGATTTTTTTAAACTATAGCTGAAGTTACAATAATGGGAAAAATAAAACTTAATGTAAGACTTTATTAGATCTAACAAACACATAATTCACTATATCCTACTTTCTTTAGTCTACAGCATCCAAAAGACACAATATGAAATCCAATGTAAACATTAACACATTAAACTGCACCTCAGGGTCCCTTGTCATTCACAGCAGTGTTGATCCTGGGATGAAATTCTGGTCCAAAATTAGGAAGGATAAAGCTTTTGGAAAACAAATTATCTGAGGTTTGGGAGGACAATGCTTTCTGCCCTCCCCAGTCCCCACCAGCTCCTTATGTTATATATACCAAATAACCTATTACTGAGGGACACAGAGACCATTCCTAGGACTTTGAGTCAAACCCTCCAGTGGATATGTGCAATTGGTTTCCATAGGCTCTAGGGACCAAATTCATTCCATCAGGGGCTCGTGCCAATTGGGAAGTCTGGACTAAGAGGATAGAAATCCTTTGTTTCTTAGGGTCTTAACTTTGTCAGAACACCTCTCGCCCAGGGAGCTATCCAAGGTGCTGTCTCAAACTCCCTGTTATCTGGGGTAGATTTGAATCTTTTGTCCCAGTGTTGACATGTATTTCTGCCTATCTTGAGATTCACCCTTCTCTGCATTTGTCTAACCTTGAAACCATCTATCTTTCTCAGTTTGGGTTCTTCCTGACCACTACTTGCTTCCGCATCCTGAGATGTGTTGTGACACATTCCTAGGTTGCCCTCAACTAACCTTTTGCCTGCATCTTGTCTGGACTCCGCCTAGTCTTATTTAACTCTGTCCTCTCTTTTCCTTTTCCCCACCTGAGCTTTGTGTGTCTATAACACATGTTAGGAAAGTGATAGAAATCAGAAGTTAATCAACAAGAGTAATTAAACCTCAATATAGATATGATTTTATTTTTATATTGATATGAATTGTATACTGTTAAATAATTCTCTAATGAGAAAACTTGTAGTTATACAGAGACTACAAGAACAAATAGAAGAATAATTTTTATTTTCAATTTTATCTTTCAGCATGTTTGTTAAAGTAAATTAAACATTCAGCTACTGTTGGCAAGATTAATATTATTATTGGAACATACATTTGTTATACAGACTTCAGTCACAGTCACAATTTTTTACCTGAAATAAAGCAGAGGAAATTGTTTTAATGATATCTGTGGATGACGCATTCTGGCAATTGCTGCTAAAATGTATTTTTCAAGATAACATTTTGTATATATTTGGAACACTCCAAATTTATATACAGTGTCAAAGCCTGCCTGGAAATTAATATCTTTGTAATGTAATCATAATAATTTATGTTCCCACAAAATGGTTTTATGTACTTTCATAAAAATTATCATCTCATCTGATTTCCACTACAATATCTTTATTGTCTCTGTAAAGAAAAGCAAATCTATACTAAGTTGGAACACTGTGGATACACATCAGGTGTTATGCAATTGATTATGTAACAAGTGCTCCCTGTTTTTATTTAAGCTTCTCCTTTTACACTATCTTGAGAAAGAAAAAAAAGCAAACCTCCAAGCACACTGCTCTCTAGCTGTAAAGAGATTGCCTGCCTTGAGTATTGCCAGTGGTGTTTGTATTGGCATTTAAGGCAGAGCTAATGACTGTATGGAATCCTCCCATTCTTCTTCCTAGTTCCTGTGTGACCAATGATCCACATCCCCAAGACAGTTCTCAAGATTAAAGATGCAGATCATTGCCATTAAAAAATATTTTTATGTCCTTGGAAGGCTAATGAACTCTTTAGGGATTGAGTTCTTGACCTTGGCTTCTGACCAACTCATAGCATAGAGGAACCACATTCTTCCTGGCCCCAGCTGAGCCTTGACTCAATGTAGACTTCAGTATAAACAGAAATGGAATGGTCAACTAATCCATTTTAGCAGTAGAGCTCATTCTTCCAACAAAACCTTATGAGAGGTAATGGCAAATAATATAGATAAAAGAGGAGTGAGTCCCACAGAATGAAAGTCTGGGAACCCGGATTCCCATACTCTCTCATCGCCTCAGGCATTTGTTCAGGACTTCACGGAGCCCTGCTTAAGAACTATTGATTGTTCAACTCCTTTACTTTACAAATGAGGAAGCTGAGGCTTGGAGAAGTTAACTCACTGTTCAAGGCCATACAGCTAAGTAGGGGTAAAGTTGAGGCAGGAAATTAGTCTTCCAACTGCTTTCTACTGTCCAGTTCACAACATCTACCTTCTCTTTTCCTTTCCCTGTTTTCTCATGATCGAAACCAACACTTCATTCACTTGCTTTGACTTATATATTGACAAGGCTTTTTTGTCTCCAGGTGAAAAAATATTCTAATTCAAAGTGGCTTAAACTAAAGGAAAACCAGGGTGCTGTTAACCAGAATTATGAGGAAATGCATGTTGGGAAGGTAAAAATGACACGTATCTATTGTAACATCCTCAACTCTTAATTGGCTTTTGAGGCTATTACTTAGAAATAGGTAAGAGGGCTCACCACAGAGCTTCCCGTATACTCTTCTGTAGGACCCCAGACTCCTCTCTATTATGGACTATTTCATTTTATTATTGCTCATTTAGGGAGTATAGGGATTTCTTGATTTTTTTTTTTAAAGCACAGAATTTAAACATATCCTGTGTTTTTGGAGGCAATTGGCAGTAGTACCCAGATAATTCATTAGAGGGCTTGATACATTTGAAAGTGTTTGGTTGGGAGAGGATGAAATAAGGTCAGAAAACTTACAGAAAAAATCTATGAACAGTCCATAGTGTTGACAACCCCACATTACCCTGCTCTTCTCCATTCCATTTGCACCTGGGGTGGTATGCTTTTATATGCCAAGCAAGGCTGATAGCTAGGTCAGCTCAGGTGTGCACTCTTGGGCATGTTCGGTGAGGGAAAGGCTGCCTCTTGGGTTTCCTAGGCGAAGAAATAACAACAACAGTGGGAGAAGAACAAGATTGCTTTAGGATATCACAATGTTAATCCTGCAGTTTTGCTGCAGGATTCTAATTTAGGCTTCAGCTACAGGCATTTTAGAAACCTGGCTCATGGAAATGTGTGCTTGGAAATTCAGAAACTTGGGTTCTTATCTCAATTTTCCAATAAATTGTCCGGCTGACTTTGATTACATTTCTCCCTCTCTCTGGCCATTAGTGTATAAATCTTGAAAATGAAACATTAAAAATATAATAATACCCACTAACTTTCACATAAATTAGTGTTTCCCAAAGTGTAGTATGTGTACCACAGTGGTTCATGAGATTATTTTGGTGGCACATGGCCATATATTTTTTTTATTTTAATAATTACATGTATATTTTCCTCAGTTTTATTGAGATATAATTGACATGTAATTTATGTATATAATTAAAATATCCTAGATTAACCAGCACAACAACTCCCAAGTTCTATGGATAATACTGCTAAGGAGCCAGGTAAGATATATTTTTCAAAGATGAGTACAGTTAAAGAAAAACATTCAATAATATTAGTACCATTGTTACATAGATGTGGTAAAACCTAAAGGTGGTAACGTGAATTATAGAATTGAGAAAACTTTGATAAACATGACCTCAATATTACAATTCTTTGACAGAGTAGTATAATAACGATTTGACAGGCATAAAATCTGAGACCATGCTTTATTGAGGACGCACATTGTACCTGGCACTGTACTAGGTACTTTCCATACATCAGATTATTAAATTTTCACCAACGTTTCTGTAAGGAACATATTATCTCAATTTTATACTTGAGGAACTGAGACTTGAAGGAGGTTAAATAACTCTTGAAATCATGACTGATTGGTTGAAATATTATTCAGAGTAACAACTGCCTGATTCTAAAACCATGCTCTTTCCACCAGCCATGCTATCTCCCCAGGACTCATGGCTAACAGAGAAGTAAAACCAGGAGAGGACCTCACACCTTCTGATATCAAATCCCGGCAAGTTTTTCTCTAAAATTCAGTGTTTCAAATTCCAGAGGGGCCTTCTGATGCTTTTTGCATCTTAGATGAGGCTAGACACATGAGCAGACAGAATATGGAGCTTCCTACTTTGTCCAACTCTTCAGGTGCCCCCTGCACTATATCCTATCAATTCTTCATTATAGCCCTAATTTTATATATATTTGAACTTTTTTGCATCTTAAAAGATTGTCTCTTATGTTCTGTAAGTTTGGGATTACTAAATGGTTTACACCCTAGTAGGGAATAGCTAAAAGCTGGCAGGAAAACCCAGGGAATTATAAATAGGCTCTTCCTCAGAGTGTACAGGGCAGGGAATGTGTGGGGAAGGGAATGGAGACTTGGAAGAAGAGAAGAGAAAAGACAAGAATGAGGAAGTGCTGTGGTGAAGAAGAAGGTCATCTGAAAACTTGGGAAGACAACAAAGATGAACTCCACGTGGTTTTGTTTTATGTCAGTCCACTTCTAGGTCCAAAATAAATCATAGGAACTATACTCTCCTCATAGGACTGCTGTGATGACTTAAACAGATAAGCACTTAAGTGATCCGCACAGGGCTTGACTCATAATTTGCCCTCTGGAAAATGGTAGCTATTGTAGTTATTCATAGTAATCGTGTATGCTATTGAAAATGATCTTTTCCTTAGTCTCAATATGCCTTATGCTTACATTAATATATTTTGAAAACTCATTAAGTACTGTATTTTTTTTAAAAAAACTGTAAATCAAAGAAAAAAATGATGATCTGGGGGAACAACACATAAGACAGATATTGAGTTAATGTCCTTGATACATAAAGAACTTCTGTAAATCGATAGTGAAAAACTAACAAATGAATAGAAAACTGGGCCAAGGACAACGCACAAGGAAATACCAATGGGTTTTAAACATACAAAAAGATATTTAACTTTACTCATAATGAGAGAAATTCAAATTACAACTACAATGACATGCCATTATCTATCAGATGTGCAAATATCAAAAAGCTTAAAAACACACTGGATTGATGAGGATGGGAAAAATGCTTTCATATGTTGCTGCTGGAAGCATTAACTGGTGCAGCTTCTAGCAGGAAAATTTGGCAACATTTAACCAAAGTATGAATGTCTCCCTGGTTGAAAAGTGCTGGATTAGGAGTGCAGAACATGTTGGCTCTTTGACTGAATAAAGACTACCTAGCAAATGAGGACTTCCTAGCCAGTGTGAATGTGGTTACTTACATAGACATGTAGAGAGTGAATTCATGTACTAGACCAAATACCCAACTAACTAGGTAAAATAGTCATGAAAAGAGCAAGAGTCCAGCTTGAAGTGAGCAGGACCAGGAGTGTCACTGCTTTGTCGTATATTAGACTGCCATATTGGGGAGCCCCAAGACAGTCTGCGTCAGGGGTTTCCAAACCACCCTCAAGTCCATGGGACAAGCTTCAGGGGCCCCCATAAAGGAGGTTACTGGGAGAGAACATACTTAGGAAGTAAACTTGCCTTGGATAATAGAAGATTATGTAAAACTATTTAGAGAGCTTGGCAATCACAGCCACTCTCTTGCTCTGTTAATAGTTGAGCTTCTGTGTTCAATTATGCTTGGAAAACAAAATGTTTTAGAGCTACTAATCTAGATCAGATCACTCATTTTGCAGATATTATGGGGTTTACTTTCATTTAAACTCTGGTTCCTATTATTATGCTCATGTCATTTTAAGTTACATCTTCTCTGTAGTGCAACAAAATGAAATGTGTATACCTCTATAACTATATTTTCTTTTTAAGTTGAGTATTTTTACTCCTGTTTGCTTTTATACTTTATAATAAGCAAAAAAAATGCAGAATTTGAAATGAGAAGGTGCAAGTAAGAGTAAATATATATCTATTTTATGTAAAAATATATATTTAAAATATATTTAAATTCAGATTTATTTATTAACCTGTAGCATGGTGAAATTTTCATAGGTACTTCTATTTTATTCTGCTTTGAATGAAGCTGAAATGTGTATAACTTTTTTTATTTGATGAAATTGCCTTACATAATACATAAGCAAAAATATTCAGCTATGCTTTTGGCAATAGTACTAGCAAAACCAGTTAAGATAGAGAATTAGAGTCTCTTGTATGTCAAAATAAAAAAGTTTGCTTGTAAATGAACACCCACACCATGGAAGAAAAATCCTCTATTTCTTCTAGGTACACTCAGAGAACCTGAAGAGTGAATTCAGTCACCTGTGGTCCCCTAATGTTATCACCCTCCATAGTTTTTTTTGTCTTAAATAGGGGACACTTCTAAGTTTCCAAGGAATATCTTACCCACTTGGCAAATCATGTATTGGAAAATGTGTTCTGAGAACTGATCTTTGAGTAAACAAACACTATCAGATAATGCAGCCTTTTCTTATATTTTCATACTTTTTTTGTTAAATATTATAAAAGGTGGAGCAACAGGAAAAGAGGAAGACTAAATCTGAGCTAGATTGACTCCGTAAAAGAAGCCAAAGGCATGAGTCTACAGGAGTTGAGCAGGGCTGCTGAGGACAGGACATTGTGGATATCGCTTATTCATAGAGTCGCCAGGTGTTGGAGCTGACTCAATATCACATAACACGCACAAAGCGAAGCTCCCTTTCCAAACATCCCATGACCTTTCATGGTGGGTTTATCACTTGATTTTCTGTTGGTAGTTGCTAAGGTAAACGTCTCTTCTGAAACCGCCACTGGGGCCAGCAGAGTTTAAAGCTACACCCTTCCCCATCCCTATGAAAAAGGGTGGAACAAACATCTGTGGTAGTGGTTTCAAATGTTGGCAGATTGTTTACACTGGAGATTCCTTCTTGGCTTTGTTTTATTTTTGCCAGGCTTAATGCTTTGTAATCTTTTAAGAGTACTTTTGCAGTGTTAGGCATGAAATGAGAATAATTTTCCTCTTGTTAGGGGGAACCGAAGTAGCATTTAAGATGGCTCAGCAATGCTGACCTCATCATTTCTCGATGTATCGCTGATCTCTGCACTTTGGGGCTCCTGGAAATTCGAGGCTAATGAAAAAATATAGCTCTCTTTAATCTAGAAATGTCACACATTGAAACATTTTCTGAATGCTTCCCACAAACTCTGCATTCCAGAAAGGCAAAGAATTGTACATTTTAATCATCCTTTGTATATCTTGACATAATGAGAATTTGTGTTTCCATGTTAATAGTGGGAGTTAACAGTGAAATTACAGGTCTCAGTAAATACAATATTTCCTAAAATAAGAGCACATTAAAGAATTGTTATAAAATTCAGAACTAATGAGAAATCTTCATAGTAAAAGAATTTTAATGTGTTCTTTATATCAGGGGTCCTTAACCCCCAGCCACAGAAAGTACCTGTCCGTGGCCCGTTTGTAACTGGCTGCACAGCAGGAAGTGAGCAGCAGGTAAGCGAGCAAAGCTTCATCTGTATTTGCAGCTGTTTCCCAGGGCTAGCCTCACTGCCTCAGCTCCATCTCAGATCATAAGGCATTAGATTCTCATAGGAGCATGGTCCCTGGTGCCAAAAAGGTTGGGGACCACTGCTTTATAGTAAACATAAGATAAATCTATCATCAGGAAGGAGTTTACTCATTTAAAAAATATATATATATAAAGTATCCTACTAGGAAGCAAGTAGATGTGGTATGCTCCCTTAAATGCTTAAAACCTAATGGGGAATACTTCAAGTATTCCTGGAAAAAATCAATATCTAAACAGAACCACCATGTACTGTTGTCCCGGTTGTACATTGCACAACGACACTTCATGGCCCTGTTAAGCTGAGACAGTAACAAAGTGTAGGAGTGGCCTAGGAAAGGAAGCAAGAGGTAGTGGTAGAACCTTAGAAGGAAGGGAGATGAAAGAGTATCTCAGATAAAGAAAACAACATGTGAGAAGGCCTGGAAGTGAGAGTGGGTGTGGTGCCTTAGCTTAGAGGAAGTAAAAGAAATTCCATGCCTGCCCTAAAGACTGGTGTGAAAAGGATGCGGTAGTTAAATATGAGAGCCAGAACACCAGAGCCTTACAAATTAAGGACAGTGGGCATCCCCTTAGTGGGGACCTCAAGTGTTTTAGGCCAGGAAGTAACATGATCAGTTTGACATAGTAGAACTAGCACTCTGTGGAGATCGGGTTAGAGTGGGGCGAGACAGGAACAGGAAGACCTACTGCAAGGTGTTGCAATAAGCCAGACAGAGGTGGTGTTCTGAGCTGGAGCAGTGGAGGGAAGCTGTGGAATGGATGGCTTTGAAAGAAATTTAGGATATCATGGCGTCGGGATCGATAGAATTTTGGAGGAAGGAGATGGAGAAATTGATGAAGTCGTTGAGATTCCTTGAGTGGTTGTTAGATAGACAGGGGATCTATTCGCTCGGATTTGGAACACAGAGGAAGAGCAGGATTTGGGGGACAGAGAATGAGTTTAAAGTGTCTATGGCATGTCGAAATGGAGATGCCAAACAGGAAGTTAGACATAGGCATCAGGCTGGTGATACTACAGACTTGGGAACCGCCTCAATAAAATGAGGCTGGAAGTTTTAGGGGTAACGAATCAGTCAGGTAGTTTGGAAGTCTGTAGTAAAAAAGAAAATGAAATAACAGTTATTTAAACTGGGATTTGTTTTCCTCTTCTGTAATGAAAGAGGCAAAGGTTGGAAGTCCAGACTGGCTAGAAGAGACCACTGTGTGTATGAGAATCCCTCTGTGTTTCTACCCTGCCCACAGTGATGGCTTTTCAGTGTCACCTGCTAGGGTGACCAACTGTGTTAGTCTGCCTGGGTCCGAGGGGTTTCCCACAATGTGAGATTTTTCATTTTCAAACCAGAAAAATCCCAGAGTAACTGAGGTGAGCTGGTTACCTGTCACCCCCTTGTTTTAAGATGGCCACTGCAACTCCAACCCATGGCATCCACACCTCAGAAGGGGAGAAAGAGGAAGGGAAAAGCACCAAAGGAGCATGCCAGCTGAGTCAGACCATCTTTAAGGAGCTTCCTCGGAAGCCTCATCCAACAACTTTCTCTTACGTCTCTGTCCAGAACTTAGCCATTGGCTAGCTCTGCGTGTAAGGGTGTCATGGCAACGGCAATACCTTGGCTGGGTACATCAGCGACCCCAATCAAATTAGGGGAGGGAGCAGGAGGGAATGGATATTGGGTTGTCAATTAGCAGTTCTGCCACAGTGAGAGACTTGTCAAAGTAGAGAAACCAGGCCTGGACCCAGTGAAATACAAACATTGAAGAGGAAAACATAGTAGAGAATTTCACAGAGCTGACTGAGAAGTAGCAGGTGGAAGGGTGAAGCAAAACCAGAGGAAGAATGCGTTTTAAGATCAAGGGGGCGTCAGAGCTTAATGCAACTTTCATGTGATTTTATAGAAGGGCCACCTCTAACGTGAAAAGAGCCATAAACTACCTGGGGAAATTTCCCTCACTTCCCAAAAGCCGAACACCCTAGATGTTGAAGAAAGTGCTGAGTCAATTAAAGGAAGAAGTTGGACACTACTTGCCACCATAGCCTTCTCCTAGGACTTGGGAAGACAGTGCTAATCAATGGTGATATGCCATTCAGTGAGAGTCACTGGCCTCACAGTTTTCTACAATTTTAATCTCAAGTGATGCTAGAGAAAAACCTTCCCTGGCACCACTGAACATCTATATCCCTTCATGGCCCGATGTATTTCTACAGAAGTTCTGAAATCATAGGCAAAGCTCTGGCTCCATTGGTGGGAGGAGCAAAGTCTTATTTATAAATGAATACAAGGACAACTGAAAAATCAATTTTCACCTCAGGAAAAATGGTTTATCCTGCCCACAGCTCTGTGAGCTGGGATGGCACTGAAGCTCATATGAAGAAATTTTATGCTGCTCTTTAAATGCAAGTTTTTCTTTTTCCTTAAGCAAAGTTATTTTTGAAATGTTTCCCCAGACTGGAACTTTTTCACTAAGCTAAGAAAGGTTTCATTCTAAGAGGGATTTCTTACCAGTTGGGACAAAGATAGGACTCCAAATACTTGCCACTTCTCAATTATAGATCATTTTGTTCATCAAATTTTAGAAATGGGACTTGGCTATGAAGTTGTACTGAGTATCAACCATCCTCAGTACATTGATTTCTGGGGGATTTAGATTTAATCTCATATCTCATATAGCTCATCTCCTTATCCATGGAGACTATCCAGAAACCAGTATTTTATACAGTTTTGTTGTATGAGAATGAGAAATTTCTTGAACCTGTATCATTATTGGGGACTTTGTATGCAAAGAAAAGGAAGAAAACAAGTCATTCCCATCAAAAACATTTACTGAAAAGGGATGTGCCTTGCAAAACCCTGTAGAGATCTTTTCTAATCCAGCAGGGAGATTGGGAGCCTGGTAGACTTTTTTGTTGTTGAAAAGTATGGAGCACCCTGTTGCCTGGCAGTTAGGGGACCAAATCCAGCATGCAAATGGCTTATGCATAAGATACACACATAGTGCTTTCTGCTCAATTCACATTAGTAAATACTTCTTAAGTCGCTGGGCTGAAACTCTGAGCTGTGTCTTCACAGGTCTCTGGGCTGCCACTATTGCCCTCATTATGAGTGACTCTATAACCCTTCATCTCCGTATTGCCCCACTATCCAGAAGTATCCAGGGCACAATGCCTGGGGTCTCCTGAGTCAATTTGTTAACGTCCTTTTAGGGTAAAGAGGTGAATTACTATAGATCAATTATAAGACATACCCTAATATTAGGAAACTTGATATGTTTAAAAACCTTTCAGATTTGAGGCAAAGTGGTAGAAAAGCTAATCTGGTTATTGTATTAGAAGAGGAAAAGTACCTGTAGAAAAGCCTTACGTGAGCTTCCATGTAGAAGCATACATCCCATCAGCTTCCCAGTGTAAGGAAAACAAACAAACAAACAAACAAATGAACAAACAAACAACTTTGCTCTCCTTCTATAGTAGGAGAGAAAAGATAATTAATAATGATAAATTAATAAAGAGACAGACAAGAAAATATTTGGAGACAGCATGGTGCGAAGAAATGCATGAGCTTGAAGTGAGACCTTGGTTTGCTAGCTGTGACCTTGGATCGCTGAGTTAAACTTTGTGAGTCTGTTGTCCTCCCTTGTAAAGTGGTAATTCCCACCTGATAAGATTATTTCTCAGTTTTAAATGGAAAGAACGTATGTCAAGAATCTAGTGCTTGTAACACAACGAATGTTGTTCTCTTCGAATCTTTGTTTCTTAACAGATAATTTGAGATGAATTCATACAATCTGTGTTCAATTTCATATGATTAAAATTATATTCATATAATGATTTATTAAATAAACTACAGAAGATGATAGTAGAGTCGGAAACTTCAAAAGAAGGTGAGAATATTTTATTCATGTCATAGAAATTTGTGATTTTTCTTAGATAATTTCAGAACAGAACATTCTTCTACCAGAGGTAATCAGCAGATTTATAAATAATTATGAATTTTATTGATTGAGGGGAAAAAAGTCAGATCTTAACAATCCCAAATATTTAGTACTATTTTTGTCATTTGAGGAATGCTACATCAGTTATTTTCTAATAAAACAATCAACTGTTTTTGAGACCCTCTATACTTACTATATTTTCTATATATATTTAGAAATTTGACTTTTTAAAATTTGGAAAGTCTTTGATGTGCAAAGAAAGCAAGATTCCTTCAAAATGTAAGCCGACGGCTTATACATAATTGAGGATGCAGTTCCAAGGAGGTATCTTCTCTCCACAATAGGTATCTGGTTCTTTGCAAAAAACTTTATGAACATTTGCTAGATGCTTTCCAGGCCACTTTGATCAAATGATAGATTCCAGAAATGATTGTCTTAGCAGATAACATAGTTGGGCATTGGGATGGAACAGACTGGAAAGCACTGGGACCAAGAAAAAGAAGTGCCCATAGCAGGAGAGCAGGCACTAGAGAGAATGGATCTTTCATACAGTGGGCAAAAGTTGATGTAAGAAGGGCAGGGCAATGGGCAGCAGGTGGAAAAAGTAGCAGTTAGTAACAGGGAGGTCCGATATAAGATGATGAGATGGGCTTACTATCAGGAATAGCATGTTGATTGGATATCTGGAAAACTAAAAGCTGACATTAACAATCCGGGAGGAGGAGGGGCAGGCAGTAGGGCATTCGGGAAATCTGGTAAGAAGCTTCTCGCCTGAGTTCAGGAGCTAGGAAGGAAGCTGCCCAAAAGAAGGCAGTGTTCTAGTCGCAGACATACAAGGTACTAAGAGCTAAACAAAATAGACATATAGGTATTGTTATTAGACCTGGGTCATGAGGTTTCAGTCAGAATCATACCAGGGGTAAATATGCTGAATTCCACTTTAGATGATGATTAATCTTGAGTGAGAGCCAGGGGGCTTAGCTATGAGATGGCAAACCACTGAGGATGGGTAGCCAGGAGGAACCCAGCCCTAAAGAGATAAAAGTGTAGATTTCAACATCCAAAAGTCAATTAAGGTGAAGCAAATGAAGACTGTTCTTACATCATCATTGAAAGTGTGCTGCTGGTCTGCTTCCTGAACAAATGTCAGCTCTGAACTATATTGGTGTCATGGTAAGAAATGTCCAAACCTGCTCTAGTGTGGGCGGTTGTCCCCTGAGGGGTTTGGAAAAGAAGATTACTCTGACATTTCAAAGGTATGTTACCTTAGATGCAAAAAACAAAAGAAAACAAAACAAAAAAAAACCCACTATAGACAGACTTACTTAAGGTGAAGATTGACCTTTGTCAAGGAAACTACAGGCCTGAGATGTGACTCCTGCTGTGACCTGCTTTTACTCAGGAATTTTTATGTTCAGATAATCCTAGGTGGTTACTTTCTCTCTGAGTTTGTAATGCCCGCCATACAGGCCTTTGCTTTGTTTGTAGGTTTAGTATGTTTCCCTTTTTGGTTCACATTGGAAGAAAAGCAAGATTATAAATTTCTTACTATCCCTGGAACAGCTAAAGGACTCCTCCCCCCGATGATGAAAAGAGAATTAACAATTAACATAACAGTTACAAAGCATTTATATATATATCATTTTCATCAGGTTCTCAAAACAGTCTCATGGATTTGAAATTATATTTCACTTGAACTTTACCTTCTAAAGTCAGCACAAAATGTGAAAATTGGATACTGTCAAATTGCCCTTGAAAGTTTCTTAAATTAATTACACACTGTACAATGCACATGGTTTTCTCTATATATACCATTTCTATGTACAACACAGCCAGTCTTCCTTTTTGTGTTGCAATATATAACATAGGTTTTATTTAGTGGCTATTTGTATGAATTTTCTTTTCAGATGTTTAAGTATATATTGCAATGGCTGGATTGTTTTCTGTTGGTTTGTATTTTTCTGAGTACATTGAGTGATTTCCCAAATATTGAATGTATATATAATAGGACTCTACTGTTTTATTATTCCCATTTTGCAGATAAGGAAATTGATGACACAGTGAATGCTTGAGAAACTTTTAAACCAAGGTTACACTTTGCAAATCCTGGGCGGGGTCCACCGAACCACACAGTCACCCAGCATGGTCATCACACCTGAAGGATAGTACATTCATTAGCAAATAGAATTGCAGGGATGCTAAGAAGTTCCTGCGTGCCTCCTGCCATGGCCACAGTGCCATAGTGATGGCCTGAGTTTAGACCTATCACACTGTGCCTATCACACTGGCTGTTAGAAATCATTAATACATTGAGCTCTAGCTGTGACCTCAAAACTCAGTTTTCTATGTCTGACTTCATTGAAACAGGAAAGCTTTTTCTATTGTTGTTTTCTGATGCCTGCATATGACTAGAAAATGTGTTCAGACCCTGAGGCGTGCGGAGCCTGACCTTTTGTGCAGGATGGTTTAATTATTGGTTTTGATTGCTGACTTACTTTTTTAAAAAATCTGTTTGGAAGTGTATGGCCCTTTTCTGACCCTTTATAAAGATTTTATCATTTCCAATAAATGTCTCCTAAATCAGTTCAAATTGCCTAAGCAGCAGCATTTGAAGAGGCTCTTTTCCTCTCTTCCTGTCATCCTGTCTCCAACGTGGCTAGTAAATCTCCCTGAGACACTTGGTCTGATGCCTGATGCGTCATAGTCAACAACCCAATCCACATGTGATTTCTGCCATTCTTTGCCTTCTTATTTGTTTGTGTTTGCTTTAACATCTCTGAACCATTGTTTTCTGTTCTTATTGGTTAAAAAAAAAGTGGGAAGGGAATGATGCCAGCAGGAAGGGTGGATTAATTACTTCAGAAAATCCTATCCCTGTAAAATCAATAAAATCACTGGCAACAGTTGTCAAAATCAGCTTTTTAAGAGTTTGAAATTAACCAAAGACTTGCACCGTTCTGAAGCATTTATTTAGGAAAAAAGACTGAATATCATTAAGAACAGTGAGCTTCATGTTATTTTAACTTGCTCTATTCCCATTCTGATCTTTCAAGTCATAAGGAAATGCAAGGGACCCAGAATAGTCAAAATAATCTCAAAAAAGAAGAATGAGGCTGGAGGGCTCTCACTTTCCAAATTCAAAACATTCTACAAAAACAAACAAACAGCACTTACTACCAGGCTATAGTGAGCAAGACTGTGTGGTACTAGTATAAGGACAGATTTGAGAGTTCAAAAATAAGTCTATTTCTGCTCAGTTGATTTTCAAAAAGGATGCCAAGACAACTTAATGGGCAAAAATTAACTCAGTATAGATCAAAGAGCTAAAACTATAAAACTGTTAAAGGAAATATAGGTGTAAATCTTCATAACCTTAAATTACATAATGGTTTTTTAGCTAGTATATAAAAAACACACATAATCAAAGAAAAGATAGAAAATTGGATTTCATTAACATTTAAAACTTTTGAATTTCAAAGACTACCATGGGGGAAAAATGCAAATCATGTATATCATAAGATCTAGTGTCCAGAATATGTAGAATCTCTTATAACTGAACAAAAAGATAAGTAATCTAATTTTTAAAATAGGTGAAGACTTAGACATTTCTTCAAAGATGCACAAATGGCCAATAAGCACACAAAAAATGCTCTACATCATTAGTCATTAGAGAACTGCAAATCAAAAGCACAATTTGATGTTACTTCACTTCTATTAGGATGGCTATAATTTTTTAAAAAGATGGACAGAGTAACAAATATTGGTGAACATGTGGAGAAATAGTTACTCTCATATATTGGTAAATGGACATGTAAATGTGTTGCCACTTTAGAAAATAGTTTGGCAGCTCCTCAGAAAGTTAAACACAGGTACCATATGACCTAATAATTCCACTCCTACACATGCTCCCAAGAGAGCTAAAACTTATGTCATTTATGTACACAAATGTTTATAGCAACATTATTCGTAATAGCCAAAAGGTGGAAACAACTCAAATGTTCAACTGATTAGTGGATAAATAATAATAAAATGTGGTATATACATAAAATGAGATATTATTCAGCCTCAGAAAAGAATGAAATTCTGATACATGCTACAACATATTGAACATTGAAAGTATTATGGTAAGTGAAAGAAGCCAGTCATAAAATGTTACATATTATAGGATTCCATTCATACAAAATTTCCAGAATAGGTAAATCCATATAGATAGAAAGTAGATCTGTGGTTTCCAGAGGTTAGGGTGAGGGAAAAAATGAGGAATCACTGCTAATGGGTATGGAATTTCCTTTTGGGATAATGGACAGATTCTAGAAATAGTAATGGTAATGGTTGCACAATTTTATTAACATGCTAAAACCATTGGATTGCATTAAAAGGATGAATTTTATTGTATGTAAATTGTGTCCGAGATTAACTTCCAGATGTCATTCTCATGAGAATGGAATAAATGTAATGTTTAACAAAGAAAACCTCAACACACACTCAGTGGTAAAATGATTCTTTTTAAAAAGAAGAAACAACTCACCAACTATGTTATCAAGTTCTAGAATAGCAATTTTGTTAGTGACAGTCCAGGTTAAGTCACCATCCCTGATATCGATATCTTCCTCATTCTTTATTCAGTCCCTAAAATTCATTTAACATGTGCCATGTTCCTTCTAGTTCAATTTAGCTCTAACATGACCATAAAATAAACTCTGACACTGAAGCCATAGCCAGGATAACAATTTCAACTCAAGGGCCAACTCGGATTGCTTAGTAATGGCTACATGAAGCACTGCATTTAGAAGGATTCTAAGGCTATATCCAGGCTGAGCAGAAAAAAAAAAATGTAATGATAAATTGAGAAAAATTGCCTTGAGCTTGGAAGTGGTAGTATAAGTGAGTACCACTTAAGCTAGTTTTTCGATCTAGGAAAATGCATTATTCTTTGGAGTGGATACAAAATCAGTTGGATAGATAAATCTTTAGGTGAGTCATAATACAGCTAATAGGTACATTCACACAGCATGACCTAAAAGTGAACTTGAAGCCTGTAATTTACATGCAAAATCGCAAATTTTTGAAATAGCCAACATTTATGTCTGAGAGTCAAAATTACTCAGTAAAAAGCACCAACTTTCATGCTGTGTAATATCAAGGCATTTTAAACAGCACATTTTATATAGTATGTGCTCTCAAAGAGTCTTAACACGAGAGCATTAGCATATCCTTATAATAAAATCTGATATAGTGAGAGCAAATGTCAAGAGAGATTTTTTTATGACAGTCACTGTAAAATCAAAATACTCATCGAAATATGGACTCTGTGAGCTTGCTATAACACACATCACCTCCAAGTAGAACTGTCTCCTTCCTCCTTTACTTGCTACAGTAGGCTGCTCTTTCTTTGATTAATAAGAGGTGTCTAGAGAATGAGTCTTGTTTCTGACACATATGGTAAAACAGTGGTTTTCAAATTTTAGTCCCCTAGACCAGCAACATCAGCATCACCTAGAACTTCCCAGAAATGCAATCTTTTAGAATTTCAGTGTCACCTAAGGCCTACTGGATCAGAAAATCTAGGACTGTACCCAGCAATCTGTACAAATCCTCCTGGTGGCTCTGGGCTCAGGTTTGAGATCTACGGAATGGGGAAAGGAGGAAGTAGGAAGACAAGAGAAGTTGGGGAAGTGTCCCTGGGAGAAGTGGGCCTGAGCTGGCAGCAAAGTTGGTATGGGCTGTGATCCTCTATAAGACCCAGTGAACACTTTCTTTGTTTATTTCCTCTTTTATACTCCATGTACCAACTCTCTACTTCCTTAGGGAAGGTTTGAAGTGCTCTCAGGATCTCGCCCAGTCCTCATCCGCCCCCCCCACACCACCCCCAACTATTATCAGCCTACTTAGAGTCCCTTCTTTTGAGGCCAAAGCAGAAAGTAGCGAATGGAAGATAGTGCTCATACATTCCTTCATGTCATGATGAAGGAGCATTTTTATTAAGAAAAAAAAAAAAGAAGGGTTGACGTTGAGATCCTCAGTTTAGTACATCCAAATGCAACAGGCCCCACAGCTAGTAAATGTGTGTGAAGCACTTAGAACAGTGCATGGTTCACAGTGAGCATTCACTGTATGTAGGAGGCGATGCTGTTCATGGCGATTACTGCAAGGGCCAGATTTCTCCACAGAGGGGCCTGGGTTGGCATCTAGGAGCAGTTGCTATTTGCACTCAGTGGGTGGTTGCTACGTTAAGAAGACTGCCAGCTGAAGATAGATCTGGATCTTGAAATCCTTCACAGGCCAGGGAGTCTCCCTGAGGACAATGCCCTCACTGTGTCCCAACCGTGATGACGATTGCTAGCTGCGCTGCAGCTGGCGTGTTGGTACTCACCACAGAGGCAAGGGTCCTGGCTAGGATCGACAGTTGCAACAACAAGCATGGGAGGGACTGATTAACATCAAGCAAAGCAAAGAGGCATTCCAGGGCCTTTCTAGAAAGAGTTTTGTGTTGGGGAGCCCAAAATGCAAGAGGTGGAGTGGGTGGTTACATGATGAAAGATAGCAAGTTAATGCTGCCCACTAAATGTGGGAACCTCTGAGCAAGCATGAGGGTCTGCGGGCCAGAAAGGCAGTGGGTTGCAGACCCACGGGCAATCAGATCACTGCTGTAGGAAGCCGATGATCAGAATTAGATTTGGAAAGCTCAAGCTAGGGTTTTTGGTTCCAATTTTACGCGCGCGTGCAGACACACACACACACACACACACACACACACACACACACAAATGCTGTTCCATATCCTGGCATAGCCAGCAGAGCGTCACTTGTCAATATTAGGAATATGGGAGAAAGGGAGCAGGAGGAGGGAAGAGGGATGGAGAGAGGGAAGGGAAAGGACAGGGAAGAGGGTGAATCAGGAGCTGGGGGAAGGGAAGGAGAAGACAGAGGAGAAAGGGAAAAAGGAAGAAGGAGGGAGTGAGAAAAAGGAGAAAGGGATGGAGGAGAAGGAAATGATGATTTCTAGTCCCAGACTGCCCACTGCTTTCTCATTTAGTTATCAGAACTATGAGATTTGGTTATGGAGGAGTCTAGAAACTCTAAGGAGAATTTTATTCCTAATGAATAAGAAATTAGGTTACAATGATCTTTTTCAGCTTAGGCCCCAAGATCTGAGGGAACCAAACCAATTCAAGCTACTATAATAATGCACGTTAAGTGCAGATTGAATCATTAGGTGTGAGAGGAGCCATGGAAGGAGAAGGTTGAATTTGCTCCAGTCTTGGATGTTTCCCCTATTTATTTTGTTCCTCCAGATTCTGAAGACCCTTAGCCTGGGTTCTCAAACCCATATGCATATAAACACCAGGAAGATGAATGAAATGTGCTCAGTGGGCCTGGTATGAGATAATAACAGGCAACAGACACTTCACTTTAATGTCAGGAGGTGATAAGGAGTAGGAGGGATTATTGCAAAGCGGAGCTCACCTGCCACTACTCAGCCCCAGCTTGCTGTTGTCGTGTATTATGTATAAGTGGCCTCAGTGTTGCTGGACCTTCAGAATTTCACAAGAAGGTGAAAATCCAGCAATTAGAAAACATTCAGGGGCCTAATAAAATGCATTTGCAGGCTGTACCTGCCCTCAGTTTGACTGGGCCACAGTTGCGTAGTTTTCTGAGTTGCCAGCAGAAGATTGATCCCTTCCCTGTGTTATTTTCTCTTTCCAGGCCATTACATTTATGTGGACACCTCCTTTGCTAAACAGGGGGAGAAAGCTGTGCTGCTAAGTTCTGACTTACAGGCTGAGGAATGGAGCTGCCTCCGATTGGTCTACCAGATAACCACATCTTCCAGGTCTTCATCAGATCCCAGCCAGTTGAACCTCTACGTGAGATTTGAAGATGAAAGCTTTGATCGCTTGCTTTGGTCAGCTAAGGAACCTTCAGATAGCTGGCTCATAGCCAGCCTTGATTTGCAAAACAGTTCCAAGAAATTCAAGGCAGGTAGAATTTTGGAAGAAGGTATAAGGCTTACCTGTGGCTATTCTGAGATCTTCTAAAAACTTCTGCTATTGAAGTTAGTTAACTCCTGTGTTAGGATATGATATTTTATAAGAGCTGCATCAGAGAAAAATATTAGTAATGGAAATTAATATGTTAGTTATTCCTTAAAAGAGCTTCTTTCCAGATGTCTTTTCTATCTATTTAAATGGAACTTCGGTACAAATCTAAATGGGACTTAAACCAATCTCTTCAATGGAAATTTATTTTCTAATGGGCTTTAAGGGAGCATTCTCATTTCTTATAATTTTATTTTATCCTTCCAACTCGTGTGTGATACATGTTTATGTTATCTTCCTAATGGTTTGTTTGCTACAAATCTTAAACAAAACATTAACCATAATAAAAGGAAAAATGAAAAATACTTTTCTACTTTGAAAGAGGAAAGTTACTTAAAGGACATACTCTGATTCCTTTTCAAAGATTGACATTGTTCCACCGGAAGTTTTGGAAAAGGAAGGTGAAGTGTGTAAGATAAAGTTGGGTGTGCATTGGAGTAGGGAAGGAGGATGGATGGGATCTGGATTCACTTGGCCATAAAGTGTGATATATTCAGTGAGAGTATGTTATAGAGGATACGATGGAGGCTTCATGAAAATGTTCTCAATTCTTAACCCCCTTTTCAATTTCCTATCCCATCCCACTTCTTTAAAAATTTTCAAACCTCCCCTGCCCATGTCTGTTTGTAGTCCCTCTCCATCAGCCAGTAAGTAGGATGGATAGAGGAAAGCAACACTGAGGGTCCGAGTTCCCTGTTTCACAACATCTTCCCAAAAGTATATCATACTCTAAATCGACCAACGTGGCTACAGAGTATTGGGCTAAAACCACCTAAGCAAAAGCAGATACCATTAGGAACAAAACCAAATGTGAACCATTACAGTACTTGAAACGCCACATACGTTGTCATGGTTCTATTTGTTTGTGTAAAATTTTCAAATTTTTCAGCAATACAGAAACTACAGTTAGTTGATATATGGACTTCCTCCATCTCATGCAGAAATCTCCCACCACTATTCAAATCCTTCAAGGGACTTTTCCCCCCTGGAGCCTCTGCCCTGTGTTCATGCTCATTCTCAGAATGGATTTCCCCAGAGAAACAAGCTCTCCCCACCATCCACGGCCAGTTGGTGCTACCGCAAGCACTGGAGAAGGTGCTTGGAGTAACAGTGGAAGGCAGCTGACTCTGACCCTATATTGGACATCCTGCTCATCTCAAAGTTCTAAGAATATATGTGTACACACACACACACACACACACACATTCTTTTTATGAAGTCCATCATAAGACTGGTATCGAATAGCAATTAGCTGAGACAGACAATCTCATTTTGCCTTGAATTGCTGAATAGCTCCTCATAGCTAAAATACTGAAGCAAAGAAACATGATGTTTTGAAGTCTAACTCCCCTTTTCCCCATGTGTTTTGCAGATTTTAATAGAAGGTGTACTAGGACAGGGAAACACAGCCAGCATTGCACTCTTTGAAATCAAAATGACAACCGGCTACTGTATTGGTAAGTGGGTTTGAACGTGAATCTTTTTCTAAAATCTACTGTTGTCAGAGGGAATTGAATCAACACTAAAGGCAAAGTATTTCATAGAATGCACCACATTATGCATAATAGTTTAAATTCTTTGCTAGGTTCACTTGAATGGCGTGTTTTGTTTCTCTGTCTTTAGCATAAAAAGGCTCATTAGAGTTTGCCTGGACTGGCTGGATTAATGAAAGAAAAGTAGATGCAGCAATCTGAGTTGCTGCCTTAAGCTCAGCATATTCTAATAAAAATAATTTCCAGTTTGCTGTGAACTCAGCTTTTAGTAGCATTTTCGAGAAAAGCAGGCATCGTATTACCACCTCTCCACACTTTATTCCATCTTTCTCTTGCACGCCATTCCTCCTGTCTTTATATTCACAGTTGTCACTTAGATTCTATTTGAGCAGGGTTAGTTTGGTGCCTTGTATGTGCCAGCTTCTGAGAGGGTGAAGGAAGACATAGTCCGTGTCCTGTGGTCATTCACCGTTCATTTGTCTACTCCTTAAGCTATTTCTAAATATGATAAATATTGCTAGAGAAAGACAAGTCGTGCTGTAGAGGTATGGGGGAAGGAGGAAATCAGAGAGGACTGAATTCAGGAGATGCATTTGAACTAGTGTTTCAAGAAGAAACAGAATTTATTTAAGTAAAGGTGTAGAGTCGAAAGACTCCAGTGGGGAGAAAGTGCTCACACAAAGGCAAGAAACTGAGTAGGGCATTTGAAGTGAGAATCAGGACAGCTAAGGGAGTTTGTTAAGGAAGAGTCTGGATCCAGGTTGTGGAGCTTGGATTAATGAATTAAGTGGTTGGGAGGAGCTAAAAGTCAGTCAGCAGGGGAGGGGTCTGGCTTTTCAGATGATGGCTCTGGCTGCCACTTGGAAAATGCGTTAGAAACAAGGAAAATACATAAGATAGGAACACATAAGAGATAGGAAAATATGTAAGAGATAGGAGAACCCTTAGGGAGTGATTGTGACCTGACAGCGGGGACATACTGAGGGTCTAAAATTGGGGTTGGCGATGAAATAGGAAAAACGTGGTAGATTTGAGAGATTTTTCAGCACTGACTTTACTTGGAGGTTGAATGGCTGTGGAAGGGAAGAAAGAAGCAAAGCTGATTTTGAACACAAAAGAGTTTGCTAATTCCCAGAATCTCACTGTTTGGACCTTCCAGTGATCACATTAATGCGAGTGAAAAAAAAAAAGACTGAGAACGTGACTGTTTTCTGAAGAGTTGACAGCCAAGCTCCCTTCCTTGACCTTCTTGTAGCTACCATGTGGTGGCTGCATAGGTCTCAGACAACTGTCTGACTAGTCAGACACATCAGGTGGAGCAGCACCTGCTGGCTCATTCAGCTCACAGAGCTGCATAGCCTCTATTTTATCACCTGCACGCTGGGGATAAAATGCTTCCCTCATAGGATTACTGTGGGGACTGATGAAATCGTGGATATGAAAGTTATTCATATTATGTGGTGCTGGACGCTCAAGAAATGTTAATTTGCTTCCTTCAAGTCGCTTGATGACTTCCGGTTTGTTTAAAAACAAAGATGTGCCAATATTTTTATCTTGTTAAATTTATACTCACATTCTTACCTCTTCTTTCTTCTGTGCACTCTCTTTGCTACTCTCAGTTCCTTATTTTTAAAACGGGGTTAATAATAGTACCTACTTTATGGGGTTGTTTTGTGGATTAAATAAGTTAATTCATATAAAGCGCTTAGAATAGTACCTGACACATTAAAGGATATTTTGCTTTTTATTTTTACTCTGGAGCAGTCTTTGGCATTGAATGTTGAACATTGGTTAGCAGATGCTGCAATGGAAAAGTTACAAATGGAAATCTTAAAAATTTTCAATGCTTGCTAATGTAAAAACATATCAATAATTATCATCAGTCATGGTCCTGGGAGGAAAGTGAAAAAAGAGGGTGCATTAAACCTGAGTAATCTGAGGAAAATTTAGCAAGGTATTATGAAGGTGTGATTGGGTCAGGGAAACCAGAGAGTGATAGTACGGTGATCCAGGACTGCTAACAGTGATGATTCATGAGCTGCTACCATCTTTATATCTGAACGAGCAAGGGAAGAGGGTTACAAGAACCTGGGGGCAGTAACTGTGTGGTGGGAGCTGTGCCCTCAGTAGAGGGACAGAGCTGACCCATGGTGACCTGGCAGGGAGGATGCTGAAGGAATAGACACTCCAAATCTCATTCTTTTCCAACCTTCCTTTGGTCGAATCCAACAGATAACCAGAAGGCAGAGAAGCCCATTGATACAGTCTATACGGTCAACCTCTAGAGGACAGAGCAGGGTGAAAAAAGGGGGGTGAATCTAGAGGGGCTAATGGGAAATGGCCAGCACAGTCACAGTTCATATATTTAATTGATAATTATGGAGGACAGTGAAGGCGCTGGCTGGTGAGTTTTTTGTTCCCACTACAGCAGTCCGTCGACTGGGAACAATTTATCCCTGCAAGCACATCAATGCTACTAAAATAGGGTGGGGTGGGGGTGAGTCTCTTTATCTTCTATCTCTTCTCTACTGAGTAGATACAGAAGGACCCAGAGCCTAGGACATACCTTCTCTGACTATTCTGAGTTCTTGTTTATAAGAGAAGCAGAGGCTTTTAGCATTAGGAAACATGCCCCTTAGCTCTGCATGTTTTATCCACCATCAAGAGAGAAGCAGATGGAAGATTGGGCTACCAGGTGGAAGAAAAGGTGGAGGATAAAATTTCTGGAGTTAGAGCATAGCCCTAGACAGTGGTTTGAAACAGAGGTGGATGATAAAAATGTCTGGCTTTTACCAAGCACCAACACCTGGCATTGTGTTGGGAGCTGTCCACACTTATAATAACTCTATGAGGTGGGAACATTGACCTCATTTTGCATATGAAGAAACAGAGGCTAAGAGAGGTAATGAGTCACTCTCTGCACTCAAGATGGCTAATAAGTGAAAGGGCCACAATCCAGAAAGGCTATGATGAATTACAATCTCTGTTCACGACAGGATCTCTCTTCCTGACTAATGTCATGCCAGGGATCTGGTGCAAATGTTCCAGTGGGCAGAGAGAGTGAGAAACATATTTTAATATCTAAAAGCAGACTCTTCAGTAAATATGGTTATACCCAAGGGTGACTATGTTTCCATGAGATGTGTTTTTATCTCTCTTCTACCAGAATGTGACTTTGAAGAAAATCATCTCTGTGGCTTTGTGAACCGCTGGAACCCCAACGTGAACTGGTTTGTCGGAGGAGGAACTACTCGAAATTCCCACTCCATTCTCCCTCAGGATCACACCTTCAGGAATGAAATGGGTAAGCTGTGGAAAAATGGTAGCTATTTCTGCCATCTCTTCCTGCCCTCCTGCATTGGTCTAACTGTGGCTCTGTCAACAGAGAAGGGAGGAGAGAGGAGGATGAGTGAGAGACCAGGAGGCCTGGTGGAATTGTAGAGAAGCATAAGCTGTTAGATAAAGACAAATTGTAGACATAAGAGCTATAGCTAAGAGGAAAGCCACCCAGTTAAAGGCTTTTCTTCACCTGTGACCTGGTCTTGCTATTATCTCATTTCCATATTACGCTTTACTTTCTTATCTATTTGGCATTCAGGATTTCTTAATTCTAAAGATAAGGCTGGAATAATCCTAGGTCACTTTTCTCTAAAAGTAGATTGAAGGATGGAAACAAGTTCTTAAGAACATCCCAAGTGGCAGTAAGGTGAGCAGAGACCAAAGATTAATCCTGAATGTGGTGTGCAGCAGGGACCCCTAGTGGTCACGTGAGCTGGTTCTCAAGGGCAAGGTAGAACAAGAGAGCAAAAGAATGCCCCAGAAATGATTTCTTTAGGTAAGGCTAGGATCACTCACGTAAGGAATTAAGATTCGAAAACAAAATAAAACATTTCACGTCTTTGTTTTAAAAGTAAGGAAGGTTTAGCACTTTGGGAAATGGCAAAAGATTGGGGTTTCTATATATATATCCATATTTTGGCCCTAAAGACACACAGCCCGTCTCCACTTACAGCCATTGTAGGAACCACACTACAAATGAATGTTATGTGTAGAGTGAATGATAACCAGTCATGATAGATTAATACATGAATCTGCATGAGTATTTGAAAAGACAGTTAGGTTAACTCAAAACCGTAAAACATCGCCATTTCTTGAGATCTTTGTTTAAATGAATAAAGCAACTAACAGTCTTGGGGGTTCAAAAAAGAAAATCCAGATGACTCTTTCTTAATTTATGAGATTGTTTTTCTGCTATGTCTTTAAAATTTAGTTATGAAGAGTACAGAGAATCTTGAAAGACTGACACGTTAAAATTACCCTTGGTGTCATTATCACAGAGTTGCAACTTAAGTACGGGGAAGTGTTCAAGAACTTTTCCCAATCACTTAAAAATTAGTTCCAAGGTCAGATCCTCTGGGAAACCAATATCATGATTTATAGATTACTTGTTCAATGCATCATTTTTCATCCTCAGTGATGTGAGGACCAGCTGACTCCAGAGAACATGTATTTCTTGAGAGAGGCAACCAACCTACGGGCTAGTGTCAAATCATCCATTTGGCTCTGTTGTGTGAATGTAATCTACCCTTTGAAGAGGGTATCATCCCTAGTCCTTGCTCACTCTTATTTGTGATCACAGAATATTTTGACCATATTTGTGTCAACAGGGGATAGAGAAAGAGGACGAGGCTAGGAGTCATAAAGTTTGTGCTCCAGACCCAGTTACCAGAGTGCTGTATTACTTTGGGCATTATGACTTTTGTATTACCCTTAACTTCTCAGGGTCTCCATTGACCTGTTTGCAAATGAGGAGTTTGAGTTCCATGATCTCAAAGCTGTATTTAAGTTCTAATATTTTACTCTTCTTTCTTTACCTAATGCTGTTCATCAGAATCTCAGATTTATCGCTCATTGAGTTCTATTTCAAAATGAATACTTATAAGCACATTGAACTTAGCATTAGGGGGAAAAAAGGAAGTCTAAAGGGACTAAGGGGTTAGAAAAGAAGACTCATCTTTTTTAATAGCTTGACCAGAAGATTTTGAATATCTATATCAAGAGATAGACGCAATGATGTGGTCATCCCTGAGGAGCAACATGACTTGGTGGTAAGACATCATCGCCCCAGGCATAGGCACTTGCCTCTCTTCTCTCTGTTCCATCATCCCCTCTCCATTTTCCTCTTTTGTCTTCTCCCTTGGCTATTGTAAAACACCTCCCCAAGGCAGGCAGCTACCCACTAAAATCGCTTAGTTTCCTGATGTTAATACCAAGGCTGATTCTGGGCCTGAAGGGAAGAAATCTAGGGAGAGCTTTTATCTACCTTCCAGCAATCCACTGAATTATATAGTCAGTCCAGTAAGAACATGAATGCCAGAATGAGACTTCTTCATTCATCATTCACTCACTCATTCATTCATTCATTCCATTTATTCAATAAACACATAATAAGCACTTTTTATATTTCAGGCATTCTTGCATATCCTGGTGATACAAAAGTAGTCACTGACCTCAAAAAGATTGCAGGAAGCAACTTTTCTCAAGTGCGTTGCCTAGAATACCAGTTTTTCAGTATAATAATCATTATATGAGGGAAGAAGGGCTATATGTGGTCAGGTAAATTGGGGAACCCCTGCACTAAAGAAAGCTAAATGGACTTCTTTATTTCAGGACTTTTGAGTGCCTTTAATATAATTTTGTGTTAATATGTATTATGGCATTCTTCAAATTATTCAAATACGAGTCCTATGTAAACATGCGCAGTGATCCATGGCTAACATAGGTGCGAAATAAATTATATAGGACCATGAAAATGAAAGGCTACCTTGGATTTGGGGTTCAAGGGAGGCTTTCTAGAGGGAGTGAACTGGGATAGGGCTAGATAGATAAGGAGGAGGTAAGTGCAGCATATGCAAAGATGTATAGGCAGGAGAGTGGTCGGTTTATTAGATGGTTGGAGAATACTTGAGATGTCAAGATGTGTGATGATGTCAGAGTACCCCTAGATCCTGTTTATCATGAGCAGGATGACTGGATGCCTGCTTTCCAGTTGCTTCGTTCAACTCTCTTCTGCTATTTCACTCTAATTTCTCTTCAGATTTTGGACTGACATTTTACCCAGTCATTAGCCAAACAGCCCTCTCATTCCTATCTCTCTCTCTCTCTCTCTCTCTCACACACACACACACACACACACACACACACACACACACACACTCATTCACACTCCTCACACCTGGACTCCTTTGTAAGATGAGGCTAAAAAGGATGAGTTCTAAAGATTTTTAAATATTTTATTGGAAAAGCTCTCTGCCCATATGACTCAAAGGTTTGACCAGGATCACTCTTGGAAGAAAAAAAAAAAAACTCCAACGCTCTAAATAAGAGAGAGATTGCCTTTTTTATTATGTTTGCCTTCTACTGGGTATATTGATTTTCCCTGAGCTCTATCAATTCGGATGACAAAGTAAAGATTAAATAGTTCAGATGTCTGGCCTTGGCAGAAGATTTTGCTTTATATGAACTCATCTCATGTTCATTTGTATACTGGAAGCAGCTTATGCTTTGCTTTCAGGTAGAAAATTGGAGACGCAAACAGCAGGGGTGAAGGAAGCTGCATGCCTGCTCACAAACTTGAGCACTTCAGAGCGGACTCTTGCCTTTGTGCTGTAGAAAAGGGAGCAGTAAATGTAAACAGTAAATGTAATATCTGAATAATATGATGTAGACATGAATTTTTCTTCATTCTGTGCATTTTTAACAGCCCCCAACACAGTGAATCAGACTTTTCAAATAAGCACTGTGAGTCTAAATTCTAATCTAGTGATAAAAGTGGCTAAAATAATGCAGTAAGAATTGTGGTAGGACATCTTTGAAATACTGGAGGGGATGAAATATCGCCTTGCCTTTCTTTACTCAATTCTGATTCATAGTATATGGATGAATTTTTTTCTTTGTTAATATTTTATGAAGTGAAACAAAATCTTTAAGGAGGTAACCTACTGACAGTTCAGATCATTACTATTTTCTACCTGCCTTAGCAAAAAGCAGATAATTGCTGGAAAAATAATGAGGGAAATCCATTTCTTTGCTGAGATTTTCTATTTCAAACCTGCTTATTGTGCCACTCTAGAAGGAGCTGACCAAAGTTTCAAAACCTAAAATAAGGTCAGAATTATTTTATTCCAACAAAGACAATGAGATGGATAGATCATCCTTCCATAGCTCATGACACTCTATTCTCATTTTGATGCAGATTGAACTCAAGTGTTATCTTAACAGCACCTATTCATTCGCTCTGCATTGATCCATTTAGTTCATTGCCAGAACACTCAGGCAGGAGGCAGGTTTATTCATTTTCTTACTATTGCCTTTGTGCAAGCTCCTTTCCCTATTCTTGGATAACTTATCATAGCTTTCCAAACATTTGCAGGTATTAACTAACAGCCTTTTTTTCAAAGACTAAGTTCAGTCAAGTCAAAATTCTAATATCTCATCCAATTTTAATGTTCCCCCAACCAAAAAAAAATATATATATATATCGTAGAGTAGTAGCAAGAGCATTTGTGCTTTATTTCTTTATATTTCTTCCCTTTGCTCTTCTCCCACTCACTATGCTGCTTCTGGCTCCTCCAGGGTTGGGGGTGGCCTGATAAGGGTGGAACAGAAAGGGAAGGGGACAAAAGGTTTTATGTGACCAGTTCTATTGAATCTAGAGTTGAAGCCCTTCATACGCTAGAGGCCAAAAGCTGGCCATTTCTCTCACGCCAATGGGGAATCTCACTTCACTATTCCCAGACAGGGAGGATGTTCTCTCTGGCTGGCCATCTGTGAATCCCCTTTAGCATATATAAGCAATAGCATACCTGGCCAGCTTCTTTCTGTTGGAGTTACCACCCTGCATGCAGTCTTTTTGAGAAAAGACCTTCAGGGCACTTTAGCACAGCTACTATCTAAGTTGCCTGCTTAGACTAAGGGAAAACTCAAATCTTTGCCCCATCAAACTCTGGAAATATAGCTCACGAGCAAACAAAATCCTTTCTCTCCACTCTACCGTAAGAGGTCCCACACATAGCCATCTTGCCTTTAGATCTATGCATTCAAGAGTTAGACAACAGCCCCACAAACTTCATCAAGTTCTCTCAGTAACTCTTGACTACCCTCCCCTCAAGGCCCAAGGCAATTGCAGAACTTGGAATTTCTGCAAGTGCTGGTAAAGATGAGATTAGATGGAGTTGCCCTCCTCCACCCTCTCTGCAAGTGGTTCCCTTGAATCAGGGTAAGAATGGAAAGAGTTTCCTCCCCTTCCCTTGAGAGGTCAAAAGGAAATACATGGCAGGTCAGCTCCATGGCAACTCTCCTCAAAAAAACCCTGCCTCCGATCTCTGTGATCCTTCTCTGGCCTAGCCATAAATACGGGCTGAAAGGGAGAGATGGGCTAAAAGTGGTGGAGCTGGCTTAGGTGCCAGATCTGTTGCAATGTAGTAAATTCTACATCGATGGTCTGTACTGCTCTTTAGAAAATAGATACTTGTCACCCATTATTCTTGGCATTGAGATCTTAGCAGAGACTAAGAGAAGTCCCACTTCACATTCATTTACATTTATGTCATCCCTGAAAGCTGTATAAAAAGACTGGCGTCTGACTCTATTATAGTAAAATTCCCCCAAACCCATAGAACTAAAGGTTTATGAAGAAAACTGTCAGATTCATAGGCTGGGAACGTAGACATGAAAACTCACTGTCTTTGGGTGCTGTCTCCTCACAATGGCAGCAGACTAGTGGGTGTTTTTAGCTGGCATACATTTCTGCAGACCTAGTTTCCCTCTTACCGGGGAAACGGCTTGTCCAGACAACCGTGACATGGATTCAGGCGTCTCAAGTGGAGCACAAATGTGCCCAATGGGATGGAATCACAGCTGAGTCAGAGACGCCTTTAGCTTCGCAGCCAAGCCAACGGCAGTCTTTGTGGAATGCTGGTTAACCAGGCTGTTTGAAAATAAAGTTTCAGGAACTTCCCTCACAGTTATTTTCCTAATTCAAGAGAAAACGACGAACTACCAGGGACCTCTGGCTCCACATGAAAAACTGAGGGAATCCAGAGGGATGCTGCAAGAAAGGACGAAAGTCCTCTTGGAAGCAAGTGTCCTTTTGCCATCACTGCAGGCATGATTCCAGAGGGACCTGAGTTTTGGTTGGCATCACTGAGAGTTTTGATCTTTCAACAGAATTGGAAATTGTTTTTTCCCTAGAAACTACAGGCCTTTAGTATATAATCCAGAATTTAGTGTAAAATAGGGGAAAATAGACTGGTGCCCACTGAGTTCAGCAAAGCAGCACAGACTTTAGAGGAGTGATGACAAACTTCTCAATTTTTAATTTTATGGGGAGCCCATTGTGCCCTTCATAGGCTCTTCCATATCCAGTTAAAATTTTAATACTTTAAAATCTTCGTGGCTTATACGATCTGCAATGATTTGGTTAATTATAGGATTCTATTCACATAGGGTCCATCTATACCTAATTTCATCCTACTCAAACTTAAATGGAAGATAAAAATTGCCTCTCTCAGAAATCCTGGAGGCTCAAGAACACTGCACTAAATAGGAGGTTGGCCTCATTGAACTGGGTATTCTCATAATACCAGACACTAGATATAATTTCCTAAGAACTCCAGGCTACCTTCTTCATTCCCTTTGGAAAGGTGACAAAGCGGTACCTGTACCCACCCAACCATTTGCTTCTCTTTGTCAGAGCGGATTGTACCAATGACACACACTCACCCTGGGCAGGTGGTCATTCCTCCAGCATGACCTGCTGGGGCAGACACCTGGTGATTTCTGAATCATCCCCACCCCTTCAACCGAGATGATGAACTTATGATGAGCTACTTTTTGTTTTCCAGTGAAAAGCTTAGTCTTACTCAGATCGTCAGTAAATAGTATCCAACATTGGCAGCAAATGAATGATGGAAAGGAGAGGGGGGCATGTGGTCAGGCCTCGTGGTTCCATGTGGGACTTGTCAGCAGTCCTGTTCTCATTCCCAGAAGCCTCTCTGACTCACTTTGGGTAGGTCACATTATATTTGCTGGATTTTTAGGGGGTAGAAATGTGATTGTGGCTTACTTGGCCCAATGTCTTATGCATGAGTTGTTAATGAGGGACTTTAACCACAATTTCAGGGATTAAAATATTGTCCACACAGCAGGTGAGAAACTAGCCTTTAAACAAGACAGAATTCTGTCAACTGTGAGGAAAACGAATTTATAATGGAAGGGGGTGTGAGACATTCCTCTAAGTGTAGTTATCATGCCTTCTGGAAGTAGAATACATAATTTCAAGTGGATCTGTGAAGTTTCTCCCAGATTCACTGAGAGTCTCCTAGGGTCTTTTGAGGTGCTCCTTGCCCTGGGTAGAATAATTTCTTCTTCATGGCTGTGTCAGTTTGGGTCCTCCAAAAAGCAGACACTAAAATGAGATTAGGTGGGAAAGAGATTTTTGGGGGCGACTGGATATGAAAAATAAAGAGGAGAGAGCTGGAGTAGCTCAGCTAGGCCATCATATCCATCAGGCATAAAAGTCACAGTGCCCAGAAACCATGACATTTTTAGGAATTCGTGAGAATGTTTTTATTTCATTTATTTTAAAATCAAAAGAAAAAAAATAATTTAATAATAAGTAAAATAAGTCCAGCCTAGATTATACTCATCTTTAAGCCAATGCAGATATAAAACATAAATTTTAATATCATTTCATGGAGAAAGTGGCCCACGACAGTGAAAGTGCCTAGGTTCCACAAAAATCATAATGCAGCCTTGGGTGGGGAGAGCCTTCAGCACAGGGTGGAAGCCTGACGCCTGTGAAAGAGAAGGGCCAGGCTGATGGGAGGTTGCTGAAGAGCCCGGTCTCAGGCAGTCTGGCCCTGCTCTGGTACCCATGCTGTGCTTGGTCACCGGCTGAGAACAGCCCAGTGTGGCATGGCTTTGGCACGAACAGCTGGAGGCAGCACATTTACTTGAAGGAAAGGTCAGTAGCCCGCCTCCATGGCCCTCCCAGTGAGATATCAAGTGAACAAAGTATTATAGCTTCTCCATCCAGTTCCCCCAGCAGCATATCTTGGAAAGAGATTCAGTTTTATCCGTATGACATATTACCAAGGGCATTAAAAAAATTCCCCTCTGCCTTTGCCACTCACATGAGTTCTCGGTAAACAAAGGGGTGTTGCAGAGACTAGCTGCTCACTTACATTCACCATTAGCGCATTTAGAGGACATTGGAGCATGGCCCTCGTTGCACATCAGAGAGTCTTTGACGTTCTGATTCCTCCTCTAAAACCCTGCTCCAGGGGCAGCAAATTGGGATCTCATCAGGTATTTCCAGCCTGCAGATGCATTTATCTGGTACACACAAAGTTTAAAAAATTATTATAGGGTGTATTATGGGCTAAATTATATTTTCTCAAAATCCACATGTTGGAGTCCTGAATCCCGGTACTTCAGAATGTGCCCTTATTTGGGAATGGGATTGTTGCCGATGCGATTTGCTAAGATGAGGTCGTACTGAAGTAGGGTGGGACCTGAATCCATTATGACTGGAGTCTTTGAAAAAAGGGGAAATTTTGAACAGAGAGAGACATGAACAGAGGGAGAATGCCATGCGAACACGAAGGCAGAGATCTACTAGTCAAGAAACGCCAAAAATTGCCAGAAAACCACCACAGGCATGTATGTGATTCCCAATGAAACATGTATTTGATTCTCATTTTAGAGCTGAGAGAACTGAAGCCCAGACAGATTTAGTAACTTGCTTCAAAGGTCGTGGGGCTACTAAGAAGTAAAGCAGAATTCAAGCTTCATTTTTTTCAATGCCGAATCCAGACTCTCCTCACTCTGCCTCACCATTTCTCAGTTTCACCAAAATGCTTCTAATGGAGTCCAGATCCCACCAAGACCTTTGCCAAGAGTGGTATCGCAAGTCCCACCTTCCCAGGCCTAATCCTATCTGCAGTGTCAACCGACCTGCATGTTCTGTTAAAGAGGTGCAACTTGTCATCTAGTATGAATTCGAAATCTTAGTTTCACTCAAAGAATACACAGTGACATTTTGTGTGCATTGTAAAGATGTACAGGAGGGTCCCTCTGTGCCTTTTTAAGAACAGATAGTATGCTTGATATGTTGTCAGCCCCCTTATAACTCGAAGAAGGCTTGGGGAAGGAGCCTTCCAGGGTAATGTTCTGTTTTTCATTTTTTTCCACAACCGTGAAAACTGAAGTACTTTACAGATGATACATCTACCTTTCTATAAGTATGTTTACATCAATCAAAAGCAAGGAAAAGAAAAAGAATGGTTCTTATCTCGTATTTAGCAGAGCACAGTGAACTCCATGTGTTTACCTCCCAGCTGCAACGTTTATCAACCCGTGGCCAAACATCTTTCATCTATAACTCATTTGCTTCCTCTCCGCCACTCTCACTGAATCATTTCAAAGCAAACCCCGGAATTGCACCATTTCATATGAAAACCCCCCAGCCTGTCTTACACTGTGTTTTCTCTGTGTGATTTTCAGGACATTACATGTATGTGGACTCGGTTTACGTCAAGCACTTCCAGGAGGTGGCCCAACTCATCTCCCCCATGACCACGGCCCCCATGTCCGGCTGCCTGTCGTTTTATTACCAGCTCCAGCAGGGGAATGACAATGTCTTCTCCCTCTATACTCGGGATGCAACTGGTCTTTATGAGGAGATCTGGAAAACTACCAGCCCAGGGAATCCTTCTTGGAACCTTGCTGAGGTGGAGTTCAGTGCGCCGTACCCCATGGAGGTAGGTGTTCCAGGTGTGCCCTGGCCTGGCCACTCTGCGGGGCTGCTGCCCATACTCAGGCATGGAGGCCAGAAGTTGCAACAGTCTCACACTCATTCTTCTTTTTCTTTGTGTCTGGATCTTTATTTTCTTTTCTCTTCCTGGGCCTCCTCCACTTCTCTTCCTCTGTATTCCCTTCTGCCTTCCTCTTTTATCACTTTCATATTCTACTGAGACTATTTTTTCTAAGGATGAAATCAAGTAACTAGATTTCTTGGGCACACTCTTCCTCTGACTCTTGCATTGTCGTCGTGGGAAGTTCAAAAAGGATCAGCACCTTCTAAGTTAACCTATCTCTTGAACTTTTATTCCCAAGAGCAGTTATGAAGTTTTCCTTTCCCCGAGGGAATAGTCTTTCTAGAGAAAAAAACGTATTTTTTTCTTTTCTCCTTTACAGGATAAATAATATCATAAAAATCAGATAAGTTTATGATTGTGGTCCCAAATTGAAACAAGCCTTGGTGTTTTGTCTTAAAACTTTTGATAGTTACGTGAGTGATAAGTATCCAGTGAAGAAGAATTAGAAAATTCAAGAAAGTAAAACAGACTAAAACAGCCTGGGTCAACCTTGCAAAGATGAGAACTACTAATGTGTTGGTGTTTATCCTTGCAGAGCTTTCTTCTAAGCACATATATTTATACATCTCTCTATCTCTGTACATGCTCCAGTACTTATAACAATTTAGCAAAGTAGATAAAATTATTCTCATATTGCAGATGAAAAGGAAAAATGGAGAGTCCAAAAAGTTTGACGTTTTTTATCTAGGTCACACAGCTGGTGAGTGCCAGGGTGCTTAGAAGAGTTTCTGGACTTTATAAAATCTAACCTAAAGCTGAAGGAGGAGGCCCAGGTCTGTCTGAGGACCCCACTGGACCTCTAGAATCAGTGAGTGCAACATTGCAATTGCAGATTTGAAGCTTTAAGTAGAGTCTTAGTTACCACAGGTTATTAATATCCCCTGCTTTTCCCTTTGCTCTTTTGTTGCAATAGCTTGCCTAGTTTCCTTTAAAGTGCAAAAGGAGCAGCTTATCCTCCGGATGCATTTTAGTGGTGTCATCTGGTTGCCTGATGTAGAGATTCAGAGTGTTGGGTCTTGGTTTCTGACGTGTCCTGTCTACTGATGGTGTGCCTGCCACTCCCCTGATCCCCTTCAGATCCCCGTCTGTGTTCCTCCCATATGACCACAGAAAGAGCACAGTGCCTTTTGCAGTAAGTGTGCTATTTCCTATCCCAAAGGCTAAAGGCCTTGACTTGTTCTTGCAACCCAGTGGAAAATTTTGTATGTTTGGGTTACAGGGAAAGGGAAATGCACATACTGTTCAGAAATTTTTCCTTCTATTAAAGTCATCTCTCTCTCACACACACACACACACACACAGAGAGAGAGAGAGAGAGAGAGAGAGAGAGAGAGAGAGAGAGAGAGAGAGAGAGAAAGAGAGAAGAGAGAGAG
The DNA here is from genome assembly GCF_014176215.1 of Rousettus aegyptiacus. Lineage (NCBI taxonomy): Eukaryota > Metazoa > Chordata > Mammalia > Chiroptera > Pteropodidae > Rousettus > Rousettus aegyptiacus. The sequence continues at coordinate 44,613,260 of NW_023416306.1, read as the reverse complement.
ACATGCAGGCATGCAAGAGAGAGCGCAAGTATTTTCTTTCTAGACTCCTGACCTCCAACCATAAACTCCTTTGGCAACATTTGTACAAGTGAGACATTGCTGGATTTTTTAAAAAAATCAAAGCTGAAAAATTGCAAATCTAGATACTACTTAACTTTAATATGTATCCTTTTGATTCGCACATTTGTGATTTTGCTCTAGTAGTTTGAACTCATTATGCTGGTATTGTTTGCTCTCGGTAATTTCCAGAAAAAGAAACATCCTGCAGAAATCAGTGAATTTAATGTCACCATATTCTCAAATGAATTTTAAAAAGGAAAACAAACATTTGAGACCCTCTTTCTGAACAAGAGAGCAGCACATGGACTTTGATGAGCATATTATCGTATTCTGATCGGAAATATTCTTACTCTCCCTGCTCGGTAATGTGAGTTCTGCCGTTCACCTTCTTCATCAGCTCACATCTTGAGAACTAAATGTCATGGACCTGCGTCGACTCGTTAACTTCATTTGCTCCTTCTCATTTGTCTACTTCTATTTCTTTTGTTCTCAGTGCTTCCCACCCTGCCAGAAACAAACTTCCAGGTCCCACTTGGATTTTGCAGAGTCTAGGCACCAAGTCTCTGCAGGACTATTGTTATTAAGCTGAAAGGGAGCTTAGGAACCATCTTGTCCAAATTCTTTTTTTCAAAAATGGAGAAACCGAGACCTGGAAGAGAGAAGAGCCCTGCTTGTGCTAATTTGCAGTGAACTGTGCATAGATCTGAATATTGAGTTCAGGAGGGCCTCAACATGGAGAGAAAAAGGCATGAATTTAGCTCATGAATTCAAAACTCATTATGCACCTGAATGCATGCTAGGACCTTTATATACATCATTTCATGCAATCTCAACAGTCCTACAAAGAAGGAGTTGTTATTCTTATTTTATAAATCAGGAAAGTGAAGCCCTGAGAGGTACCCAAGGTCACCTAGCTTGTCAGTGATGGAAATGAGATTTAAACTTTGGTCTGTCTGCCTCCAAGACACCATTCACTTCAGAAGAGGCTGGAAATCAGAAGCCCATGCCTCAAATCTAGCCTACAATGAATGATTCGCCTGGCTCTGAAGTGGTGTTTAGTTTTTTGTTGTGTTTTTTGCTTCTTTGTTTTAATTTTTCAATTAATTGCCAAGATTGAAAATTCAAAGCGATTAAATAAAAATCTAAAGATCCAGGTCTTCTTGACAATTTAGTAGATCCAGACATATTAGGTCCAAATCCCCACATGTCAGCAATTGACGAAGCTGACGAGCGGCCATCCCCTTGAGACAGCACTCCATTCCACCACGGTCTGAGTTCTCCATTTCACCACAGTGTGCACCCTTTCGTGCTGCATCATACAAGCCCTGTCATGCATTTACATGACCTGCCTGGCTCTTGTAGGCATTTGAGTTTCAACCTCTGCTCAACACTTTATCTTCTCGTGCTATCAATTTACAAGAATGGACTGCACACTTGGGCGGTTTTTCCCAGCACAAGTCAATGCTGTGCTGAGCACACCTGATCCCCATGGTCACAGGCAAAGGGTGGTTGATTAAACTCAGAGTTAAATTTGGTGGCAGAAAAGAGCAAAATAAATGGATTGAGCTCATTAACCCCACGTTCTTTCTAACCACTCAAACGTGCCTGGACATGCCGAAATCCTAACACCCATGCATAGAATTTCTGGACCTGATTATGCCTTAGCCATCAGGGAAATTGATTGCTGCATCTTTGTCCAAGGCCCTCACGTAGAATTCCCTGTATGAAAAAGGGAAAGGATGTTGGAGGGGCTTAGTTTTCTGTGAAGGGCAAGCGGAGAATGAGCCTGCTTTCTGCAAGTAGACTGCTTGCTGTTTTTTTAATTGAAGTTTATAATGCAATTTATAAATTCTTTAGTTATATCAGAAAATGACATAGGTACTTTCGCTGACACTCAAGGGAGGGGAAAAGTTTACCAATAAAATACAATTTAGGGCTTAGTAGTCACTCTTTCCAAAAGAGACTATGGTTTGCCCAAACTCCTATATTTAGGAATGTGATTCCTTAAGTACTTATAACTTGGCATCTCTTGGTTTGATTGCCATATCATTTTAAATCATGGTTAAGGGCACTTAAGCATAATAGAATATGTAAACTTATAAAATATTACATTTTCATCTGCAATTTTATTTTAATTAAAAAAAGTTTTTCAACTACAGTCAACATATAATATATTAGTTTCAGGTGTGCAACATAGTGATTAGACATTTATATAACTTACAAAGTAATCACCCTGATAAGTCCAGTACCCATCTGACACCATACATAGTTTGTATAATATTATTGACTATATTCCCTATGCTGTACTTATATCCCCTTGACTGTTTTTATAACTGGCAATTTGAACATCTTAATTCCTTCTCATTTTTCACCCATCCCTCCCCCCAAAACTCCCTTCCATCTGGCTCCTATCAATTTATTCTCTGTATCTATGAGTCTCTTTTGTTTATTTGTTTTTTAGATTCATATGTAAATGAAATCATATACTTGTCTTTTTGACTTATTTTACTTTTTGACTTATTTTACCCTCTAGGCCCATCTATATTGTTGCAAATGGCAAGATTTCATTGTTTTTATTGCTGAGTAATATTCCATTATATATATAGGTACCACATCTTCTTTATCAATTCATCTGTTGATGGACACTTAGGTTGCTTCCATATTGGCTATTGCAAATAATGCTGTAATAGACATAGGAGTGCATTTATCTTTTGAACTAGTGTTTTGGATTTCTTGGGGTAAATACCCAGTAGTGGAGTTGCTGGGTCATATAGTAGTTCTATTTTTAATTTTTTGAGGCACCTTCATACTGTTTTCCATAAAGGCTGCACCAATTTACAGCCCCACCAACGATGCACAAAGGTTCCCTTTTCTCCACATCCTCACCAACACTTTCCGTTTATTGACTTGCTGAGAATAACCATTCTGACAGGTGTGAAGTGATATCTCATTGTGGTTTTAGTTTGCATTTCCCTGATGATTTAGTGATGTTGAGCATCTTTTCATATGTCTATTGGCCATCTGTATGTCCTCTTTGAAGAAATATCTATTCAGATCCTCTGCCCATTTTTAATCAGACTGTTTCTTTGATGTTAAATTATATGAGTTCCTTATATATTTTGGATACGAACCCCTTAATGATTGTATCATTGTCTGCAGGTTATTTTTGAAGTTGCTTTCAATGGTCCCAAAGGAGGGTATGTTGCCCTGGATGATATTTCTTTTTCTCCTGTTCACTGCCAAAATCAGACTGGTAAGTATTATTATTTTTCTTCTTCCTCGTATTTAGAATTTTCCTTCTCAGTAGATGTCTGTGATCAGGATTCACTTTAATTCTTTCTAATTTTCTTATATTTCCTGTTATCCTTAAAAAATTATTTAACTAAATAGTCCTTTTCCTGGTCTGTTACACTTCTTTTTCTCCTCATAGAGTGAATCTAATTTTTCTTACAGCACAAGCCAGTTGTCATGTGCTAAGGATCTTCTATCTCCCCTGCTTACTAGGAAATGAAAATTAAATAATACTAATTCATTTTTCCCCACCTTTCTCTTTAAAGGATATGTTGGGTTCATAGACAAGTGGGTAGGTAGGTGGAAAAAACTCTCAAAATCTACTGACTAGAATTATGAAAACTCTTTCCAATTTTATGTATCTAAGACCTATAAATGTCCTCATATTTAAAGATGTTAGTATTTGGAATGTAAATTTCTGTAATGGCTTTTGGTTAAATGTTATATATTCAATTTAAATTCTTTTTCTAAGTGAACCCTCAAGTTGTTTCATCATGATAGCCAATTTTGTAATTTTCATAAACTTTGTATTTGGAAATGAGAGGAAATTTTTACCTCTGAGAAAATAGGTAAGCAAATTAATTAATTTAAAGTGAATTAGAAAACAAATATTTTAGAATAAGGATGACACTATATGCATGATAACCAGATAAATGCAATTGATCTTACCTTTTAGTGACTTTATTTCCTTGAGAGGTTCCAGAAAAACCCTGTGGTCTTCCCATCTTACTAATGAACGCTCGTTTGTTTCATGGAGCATAGAAAGTGAATATTTGAACTTGACCTTTTAAAAAGCTAGTGAAATAGAAAGAACCATATGTATTTACATATTTGCATATCTTTATTAAAATTATTTGATTCAAACTATAATCAATGATTAGAAGAGTCTCTAAATGTTTCTGACACCACAAGCCAGATGTCATATGTTAAGGAACAGAACATGGAAACCAAAATTGTTTTACTTCTCTAAATCTGATTGCTCCCTAATCCCATCCCCAGTTAATATTTCAATGATGTTAAAAGTAGTTCCATAATCTCTCTATCATTATTTGTAGAGACTTTTTCTTTGAACTTTTTACATTGAACTTTTATATTTCCAAGTCATACATATGCAAAAAACTGTGTTTATTCAATATCTGCAGGGTAGAGGGTGGGTGAAGACGCAGCCAGGAGGTCATAGAATTTACTGAGCCACCTTAGAAGTAATGTTGGGAAACATTTTCCCTTTAAAAAAAACACAATATGTGTGCGTTCTTTCCTACTGATGAGTAAAAGGAAAAGAAAGATTCCAGCAAAGTGAGGACTGTTTACTAAAAGGGCTGGTGGCCCCTCAGTCTGTAAGATCCAGCTCACATAAAGACCCTTCTTCCACAGAGGCCACCAGAGATTCCATTTTCATATACTTAGGTTAACTGAGGCTCCAAACTTCTCTTCAGAACTTCCTAAAACATATCAACTTTTTAAAAAATGGTTTAAGTACGTGATCATAGTGTAATGCTCAAGAGCAAAGACTTTGGATTTACATCCCTATTTTTCCACTTACAAACTATGTGACCTTGGGCATGTTAATTAACTTCTTTGAGACTCTATTTCCTCATTCATAGGACAAGGATAGAAGAATCTGTTCCATAGTGTTGTTGGGAAGATTGATGGGTTGATGTCTGTGAAGGCCTCAGCAGGGTATGGCACACAGAAAATGCTTGGCCATGAGACTTAATGTTATTTACTTAATTTTCAAAATACTCTCATCCATTCCTTGTTTAGGGGCTCAGCTTGAAACTAAAGAGCACCAGCAAAGGGTACTGCTTTGATGAATGTGTGAAATGGAGCCCGCTTTGTACCTTTCGTTAAGCAGCTCTGAGCCAGATTCTGAGTCTTAGAAGCTGAGCTCTTTAGTTTTCATACTTCGTCTTACATTTCACAAATAGTTTATGCCCTTCTGTTCTATAACAGGTGCCAACATTCTTTTCTTTATCTTGGTTAGTTCCAGACTTGTTGTCTCTGCTTTTCCCAGCTGGACCTAGCATCTTCTCTCATCTCTGTAATAGATCAAGACAGGAATTATTTCAACACATGAAGCATTTCATTCCTATTGTTCCTACCATCTGTTTGGGATTAGAATTAATAAACTTTATTCAACCTGAGACTGATCACAGAGTCACAAGTGTTAAACACCAGTGTCGTGTCACTCCCTGATTATTTCCCCAGGATACTCCAGAGGATAGTGAGACTGCCCCACTACCCCTACTCTGAGTTCTAGCACTTACCTTTTTAAGCCTTTTCCACCCATAAAATCCCTCCCTTCCACCACCATGTTTGGCCTAGAGTCTAAATATTAGGAATAAGCTCTCTTTTCAGGCTGTAAATCCTTAAATGCTTAGTAGATGTTTCTATCCACTTCTAGGAATCTTGCCTTACTGCCCAACCCCAAACAGAGCTTCACCGCTCTACCCTGTGTAGACCTAACTTCTTCTCTGAGTTTGGGTCCATCCTGTATCTAGGCCAGAGACTGGGAGGAGCCTGACACTCATTGATCTGATCTCAAAAGATGTCTACCTGGGCCTAAATCCCAATCTTGACCACTCATCAATAACATACTGCCCAGACTTCTTGTTCAATTGGAAACCTGGCTCCAATTGTTGCCTTGGTTACAGCAAAGGTTGCCATAGCCTTCCTAAGCTCAAAGGCCCTCAAGCATCAACATAGCCTAGTCAGTGGCCCAGCCTCTGTTGCATCATGATTCCTTGGTGTGGTGCCAGGTCCCACTCAGTCTCTTCCCCAAGCCAACTTTGAGTTGTTTCAGCCTGTTTTTAGGTTGGCTCATGCTAAACTAAAACTGTGCAAGCTTAACAGCCTAAAAAGCACACAGTACCCCAAACTTCTCTAGCACCACAGAGGCTGATGAGCCTTCTTAGATCTCTAGGATTGATACTGAGTTCATCTCCATGAACTCCACAGAGCAGAGGAAAAGATGAAAACTGCTCCCACTAGTTCTTCTCAAACTGCAGTACCCTCTATCTGATTAGATTATCTTCAGAGCCCTTCATTTCTAAAAAGTTTAAATGTCAGAAAGAAAGTAATAAGCTAAATCTTACATTATAAAGCTTTTTGGTACCTTGCTCAAAGGAACTTTTTTTTTTTTTTAATAATGAGCTACTGCTTGAGGTTTCCAGCTGCCTGATTCCTTCTTATGCTTCAAATATGTCATTAACACTCCTCAGTAGTTCAATTGTGATCACCACTTGACCCGTGCTTCTGAAACAAGCCTGAAGGATTTCCAGCCACCTTAGATCTCTGAGGAGCTCATGTTGGGCCACAAACAGTTCCTCTGGCCCCACCTTCAAGAATTAGAGACTATCTCATGGTAAAAGAAGCTTTGTGAGTAAAAAAGATTTAGGATCTGAGATAATGATTTTGGGATTTTCTTTTCATCAGACCTTCTCAAGACCCCAGACAAATCCATTTTTAGGACTAGCTATTTAACAAAACAATATAATCTCATTTTGGGGAAAGTCTTTTCTGTACAACTCAGTTCATCATGGAGAGATCTGATCTTTGTTTACTTTCAAGTTTTAATACCACCTCTCACCATCTCCTACACACCTAATAAATGGGTTATGGTTCTCCTGTGGCCACCCATGGGTATATCCCCTGGTATATATTTCTGATATATATACCACTGTTCTACCATTGAGCATGGATTTGTGGAGGACCACACCATTTTCTGAGCTGGATGGCATCTGCGGATTTTGAATTGTCATCTGTTTTTTCATTATGAGGTGGAAGAGGGGTGACTAAGACTGAACACTGTCATGGAGTTTCCCATGGCATCACAACTTCATGGGGGATGTCAAAGGATGTTTGTTTGTAGAATTTCATATTCATTTTTGAAATACTTTCTCTTTATGGCCTAAAAATACTTCCCGATGCTGACAGAGTCAGGGAGAGCAGCGTGTGGGCTCATCTGCCAGACGTAGAGCTGAGAATCCTCTTTATTTCCTTGTCTCCTGTCCAGTTCATCAGGATGCTCTCCTTGTACCCTTGCCAGGGCTTATCATCTGCAACATGGTCAGGTTCCGGTCACACAGGAACATTGTCTTCCTATTCTTTGTAATGTACTGTTAATCACTTACTTTTTTTTTGTTTTCCTTCTAGTTTCATGTTTTTAGAACTCTATTTGTACCATCTCAAACTCGGAAAAAAAATCTCAAGAATACTATCAAGAACTCCCATATGCTCCTCACTCATATTTGCAACTTGTTAACATTATTCCATTTCCTTTTTATCGACCATTTAAAAGTAGGTTGCAGACATGATGCCCCTTTAACCCCTAAATTCATCAGTGTGTGTTTTCTAAAACCAAACACATTCTTCAACATAATTATAAGGTTCAAGACATTTGACACTGAAAGAATATTATCAACTAAACTATAGTCCAATATTGTCAACTGAACTAATTTACCAATGGCCCCAATCATGTAGTTTATAGCTGTTTGTTTTCCTAGACAAAGGTTGAACCTCGAATCCCTTGCAGCATTTGGTTGTCATTCCTCTTTCATCTCCCTTAATCTCAGCCAGCTCCTAAGTCTTCTAGAATTTTTTTTTTTTGCTTGGAAAATTGATAAATTGAGAATATACTGAGTCTTTGTCCCCAAACAACTCCATTTCATCAGATCACTGCTCCTAGAATGTAAATGTTTCTCTAAAATTAACTTTCCGGTTATTCAAAACAGCACCCATTCTCTCTTTTTAAAAGGTTAGACCAGTGTATGTCAGCATGCAGAATAAGATCCCAATTAGCTACATCGAATGTGTCCCAAACTTTAGTTCACATCTTCTCTGGGCTCAGAAGGCAACCTGAAGAGTGAGGTTCACAGTCACTGTTAATAGGACCAACTCATTCTGAAAAGAACAGAAGTATTACTTACATATTTCATTCCTGGGATGAGGTGATATTTATAGACCAAGGTAAAATGATACTGGAACTTAGCAGAAGACAAAATAATAGCAGTATAGGTGACAGGGTTGGTGTGTCTTTTTGGACAGCATGGTTTATATTAAGTAATGATTTTCTTCCAGCAGATCAGCTTCTACTACTAGTGTCCATGATAAATAGTGGCTGTGCTTCAGACAGAGACTGATCGCCAAAAAAAAAAATATATTTCTGGACAATATTATTTCTAAGATACCTATCTTAGAAGGACACAAAGAATTCCTTAAAATCCCCACCTTTTCTCTTTTTTTTTTAAAAAAAAATTATGAATGGATTTCGAATTGTGAAAAAATATGTGGATAAATGCTCTCAGTTTTTATAGCACGAAAGGAAATTTCTTTTGAAGTCTGGTACTTTATTTTTATATAGAATGTGAACAGAGCTTCTTCCTTCCATTCCTTTAGGGAGAAAAAAGAACAATTTTCCTGTCATGCTGAAACTTTAATTTAATGCTAACCTGTCAGCATGCCATTAGGGTAAAAAGTACTTTGTTGTGTTTTACTTCTTTGGTCTCTCCTGGTACAAATGTGTACCTCTTTGTCAATCAGTCGATGTAGTCCTTTGAGATCTTTGGGTTTGGCTCTCTTAACTTTGGTTTTCCTTTGCTCAGAACTTCCTTTCAGTGCCTTAGAAGCAAGCTGCAATTTTGAGGAAGATCTCTGCAAGTTTTACCAAGATAAAGATGGTCCAGGCTGGACTCGAGTGAAAGTAAAACCAAACATGTACCGGGCTGGTGACCACACTTCCGGCTTAGGTAAATCAGGAATCTGTCCTCGTGGGACACTGGGGGAGGAAAGGGAGTTGGTGTTCATGCTTCATTAGCTCTCTTTACTCCACCACCAGACGCCAACTTTAAAAAAAAAAAAAAAAAAAAAGGTAGCTGTAAAGAAGCAAGGACAATTGGTAATCTTGTGTTTGACTATTTTTTAAAACTGGAATTCAGGTTGCTGGGCTAGCAAAAGTATTTCCCAATTAATTAAATAGTCAAGCCTTTGGAAATTATCTTCCTCTTCACTTTACATAGAGAAGTACCTCTAAAAAAGCTATTAGAATCCTATTATATGAAATATCCAGAATTGGCAAATCCATAGAGATAGAAAGATTAGTGGTTGCCAGGGTCTGGGGAGGGGGAAAGGGGGAGTTACTGTTTAATGGATATAGAATTTCCTTTTGGGGTGATGAAATGTTTTGGAACTAGATAGTGGTGGTGGTTGTACAGCACAGTGAATGTACTAGATGCCACTGAATCATACACTTGAAAATGGTTAAAATGATAAATTTCATGCTATGTGTATTTTACTACAATAAAAAATATTTTGTGAGAAAATAAAAGCTAGTGGAAATGTTAGGCAGACACTTGATAGATATATCTATAAAGAACTCTTAGAAACCAGTTTGAGCTCACCGTATAAGGATTACCTATTGCTTTAACGACCTCCTTTGTGAAACTCACTCCAGTAGAAACTGGTGGAAAGAGTTGGCTCTCAAGGAGTTAGTGCTTCCTTTATTTATTCGACAATTACTTATACCTTGGGCACAGGGGCAGATTTACCAGAAAGCTGATTAAGCTTAGGTTTCAAGGCTCCTCCTTTGCACAGGTTGTGGGAAAAGCCTTGAAAGGGGCCTTTGCAATATTATACCTGTAGTTTTGTATTCTTTTCTTAGAGGCTGCTTAACTTGTAGAAATACAGGCCCTATTTCTGACCTTGGCCAAATTAACTCCTGGGAGATACAATAAGGAACAAGTCAGGTTTGAAACCTGTCCTCTCTAGGTCACAGTCATTTCAATGGACAAGATCAACAATAAACAAATACATATACAAATAAACTCATAATTACAGTTGTGATAAGTGCTATAAGAAAAATGAGCTCTGAGAGAGAATAGAGGAAAGAACCTAATGTTGGTCGAGGATTCAGGGAATCCCCTTTTGAGGAAAGTAGATATTATCTGGGAGAGTGGGAGCCATCCAGGCAGAGGAAGCAGCATCGGTGAAGGCTTTGAGTTTGGAAAGAGCTGGACACTTCAAGGAATTGAAAGGTTAGTGTGTCTGCACCATGGGGAGGAGAAGAGAGGAAAATAAAGTTAGAGAGAGAGATAGGTCATGGGTGTAGCAGACCAAAGTAAGCATTTGAGATTTTATTTTAAAGGAAATGAGAAGCCATTGAAAGATTTAAAGCAGGGAAGAGAGGGGTTAAATTTAGATTCCAAAAAGATTCTTCTGGCTATTTTGTGGCCACTGGTATTAGTCTGCTCTGGCTGACAACAAAATACCACAGACTGGGTGACTTGAATGAAAGAAATAAATTTTCTTACAGTTCTGGAAACTGGGAAGTCCTAGGTCAAGGTGCCACAGGAATTGGTTACTTGTGAGACCTTTCTTCCTGGCTTGTAGATAGAGCCTTTTCAGTATGCTCTCATGTGACATTTCCTCTGTGTGTACATGTGGAGAGAGAGCTCTTGGTGTCTCTTTCTCTTTTTATAAAGACACCAATCCTATAGCATTAAGGCTCCACTCTTAATCTCATTTAACTTCAATTATCTCCTTGAAGGTCCTGTCTCCAAATATAGTCACAAGGGGGCTTAGGACTTCAACACATGCAGTTGGTGGTGGGGCAGGGTGGGGGTGGTGGTATACAGAATTTGGTCCATAATACCACTCATGTGAAAAAAAACCAAAGAACTTGTGCCAGATGAGTTAAGTAATTGGATAAAACTAAATTATATAGCAAAAACTGAGACACCCAACAGGTCCTCCGATAACATTCTTTCATTCAACAAGTTTTCGTTAAAATGCCAATTAGATGTCATAGGACTTTAACTCTTATTTAGGTTAATTAGCTGATGTTAAAATTGGTTTTACTATATGTCAGTTCACTTGAAGTTTCAGAACTTATTGATGACATCAGATGAGGACTTACTGTGTTATTTTTTTTCTTTTCCTCTCAGGCTTTCTAAGGTACATAGATCTGTTTTAAGTTTACCATGGGGTTGGTGGAGCAGGTGGGAGGGGAAGTTCTTGATTTTATTTTTCTTTATGTTATTTAAAAGAAATAAGTGAAGAATACAGAACTTTAGCACCTGGTGGATGTGATTAAAAATCTACTCTTCAGGAGCAAGTTTAGCATATGACCAAGAGAGTACAAAGCTCTGCCCAAGCATGCAAATCTCTCTTCCCTGCAGGGCTGCCAGGCCCGTCTGTAATCAGTCTCTCCATCTCCACTGGTCACTGCAGAGATAAGAAAGAAAAATCAGCCCTGGGCCTTATGTTCACTGTGACTCAGTACTGGACACTCAGTCTAAGTCAGCTGCTTGACCCACAGTCACGAAAAGTATAAGTTTTAATTGATGACCAGAATCTGGGCATATGCAGTTGGAAATCTATACATGTTTATGAAGTTTAGTTAGAATTGGAGATTTATTGGCAATGGAATCACATAGGTGGTATATTCTATCATTAAACTACATATTATAAAATGCTTTATCATTTAAAGTCGGTGAAAAAAATAGTCTTTTGACAAATTCTACTTTACCCAAATTTTCCCACTTGACAAGCTGGGCTAGATTTTTTAAGTTTTCGTTACTGATACATGGAATGCTTTGTCCTGTTCTTAGGGTATTACATGCTGGCCAACACAAAGTTTACATCTCAGCCTGGCTACATTGGAAGGCTCTACGGTCCCTCCCTGCCAGGAAACTTACAGTATTGTCTACGTTTTTATTACGCCATCTATGGGTTTTTGAAAATGAGTGACACCCTAGCCGTTTATATATTTGAAGAGAACCATGTGGTCCAAGAGAAGGTCTGGTCTGTGCTAGAGTCACCCCGGGGCGTTTGGATGCAAGCGGAAATCTCCTTTAAGAAGCCCATGCCTACCAAGGTAAAGTAGAACTAGCACAATCCTTTGTTCATTTGTAGTTGTTGGACTGGATTAGTGAATTTCTGTTTAATTATTTTCAATTGGTGCTGTGTTATTTTCTTTTGTTCAAGCTGACAGCCCCACCCCCACACACTATCCCCAGCCATGCACGATTGTATCCTTCAGTTCTTTTCAGTTTTCTGTGTCGCAGAATCATGGCCACCTAGGGACTTTGCTTATTGTTTATTTCTTAGGTTCCCTGAGAATAGTCCAAAGACAGAGAATATGCAAACAGTCCAAGCTCAACAGCTAAACTCTAGTTTGAAGCTATAATTCACACACACACACACACACACACACACACACACACACACACACACACAGACTTGCACCACAAAACCAGGGATGCATCAAAAATTAATGGAATTTTTGTTGTACTCCATACCCTATTTTGTTAATGTTTTTAAAAGGGAGGGGAGGATATAATAAACATTTCACTCATTAATTTGGCTTTCATTTGTTTATTCCTTCCTTCCTTCATTCATTCATTCATTTATTCCTTTATTCAACCAGCATAGATTAGGTATATGCTCAGTGCAGGGGATATAAATATGAATGAGACTCAGATCCTACCCCTGAAAAGGAGATCACTGATGACAGAAAATTCAGGTACAGATATGCAAGAAACTAACAACATACAATCTCCCTGTCTCATAGAGAGCTTTACAGGAAAATAGAGAAACGGTTCTACCAACCGGACATGTAAAAAAAGAGTGACAAATAGAAGCCCCACTGAGCTGGAGCGCTAAGGACCAGAGCATGCTGGATTCTAACTTCTGTCCCCATCCACCCCACTCTACCCTCTCCCTCCATGTCCTCTACTCACAAACACTTGGGTTGTTTAGAAAACTGCCACTTCTTTAGAGCGAGTCCCTGCTCTTACCTGACTCCAATGGAATGGCAGGAAGTCCCCCAGCAAATATGAGTGCTACAGAGAATTGCCTATATCTTCTTCGCCTGACCTCTCACTTTCCCAGCAACTGCATGCTTCCTCCCCAAAACACTTAAGGAAAAATGGGTAGAGACCCAGTTGGGGCAGGAAAGGTCTTATAGCCTTGGAAGGAACTAGTCATGGATTTGGCCCCAGTGCCAATGAGGAGATGGTAGAGTTCAACACTGCAAAACTCTGGACATATGTCTGAAAGTGGCCTGTAGTTTTGGCAGGTTTCTTCTAAAGAAAACCAACTCCTCAGAGAGTGAGAGGCCATTTGATGTCAACCATAGAAGCGCACATTAAGGCAGGAAACTAAAGTTCACTGACTTATGTAACATACACAGTTAGAAATAACATACAGTCTTTCAGAGAAGGGATAAAATGAAAAGCCACACTCCCTACCTCTGAACTTTTTCTAATGGTTTTCTCCTTGATTTTCTGCTGGGTTCCTCTATAATTTCAAATATTATATTTCCATCTCCATTTCTTGATTCAGTAAACTTAACAGTATTTGCTGACTCCCTGCTATGAAAGATAAGGAATATAGCTTATTTATACCATTTATTCTCCTTTTTTCTCTCCTCACAATTTTTAGTTGTACTTTTATTTTTTACTTTTCCCTCAGTTCCCTTTGTAACTTCAATCCACTTAATGACTTATCTTTGGATCCATAAACTTTAGGTAGTATCTCTTAATACCCCACTAAGTAACAGGAATGAGTTTTCACTCCTACATTTCCCTCTACTTCTTTGGTCCCCTCCACTTCTCAAAGTGTCTCGGCTATACAACTGCTTTTGCATTGTCGTGGCTTATAACATTTATGTTCCTACAGTGAAGACTTTTCACCTTGCCAATGGCTGGATTTCCCAGTGTGAACTCCCTTGGCATTTGGAGGAGGACAGTTCTGCCTTTATGGGGAACAGTTATGGGGGACAATGCCCTCACATTATTGGAGTTTTAACATCTATAATTACTGCACAATCCTAAATTATTGCCACACATTTACAAATGGCCAGAGGTGCCACACCATCCTTGGATGAGAAACATTGGTCTGAAGTTGATTCTGGAAATTGAAATTAAAAACCACCCCCACCTGTGATCCACTCTGCTCCCCTCCAATCTGTGCTCCCTGGGCAACGAAGTTCTCAGGAGGAAGAGAACCCTGTGCTTCCTGTTGCACTTAGGGAAAGGGCTCTGCGTGCTCTGACATTGGTCCCGTCTCCAGCTTTGCCTCTTGCTCTCTCCATTCTAATCTCACTGCACAATCAGTTCCTGGAACACATCCCACTCTCCTTTACCTTAGGTTATTGCACCCTGTTTCCTCTACCTAGACTTTTCTTAATTCAGCCATGGCTTAAATTTCTCTTCCACAGAGAATCCTTCTCTGGCCCCACTCCCCAGAATAGGTTAGGATTCCCTGGCATCCTAGGTCTCTTCTTCATCATCTCAGAGACAGTATAGACATAGGAGACTCTGGTTTGAAATCTTATTTCTACCAATTTCTGGCTTTGCAATCTTAGTTTTTTTAATTGAGGTGTAATGGACCTTAATATAACTAACATCATAATATATAATTGACATTATGTATTATTACATATAATAATATGATAATTATAATGTATTACTAATACATTATATAGTATTTACTACAATGCAATTATAATACATAACATAATGAAAATATTAGTAGTACCTACTTCACAGGATTATGGTGAAGATCAAATGAGATGGCATTGGGTAAAGCTCTTAACATATACTTGGCACATAGTTAGCATTAATCAGAAATAGCTGACAAAGGAGTGTGAGAGAAAGAGAAAGAGAGGGAGAGAAAGAGAGAGAGAGTGTAAGTTCATAAGGTTTTAAGGCAACATCTCTTTAGTATGTGGATATTTCTACACCTTGATTTTTGCTGTGAAGTATTCTATATTAAAAATCAGGTCAGAGTTAAATCTTTATTTAAATAATAATAAATTTTCTTAATGAGATGGCTGCTTTTACTCCATCATGAACAGCCTAAAATAAATTTTCAGTGTTTTAGAAACATTTGGAAAGGGCAAGAATCATGAAATGGTTTTCTTGTTCTATTTTTCCCCAGCACATTACTGAATGGAAAGCAGGTAATCAAATTACCTTGAGACTTTAGTACACTAGAGAGGATAATAAGGAGAAACAACTCACTCCAAAATGCTTTTCATTAAAAGCCAAATGTCAAGAGAGACTAGAGAGTCATCAGAAATCCCATGATGGAGTACAAACACTAACCTTCATTTAAGTCCTTAGTTTAACATTATGCTTGGTGGTTGTAGCGGGTGTATTAGGTCCTGCAATATCTCCCCACCTGAAGCCAGCTTTCCCTTTAACAAAGATCTTTAAGTGATCTGTTCATTTGAAGCACAGAGAAAAACTCAATATTGTGTTCATTAAATATTTCTTCTGGAAAAAAATGTTAAATGGCCCATAAATGAGAGAATGACCAGGCATTCTGTTCCATCTGGTCTGGCTTAATGATCGGCTCAGCAGTCACTAAAATCTTCATTGTGTACTCTTCTAAGCCTACATATTTACTCAGAGAATTAAAAAATCAAGTTTCAAAACTCATTTATGGATTTGGAGAAAACTCCCATATGGCCAGTCTGAAAAAATTTAAATACATTTTGTTTTTACTCAGCAAGAATCTTATGTCAGCACTTTTTAAGGTATGTCCCATTGAGTACAAAGTTTTTGAGTTGTTCCATTGAAAAAGGGTCCTGTGGTCAAATGAGTTGGGGAAAATTTTGTATGCTATATATCCGTTCTTCTGTATACACACATAAGGATTCACAATGCATAGTAATGTATTAGAAACTCTGGTAACTTCTACATTAAAGAATCCTGTTTAAGGTGGCAGTTCCCTCAAAGTACTTGACACAAAACTCTTGTCTTATGTAGCCCCTTTTAGCATCATTCTACTATCATAGTATTTAATGCATTATATTGAAGTTGTCTACTTGTCTGCCTGTCTGCATTAACCAGACTGTAAGCTTCTTTTTAGAGAGCAGGGATTCAAAGATCTTATTTATTTTTGTGTTTCTAATGTGAACATAATTTCTGAAATAAAGTGGGTGCTCAATAAATAGATAAGGAAGAGAACTGAACTATCAATACGTGTTGATGGCAAGGAAGGATAACATAAACCCATTCAAGGAAGAAGGAAGATTAAATGTTTCTACCTTTGGGTTATATAAACCATAATCCCTTATGGCTCAGCACCTGAGCAATTTGTTCTGCAAGAAAGTTCAGTGTGAACACTTAAAAGCAATAATATCCTGCTGGTGTGAATATAAGAATACATATAGACAACACATATGCCAAGTCTGGTTTGGGGCTTTTTATGATGATACTTATTAAAACCCAAATTGTGATTCTTCTTTTGAAAAAACTTCCCACCCTTACATCATGCCATTTTCCTATACCCAAAGACTGGTGAACTTTCTGATCCTTTCCCTGTCCCCTAACGCAGCTTTTCCAGCTTCCATTCTGCACGTGTGGTCAGGGATGAGCTCACTTCTGCATCACACTCTCCCTACCCCCAGTTCCTTCTGGCTTCTTCCCGCTTGGTCTGCTTAACTCCTGGGAACCCTCAGCAGCTCATTTCATCTTCTTTTACCTGGGTTTCTCCATACAGCTGGAGAAAATCAGACTAATCTCCTCTGTTCCCTTCATGCTGCTGGGAAAGCCTTTTTATTCATCTCTAGTTGATTTCCCTTCTCATGCCCCACCCAGATGTTCAGATCCATCCTCACTCACAAGTTTCCAACATGATTCTCCCTGCCTCATTCTTAGGATATGACCTCACGGGTTCGTCTCCCAAAAGTATGAAGGCATTCAACACAAGCTCCTTCAGTTCTGTTCCTTTCTAAATCCTTCCTTACTTGCCTCTCTGTCTCCTGATGAATCTGACAAAGGAAGTAGGATTATCTTTGCTCTTAGTCAAAACCAACTCATCCATCTATACATTTGATCTCAACTTCCTTCCTCCTCTGGGAACTATTTCATAAATTATTCCTCCTCTTCTAAATCTTCAGTCTTCTTTAGTCCTTTGCACACTGTCACCATATGATGGTCACACACAAATGAACAACAAACCTTCCTTTTACCTTCGTGCCCATTTAAGCCGCCACCCTATCCCATTCCTGGAGTCTTCAAACTTCTTGAAAAATGAATCTTTATTGACTATCTATGCTCCAGTGCAGTTTCTCATTCCTCAAATCCTCACCTTCTGACCTCTGCCTTCCTTGCCCAGTGCTCCTTCAAAGGGTTTATCCCATTGATCTTGCTGCAGGAATCAACATGCCTGAGAAGATCCTATCCTTCTCTCAAAGTCCATCTCAAGTGCCCCTTCCTCTGAATCTTTTGTAAGTCATAAACTTGTGTTTTACTTGTTAGAATGAGGTTTGCATAAGAAAAGATTCTATGTGTGGAAAAGGAAGATGTGGCTTGAAGTCTTGACTCCTGAATTAAATATGCAGATCAGAATGTATGTTACCTCTCTATGAAATAAGGACCTGTTTTAAGATACCTGCTAAATCTCTTCTACTTCCCATTTTATTTTCAGGCACTCTAATATCAGGAACTGTCTTTTAATATTATGCAGCACTGTCCTTGTGGATAGCTTTTTCTGTTTATTTCCCCTTAAAATAATCTCCTTTTAGCAAAAAGAAAGAGAGAGAGAGAGAGAGAGAGAGAGAGAGAGAGAGAGAGAGAGAGAGAGAGAGAGAGAGATCAATGAAATATAAGTCTATGACTTGGATTTCTGCATTTAAAAATCTTCCTTTTAACCTTGCCCTTTAATAATGAAAATGCAACTAGATGTAAAATATCTAGGATTCTGAAATTTTAAAAGGCAGTACTTAGAAGTTCATCAAATAGAAGTGAAAGTCTAGTAAGTTTCTGGAGATATTTATAAATAGGTGGCTGTTTAATAACAGATACCTGGCTGTAAAGGGATCAAGGAACCAATGTATACACAAGATACATGAGAGGAGATAAACTTTTCACATTTCATGATGTCTGGGAAGACTGGGAAAGGGCTGCTGAAGGACACTAATGCCCTAGTGTAATTAAAGTAGGGCAACTGAGTG
Source organism: Rousettus aegyptiacus (assembly GCF_014176215.1). Taxonomy (NCBI): domain Eukaryota; kingdom Metazoa; phylum Chordata; class Mammalia; order Chiroptera; family Pteropodidae; genus Rousettus; species Rousettus aegyptiacus. The sequence continues at coordinate 44,594,944 of NW_023416306.1, read as the reverse complement.
CAAAGTAGAACTAGCAAGATCATTAATTACTGACCAGGTAGTCAGCGCATTATAGAATAGATTAGAGTGGTTTCATACACAGAGCACGGAAAATTACACTAAGTGGAATAAGTTTTCATGTGAAATCAAATGGAGGGACTAAGTATGGAAAAGGAGCCTGCTCTTGAGTTCTTCAAGTTACACTTAGTATCTACTGCCAGTCCAGGGTTTCTAAATTTCTTTAAACGTGAGTAAGGCAGGATTGAGATACTTTGGTTTTTGTTATTTTTCATTTCCCTTTGGGTATTTGTTGAGGACTTCTGCATATCAACTTATGTCAGTTTATGGAAAGACTGATTAGCACAACTGGTAGTTGTGAACAAACAGCCTGCACTAACTAGGGTAGTGTTTATGTTGGTGCATTCTCCCATGACTTTCCAGAGGAATTAATTCATGGAATATTGCCAGATTGCCACATTTGTCCTCGCTGCACTATAGACATACCTAACAAGACAGAATTGGCATTCTTTCCCCATAGTTTTATAAATAAGCTTAATTAAGCAAATATTTATTCCAATGGTGGTTTATGAACCTGAAAACACTACCTCCTACCACACTTCCAAATTCCTCATCATGCGAGTATTTCACAGCCTTAAAATGCCTGCATTTTTAGGGATCCTTTTTCCAAGGTTTTTGAATGAGGCAACATTGTTTTTTGATATTCACATTGAAATTTTCTAGGGATCCTCTGGTTTTCTGAGCTCATAAACCAGGTAAGTATTTCTGAGTGCATAGACCAGGTAACTATAAGCTTAAGTCACTTACTTGGACATTGACAATTCACACATTAATATTCACCACTTTCACTCAGGGAAGAATACCTTATTTTCTTCTGCATAAATATTCTTATCTTTTTCTTCTTCTCTTGTAGGATTTTCTCTGATTGTTTTCTGCTTTATTTTTTTCAACATCTACCTCTAGCAGAAGTCTCTCTACAGTCCACAAGCTACCTCCCTGGCTTCTCCCACAATACCACTGATAGGGATGAGCTTCTATTTTCTGTTCAATGTCAGGTTACATATATAACTAAAAAATGCTCAAGGATGCATTACTATTTGTGGCCTGCCTATTTCATCTTAATCTTCAAACCAAGACACTTGCTTCTCCCATAGTTTCATTCTCCAAATAAGGATTCCCTAGTAAACATATCTGAAAGGCAAGCGTCAAACCAGAAAAAAGTTTGCAACACATATGACAAACTTAATACAATTAATATATAAATTTACTCTAATAAATCAATAAGCAAAAGGTAAACTAAGCAATAGGAAAGTGGGCAATGGTTACATATATTAGGCAAATCAGAAAAAAGTACTACTAGAAAATAAGTGTACAAGCATATTTAACCTCATTTATAATCAAAAATTTAAAAATATAATAAATTAGCACTTTTGCCTGTCAAATGAATAAAAGTATTTTAAGATATAATACTCTAGAGTATGATTTTATACTGTACACTGTATTCTGTCTATCAATTAATAAATCTTTCACTTTGGACCAAAAAATGCATATATATAATACATATGTATGTACATATATGAGTTATATATGAATATTTAAATTTATATAATGTATATTTTATATAGATATAAAACACTACCCTTGAGAGGTGAAGGTGCAAGGAAATACATAATCATTAATATGAGGGAAACTGATATAATATTTCTGAATGACAGTTCAATTACATGTATCAAAAAGAAAGCCCCTAAATATGCACGCTTTTTGGCATAACAATTGTACTTCTGGGGTTTATCATAAGAAAACAATCCTAGTTATGCACAAAGATTTAGCTACCAATATTTATCACAGCAATATTTGCAATATTGAGCAATTGGAAACTGCCCAGTTATCTATCAGTAAGTGCTGGTTAAATAAGTTGTGACATAGCTAAAAAGAGTTTAGTGTTAGGTAAGATTTAGCCACAGCATTTTATCAAGTCAAGGATCTACACTTTGCTTTGGGAATCAATGAAAATAAGGCCAACAACTGTCTATGTCTCAGACATGCGTACAGAAAAGTCAATATTCCTGTTTGAGTATTAGCAATGCACTGCTAACATGTCTGTTGTCTTTTCCTGACCCAGAAGAAATTCATCCAGAGCAGGGGCAAGCCCTTGAGAATCAAGGCTAAGACCTAGATTCTTCTATTTCTGCTTGTTATTGATGCATTCTCCCATATCTTCTGAGATGACTGACATTTTTATATCTCCATTCAAATGAACCACAACAATAGCTCTGTATTATGATGTCCATCCTTGGACTTGACAATTAAATTGGTCATTACACTTCATTACATTACATTATGTCACATTATATTACATTGGTCAGGAAAGTATTTGGCCAGGGATCTTCCCTAAGGGAGGTAGGCCAGAGATAAACCACCCTGTATGTACACCCAACATTGTTTTTCTCAGGTCAACTGCCTCCTGTGGAGAGTATATGAAAACTAGGAAGGAAGGTATTCACATCTAATTTCCTTCAGTGATGATGAAAGGTTTATGGGATTTTATACGTAATAACATTCTCATTATTAGGGTGTAGAATTAGACTCTTAAAACACTACAAATGATATTATCTTTGTTTAATGCTCCTTTTTTTCAGAGGCTTTTCACATTTATTTTTCATTAGGATCCTCAGTATTAATTGTGTGGGATTATGTATCTGTGTCTCACAATGAGAAGAGCACAAATTTGGCAGACAGAACTAGCTCCCCCCAAGAAAGGTAAAGAAGGGAAAATGGGTGCAATTGCAGATAGGATCGTAGGTATGGATGTGGGGACCTGAAGGGATTCTTTCCTATCGGCCTAAATTTTCAGTGTGGAGTGGGAGATAAGATAATCAACTAATAGAAAGAAGGACATCACTGAGGTGAGGGCACACTTGCTATGTGGAGGAGGAATTACTGACTGAGAGAAGAGGTTTCAGCATTTACTAGTCCTGAAATTTAGCCATGATCTATGTAAGATTCAGGTTCTGGTATCAGGTGACCAAAACTCTTTATAAACAGACATAAGACAAAAAGATAGAAAACTGGTTGTAAACACAGATCAAAGAAATGTATGGTCCACTGCTCTTCATTGAGGAGTTTTAAGCCTTTCAGAATCATATTTTGAAATACCTAAAGCAGAAAGAGAAAATGAGTAGTTTGGTATAATGAAATACGCTTCATCAGAGATTCGGTGTGTGATATTTCATGTCTGGACACACAGCTGGCTGTTGTGTGACCTCGAGCACAATGTCTCTGGGCCTTTTCCTCATTCCTCATTTTTTTTTTAAAAAACGACTGATTCTGAGATTTCTTCTGGAATCTGCCCTCTCTTTATAGTGACCAAAAAAATCTAAAACTAATGCAGATTTCTGAAATCAGTGAGTTGAGAGATCTGGATAGTAACTAAATACTAATCTGGATATTAACCAACAAAATAGCAATGAAAAACTGCCTGTGGATCTGCAATTCTACCACAACATGCCCTCTACCCCAGAATGCAAGGCTCCTGTGAGCAGAAAGAGTCATGCTCAGAGAAGCTGGAAGTTGCTCAATCTTTGTTGTTTGTCAAAGCCAAAAGTTGAATTAAATCAGATGATACTTCAAAAAGAGAAAAAACAAAACAGATGGATCTCTTAAGAAAAAAAAAGTATTGGTAAGCTAAAGACTTATTTAAAAACATGTCATTCCGCCTTTTGTTGGATATGAAGACTAAGTTTAGTATCTGCAGGAGGCATCGTGCTACAATTTAGCAACTCTTTCCCAAAACATGGCTGTGACTCTAAAAATGCTAAATTCCCATACTCATTTTTCTAGATAAAGTTCCACTTGGCCCGTCTTTAGGGATTTGTGAAAATCTTGACCCTTTAGCCCAGAGTCTTAATATTGGAAATTTTCGTTTTGTTTTACTTTGCATTTTTGTATTTTTAAAATTCTGTTGCAACTGCTGGTAAACAGTTAAACGAATGCAATTTCATTATATAGTATATTCTGCAATGGTGTCAAAAGCATCTTAATGAAAGGCTCTGAAATTTCACTGACTGGATTATAGTAATTTTGTGAATAATTATTTCACCAACTCTGTAGTTGCCATATCCAAATTTATCTGTACAAGTGATTTCAAAGGATTTTAACCTCATCAGAAGAAAAGTTAAATTTAACCCAGAATCGACCCTCTGATAAATTGTTGAGGTCCACCCCTTATAACAGGAGCCTACTTGGGTGAGTTTTGTGAACATGGGTAATTTATGGTATTGTTGGCATAGAATTGAAGTGTTCCTGCGTGAAGACAGAAGGTCATTTCTGGAAACTATCATTCACATACTAATTATAGGCCTAACCAGGGCTTTTCAGTTGGTAAAGTAGGTGGTGAACTAACCCAATGACCTGGACAACTGTGTCTATCCAGCAGACTATGGAAACTACTTTAAAAGACAGTTTAAAAAAAAAAAAAAGACAGTGAAAAACCAATTAATATAGCCAATGTTTAGTTCTTTAATGCAGACAGTCTTTTTTAACTGCACAACAAAATTTCGTGGTTGTGTATTCCACAGCTCCCTGCAAAAGCTTGGTTTCCTCCTTCCCTCAGCAAAATCCTATTCAATGTGTTGGGAAGCCCTTAAACTATGAGACTTCATAAAATTAAAATCAGTGACTCTAATTAAAAAAAAAAAATCCAACTGACCTGGTTTGGAAAAATAAGTTCCTGACATATCGGTTTCTCTGTTTTTTTTTTTTTTCCTTGATGCTTTAACTGCGAACTTTCATGGACTTTTACAGGTCTCGGGGCAAGTTAGCCCCTCTGACTAACACAGCCATGTACTTGGGTTTCTATGGAGACCCTCTCTCAACTCCAACGCTTCCCCTGTTAGAAGAGAATTAAAATTGTATGCTCTGAGGAAAGTTTGCTTGGTTACCTTTTAGGATCTGCTGCTACCTGTCATTATGTTGTTTTGAGGGAGTAGATAATTTTTTTAAATGAAAACAAAGAAGAGCTTCTATTGCCTTTCAGCAATGTTGAGTTTTCTGAAACAGGAAATTGGAGCAGTAAACGCCCTGATAATCTCGGGGATGATTATTCAGTTCGAGTGGTAGTGCATCTCCTTTGCATGTTTTGCTTCTTTGCCTTTCATTTCCAGGGCTTTAGGATATTTTATTGTCTATTAGAACCACCACCCGGTCATGTGCAGAGGAAGAGAAAACTAAATCAGTCCAGTCCGCTTTTAAAACAGAAACAACTGTCCTGTTCTGACTGGGCGGAATAAATAGGTTGAAATTGACAGTGAATCCAAAAACGAGGTAACAGATCTGAGCGTGCCCAGCACAGGGGTGGCACAGACTAGGAATTTAGTAAGTGGAGTTTCGTAATCTGCACAGCTGTTTTCTACCACCCTTGACCACTGGTTCTCAGCCAGAGGAGATTTTGCTGGCCCCCCCCCCCCACCCCCAGATTTTGCTATATCTGGAGGAGAGACATCATTGATTGTCTTGACTTGGGCATGATATTGGTGTCTAGTGGGCAGAGACCAGTGCTCCTTAAACATCTTACAGTGCATAAGGGTGTCTCCCACAACAAAGAATTATCTGGCCCCAAATATCAATAGTGCTGAGGTTGGAAGACCCTGCTATAGACAAATGAGCATGCATGATGTCTACTTTTAGGATGATAAAAAGTAAGTTAAGCAATAATGTTGATCCTTACTTGACTATACTTAAAATTATTTGTTTGCAGATATGTTTATATAGCTCTCCAGTCTCTGCCTATTTGTATTTCCAAAGTTAGTCTAGGTAAGTTTCTTCAACAATGAATATTCTCTATCAAAACAAAAGTGGTCAACTATCACTAGTACCTAAAAACTGGAACCTTTAGTACACTGAAACAAATTGATTTATGCAAATTTAATTTGCCCCTAACTTTTAAGAGCTTTGCACAAAATCAAGAATACCTATCTACGGGATGTCATTTTACTTTGTACCTCTTCCTCTCCCCTCTCAAATAGATATTAATATATATTCAAGTTGCCTAAGATTTTTTTCCCCCAGTCTTTAGAGATACCCCACTTTTTTGAAATATGGCCTAAAATGAAGTAAACATTTTTTTTTTCAAAGATCTATAAATAAACAAGAGGATAACCCTCAAATATTTAGACTTTGGCCAATTCCATCCTTGTCACATTCTTTACTGGACCCAGGGACAGAGTTCTTAACAGACCAAGATGTTTGCCTTTCCCTTTGTCCTGTGTCAACCAGGCCCCATCATCAGCTTACTCTGTCACCAGCTACCCTAAAGTAACCTCTCTACTTCAATTAGCCCTTACAATGTAAGATGGTGTAACAAGCATAGGAGCCTACGTTATCAGCATTATGAATAGCAGGGTGGAAAATCCCATGTGTTAGATCAAACAAACTGATCTTTGTTTGATTCTTTTGTGTGCTGGAATGCTGATAGTCACCTGCCAAATAGATTTTAGGTCTGAGGCCAACAGTTTGAATCTAGTCTGTAGCTGACTGACTGTGGACTTTTTATCAGACAGACAACATGTGGTCTGGCTAGTACTCTGAGATAGGAACAACTTAGTAGCTAACAGTTTCTAGAACATCTTTAACATTTCGCATAACCCACTGTGGCAGTTCACAGATTGTTTGGAATGTCCAAAAGGAGCCAGGAAGTTCTATCCAATGAAACTTTCTGCACCGAGAAAATGGTATGTATTGGCTGTGTCCATTCCAGTTGGCCACAGCTCTATGTGGCTACTGAGCACTTGAAATGAGACTAGTGTGACTGAAGAAATGAATATTTAATTTTAAGTTAAATAGCCACATATCCTAGTAGCTATCATAATAAACAATGCCAATCTAGAAAAACAAATTCATTATCCTACATATTAATTATAGATATCCTGATTCCTTTTTCTTTTTTTAAAAAAATTATAAATATAACAAAATTATAGACTGTATAGAAAACAAAGAGAAATTCTCTTTAATACCCCTAATTTCATGAGCCTAACATAATTGTTATAAGTTTGGCAAAGTTTCAATGTTTTTTAAAATATACTTTTAGGTGAAATAGATATAATTTTATCTCATTTTATTTATTACAACCAGCTTTTTTTTTTTACTTAACATTATGAGAGGAATATCTTTCTACATTACTAAATAATATTTACATGCTATCAGAGCTAATGACTGCCTATTTCTTACATTGTGGTGACACAGTTTATTTCCTCTATTTTTGGAGTTGTTTCATTTGTTTAGTGTTATGGTCATTAGAAAATAATGCTGTAATAAACATGAAAGCATGTTAATGTTTCTTCTCTTTAGAATACATTTACACTCCAAATGTCTGAGTCTTATTCAGGTAATGATTTACATGGTGAATCATTTCACTGCCACATATATAATAATAAATAAAAATTGCTAATAAAATATTAGCCTGCGTTCAGGGCTGATGGCGCAGACCTTTGCTTTGCCAGTTCCCAGTCATAAATTCTTCAAGCAGAATATTTTACATGGTCAGATAATTTCTAGAATCTAGAATCTCTAAAGATGAGAAAATTAACAGAGGTGAAAAGAAACAACACATTTTGTTCCTTGTAAATTTATATAGTTATACATTGTTATATAAACTATCCTTTTTATAATTTCAAGCAATGTGAATATAATCCAATATGAATATTATACATTTTACAATTAATAATTATGCTGAATATCTTGGCTTAAGACATTTATATTTGCATACTGGTAAACTGTCACATGATTCTAAAATTCCTTTTTAAATAAATTCTATATTCTGATGGCTCTGATCATCAAAGAAGAAAGGGATCCTAGTAATAACACAAATTGAAGATATAATGTATTGAGTATTAGAACCCCAAAAATGAAATGTTTTCATTATTTATAATTTGGTTTTAGTTTTTGTTACATATTCCTTTGTCTTTAGTTAATATTTGTACTTGAGAGATCGAACATAATCAGAATGACTTTGTCCTAATTAAACAGGTTATACACATGAAGCAGCTTTGTAAACCACAAAGTACAGTGAAAATCTAATATGTTTTAAAGTGCTCTTTGCTCATTTTATATATGAAAAGTAGACTTTAAAATTGCCTAATGGATAGAAGTCCAAGACTTTTCTCTCTCTCTTACACATGAATTTAATAATTTATGGTATGAGTTTGTTTTTCCTTCACATACAACAGTAAAAAAAATGGTCTGATAAAATAACTGTGTTTGGGACTTTTATTAGTGATACCATCTCAAGGACATAGTTTCTTTTTCTTTTTCTTTCTTTTTTTTTTTTTTTATTGAAATGGGACAGAAGTCCCCAGATGGTAAATCACTGGGACTTTGTTCATAATATGAATGAAGCACAGTGCCGGAAAATCATTTCCAAAAAATCAATAGTGTTTGTACTGGAAATGTTTGTAAAAATGCTTGGAATACCATCAGCTCTTTGCATCATGCACTTTGGGGGTTATCTGGAGAAAATATTTAAAACGTGATGGGTTTTCCTTTGCTACCCAGTTAACCCCTTTCTTTCTTTCTTTCTTCTCTCGATTCTTTAAAGAACACAAACTAATTCACCATTGGTATACACAATATATCATTATAAGCTTAACTCTGCTTTAAAAATAAAAGCTGTAATTCCAAGGTCATATATAAATGGTTAATCATTACTGATGCCACTGTAATCTGTTGTTCACATGGACAATGAAGAGGTGTCCATCATTTGTTTATATACATCTATTGTGCTAAGTAAATCCCAAGTTGTAAGAGCTTCCCATATTCAGTTAACAGAACTCATAGTTTTATTTTTCTGAATTGCAGGTGGTTTTCATGAGCCTGTGCAAAAGTTTTTGGGACTGTGGACTTGTAGCCCTGGATGACATTACAATGGAATTGGGAAGCTGCTGGTCTCCAGGTAAGATGGCCATCCTTTCATCTCTGTTTCCCTGGCCCATACATGACATTTACCATTTCTATAAGAACATACTATACACTTTTAACCTGTGCTACCCTTTGGTTTTCTTGCCAGAGGTGCCTTTCTACAAAGCTGTGTAGTAGACCTTGTAATTTAGAAATAACTCAAATTCGATGTGTGATTTTGTACATAGAACTTGACCCCTATGTCCTAATCTGTAAGAGAGGTAGTAATACCTACCTGAATATTGAGGATAATACATATAAATTTCCTAGCATAGCAACTAGCACAAAATAGTGCTTTTAAAACAAATACATCTTATTATAATTACTATTGCTATTTTTGTTGTTATCTTACATAAATGCAGATTTTAAAGCAATATTGATGAAAATGTTATTACACAGATAATTTACTAAACATATAATTTTAAAATGATAATAAAATAAATAATTTCTAAGTGAATTAAATGACAATGGGACTGTGGGCCAAGCATTAATGATAGTGATAAAATAAAAATGGTGGCTATGATGTGTTGGACATTACATGTAATGAGAAAATGATGAATACATCATCACAGATCATTGCTCTGTATCTACTAATTACCATGGGGTATCCATTTCTTTAACAAACATGCAAATTGTGGTAGCAATCTGCCACTAGAGAATGATATCCATGTTTGTTTAATTAAAAGACAATTTGTTTTTAGTCCCTTATTTCTAAGTTACTGCGAGGACAAAATAAAGAACAAGATAAAAATCTCTACACTCAAGGTGTAGAAAAAGGAATGAAACTTCATTAGCTTGTACTGTATGTAAAATAAAATGAAGCAAAATAATTATCATGCAAGATATAAAATACAGCCTATTTATTAGGGAAATTTGCTCAGAATCTGGATGTAGGGAGGTACAACTAAGTTCAACCAAAGGAGAAGTCCGCAGTAAGTTGGGAGGTGGCACCATTCTAATAATAATAATTATTAAAGTTATTGAAGATAGCATCCACAGACATAAAATGTGGTTTTGGAAATAGAAAATACAGCTCCACATAGCATAACACCAACCAAGTTTTAATATTTATTAGCTTATATCTTTTGAGAATTTCATAACACTTTAATGTTCTAAATACTTTGCATACATCATCGCACTTAATCCTCACAACCCCATGAGGTGGATATCATTAATATCCCCACATTATAGATAAAAATGCCAATGCATAGAAAAAATGAGTAATCTGCTCCATACAAATTAAGCTATGCCTCCAGATGCACATTTAGTTCTCTCTCATTTTTCCCCTCCTGCAGAGGATTTGTTCTGAGGACTCTTTTCACTTTTCCTGGATTTCTGAAGAAAGCTCCTGCATTATGAATTTTATTATTTCCCATATTTCCACAAAGGCAGTAACTGCCAATTTTTAGAGCTTTGTGAGCTCATTCACATAAATAAATTCACAAGTTAACGTTTCTTTCTCAAAGTATCCCAATGCTTTTAGATCTAGATTTCAGGCTGTTTCCTGCCCCTATGGCAGGACCCATGGCGGAGTCCAGAGTTTGGCGTCAGTGGGCTGTCATTTGGGGGGGCTGCCTCTCCATACGCATGGCATACGGCCAGACGACATTCATACATGCAGAGTGGGCTGTCAGTGAGCCATGGAAAGTGCCTCAGTAATGCAACACCTGCTTTTCCTTGCAGAGAAACTTTCACCTACCCCTGGAGAGTGTAATTTCGAACAAGATGAATGTGCGTTTACGCAGGAGAAAAGAAACCGGAGCAGCTGGCACAGGAGAAGGGGAGAAACTCCCACCTCCTACACAGGGCCAAAGGGAGATCACACTACTGGGGTAGGTGAGTTACGCCACATGGTGCTGTTTCCTAAGCCTGAAATAGCATTCTAGGGGGAGTTCCTGCATTTTGAAATGTGCAAGTTTATGTCTTATGTCTAGAATGTACTACACATGTGATTCTATACACATGGGATAGATAATTCAATATGTGCATTTAAATTCCATTTACTATGATGCTTATGCATCTTGCTGTAAAGAGGATTTAAAAGGGCTTACAAAGATATGAACACAAAGATGATTTAATTAAAAAAAGAGAGTGACAAGAGTAAAAAAGAAAAAAGTGGTGATCTAAACTGGAGCGAAGGCTAAGGCCTAGCAGAAAAAATGTACTTGCAGAAAAAGGAGGAGACTTGCATGTTAGACTCCATACTTTCTAGCAGCTGGAAAAGGATGCAAAACTCATCGGTTCATATCTTTAATGATTTCAATTCTTTGCAATTTGTTGAGATGCTTTATCACCCCGCATACATGCAGTGTATTAGAAAATAATGTATATTTTGTTGCTGTTGTTGCACGTAGTAGTCTATATATATGTATATTGAATTGAGTTTGTAATCGTGTTCATTTTTTCTATATTTTTACTGATTTTTTATCTGTTCAGTTGAGAGGTATGTTAGTTTTCCATTATGTTTGTGAATTTGTTTGTTTCCCCTTTTAGTTCCATTAATTCTTGCCCATATATACTATTTTGGACCTAGCTTATTAGGCATATACACATTTATAATCATGTTACCTTCCTGATGAATAAGCCATTTTATCATTAGAAAATGTCCACCTTTATCTCTAGTAATGTTTCTTATTTGAAAGTTTGTTTTGCCTGATATTAGTATCACTTCACCAGCTCTAGGTTTATTAGTGTTTATGTTTCTCCATCCTTTAATTTTCTGTATACATTTTATTTTAGTGTGGCTCTTGTATGTGGCAATAGTTGAGTTTTATATTTTAGCCAGCCCCACAATTTTGTCTCTTAATTGTAGTGTTTGAATCATTATTATTTAATTACAGATATATTTAGATTTATATTTACCTCCTTATTATTCTATTTCTCCCTCTATTCTCATGTTTATTTTTTACATTATTTTACTAAACTTATTCTTTTAATGGTTACTATACTCTTTGTCTTGCATTTTATTTCTATATATTTTTTAAACCCCAGAAAATGACTGGATCGGTATTCTTTTATATTTATTCACTTTTTCGCCCCTTCCTTTGGTCTTCATTACATTCTGTATTTCCGTGTTTCTCCCCTGAATTATTTTTTTTTGTAGGAAATGCTTTTCTTTTGCCAGAAGTATTCAGTATCTAGTTCTTTTATTTTTTATTTTGTTCTAATGTTGGTTTTAGTGCTTTTTTTTTTCTTTTTTTTTTTGGTGGTGCAAATCTGCTGGTGACAAATTCTCTCAGGTTTTGTTTGTTTGGGAATGTCTCTATTTTCCCTCTACATTTGAAGGGTATTTTTGCTGAGAATAGAATTCTAACTTGATCATTAATTTTTTAAATTAATTTTTTAATGATGTCATTTAGTTGTCTTTTGGCTTCCATCATTTATTTTGAGTCAGTTGTCAGTAATATAGTTGTTGCTTTGAAAATATACTTTTATTCTCTGGATGCTTTTAATATATTCTCCTTATGATTGATCTTGAGCATTTTAGAATGAGGTGCATGTGTATTGTCTCCTTTATAGTTATTTGGTTTGGGGTTCATTAAGCTTCATTAATCTTCAGGTTGAGGTCTTTTATCAGTTTCAAAAACCTTTGACCTTTATCTTGTCAAATATTGCTTCTGCCCCAATCTATCTCCTCTCTTCTTGAGATTCCAATTACACATACATTAAAAGTTAGCACCTTGTATTATATATTCTTTATGCTCTTTTATAAATATTTCTAATCCTTTTGCTCTCCATTTTTCAGTTTGTATACTTTCTATTGACCTACTTTTTTAAATTTGGAAATCTTTTTTTTTAGTTGTATTCATTATACAATTAAACTCATTGATTTATTTTTTTAATATTGGCAATTGTACTTTTCAGTCCTAGAATTTCCATTTGTTTTTTAAATATTAGTCTTATTAACATAGAATGCATGTATTATATAATCACTCTTTTAAAGTATTCAATTGAGTGGTGTTTAGTATATTCACAAAGTTGTGCAGCCATCATCATTATCTAATTCCAGAACGTTTTTATCACCTCAAAAAGGAACCCTATACCCCTTAGCAGTCACTCCCATTTTCTCTTCCGACTCTTGCCCCGCCATCCCCCATCTCTAGATAATTACTAAACTACCTTGTCTCTATGGATTTGACTGTTCTGGACCTTTAATATAAATGGTATCCATGAGTTTGTTTCTGTTTCATTTGTTCGTTTTGTTTTTTAGATTCTAAATGTAAGTGAAATTATATGGCATCTGCATTTCTCTGTCTTCCTTCACATAGCACAATACCCTCCAGGTCCATCCATGTTGTTGCAAATGGAAAGATACCATTCCTTTTTTGTGGCTGAGTAATAGCCCATTGTGTATATATACTACCTCTTCTTTATCCATTCACCCATTAATGGACACCCAGGTTGCCTTTATAGCTTGGCTATTGTAAATAATGTCGCAATTAACATACTTTAAAGTAGTGTTTTGGGTTTCTTCAGATAAATTTCCAGAAGTTGGATTACCAGGTCTTTCTTTGTCTCTTGTTATAGCCTTTATATAAATTCTATTTTGTCTGGTATAAGTATTGCTACCCCAGCTTTTTTTTTCTTTTTTCCCATTCCATTTTCATGAAATATCTTTTTCCATCTCTTTTCTTTCTTTCAGTCTGTCTGTGTCTTTCAGTCTAAAGTCTTTTGTAGGCAGCATAAGAGTCTTTTGTTCTTATCTATTCAGCCACCTTGTGTCTTTTGACTTGAGCATTTAATCATTTACATTTAAAGTAATTGTTGACAGATATATAGTTATTGCCTTTTTATTATTCATATTTTTGATCTTTTTTTTTTCTTCTTAAAGAAGTCTTTTTAACATTTCCTGTAATACTGGTTTGGTGGTGATGAACTCCTTTAGCTTTTTCTTCTCCAGGAACAATCTATTTTAAAATAGCCAACTTCAGTAGAACAGGTTACTTCAGTCCAGTCAGAACTGAGCTAACTTGCTGGTTTGACCCCTTGTTCTCCCCTTCACCTATGGTGTGTTCTCTAAGAATTTACCCTGAGGTTTTATTAGGAGCCCTCCTCTTTAGTATGTCCTCCACTTCAATTTTTGTCTCTTTACCTAATGAGATTGCTGAAAACTGTACTTTATTTTGCATTTGGCTTCTTGGCCCTTGCCCTCTACAGCTTAAGATTTTGGCACATGCCTCAAGGGAAGATTGCCAAGAGATGGGGTCATTCCTCTGTGCCTCTATTTTCTCACAAAACCTGGCTCTCAAGCCCTGACTGCGTTGGTAGCCCTGAACATGTTATTGCTATTGTGAGATCTATTGGTTTCTCTCTTGTTAGTTGCTCTCTGCTAAGCTTCTAAACTGAATGGGAAAATGCCCCAAGGCAAAAAGCCAGGTTGAGGAATGGACCTTCCTCTTTTCCTGGGAGCTTTGCCCCTCCAGTGCTTGCCGCTTCAGAGCTCTCAAATATTTTCAAAACAAGTGTTTTCTGAAAAAAACATATATTTACCCATTTTTTTCCTAATTTTTCTCAGCAGAAATATAGGTATGCTACAAATTACTCAACATAGCCAGAAGGGAATGTCTCTGGTACTTCATTTTTTTTTTTTAGCATTGTTTATTTAAATATATAATTATATACAGTACTTAAAATCTGAAGATATTTGCTCTTCTGTACTACAACCAACCAATCATATTGTATAGATCTTTGTGCCTCTGGTATTATTTTGTTGCTATTTCTGGCTATTCTACTCAAGGTCTTGCTGTATCAGAGATTGTGTTATTATATTGTGTTCTAGTCTTTGTCAAGGAGTAGTAAGAGGAGAGTATTAAAATTTACATTTATACTGCCTATGGCTAATAAGTGCCAAAGAGACTGTAATTTTCTCCTTTTTTTCCCCTTTATGACTCTCAATCTTGAGTAATAAATATCGGGAACAACTATCATAATAATAAAGTACTGCAAATGTCTTTTTTAGTTAATTATCATGGAAATCACTTGACAACCTCCTCATTTAAAAAAACAAAAGATTTATATAGTAAATGTAATGTTGCATAGATGAATGTCACTGCAATTTCTCCTTGACAGAGGATGTAGTCTAAAATAATAAGAAAATTTTAATTGACTCAACAAATTACTAAAATTTCAAATATTTATAGGGTGCAGGAGGTAGACAGGATCTTATAAATCAGCCAAGTCACTGACACGTTTTACATATTAAACAATGAAACTCATTCAAGGGAGTTTTAAGTAGTCTCTGCTTGGATCCTGGGGTAGCAACAGCAGACCTGTGTGTGATTAGATGTGCAATTTAAACAATAATGAAATTACATCCAAAAAAAATATGTATCATCTGCTTTGCTGATCTATTGCTATTTTTGCATTTAGTTCTAAATGATCTTTTCTATGTCTTTTTTTTTTTTTTTTTTCAAATAATAGGCAGTGAAGTAATGGCAGGATGAAAAACAGCAGAACTTCCTATCTTATACATTGGTATAGTAATAGGTTCAAACTCTGGACCAGAAACATAGTATTTTTCTCATTGACAACTGAAAGGTATTTGTTTGGTACTGGTGATAGAGTCCTTTGGGAATGTAATGCATTCTGGGACTTTTTGAGGCTATACCTGTACTTGTATATTGCATTCTACCTTTTCACTTCCCATTCTTAAAACCTGTCAGTTTATGCTTGGTAAACACACACGAGAAGAAAATAGAAAGAGGAGAGGCATACAAAACTGTTTTACAGACAACTACATCAGATGGCCAGCAAACATAGGCCCATTTCATGAAAAGAGAAGTTCAGAAAAGCCACCATCATATAGATATGACAGTTTATTGAGTGTCTATCAGAATAACACTTCGTCATATGTAGCAATTCCAAGGGTGCTATGGTTCCCGACTGACTAACAGGAGATGCAATAAACCTTTCCAAATTCTATGGTGTAGCATAGTGTAGTCTAGTGGAGAGACCAATGCATGAAGAGTGAGCTGACTCTGCCACTTGCTGCCTGTATAACCTGGAGCATGGTCAAATAACTTCTCTGAACCTTGGTTTTCTCCTATGTAAAATAAAAATAACATTGGATGTCCTACTAATCTCTTAAGGTTGCAATGATTAACTGAGATTATATTTATGAAAAGGCTTGATACGATATAAGCTCCACTCAAATGAATAGCATTACTATTTTTACAATTAGTAAATCTTTTATAAAATCCAATGCTCATCTCTGGGATGAACTTTCTTGGACTCATCATTGTTCTGTGTCATTTGGCTTTTTATAAATAGAGAATCATGGCCAAAGACTACAAACAAAATGACTTAGTAGAAACCAGATGGTTTTGTAGACCTTAAACCAATGTTTTCCAAACTACCACTGAATAACTCAAGTTGCAGATGGATAAATATATATATTTTAATTTGATAGTAGTATCTATGTAAAAGAAACATATAGCCAATATATCAAAACCATTATTTCATAGATTTACAGCTTGTTTTCTGTTTTCATGCTAATAAACTTCTTAGTTGACTAAATGTATTTAAGTAATAAAAATGGAATCTATTTAAAGAAAAATATTAACTGAATGATAGTGCAGATAGCATGTAGATAAACAAAAATAATATCATGAAGATAATATTTGTATGACTAAAGTTTGGGAAACATTTCCAATGTTTATGTCGGTCACCTAGCAAAAAAAGTTACTCTAGTAGAACAACAATAAAGAAAAAAAAATATAGCCACATGATTTGGCTTCTTATTTAATAAAATAATAAGCATTTGTGACAGATTTTGACTTCATTGAGATGGAATAGACGTCACAGAATTTGTCTTTCCATATTCTATCACTATCTACTTGATTAGCGCTATCCTGGCAGAACCAGTAAGTTTCCTGACACAGATGCTATTTCTTTATAAGATAATAAAGATGAGTCTTAACAAACTGCCCAAGGATTTAGTGGCTATTGCAATTTTATTAACATTTACTTGATGCTACACCATCAGAATTCTTTGTAAAGAATTGTTTTAGTTGCCTTGAAGTTTACAGAAATTTTGTGGCCAAAAGATAGTGAAATAAATAAATTTACTGGTAACTATCTAGTTTAGTGAGGAAATACTTTCCACTATAACATTTCCCAGCTCACTGAGTCTACCCGTGAATAGATTAGAAGTCACCCAGCCTTCCCTCTCCTTTCCTGCAACTACATCCTAGAAAAGCAAGAATTTATCCTTTTCTTAACAATATCCAGAGAAAGAGATACCATCAGTTTCTTTTGTGATACCATTTAGTGCTTCAATACATCTTCTATATTTTTGGCAATTAAATTACCTTTCAACCTGCTACTAAGTAAAGGCAGAAGTCTTATTTATTTCTAAGAACACTCCCTTCTTGTGTAATATAAATACTAATGATATATTAAAATACCAAATGACATTTATTTATAAAATTGTGCTGTCAGACAAAAGAAAATCAAACTATATATTTAACATGATAGTTATGTAGCTGAAACTTAATAGCAGTCTAATTCAAGTCTTTGTCTTTTAACAATTTTGGTAGTTGATTGCAGATATGTAACAATACTACTCAATTAGTCTCTAATTATCTGAGGAATTAGTTCCAGATTACTAAAATCTCCAATGTCCTTCAATCTTTCAACAATTTATCTCTCTAGTTTCTGATATTGTCAGATCCTACTCACAGAGAGAAGGCTTCCATGATAAGCTTTTTAAAAACTTGTGATAAAGTGTACACAATATAAAATTCACCATTTTAATCATTTTTAAAAGTACAGTAATTCAGTGGCATTAAATACATTCATGTCATCGTGCAAGCATCACCGCTATACTACATCTATAGAACTTTTCATTTCTCAAACTGAAACTTTCTACCCATCAAACAGTAACTCCTTGTTTATGACAAGCTTTAAAAGTCATTTAAAAGATATGGTAAAAAGCAATTTTAGAGACACATTTAGCTGTTGTTCTTCCCAAAGTATTGATGTCTTTTTTCCCCTGATTGTTAGGAATCCCCTTTCAGCTTAATGAGTGCAGCTAGTTGTTCACCCCACATGGCCTCACTCAGGCCACCCGGGCTCCTTCCTGGCCTTGGTGAAAGGGGGCTGCGAGACTGGAGAAACAGCTGCTTCACTGTTCCAAATTATGAATATGGTGTGTGTCTCAATACATCACGGTTGCTATATGAAAAACAGATGGGACCCTGATCTCCCAGTAGACCCATCAGAACCCCTATCTTGAATGTTAAACAATGACCCACAGAGAGAAAGTGATTTGTTTTCTCCACTTAATAATCCCTTCCACGGACTGGAATTCCTCACGTGCAGGAACATGTGAGCCAGTCTGAGGTTTCAACGCTGGGGCTCCCTGGTTTCCATCCAGAGCTTTCGTGTGCTGAGACAGACAGCATTTGGAGTAGTAATGTGGCAAAGCTTGTCAACACATGGAGCTTTTCTCTGCTTTCCAAACACATGTGAGGCAGACTGGCTCTCCATGAAGCTCTGATTTTTTATCTGTCTGGGGAAAGGGAATGTCACATGCCAGTCAAGAAGAAAAACATATTTGGAATCAAAATGAATAGTTGGTTTATGTATCAGAGAGACAAATTCTGATCAGTTGACAAATATGTTATAATTATTTATAAGTATAGACATTGGTCTAGATTGGTCTAAATCAGTATTGCTTTATGGAATATACGTACATGCTTAAAGTGGAAACTGTATCCTGAAGGATTTTTGGAAAGGCCAGCAGTGAGTGCCCTGGAAATGCACTGTCTTACTTAACATTTCCCTGCATGTTTTCCCTCTCTCCCAGAATAGCACAAGGACACAGATCAAACAGCTTAGGAGATTCCTTTCATATTTCACTAAACACAAAGGTCTCTGGAACTGCTAACCTCAGGTAATGGCTTCAGCCTGATACCTGAGGCCCAGAGGTGCATGAGGTGAAAGCATCACTGGAGTAATGCTTCACCCATTTGAGGCTAAGTGATCAGTGCATTCACTGTATTCATTAAAGAAAGAATTCAATTGGGTAGTTCTAGAGGTGAATTCTGGCTGGGACTCATTGTTTATTCCCTGGGATGTGCACTATCATCACTAGATGAAAGACGACATTTCTTGTGTCATCTCTCACTCACGATGGATCCATTGCCTACTTTCCATTCCAAAAAGACTTTATGGTTCAGGGCTCCAGTGATTTCTACTTTCTAGTTTCCCAGTGACAGCACCTTTCAAAGGAATCTTTCCTTCCCCTCCCCTAACCGAGAGTTTCATCTTTAGTGAAGGTCCTTTACTTAGGATTCAGGTGGACCTTTTGAGAGCCCAAAGCCAAGTACGAAAGTTATTTTTTTTAATTCTCTTCTTATTTCCTTAATTATTTTTTCGAGGAAATGTTTTTTAGTTTTAACACATTAAGATAGAGATTCAGTCCACTGTGCCACACTAACTTATGTATGGGCTAGAATGGGATACCTTTGTACATAGTTAAATGATAAACCATGGTCATTTTCATGCTTTAACCTTATTTTTCCATGGAATTAAATTAAATACACCTTTCTATTAGGATTATGCATATCTGTATTTGTTTACATCCAACCTAGCTTAAGTTAGAAAATGTTAAAAGAAAGAACGATAAAAGTTTCCTTTATTGCTGAAAATGCAAAAACCCCAGGGTAGCAATTTTCTTGCAAATGAAAGAATGAAGGTAATGAAATAAAATAATTATCTTATGTGTGATTGGTTAAAAAAAAATACCTCAGGTGGTATGGAACTAGTTTGAGAACAATTGTTTAATATAAGTTTAATTTTATCAAAATTTGGATTTGTTTTTTTTTGCCTTGGATCATCCTAGTCAACTGCATGTTTCATTGCAAGACCTTCACACAACTCGAGCGACCTTAATAGAGCAATGTGCACAGGAAATGGTCAAACTTGCTTGTGGCTCAGAGGTGTGGAAGAAAATGCATTCCTTTTTCCATTCGGCAAATGTATTTTGAGCATCTGGTATGTTCCAGGTACCGTTCTAGAACCTGGGGGCATAGTAGTGAAGTAAACCAGGAAATATCTCTGCCTTTGTATATTCTAGAAGAGGGAGACAGATAAACATGAAAAATAAGAAAATTATATAGTGTGTTAAAAGGCAATTCAATGCTATAGAAAATAATAAATTAGGGTGTAGGTAATGAGGAATGCCAGAGGAAGAGGATTGCAGTTTGAAACAGGGTAGTCAGAATAGGCTCAATAGAAAAGGTAGTAGATGAGGTAAGACTTAGAGGTGAGCGAGTGAGACCTGAGATTGTATGGGGAATAGTTATTCCAAGCAGAGGGATTAGCACATTGCAAAGGCCCTGAGGTGGTAGTATACCTCTGATTTCAGGTCAGTGTGGCCACATAACACCGAGTAAGTAAGGCAAAGGTAGAAGGAGAGGAAGTCAGTAGGCAGCAGAGAGATAAGAAAATGGGCAGGAGGTTGTTAGGGTCCTAAAGGCAATTGTCAGGGGCCTTCAGCTTTTACTCTGAGTGAAATGCTGAGCCAATGGAACATTTTAAACAGAGAAGTGTAAGATTTAACTTTCATTTTAGATGGTTCACTCTGGATACTATGTTGTTATTAGATTGTAGAGAACAGGAGAAGAAGCAGGTAAAGTAGTTGGGAAGTGTTGTATTCATCCAAGTGAGAAATTACAGTGGCTCAGACCAGAGAGTAGCAGTGGAAGTGGGGAGAAGAGAAATGACTAGATTCTAGATATATTTTGAAGGTAGAGCCAACAGAATTTTTGACTGCCTGGATGTGGAGAGTGAGAGGCCGTGAGGAGTGGTGCGTGAGGCCCTGGTTTGGGCCTGGTCAACTAGAAAGTAGGCTAGGAATTCAGTTTTGAACATGTTCAGTTTGAGATGTTTAATTGACAGTAAGTGGAGATGTCCACTACGCAGTTTTCAATAAATTTGTCTAAATTTCAGCAAAGAGGGTGAAAATTTTGAGGTATGACAATATATGTAGCATTTAAATCCATGAAACAAGGTGAGATCACCAAAGGAGTGAGAATAGAGAAGTTTAAGAAGTAGGCCTTGGAGCACCCCAAGGTCAAGAGGTCAGAGAATAAAGGTTAACCAATGGAATAGAAGAAAAAGCATGAGAGGACAGTGTCCTACAAGACAAGAAAGTACTTCTAGGAGGCAGGAGTGATCTACCATGTCCAATGCTACAGATGGGACAAAAATGACAAGGACTAAAATTGAACATTGGTTTTAGTAATGAGGATGTCGTAAGTGAGCTCTCCAGAAATATTGACAGTATTTTTCCTGATATTTTAAAACAGATCATGGGGACGACTGGTTGATAAAGGCCACATCCCATGGGTCTGATGGCCCAGTTTTTCAGAGTGACAACTTCACTGAGTGAAACATTGGGGGAAGGTGTTACATGGTGCACACAATTTTATAAGACCAAATTGGGCAGGACTTTTACTCCCACCCTTTTAATAGCCTAGGGGACTTATGTTTGTGTTTGCGGAAATGAGGGAACAGGAAGAGGAATGCCTTGAAGGAACATAGATGGAGTTTGTGATGAATTCTGGTTGGGGTATTTTATGCATTGAATTTTGGAAAATAATTAGAGCTCATTGATTAAACTTTAAACTATAAAGGAAGATACCCTAGAAACCATTTCATTTACATACATTATTTGGGATCTTTTTCTTTTTTTCCCCTCAATTTGGCCATTAATTTCTTCATGAAATAATGAGAGGTAACACTATGTAAAGATTATTTTTTAAATTATTTATTTAAATTAGTTTCAAGTATACAATACATTGGTTAGACATCTCTATAGTAGATATAATGATCTCCCTAATTGCTCCCTCTCTCTCTTCTGCCCTCCACCTAGCCATCATATTAATGCTAACTGCATTCTCTCCCCATCCCCATCCCAATGGCTAACTATCAACTACTAATTTGTATTTCTTTAACCCTTCACCCCAGTCTCCCAATCCCTTCCCCTCTGTCTGTCACCAAATTGTCCACTATTTTTGTGAGTCTGTTTTTGATTAGTTTGTTCTTTTTGTTCCTTAGATTCCACATATGAGTGAAATAATATGGTATTTATCTTCTCTCTCTGACTTTTTTCACTTAGTATAATAACCTCTAGGTTCATCCATGTCATTGCAAATGGTAGGATTTCATTTTTTTAATGGCTGAGTAATATTTTGTTGTATATATGAACCATAATTTCTTTATCCAATCATCTTTTGAGGGCATTTTGATTGGTTGAGATAATTTTTTATAGCATGTGTGTAAAAAAAATCAATATTGGCAAAGACAATAAAATTGCATGCAAATATTTGTTTATATTTTTCAGGTAGAAAAGATATAAACTTTTCATCAAATGATCAAAGACTTAGAACTACTGATGTAGAGTACAGGACCTTTATTAAAAAATGGTCCTAAGGTGGTACACAGATTATATTACTGGTGCAATAGTCTATAAATTAATGTTAATATATTGCCTTATTTCAGTGGCTTGCTGGTAATTATTTAACACCAACCAGCTCTGTTGGTGGTTGGCAGGGGTTCTTGATTCATAGCTATGTTCTATTTGTGTGGTGCAAATACTTTCATCACGATCCATTTCAAACAACCAATGTGAAGTCATTTGGACCTATGAACCGAAGTCGCATAATTGACCCTTGGGAACCAGTGGAAACTGGCTCCAGCACACGAGTGCCTTATTTACGTGCAGACTAATCCTGCTTCTGCTTGAAACCAGCAAATTAAAAAATCAAAATAAAATTAGGAAAGGAAAATGGAAATATAAAGTGTTAATAATTAAAACATATGTAGTATATGATATATAATATATAAAATGTCATATAATTATATTAAATGTTATATATGTTTCGAGATGAAAAGAAGTGTCACAAAAGCATTCAAGAAAGAGTGCAGGACAGGAAACTAATATTTGAATGTGTATTATATACGAGCATATGTTTCATATGTTATTTAATTCTTGCAACTCTGTAGCACACATACAATGAACCCTTATTTTTAAATGATGAATATAGGTCCAGAGAGGAAAATTCATTAGACCAGGATCACACAAACAACAAATTTAGAGCAAGGACTTGAACCCATATCTACCTGACTACAAAATTTATGCTCTCTTCCCTCAACCAGTGTCTAGAAGCTCCAGAATACTGTCTATGAATGAGTAGGTTAAATTCTGATACACTAATCACCACATCAGTGTATACTAGTATATTGATTACCTCCTATATATTAAACTGAATTATAAATTATTAAATGAAAAAAATTATTTCGATGGTCTAAATTTTGTAGGCTATTTATTCTCCTTGGACTGTACAGTGTCCAAAACAATAGAATCCTTTTGTCAGTACTGTCATCAAGTCAACCATTTACTCTAATTTGTTTCCAGAAACACTACTCAAAAGAGAAAGAAGAGAATATAATTTGTGCCCTTCTTAACAATACCTGATTTTTCATTACTCTCAAGGCTATTACATGTACATCGAGGCCTCTCACATGGCGTATGGACAAAAAGCACACCTCTTGTCTGGTCCTCTGCGAGGAGTCACCGGAAAACACTGCTTGACCTTTTTCTACCACATGTATGGAGCAGGGACTGGCCTGCTGAGTGTTTATTTGAAAAAAGAAGGTGACAGTGAAGAGTTCCTCTTATGGAGAAGAAGAGGTGAACAGAGCATTTCCTGGCTCCGAGCACTTATTGAATACAGCTGTGAGAAGCAACACCTGGTAAGCCAAAGAGATAAGAATCAAGTAATGGAAAATGTTCCTATCAGCTTCTGATGTTCTTTTTTGTTTTTGTGTTTTTTGTTTTGTTTTTGTTTTTGGTTTTTTTTGCTACCAAAGAGAATGTTTTGTTCTTTTTCAAGGTTATAGATAAAGGCAGTACTTGTTTAAGAGTAAACATAATTAGACTATATTGATTAAATCTAAGCAGTGACTGGGAAATTAGGCAAGGAGAGAGAGCCTTGAGTATTTACGCATAAAATGATTTTTTTTTTTGCAGCTCAATGATGAAAGTGCATCTATTTTTACCTTGGTACATTATGAGTGTAAAGTACATTCTATGTGTCCTGCAAACCTCTAAAACAGAGTTTCCCTTTCTTCTAAACATGGTGTTACCTAATTAGTTGTTGCAGCTGCATCATTCACTCAACGTTACCCACATACAAGGACTTTTGTTGTAACCCTATATTTATTAGAGTACATGGTTAAGAGGAGATATTTTCAGCCTCTGTCCACACTGATGCACAAGAAATTGAGAGTCTTGATCTCCCCCTGGGCCGTCTCATGTGCCATAGGAGACCTTCATCCTACAGGATCCTGATTATAAAGGAATCTGGGCAGTGTTAGGAAAGAGCCTTTTATATTCCAGCATAAGTCTGAGCAGCCAATCTAGTCCAGAGATTGGCAGCGGCCTCCCGACAACCACCGCCTTCGCCTGCCTACCATGAGCCAAAGCTCTAGAAAGCTGTGGAAAGATAACCTTCAGACTCCTGACTGTTTCGAAACTTGCTCTGAGGAATTCTCAGGTGTGACCCTCCTTATTGCTTCCTCTTTATTCTTGCTTCTGGCTGATAAACCTCCTAGACCAGTACCCCTCAGCTTAAACACAGGCTGCTTGGTCTAAGCCCAAATATCCCTGGGAAGAGGTATCAAAAACAAGAACTTTATTTTATGCCACCCACAAACCGCAATTATTTTTCTACAGATCTAAAAGGGAAGGAATTGAAGCTCAGGTGGCCAGGTTGTAGTGCCATTGAGGGTGCTACACTTCTAAAGAACAAATGACAGGGGAAGATGTGCCACTTTCCAGGGATGGCCCATTATCTCAGCATGGATAAAACTGTCTAGAAATTTAATAAAGAATAACAGACAGCCCCAGGAAAGATTTTTAATAATGATTTAATGTCTGTTTACAGAAGGAAAATGGATCACTCAGGAACTTACTAATATAACTGATCATCATTCAGAGATGATGTATTAATTTTATTAGGCTATTAGGGCACCATACCCTATACAAATGTTTTCAAAGGGCGGTCTTGAGACCAGCAACAACACTCGAAGTGCAAATTCACCTAAAATAAAATTCACCTGAATTGCACATTTTCAGGCCCACCCTCAGAACTACTCAACCAGAAACCCTGGGCATGAGGCACAGAAATTTGTGTCTTAACAAGCCCTCCTGGTAATTCTGATGCACACTAAATGTGGAGACTCTCTGTCGTAGACTAAATGAATCTGCGTCTCTTTGGTGAAGCCTAAGTATTGATGTTTTTTAAAATCCCCAAATGATGATGATACGCAAGCATTTTAGGATTTGAGTTCTGCAGGTGACTTCTCAGCATCTAAGCCCGGGAAGCCAGGTACAGGGCCTTGCATCTACTAGACTTGCTGGGTGGCTGATTGTTTTAAAAGTCTTTGAAGCATCTGGGGTAGTATGTTGGAGTGTTCAGATTCGAAGGGTACAGAATATCCTCAGAGATTTTCAGCTCACAATCTGCATAGAAGACTCTAAACCATTCCCTTTGGCTTAGAATGGAACAGATACGAATCTGCCATGAAGAATTTTTTTCTAGATTTAGTGATTCCCTGAGGAATGCCAAACGACTATCTCAAGACTGGGCTAAACAAGTTTCTTCAAAACATCCTAGTGTCTAATAAAACACTGACACACCACCGTGCAAATAGATTAGCCATATTTTACATGCCAGGCACTTACACCGCTAGCAACTATATACATAAGTTCTCCCAATTGGCCTTATAGTTCCTCTTTACAGACAGGCGAAAAGTAGATGTCCAGCTGAAAGTGGCACAGTGAGAATTTAATCCCAGATTTATTCCAAAGTTTATATCCCTAAATCACTGTTCTACACTCCCTCCCACCATAGAAGTTCCAAAATATACTTATTCCCCTGGATGTCGCAAGCAGTGGGTGACCTCGGAGAAATCTTATTCTCTGAGGTCGTTTATACATTTTCAAAATAAGGTAATAATTCCCGCCACACTGACATAACCAAATTTAGAGTGAGGGTCAAGCGACATTATGTATGTGAAAGGGTTTTATAAACTTTAAAGTACCAAAATATTTTTTTAAAAATGTTATTATTGTTTCTAAAAATATAATCCCTCCG
Organism: Rousettus aegyptiacus; assembly: GCF_014176215.1. Taxonomy (NCBI): domain Eukaryota; kingdom Metazoa; phylum Chordata; class Mammalia; order Chiroptera; family Pteropodidae; genus Rousettus; species Rousettus aegyptiacus. Next base: position 44,568,830 of record NW_023416306.1, on the reverse strand, counting down.
AAATCTCTCTGGGCTCTAAATCATGTCGCCATGGCAGACCTGATATTCTCAATAGCTACATCAGGCATCCAGACAGCTCCAATAGAATAAGGCCAAAATATCTCATTTTAATAAATGTTTATTGGCCCCTTACTGTGTTAAGTGCTGGGGATAGTGCAATGAACATATATAAAGTTCCTGCTCTTCTGGAGTTACATTCTAGCCGGGGGCGGGGGAGGGGGCGGGGAGATAGAAAATGCAAACCAAAAATATATAATGTAACATCAGTTGATACTCAGTGCTATGAAAAAGAATAAGTCAAACAGCTCAGATAATGAGGTCAAAGACATCTCAGAGCATAATCAGGAAAGGGCTTGGACAGCATGGTAGAGTTAGAAATTTATTGCAAAAGCAATAAGGAACCATCAAGTGGTTTTAAGGTAATATGATCTAATTTATATTTTAAAAGATCACTCTGGCTACTAAATGGAAGGTAGACTATATGGGGGTGAGGAGATTTGGGGGACTACTGTAGTAATCCTGGGAAGAGGAGTGGTGACTTGGTCTGTGTCACAGAGGTGAGAGGTCATCAGAAGCCTGCAGGACTTCCTTATGTATGGAATGTGAAGTTTGAGAGGAAGGGAGGAGCCAGGAGTCTCTCCAAAGATTTTGACCCGAGCAACTGCTGGAATGGAGTTGGCATTTATTGAGATGAGAAGACTTCAGGTGGGGGCAGATCTGGAGGAGCGAGGACAGTGTGTGCAGGAGAGAAATTAACACGCTTTTTTTTTTTTTTTGACATACATTGTTTTTGATGTCTATTGGACATCCAAGTGAGTGTGTTAAGTAAACAGGAGGATAGGAGTCCAGGGAAAAGAACAGAGCTAGAAAGGTACATGTGTACATCATCAGTGGGGATGGGCAGCTATAGATGATTTTTAAAATGCTATGTATAGTACTGCTACCATTTGAGACTCATCCTATATGGAAATATATGGGTGACCTCCCAATGACATTCCAATAATCAGATTATCCCTGTAGAAGAAATGTTATCAAGTGACAAAATTTTATTCGTGCTCCTTCCTAAGGGATTTATTAAAGGGTGAAGCAGAGCCAGACTTGCTATTGGTCAAAAATACAAAATGATTCTATTTCCTTTGGATTCCTTGCTTACATCTCCCCCTCTGGTCTCAGATATTTTCCTCACTGGTTTCTCATGTTTTGATGTCAATGAAGGAAAGCATTAGACAAATTCTCAACTCACTGGAATTATTTACATTCATTATACTACCTAACATTTACTAGGAATTATGTGCCTAATATTCAGCTTTCTTCATGGTGCCTTCAGTCTCAGTAAATTTTTTCTGGTACCCTAGACCAAAAGAAATACCTAACAGTTCCATTTATTAAGTATTTGGATCCAAACAACTTAATAAGTATTTATGTCCTAATGACTTAGTCACCATTTGAAAAAATACACTTAAATCAAAAGAAAAAATATTTTTTTCTTATTTTTAAATAACCACAATTCTTTACTAATAAGTGTATATCTGTCATACAAGGGGGAAATCCTAATGCTATAAAATAGTTATCACTCAAGTATTAAGGAAATTCAAAGGAGAAGTTTTTATGAAAGCAAATGTTTTTGGCCCAACCATAGACTATTAAGTATAATTCCATCAGGTCATTTGTCTGTTACACCTTACGTTGCAGACTTGGTGGTCAAAAAATAGATCTTAGTATTGTTTGGAAAATTGAAATGCTTGAAACTATACTCATATATCCTCCTATCTAGATGCGTTAGAATTTTTTTTTCCTCTTCTTGCCACTGATTTGGATTCTTGTTTAGGGTTGTGTCCTTAGAATTTTTATTAATGTTACTTTGTCACATTTCTGTTATTAAAGCTTCTTTGAGTCATTAATTTCAAGATAGCTTCATATGTTTATTACATTTAAATCATAACCTAATTCTATAGGGAGTCATTTGCTCATAAAATAAGTAGAGCGAGTGTGTCTTCTGGACACTTTTATCACTCACAGCCTCCCTGGAGTATTCAGTGGTTTATTAACAATTGTTGGGGCAGCCTTAGAGATTGTAACATAATCTATTTTTCTAGAAATGGAATATTTGATTATTTTCTTCTTAGGATCTAAAGTCATGAAAATGGTTCCATCTTCTTCCTGAGCTTTCTTGAATGTTATGGTATTTAACATGACAAGTGAATCATTGTCTTTTTGGTAAATTTTATTATCATACTTTGCTGTTCATACATGGATCTCATCGGTCATATTAAATTCTCCCACCTAGAACCAGTAGCAAAGGTAGATTTATGGAGAACCTAAAGAAGCTTAAGATTCTGAGCCCATCACTTTCGTGGGCCTGTGAGTACTGGGAGGAGAATATTGTAGATGGGGAGGGGAAACCAGGTCTTCACCAGGAAGCATTTCAAGGTGAAGATTTCTGGGAAACTGCCTGAAGAGGTATCAAAAGAAAAGAACCTGAATCTCCAAGGCTCCAGTAATTTGTTGGAATTTCTTTGAATTCCAGATAAGTATTCTCTTTTGTACCTAAATTTGAATTTGGAATTTTGTATTTTGTTCCTTAAAGGGGGCCTCTAAGAGCAATATAAGCTTCCAGACCCACACAAATTGGATCTGGCCCTGACCAGCATCTTTTTATCAGGATGACTCTATTTCTAAATCCAAACTTTGTTATTTTTTAGATAATTTTTGAAGCCATTCGTGGAGTGTCAATAAGAAGTGATATTGCCATCGATGATGTTAAATTTCAAGCAGGACCCTGTGCAGGTAACAATATTTTTCCCAATTATATAAGCTTGATTGAAAAGGGATTTTTCAATAGTCTCAAATCATAAGAATGCAAATTAAGTATTTTTTTACAATAAAAATAGAGAGAACTATTACTATCTATTTGTCTCCTGACAGAAATGGAAGATATAACTCAGCAATCATCAGGATATTCTGAGGATTTAAATGAAATCGAGTATTAAGAAATGACCTGAGTCGGATTAACTAAACAAAAGCCATACCTCTCTTCAATCAAAATGAAAACAAAACGAATGAATACTGGACAGTCTTAACTATTTCAGAAGTTTTAAAATGACTTCGGAGCACTCTTCTTCATTACCTTTGCAAAAAATACTGACTCAGGGCTTTTTTTTTTTCTTTTGGCATATGACAACTGTTATTAGACATACAGGCTGTTGGTTTTGCATAGATTATTCAACTTAATTTTGGTACCAGTTAAAAATACAAATGAACTATATTGTAGTCATTTTTAAAGTACACAAATAAAGGGCACAATCAAAATGAGATGTGCTCACTTAAATCTGCATTCAATGAATGTATTGGGAGGAGAATATGTCTTGTGGGTTTCTTTTTGAATTTCAAATATAGTAAATATTTTTAAAGAAATAATGTGAGGTTTCAGTAATATCTGCAGAATGAATGCAGTTTTTCATGGTAACAAGTTAGTCTAAGAAAATAAAGTCTATTTTCTATGTTTTATTCATAGCTATAGAGTATTAATTTTTAAACATTTTTACTATATGTGATAACAAAGGATCTTTCATGGGTACCCCAGGGTAAGTCAGTATTAATTAATGCTGTAATAGAAGCAATGCTACCATCTTTTCCCCCTTTGAACTACTTTTAAAAGTCGCTATGAACACATGGATAGAAATTGCACTCTTTTTTTGTAAAGCAAGCTTGACAATATTTATGTACACATACCCCCAAATTTTTAGAATGTGTTAAACAATTTTATTGGTTTTTATAATAAATGTTTTGGGAAGGTTTTGAGTAATTTGAATTTCAGCAGATACTAAACTACTGCTTTTTATTTACATGTTTAGAAAATTGACATGTTTGTATACCCAAACACCTGTTATGGAATTATAAGATTACCTAATAAAAGGTAATTTGAAAATCTTTTTACTAGCAATTAACTCATTTCTATTTTTCTTTGTCAGTCTATCTTTACTGCTCAACTGCAGATTCTAATTTGAATCTCTACTCTGCCACAATTAAATGCTTCTTAAGCCTTTTACTAGTGACATAAGCTCTGCATACATTGATGGAATAATTAATTTTAAAGGTTTTATTTTACGTAAACAATCTCAATTCCCCCCCCCAAATTTTATCTTATTATCTTATTATAGTGCCTGTTTGGTTTATTTTTGTAGTCTCAGTATCCAGAAAACGTTTGGTATATAGTAAGTGCTCAACAAATAAATACTTTCAGGAATTAATGAACAAATTTAACCATTTCAACATCCTCCAAGATGGAGATATTATTATCCCTTTCAGAGATAAGGAAACCAAGACTCAGAAGAGTGAAAAATTACTTACGATTCCACAGCTACTGAGTGGAGGAACTTAGAGTCAGGTCTCTCTGACCCCAAACCCTACACCTTTTACTGCTTTTTGTGGCCAAAAATCCATTGTTCTAATAGAGTTTGGAGGCTTTCCTACTCAAGAATTTCAAAACCCATAAATTAATCTATAAAGAGTATTATACACTACATTATTTAGAAACGAAAATATTTAACTCTACAAAATAAACATCCTGAGGTTTATGGAGAAAATAAACTTTAACAGTAAAGCAAAATTTTATGAGTCAAATCTGTTATATTCATGATGGTTAATTATCCAAAGCAGGGAAATCCCTACACAGAGTTGAAACATTGGGGAAGGAAAATTTCAAGATATTTACCAATTCGACAGTATACCGGATGTTATGATTTCCTCAAAGTATAACACCTGTCAAGAGCTTAGTTATATCTGCTGAATAAAGAAAACGATTGTGTCTCTAGGACCTCGTATTTAGTACATAGTAAGGGGTTAATAATAAGTGGTGAATGAATGAAGTCATTTACCACCCCCCTTGTTCATGGATTACATAAATCCATAGTAATAATCATAGCTAACATTTATTGAATACTTACTATTTTCAGACATTGTTCAAAGAGCTTTACATGAATTCACTCATTTAATCCTGATAACAATCCATAAAGTAGTTCTGGTGATATTTCTATTTTATAAATAGGAAGACTGAATCTGTTCAAGTGCAGTAGCTAGTGTAGGGCTTAGTTTTGAACTTGGGTCTGTTTCACTGCCAAACTTATATTCTAAGCATTATAAGACTGCCTCCAGGTGCCCAGATGTCTTCTGTCACTCTCTGAGGACTAAGACATGGACTTTTTGATATATTTTCTAGTGTGACTCAACCAGGGCTGAGAAAAAAAGTTTTTGTAACTGATCATTCTAATGTTGTTGCATTTTCAACGTGTGGATTACTATAAAGAGGTGATACAGCATAGTGATTAAGTGCATAGTTTCCGGATTCAGGCTGTCTCACTTTAATTTATGGCTTTACCACTTAGAGGGTTCGTAACTGAGTGCAAAGTCATGTTCATCCTCTCTGATTCCTCTTCCTACTCTGTAAAATGGGGCAAATACTCATCTCTATTTCTTAAGGTTGCTATAAAGATTAAATGAAAATAACACACACAATCACTTAGTGTCTGACACACAAATGCCATTCAAGTTTATTCCATAATGTTTGAGTGAAATTTTTAGATAATCTCAATTATTTTTATGTATTCTTTTTCTACAAAGGAATTGTGAGTTTATAGTGCCATCTTAAGGATAAAGCAACCAGATAATCTTGTTGTCTTATCATTTTTACTAGCAATACAGGGCTCATTTTAACAAGCACCTGGGCAGTGCCTTTCACTTTGCTCATCCTACTCCAGTCACTGTTAATGGTTCTTCTGTGCTATGAACCCTGTATATATACCACTAGCAAAACATATCAAGCAAAGCCTAACTTTGTGTTTTTAGGTCCATCTCCTCAAGAATGGTCACTTAGTCAATTTTGTACTCCCACTGCCTAGCATTCTCAACAATATTTCTGGATTAAATAAACAAATGCTCAAGAAAAGCATTTAGTTTAGTACAAATATGCATGTGGATTTTGAAAATCACAAGGGATATAAAGATTTTCTTTGGTCCATCAAAATTTCATGGTCTGGAAATCCACACACTAAAAAATTAACATAAAAATATGATCCTGACCTGTGACACACAAGGAGCACCTGGTAAAAACAAATATAAACCTCCTTTAGAGGGGCATGTACCCAACCCAGGCTGCACAAGTTTCTCACATACACAACTGCAAGGAAGAAGGACTCACAATCCAAAATTACAAAACATTTTGTTAAATAGTTCACCAGAAGCAAAAATCAGCTGTCAACAAATGGCAGAATTAGATACCCCAGACTTCATAGAATGAAATTTTTTGGTAGACACCTAAGCTTTTAAAAATTATTAAAGACCCCTCCAGGAAAAGCATTGAAAACATAACAAAAGGCAATACTCTATGAAAAATAGGCAGATAGGTTTTAAAGACAACCAAATGAATTGCACATGAAAAATATAGTCATTAAAACTAAAAATTCAATGGAAAAGGCAAATATCTAATTAGATATATCCAGTAGAAGAGAGATGGTGAACTAGAATATAACAATATACAGAGAGATAAAGAAGTGAAAAATATAAAGGAGAAAGTGAATGAGACTAGTATATTAAGAGTTTGAGAAAAAGGGAATGTGGGAGAGGGAATATTCAAAGGGAGAATATTTGAGGCTATTTTAGAATTGGTTATGCCTAAAAATGCTCGAAATCAGGAAGTTCAACAAATTCTGAGCAACATAAGAAAAAATAAATCCAAACCTAGATACATGAGTATGAAATTATGAAATACCAAAGGCAAAGAGATTCAAATGCAACCAGAACAAAAAGTCAGATGGACTACAAAGGAATGAAATTTAAAACAAAATCAAACTCAATAGTGAGGAAAGTGTGAAGACAATGGAATAATATCTTTAACATGTTGAGAGAAAACGTCAACTGGGGATTTTATCATTCAAAAGGACAAAGTAATAACATTTTCTGATAAACAAAGAAGAAATCATGTATTTTTCATATATATTATAGATATGTATATGTATACACATGTATAGCTATATCAATAGTAATATGAATATATATGAATCTGCTAGTAAATGAATATATATCTATATCAATGATAGTAAAAGTACCATATATCAAAATTCACTCTCTATATACATATATGTATATATGTATATGTGCATATATGTGTGTATATATAATTTGTATTTTTTTTGCTAAAAATTATCTTTTTGAGATTCAGCCATGTTGAATTTCTAGCTGTAGTTAATTCATTTGTGCTATGGTATGGCATTCCATTACATGATTATTGATCTATTCCATCACTGATGAATACTTGAGTTGTTTCTACTGTTTTGCTTTTGTGAACAATGCTGCTAAAATATTCTTATACAAGTACCCAAGAGCCCATGAGAAATAATTTTTTTTGGTTATATATCTAACATGAATTGCAGGTTTGTACTTTATATATTCTTAACCAAATGATGAAACAATACTTCCCAACTGGCTACACTCATCTATACTACCCTTTCGAGGATAGATGAGTACCAAAACTTGATAGTGTCAGACTTTAATTTTTACTAATCCAATAATATGAAATTGTATTTCATTATGATTTTAGTTTGCATTCCTTTAATTATAAATTAAATCGAGCATCTTAGTATATGTTCTATGATCATTCATGCCTCACCTTGCCCAAAATGCTTGTTTATTTTGCTCATTTTTAAAAAACCTAACTATGTATCTTTTTCTTACAGATTTGTAGGACTTCTCTAATATTCCAGATACTAAGCTTCTGTTTGTTTTGAATGTTGCAAATATCTTTTTTTAGCTTATAGCTTCTCCCCTCTCCAGTCATAATATGGTTAATTTGATTCACAAAAGACCTTATTTTTTAATATGCATGAATTAATAATCTTTTAATTTTATTTATGTTTTATAGATATGTCTTATTTAAGAAACCCCTGTGTTTTTAAAGATATTCACATGTGGTTTCTTCCAACAAATTAAACTTTTGCCTGTTACTTTTGTCTTTGATTCATCTGGAATTATATCGAACAAAATTGCTAAGCTCTCTATTACTTCTTGGAATAGACTCTATATTTACATTCATCTCCTATTGCTGCTGTGACAAATTATCACACTCTTTGTGGCATAACACAATACATTTATTATCTTACAGTTCTGGAAGTTGAAATTCTAAAAATGGATCTCCTGGCACTAAAATCAAGATGTTGGCAGGGTTGTGTTCCTTCCAGAGGCTCTGGGGTGAATGCATTTCTTGTCCTTTGAAGCTTTTGGAGATTTCCCACATTCTCTGGCTCATGGCCACCTTCCAGCTTTGTCATTACTCTAACATCCGCTTTGTCACATCTTCTCAGATTCTGATCCTCTTACCTCCCTGTTATAAGGACCCTTGTGATTATACTGGGCCACCTGGATGATCCAGCATGATCATCCTATCTGAAGATTCTTAACTTAATTACATTTGCAGATTCCCTTTTGCCAGGTTCTAGCAGGTTCTAGGAATTAGGATGTAGGCATCTGTGAGGAGCTATTATTCTGCCTACCATCGTTCTCTTTTACTCTTAAGTCAGATTTCTTAATAAGCTCAGTTTTGGTTTTCCTTTTTCAACCTATCTGCCCTGTTTTCTTAACTTACTCGGCAGGCTAAGATATCCAATATTGTGCTCAACAGAAGTAGTGACAGTATCATCCTTGATTGTTCCAAAATTTAAGAGAATATTTCTAAACATTTCATCATAGAAGATGAGTTTGCCGAAGGTTTTGGTAGTTACCTCTTATTGGTTTTCTAGAAATTTTAGCCATGAATGTGTGTTGAAAATAATTGAATGTTTTTTCTGCTTCCATCTTTTAATCTGAAGCATCACATTAATTAATTTGATGTGCTAGTATTTAACCAATCACCAATCTTGAATTCCTGTAATAAACCCATTTAGGTTGTTGAAGCCGCCAGCCCCTGAAAGACACACGGACCACCGGAACTCAGTGAGTTATAGGAAACACTCTTTATTCAGCCAGCTGGGTCTGCCAGGGGTATGCAGACCCCATATTAAGCAGCCCCGAAATGTAGAGGTACAGAGTTTTTAAGCCTAAAATCCCATTCTTCATTCTGTCTAAACACAAAGGTCTTATCCTTCTATTCATTACCTGTAACTCACAGGTAGCTGGGTAAGTGGGGTTATAGAAGCAGAAAGCTTTTTTAGAACGTTATGTTCCTATGGGTAGCAGCCTATGTTTTCATGGACATAGCCATGTTCTCATGGGCATAGCCAAGCAGTAATTTACCTGCAAGTAATAAATTTTTAGCAGTAATTTTTCAGCCATTACGAGGTCATGAAGTATTTACTGTATTGAACATTGGTAGATATTAATGTATATGTTAATGAGTAATATAGACAGAAAAATTTTATTTTCTTTAATTTTCTTAGGAATTAGGGGATTTAGACAGACTTATAAGAGAAGGTGGAAAGACTTCCTTTTTTTCTATACTCTGAAAGAGTGGGTAAGATTAGAGCAGTGGTCTCAACAGGGGGAATTCTATCCCTTAGGGAACATGTGCTAATGTCTGGAGACATTTTTGGTTGTCAAAACTGGGGAGGTGCTACAGGTATTTAGTGTATAGAGGGTAAGGATGCTACTGAAGATCCTACAATGCACAGGACAGCTGCTTCCTCCTCCCCTAACAAAGAATTTTATTTTACCCAAAATGTCAATAGTGCTGAAGTTGGGATCACTTTTATCTTTCTGAAAAATAATCACTCTCTTAATTTTATATTTGTAATTTTGTATTTTTTCAGAGGGAGCTTTACAACTTATATAAGCTTCAGACCCCACCTGAATTCAGTGGGGAAAAAAAGGGCACTGTGTAGACAGGTGTGTGCGTGTGTGTGAGAGAGAGAGAGAGAAAGAGAGAGAATAATTACTATTGAGCCAAAGCCTATGTTTTTATGACGTATTTTCAAATAATCACAGTAACTAAGAAATTGGCCAAAAGCAACAAAACAAAACAAAACAAAACAAAACAAAACAAAACAAAAACTGAAGGAAAGTAATTAGTGTAATATATGGTCTAGCAATTCTAATTTTTGGTATCTATTCTAGAGAAATGCTAACACATATACATAAAGATATGTCTGAGGATGGCCCCTGAAGCGGTTTGCAAAAATGAAAAATTGGAAGCAATCTATCCAATCAGTAGAGTAATGAATAAAGTGTGATATAGTCATACAAAAAACCCTAAAGAAGTTAAAAGGGAACAGTCAACATATATATATCTCAAAATTATATTTTTGAATGAAAAACCAAGTTATACAACTATTCTTACCACATTTTATGTTAATAATGTATGAATGTAATACACTTTGTTTATGTAATATGTTTATGTGATGCATTCATACTCAAAATATTGCTACGTATTTTCTGTAGTTAAAATGCATGTAAAATATAAGAATGACCTTAAGGGACAACACTGAACAAGTATCTAAGAGTAGTTACCTAGGGAATAATAAGTGCAGGATCAAAATTGAGAAAATGTCAAATGCGCACTAACTTTATCTTCATTGTTCGAATTTTTAAGAGGAGTATTTATATATTTTATGTAGATAATAGAAAAAATGGATAAAAAATGGATAAAATTATGCCAAATTTTCAAGGGTTAATTTTTGATTATAGAAATAATGGATGAATGGTTGTTAGTTTCTGCTGTTTTTTGAATTTTCAAACTTCCTAAAATAATAACGAAAATACAAATACAACTTTAATTACAAAAAGAATTTTATGGCTACCAATTGAAGCCCATTTAACTCTAGGCTTTCTATCATGACAAATCACAAAAAAAAAAACACTTGAAACCTGATATTGATAATGATCTTTTTAAATCTTTCAGCTGGTTTTTTACCCAGGAGATGGAAATTTGAGAAAGAGGCAAATCTATTGAGACATTGATCCAGAATAGAAAATGAACTATGAAAAAGTGCTTAGAACAGTAGCTGGTATATGGTAGATGCTCTTAGCATTAGCTATTACTCTAATATTATAGCTATTACTACAACCGATTCCAATACTAATACTACAGTAAGCAGCAGATATTTTGCTTTGTATGTTGTTAAAAACAACTTATAAAAATTAAAAACTTTAGCAATAAAGTATCCTTATCTCTAGCAGAAGCTGTATGGGGTTTTAAATCCCCTGGGAAAGGATGCTTATTCTCCTTAGAACCCCTCATCTCTGAGTAGTTCTTCCCTATGAGTTCTTTAATTAGGTTGGTTATAAAATGTATATGACAGGAAGGTGGGGAAAGAGGGAGAAGATGGGTTGTTTGATTTTTAGCTTCTTCCTTCTTCCCTCTCTTTCAAGCCATAAAGTTTCGCTTTTCCAGTTTATAACTTTTCCAAAAGGAAAAGGAATATTTCCTCTTACTTGGTGTATAAACCAGAGATTCTTCCTGTTAACCTGGGAGGGTTCTTGTTAGAATTGGAGTAGTAAACTGTGTCAGTCAGATGGTCTCAGCAGAGTCTCATTCCATGCACCTTGCCCCACCTTCTTGCTATTGTGGCAATGTTATCAAGGACTTGAAGTGAAACCAAGAAAGGGAACATAGAAAATGGCATTTTGATGGTGAAGTGAAATATATTTATAATCCTTGACTGTGCCCCTTTCTGCCAGCTTTTTGTTTACATCAGTTATAATTTCTGTGGAATGGAAGGCCTTCACTCATAATGACCCTGGGTCACTTACTCTTTGTTCAGTAGAACATTAGATGCAATTGCTTTGCCTGATCTATTAGCTAGTAAGAATGGGGTGATGAATTCAGTTTATGATTGGACTAAACCCTGAGAAGCATAGGATTAGCTATTGTGACATAATCACTCATTAACATATTCTGGCTCATTGATAATCTTTCTAAAGAACTTCTCTGCCTCTTTACCACCACCCTTTGCAAGGCAGTTTTCACCCATGGAATTAAAGAATCCAGATGTGGCAAGATAAGTGTGCATATTTTTATGGGTGCATGAAATTTTTGAAGAATGTTAGGAAGCGCTGGCTTGTATGGTCTGCCGAGTATCTTGGGTTCATGCTAACTTCCAGCCATGAAAAGTCCAACAAAGGAGAAGTACCTAAATCAATTATAGTACAATCATTTAATGGAATATTATAATAGTCACTTAGTATTATGTCACAGAAAAATGTTTAATGGCATGGGAGGATATTCATCATACATTCTGTGAAAATAAGGGGTTAAATAATAGTACATTTAAGTACAATTTGTGAGGTATCATTTTTTGTTGTTGTTGTTGAATGAAAGGAGCATACCGCACATATATAAGTAAAAGAAATGACAAAAGATACACTAAGAACTTAATAATGATTAGTTTGAGTAAAGGAATTGTAATTTTTCCATTTGTATGTTTGTTTTTTTTGGTGCGTGTTCCAAAATTTCTACATTTAACATGTATTGCTTTTGTAATAAGGAGCAAGACCAGTAACATTTTACTTGTCAAAGAATGGTGGTAGAACATGACCGGTTGGCTGTTTAGACAAGAACTCATTTGTAGTATGTGTGCATTTACGGGGCTATCACAGGGGCTCATTCTCAACTTTTACATTTATGAGCACAATTTCATTAATTCACTAAAAAACTGGTAATGGTAGAAAAATTATCAGACTGGTTCCCTGCCCTCAACTCCCATTACCACTTCCTCTATTACTTTTCATTGGGAGTAGAGTCCCCCAAATGTAGTAATTTCTTCAATGAATTTGACTTTTCTAAGGCTCTTGAAGCTGGGTACTAAATTACTTTTTAAAAAAATTTTTATTAGCAATGTGGAGAATGACAATATAGTGCCCTCCTAAGTACTAAGTATTATTATTTCCTGCCATTTGAACAGTTCTATCCTTCTTTATTTTAATTTGCTATGTTAAAAATTGCTAGTAGCCATGACAAATTGACATGCTTTTTACTCGTCCTATTTTCTTTGGTTATAACTTTTAGAGAGCATGGATTCCATTTGCAGAAATAGGGACCTGGGAAAGGAGCATTGGTCCAGGAGTCAGGGTTCTAGTGTAATAGCTTTCTAAATAATGGCTGTCCCAATTCCATGCTTGTCCCCCGCTACAAAGAGCAACCAGAGTGCATTTTAAATCTTTACTCAGGTCATGTGCCTCTCCTGCTTAAAACCATCCAAGCTCCTCATTGCTTTTAAAATAAAATTCAGTTGTGCCATGACGGACAAGGCTCTTCTATGCAACCTTGTTTATTCCACTGCAGCCACACCAGCCTTTGTTCCTCAAACATCCCACTTGTTCCCACCTCTGAGCCTTTATCCTTCCTTGCCAGTAATGCTCTCCGCTTATTTACATACTTGGTTCATTCTCTCCCTCCCCCATCACATTCACTTTCTCATCGCCTCCCCTATCACATTCACTGTTCTACTTTTTTCAAAGCACCTGAAATAATTATGATCATTTGTTGGTTCACTTCTTCTGTCTTAAGCTCGGAGACTCGCAACCTTGACTGGCTCTTTTACCGCCGCAGCCCCACCTTCTTGTAGATTAGACATTCTGTTATTAGCTGAGTGAATGAAGATGACTTAGGTCTCACTGCGCCTCATCTTTAATGGAGGAGTTAACTAGATGAATGTGAGCAGGTTTAAGTGGAAGTACCCTCTAAACGAAGCCTGCGCATTCTAGCTCTGGGATTATAGGAAACCGCCGGAGAGGAATTAGGGAATTAGGAAGCAGGAGGATGGAGATAAATCAGGAAGATCTGTGAAGTGTAGGCTTTTCACAAGTTGGAGAGCGCAGGAGACCTAGTTCGATGCTTTAGGGAACCATTTGGACATAGAGCCCTTCGGAATTTTTTTTCTTTTTTCTTTTTTTGACACGGGTATCTGACTGAAAACAAAGAGGAAGCAAACTGAGAAGACGAAAAGCCAAAGACCTGCGAGTTCCGGCGCACTGGGGCAGACGCTCAGGTGGAATCCGCGCAAAGCTGGTCGCACGTCGCCCGCTTCCGTCCCCCCGGCCCCGGGTCCTCGACCCGCCCCAGCGACCCAGGCGTCACCGCAAACGCCTCCCTTCGACCCCTCGCGTATCCGTTTCCTCTGAGCGTTAAAAGGGCTGTAATTGAAATCTTCGTATAAGTTTAAAAAAACAAACCCTGAAAACTGCAGGAATGTACAGAGAAAGAGGTGCCGCAGCCATACTCCGCACCTCCCAACCCCACCCACCCGCGTTCTCCGACGCGCAGGCCTCCCAGGGGGTGTGACCACTGACGCCGGCCGGCCGGGACTACGCAGGCGCGGGGCGGACTCTCGGGCAGTGTCGCGCGCCGGGCAGATCGCGCGGGAGCGGGACGCAGGGGTGCCGGGACTCGGGTCGGTGGGAACGGAAGCCGCTGCGGGGCGGAGAGGAAGCCCAGGATGGCGACTCCGAGCAGGAAGACCTCGACCCCAACCCCCCTGGCCTCCAAGAGAGTCCCCCCGAGAGATCCCTCGTCGGAGGTCCCGAGCAAGAGAAGGACTTCGGCCCCGCCAGCGCCGCCACTGCCGTCGTCCGGGCCTTTCGTGGAAGGCTCTATCGTCCGCATCGCGATGGAGAACTTTCTGTGAGTGGCCGGAGGCCGTGCGGCGGCGGGGGAGGAGAGTGGGCCCGCGGGCCGGGGGCGCACGCCCAGTGCGTGCGTGTGGGTGGGTAGATACGTGTGCCTGGTTTGTGGGTCTGGCCTTCAATTTGTGCCGGGGTTACTGAGGTTGTGGAGATTGATGTTTATGTTGATGTGCTAGGTGTGTGTCTTGTGTGATGCGTTTTTTGTTTTGTTTTGTTTTTTAATTCCATCAGCGTTTTTTGAAGGCATCATTTGGCGGGTAGTGAATGTAGTAGGGATTAGATATCTGTCTACTGAAAGTCATAGGCTATAGAGGGAGGACATAATCTATAATTCACAAAACTATGGGCCCTGGGGGCTCATAGGAAGCAACATTTAAATCAGAATGGTAGTGATGATGTGGCAGATTTGTAAAGCGTAGGCAGTTACCAGGTGGTTAAAGATGGTGAAGGTTGTACAGGATGGAGCTTGAATTGTATAAGAAAATTAATCCTTACTCTTAATTGCTGGGCCTTCCAACAGACCCTTGACCCCTACAAATACATCTTTCTTCCCTGGTTCCTTTTCTCTCCTTTTCAGTCAACTAATCACCATAAAAATCATTTTAAAATTTAGTAATACGTTTTAACACAAATACTGTGTTAGGATAGCACCTTACAGTTATTCGGTCAAGGTTTTTTGTTTTGTTTTGTTTGTTTGTTTTTAAAGCTTTCATATGGTGGCGGAGGGGTACGAATTGCAATAACAGTATCAACTTTGTTTTTTCAAGCACCTGTCATGTGCCAGGTATAGAAGTAGGTATTTTATTTATACAATGCTCTCCTTCTTTCCTTATAACAACTCTTTATATTATCTCCATTCATCTGATAAACTCAGAGGTTAATATGCTAATGTTTACACAGCTAATAAGTAGCTGAATTACTATTGGAATACAGATCAGGAAAGATCATCAAATGAGTTATCTACTATAATATTGTATATATAAAGATGCCATGGGGTCACAAAGGATAAGGGGTTAATATCTTCCACAAGTGTGAGAAAGGGCTTTGTATGGAGATTATAGAAGTCCTACAAGAAGGAGAAAGCATTGTAGACAGGACCTGCCTACAACAGTTATATTTAGGAAGCATCAAGTATTTTAGTAGGAAAGAACATAGGATATGAGTGAATATGTGGACATAGGTGATATTGAAGAGGGAAGCAACAGTAGAGGGTCTGTGTTTACTATATTAAGGAATTCCAACTTAATTCTCTAACCAACCAGGATACATATTACATAGGGAATGGCATATGACTTATAGTACTATGGAAGCAGTGTAAAAGATAATTTCAAAAGAGTGCCGGAAGACTTTTATGATATGAAGGCAGGAGATGATCAGGGTTTGAACCTAGGAGTAGCAGTGGTGAGTAAGAATGTAAAGAAAAGATTTGACAGGATCTGGCTACAGATTAATTGTGAACCATGAGGGTAAGAGAGGAGTGCACCATTGACAAGTTGGTCAGATATGGTGCTAGTCAGAAGAGGGACAATTTGGGGAGGATAACAATAGTTGCTTTTTGCATCCTGTGACTTGAAGTTTCCTTTGGGGCATTTAAAAGAGCTCTTAAGTAGGCAGTATTTATAAGTGTTTGGAGCTTACAGGAAAATGTGGACAGGTGAGAGATTTGACAATCATACATATAGGCGATTGTTGAAGTTAAAGGAATGATCGAGATTGCCTTAAAAGGAAATAAAAATAGGAATAGATGGCCAAGGGTAGAGTCCTGGAGGAATGCCAACACTTAAGGGTTAGCTGAAGAGGAATTCACAGACTGAGAAGGAACTGTTCAGGGAGGTAAGAGGAGAACCGTGGGAGAATATTATCAAAGAAGCCAAGGAAAAGGAGCATTTCAAAAATATTTGCTACATCGAAGTCAGATAACAAGACTGAAAAGAGCCCACTGCATTTTAGCATTAGGAAATCTTTGGCTCTTTGGTTGAAACAGTGAAAGAAGAAAACTTTGAAAGTTGTAAAAGAATGAATGAGTGTGAAGGAGTAAACTTGGATGTGAAGAGGAGAAAAAAGGTTACTGGAAAGCATATAGTTAGGTGAGGTTTTATTTTCACAGTAAGAGGACTTTTGAGTTTTAAGAATGAAGTAAGAGGGTAGGCTTAGAGAGCCAAAATGGCCTGGAACAGAGTGGTCAAAGAAGGATTCCTATGAGTAAACCAAGTCAAATAAGGTTGAGAGTGGAGGGAGATAGTTCTTGGCAGAAGGAACAGTATGTGTAAAGGCTTGGAGAAAGAAGGAAGACTAAAATAGTCCAGAAATTGAAAGAAATTCATTGTAGGTAGAATTTAGAAGTCTAATTAGAGCATAGAGGAAAGAAATGGAAAGTAGAAAAAGGTGAAGCCAAGGCTAAATTATGAAAGATCCATTTTTTTTTTTTTTTTTTTTTTTTTAGTTTTTCTTTCTTTTTTTTTAAGTGGTGATACCAGATTTGTATGTCTACCAACATGATTTGGGAATTGACTGAATGATGTAGCGGGGTTGTGAGTAGAGGTGAAGGACATGGTAGAATCAAAGATGATTCAAAACTAATGCTTGGGTTTCTAACATGGGCAGTGGGATGAATGATGATACCATTCACCTAAGAGACCACAAGAGTGGTTTTGGATGGGAAAGATGGTGGATTTTGTTTTGAATATGTTGTTTGAGGTGACTGCTGTGGGACATTCAGATAAAATTATTGAAGTGTGGTAATTGCATCTGTAAGTCATTTTTGCTGACTGTCAGCACATAGATGCTACCTGAGGCCACGGAGAATATATGAGATACCAGGCAAAGTGTATAGACTTAGAAGAGGGTGGGCCTTTGACAAAAGCTCTTTCAGAAGGAGGTCAGAGAAAAGGGAATTTATGAAAAGGGAATTCCCCAAAATATTGTAGAATCAGAACAGTTAATTTTTTTAAATACAAAGGTTTTTTCTTTTGTTGTTGGCAACTTGTTTACAAAATATATGATATATAGGCCAGAGATTCTCATGCTTTTTTCTGTTGTTTTTATTGTTTTCTTAAATACCAGTCGCATCACTATTTTAGTAAGACAGTTGTGCAGAGATTTCACAGCAGGAAATTCAAGTGTTAAAAGAATGGGGCTTCCTGTGTTGGGATTAAGAAGTTCCAAGTCCGGTAATTTTCCAGATGTCTGAAGTTCCCAAACCAGTTTTATTTTAACTTTTATAAATAAAGAGTTCCTGCTAACAGAACAAAGTATCTGAAAAGATAAAATAGATAGATACTGTGTAGAGATGTGGGGTTGTAAACCTGCTAGAAAATATTCCTTTACCACCTGTTTCTATTTTTATTACCACCTGACATTTCAAAATTATTAACTTCTTTGAGTATTAAAGTTGAAGTGTGTTTGGTTAAATCATTTATGTATTTAGCAGGTTAGTAGCAGGTAAGGTGTTTATTCTTGGGGAATTAGTTGGCAGCTAACTAAAACCAAATGAAAACAAGACATAACTTATGGGTTTTAATTTAGGGCATTCAGAGACAAGCTGGAAGAATATCTGAGTCAGGGTTTGCTTCACATTTTGCCATAGCTGTCCCTGGCAACCAATAAAGATTAGATACAACTGTCGTAGGTAGAGCGCTGGATAGCGTGCAGCTTTCTGGCACAAGGGAATAGTACAGAAATACTTGGCGTTGATACATTCATGTTTCCTCCCATAGGAATAAAATTTATTTGAACATGGACTGACAATGCATTCTTTGGTGAATCTCTGACAGCATGTTAAAGGAAATGGATGAAATTAAAAAAAAATAATAATAAAATGAAATAATTGGGTCGATATATACAGTTTTATAATTAGAATAAAAATAATTTGATTGGATTGTTTCAAATATTGGAATATGAGAAGTTGCTATTAAGCATTTTAATTCAAGAGAAATTAAATGTAAAATCTTCAGATTTAAGATGATCGTGGTTTCTCTTACATAAAATTGTAAAAATTATTTGTATAGTAGCTTTGATATATTCTCATATATTATAATTGTTTAAAAAAAGAAATAATATCAAACTCTGCTTTATTTAACACTTATAGTTAAAAACGACATATTCATTGATAGATATTTCCCTTTAGTTTATTAACAACCTATAAATAACATTAAATTTGTAAGATTAGCTAGCTTTTAAAGGAATTTGAAGAAGCCTGTAAATAATGATAATTTAAAACAAGTGTTTTGGGAAAGAAAATATTCTTTACTTCTTCTGTGCTTAGTAATTTCACCTCTTTGTAATACAGAACATATGATATCTGTGAAGTATGTCCTGGACCCCACTTGAATATGATTATTGGAGCTAATGGAACAGGGAAGTCCAGCATCGTGTGTGCCATTTGCCTTGGATTAGCAGGCAAACCTGCTTTCATGGGACGGGCAGATAAGGTGAGTTAATATAAGTACTTTTTAAAAAAATTTAAAGTGATGACTTGCTTTTACTAACAAATCAATTTCTACATTTCAGTTCTTTGGATGTAGCAAATGTGTAACGCTTAAATATAAGGAATAAAGTTGGCAGGTAGAGAAGCTGAGAGGAGATTTCCATTTCTAGAAGTATTTTAGGCTATATACATATCGAGGATATTCTCCAAGTACATAACACTTGAAATTTTTGTATATTAAAACCTTTTAAAATGTTTTTAAAAATGTTTTGTGGGGCTTGTAGAAAGGTGAAATAAATTTACCATGGGCAGAAACATAGTGTGGGTCTGAAGATTTAAGCAAGCTCTGGAGTGGCTTCCCTAGGGGCATTTGCTGACCTTGCACCCTGAAGCCTGGCTTTGAATTGGTTGCACAGGATTGAGGTGGGGGAAGGGCTAGAAGATAAAACTAGAAGCCAAGCATTGTGTGTAGCAGAAAAAACACCTCAGAATGGGATCGAAGGATTACTTACTTATCTCATTATTAGCTCTGAATACGTTGGAGAAAAAAGAAAATCTTCCAAAGCATTCTTAACTACAACCCTAACACATGTTTGGGGTCAGAATTTATATTACCTTGTGTGGCCTAAATATCATAAATTATAATTTTAGTTTGAAGTGGTACTAGTTAGTAATATCTCCAGGCACTGGCAGAAGCAGATGCAGTCCTCAAAAAAATTTAAACATAAAATCCCAAGAAATTTATGAATCCATAACTAAAAATCACAAAACATGGGAGGAAATGAATCACCAAAGATGGGAGTGCACAATCAGACAGACCTACGAAACCTATAGATAGAGATAAATAGGAATATTTAATTTGTGTAAGGAAATGAAAGAAGGTTGCAAGTGTAATATATAGAAATGAGTAACGAAAAGATTAGATTAAAAAAAAGAATCAAAAAGAACTTAAAGAAATAAAAATGTGTTACTTGAAGAGAGAAACTTGATGGACAGGTAAACTAAGCAGACACATTTGAGAATTTGTAAACTAAAATGCAATAAGAGAGAGAGAAAATAAAATTGAGGTTGAGACATGATAGGTAAGTAAAGGAAGATAATCCAGTTTTCAAAGTTTCTCCAGTGGGGGATAATAAACTAAGGAAGAGGCAATATTTGAAGAAAGAATGACTAAGAATTTTCCAGAAATGTTGAAAATTTTGTATTCTCGGATTTAAAGAATAGAATAAATGAAATACACAAATAGACACGTTCTAGGGAATTACAGAATACTAAACACTTGTCAGATGATAAGACAAAGAGGAAAAAATAAACTTCCTCACTAAAAGGACTTTGAAAGTTTATAATTTAGGAAGAAGGAAAACGATCCCAGATTGAAAGTCTGAGCAAAGAAATGATAAACATGAAGGGAAGTTATATGCAGACTATAAAATAACACTGATATCTAATTTGTGAAGTTTAAATCGAATAAGATAGAACTGATTATTGTCCTTCCTGGGCAACTGGAAGGAAATGATCAGAGTTAAAGTAATCTATGGATTTGTATTATTGGGAGGGAGTTAAGATAATCAGTTAACTTCAGAGTTTATTTAAATATTCGTGTTAAATTTCTAAGGTAAACTAAAACAATTGAAATCTGTAAATCCCTCAAACCAGAAAGGTAAAAAAGAATAAGAAAAAGGAAGGAAAAAACCACTGCCCAGACAACCCAAAGGAGCCTTGAGAAAAGAAAATAAGAAAAGAAACAGAGAAAAAATGAAATTATTAAAAAACATAAAATAAAAAGATAGAAATAGGTGCAAATATAATTACATTAATACAGATGGTCTAAGTTCTTAGGAAGTCTGTTAGATAAATAAAACAAAGTTCAGTTTCATTTTGTTTAAAATAAGCATATCTAAAATAAAAAGCTATAGAAAAAAGGATAAAAAAAATACCATGCAAATGTACAAAAGAAAATAGGTGTGGCTGAATTAAATACCAGGCAAAATAAACTGTAAAGCAAAAATACTTTTAGAGATAAAAAAAGTTGTTAAATATTGATAAAAGGTTCAGTTCAGCAAGAAAATTCACTTCTCAACTCGAATTCACATGCTCTAGCTCCAAAATGTATAAGCAAAAACAGTAGAACTTTTAACAAGAAGTTAATCAGATCTATAATCATTGTGGAAGAGCTATTAGTAACCAAGAGATCAATCAGATAAAGAGTTAGAATACAGGCATACCTCAGAGATACTATAGGTTCAGTTCCAAACCACAGCAGTAAAGAGAATATCGCAATAAAAGGAGTCACACTAAAGTATTGGTTCCCCAGTGCATATAAAAGTTATATTTATACTATACTGTAGTCTGTTAAGTGTACAATAGCATTATGTCTGAAGAACAGTGAACATACCTTAATTTAAAAATGCTTTATTGCTAAAAAAAAAATGCTGTCATCTGAGCCTTTAGTAAGTCATAATCTTTTTGGCACTGATAGACTTGCTCAATGCAGGGTTACCACAAACCTTCAATTTTTAAAAAACGCAATATCTGTGAGGCATAATAAAACAAATTTAAGTGTTTTAAAATACAAATGGGTTAATTCTTGCTGTTTATCCAGTATAGGCCCTTTGTGGTCACTTAGGTACCTAAACTGATGGAGTCTGTATTTTAATACACATTTAGGAAGGGAATTGGCTGTTAAAATTTCTGAGAAAAAAGCGATATATGTTTTTTCTACTCACATTTTATTGCCACACCTGCATCAGAGAAAATGAGCAAAAGCAGTACTGCCGTGGGCATGAAGGAGAACCAGGATGTTCATTAAGTGCCCTGATGACTACCACTGGGGCATTACCAGGATGCAGCAGAGATTTAAAAGACTATAAGAGACTATAACTTTATGCTAATAGATGAAAAAATTTTAAAGTGAATATACAGGTTTCCACAACTATATAAATTATCAAAATTGATTCAATAACTAGAAAAAATATTTAATTTTTCTCAGAAAATCATATGGCTTAGTTCAAACAGCAGAGGTTTACTATTTTACATAGAAAATATGACTCTGGGTACCAAAATCAGTCAAGAAAAGAATGAGAAAATTACAGGCCAGTCTCACTGATGAATATAAAAGCAAAAATCTCAAAAAAAAAAAAAAAAAAAAACTTTAGCCTCCTGTTTCTAATAATACATAAGATGCATAATACATCATGACCAAATCGAATTTATTCAAGGAAGGAGAGATTAATTGAACATTAGAAAAAACTAACATGCTTTTAAAGAACTATAGGATCATCTCAATTGAGATAAAAGCGTTCAATTAAATTCCACAGAAATTTAGGATTTAAAACTCTAAGCAAATTCAGAATAGAAGAGATCTTATCTTCCTTAATTTCATAAAAGATATCTATGAAAATGTATAGCAAAGTCAGGAATAAGTGGAGGTTGCCTACTATCACTGCTGTTCAACATTGTACTGGAAGTTGTAGGTAGAAGGGTAAGGTGAGACAGAAAAGATACAAGTTGGAAAGTCAGAAAAGTGTCATTCACAGGTCAGGTTAGTGTCTGCATAAAAACCACAAAAGAAACTCTAGGTAAGCCTTCCGATGAATTAATATAGAATTTTATTAGCATTGCTAGGTACAAGATTATATAACAAAATAAGTTGCATATCTGTATACTAACAGTGAACAGAAAAATGCAGTTAAAAATAGATACATTTGCATAGCAACAAAAGTACAAGTTGGATAGCAATAAATTAACACGACATGTAAGGCCTATATACAGAAATTAATACAATTTTATTTAAAAACTTTAAAGTTTGATTAAATGGAGAGAGACCCTATATTAATGGGCAGAAAGACCTAATGTCATTAATGTCATTAGAGACATTAAAACCCAATGTAAAAATGTCATTTTTCACATTGATCTGCATAGTCATTGTCATTCCAGTTAAAATATTCAGTACTGTTTACAGCAAATTACAAGCTGGTTCTAAAATTAGATGGAAGAACAAAGGGGCAGAGAATAGCTTAGATACGCCTAAGAAATAGAACAAAATAGGAAAGCTTGTCCTACCAGATATTGAGACTTAATATGAAGTTACAATAATTTAAGACGTGTTATTGGTGTAGGAATGTAAAATAGACCAGTGTGCTGTGACAAAATAAAAAGCCCAGGTACAAAGCCAGTTTTAGTAGACACTTGATTTATGATAGAATTTAACGTTGTATATGAATGGGAGAAAATGAATAAATAGTATGAGATAATTGGTTATTCATATAGGAAAAAAGGAAACTGAGTCCTGTCCTCACACCTTACAAAAATCAGTTCCAAGTAGATGGAAGATCTAAGTGTGATTGACCAGAAAGTTTTGGAAGATATAAGTAACAGAGGAAAATATCTTTGTGACGTTGGGTTAACAAACAATTTCTTAAATAAACATATAGATCGAAAAGGAAAATAGTGATAAATTCAACCAAAATAAAATTAAAATTTCTGTTTATCAAAAACACAGAAAAGAAAGGTGAGCCACAAAGGTATATAATACATATAACAAAAGATTGGTATCTATAATATATAATAAGCAAAACAATAACAACTCAGAAGAAAAACAGGCAAAAGGTATGCTCAGATGTCTCACAGAAGAGGCAGCTCAGCAGTCAGTAAACATGAAAAGATGCTCAACTTCTTTAATTATCAGAGAAATGCAAATTAACCCTGGCATAGTATATCCATTAGACTCACAAAAATTTTGGCAGAGCCATATACTTATAAGGCTATGGGACACTGGGAATTTTGATGCTCTCTTGGTGGGAATATAAATTTATGAAACTTCCTTGGAAAATGATATAGCATTACCTAGTAAATTTGTAGGTGCATATGCCCAGTCAGATTTTACTCCTGGATAGGCTTAGTAAGCTCTTGTACATTTATACTAGATGAAGTTATGGAAACATTTATAGCAGTATTATTTACAGTACTAGTATAAAATAAAATTGCATATTCTATGATAGTGAAAATCTTTGCTTTAGTTTGTTGGTTAAATCTCAAAAACATTAAGAAAAATGCCATCTTGGAAGAATACATATAATATGAGTTTATAGAATGGTCAAAAACTATTTTTAATATTTAGAGATGTATATAGCAAAACTAATGAAAAGCAAAAGGATGATCAGCAAATCATCTTAGAGATTACATTTGTGGAGGGGAGAGAAGAATGCAATTGTGTGAGTTATACAAGGAATGTCATTGATAATGTTCAGTTCCTTAAATTGGTAGATAAATGGTTTTATTTCTAAACAGTACATGATGATGTTTATATATACTGTTTGGAATAAATTTTACATAAAGACATGTTTTAAAAAGAAAGTCTGTGTTGAGTTGTTACCCTACTGTAAAATATTTTTAAAACTTGAAATGATTCTTTATATTTTTCTAAAACTATTAAAAACATTGCAATATTAGCAAAAATTTAATCTAAGGTTACAAGATTGAGATGTATAACCCTAAAGATTATAAATCTATTCAGACATAGATGTGTTTTTAAGTCTATATGGGAGGCATTGATGAGGTAAAAAAGATACCATTCTGTTACTCATTAGCCTTGCAACCTTAGTTGTCTGGACCTTACTTTTTCTTTATTTCAAAGATAAGAGCATTGGAGTAGATAACATTCTTAACAAAACTATTTTTAATGTTGTATTTATATTTAAATGCTATTATAAAAATTTAACACTGGCATGTTCTGTACCATTTATATATATACTTCACAATAAGAACTGCCTCCTGATTTTTTTTTTTATTCTGATTAGTAGCAAGTATTTTAATTGCTGTAAGCTAATGAGCAGATAGCACACCTATAAAAATGCCATTGTTTTTCCTATTTATGAATAAACTAGAACAGAGAGGTTTAAGTAACCTGGTCAAGGTCATACAACTTACATATGATTGAGTTGAGATTTGAACCTGGACAGTGTATGTTAAAGCCTGTACTCTTAATCATTAAGCTGTACTTTCGGGTTATAAGAACAGGCTTCCGTTTCCATCTTTGTGGGCCTCAGTTTCATCATCTATAAAATGAATGTAATATATACCTCATAAGGTTGCTCATGAGTATTAAATGAGAAAATTATATGCAAAGTGCTTTGCACAGTAGCATATAGTAATGCTTAATAAATGTTAATTGTGGTTATAGTTGTCATCATTGCCATTACTACTATTAAAAAGATAATTATTCACAAGGTGTATTTCCCACGGGTTTTTTTTTTTTTTGTTTTGTTTTTTTTTTTTTTTTAGTGTTACTTATAGCCTGATTTAAGATCCAATCTGATTTTTTAGGCATGGTGTTTTTTCATGCTTATGCTCATATTTGTATAGAAACTAACTCAAATATGTCTTACTATGTAAATTATACTTAAATTGTATTTACTATGCATATTCTTTTTAAAAAAATACTTGGCGACAGTATATCCTAATTAATAACAGGATGGATAATATTGGAGTGGTTGTTAATAATTTAATCTGTGTAATTCCATAGAAGTCACCAATGGTAATAAGAAGATTGGGTATAGCTCTTCATGATTATTCTGTATAGAACTTGTTTTCTCACTGGCTTTTTCTCTTCTCTCTTGAGAATGTGTTTGGTATAGTGGCTAGGTACACAGGCTCTGGAACCAGACTATCTGGGTTCAGATCCTTGCTCTGTAACGCTTACTGGCTTTGTCACAAGCTTTGTAAGAGGCTCTCTGGCACATAAAAGGTTCAGTACATGATAAATATTATTATCGTTTGTGGGTAGAAACAATGGAGGGGCCCAGAACTGGGAAGGGTACCTTTATGAAGTAATGGGAATGGATATACAGAGTAGTTATTGAATGAGTCTTGATCTCTCCAATAATAATGATATTGCTAAATCTCTGTTAACCTGGGAATTTCATCACACAGCTTACTTTGTCTTTTTTATTTCTTAGGTTGGCTTTTTTGTGAAGAGAGGGTGTTCCAAGGGCATGGTTGAAATTGAATTGTAAGTGTTATGTGCTGAAATCACTTTTTTTCCCCTATAATTTCTTGGTTTTTGTTCATGCTTTCCTGATAACTTCAAAACAGACTAATAATATAGTATTATAACAAATATTGGAAACAGTATTTCAAGAATACTTTAGATAAGTTTTCTTAATGCATCTTTTAAAATCTAAATTGTAAGAATTTTCTTTCAGTGAAATTCTTAGAGAAGTTGTAGATATATTGGAGATAATGAGATAGAAATATACCACTCTTAAATATTCATTATGAAGTTATAGTATTTTTTACAAATTTAAGATTTTTTTGTGTGTGCTGATTTTGAAAGTAATACTTGCTTGTTCAGAAATAACAAGTAGAAGTGTATAAAGTTGAAAATGAAGGCCTTCTTGCTATAATTCTACTTATAGAAATAACCACTGCTAATAATTTGATGAATCTCATATATGGCAAGTCCTTGGCACCAGTGTCACCATTTTCCATTTCCTTCCTCATGAGAAAGATTGATAATTCATTATGGTAGTATTTTCTCTCGAGCCTACATGTTGTCAACATTCTTGGCAGCCATTTCTGATGGATTAGAGTTAGTATTCAAGATGAAACTAGTTAACTATCTTGGTGTATATACTTTCAGTCTTTTACGCATGCATATACACATTGCTTAGATGATTTTCAGAGTGTCGTTTTTTGGTATTTATGGAAAGTCATGGAAATTTTTAGCTGAAATTATTCTCAAAGATTATCTGAGAGTCCTATTATTGGAATATGAGGAAATGATCTTTTTACTCAAAAATTGTTAGAAAACTTTATGTAGTGATGAGAAATAGGTACACGTGGAAGTAAAAAGAAAAGAGATTATACTCAACTTATTAAAATATAATAATAGTATTATAGACCTGAGTAAATGGAAACATTATATTCTTAGAAAGTTAATATCATTATTAATATTCCTTTCCAAATTAATGTATAAATTTGGTATAATTCCAACGATCTCAACAGGTAAGTTTACAAGTTGATTCTCAAGTTCATCTGGAAGAATAAATGTTCCAGAAACCCCAAGATATTGTAAAAGCAGAATCATGATTAAGACATTCGTGTACTAGATGTTGACCTATACTATAAAGCTGTTAATATGATATTGGTACAGAAAATTAAAAGAGCAGATTGGAGAAAATAGAGACAGATCTAAAGGTATATGAGAATTTAATTCATTGTAAAGGTGGCTGGCTGTAAGTATGACGTATAAATTACTTAAGTTGAAATAATTGGTTATTAATTTTTTAACAGAAAATTTTAGAGCTTTAGCAAACACTACACATAAATAAAATGTGGATGTGTTAAAGGTTGAGTGGAAAGATATATATATATATATATATTTATATATTAGAAAATAATAGAAAAAAATGTAGACTATTTTTTAGATCTTAGGAAAAGGCCTTTCTAAGCAGAACAGAATACCCAATAACCTTAAAAAGGAAATAGGAAATTTAGGTTTCATAAAAATCAAGCTAAAAATAATGGACTAAAAATAGTTTAAAATGAGTGACAGATAGGAGAAAACATTTTCAGCACAGATAACATGCACACATCTTAAAATTTAAGAATACCAATGTCTCATACAAATTAGTAAAAATTATAAACAACTTGATAGAAAATAAGCAAAGAAATTTAGCACAAAGTAAAAAAAATGGCTGATAAGTATAAAAAGAGGCTATACACTCAGTTATCAAGGAGATCAGAATGAGGGTTTTTTTCCTTTCTGCTCTGAAAATGTTTGAAATAAAATTCAGCAACATGAAGGTATAAGGATGTTGATCTTGTCATGCACTATCTGTGGGAGTGTAAGCAGGATGTCTTATTTGGCAGTATCTATCTGCCAAAATAGGGTTTTAAAGAAGCATATGTTTTGTTCTGGTTACTGTTCTAGAGAAGGTTTACTCATTTGCTCAAAATCAGCTTCATCCTAATTTTAATAGTGAAAAATTATAAACAACTTAAGAGTCTGTCATCTGATAAATGGCTAAACAAAATGATTTGGCCATACAGTGACATATTAGTCAGTTATTAAAAGGAATAAAGTCCTGATAAATAATGAGTGAACCTTGAAAATATTATGCTTAGTGAAAGAAACCAAACACAGCAGACCACATATTGTATGGTTTTAATTATATGAAATGTTCAGAATAGGCAGATTCATAAAGACAAAATAAATTAGTGGTTGCTGGAAGAGGAGGGGAGGAGAGAAATGGGAAATGACTGCTTTACAGGTGGGCTCCTTTTTGAGGTGATGAAAATATTCTGGAATTACAGAATTACAGTGGTGATAATTGCACAACCTTGTAAATATATTACAAACCATTGTTGATATATATTCTTTTAACCGTATACCTAAAAGTGGTTAAAATGCTAAATTTCGTATGTGTATTTTACCATGATAAAAGAATAAAGCTGAATTGTACACTTCTAAGTGGTGGATTATGTGATATGTGAATTATATCTCAATTTTTAAAAATTACCAGATGTTTCTGGGTTAGCCTTGACACCATTGATTGATCAAAGTGGTTTCTTAGATATTGAAACTAAAACATATCTACTAAGTCAGTTATATTTATAAAATAGAGTATTAATATTTAAGATTCAAAAGTTCATTATGGATGGTCGCAGGTCTTAAGCACTCCTGACTTTCTACTGTGAATTAACCAAGGTCTAGTTGTTTTCCTAGTTATCTAAAGAGAGAAACTTCTTGGTGTGCAGTAGCTACTATCTCTAATAATCTAACTAATAACCATAAACCAGAGTTTCTTTGAGAGTACCAAACATGAAATGATTCAATAATAGTTGTCGAAATTGTTATTGTTACTGACTAACTACATTAATTGGCCACATGGGTGGAATGGTGGATAGAATAATCTCTGGCATACACGTAAGCAATCATTTTTCATATATTTATGGAGTACCTATAGAGCCCTGGGGGGATACATCCTTTTGCCCTTAAGGAATTTATGATTAGGGACATGGAGGAGCAGATAAATAAATAGATAGATAAAATACACATTATGTTAGATGGTGTTAAGTATTATATAAAAAAATAGAGGAGGAAAAGAGGATAGGGAGTACCAGAGTGCAGTTTATATTATTAACTAGGATGATCAGCAAAGTTCTCACTGAGAAAATGGTATTTAACCCATGACTTGAAGTTAAGAGGACAAGTATGGGAACATTTGAAGAAACAGCATTTCAGCATTTCCGGTAGAGGAATCTGCAAGTGCTAAAACTCTGCAGGTGGTACCCAGTGTGACTAGATCACCCTAAACAGGAGAATAGTAAAAGGTAAGGTCTAAAAATATCAGGGAGCCAGCTCCTAGGGCCTTGTAGGCTGAAGTAAAGACTTTACATTTATTTTGAATAGGATGTGAAGCCACTAGCATTTGAGCAAAGGAGTGGCATGATCTAATTTAAACTTTAACCAGACCATTAAGGTTGCTGTGTGAAAAATAGACTGTAACAGAAGAGAGGCAAAAGCAAGAATATCAGTTAAATGACTAATATGGGAACCCTAAAAGAGATGAAGATAGCTTAGATTTTGCTCACAAATTGGATATAGTATGTGGAAGAAAAAGGCATCTAGGACTGCAAGGCATGTGGCATCCTTAAGAGTAGAGCTTCTGTTAGTTAGGTAAAGAAACCTGCTACAGGAGGTTTTGGGTAAGATTAGAAGTTCATTTTGGAGTATATCATATATCATTGAATTAAGATGCCAACACTTATAAAATGCAGCTTCCAATTAAGCTATGACAGTTTAATAGTTGAAACGTGCATCCCGATCTTAGAAATGTTAAGATGTAAAACAACAAATGCTTTTCCTAGTTAATAAAACACTGAGTAATGTTTGAGTTGCTTAATAGCCATTAAGATGGATTTGTTGAATGAGCAGTTAGATACATAAACCAGTTATTAGGGGGAAAAGTCTGGGCTGAAGATAATATATTCAGGGAGTTGTTAGGAAAATGGATGAAATCACCAAGGAGAAGACATTGATGAAGGAAAAAAAATGTATAAGAGCTAAGTCCTGTTAGATCTTGAACTTAGGAAAAACTAAAAAAAGAAACTGAAGAATTCGCTGGTGAGTCAAAAGAATATAATAACTGGAAAGTAATGCTTGAATGGTTTCAGGAGGAAGGAGCAACCTGTATCTCATGCTGCTGATAGTCAAATGAGGACAAATAACTTAATTAGGTTTAGCTCATCATTAGCCTTGACAAGGTTTGGGGAGGAAGAGTGCTTTTTAAAATTCATATTGAATGTTCAGGAAGGCCTGTTGAGAATATTTTTGAGTTGTGAACTCTATAATAAAAAGTAGCCAAGCATAAGAACTGGAAGTAGAGTATTCCATGTAGAGGAAATAGTTTGTGCAAAGCAGTAAGTTTGTTTCTAAGGAACAGAAAAATGATAGCGCGGAAGGAATGAAATATTTGTTGTAGGATTTTGGAAAATACCATTTACTTGGTTGAGAGTATTTCCTTCTGTTTCCGCTTTGGTGTGTATGCTTTTAATTATGAATAATGAATGAATTTTATCAGCATCTGTTAAGTTGATCCCATTATTTTAATTGACAAAGTTGAATAATTTCCTGATGTTCACCCAATTTTGTATTCTTAGAATAAATGCAACATGGTCATAAGTTTTTGATGAATTGCTAAATTCAGTTTTCTAATGCTTTTTACATCTGTATTTTGTTTTGAAACATTTTTACATCTGTATTTTGTTTTAAACATTTGGTTAAACTTACTGATAAAGTCATCTGGCTCTAGAGTTTTTTGTTTTTCAATTTTTAATTTTTTTTAATGGTAATGAGATTAGTTTTTTTTCTTGAATTGTGGTAATTTATACTTTTCTAAAAATTTTCATTTTTTTTTAGTTTTTTATTTTATTGGTCTAAATGTTTTCTTATGTAAATTCATTGTATTTGTATAATGTTATATCAGTATACATTACCTAAATGTCTTCTATGGTTATATTTCCCTCTTATTCATGATTTGAAAACATTGATATGTGAGTTTTATTAGTCTTTTTCAATGAATTAACTTGCATTGTTTCTGTCTTATGTCACTCTTTTCTATTTCATTAATTTCTACTTTTACCATTACTAATTCTTTAAACTTTTGATGTTTTTTGTTCTTTTTATAATTTATTGAAATGGATATTTATTGTATTAATTCTTAGTATTTTGTTTCTCTAATATAAAGAGATAAGGTTAAAAATTTCCCTCTCAGTATTGTTTTAGTTCTGTCTCCCCAATTTTGGTATACAGTATTTTCCTATTTTTCTTTTCTAAATATTTTATTTATTTTATTTATGAGTTCATAATAAGTTTCAAATTCTAATGTGATTTTCTCATTATAGTTTAGTATTGATTTCCACTTTGGTACTATTGTGGTTAAAAAAATAATGTTTATATTACCTACCAGTCCTTTGAAACTTATTGAGGGCTACTTTTGGTAGTGAGCTTTTATGATTGTTACTTGTTTGGTTGAAAGAATAAATATTCTGCTGTTAACATGTGCATTGTCTATATGTATCCATTATTTTAAGTTTATTAAATTATTAAATTTTCTGTATTTTTGCTGATTTCATTTGTCAGATTGATTCCTTAATAACCAAGAAAAGTGTATTATATTTTGCCTCTATATCGATTTGTCCTGTCAATTTTTGCTTTATATATTTTCAGGACATTGTGAGTTGCAGCTAAGATTCAAATCCTATCTCTCTCATAAATTGAACTTTTTATTGTTATGTACTGACTTCTTTATCTTTTGAAGCTTTTTGCCTTAGACTGTTTAATATGCCATTAGTGCAGTTAGCAGCTTTCTTTTGAAGTATTTTCCTGATTATCTTTTTCATTCATTTATTTCAACTTTTTTAAAAATATCTTTCATATCTCATTTAAACAAGTATAGCTAGCTGGCTGTTGTTTTTTATAGTCTTTTAAATAATGCAGGTAGTACATTTATATTTATCGTAATTATGTGTTCAGACTAATTTTTACTATCTTATTCTGTGCTTTTTCTTTGTCCCACTTTTTAGTATTTCTCTTCTGCCTTCATTTGGATTTTGTTGTTAATTTTTCTTTGTTTTGGAAATTATGCATTCTTGTTCTAGTGGTTATAGAGTTTTTAACATATTTTCTTTTTTGTTTTTTAATAGAAGTTATGTTTATTTGACTTACTGTAGTATGGGAGAAGAATACTCCTGAGAAACCTGGGGCATCCCAGTACCAGGAGTTGAGAGGGGCTTCTTAGCAGATATAGACTTGTGCTGGTGAGAATTAGGAAGAGTTGGGGAAGCTGGGGCAGTTCTGTATTGGAGACTGTCAAAGGTAAGGTGGGAATTCGATGATCGGGTCTCTTCATAATTTGATAATTAAATATTGTTAACTCATTATTGCTTAGTTTAATCCATAATGCACTAGCAGGCAAGATGAAAGAGGGGGTAGAACTGGCATTGGTATGGTCACTCCCGTTAGTCAGAAAGGGAAATGTTTAGTCTCATTTTCAATTTCAGAGTGGCCTCCTCTCTGTCTTGTTGAAACATGAGTGGATGTCAAGGGTTGTTGTAGCACATTGTTTCTCTTCCATGAGCACTCCGTATGTTCAGTTGGGTACATCATGGTTTGCCTGCCAGCAGGGCTGATTTTTGTTGTTGTGTTTTGTTTTCATTTTCTCATATACCAAGAAAATTGGATCATGTGTTTGAGGTCTACCTCACTCAGCTCCGGCTACAGCCTTGGGTGGGTACCTTCACCTACTGTGCCTCTGATTTCCTATAAGTAGTGTGCATGAGTTCCTTTCAGCACTGACATCCTGGGAGAAACAAGGTTCATTGGGAAGTCATTGCAGTGCTCTGAGATGGTCAATGGCTGCCTCATCTGGTAACAGGGGAGAGGACTATGAAAGCAAAGTACTATCCACTTTAAACTTGAGACATTGCCTCCTACCTTAACCTTAGTGCGACTCAGTTGCCTCAGTTGATTCAGATTCCCAGACATGAGGAGGACAAAGGTGAGATGGTAAGAATAATCCAAGCAGTTAATGATCATTAGACCATTTCTTTCTCAATGCTCTTTTATAAAGGACCAGACATACCAGGTTTTGATTAAGTACTAACAGTGAAAGCATCCATTTGATACTTTGGGGACAGAAACTTTTAATTTGCGTAGAATCAAGATGTATAAAATAATAGCAACCATTATTTTTAAGAACTTTTAAATGTGTCAAATGCTTTTTCTATTTTGCTTAACCCGTGCAACTACCCTGTGAGTTTTTTAAATGGAGAAATTGTGGCTTAGAGAGATGAAGTAACTTGCCCTAAACCATTCATCCAATGAGTGGCAAGGCAGGATTCACCCAGGCCTGTCTGACTCTTAAGTCCACCATTGTCCTGCAAGACAGAGAAAATGGGTACCTTGGCCTTCAGAGGTATCCAACCAACCATGTATGTCAGTGCCAGGGTAGTCTGGGACATAGCCCCTCTGGGCCTGGCCACTTCTAACTAGACGTTTGCAGTCACCTTACCCACTGTAAATGAAGGCCACCTTCTTGGTGGCCCAGGAGGAAACCAGTCCTTTGACAAAGCCCCTGTTCCCTCATGTCTCAGCCTCCATCATAGCCCCTGCTTCCTGAATGTCAAGCTCAGAAACATGTGAACACAAACCCAGGCAGCCCAGCCCAAAGAAAAGAGTTGTTCCATGATGTCAGGCCTGAAAATTCTGGTCTAATTCGACATAACTAAGGATAATTTGAAAAGGCTAAAATGTTTTTCTTCACCCAAGAATCCTGTAGGTAGAGAGTTGTTTTCACACACTGAATTGGACCCTCCATGGCTTCTCTATGCCTTGGTGAAATCAAGACAACACCTGAGAAATCTCCCTTCCCCTGATTCTCTCCTGCCTATTATACAGGCCTTACAATTATTACATGACTGGATCCTATTAGCTTGTTCGTGTCCTAGCCACCACCTTCATTTTCCCATCCCTGAGATTTGTGATAATGATGGGTGATGTTGCAATAGGAAAAGCTGGAGAAGAGGTTCATGAGGGAGAGTATCAGCATACCCATTCACAGAGGACACATCCAAATGACCGATTCAAGCACGGAAATCCACACCAGGAGCGTGGTGACAGGGACATGGATTTACTTACAGGTTTAGCCACACACCAGCTCTGTGCCAGGTCTTATGGTTGGACTGTAATGTATTCAGCATCCAGTGTATTCGTTTGCTAGGGCTGCCATAACAAAGGACCAGAGTGGCTCAAATAATTGAAATTTATCCTCTCATAATTCTGGAGGTTAGAGTCCAAGATCAAGTATGAGTAGGGTTGATTTCCTCTGAGCCTTCTCTCCCTGGCTTGTAGATAGCCATCTTCACCTCTTTTTTCTTTTTAATTCTTTTTTTTTTCCAATTACAATTGACATACAATATTATATTAGTTTCAGGTGTACAACATAGTGATTAGACATTTATATAACTTATGAAGTGATCACCCTGATAAGTCTAGTTCCGATCTGACACCATACATAGTTATTAAAATTATTAACGGCTATGTTCCCTATGCTATACTTATATCCCTGTGACTGTTTTTATAACTGGTGATTTGTACATCTTAATCTCTTCCCCTTTTCACACATATCCTCAAATCCCCTTCTGACAACCATCAATTCGTTCTCTGTATCTATGAGTATGTGTCTGTTTTGTTTATTTTGTTTTTTAGATTCCACATATAAATGAAATCATACGGTATTTGTCTTTGTCTGATTTATTTCACTTAGCATAACACCCTTTAAGTCTATCCATGTTGTTATCAATGACAAGTTTCATTCTTCTGTATGGCCGAGTACTATTCCTTGTATATATGTACAACTTCTTTGTCTGTTTGTCTAGGTTGCTTTAATATCTTGGCTACAGTGAACATAGGGGTGCATATATCTTTTCGAATTAGTGTTTTGGATTTCTTTAGATAAAATACCCAGAGTGGAATTGCTGGGTCATAAGACAGTTCTATCTTTAGTTTTTTGAGGCACCTCTAAACTTTTTCCTAGTGGCTGTACTGATTTTCAATTTCCCCAATAATACATGAAGGTTTCCTTTTTTTCCACATCCTCAACACTTGTTTGTTGATTTAATTACGTTGCCCATTCTGACAGATCTGAGGTGATATTGTGGTTTTGCTTTGAATTTCTCTGATGATTAGTGACGTTGAGCCTATTTTCATGCCTATTGGCCATTTGTATGTCTTCTTTGGAGAAATGTTTGTTCAAGTCCTCCTGTTTTTTGATATGATGATGGTGATGATTATCATTATTATTTTTGGTGTTAATGGTCAATGAATTCTTTATATATTCTGGATATTAATTTCATCAGATGTAATATTAATGAGTATCTTCTCTCATTTAGTAGGTTGTCTTTGTTTTGTTAATGGTTTCTTTTGCTGTGCAATTTTTTTTAGTTTGGTGCAGTCACATTTGTTATTTTTTTAAATTTGTTTCCTTTTCCTGAGGAAACAGCTAAAAAATGCTACTGAGAGCCATGTCACAGTTTACTCCCTGTGTTTTCTTCTAGGAGTTTTATGGTTTTAGGTCTTACATTTAAGTCTTTAATCCATTTTAATTTTATTCTTGTATATGGTGTAGGAAAGTGGACTAGTTTCGTATTTTTTTTCATAAATCTGTCTAGTTTACCCAACATCATTCATTGAAAGGACTGTCTTTACCCCACTGTTTGTTCTCTACCCCACTGTTTGTTCTCTGTTCCATTGCTCTGTATGTCTGTTTTTATGCCAGTACCATGCTGTTTTGATTATCATAGCCTCATAGTACAGATTGAAAACAGGTAATATGATGCCATTAACTTTGTTCTTATTTCTCAAGATCGCTTTCCCGATTTGGGGTCTTTTGTGATTCTATATAAATTTTAGAATTATTCATTATAATTCTATGAAAAATGCCATTGGTATTTTGGTGGAGATTGCATTGACTCTATAGACTGCTTTTAGTAGTATGGACATTTTAACAATGAATTCTTCCTATTCATATATATCCTTCCATTTATGTGTATCTTCAATTTCTTCAGTGTCTTATAGTTTTCCTAGTACAGGTCTTTTACCTCATTGGTAAAGGGTTTTTTTTTTTTTTTTTACTGCATTTGTAAATGGAATTGTGTTCTTAATTTCTCTTTTTGATGGTTATTGGTGAGTGAAAATGCAATCAGTTTCTGAATGTTAGTTTTATGTCCTGCTACTTTACTGAGTTCATTTACAAGTTCTAATATTTTTTAGTACATCCTTTAGGGTTCTTTATATATAGTATGCCATTTGCAAACAATTACAGTTTTATTTCTTCCTTTCCAGTTTGGATGCCTTTTATTTCTTTTTCTTGTCTGAATGTTGTGGCTAGGACTTCCAAAACTATGTTGAATGAAAGTGGTGGAAGTGATGTTAAACAAGATTGGGAACAAGACAAGGATGTCCACTTGAATATGATGTTAGCTGTGAGTTTGCAGATATGGTCTTTGTTATGTTGAGGTATGTTCCTTAGAGTATGCTGTTAACTGTGGGTTGGTCAGATTGAGTATGATGTTAGCTGTGGGTTTGTCAGACATGGACTTAATATGTTGAGGTATGTTTCCTATGTCCCCACTTTACTGAGAGTTTGTGTCATAAATGGATGTTGGATATTGTCAAATGCTTTTTCTGCATCTGTCAATATGATTATATGATTTTTATTCATTTTGTTTATATGTTGTGTCATTTTAATTAATTTGCAGATATTGAAGTAGCCTTACATCCTGGGAATAAATACCACTTGATTATGGTGTATGATCTTTTTAATGTACCACCAAATTTTGTTTGCTAATTTCTTGAGGACTTTTTTTATCTATGTTCATCAGGGATGTTGGCCTATAATTTTTTTTTTTTTTTGTAGTGTCTTTGTCTGGTTTTGGTATCAGTAATGCTTGCCTCATAAAATGAGTTTGAGAGCCGCCTTTCTTCTTCAGTTTTTTGGCATAATGTTAGAAGGATAGGTATTAATTCTTCTTAGAATGTTTGGTAAAATTTACCTATGAAGCCATCTAGTCCAGGGCTTTTGTTCGTTGAGAGTTTTTTGATAACTAATAGGATTTTATTAGTACTTTTTGGCCTGTTCATATTTTATGTTTCTTCCTGATTTAACCTTGGAAGATTGCATGTTTCTATTTCTTCCAGTTGTCCAATTTGTTGACATATAATTGTTTATAGTATATCTTTATAATCCTTTGTTTTTCTCTGGTGTCGATTGTCACTTTATTTAGCCTTCTCTTTTTTTTCTTGATGAATCTGGTTAAAGGTTATTAATTTTATCTTTTTTTTAAAAAAAAACAGGACTTGATTTCATTGATCTTTGATAGATTTTTTTTTTAAGACTTTCATATATTTCTGCTCTGATCTTTATTATTTCCTTCTTTCTACTCATTTGGGGCTTTGTTTTCTGGGTGTAAAGTTAGATTGTGTATTCGAGATATTTCTTTTTTCTTGAGGTAAGCCTATACTGCTGTAGATTTTCCTCTTAGAACTGCTTTGGCTACATCTCATAGATTTGGGGTTTTTATTTTCAATTGTCTCAGGCTTTCTTTTGATTTCTTCTCTGATCTTGTTGTTAACCCATTGTTTAGTTGAATGTTATTTAGCCTCCATGTTTGTGTGTTTTTCATTTTTCTTTTTTATAATTGATTTCTAGTTTTATACCATTGTGATCAGAGAAAATGTTTGGTATGATTTCAGTCTTCTTAAATTTGTTGAGACTTGTTTTGTGGCCTAACCTGTGGTTTGTCCTGGAAAATGTTCCACATGTACTTGAGAAGAATGTATATTCTGATGCTTTTGTGTAAAATGTCCTAAAAATATCAATTAAGTTAATTTGATCTAAATGTGTCATTTAAAGCCACTGTTTCCTTGTTGATTTTCTGTCTGGATGATCTACGCATGGATGTCAGTGGGATGTTAAAGTTCCCTACTATGACTATATTGTTATAGATCTCTCCTTTTATATCAGTCAATATTTGCTTTATATCTTTAGGTGACCCTATGTTGGATGCATAGATGTTTACGAGAGTTATGCTTTCTTGTTGGATCAATCCTTTATCGTTATGAAATGACCTTCTTTGTCTTTTGCTACAGTCCTTGTTATAGAGCCTATTTTCTCTGTTGTAAGCATTGCTACCTTAGGTTCCTCCCCCCACCCCATTTCATTTGTATGAAATACCTTTTTCCATCCCTTTACTTTCAGTCTTTGTATTTCACTCAATATGAAATGAGTTTCTTGTAGGCAGCATATGTACAGGTCTTTTTATTTATCCACTTAGCCATCCTATGTCTTTTGATTGGAGCATTTATTTAGTCTGTTTACATTAGAAGTAATTACTAATAGGTATGTAATTATTGGAATCTTATTGTTTTCTGATTGTTTTCATAGTTCTTCTCTGTTCTTATTTTCTTGTTCATATATGTTGATGACTTTCTGTAGTTTAATTTTGATTCCTTTGTCTTTATTTCTTAAATGTCTCTTATAGATCTTTGGTTTGTGATTACCATGTCCTTTATATATATACCAAGCTATGTTTAAATGAGTCTGTTTTAAATTGATAGTTGCTTAAGTTCAAACAGATTCTAAAGTCACTATAATTTTTACTCATCTCCATGTTTTTGTTTTTGTCATTATTTTTCCCCCTGTATTTGTTAATTTATTGTTGTTATTACATGTGATCTTCCTACTTTTGCCTTCTAACCTTGTAATAACTTTATAGTTGTTTGGTCCACTGCTTTTACTGTTTGCTTTTGTTGGTGAGAATTTTTTAAAATTTTTTATTCATTTTTTAATCTTTTCTACTTAAATTCTTTTTAACATTTCTTGTAATACTGGTTCAGTGGTAATGAACTCCTATGGCTTTTTCTTGCCTAGGAAACTACCTGACCTTTGATTCTAAATGATAGCTTTACTGGGTAGAGCAATCCTGGTTATAGGTCCTTGCTATTCATCCCATTGAATATTTCATGCCACTCCCTCTGTCTTGCAAAGTTTCTGTTGAAAAATCAGATGACAGTCTTATGGTCACTCCCTCATGTGTAACTTACTGCTTTTCTCTTTTAAGATTCTCTCTTTGTCTTTAACTTTAGGCATTTTAACTCTGATGTATACCTGTGTGAGCCTCTCTGGATTCATCTTGTTAAGTACTCTGCACTTCCTGGTCTTAAATGTCTGTTTCCTTTGCCAGGTTAGTGAAGTTTTCAATTATATTTCTTCAAAGAGGTTTTCAATCCCTTGTGCTCTGTCTTCTCCTTCTGGTACCCTATAATGAGAATGAAGCTTGATGTTGTCTCAGAGGTAACATATATTCTTTTCTTTTTTCTTTTTGATTGGTTGTTTTTACTACCTTGTCTGCTAAATCGCTGATTTTGATCCTCTACTTCATCTAGTCTCCTGTTAATTTCATCTAACGTGTTCTTTTCTGACTGGTTCTTTTTTGTGGTCTCTCCCTCTTTGTCTAAGTCCTCACTGGATTCATCTATTCTTCACCTAAGTTCATTGAACATCTTTATAGCCAGTGTTTTGAACTTGTATCTGGTAGATTGCTTGTTTCCGTTTCATTTAGTTCTTTTTCTGGAGTTTTGTCATGTTCTTTCACTTGGGACATGTTTCTGTCTCCTCATTTTGGCTGATTCCCTGGTGGTACAGTTTCCCTGTTCACCTGAGTCACATGCTTCAGAAGTAACCCTTGTGTGGGTTGTGTGTGCTTTCCTGGTGTAGTCGAGCCTTGATTGCTGTTAGCATGCTAGTGGTTAGGATTGATCCTCTGGCTGACTGGCTATAAAGGGGCCATGAGTATAGCAGACAAGCTGTTGTACAGGGGCTGACCCCACAGAGTAAGCAGTGTTTTACCGAGGCTCTGGTGTCAGCAGAGCCTACCTTTCAGGTGTGTCATTTGTAGAGCTGGTTGAGTGGTGCTCAGGTGTGGTGTAAAGCTGTCCATTGGTTGTGTTGGTTCTGGAGGCTCTAGTTAGGGCCTGTGGTGTAAGTGAAGGTCACCTGCCATTTGTGCCCATCTTGAGACCGCCTAGTGGGTTCTACACAGTAATCTGCAGTTTGGTTGCTGCTTGTGCTATGCTTAGAGATGGTTGAGAGAGGCTATGCTGAACATCAAGACTGGCCACCACTCATGTTGGGCTTGAGACCCTCTGGTGGGCACCACAATGTGAGCTGAGGCCAGCCATTCATGTGCCAGGTGTGTGGCAGCTTAGTTGAAGCTGCGTTCTAGGCCAACACTGGCCACAGCTTATAGCAAGTCTGTGGCTGCCTAATACAGGTTGAGACCGGTTGCCACTTGTCCTGGATTTGGAGTGCTTAGCAGGAGGAACAGATCACACCGATGCCACCTGCTGCTTGTTTGGGGTTTGTGGACCTTTGGGAAATCTTATGAAAGTCTGTAGTGGAAGGTGAGGAGGCCACTTGTGTGAAAAATCTGCTGGGTACATGAATTGGGTGTAATGGGGTGTCAGGGAATCACCAGGGTGAGACCAGAGGTGTTAGGTTAATGGCGAGCACAGATTTGGTGTCCTCCTTCACTTGCCAGCTGGGTGGGTGGAGGGCTCAACAAAGGAGTAGAGGTACCTGTCAGCACTTATGTCCCTGGAGAGAGCTTCCCCAACCCTTGCCTTTCTGGCCCTCACCATGAAGCCAGTTAATTCAGTTTCTCCACATGTGTTCCTGGAGCTCTTCCAGTGGTCACCACCAAACTGGAGCCCAGAGTAAGTGAGTCCATGCTCAGGCTCCTCAATAGGAATGTCTGGGATTCCGGTAGCCCACCTTCTCACTCAGATGCAATCCTTGCTGGTTTTCATAACCAGATGTTATAGAGGCTTCTCTTCCAGGCACTGGTGCCCCAGGCCAGGGAGCTGGGTCTGGGGCTGGGACCCTTCACTCCTCAGGGGAGACCTTCACAGCCAAAACGTACCTCCCAATTCTAAATTGCCACATCATGGATTTGGGACCTGCTCAATTTGTGTCTCTGTCCTTCCTACCAGTTTTGACTTGGCTTTTTTTTATATCCTTAGTTATAGGATGTCTTTTCAGCTTAGTCTTCAGGTAGTTCTCAATGATGGTTGTTCTGTAATTTAGTTGTAATTTTGATGTGGTCATGGGTGGAGATGAGCACAGCATTTATATACTCTGCCATCTTGACCATAAGTACCTTAACATAAATACTTTAATTACAGTCTAGACTTAAATATCTTTATCTTCCTATTAAATAAAGACCTTAGAGTACTTTTATTTTAATAGCTTCTCTGAATTTGTATGCTATTTTAATTCTACCTTGTCTTTTTAAGCCCATCAAGATACATATATATTATTTTATATTGTCAGTGTTTGTTTAAACATTACCCCCACATATTTCCTCTTTGCTTTGCTTTCATTCTTTCTCACATTTCCATTCTTCTCTCTAGGATTCTTTCTAGAGGACATTCTTTAAAGTTTCCATGAATGAGGGTCTTCTGAAGGAACACTTAGTTTTTGTCTGAAAATGTTATTTTACTCCAAATCTTAAAAGATATATTTGATAGGTATAAAGTTCTACAGTGATAGGTCTTTTCTCAGTACACGCAAAATATAATTCCATTGTCTCCTGATGTGACCCTAATCATAGTTTCTTTTACAGTAATTCTGTCTCTTTCAAGAGGCTTTTGAAATATCTCTATTTTGGGTGTTTTATAGTTTCACAACATGTATATAGGTGAGGGTTTATTTTTAATTTTGCTAGAGATTTTATGAGGTTCTTAAATCTGATTTGGAAAATTCTTATCTACTTATTATCTCTTCAAGTATTGCTACTGACCCATTCTCTATTTCCCTCCTAGAATTCAGACAGATACTAGTTTTTTTACTCAGTTATCCATGTCTCTTAACATCTTTCATATTTCTTATCTTTTTGTGTGTCTGTGCAGCATTCTAGATTTATTTCTCTTTAGTTCTTTTTCAGATGTTCTTGTTGTTTACTTATATTTTCAGTCTTTTCTTAAAATATAGTAAACATTTTATTCTTGATTTTACTAATTTCAGTGTGATTCTACTTTCTGTTATTTCTGCTAGCCCTTACTCTTGCTGGTGTGTGTGTTGCCAGTGAGCTGCTCCTTTCTCTTTGAACTTTATCTGTGTTCATTCTTTCAGGATTAAGGTAGATTCTTGCAGGAATTTTTATTCACTTCTGTCACAGAATATTGGATACTTTTCATTCCAGAATCACAATAGACATTTCTCAGTTTGAGGGTTTTTGAACCTCCTTAGGTATGTCATATAATGTGAAGATATAAGTCTGATTGGAACTGACTTGTTAGTTACTCTTGGGAGATTTTTTGCTTGTTTTACAGTCAGTTCAAGCCATTGTTTGAGAATGTAATTTACCTTGCTGTCAGTGGTTGTGACAGTTGTGGCGATATTAGAGGTGGCAGAGGAAGAGGAGGAGGGGGGGGAGGAGGAGGAGGAGGAGGAGGAGGAGGAGGAGGAGGAGGAGGAGGAGGAGGAGGAGGAGGAGGAGGAGGTAGAGGAATATTTCTAGTC
Source organism: Rousettus aegyptiacus (assembly GCF_014176215.1). Classification (NCBI taxonomy): domain Eukaryota; kingdom Metazoa; phylum Chordata; class Mammalia; order Chiroptera; family Pteropodidae; genus Rousettus; species Rousettus aegyptiacus. The sequence goes on along the minus strand of NW_023416306.1, from coordinate 44,526,155 downwards.
CTCCCTTACGTGAGGGTATAACCTTTTGGGGTTGGTTTCTATTTAGACACTCCACCTTGGTAGCTCGGCCTGTGTCTGCAACGCCCTTCTCCCAGGAGATAATGAAAATGAATGTGCACAATTACCTGGTTGGCCTTCAGGGTAAAAGCCTATTTCATTATTTCCACTCCTAGCTTCCCATCCACTCTGGGAATTTAGACAGAATTCCTTGTTTTCATGCTAACTAACAATGGATTTATGAAGATATTTTAGTATTTTATCTATTAATTTTGATTTATAGTAAGAAAATCAAAAAGGGTACTTCATTAATCATTCTGCTGGAAATGAAAGTTTAAAACTTTTTTAAGTTCTAAAATCTTAGCATTTAATTACAGTATATAATCTGTATATACATTTATAAATTATCATTGTCCTTTAGCCATTGGATACCAATAATTTATCTTTCTACCACATGCTGCTGATTCCAAGTGAAGAAGATGGATGAATAGATAAGAGGTGTGGAGCAGTAGTGCTTCTAAAAGCAAGAAATAAGTAAATACCCTTCATTCAGATACTTTGTTGATTCGTGTTCCTGTATAGCTATTTGATGTCCCCTCTGAATTCAGAGTGGATTACATGGTAAGAAGAAGCCATAGGCTACCTGTCTGGGCAGGCTAGTTTTGATGTCTGGAAATGTATATGCAAGAGTCGATTTCATTCATATTTTTTCCAAGTACAGTGAATTTCAAGGTTTAACTGTTATGTGCTTTTATGTACCAACCCATTTCGAGTTGCAGTCAATACATGAGATTGGAGAATATAATGATTATAGGATAAATAACTCCAGATATACAAATCCTCTGGCAGTGTTTGGGAATTGGTATTGGCATTTGTTTTAATTTTATTTTAACAGATTAAATAATTTTGATTGTTGAAAGAGTAATAGCTTACATGTGGGCAGTCATGTATTATTAATAATAAAATGTCAAGGTTTGCCTCTTTGAAGGAGGGGTCATAATATCAAAAGGAAAAAAAACATAATAATCCTATCTGGCAACCTTTGGTGCAAGAGAATTTTATGAATTTTATTTCTAAAATAATTTTTTAGAATACATTTTGAATATTAAGATTTTAAAATTATTTTTTAACTAGGTTCAGGACTTCTGGAAATCTTATAATTACCCGTGAGATTGATGTGGCAAAAAATCAGTCCTTTTGGTTCATCAACAAAAAATCGACAACCCAGAAAGTAGTAGAAGAGCAGGTTGCCGCCTTAAATATTCAAGTGAGCAATCTTTGCCAGTTTCTACCTCAGGTATGAGACAATTAAATATAAAGATGGGAAGATTTTGTATATAATGTTTCATTTTTATGCTTTATAAAGAATGTAAATATTTTATGAGGAATTTTATAATGGTTACTGTTAAAACTGAGCATAGCAGTCTAATACTCAAAATTCTTTATAAAAGGTAACATCTTATTTCTTATTGTTATAATCTTATTAATTTGTAGTAATTTGGAAATTTTGAATTAATAAAATGGCCTATAGAGTATTGTACATGAAATAAAGTTGTATAATTTTTAAGTCTAGAGAGTAGCTTGAATTCCTATGTGCTTCCATTTGTTGCAGGCTCTTAAAGTTTTATTAATAAACAACTTCTTAAATTAAATCTATTGGGGTGATCTTGGTTAGTAAGATTTATATAAGTTTCAAGTGTCCAATTCTATTATACATCACCTTTATATTCCAATGTGTGCTCACCACCCAAAGTTCAGTCTCCTGTTACCATGTATTGGACCCTCTTTACCTTCTTTAACCTTCTCTCACCCCCTCCCCCTCTTGTAACCACCATACTATTGTCTGTGTCTAGAGTTTTTTTGTTTGAATAAACAACTTCTTAATCAGTGTTTTTGTATAAAATATTTGATATATTAAGACTCAAATCTTTAGGTGTGCCTTCTAAAACTTTTTCATATTTTAAGTTTGTCTAATAAAAATAAAACCTCCTGATGATACATGTTAAATGTTAAAGTTAAGTACCTTTAAATTTGTCTTTGAATGCTGCCTCATAATTGAATTATAATTTTTTTCTTCAGAAATGATGATTTGATTACATATGTTTAAATAAATAAAACTTAAAATTTAAAAGTATTTGTTAGCTGGTGTCAGATAGTTTTCAGCAGTAGGTGTTTAAAATTGCCTCTTTTTAACTTATAGCATTCTCATTGGTATGTGGTAGATAATGATCATTTTGATTTAGGAGACTAAGTCAAATTATTTATTATATGTATAAATGTTATATACATGTAAATGTTATATATATATAAATATTATATGTATATATAAAAATGTATTGTACGTATGTAAATATTTCAACTTGGGAATATTGAAATATTTTAAAGGTTCTCAAAAAGATAACTGTTCATACCTTAAGTTTTTTTTTCATTCATTCATTCATTTATTTTAAGTGGAAGAAATGATTTAAATTTCCCCCGCCTTTCTTCCCTCTGGTAACCACTAGTCCATTGTCAATGTCCGTGTGTGTCCCGTTCATTTGTTGCTTTTAGGTTTATTTTTTTATTATAAAGGATAATATATGAAATTGGGTTTATATTAAGATCACATCTCAAAATAAAGTTTTTTCTTTTAAATGACTTTCATCTTGACAAGTGTGATCACTGAAATATGTTTTGAAGACACTAATAAATTATAATAGTTGCTGATATTTAAGTTTTGTACTCTAGGATAAAGTTGGGGAATTTGCTAAACTCAGTAAAATTGAACTTCTTGAAGCTACTGAGAAGTCAATTGGTCCTCCAGAAATGCACAGATACCACTGTGAACTCAAAAACTTCAGGGAGAAAGAAAAACAACTAGAGGTACTTATAAGTGGACAACTTATTTTTTTGTTTCTCATTGATTTTGGTGTCTCAAAATGTGAGAGGGAATTCTAATTCATTGAGTGAATTCATATATTTGAAGTTTTTTCCACCAAGGATTGTATTGCTAACATTAAATTAAGTGACAAAAAGTGAGAATGGATTTGATAATGTAAAGCTTGAAAAATTTGACTATCATTAAATCAAATACATGTTAATTGAATTTATAAGGAACTAATAATGGTATTAAGGATTATTTTTTTCTCTCTGAATGCTTTGGTATTATTATTTTTATTTATTCAGTATTTATTAAATACCTACTATGTGCCAGGCACTGTGTAAGGCCTTGGGTAATACAGCAAATATCATATAGCTTTTAATAGAATGTCTATGTTGAACCAGTTCTCATCTTTGTTCAGTTGTGTCAGGGTCGACTTTGTAAGAAAACCGTAAGTAGCAGTGTTGAAATTTTATTTAATAAAAATAAAAATTAAAATATCTTTAAAATGTCACTGAAAGGTGTTTAAGAAATTATTTTCTATGTTCCGTCAACTAAAATAATTTGGTAAATTTTTGTAATAAGGAACTTTGTAAACAAATGCTCTCTTAAACTGTAATGTCTATAATTGATAATATGTTTTGCTGTAATTTAATATTATTATTATTATACTTATGCAGAGTAAATGACCAAAGGAGTTGTAATTATTTTATCCTACTTCAGATACTCCATCAGTCCCTTCACTTTTCCCCACTTCAGGCAATCTAATACTCTCATCTGAAACACTCACTGCAGTCCTCTGAAAGAAACATGTTCCTTCTTAGTTCTAAGTACATCTTTGCTTTTGTTAACTTGCAATATAAAGACTAAATTTTAGTTCTCCTTCATCTCATTTCTAAGTCCTTAAGTCATGGTGTTCATAACATATTAATAATAATTTTATGTTATTCATATATCACATTACAGCTTTTATTGAGCTTTTGCCTACAGCAAGTAAAATCTACCCTTGAGGTGAATGGGGCAGATTGCTGTCTTCTTTTAAGGCAGGAAGAGTCCTAGCTCAGAGATGTGGCAAGGCTTTCTCACAATCACATTACTAATAAATTATAGAGATTAAACTAGAACTTAGGTATGCATGTTCATTTTACACAGTTCTTAAGAACTTTCATGAATTGTTTATTGTGAAATTTCATACATTGTACATTTTTTATTAAAAGATTTGACCTGTTTTCTTTTTTCAGTTAAACTAATTGTTTAAACACATACTTATTTTAGACCTCATGCAAAGAGAAAACTGAGTATCTAGAGAAAATGATTCAGAGGAATGAAAGGTATAAACAAGATGTGGAGAGGTTCTATGAACGTAAGCGACATTTAGATTTGATTGAGATGCTCGAAGCAAAAAGGCCATGGGTGGTAAGTTTTAATTGTTATAGGCAAAAATAGTGATTCTATAAGTAGCAGAAAAGTTTTAATGAAGGCACTAATTACTCTGTATTCAAATTAGGTACTTTTGTTAATTTTTGCTTTATATATCATATATAATAAAATTTATCTGTGTTATATAGTTGTGTGCTGTGTTATTATTGTATATTAAATATCATTTGATTAAGTCTATGCTCTTAATTCTTCCAGATTTGAGTCCTAACATAGTTTTCATTTTCTAAAATGTTAATGATTTAAAAATGATTATACATGTAAATATTAAATCTTTTAGTGTCCTCAGGCCACTGAGAACTAACAATATTAAATTCAGCAACAGATGTAGTTGAATATTAACTATGATCTTGTATGCTTTATAATTTTATTGAGCCTACAGTTTTCTAATCACTGTATGATATATATTTTATTATTTAAGACCACAGTTTGGGCTAAGGATTAAATTCCTTCAATGCATTCATTTTCAGTGAGTGAAACAGAGTAAGAAAGTTTTATAATGTTTGTTCCAAGGTTAAGATAGGAATAATTATTACTAGAATGGAAAAATAAACTTGTATGGTTTTTGGTTTCCCTTTTTATGAGATTATCAGGTTTTTTTTTTAATTTACTCTAATATTCGTGGTTTTTTTCTTCATCCCATTTACTCTTACTGCATACTCTCTTAGTGCTCCACTTATTTTTTTAGCAAATATTTATTCCTATGACATGACAAACATCATTTTCACCTGCATGTTTCCTTTTGTTTTCCCTTTTTGATCCATTTTTCTTTCATCTTCTTTTTTCATTTTTACTTTTCATAACTGAATTACTTTTGTATCTTTATGTTCCTGTGTCTATTCTTTGTTGAGAGACAAGAGAACCTCATTTTAGTAGCCAATTTTCAGAAACAGGAAAGGATGGAAATCGGAGAGTCTTGCCTAGTGAGGGAGATAAATTCTCAGTGAATATCAAGACTTAGTAAGCCATTATGTTGGTAGTCACTATTTCTGAAGTTGTTTCAGAGGTCTGTATTAGTTGACCTGCCAAATGAATATCAAAACAGTCTTTTCATAGATTTAATTTCTGCCTGAACCTTATTTTAGTATATGTCTTAGTTTAAGCTAGTAGTGATCTAATTTTTATTTTTTAATTAATTGCAAGGAATATGAAAATGTTCGTCAGGAATATGAAGAAGTAAAACTAGCTCGTGACCAAGTGAAGGATGAAGTGAGAAAACTTAAAGAAGGGCAGATTCCTATGACCCGTCGAATCGAAGAAATTGAAATGCAGCGTCACAATTTAGAATCTCAAATCAAAGTGAAGGTACTTCTCTAGTCAATTTTGGATTTCCTGTATTTTATTTTAGCAAATACAAAAATATTTTGCAAGTCTTTTAAAATACTTTGTCGATTGCTTGTAACTTTGATTCCTTAACTAGAAATTCTACTACCACAGTTCAAGATCCTAATTATCACTCTTGGAAGGTTGCTACTTTATAGAAATTTCAGGATATTAAAAGAGAAAAATTAAATGCGATTATTTTAATTACAGGAGGATTCAGAGTAGTATTCCTAGAAACATTGAACTCCTTTTGTGAATTTATCATATTGGCTTTGTAATTTATATGCTTTTATGGAGGAGGGCGATAGAGGAAACTTGATATTTCTTAGAATAACTAGTATAATGGCATGTATGCAATATTACCTGTACTTTGAAAATATAACTAAAATTTTAATTTTATTTATCATGGCCTTCAACCTTTAGGGAGATTTTGGAGTCATAGATTATTTTGAGAGTGGTTTAAGTTATGGACCTTGCTATCCTGTAGGATTGTTTTTAGGACCAGATGGAAGAACACGAAAAAATAAATGTGAAGAGAAAAATACATGCATATTGCTGCAGTTATTTTTAGTATCAGTAGGAATAACCTTTTATAGATTTGCAAATAACTTGGTATTTTTGGTGATAATTATGTATTTGATTTGAAAGAAATTATGGAAAAGCTTTATGGGTTAACTTATATCACAACTTAATATTTGGATGGGTGAGGACACATAATTGGCTTGCTTGAGGTTTTAACTAATTCCCCCCCCCCACCCCCGCTTCTGTTTCAATCTTACAGGCAACAGATATTAAGGAGACATCTCAAAAATGCAAACAAAAGCAAGATGTTATAGAAAGGAAAGATAAACATGTAAGATTTTGTACTGAAATTTTTATTTTGCTAATTTGCTCTAGTTTTTGTGTTCAGGTCTGGATTATGGGACAGCCTCTTGTTTGGGAATTGTCTTAAGATCCTCCTCATTGTCTATTAACTTAATCTGTAATATTTGGAAATATAGCAGTTGCAGAGGATAATTAGGAAAACTTGTTTAAAACTACCCATAGATATGCCTTATGATCTTTGTAGCTGGGTGGCGATATAGTTTTTTAATAAGGTAATGGTAAAATTGGATTTAGTTATCTTAATAGCAGAAATTAAATTACAAGGAATTTATTCTGTTGTTTATGTTGAGAATAGGGCATTAAAAAGCTGATTACAAATTTTTTTTTCGTGGATAGGGCTTGATGGAAAATTATTTGAGAATGATTGGGCAAGAAAGTGGGCTCTTTAGCTAACAGATTCTCAAATGTATATGGGTTTCTATTTTCCAGGACCATTCAGAAACTAAATAGTGAGTTATCTGTCTTAGGGGTAGCTGCATATAATTTGAAGCATTCCTGGTGAAGCATTAGGTTTATCTCCCAGTTTTCAGCCATACACCTTTTTCTACACCTTTATCTTTAAGTTCCAGGCCTCTTCCATTAGTTTCTCTAGAGAATAAATCTCAAATTTCCATGGCAGAATCTTGGCTGCCCATGTTATGTGCTCAAGGTGTGTATATGACGGGGGCTGGTGGAGGGGTGGTCGTGCGGGGACATTGAGTAGGATGTAGAGCAGCGGTAATTCTCTTCTATGTGATGTCTTTTATACTTGACATTTTCTAGTTCTAAGAGTCTTTGGGATTTTTCTTCCTTTTTTTTTTTTGGAAGACTCAGCTCTTTTCATTTTTTTCTCTTTAACTCACCTTTTCCCCTGTGTTCCCTATAATAGCCTGCTAAATTAGTCCTCCCTTTACTACCTTTTATCTTTTGAATATTTATTGAAATCTCTAGTTGCTGGTGTCTCCTCCCTTATTCCTCTCTCCGTCCTTGTGGAATTGAACCCCTTTTATTCCATTTCTGTTAGAATTAGAGTTTAGGAGAAAAATGGCATAAAATTCATCTTTTAAATCCCTTATAGGAGTATCATGTTGATAGGCTGTCTGATGTTGAATGATTTTTGCATTTCTGTCATAAATCTTAATTGGTATTTTAATACATTGCTAGATTCAGCTAGAAATTCTTATATTTAGGATTTTTTGTGCCATTTGAGATGGGTCTAAGATTTCTTTTTTTTTTTTTTATCTTTAACTGGTTTTTCGGAATCATGTTGACTTTTCAAGTAGTTTTATACTCCTTGGACCAGTATTTTCTTTCTTCTCCCATTATATTTGCCAGAGTTTGCTACTTTTATAAGTTCTTGAATTTTTAGCTTTTTCCCTTTTTTAAAAAAGTTATAATTGAGATACAGCATTATATTAGTTTCATGATTTGTTATTTGTATTTGTTGCAAAATGTCCACCATAGTAATTCTAGTTAACATCCATCACCATTCATATTTACAAAAATTTTTAACTGGATATTTGTACCTTTCAACTCATTTCACCCACCCTCCAACCTCCCACCTATGGCAACCATTAATCTGTTTTCTGCTTATTTCACATGGCATAATGCCCTCAGGGTTCATCCATATTGTCATAAATGGCAAGATGTCATTCTTTCTTATAGCTGAAAATATTCCATATATAAATACATATCTCAGTTTCTTTATCCATTCACCTATCAATAGACACTTAGGTTGTTTCCATATCTTGGCTGTTGTAAACAATGTTGCAATAAAGATGGGGGTAGATATATTTTTTCAAGTTAAGTGTTTTGGTTTTTCTTTTGAAAAATGCCCAGAAGTGAAATTCCTAGGTCATATTTTTAATTTTTTTAGGAACTTCCAAATTGTTTTCCATAGTAGTTGTACTAATTTACATGTCCACCAGCAGTGCACAAGGTTTCCCTTTTCTCCATATCCTTGCTAATACTTGTTGTTTCTTGTCCTTTAGATAATAGCCATTCTAACAAGTGTGAGGTGATATATCATTGTGGGCATTTCTCTGATAATTAATGATATTCAGCATCTTTTCATGTACCTGTTGGTCATCTCTGTGTCTTCTTTGGAACAATGTCCATTCAGATCTCCTACTCATTTTTAATCAGATTTTTAATTTTGGGGGTATTGGGTTATGTGAATTCATTATATATTTTGGATAGTAACCTCTTATTAAATATATGATTTGCAGATATTGTTTCCCATTTGGCAGATTGCCTTTTCGTTTTGTTGATGGTTTTCTTGGCTGTGTAGAGCTTATCTTAATTTTTAATAAATACATTTGAGGGTATAACTTTTTTTCTGGTTATCTCTTGGCTACATCTCACATGTATCGACACGTGCTTTTATTTTTCAGGTTAAGATTTTATAATTTTCATTTCATCGTTTTCATTTATTTAAAGTTATAAAGGAGTTCTCATTTAACTTTTATGGATTCGGGATTTTTAAGCCTTTCTATGTGGAGCTCTGGTTATATTGCTTTATGGTTAATAAATATGGTCTTTATGACTTTGTTTTTGAGACCTCTTTTGGACTTTCATTTTATATTTGGTTTTTGAGACCTCTTTTGGACTTTCATTTTATATTTGGTTTCATTTTATATTTGGTTTTCATTTTATATTTGGTTTTGTACATCTATTTGAAAAGAATCTACTCTGTCTTTAGGTATGGAGATACATGTTAGAACAGGCTTACTATAATTATATTACAGAAATATTCCACTTTATTGTTTACCTGATTTATTCATTTTTAAAGTTCAGTATCTCTCTGAGTATAGATTTGTTTTTTTTTTTTGAAATTATATTAGTTTATGCTTCCTAGATTTTAAAGCTTTATTTTGTTCTTTGTCATATTTTGATTTATCTACTGTACATAATATTACTAGCTTTTGTTTTGAAATTTTTTTTATATTTGGTGTGGATAACTTTTCAAGCAGTTAAAGGAGTTTTAACTGCTTGAAAAAGAGTTTTAACTGCTAGAAAACAGTTGTTTTCTACTTACTTTGCTTTTTGTTTGATTCTTCCAACTCCTCTTTTTTTCTATTGCTGTTGATCACAGTTTTCTTACTCCATTTTTTCACTAAAGTTATATATTCTAAACCTATTCTACTGATTACTCTTACAGTTTAAATAACACATTTTTCTACAAAAAAAATTAGTATTTTTTTCTTCCACTTAAGACAAATGTAAGCAAGCTTTTATTTCCTTATCCTCTGTCAATATCATCAGAAATTTTACTTGTCAGTTATTTAAAAGGTTATTTTTTACTGTCTGTATTTATTCAGACCTAATAATATGTTTTATTGGTTTATTAGATCATTTTACTTTTTATATCACACTTCCTTTTGAGGAGGTAGGGATTTGGGGCGGGGGGGTTTGCTGAACATCTTGGGTAGGTGTCTTAGAAAGGCTCTTTGGGTCATGAACATTCTGAGTCCCTGCATGTCAGAAAATATCTTTTTGGCACTCTAGAATATTAATATGGCTGGATATTGAATTCTAAATTATAGATTTTTTTCTAAACACTTTGAAAGTCTTGCCTCAATGTCCTCTTTGGTCCAATATTGTTCCTGAGAAGAAGCAGAAATATAGGTAGGCAAAGACCATAATAGATAGACCCTTGAAGAAAGAAGAAAAGAAATTGAATTTGATTCTGTATGGAGTGAAAAACTGTGAGAAGGCTTTAGAAGTTTTAGAGCCAGAGAGAAACAGTATGTATATATGTTTATGTTTATTTATTTATTTTTAAAACACCCTGGATTGCCTAATGGAGAATGGACTATATGGGACAAAAATAAAAGCAGAAAGTTTACTTAGGAGGTTCTTGAGGTCATCTAGGCAAGTGATAATGGTTGTTTCAGAAAAATTCAGCTGACAGTATTTGCTCAGAGAATAGGTGTAAGGATTGAATTGTGGTAGATTCAAAGATCTAACTTTTTGACTTCACAGCTGATGGATATTGATACCTTTTACTAAAATGAAGATTCTAGGAAAGGGAAAATAAAAAGTTCTATTTGACTGTGTAATATTCCATCCTTTTACTTTAAACCTGTTTGTGTCTTTCAATCCAAAATGTTTTTCTTATAAATAGTATATGGTTGGATAACGGATTTTTATATATTCTGCGTTTAATCCATTTACATTTGATTTAATTACTGGCAAGGTGGACTTTTTACATGTACCATTTAGCTAATTTGTTTTCAATATGTCTTAATGACTGTTTGCCCCTCTTGTCTCCAATTATTACCACCTTTTATGTTAAATATTTTCCATCGTACTATATTAAATCCCTGGGTTCTTTTACTATGTGTTTTTTGAGCTATTTTCTTAGTGGCTGCCTTTAGAATTAATAATATCTTAATTTATAATATCTAGTTCATATTAATACCAACTTAATATCAGTAGTGTACAAAACTTGGCTCCTGTATAGCTTCATTTCCTACTCCCTCCTTTGTACTGTTATTTTCATATAAATTATATTTTTAATATTATAAGTATCAATAGAGTTTTATAATTATTTTTTTATACAGTTTCCATATACACACACACCCTTCAGGTTTAGTGTTTGCTAGAAGGACCCACAGAAGAACTCAGGAAAACATTATACTTAACAAATACTAGTTTATTATGAGGATACAACTCAGAAACATCCAAATGGAAGAGGTACATAGGATAAGGTATGTACAGAGCTTCTGTTTCCTCTCTGTGTGTGCCACATTCCCTGCATGTGAACATGTTCACCAACCTAGAAGCTCTATAACCTCATTGTTCAAGTTTCAAAGTTTCATTACCTGGGCATGATCGATTAAGTTATTGGCCATTGGTCTCTCACCCGTCTTCCCTTTTTGAGGTCCGGATGGGGCTGAAAGTTCCAGCACTCTAATTATGTGGTTAGTTTTTGTGGCAACCAGTCTCCATCCTGAGGGTATATATAGGCACCCTACCAAGAATCATCTTATTAGCATAAAATCAGGTATCATCAGAACTCTCAACCGGGAATCAGGGACAAAGACCAAATGATTAGTTGATAATTTTTAAAAATTATATCATAATTGTCTTTAATATTAAATAGGAGCAAAAGTTACAAATAGTAAATACATTTATATTACCTTTTGTATTTACCTATGTAGTTACCTTTACTGGTGCTCTTTATTTCTTTGTATAGATTCAAGTTACTTCTAATGACCTTTCATTTCAGCCTGAAAGACTAACTTTTAGTGTTTCCTGTAGAGTAGATGTGCTAATGATAAATTCTCTCAATTTTTGTTTATCTGTGAATGTTGTAAATTCTTTGTTTTTGAATGACGGTTTTGCTGATTAAACAGTTCTTTCAGCACTTTGAATATGATATCTCACCAACTTTTGGCCTCCATAGTTTCTGATGAGGCATTAGCTGTTACTCTTATTGAGGATCTCTTATACATGAATTACTTTTTCTTGCCTTCAAAATTCTCTTATTTTTCAGTAGTTAACTATGCTATTTCTAGATGTTAATCTTCTTGAGTTTATTTTACTTGCAATTAATTGAGCTTCCGTTTGAATGTGCAGAAAAATGTTTTTCATCACGGTTGGGAAATTTTTTGGTCGTTATTTTTTCAAGTATTCTTTCTGCCTCTTTTTCTTCTATCTCCTGAGACTTCTCTTATGCAGATTTTAATATACTTGACAGTGTCCTATATTCTATTCATTTTATTTTCTTTTCTGTTCATCAGACTAGATAGTCTCAGTTGACCTATTTTCAAGTTCACTTATGCTTTGTTTTGCCTATTCAAATCTGTTGAGCCCCACTGGTGAATCTTTTATTTCAGTGATTGCATTTTCTCCAGAATTTCTAGTTGACTCTGTTTTATAAGTTTGATCTCTATTGATATTCTCTATTTAATAAGACATTGTTCTCTTACTTTCCTTTAGATCTTTAGACATGGTTTCCTTTCATTCATTGAACTTTTACTTTTTTTAATAGCAATTTTAAGGCTTTTATTTTGTAAGTCAATTTTTGGGCTACCTTAAGGACATTTTCTATTGACTGCTTTTTTCTTGTTTCATTGAACGTGTTGTAATTTTTTTTTGGAACTGGACAGTTTAGTATGACATGATAACTTTGAAACTAGTCGTCCCCTCCCCTAGGCTTGTTGTTTGTTGATGATGATGATGTTATACTTCAGTTTCTTTTCTAACTAATTATGTGAAGTCTTTGTTGTCATGTGACTACTAAAGAGTCTGCTCAGTTAGCTTAGGAGTCAGCCGATCGGACAGATATTTCCTTAAATGACGGGAACCAGTTTGTCTCCTAGGCTTTGTTGAGGGAGGGTCTCTGAATGCATGTTGGGTCATACCTTCAATAGTTCACCTGGGCAGTTTTTTCACTTACCACTAAGATTTAGTTGTTTTTCTTGAGTTTGTGCCTCTTAAATTGTTGCAAGCTTTGATTGATTTTCAGTACAAGTTTACAACTCTTTCAGTCTTCACTTGCCATTTGCACAGAGCCTTGAGATGATACTTCTTTGTATCACCTTTGTGAGAGCTGAGGACCTCCTCTGATCTTTCTGGAGCATGCGCATAGCTCTGGGCATGGACACAGTTCTATTCATACATGTGGCCTAAATTCCCAGGAGCTTCCAAAGCCTCATATGGACATGCCATTCTCTGGCTTTTCCTTTTAAGTTTTATGGTTAGCCTATTTGCCACAACTCTTTTCATGTGACAGGCAACCGTGGTGTTAAACAGTTGCCACTGATTATTTTTGAAAGATGCTTTCAAGCAAAGGATTGCAGTGTGCAAGCTGTGGAGCCAAGTTAAATAAAGACAAACCTTGTATGTAAGATTTTCCAGACAATTGCCAGGAAGATCAGATAATGACAGTTCTTTGAGAATGAGAATTTGAAAGAGCTCTAACCTGTTCTAATCTCTCCAGTGGCTGCAAGGCTGCTGACTTCACTGTGATTGTGGGCTGTTGGTTTTCAAGGCTGCATTGGAACTGGGGAGAAGGGGAAGGGAATGGGAATAGGAATAGGGAATTCAGGCATTTTTCTTGAATAAACACTTTCCAGATTGTTGCAAGCCTTTGTTTAAATTCTAGAGTTCTGAAAAAGTTAATTTTGACAATTTTTGTCAATATTTTCATTGCTTTTATGAAGGAGTGATTTTTCAGAGTTCCTTCTTTCACCATTCCCGATGACTCCAGATCTTTTCTATATCTACAGAAAAATGTTGCTGTGATTTTTAATAGGAATTGCATTAAATGTGTGTATTTGGGCAGAATTGAAATCTTTACTGTGTTGAGTCTTCCAATCTATGAACACGGTGTGTCTCCGATTATTTAGATCTTTGATTTCTTTCATCAATGTTATATCATTTTCAGCATACAGGTCCTCAGGGTGTTTTGTTAAATTCCACCTAAATTTTTTATTTTGTTTCCTCCCCCTCTCTTCCTCCCCTCCTTGATTCTCTTTCCTCCCTTCTCCATCCTCCTCTCCTCTACCATTCCCTCCCCTCCCCTCCTACTTCCTCTCTCCCCCCATCCCACCTCCTCCCACCTCCTTTCCCTGCCCTTTAATCTATTCCTTGGTATTTTCTACATAGTCAGTCGTGTCATCTACAAATGGGGACAGCTTTATTTCTTCCTTTCTTATCTGTGTGCCTTTTATTTCTTTTCATCCCTTATTGCACTGGCTAGAACTTTTACAGCACAGTGTTGAAGAATGGTAAGAGTATACATCCTTGCCTTGTTTCTCATCTTAGGAGGAAAACATTCAGTTTTTCACCATTAACTATATATTAACTGTAGGTTATTTTTTTATGGATGTTCTTTATCAAGTTTAGGAAGTTCCACTCTTTCCTGTGTTTCTGAGAATATTATGAATGAGTGTTAAATTTTATCACATACTTTTTCTGCATCTATTGATATGATCATGTACATCTTTAGCCTGTTATTATTGATGGATTACAATGACTGATTTTTGAATATCAGATCAACCTTGCATGCATGAAATAAACTGCTTGGTTGTGATGTATAAATAAATATATAATTTCTTTTATATGTTTTTGAATTCTGTTTGCTAACAGTTAAAAGATTTTTATGTCTGTATTCATGAGGGATAATATTCTGTAGCTTTTGTTTTGTACTGTCTCTCTTTTAATCAGAATAATAACTAGCTTTATCAAATGAATTGGGAAGTGTTTCTTCTGTTTTTTATTGTTGTTTGTTTTGGAAGAGATTGTAAAGAATTGTTAATTCTTTAAAAATTCTGAATGGTTCTCAAATGACACTATCTGGCTCTGGACATTTGGGGGAGAGGGGAGTTTAAAATGATTAATTCATATTAATAGTTGTAGTGCTATATGAATAATTATTTTATACTGGATGACTTGTGGTAGCGTTTTTTGAGGAATTGGTCCATTTTGTCTAAGTTGTCAAATTTATGTGTATATAAGTTCTGTTATCTTTTTGATGTCTGTAGGGTTCGTAATGATACAGGTATCATTCCTGATGTTGGAATTTGTGTCTTCTGGAATTTTTTTGTTTTTTGTTTGTTTTGTCTTGCTAGAGGTTTGTTAATTTTATCACTTTTTTTTTTAAACAGCTTTTTGTTTCATTGATTTTTCTTTTTCTCTTTTCAGTTTTACTAATGTCTATTCATATCTTTATTATTTCCTTTCCTTTGCTTGATGTGGGTATATATTATTCTTTTTTTTAGGTTCTTGAGATGGAAGCTCAGATATTGAGACTTCCTCTTTTCTTGTATATAGATTTAATGATGTAAATTTCCCTCATTGCTGCTTTACTTATATCCCACAAATTCTGATATGTTGTCTTTTTATTTTTGTTCAGTTTAATGTATTATTTTTCTTTGAGAACATAATTTGTTTTTTCATTCACCTGATGGTGGACATTTAGAGGTTTTTTTTTTTTTTTTTGATTAGAGGCTATTACCAATAAAGCTTCTGTGAGTATTTTATAGAAGTTTTTATATGAACATATGTTTTCATTTCTCTTGGATCATTTTCTAGAAGTAGAATATCATAGGTGGATATTTAATTTTCAAAGCAGCTGTGAAACTTTTCCAAAAATATGTAGTTTTAATTGATAAAAGTTGACTTATGATGGCTTGAAATTTTTTTCAATAATGGTCCTTCACCATAAATAATTTGAGAAACACTGCTTGGAGTAGCCTTGGAGGGGTTATATTTAGGAAGCTACAAGTACTCTCCTTACATTTATACAAGGTAAAGCAGAATGAGTACAGATGGAGGTCGAGTGATGAATTTGAAAAGAGAAAATGCATTCTAATAAGAGTACTCCTATTTTAACTATGCTATTAATGAAACGTGAAACAACAACATTAGCTGAGTGAGTAGAGCGTATGCACCAATAAAGGACTGGGGAAAAGGAAGAAGACGTGAACTTAGAATAAAAGCACACATTTATTAGAGAAATGTAATAGGTCGTTTTGTGTCTAAGTTTTGTGGCCAATTTTTGAGAGTTTCTTCAATTAGTTCAGCTGCTTAGATATAGATATATAGAAGATATATAGTGAGGTTTTAAAAGATCTAGGCTTTTTTTTGGTTAATGTGACATTGGTAGAGGGTCACAGGTCTTTGCAAAGGAGTGGTGACAAGATTGTGGAACCTCGGCAGGTAGTGGGAATAGGAATACCATAGTAAGTGAATGAAAGACAGGGCATGGTGTTCAAAGAATAAGATTGTAGAAATACAACTTTCAGAGTGGTATGATTTGGAGGGATTTACATGATTGAGAATGTAACAAACAGTAAGAAACAGTGGTTGGTGGAAGGATGGGATAGGGGACAGTTGAAGTTCAAGAAGTCAAGGAATAGAGAGGCCAAAGAGATTAATTTTTCTTTATGTGTGTTGAAATCTCATGATGACAGGCATAATGAGGGAGAGGAAGACATTGAATCAGTTGAGTGGTAAAGACATCAATAAATGAAGTGGGTAAGGAAGAATTTTGAGGGCAGTAGCTAATGGATAGTAAAGTCTAATCCCATGGTCTTCAAAGGAACTGAAATGGGACTTAGTTAACAGAGGAAGTAGTACAGTAGGGATAAATGAAGACACTCTCCCCACTTCTGAGTTCTAAAATACTCTTTAAGAATTATGGCAGGAAATGGTCACCACTTCAGAGGCCTCTAGGGAGAAGTGTCTTCCAGGATAGCCAAGTTTCAATTAGAACAAGAACATTCAGAGCTAAACATAAGTATGATGGGATTAGTCATGGTAGTTTCTTGAACGATTTTTTGGTAGCTAGGATCTCTATTTTGCTGGGAGTGCAAAAGGTTATATTTATTAAATTTCTTGTCCTTTTTCATGGACTTGGACTACCTCATGTGTTGGTAATTTTTAATTTATACCTGTCTTCTGTAACATGCATATTTATTCTCCTGAATGGCTTGGACTTCATGGTTTCCTGGCTGAACATGGTGGCTTCTTGTCTGCATCCTTGTTTTAGGCCCATTGAACATTTTTAATTTTCAGATATGTAACATAATTTTTTAAATATTTTTTCTCCATATTTGGTATAGAAGAGGGTATTTTGGCATATGTTTAAGTTCATCATCTTAACACTGTCAAAGCTAAATTTTTAGGAAGAAGAAATTGATACCAACCCAAACTTCCAACAGTAGAGAATAGGCTAAAATGTAGTATAACCATATAACAGGAAATGATTCAGGTATTAAAATTTAATTTTGAAGAAAAAAAAGTTTTTATTTTTCAAGGACATACGGGATAATGAGAAATTGCTCTAAATACATTTTTAGTGATGTCATTTAGTAAAACATGTTCTGTAGATAGGTATTAAGAAGTAAATGTTTAAGGACATTAGGATTGTAGGATTTTTGTTTCTGTATTTTCCATATTTTCTATAATGAATGTTACTTTTAGAGGGAGTAAATGAGACTTGGAAAGTAAACTACTAGACAAATATGTGATGTGCTAACCTTATCTATTTTAATACAAAATTCTATTTTTGTTAAAAAAAAATTGGGTAAGTGTATATTTATGTATATGTGCTTTTTAAAATCTTAACGCTGTCTTAGGTAGACTTTGTGTGGTTTTGACAAAAATTTCATTGACAACTTAAATGATTTTTTAAAATAACTTATCCTGAACATAAGTCAACAAATCAGAACATTTGGGTTGATGTTTTAAAATCTCACAGTATTAATTTGAAGTGTTAGTAGAAAATAATTTTGTTGAAATTGTTTATTTCAGTTTAAAACTAATAAGGTGACATTTTATTATTGCTAATTTATTGAAAGTCTGTCACATACCATGTGACTTAATTTCAGTTTTAGCATGTGAAGCATGTATTTATTTCCTATAAATATTTAGCAATTTGATTGGCTTCATAAATATCTTATTCAGCAAATATTTAATGAATGCTAACTATATGCTAAACACTACTCTAAGTGCATGGGATATAATAGTTAACAAAGAAAGATATAGGCAGCCTGGTAGGTGTAACTGTCTAGTTCTAGTGGGATACCTTTTAGTGAGGAAAACACCCATGTTCTTAAGAATGTTTGCATTCTTAAAACTATAAAAGCCTTATAAACAAGGAGAAAGAAACAACCTCCAGTACTAACCTACTTTTGTTTTATTAGATTGAGGAACTTCAGCAGGCTTTAATAGTAAAACAGAATGAAGAGCATGACCGACAAAGGAGAATAAGTAATACCCGCAAAATGATAGAAGATTTGCAGAATGAACTGAAGAGCACAGAAAACTGTGTGAATCTTCAACCCCAGATCGATGCCATTACAATTGATCTGAGACGAGTTCAAGATGAAAAGGAATTATGTGAAAGTGAGACAATTGATAAGCATAAAGAGAGGGAAACTCTAGAGAAGGAGAAAAAGAGTAAGTTTTATTAAACTTAGAATGAAGACGTGTTTATAAAATGAAACTGTATCTCTGATGATGAGTTTTCTTCTTCCCTTGTTATGTCTTTAAATATTCAAGTCTAGTTCCTATTGAGGAAACTCAGCTCAATTACTCAAACGTTGTGCCTTAATTACCTTTATCTATCATTTATCATGATTAGCCACTGGCTGACCATTGTCTTAGGTCAGATTATAGCAGTTAATTCTCTAAAAATGCTTTGTTTTCTTTACAAAATCACTTGCTATTTTTCAGCTCAATTTTAAGTTCTTTATTCTAGTCTTCATAACCTTCCCTTTGCTTTATTCCTTTAAACCTGTCCAGTTTTACCTTTGCTTTTCTTTCTGTAGACCCTGTGGATAGCTTTATGGCATTATTCAAATAGAGATCTTATATTCTGTCTGCTCAGTATATATGACTATGATCAGTAAAAAAAATAAAATAAAAAAATAATACACCATTTTTATGTTTATCAAAGTACTAGATGTTTATGGTTAAAGGAAAAAAAAACTAGAAGGGTGACCCAACCTCTTTTTAACCTCCACACCCACTTTCAAGTGTAAACACTTTTAACTGTTTTAGTAGTTTTTCTCACAGTCTTTTACATATTTTCCACATATTCTCATTTCACCATAGCTTGATTCATCAATTTTAGACATTATCTTTTGACATTTTGTTACTTTAGATATAGATTTCGGCTCATATCTTTGTAATTCCTCAAATGAGACTATATTAATATTAGTTATTAATCATTAAACTTTATTAATATTGATTTATTACAAATACTCATATCTTTTGTTATAAGTGCTTCTTGAATATACACTGTAAGCTAAAAATACTAGTACTCCCATCCTTTTTACTTTTCTCCCTTCTCATATTGTAACTTCTCTAATCTGGAACTCACTTTTACATTTTTAAGACTGAAAACATTTTATTGAGAATGTAATCAAGTTTGGTGTGGTCTATTCTAAAAACTAGAAATATTATTTGTTATTACACCAATGAAGTTTATTCATAGCAGTGTATTACACCAAGTAGTGTATTATGACCTTATTTCCTTTCATTGATAGCTTTTTAAATTGTTTTAATTTACCTTTTTTAAAAAATATCATTTGTTTTAGCATTTACTTAAATTGAAAAACAAACAAACAAAAAAACACCTATCTTATCAGGCATTCTCTTGTGTTCTGGGGCCTTCTCTCCCCTTCTTAAGTTGATGGTTAAGGCCTCCTGCATGGCAGTCATCTGGGATTTGTCTCAGATCCTTTTCTGTGTTGGATAAAGCTACTCCTGAATTCCAAGTCTTCTATTTTTCTAAAATTACTCTCATATTTTGTTAGAGTACATCTTCAGGTAACCTCCTTAGAAGAGATATTTGGGAATTTCATAGTCTTTGCATCTCTGAAAATATCTTGATTTTGTCATATATATGACTCTAAGTTGAAATAGTTTCTCATAATTTTGATTGCTGACTGTGATTGTCTTCTGATTAGAAATCTAGTGTTTTCTCATTCTTTTGTATGTGACCTATTTATTTTTGATGGCTTAAAGGTCATATTTTATCCCAGGTGTTTGGAAATTTGAGAATAATTTGTTCGGGGTGGGTACTTTCAAGAAGTATTGACACACGTAAGAGCTACCTACCACAGGCTGTGTATATGAAGGAATCTCTCTTGTTCTCAACTTATCTGTGATGGCAGAGTTTCTCTCCTCCTCATCTCTGATGTCATCCTCAGTGCCTTCTGGTGTGAGGGAGGAATGTGAGTCACCCAGTGGGCTCCCGAACGGAAACCTAAGTCACAAAAGCCACAAGGAGGCAGCAGAACTAGAAGGCAAATAGGTTGTGAGAAGTATCAGGAAGAAACATTCACAATTTTTGTCTATAGAACTCGTTCTCTCACCTCCGGATCTTTGTGTTACTCTCTATGGGTGCTGGTATGGTTGGCTGACTTGCTTTTGAGTCTTAGCTCTGGCACATACCAACAAACTGAACTTTGGCAAACCAACTGAACTTTCTGATTTACCTTTTCCTTATATCAGATTGATAAAAATTCATTGTTTGCTTGACCTCATCTGGTTGTATCTAGATACAATGAGCTTATGTGGAAGTTCAAGTATTTTACAAGTGGAAAATTGTAGTAGAGGTCCTTAGCTTGAGAACTGAAGCCCATTACCATGCAGGGCATCTCATTCTACAAGGCAAAACTGATGAAGGAAGCAAACTGAAGATCACTAAATAAAATAGCATCAAAATAAAGTGGGAAAGGATAGTTATAAAGTGCCCAAGAAATGACCCACCTTACTTAGGAGGGATGTTTCTGTTAAACTCAAGAATGGGTCACGGAAAATATCAGATGTCATATGTGGAATGTGGAGAACAGGATAAATGAACAAACAAAACAGAAACAAACTCATACAGAGGCATTTTGATGGTTACTAAATTGTGTGTGTTGGGTGGGGGGGGTGGTGCTTGGGTAGGTTAGGTGAAAGGGGAGGGGAATAAGGTATAACTCGGTAGTTGCTGAAATAGTCATGAGAATGTAGAGCATGGATATTACAGTCAGTAATATTCTAATAACTATGATGTCAGATGGGTACTGAATATATTATGGTGATCACTTCATAAGTTATATAAATGTCTAATCACTGTTATACATTTGAAACTAATATATCAGCAGTAACTTAAAAATAAAAAATATTTTTAAAAAGCATCTATCATGGTTAAATGACAAAATAAGATATATTACTATGTTGGGTGCCTAGTGAATGGTGTTTGTAATGTATGAATCTAAGATATTCTTTTGTATTATTTTACTAATGAAGTTTTCAGAAAAACAATACTTAGTTTTATTTTTCAATTTTAGGTGTGAATGATCAAATTATACAATTTGATAATCTTATGAATCAAAAGGAAGATAAGCTGAGACAAAGATACCGTGACACATATGATGCTGTTTTATGGCTGAGAAATAACAGAGATAAATTTAAGCAGAGAGTCTATGAGCCCATAATGCTCACGGTAAGAAATTTTATTCATCTTGGTAGAATCTGTTTTATTATAGATTTTTGTTGTTTTAAGAATTCTTTGTTTTATTTAAACCCCTGGTTTTCCATTGTGGCAACTGGTATACTGCTGTATCCATACACAAGTATTGACCAAGGACCCTTGATCAATACACCTGTGAACTTTTTCTAGAAAGTAATGGAAATGCACATTATTGACTAAGAGTCATGTATTAAATCAGCTTGGTTAGGTGGTTCCTTCTGGCATTTGCTTTTCTTGGGTCCTAGCAGGCAATAGATTAAGTGCTACCAAAGGAGTAGAAAACTGCTGTAAATAAATATGTTGATATGAGGATCCTAACAAAAGATAGACAAGAAAATCACCTACTACAAAAACAAAGCATTCTGAGGATTCTGAGAGTGAAACCAACAGTTTGTTGACCTCATAAACATTTGAGAGCTCTTATATTATAAACTAAAACTTACCTAAAAATGACTTAAGGATTGTTTTTGCTGGATAATTTCTTTTACTTTAGAAAAGAATGTGCTATAAATCATTGCAGGATTCATGAAAAGTTCTATTTTATGTAACCCATGTTTGTGTTTACTTTATTAAATCATTTCATATAGTTTATTTTCTTACAGCTTACATTATCAAAATTAATATGCATAATACTGTATTCTCTTTTTGCTCAGGTATATGTTATTAGAATATTTTTGGCAGATCAAGAAGGGAATATATATTTTGGACTCAGGCATTATTGTTTTAATTAATCTGGTAAGGATTGGAAGAAAATATAAGAAAAAATATTGTGATCCTTAATATAATAAGTAACAGTCAAGTGTAATTGTCACATTTTTATTTAAATAGCAACCTCGAAATAATACTTTAGAACTTTATTAGTCATCCTCTTGTCACTTGGTTTTCTAATAGTAGCCTATATTACCAAGTCGCTTTACTTGCATATATTGATGGGGCAAAGGAGCAAAATTTTCAAAGATATTAGTTATGTAGGTTACTCTGTATTGGATTACTATGCAGCCATTAAAAATGGTGCTGTAGGCCCCTATGTATCTAAAAGGACATTTAAGATATGTTAACGAATTACAAAACAGATTACAGGGTAAGATATATAGAAAGATTTCATTTTAAAAAATTGTGAAATAGGATGCTGCCATCAACCACCAGATCATCTTGGAGTGTTATATATACTTCCTATATCTACCTCTCTCTGTCTTACTACCGTAACTATAAAGATGTGTCTTTGGAGAACTTTGCCAAATATTGTCTTCAGCAATCTCAGAAGAAGCATACTAAGAAACTGATGAAGCTGTAGAACCAACAGGTGGCCAGATCTTCCTTCAGAATATCGGGAAACCAGACCATGAATGTTGGAAAAAGTGTGAATCAGTCATTACTGGAAATGAACAAACTGGCCAGTAAATGACCCTTATTTCTATGACTTCCTTGAGAATTATTACCTAACAAATAAGCAGGTGAAATTCATCAAAGAATTGAATGACTGTGTGACCAACTCATATAGGATGAGGGCTCTCGAATCTGACATGACAGAATATCTCTGACAAGTATACCTGGGAAAGAGTAATAATGAGAGCTAAGTCCTAGACTGGCTTACCCAACCCTATTAAAAAAAAAAAAAAAAAAAAAAAGTGACTTCCTATGGTCTTATTAGCGTTACTTTACTCTTTATATAAGTTGTAGCAAATACCCACATATATTTTCCTTCATTTGTACTGTTCCTTCCAGTAATTTGATACCTCCCCCCCCAAAACATTGTGAAACAATACAGTAAATATTTATAGTGTTTATGTTCAGGTGCTATAGTATTTTATGTGGTTTTGTTTGTGTATGTTTTATCATTTTTTTACACTGATTGAGTAATATTGGCCAACATTTATGTAGCAAGCACTGCACTACTTTCTATTACACTCTTAATTCACAGTTATTCCTATGAAGTATAGACTGCGTACTGTACACATTTTAAGGATGAATTAAACTTTTCAGAGATTTAAATAGTATTTGATCAAGATCTCACATAGGATAAGTGACATCTGTCTGACCGCATAGCTCTAGTTTTTAACTGTATTCTGTATTTCATTTATATATTTATACATAAGATTATTTATGATAAATATATAAGACATAAATGCCTTCTCTTTCGTAAAGCTTTACTTTAAGAAAGCTGATCTCCATCTGCTGGACCTATTTTTTCTCTAAATTTGTATAGATAGCATTTTTTATGTACCTATTATAGAGATTTGTTGTGTTCTGCTTTTCAACATACTTACCATTTGTGATAAATAATAGATTATACTCTTCTTAAAACAACATTTTCCTGACCTATCTTAATATCTTCAATACATTGAGCCTCAACATGTGGAAATGACTAGTTAATATTTTAAAAATAAATTATTAAGTTTATGCTCTAGTGGTACAAATTTTGGGTTTCTCTTCAAGGCACTCATAATTACAATTAATCTATAGCTAGTTTGTTTTCATTAGTTTCATAAAGTTTTATTCAGTTCTTTGTTTTTGTGCTAGTCATTTATTACCATGTCTAATATGAATTCCTCTTGAAGATTAAGAAGAAAAATATTAAAAATTTGGAAACATGAGAAATGTTTATACTCTTAGGTCACTAAGACTATTTCAGTGTTTTCAGTGAGTTAACCAAAAAGGAACTTATTAGATAATATCAAAATTGCTATGCTTTAGGTACTATTTAAGTGTTAGCTTTTATTTTACTATGTATTAGATGTTTCTGGGTAATAAATAGATGTTTTACAATGTCGACCCTTTAATACTATTTTTTTTGTCTTTCTCAGGCATTTAATAAATCTAAGTTAAATATAATTTCTAGTAATCAGTTTGAATTAAATGAAAATCAACCTATTTTTTGTTTTTAGATCAATATGAAAGATAATAGAAATGCCAAATATATTGAAAATCATATTCCAGCTAATGACTTGAGAGCCTTTGTATTTGAAAGTCAAGAAGATATGGAGGTTTTCCTCAAAGAGGCAAGTACTAACCAACATAATATTTTAACTCACTTGACATTCATCTTGTAATGAATTTTAAAATTCAAACTAGAGCAATAAACGATAATGACTAATTTTACCAGCAGTAACTCTTATGTAAAAATCATTCAGTTTTGCTGACTTCTTTCCTATCTATGCCATTATTGAGGATTTGTTTTATAAAGAAAAATGACCCATAATTTCCTGTAATTTATTTTGAAATTATCATTTGGGATTGATATGAAGAGTAATTCTGTCACATTGTTGTAAGAGACAGTAACATAATGATGAACCTTTGTCTTCAGCATCCTTTTGAAAAATGTATTGGAATGAACTCAGGTTTTCTTTGGATGAGAAATCAATATGTTGTTATGATATAAATAAAACCATTGTCAAAAGAATGAGAATCTTGTATCAGACTAGAAAACACCACTAAGAATCGAAGTCACGGAAAGACAGTATGGTTTAGTAGTTTAAGAGCTTAGTCTCTAAGGATTAGCTGCCAGGATTTGAATTCTGGCTTTGTTACCAACTTGAGCAAGTTGCCTAAATGTTTTGTGCCTTAGATTTCTTATCTCTAAAATGGAGATAATATTATCTACTTCAGAAGATTTTTTGAGGATTAAATCATTTAGTAAATTAAAATATTTTAATAGTACTTGTTAACTGTTTATTGTTATATCTATGTAATAGTAATATATGTTGTTGGCTATACATGTTGTTAATGTAAGATTTTTTTCCTTTTGCATATGCCTCTACTTCTTTAAAAGCTCCAGAAAAATTGAGTTTAGATTTCATTTTGTTTAAAACTTTGCTAATAAGTCTAAGTGAGGATAGGAACCTGAATCAGCTCAAGTGGGCCTGTTTCTCTGGTACACAAGTGATTGGAGAGAATCTTTACTTTCTTTGGCTTTTATCTTATTGCTCCCCATCTGGTTTGGGAGTTGGGCAGGGTATGTGAGTATCTGGTGACTGGATAAAAAGGTCGAATGAATAAAATTATAAAATGGACTCCAAGAACTTAAACATTAGTGTATTTTAGAACTTTTTAAGACTAAACAGTGAGTTAGTAATCTGGCGTTAGAGCTCACTGAAGAAGTTGGTTGCTTGGGTTATGAGTCTGTGAGACATGGCACACTGTGAAGGGTGTTCGGTTAGGTGTTATATCTAGATGATTTGTATTTTTCAAATCATGCTAGCTTAGCCTACACTGAAGAGCTTGCTTTGCATCAAAAATGTATGCTTTCTCTGTGCTGAGTTTTTGAACCATATATTAATAATATGACATTGGTTCTTCAAAATGTGACCTTTGTTATTTTTTTCTTGTTCTATAACAACTTTCCATAGCATCTCCTCAGTAGGACCAGGACTTTCTCTTACATGTATTACTTTTTATGTATTTTAAATTGTGATATTTATTATATATAACCTTCTTCTTGTTACCTACTAGAATACATTTCCCATCCTTAAGTAACTTATAAACTATCTTCACAGTTTTTGCCTTTTAGTATACTACCATGTACTACCTTCACAATTTTTGCCATCTCTGGGTACTAACTGTACTATTATTTAATATATATTTAATATATTATTTAATATATATTTTCTTTAAATCACTTTTTACTACTCAAACAAAATATTCTAAAAGGAAGTATGTCACTACCAAATTGGAAAAAACATAATTAGTACAACAGTAAAGTTAATAAAAACAGTGTTAGTAAATCCTAGATCTGTACTGTTGTTTACTGAAAGCAGAGAACGTGATTAAAAAGATACTGAGTTAAGGACATTCTGACAACACACAGAAACTTTTTCCTTGGTATGATTAGAAATATTGAAAGGGAATTGAAAAGGAAATTATTTTCTCATTGTCTAATTCACTTTTATTTAGTGTTACCAAACAATACATTTTACAGACTTACCCTACATGTGTCATTTATAGATTGCTTCATAGCCAATATTATTTCATCTGTATTGTTTCGTCTATACCTTTACTTCTCTATTTCTTTTTAATAACTTTTTATTTTTATATAACTTTAAACTTACAGAAAAGTTGCAAGAGTATAGATGGAAATTCTGTATACTTTTTAACCTGATTTTTCACTATTTACATTTTTCCCTATTTACTTTATTATCTCTCCATTTGCAAAGTACAGTTTTGCTATATAACCCAATATATGTTACAGTCCAACACAAAAGGGTACCTTCCAATCTTTCTTCTTTGCATATTTGTAATCTGCTTCTGTAGCAGTGAAAAACATAGCCCTTTATCAGTATATTTACTCATTTGTTTAGTCCTAGAATTCTGTGAAAGTAGCTTTAAGAATTGCTAATATGTGCCACAGTGAAATTCTTCAGTTTTACCATGTCTTCATGCCTCCATTAATTTTTCTCAGCATTGTTTTGTCTTTCTCAATGTATAAATCTTAGACACCCTTTGTCATATGTTCCTAAGTATTCTGTTTTTTGATACTATTATAAATAGATTTCTAAAATAAATTTTCCAGTTGTTCATTGCTAGTGCATAGACCTGTAATTATGTAATATTGACCTTGGTATCCTGTGACACTGTTGAATTCACTTATTGAATTCTAGTAGTTGCTTTTTAGATTTCATAGGATTTTCTATGGAGAAAGTCATATTTTTACAAATAGATTTTTTACTTATTCCTTTTCCGTCTTTTACATTTTTTTAGAGATTAAACTTATTGGGTAACATTGGTTAATAACATAAGTTTCACGTATATATTTATACAGTACATCATCTGTATATTGTGTGCTCACCATCTGGTCTAGTCTTCTTTTAGCACCATATATTTCACCCTCTTCACCCTCCTTCCTCCCTTTTTCCCCTCTGGTAACCACCATACTGTTGTCTGTGTCTGAGTTTGTTTTGTTTGTTCATTTGTTGCTGTTATACATTACCACATATGAAGGATATTATATGGTTCTTTTCCTTTTCCATCTGGCTTATTTCACTTAGCATGATACTCTGAAGACCCATCCACATTGTTACAAATGGCAGTATTCCATCCTTTTTATGACTGAGTAGTATTCCATTGTATATATGTACTGTATCTTCTTCATCCAATTATCTGATGAAGGATAGGTTGTTTCCATGTCTTGGGGATTGTGAATAATGCTGCAGTGAACACAGGGGGGTGTGTATGTATGTATGTGTGTGTATATATATATATATATATATACACACACACACACACTTATATATCTTTATGAATAAGTGTTTTCGAATTTTTCAGGTAGATACCCAGAAGAGGGATTGCTGAATCATATGGTAGCTCTGTTCTTAATTTTTTGAGGACCCTCCATTCTGTTTTCCATAGAGACTGCATCAATTTTACGTTCCAGCAGCAGCGTATGAGGGTTCTCTTTTATCCGCATCCTCCAATATTTGCTATTTCTTATCTTACTGAAGGTAGCCCTTCTAACAGCTGTGAAGTGGTATCTCATTGTGGTTTTGATTTGTGTTTCACTTATAGCTAGTGAGATTGAGCATCTTTTCATGTATTTTTGGTGCTGTTTGTCTTCTTGGAAGAAGTGTCTGTTCAGGTACGCTGCCCATTTCTTAGTTGGATTGTTCTTTTTTTATTGTTTAGTTGTATGAGTTTATATATTTCCCTCAGTGGAGATATCCTTTGCAAATATCTTCTCCCATTTGGTTGGATGCTTTTTTGTTTGTCGGGTTCTTGTTTTTTGTTTTGTTTTTTGTTTTTTTGCTATGCAGAAGCTTTTTAGTTAAATGTAGTCCCATTCATTTATTATTTGCTTTTACTTCCCTTGCCTTTGGGGTCAAGTCCACAAAAACCCCTCTAAGACCAAGGTCCATGAGTTTAGGGCTGATGTTTTCTTTGGTGTATTTTGCCTTCGATTTGTTGAGGATTTTTACACCTGTGTTCATTAGCCTATACATTTTTTTGTGTTTTCTTTGTCTGGTTTTGGTATCAGAGTAATGTTGATCTCATAAAATGAGTTAGGAAGTATTCCTTCTTCAATATTTTGAAAGAATTTGAGAAAGATAGGTATTGAATCTTCTTTGAATGTTTGGTAGAATTCGCCAGTGAAGCCATTTGGTCCTGGAATTCTTTTACTTTATTGTGCTCCACTACATTTCTAATACCTCAGGATAGTGTTGAAAAGTGGTAAGATTAGACATTGTTGCTTACTCTCTGTCTTGGAAAACACTCAGTAATTCACCATTAATTATTATATCTGCTGTACATTGATCATAGATGCCTTTTATCAAGTTGGAGAAGTTTCTTTCTATTCCTAGTTTGCTGAGAATTTTTATCACGAATGGCTATTGAATTTTGTCAGATGTTTTTTTCTGCCATCTACTGAAATGATTATATGACTTTTTTATTTCACAATAAATTACATTGGTTGATTTTTGAATGTTACATCAATCTCACATACTTGGTCATGTATATTGTTCATACACTTACTGCCGCATTCTGTTTACTAATATTTTGTTAAGGATTTTTGCATATATGTTCATGAGAGATATTACAATGTTTTTGTCACATTTTGCTATCATGATTATCTTGGTATTATAAAATGACTTGGGGAATGTCTCTCCTGTTTTCTAAAAGAGCTCTGTTAGTATTACTAAACTGTTTCATAGAATTTATCAGTGAAGATGATAAAAGAAATGGACTCTTTGTAAAAACACATAATTACAATGTCATCTCTCTAAAAGTTTTTCTTATAAGTACCATTAAATATCCGGTCAGTGTTTGAATTTCTGATCATCCCATGAATGGCAGTGGGAATATGGTAACATTTTAATCGACAGGAGTTGGTAATTATTTTCTTTTTCAGGTTCGTGACAATAAAAAATTAAGAGTAAATGCTGTTATTGCTCCCAAGAGTTCATATGCAGATAGAGCACCTTCAAGATCTCTGAATGAACTAAAGTAAGTCTTGAAAATATTATTAGAACTAACCTGTTCCTTCTGAATACTGAGTAATCATTTACCATTTTAAGTCTATTTTGATTTTCTCTGTCACATAAATGTTTGTTATAGGCTACGTTATTTTCCTTTAGGATCTCTACTTAAGTCAAAAAAGGGAAAATCTAGGCCCAGGAACACACCACAGTATAGTTAGTATGCGATGGTAATGTTTTAAATCAATTGAACAATATTGGACTATTTAATAAAAGTTATTAAAATTAGTTATTGGTTAGTTATTGGGAAAATAAAATGATAAATCATCACTTAATCATGTAAAAATAATTTCCAATTTCCAGAAAGACTAAATGGAAAAATTGCAGTTATAAAACAGCTGTAAGTAAATATCTTAACTCTGGAGGTAAGTAGACATTCTAAATGTAAAAGCAATAGGAGAAAAAACAAAAGAATAGATTAATAGTTTGTAGTCATAAATGTATTACTTTGACAAGGAAATAAATCTCAATATTCATCACTTAATTGATTTTAAAATATACAGAGAAAAAAGACTTATTTGTTGTTGATTGGCCACTTGTCAACTCAGTTTTTTTTAAATGATATTTTAAGAAGAAAAATCTAATAGATGCTTTTCCTTTCAGACAATATGGATTTTTCTCTTACTTGAGAGAACTGTTTGATGCACCTGCTCCTGTCATGAGTTACCTTTGCAACCAGTATCATATTCATGAAGTTCCTGTAGGTACTGAAAGGACCAGAGAAAGAATTGAACGGGTAAGAAAGTACTAAATCAGTACCAAAAACATAGTTTTGTTAAAATTTCTTAGCTTAAAGCCAAGGAAAAAGTATAAGAAATTTAAAGAAGCATGTCATTCTGGTTCTAATCACACAGAAATTTTCTTTTTTGTAATTTTAATATGGCATAATACAGCATTGTTGACTAATACTTTTATGATAGGGATGATATGGAGTTACCGAGAGTAAGTAAATACTTAATACCTGTAGAGTAATTGAATAAGTTAAAACCTGCAAAGAAACACCTGGCACTCTTACCTGATTCCGCCTTGCTTGATAAAACCTGTGTTGAAACATTAGGTTAATGATTTAATCATTTAGATTCTTGTATTCTAGATTATCTTTCAAACAAATTATACTTCAGGATGGTAGGCTGGGATATAGAAATGGTTTGGTAAACCCTCCTCTACTTAAAACTTCCACTTAAGATTGTCTCATATGTGAGACAATCTTAATAGGATCTCATTTTCCTGGCTAGTATAGCTAAATGAACTCTTACTTCCAATATTCTGCTAATGCTGCTTAGAATTTTCTGCTTAGAAGTAATCACTAAGACTCCAAACCACATTTGTTGTTTTTATCACAGATACAGGGAAGAAAGCTCTTCAAAACAGATTTTTCCATAATGCCAACTTGCCATGTTAATACCACTTGTAAGCATCTAGAGCTCAATTATAGACCTAATAGCTATTTATAATAATTGAATTTATTAGAAAATGTGTTCAAAAATTTTAACAACCAGTGTACACATATCCTTAGGATAATTCATTTGCAATTTGAGGACTCTATACTTCATTAACAAAAGATAGAAATGAGGCTAACTAGTCCATTTTGCAGAAATAAGCTAATTATAGTAAGTTGCCTTCGTCATTGATTAAAAATTACCTCAAATTAGGTGATCATTTGAGGAAACTTCATGTCAATATACCTCTCTTCTGTCTTAATTCCATGGTGTTTAGAAAAGAGAACAAGAACATATACATAGACCAAACCAATCTCTGTTATAACTTTAGAGATAGGTAGGGCTAGCTGAAGGTAAGGTAGTAGGAATTCTTTACTATTGCAAAAAGACTGTAGAAAATTTAGTAAGGGCTTTCATAATTTTACTTTAGGGCAGAAAGGAACAATTACTGCATTTAGAAAATCCTTTTACTTTTTTGAACAGTGCTTCAAGGTGAAATATTTTTGTGCACTTTTTATTTCTTAACATTTTTTTGAATCATACTAGAGAAATAGCATTGGAATTCATATAATTTATATTAAAAATTAATTCTTATGCTTCCCTTTATCTCTTTTCAGGTATTTTTCATTAACCTTAATCTGATTTTATATAGGTGATGGTATTTTTAAAAATCCCTGAACACATTGAATGTTTCTTATACTTTATTGTTCCAGTGATGCAGCACTTCTCAGACATGTGAATATACAGTAAAGCGAAGTTAGGAAGTATTTCAGACACTTGATAAAGCCCCTGCCATTATCATAACTATCTTTCAGAAGATAAAACCTTTGTTTAAGAAAGTTACTGTCTGTATTTGCAGTCCTTCTGTTTCATGTCTAGATAATGAAAATAACAGCTATATTTCTTCCTTAGATTAAAAACGCATATTTAGTGTAAGTTTTGTTTTATTATTGAGTCCTTACGTTTTAGGTTCTCTAACAATGATTATAACCTATCTGTGGAATTGTTCTCTCATTAATTTCTAAGAATCTCCCCTTCAGTTAATTATCTGCTGATATCCTTTTTGGTGAGAGTGCCTTTCCCTCACCATCTCTGGTCAGTTAAAAACCCATTTAAAACTAATTTTCATGAAATTTGGGTTAGGCTTTCCGATCCAAATTATTCAGCATTTAGGGGTGCCAGTTCATAACCTATTAAACTAAGTGTGCTTAAATAGATCTTCTCCTTAGACTATAAACTAAACTTCTGGAGAGAAATGTGCCCCAAGAGTACTTGTAGTGAACCTTTAAAGATTAGAAAAAACTGCATTACAGCAGCTATTTTTTGTAAATATACAGAAATAGATAATAATGTTATGGTGTTTAGAATGTACTTTATGAAACTCTTTGTATAAGTTCTTGAGAGAGAAGATCACCCCAAAATACAAGTCTCTCAACTATACAGAAATTGGATATAAGATTATGTGTCTTTGAACAGTGTAACTGAGGGAAAGGGAGAGTAAATAACTTACATAAGATAACGCAGTTCAGTTTAATGGACACCCGGCCCCTGGTATCTCTTTTATAGATAAAGCAAAGCTCCAAAAATATACTTTGTATACTTTTGCCAGTTTTGATTTTCTTCTAATTCTCTTAGTGTTGTTATCTGAAATGTACCAGCCCCCTTTTTTGAGATGTTGGATAAGTTTTTAAAAATGAAACTATATCTACTATATTTTGATCTTCAAAAATTCAGTTGATCTTATTTATAATTCTTTAGTCATTTTAAATATATCATCATAATGATTAGGTGTGCACTAATATTATTTTACATTGTAGGTAATACAAGAAACCCGGTTAAAACAAATGTATACGGCAGAAGAAAAGTATGTAGTGAAAACTTCTTTTTATTCAAATAAAGTTATTTCTAGTAACACATCCCTAAAAGTAGCCCAGTTTCTCACAGTTACTGTGGATCTAGAGCAAAGAAGACACTTAGAAGAACATCTAAAGGTTGGTTATTTTGATTTGAGTGTTAGAAAAAATATTAACTGGATTTATATTACTTTAACTAGAATTCTTTTTTAAAACATTAATAATTTTGAATTCCATAGGAAATTAATAGAAAATTGCGAGCAGTGGAATCAGGGTTGATTGCCTTACGTGAGACAAACAAACATCTAGAACACAAAGATAATGAACTTAGACAAAAGAAGAAAGAGCTTCTTGAAAGAAAAACCAAGAAAAGACAACTGGAACAAAAAATTAGTTCCAAACTCGGAAGGTATTTTGTAGCCTGTTTGGTGGGGTGTGGGCTAGGGGCACAAAGCAGTATGGGGATATGATATTATTAATTTACCCTAGAATAACAATTCCCACAACATGTTTTGTAATGATTTCTCAAACTTTAACCTTACTAATGAATGTGGCTTTCAATTTCAAGGTTTTTCCTACATCCTACCATTTCATAGCTCAGATCTTTTGTTATTGTTCTTTTATGCTTCTTGCCTATAGAATAGAGAGATAGATGTTAATAACATAATCAGTCTTTAATAGTTAATGACAGCTCATTGCTTTGAGTAAGGTATAAGTTTGTTTACCTTGATCTAATATAGTATAAACACATTCGTAGACCGAATCATGCTTGAGATGCATCAAAATAATTTATTCTTAATTGTTTTTTTTTAAAGCACACGGTTGTCATGAGCTTTTATTTTAAAAGTTAATAATGTACCTTGGTTGCTTAAAGCAAGTGTAGCTTTATTCTAAATGCCTAGAATTTTTTTCAACTTTAACCCTTTGTTTTATTCCTCTTTTCTGTCATCTACAGACACTTTTACTGGGCAAATGTTATGCTGTACTGTTGTATTATCTAAAACTAAACTTTCTCATAAAGTAACATTGATTTTTGTAACGAAATGACTTTTCATACCCAGTACCAGCCTGCTGTCTCATACCTAAAGTTACACACTTTGGAGTGTTGCAGTGGTGCCCTTGACAGTGGTCTCTCTCTGACTAGTCCCTTGTCTTTTCAGTGCCTACAAAATACTGTTATTTCTCTTCTTTTCATTTTCTACCCCATTCAAGAATATCTGTTGTGGTTTCCTGCCATTACTACATGAAATTAATTAAACACTACTTTCCCTTAGACTGGCTTTCAGGATTTTCAAAATCTTGTTTTACTTTACCCATTCCAGCTCATCTCCTTTACCTCCCCAGCACTCTCCTTCACGTGCCATTCAGGCCTCTCTCTCCAATGTCTGCTGAACTAGTTCATTCTTGTTTATTGTTGCTTCCATCCTTTGTTCTTGGGTTTAGTCCCTGATTACAACAGAGTGTAGTGTAAAGAACTTAAACTTCAGTGCCAAACACATTTTGTGCCTTAACTTGTAATTTTAGGTAACTTAACTTCTGAGCCTTAGTTTCTTCATCTTATAGTAAAGAACAAAGCATTAACTTTTTGGATTGTTGTATTGTCTTTCCATTGTGGTTGTTGGGTTTTTTTTAACCTATTAATCAAACCCCCTCAGTTAAGCTCTTTTAGGGCCAGGACTGTATTTATAAATAATATTAACAAGAGTAACAATTTAAGTGTATTATGTATTTTACATCTTCACCACAGCCCTCTAAGAGAGGTACTATCATTATTCTCAATTTTTAGATGAAGAAACTGAAGCTCAGAAGAGTAACTTGTCCAGTTACATTGCTCATTAGTGAAAAGGAGCAAATTCACATCTTTCTGACTCCTGATCTATACCATTCACACTAACATTACCTAGATTATGCTGGGTACTTAGTGTATCTCAACAAATACTTATCGATCCTGAATATTTGCATAAAATGATTGTTTAATCTAGAAGCTCCCGTTTATATATCTAAATAGCCCATAAAACAGCAGGGGACCTAAGGTAAGGATTTGGGCTTAATCCTTATGTATAACTTTGATTTCTATATCATTATATGTTTCATGCAGTTTAAAGTTGATGGAACAGGATACTTGCAACCTCGAAGAAGAAGAACGAAAAGCAAGTACCAAAATCAAAGAAATAAATGTTCAAAAAGCAAAACTTGTTACTGAATTAACAAACCTAATAAAGGTAAGGCATTTTCTTAAATTTAGTCATTTTTTATAGTAAGGTAAGACAAGGTACTAAAATCTTAGCAAGAGATTTTTATCAATAATTTCTACTTGTTCTGTTTGACATTTTTCATTATAGGTCAATAAATTGATTAAAAGCACTCCTTAGGGTAAATTATTTTATTCCAGATGACTCAGTAAAAAATTTTTTTATGTAAGAAAGTTATAAACAGAACTATTTGAAAGACATCAGTTCCACTGGAAAAATATTTTTTTATGGTTTATATTTTTTAATGTACTATTTCTCTTAATTGTAAAACAAACTTCCGGGTTTTGTTCCTAGAGTTGTACTTCTTTGCATATACAAAAAGTAAATTTAATTCTTCAAAATACTACTGTGATCTCCGAGAAAAACAAATTAGAATCAGATTATATGGCCATATCATCACAGCTACGTCTCACAGAGGTAAAGTTTTGTTTTATTTTCTATTTTGAGGTTCTAGCCTCAGACTAGTTTGAAAACAATATATATCATCTTTTGTACTATGCAGTTTATGTGCTTTAATTTACCAATTTAGTGCATTAAGCTGATAAGGAAGCAACATTTGAAATATCTTATGCTATGTATTTTGTTAGTTGATTGGTGGACAGATGGTAATAATCAAAAAAGGGAAATCAATATTTGATTTAGTAACTTGGAAACTAAAGTCTTCTGTCTGGTTTCTTACCCCATACAAATTCTAGTCACTTTATTACCAAGCAGCAACTAGTAACTTTAATTGCAGTTTGTACATCTCACAAACTGCAGATGAGTTCTAATCAACATTAAGAATGGCCTTGGTGTGTAATCTTGGCAGTTTAATCTCCTTTTATTCTCTCTGAAATGATGATAAATATTGAAATAGTATGCAGGGAGAGGGGCGGAATGTTATATACTACGTTAACTTAAAATACAAAAAAAAGCTGACAACAAAATGATAGGGACAGCGGCATAGTTTTTGAGTCTTTCAGATTCTTTCCCCAAAATAGAAGAGCAACTAATACAATGTAACAACAACAAACCCATGGACAACATGTATAACAAAACTAAGTTTCAAGGTATCCTTATTGGTGTACTATAGTATATTTTCACACTAACTACCCAGGGTTGGCACCAGACTGTACAAGTAAGGGCACAGTCTCTGCAACGAGACTGCCATTACTTCAGACACCAGCTGCAAGTTCGAGGGTCCCCAGAGCCACCTGCACTTTTGACCAACTGGCTACAAATTTGAGAGTTTCTGTAACCCTCTTAAGTTCAGTAATTCACTAGAATGACTCATAGAACTCAAGAAAATGCTATACTTATGATTGTAGTGTTATTGTAAAGGATACAGAACACTACTAGTGAAATGAAGAAACAGAGTGAGACAAATTTAGCAAAAGTTAAATGAAGCAAATGAATCTAACTTTGCTTTGACTTGGCAGTATAACTGCACAGAAAAAATTATTCCTGTTGATGTAAAACAAATTGGATATTAAGGACAAAAAGAATTACAAAGAAATCTTGTATTATTTTCATTTATATTGTTAATAATATTTGTAATGTTATTCTGAAACTGTTAACAGTGTAGGATAAAACATATAGGAATTAATGTTATTAGAATTTTCAGCATAAGAGATTCAGATATAAAACAGATAATAAAAACCTTAAAATATTTAATTTGAATTAAAAATAATGAACTCATTGTATTTTCTCTAAAAGAAAAAAAATTCCTAGCTCTTTCTATTGAAAACAACCAGATTTTGGCCTCTAACTACTATTTTTCACTAAATTGAGCCATGAGAGAAATGGCCAATTCTAGTCCAGAGAAAGAATGTGTAAGAGTAACCTCAATTATATAGTCATACCAGAAAGCAAAGAAATTATTAAAGACGACAACTCAGGAACTAACATGATGAATCTCCTACTGGCCATAGGTGAAGTGATGATAGATTGAAACACATCAAAATAATTTGATCCATGAATTCATAATGATGCTTTAAAGAAATAATATTGGTCACCTTTGGAGGATATTAGGAAACCACCTCATTATTTGAAAAATGGCAAAGAAAGAATCTAGCATTTATCCTTCCTTTTCTGTGTGAACTGTTATTTAAGGTAAACAGAATATGATGAGGGAAAGTTTCCCATTATCAGAAGTAAACAATGAGAAGATACTTTTCTTTATAGAAGTATTTCAGATAATAAATGCAGAGGAAATTATATTAAGAGTATTATCTTTCTGGAGCTGCTAATCAGTGGATCTCATTAGCTGCTAAGGTCACAAAAAGATAGCAAGATATTTATGTGTATCCTGATGAAAGAATACACCACCACCTATGAAATAATGTTATAAAAAATTAAATTTCAGTTTGATTAAGCCACTGGAACAGGGTTTCTCAACCTCAGCACACTATCAGTATTTTGGACTGTACAGTTTTTGTGCATTATAAACTGTTTAGCAGTATTTCTGGCCTCTACTTGATTGGTGCCAGCAGTACACACTCCCAAACCCCAACTATGACAACCCAAAATGTCACCAGACATTGCTAGATATATCCTAGGGAACAAAAATGCCCCCATTTCAGAACCACTGCTCTAAAACTACCAGTTTCCAAGCAAGGTTGTAGGATATAAGTTTAATATACAGAAATTAGTGATGGCTCCATATATTAGCAGTGAATAATTGGAAATTAAAATTTAAAAAAAAACAATGTTGTATACAGTGGCATCAAAAATATTAAATACTTGGATATATTTACAAGATTTATACAATGAAATCGATAAATCTTTGCTGACAGAAGTTCAAATACGACTTAATAGATTTCAACAAAGATTCAAGATTTGTTGAAATGTCAGTTCTCTCCCAAATTTATGGGTTGAATAAAGGTCTCAGCACGATTTTTTTATTTTTTATGAAAAGTTCATTCTAAAATTCAGTGGACTTAGAAAAACTGAAAAAGAACAATTTGGATGACACTACCTAATTTAAGACAATATAAAGCTAAAGTAATGAAAACATCATTGCATTGCTATAATAGATGTATGCATCAATGGAACAGACCAGAGAATTCAGAAATGGATTCACATGTATATGTGTGTACATGTGGTCAATTTTTTTTTTTTCAAAGATACTGAGGCAACTCAATGCAGAAAGACATCTAACAAATAGTGCTGGAACAAGTGAGTAGTCATATGAAAAATTGAACTACAACCCTTACCTCATACCATATTTAAATGGGTCATAGACTTAAATATAAGGACTTTAGCAATAAAAGAACTAAAGCTATACAACTTCTTGGAGAAAATCTTAGTGACCTTAGTAGAATGAATACGTGACAGACTGTATGTGGCCCTCAAAACCTAAAATATTTACTTACCGGCCTTGTGTAGAAGTTGTTTGCTAACCCCTGATGGATATTGTAAAAAGAACTCTTAAATGGTCAATACAAAGAAGACAACCCGATCTAAAAAAATGTACAAAAGATTTAAACATATTCCTCTTTAAAGAAAGCATATAGATAGCAAATAAGCACATGAAAAGATGCCCCATCTTATTAGACAGTGCAAAGTGTGAATTAAAGCCTGAAGCTAGCTTCTTCAAACTCTGTGGCTTCCTGAAAAAGCTTATGGCTAGAAGAAACTGGAAAAAAAATTTTTTGCTGGCAGATAAACATCTTAGAATTGGCAAGCACAGACACTGAGCCAGAGGAGGCTGAAGGTCAGATTTGATATGCTAGAATTAGTTCAATTTGAGGCAGAGACTTGGAAGATGGGAAAATTCCTTTCCTCTCACTTCCCCACCAAAAAAAAATTGGGGAAGGGGATGAGAAGAAGGCAACAGGAATAGCAAAAGTCATTCTGAATATAGAAGAAATCCAGTAAAAAAGAAATCAGAGCTATAGTACCCAAACTGTAGGGGTTCAGGGTGGAGGCCGGATATGGAACTAGCTACCAAAGGAGAACCTCATCAGTTTTCATTTCATAGGAATATGGAGAAAGTCATCTGCCGATTTTGTGTTCTGCTGGCAAATAGTTATAGAGCCCATGTTAAATTTTCTTCACTGATTGAGCCTATGAACCTAGTAGTTCGGTACAGGAAATGGTGTTATAGAAGAGATTTCATGAAGAAATTGCCCTATCATGCAGATATTATATAGAGCCTTGAGTTATGCAATACAGTATTTGATCCTGGTGCCTGAAGTTTTATTTTTGAATTAAATTTTAATGAGAACTTAGGAAAATTATGGATTTGTGTCATATTTACAAAAGTATGAAATCGTGATGACTTTGGAGTAAGCATTCGCCCAAATTTTAAGCCACTTTTGACATAGTGAGAGATACTATTCCCACAGCCTTTGTTCACATAGATGTACTGAGATTGGTTATAAACTGACAGGATATTCTTTTATCATTTATTTTGTTAGTAGTAGTAGAAATACTCCTTTCGAGTAGAGCTGACTACTCTGCATAGTAGAAAAGTTTCTTGGGAGGAGGTTTTGTTTTCAATCTTTGAGTCACAATTTTTAACAAAGATGACCTAGTTAGCTGCTTGTCTCTCTAGATTTTGTTACCTAGAAATGATACCTACTCAGTTCTCAGCCTCTTACTACCCCCCACCCCCCCACCCCCACCCCCGCAAACACACACAACCTTGGCAACTCTTCTCCTACTACTCTTACCTGGTACAACCCTTGACTTTATTTTGTACCATTCTACTTTCCTTTTTCATATGTTGATCTGAAAAATATTAAGTGCTATTTATAATTG
This sequence comes from Rousettus aegyptiacus, assembly GCF_014176215.1. Classification (NCBI taxonomy): domain Eukaryota; kingdom Metazoa; phylum Chordata; class Mammalia; order Chiroptera; family Pteropodidae; genus Rousettus; species Rousettus aegyptiacus. The sequence continues at coordinate 44,486,440 of NW_023416306.1, read as the reverse complement.
TTTTACCAACCCTATTATAAGGTTATTTCTTTTATTTGCTGCACTGCATACGTAATAAATTTGTTGCTAACTGACCATAGTCACTAACCACATATTTTATATGGTCAGGAATGATAGTTAAAGAATACATAGTAAAGTAGCGTACAGTATGTTCTTTTTCCTTCTTGTTTGTTCTTCCCGTATTTGCTAGCATTTACTCTTAACCCTTCCTCTTGCTGTCCTACTTCATTTGAAACAAGAATTATTTTTTTCCCTATTTGTCCCTTTGAACACATGGCAGGTTGCACTAAGGAACCATTACTACCACTTTTGGTTTTGTTCTTTACCCTAATCATGAAAACAATCTCACAAAAGAAGATTGACACAGAATTTCAGGAAGGATTGTCATCTGTGAGGGAACTTAGAGATAGCTAACCACCCTCAAGTTTGATGCCTCTCCAAATTGTTGGAAGGCACATAGGCAAACACATAGAAAACGTCCCCAGAGAAAGGCACATGGTTGAGCCTCTGTTTGGTAATTATATCACAACTTTCTGGAATAATTTTAGGACAAGTTAGTAAGGTGACTGCATGTGAATCCAGATATGGAGGTGGACAGATGGTTTTTTACCTCAGGCAGGTTTTCTAATCACTCCAAGCCTATTGTTGTCTTCAGCAATAGCTTTATAAACTCTACCTGACTTTCAGGGATACTGTGGTATTCAGTTTAATAATATATGTCAAGGTGCTCAGTGTCCTGCCTAGAATGAAGTCAATATTTCCTTTAAAGGTATGAATTTACATTAGGATTAATATAAATTATACAAATTGGAAATTGTTCTAATTCTAAATTTAGAAATTTTGTGCTTTCATCTAACATTCTCTCTTCTGCCTACCTGCTTAGTGTTCTCCCACCAAAACAAAACAAAACAAAAAAACCTAAATTTCCAAGGAAACATTTTTAAAATGAGATACATATTTCTTGGGGGCGGGGGAAATCACTTAAGTAAATAGTAGTATTGCCATTACTTCATTGTTTAGTATTTGATTGAAATAGAACTTATAATCTTGTATATTAAAGTCAGTTAAGAACTTATTTCTAAATTTCAAATTTGACATTTTAACTTTAAAGTTTACATCATAAAAAAGAATAATTACATACTTTTTACATTTATAAAATATGTATTCTATCTCCTGTGTACTAAAACTTATAGGTAACATTTGAATTTGAAATCATTTTTATTGAAATTAAATTTGGTGTTTGTATTTGTATTAAAAGAAAATTAAGAAATGTTTTAGTTTATAACTAGTATTTTAGTAAAATTTTATGCTACATAGAACTTAGTTTAGTTCCTTTCATACAGAAAGTGGTTTTCATTTTTGACTCATTTTAATAAGTTGTTAAATAGAATAATTACTGTGTTAAATAATTTCATGTGCAACATGCCATTTAATAAGAAATTCTGTGAATAATTGATTTCTTCCACTAGAGGGCCCTCTTAGAGAAGATTTTCTTAATGTTATTTCTGTATACCTTTCAAGACAATTGACCTTTCTCAAAAAGAATTTCACAGAAAATACTTATTAAGTTCTTTTAGGATATATACCTACAGACATAATATTTTCTGAGATGTTGGTGGGGGATATTTTGTAAATTTGCTGTTTTCTCCTTAGATCTTACAGAGATGAAATATTTCTGTCTTCTATATAACTGTTAAAGGCTAGACTCTAGGGAGAAATTTAAATAAAGCCTTTTTCACTAGCCTAAATTTATATTATCTAATTGTATACTCCCTTTCTTTCCATTCCTTACCCCTTCCCCAAAAAGAAAGCTCAACAAGAATTATGGTGGGGGGAGGGAACAGATGCTACGTGAAGAGGTATGTCATAAAAGTGTTACGTATAGAAAGAACATTTTCTCTGGTAAAGATTTTATGAGACATATGCCACTGAACAGAAGGAAATCGTTGAATGAGATTTTGTCCTCTTAAGCACAGAACTCCAAATATACAACGCAAGGATTTTTCTTTTCCATATGTTCTGACCATTTAGCAAAGTCCAGAGAAATAGGAAGCAAGAGTAGAAGACTTTAGGAGTGTTTCGTTTCTCTCTAGCTGTCCTTTTTTTTATATTCATCAGAGTGTGATTGGCTCTTCTGAACAGGGTAAGGGTGACTGGGAGTCTCTAACATTTTATTTTTCTCAGGGTGTAAGGACTGAAGAATTCATTCAAGGAAACCACAGTGCTAAGAGAGTAGCATAAAGGTTTACTTGTATTTTCAGTTCAGTCTAATATATATCCTTTTACTTTTCATAATGTTTATCTTGGTTTAATTTATTTGCTATCAAACTTGTGTGCATAAAAATCACCTGAGGACCTTGTTAATACCTATGTTCAGGCCTGAGCCCCAGAGAACTTAATTGATCTGGCATGTGGCTGGAGCATCAATACTGTTTTAACAATCTTTTCCGCTACCACCCCGGGGGTGGGGTGTGTGCGGTGGTGGTGAGGGGTGGGGGATTAATGCAAAGAGCAAGCTAGACCTGTTTTATTAGGAACCAGCCAATCTGCTATTACCATAACCTTGAGCAAGTTTCTTACTACCTGTGAGCCACATCTAAAAAAGGAGATAATACATTTCTGTTAGATCATAATGAGGATTCGATTAACACATTTGATAGTGGTTATAACAAAGCTTGGCCCAAAGAAAACATTCCATGATGCCTTCCTCATTACAAATGAAACTTTTGTCATCTGGTTCTTGTTCACCTTGCCACTCTGATCTTTCACATCTTTACTTTTCCTTTACACATTATATTTTTTGTTGCCTAAAATCATGGGTCTTTGAAGCTTCCATGCGTTTAGGTTTATAATCGCCTATCCTGGGAATGCCTTCTACTGCTTCCTCTTTAGTAATTTCTTATTTGTCCTTTAAGACCTTAACTTGTTGTAGCTTCTGTGACCACTCTGACCTTCCTGCATCCCCTGCCCCCACCACCACACAGTCTCTTCTGCTTTCCTTTGGCTGTTCTCTCCCACTGAGAGGCATTGTACTGTAATGAAAAGAACATGAATTCTGTAAGCAAGCATGGATGTGAATCCCAACAGCTTCTAAATTTGTGGATTTGGACAAGGTGCCTTAATTCCTTTTTTTTTTTTTTTTTTTTTTTCTTTTAATGCACAAAATGGGGACAGTATTACTGGGCAGTGTTGTGAGAAATAAGGTAATCGAGTAAAGCACCTAGCACTCAAGATTTCAATAAATAGTAACTTTTTCTTTTATGATGATTTTATGTATCTTTCCTCTTATCTCTCTATTCTCAGTGCATGATAAAAACTGACATTTAATAGGTTCTCAGTAATTATTTGGTAAAGGAATGAATGTGTTCATGAATAAATAACTATATGAAAATCATTTTGAAAACTGTCAAACACTAGTTTAAAGGTTCTACTTATATTTGAGTGCTGAGTTTTCTGATATACGGCCTACATACTGTATTTCAAATTTTATTAAAGTAAAATTAACATAGCTAAATTAAACTATTTCAAAAAGAGGTAATTAAATTTAAATTTTAAAGCTCTTCTGGGTTAGAGTAATGCCGTATTAATGTGCTGATATATTTTAAAGTTTTAAGTTCAATCATGATTTGAGGTATGGTTTTCAGATGATTTGCTTATTACAGTCAAAATTCGATAACATATAATGTGACTTAATAACATACAAATTTTCAAAATATTTCTTTTTCATGTAATAGCAACGTTTCATTGAGTTGGATGAAAATAGACAGAGATTATTGCAGAAATGCAAAGAACTTATGAAGAGAGCTAGGCAAGTGTGTAACCTGAGTGCAGAGCAGACGGTTCCTCAAGAATATCAGACAGTAAGTATAAAAAGTATATAATACTACAAGTTAACATTTAATATTATTTTTAAGCTTAAAATGTGTTAGGTATTGTAATGGGCCATGAAAAACATGGTGTGATATAAAAAAAATGAGATTTCCTTATTTTTAACAGTATATATATATATATAATATTGCTTAGCATATTTACTCTGATTTGGGCAGTAGTCAGTCTTATTCCTTGGTACTAAAGTTATTGAAACATGGGTATCACCTTGTAAATTAGTACCATAATATTCATTCTTCCAATAAAAGAGTTCCCTCCCCCGCAAGTTCCCTTTAAGAGGTATCAGTAATTGGTATATAACAGTAAATAGAGGTGATATTTAGAAAAGCAAAAGCAAAATAAAAATTTTTTCCTAGATATTAGAGTTTTTATTTGGGGTCCAATGGGAGCTGAATCTTTATGGCTAACATTTGTTGGTAAGAAAAGGAGAAAGGAGCTTTTTCTTCTTTCCACTGTATTTTATATGTTGATGTATTTGTTCAGTTAGTAAAGAGACACCGCCCTTTAGTCCAAGTTCCACCATTAACATTTAACCCTGTGAGTCTACATTTTTATCTGACAAGTGGGGATAATACTTTACCTAAATTTTCTCTCAGAATAATATCACAATGAGAAAATGAATAGAAAATGAATTTTGAAATATCTGGTATTTGTATGGCTTTCTTAATTTTAAATGTTTATTTTAATAGATAATGAAATGTCTACTAAGGCTAAAAATAGAACTGGAAAAAATTAATTTAGATTATAATTTTCAAATCCTCAGAGATTTTACTCTATAGTATCAGACACAGAAACCAGAGAATGAATCTGACTGAGTACATAGTAGGAATTTAGTATATATTTTTAAGACAGATTGAGGAGCTGTTCTCAAAATATGCTAGAACTTCTCCAAAACATTGTTATCATAAAGATATTAATACAATATCTGTACTAATTTTTTTCTTTCAGAAAGTAGTATGATTCTGTCCTTAAGTCATGTTTTTAAAATGAACAAAATTAGAAGATAATTCATATATTAAAAATGTATTGTATGTATATATGTGTGTATGTATGTATATGTATGTGTATACTTATATGTATATATATCTCAGGCATCGAACAAGACATATACTTTCTTCTCTACTGAAATTTACATTCTAGTCTGGACTGTGGGGCAGGCAAAAATCAAAAAGCAAATAGATAATGTCAGGTAGCTGGATGTGCTAAGAAGAAAAATAAAACAAGTTACTGGGTTAGAGTGTTGAGGAAGTCTCCTGTGAGAAGATGCTATTTGAGATGAGTCCTGAATAAAAAGAAGAAATCAAGTCGAGTGAAATTTGAAGGAAAAGTCTCCCAAGCTGTGGAAAGAACACAGCTCATAAGAGATCGCTGTGGCTGAAGTATATTTGGCATGTTTCAGAAGAGAAGGAATCTCAGTAGGGCTAAAAAGTTATAATCCAAGGAGAAAGGAAGGCAGAAGTCAGATCATAGAGGGCCGTATAGACCATTGGAGTTTGGGTTTTATTTTGAAATGGAATCCACTAGGGAATTTTAAACAGAAGAGTGATGTAGCTAACTTCAGTTTATAAGATAACACTCATATTTGCTATATGAAGAATAAAGTAGGGATATAAGACTGGAAGCAAGGAGACCATTTAGATTATTGCTTTGCACCAGACAAGAGATTATAGTGGCATGGATTAGGGAGGAAGCACTGGAGAGAGAAAGGTTTATAGATTTGAGATATCATTTAGAAGAGAGCCAATAGGATATGCTAATGGATTTGAGGTGAAGAATAAGAGAGAATCCTTGAATTTTGCCATATATTGAAATGGAGATGATGGAAGAGGAGAAATAGGTTTCTCAAATTGGTAGGGAAGGTGGCTGAAGTGATTTCTGTTTCACCATCTTCAATTTAAGATGCTTATTAGAGAGTTAAGTGAAGATACTAAATAAATATAGGGTTCATGAAGTCAGAGCTCAGTGGATATGTCATATTCAGTAAAATATACTTAAATATCTGAAAGCCTATGGAAGTTGAAATGCTTTCTAAAAGATTTAAAAAAACAAGATATTAGATTAATATAATATTGTCAGGATCTTTTTTAAGGTTTTAAGATTCATTTTGTACCTTGTAGTATATGAACTTTGCAGGTTGTGCTGGCAAAACAATGTACTGCTTGCTTCATCTCAGGAAGGTATCTATTCTGTGTCTCTATGGCATGGACTCAGAAGATAGTGCTGTGGCGAAATTCTGCTGTCAAAGTAATTAGATTCTTAGGATGCTTTTGTAGTTCTTCATAAGTACAGTATAAAGTTCTAACTTCTTGCTCTCTTTCAATGCCCCACATATTCTGGACCCATTCTACCAATTCAGCAAGTACCCACCATTCCAAATGGACACAACTCCTCACCCCCCATGGTATGCAGTGCTCGTTCTTTTTTCCAAGCTCCTATCTCCCCTCTGCCTTGCTTTTCCTTAGCCATTTGCTTAAAGGCCCAGAGATGAATTCTAGGCCTTTGAATTCTCTTAACTCTCTTGTAGCTCCTGTAGCATGAACTGATACTTCCTTCTCTAAATTCCATAGCCAGTTGAAATGTACTGCTTATTTTAATACTCAACATCAATACATTGTCTTAAGGTATTATCTGGTGTTATTAAGTGTGTATATTTTTGTTTTCTTTTAAGCTTTTTGAAAGCGAGAAAACCCTGTAATTTCTTTGATTCCTTGTGTGTTAGCATGCTATTGAACACATAGTATTAGATACTTACTCAGCAGAATATTGTTAACTGTTTGAACTGTTTTCACTATACTATCTATAATGATGGATATTTTTTGTTTCTTTAGGCTTTCCAAGATCTTCCAAACACGTTGGATGAAATTGATGCTTTACTAACTGAAGAAAGATCAAGAGCTTCTTGCTTCACAGGACTGAATCCTACAGTATGCTTCCTTTCCTATTGCCTACTGCAACCACCATCACCCTACACACACACACGCACATATACACAGTTCCCTCCAGTACTTGCCTCCCACTCTGTACTAGAGCTCTTGGTAATAATAAGCTAGACAGCAGGAACAATGTGCTTTAAATGCCAGATTCTGAATCTATTAGAATTTTAAATAGATTCTTCCTAAGGAACACAGTGTTCTGTGCCTTTTCTTTATAAAAAGAATAGTTGGACTAACCTAAAATACTGCAGTGTCTATATTTTCAAGGATAAAAAAATGGCATTTTCAGTATAAGAACATACAAACAATACAACACATTGGCATTTTAAATTAATGTTTTAATTGATGCAAATTTCCCGTAATTTTATCCTTTGGTGGACTTATCTTAAATAATTTTTCCTGCTAGGTTGTTGAAGAATACACAAAAAGAGAAGAAGAAATAGAGCAGTTAACTCAGGAACTAAAGATAAAGAAAGTTGAATTGGATAAATATAGAGAAAATATTTCACAGGTAATTGTTTAATCTTTATCTTTTTGTCATGTTCTTACCATTAATCATGTGGGAATGTAGAATGCAAAATGAAATGGTATGCTTTCAAAAATGCAATATGTATTCTTATGACCAGGTTGATACTTATGTTAAATGTTTTATGTAGTTTTATATCAGAATGTAATACTTCTTTTAAATTGTGTTTTTTTATTGCTTTTATTTTCAGGTAAAAGAGAGGTGGCTTAATCCTTTAAAAGAGCTGGTAGAAAAAATTAATGAAAAATTTAGTAATTTTTTTAGTTCCATGCAGTGTGCTGGTGAAGTTGATCTCCATACAGAAAATGAGGTAAAATTACATTTGAAATGTTTCCTGACAAGTAATTTTCATTGTATGTAAGTTGTTTGTTTATTCGAGTTATATCTGAAAATTTTGCTTACTAAAAAATTGCTCAAAGGAAGGAAGGAAAAGACTACCTGTGGGATTCCATCAGGGTCACTTTTTTTTTCTTTTTCTTTTTTTTTTGGTGACATTTGAGATTAGTGACTAATAACTTCATTCTTTTTATATCCAATCTAAGTAACGGTTATTCAGCTGTGATGAACAAATGCACTGCATTGCTTTATAAATCTACCACTATCCAAGTTAGAAGAGTCATAAATTGGCAAATATAACTGAAATATAGTTTCTCAGTGGTTTCCCTTTGATCAAGTATTTAACAGTTCACAAGAATGAAAGTATTTGAAAATTTGCTCTTGATTTTTTGAGCTATAAGTTTATGCATTGCAATTGTAAGTAAAATAAAATTACCGTTAAGAAATGTGTAAGAGATGAACTGGGATTTGCTTCAAAATAATTGAGAAAGAGGAGTGGGCAGAGTTATAGGTGAAACAAGAATGGTCATGTATTGATTATAGTTGAGACTAGTTGATGATACATTGAGCTTATTTTTGTGCTTCAATTTTGTGTATGTTGAAAATTTTTCCTAATCTTTTTTTTTTTTTTTAAGAAAAAATAAAAACTCTGCCTTCACAGCTCATTGTTCTTCATTTTAGCTTGTATATAATTTTGCATGTGTGTTACAGACATAAATATAAAGCCAGGTAGTGCCTTTTTTCTCCACTTAGGAACTTTGCCCCATACTCCATCCTCTTAGTGTGAGACATAAGGATAACAAACATCATTTTACTTTTAAGTTCTAGTAACGTAGTAGACCCTGCCACAGTAATTGTCATCTACCCAGTCCTTGGGCTTGTTCAAAATAAGGGTATATTGTAGTAACAGTAATAATTGATAATGTACTTACTAAGTGCCAGGCACTGTGTCAAGCACTTTTATCTTGTTTAATCCTCACAACTGTTCTATAAAGCAGGTACTTTTTATTAACCCTACTTTACAAAGAAAATGAAACTTATAGAAACTTTACTAAAGTTCACATAGCTACCGAGTGGCAAAGTGAAAAATCAAACCCCAGACTTGATCCCAGAGACTAAGCAATTCAATACTGCCTTTTCAGTGAAAGTGGCATAGTTTTTATGGGATGAAAATTTGATTATTGAGAGCTTTGTCGAACTCAGAGTAACTATACTATCTTTACCAAACAACTTGACTAGATAAGGCATAAATATGATCAGGTAAGAAGAGGAAAGCCTTTGGAACTTGACCTGTCATAGATATCCCATTCTTTAATCTAGTTCCATTACATGGTGCTGTAACTTTATCATGTCCTCTTTCTTCGAAATAGTTTTTCTGTGTTTTAAATGATAAGTCATCACCATAGCAATAATTTTTAGTCTTTTCAACTCATTGTCTTACTGGCCAAGGGCCCTGGAAAATGAACATTCATCTCTCTTCTCAGTCTCTCCCTTAAAATGCTTCTATTCTGGGTTCCTCAGTCATAGTTCTAGAACTGCCTTCCTTAGCCAGACCTTTCATTGAGATGAAAGGAGCTAGGATGGGGCAGAAAGGGCAAAGAATAGGTAGCAGAGCCAAAAACAAAACTAGCAATCAGAGCTGCTACAGTTAAGAAATGGCACAGTTAAGAAATTTAGCCTATTAGGATTCCAGTGTTCATGGTTAAGATGTTTTTATGTAAGTTCTTAACTATTAATCTTAGATCTCTGCTGTCCAGTATGGTAGCTGCTAACTACACGTGACTATTGAGCACTTAAAATGTGTGAAATGTGCTATAAGTTTTGAATTTTGAAGACTTGGTATAAAAAAAGAATGTAAAAATATATAAAAAATACTTTGTTTGACTACATGGTAAAACTATTTTAGGTATATTGGATTAAAGAAACTACTAAAATTTCACATTATTTTTATTTTTTAATGTAGCTAACTAGAAAATTTTAAATTGCATGTGTGGCTTGCATTATATTTCTCTTGGTTAGTGATGTCTTAGACCTTAAAGCTCTATTCATTAAATACTTAACCTTTAATTATTAAGTTATACATCTCATTTTTAGGCTAAGTATAAACCTGACTGATCTAGAAATGACATTTGATAAAAGCAGTAAATAAGCTGTAGAGCAACCTCATTTTGGGCAAAATTTACAGAATACTGAATGCACTCATTACAACAAATATTTGGTGAGCACTTAATATGTGCCAGGCTTTTGCTGCATATTATGTGTATTTATTTGATTTAATGTAAATATTTTTTCAGAGTATACATATAGTCTCTGCCTATTCTTTTCTTCTTAACCAGCTGAAGAAGCGGGAAGATTCTTGGCCCTCTGCAGTGATATGCGCAGCTGCCTCTCTAGTGAAAAATGTCGTGATACTCCATTGTGCTCTGATTACTTGCACCTGTAGCTTTAAAACCTAGCACTTCAGTAGCTAGAATTTAGTGTCTCTCCATGACGGAGCTCTTCACTCAGTAATCCCTAAAAACTCTTGGAAAAGCCTACTAAAATTGAAATGAATGTTACAAGACAAGGAAAAAAAGTTACTCGTAATCTGAGTATTTCTGTTATCTACACAGATCCTTGGAGACCCCCCCCCCCCCCGCTAAAGCTTGTAGATAGCAACTGGTTTTTTAAATATTTTATTGGTTTACTTTAAACTGTCACTAAATGTTAATTTTTTTTTTACTCTTATAATCTATTCATTCTGTTTTCAAATAACACTGTGAAATTATCAGAGAAAACTCATCTTTCATCAAGTTTTCAAATGTCTTATAGGAAGACTATGATAAATACGGAATTCGAATTAGAGTCAAATTTCGCAGTAGTACTCAATTGCATGAATTAACTCCTCATCATCAAAGTGGAGGTGAAAGAAGTGTTTCTACCATGCTATACTTGATGGCACTTCAGGAGCTTAATAGATGTCCATTCAGAGTAGTTGATGAAATCAATCAGGTATAGTGATTATTTTACTTGAATTTTATCATATCTTGTATCTTAAAATAGATTAAATATAATCATTATTATTGTCATTGTTTAGGGAATGGACCCAATCAATGAACGGAGAGTGTTTGAAATGGTTGTAAATACTGCTTGTAAAGAAAACACTTCTCAGTACTTCTTTATTACACCAAAGGTAGGTGATAAATAACCTAAAAGTGCTCATGTACTCAAAAGTCCCATGTGGCTTTCATGTAGCAGATTTGAGCCCAGTTATGTAGATGTGAGCAGGAATACTCCCAGAAAAGGAACTAAGAAGATTAAAGTAATATTTACATTAAAGGGGACAAGTTCCAGTGACATACTTAATCAGAAATCTCATTATTGGAGAAGGAAACGTAGGAGGCATAGCATTATGTTCTAGAACAGAGATTTCTTCCCTGCTTTTGGCCCTTACTCCTCCTCTAGAGAAGTTCCTCTTTTAGCACTAAAAAGTGACAGGAGAATGCAAACCGTAGAGCTCTGGCCTGCCTCATTTCCCTAGTAAGGCTTGTACTGGTATAATTTGCCCCTCTTAGTCACCACTGCCCTGGCCCAGAGGAAACCTTAAGTGTCCCAACATCTGTTCAGAGATTACAATGATGAAAATAGAAGTATCTTTATAGAGAATTCTCCATAAGGTGAAACCATTGCAGTGGGAAATTTTATTAATGTCTTAGGCTATAGATAAATATAAAACTTATGTACTCAAAGATGTATTTATTGATGTAATCAGTTGTTTCCCTTTTTAACTATTCGCAAAAAGTTTCATTGGAGAGCCCATCCTAAATTCAGATTTTTATTGAATAGTATACTCCGTCTACTCGTTTCAACAAGTTCTCTATGGACTGGTTAGATCTGTTATTACCCTATAGTTTACCAAGCACCTTGGCTTATAAACCAAACCTCCCTGTTACACACTACCAATCTATCACAGTGCCTGACCATAAAGGTTCCTTGAGAAGTGTTTGTGGACAGATGAGTGAAAGTATCTATTATAGGAAAATTCTAGAGGATGCACTTCTCTTACCTAAGAAGTTGTCCGATTCCATTTGGCCTGTGAATATAGAGGGTGCCCTAAGCATGTTAATTATTCCTTAGGCCAGACTTCAGGTTTGCTAATTCAGGTAGGGGTCACAGTCTGGCAGGTTATATATTGAGTTGTTTGAGAGATTCATAAGTTTCATTAATATTATATATATGCATATATAAGTTTGGAAAATTGTGCTCCTTTATGTGTGTAGCATTATATGACAGTTTGTTTTAACACTTATAGCTCCTACAAAATCTCCCTTATTCTGAGAAGATGACAGTGTTGTTTGTCTACAATGGTCCTCATATGCTGGAACCAAACAGGTGGAATTTAAAGGCTTTCCAGAGACGGCGGCGCCGTATTACATTCACTCAACCTTCTCAATAAAATGGGAGAACTTTGGAATTTTTTTGTTAAATTCTGTTTATAAGTATGGCTCAACTGAATAAAAGTTAGGAGATTCATTGAGACTAAAACATCAGTTGTTTTTGGAAACTTCCTGTTAAATACAAATGGGTTGATGAATGGAGACCATAACTTATTTCTGTGGAATATCATCTTCTGGTGGGAAAAAATAAGCCTTTTTGTCTTTGTTGACTTCAATCCTTAGCCCTCTAACCACGAGTCATTGGGTTCCCATGCTAAAAAGTATTTACTATTTCAAATCAGAGATACAGTGGAAGGAGTTATCACTCACAAGAAGTTTAGTTGACATGATAACCCTGAGCTTTAACTGCAGAGTAACTTTAATTACTTTTAGAGTCTAAAGATGACTCTAGAGCTTAAGTCATAGTTTTCTCCCAGTGTTATATTTAATTTTAAAAATTGATATGGAAATGTCTAATGTACAGTAATAATTTATGACAAATCTATTCATTTCTTCCTATTATAAAAGATTACCTTATCTCCACTAGGAAATGGAATTTTATGGGCCTTTAAAAAAAGTTTTATGAAACTCGATACTATAACTATTGGTATCTCAAAGGATCAAAAGTACTGGGGTTCAGAAATGCTAGTGGGACTTCTTTGAAATGCCACAATGTGGCCACTAGATGATGCAAAATGCAATCAAAAGATTGACAGAAAATCAAGTGACAAGGGTTTTTAAATAATCACCCTGTAAAGTGTGTTTTTTTTTAATTTAAAGTCAATTGTATTTTACATCTTAAATTTCTAAAAGCATTTTTATAATTATTTTTAGTAAGATTTTTTTAAGATTTCATATACTGGTTTCTACAATTTATATTTGAAATTTCTCAGTGTTATATAAAGAGTGAGGAAAAGCATTGATTTTAAAACCATAATGTTTCTAGAACTTTGGCTTATAGGACCTTCCTTACAATGTCGATTCTACCCCATTATCTTAGAAAATCTAGTTTAAACTTTCTTTCAGCATGAAAGAATGAGGTGAGAAAATCATTTGTTTATCTCTGAGTTATACCAATTAACAGTGCCAAACAAATTCTATTCTTTTAAAAAATAAATCTTGTAAGATAATGGACTAGTCCAAGGATATGTCTTTGAACAGTGGATTGGATTTGCACCAGTAATGACAAAATTATTTTTTTGACTTGGTAGCCTGAATAAATTGAAGAATGGCGTTCAGTTTGGGTTTTGTATATTCTTAAAAAGCCACTGAAATTTATATTCTTACATCAAAAAATAATGAACCATAAGTTTCTGTCCTCTCACTTGAACATTTCTCTTTTAAAAGGTATTTTTTCTTTATAAAAATTTTAAGAGCTTTGTCCTCTTAAACTAAGTCTAATGCATGTACTATGAAAATATTTTTAAATAATATTTTTACTAGTATAAACAAGTCATGTAAACATTGAAGAACTTCGTTCACACGTTAGTAAATGGATGTTGTTACCAGATGTTTGTTGTTTAATGCTTTGTTTTCCACCAGAATACCTTCACTAATGTGTGCTTGGTGTAGTTTATTGTCTTAAGTTAGTGCCAGCCATCTTATTCCTGCAAAATGATTATCACTGTGAAAAAGAAATTTGAAGATTAGGTGGTGGTTGAAAATAAAATGGTCTATTACATTTCATTTTACATATGCCAACACTTATTCCTTACCTTTTTTTTTTAAGCATTTATATTTCTCTGGGCAAAATTAATATTTGGTTTTGCATTGAATTTTGAGTTGTGAAGGATAAATTATGTACCATGTTAACATTAATAAAAGAATAAACCTAGCACACCATAGTCTCGGCCACTTTAAAACTGTATATTTTCTGCAAAAGTTGATTTTTAATTACATTCAAATTGTAAAAACTAAGTGAAAGTGATTTGGTGAATAAAAAATTTTAAACCTTAAGGTGACAAGCATTTTTAATGACAAAATCTTCATTGATTAGCCTAAGGAGAGATTCTGTTGAAAGGTTTCTAGTATTCAAAGGAAAGATTTCTTGCTGCTTTCTACTTGTCTTTTGAACATATGCTTATTTTCTTTGGAGTATGAATCTTTAGTATGTAAAAATATAATTTTGTCTTTCTATTGTGTGTATCTATGTAATTGGAAAAAAAATTGGGGAAATACTTTGTTGGTAATAAATGGGTATTTTCATATTTCAGTGTATGTTATTTTAAATAAGATCTGTTTTTACATTTGAACTTTTTTTGAGTCATTTTGGTTTTCAGATTTTTACTGAAAAACAAGTCTATTAAGTCCCTGCCATTTATAGAACAGTGTTTGGCACTCTGTCCATGTTCAGAAGAATAGAAAAGTTAGTCCCTTGTCTGCCTGCAAGAAAATTACAGTCTAATAGATGCAAAAAACACATGGGGAAAAAAATTTAAACCATCTAAAGAAGGCAAGTTTAACTTTTTAGGTAGAAACCCTAGATTTGCTAAGAACATTCCCAATAGACAGTTTGTCTTGTGTCTTACTTTAACCTACTATCTAAAGTAATTTTTTAAATATTTTTGAGTCAGGCAGACTTTATTACTTATTTGTAGACAAGTTAATTCATTCAGCTTCCTCAATGAAATGAGGATACTGCCTCATTCAGAGTTGTTGAGAGGATCAGATGAGATAAGGGGCCTATTAGGGCACCTAGCATCATAGTAGTCACTTTGTAAATAATGTTTCTTTCTTACATATTTTTCCAGCTTTATTGAGATCTGCATTTTATACATCAAGGTCTAAGAATTCTAAGTTAATGTGGAGAACTTTATTCTATTTTACTGATAGTGTCAATTATTCAAAGGATATAAAGACAAGGGTTTTGAGTGAGCCTTGGGCAGTAGGGATATAATTATTTTCATACATCTTATTAACTTCATGAAATTTGAGTATGTTAGCCAGATGAGTTGCCCCAAATGATATTTATACCAATTCTTCTCATTACTTTGTAGTCATACTGTATATGTTTGGAAAACTTAACATTAATAAAATTTGCACTTTTGGGAAATTTGACTCGATTGGCAATTTGGACTTGATATTTTATTCCTAATGGAAAAGTTGGATGGAGTGAATTTTTTTAAATGTTAAGATAACTATTTGTTTATCACTCCAAAGTAAGTTATTGGAGAATGACTGGGAAGATTTGGTACTTTTTTAAAAAGCCAGCTTTTTTTTTTTTTTTTTTAACCCAAAGAGAAAGCAGGGCTACTCT
Source organism: Rousettus aegyptiacus (assembly GCF_014176215.1). Lineage (NCBI taxonomy): Eukaryota > Metazoa > Chordata > Mammalia > Chiroptera > Pteropodidae > Rousettus > Rousettus aegyptiacus. The sequence continues at coordinate 44,471,086 of NW_023416306.1, read as the reverse complement.
TTAGCTTCATTCTAAGAACTATTTAAGAGGATTTGATGAAGCCAAGAGCGGCCTATAAACAGCTCTTGTTCTACTGGCCCTGCCATCAGCTGAGACACTGTAACATAGTTTGGCTGTTTTTAAGCAAGTTAGAAAGATGTTCTTTCAACAAATATTACCTTACCTTTCTCAGTGCCCTTTAGTTATGTTCATTTCATTTTGCCTTTCAAGAGCAAGCTTGTATTGCACACTCTTGGCATTTAGGTCCATGTCTGTAGAGATTGAAGGGACGGGGTTCACTTATTCATCCCTGCCATTCAGTAGGGAGTGGGTGGAAACAAGTCATCCCAATATAAGGAAGGTTTTGGGATAAACTGTTTAATGAATGTTGTGATAGGATAACTTTTAAATTTTCATATTATTTAAGATCTGAATTTAGTTCCAGTGATCGCTGTAACTGCTGCATTCTTTACCTTCATATATGAGATACTACCCTTAGGAAGGATCTTCCAAGTAGCTTATATCCTTCTTTTCACAGTCATGAATTATGGAAAGAAATTATTCGAGTATTAAAGCTAGCACTGGGAAGCCTAAGTCATTTTGTAAAATTAAATGTGCTAATAGTTTGTTTATAAGTTGTATTATACTTTTAAATATTTTCATATATATAGCACCCTGTTTGTAGGTGGAGAAACAAGAACATAGCAATGTTATAACTTTCTCAAGCTTTTACAGTTAGTAAATGGCAGAGGTGGGGCTGAAAAACTAGGTTTGGTATTTTTTTTTCCTAGAATACCATCCTGCCCTTTTATCAAAATACTTTCTTTGCCTTTTGAATTGTTGGAGCTATATCATAAACAGTTCCTAGTTATGTAATTAAGTTCCTTGTGGGTAAGATATTTCTCCAACATGCCTCTGAATTAGGGTACAAGCTAATTTTGCTGTAACAAAAACCCAAATATAGCTTATACAAGATAGTTTATTCCTTGACAATATAGGCACTCTGAGCTAGTATACCAACTCCTATTTTGTTGCTCTATCATCCTCAACTAGTGGGTTCCTTATCGTACAAGATGGCTGCTTCAGCTCTTGCCAGCTTATCTATGTCCAAGCAATCAAGAGAGAAAGGCACAAGGGAAAGACATGAGCAGACCTTTGAAAAGCAAGAGGCACAAATTACTTTTGCTCTTGCCCTGAACTTAGTCACATGACTTGCAAAAGAGGCTTGAATATGTCATCTTCAGCTACATGTCTATGTACCTAGACTCCAGCCACTCTGTTACTCAGAAAGGGGAGGGTGAATATTGGAAACAAGTAGGAGTCTGTCACAGACCCCAAGAGATAATCAATCCCCTCTGGTCGATTGGCAACGTTTTGAGGGAAAAGACTTGATAGGTTTCCCCTCACGTAAAAAACCAGTTAACTATAGTCTTCAAGATTTCTACATGTCTCCTCACTCTATCCTCTTCTGAAATAGTGACCTTGAGCCTCGATTATTCTCTTACCTTTTTTTTTTTTTATCATTTATCACTATATAGTTTGTTGTCTTTTACACTAGAATATGAGTTCTCTGAAGGCAGAGATTTTGTTGTAATTGCTACCTTCCAGAGCCTAGAAAAATTCTTAGTATATAGTAAGCACTCAGTAATTACAGCATTGATGAATGCTCTTTCTCCGAACAAGTGAGAGTATTTATTGATATTGCTTATACATCCTATGAGGAAAACACTACTACATATTTTGAGGAATAAAAAATACGGCCTGTATGTGATTCCATTCAAGAAACGATCCATCGAGTGCTAATGAGACCACAAAGACAAATTTTGGAGTGCAGTAGGTGACATGCAAATGGAATTGAGAAGGGGATAGGATCTACCTGAGATCTGGGAAGTGTCGACAATACAGAATTTGGGGGTGTTCACAGTGGGCCTTCTAGAAGGGAGGAAAAGGACATGCAGGCAAGCTGTCTTGGGTGTTTTATAGGAAGTGGATAGGTGTCAGGTCATTAAAAATGTATGTGCATGTAATATCTGCCTGTGCGGGAGTATTTAAAAATTATAAATGTAACAATGGCCAAAAGACAGTAGTGAAAACACTTAGGAAGGTAGGGTAGGGCTAGGTAATGGAAAATAAGGTACAGGATTTCCTCTTGGTTATATAGCATTATTGTTTGTCTAAAGCTGAGTGACACAACTAGAACTTGAATTCAGGAAGATTTATTTGATCATCAGATTTGGAGGAAGGACATGTGAAAAAGATACGGAGAGTATTGAATAACAAAGCCTGAACAGTTGCTGTGCTATATACGAATAGAAGTGGAGGGCAAAGTATGAGAGCTGCTTATATGTAGTGTATATAAGAATGATTTTGCCTACCCTTTGTGTAATGTTTGGCTTTTCACCTCCTTTAATTTTGATAGAAACTATAGAAAATGGATATATCTCAATTAAGGAAGAAGGTTCAAAGATCAAATTGACTTGTCCAAAGTCATAAATCTAGTAAATGCTAGAATTAGGACTTAGAGGCAAGTAGTATTGTACAGTTAAAAGAGCATAGAGAATGGCAAAACTCAAGAAGTTAGTCAAAGTTTTGGTAAAGGATATGCATGCAGTGGTTGAAGACAGTGTAGAACAGGGTCAACCTCCATAGCGAGCAATTTAACAATATATTTTAAATAAGTATCACCCTTTGACCCAGCAAATTCATTTGTAGGACTTTATCCTACCTTTTTTGTTGTTGTTGGAGAAATAATCAGTATTATTTGATTTTTGTGAGCAATAGGATAGATTAATACGTCTTTCCAAGTTAAGACCTAAAACTGTTTCCAAAACTTCAAATAAGAAATTCCTGCTCAAAGTACAAGGATAATCTGAATCATCTTAAACCAGCAATAAAAAACTAAAATATAAATTTTTATTTAGAATTAAAGCAAATACTTCAGTATCACAAACACGATATTAAACTTCAAGAAATATGTCGCTAATTTGGAGTGAGCATTTATTTGCACAATTACGACATGCGGACAAACCCGGAAGAGGGGAGCGATATTCGCTCATGTATTTCTATGCATATGTGTGAGAATATTAAGTTCATTATTGTTTGAAATAGCAATAGTTGAGAACTGATAAATGGATTTTTGCATCACAATTTAATAGAATATTATACAGTTGTTAAAAAGAGGCTGCTTTTTATGTACTGATTTGATCAGATCTCTTCGTTGTATCCACTAAAACAGCAAAATACTGAATGTGTGTGTGTGTGTGTATTTACCATTGGTGTTTTAAAAAAATATCCCAGATTTCAGCACCAAAATACGAATTGGGCGGGGAGAGAATGAAGAGGGTAAAGGGGGTCAAACGTAAAGTAACAGAAGGAAATTAGGACTTTGGGTGGTGAGCACACAGTTGAGTATACAGATGTACTATATTGTTGTACACCTGAAATTTATGTTATTAACCAGTTACTCCTAATAAATTTAAAAAGAAAAAATTAAGTGCATACATGCAAACATATAGCTACACTTTCTGTCTCTTGAAGGATACAAAAAACTAACAATAGTTCAGTGGAGAAAGGAACTAGATGAAGAGAACTAGATGGGAGGAAGATTTATGTCTCACCATATGTCTTTTTGTATTTTTTGAATTATGTTGATTATTTTTAAAAAAAATTTTAAGAGAAAAGAGGACGGGCTTTGGACTCAGAATTTGTCTACTATTTAACTAGCTATGTGACCATGGCCAAGTTATCATGTTCTAATTAACGTGATCACATTATAGAACATATGAAAGACAAAAGAGTGTTATGAAGCTAACACACAATTGCTATAAAACTGGTGTAGCTTCCTAGTCTTTTTTTTTTCAATCTTTCTGATCCCAAAGTAAACAATTTTAAAATGTGTTACAAAATTCATTAACCTATATAGGTATAATGATTTATTGATGAAGATTTAGAATGAGTAGGAAGAAGTACTTAAATATTTTACTGTTAGGAGTGTACTGTATTTTCCTGTTCAGGTCCAGGGATCATCTCTTCCTTATTGTCATATGTACCCTTCCTGGCTAACATATTCCACCAGGAGAAAAAAGTAGCAACCGTGTTATTACTTCAAATACTATAGCTCTGGGGAATTTATATAGAGACAATATAGTTTATCTTGCCTATGCAGTTCCCTAGTAATTCCTAGCAATGCTGGTTACATTATGACTCCTGAGAGTACATCATCCAGTGACTTCTGGTGTCTATCAAAGATTATTAATGTACTTCATTGATGATGAAGACAAACACAGGTTTGTTCAGACTAGGCAGGAAAACATGAAACGTATTTCAATTACTAGTCATGTGAAATTTACCTTTCATGATTTAACAGCATAAATTCAAAATGTATTTTTTCAATAGTGCCGTCTCTTGAGCTCTTTAGGCCATACATAAGTCACTGGAAATCTAGTCCACAGTCTCATTCTCTGTTGACCAGCCCCCTGCCTTCCACACACTGCCAAGAGAGGAGGCTACGCAAGGGCGCATGTGCAAAGTGACAATAGACCTATTCACACAAGAAACGTCTGTCTCTTGTTGGGCATGACTTAAGACCAGCCTGAAAGAACACAATATAGCCACATCGATCAGAGATAAGGCAGGACATAAATTGGAAGGGCCTGCTGACATTGTGGAGCAAGAGCCCTCAGAGGAAGAAGACAGCTACCATCCCCAACCACCTCTACTGCCCCACAGCACACACACTGCTTGACAGAGCTCAGAGCTTGTGAAGGAGCCTGAGTCCCAGGGCCCAGGGCAAGGTCCCCATTTGCAAAGCTGTCCAAATTGATCTGGACCATTCACACAGGAAGTATGAAATAGAAGTGAGCATCTTTCTGATAGGCAAACAGGTGATTTACTTTTGCTTTAATTTGAACTTTTTTAGCAGGAAAACCATACCAAAGTACATTGTAATCAAATTGCTCAAAACCACTAATTGGAAAAAAAACTTTAAAAGCAACCAGAAGGAAAAAGACATTACATGCAGAGGAACAAAAGTAAGGTTTAATAGCATATTCCTCATTGGACATAATGCAAGTGAGAGGACAGTAGAGCAGCATATTTATAATATTGAGAGAAAAAAACCTAGAATACTCTACAAAGCAAAAATATCTTTCTAAAACAAGGCCAAAGACAGTTTTAGTCACATAGAAGCCAAGAGAATTCATCACCACATCGGCACCATAATAAAGGTTAAAGGAAGTCCTACCAGAAAGGAAGTTATGTCAGATAGAAATCTAGATCCACAAAAGGAATGAAAAATGAGAATGGTAACTACCTGAGTAAGTATATTTTAAAAATTATTTAAATCTCTTTCAAAGAGAATTGACCATTTAAACAATAATATTAGCAATGTGTGGAGTTTATAATGTCTATAAAAGTAAAAATGTAGGGTGGTCACAGGTTGGGAAATAAGAAATGGAAACGTAGTATGGTAAGGTCCTAATAATGTATTGATGTGGTATAAAGTCACTTGAAGGTGACTTTAACACTCCACTCTCAATAATTGATAGAACACATAAAACAAAGTAAAGGTATAGAAGACCTGAGTAATGCTACCAACATACTGGATTAATTTAACATTTGTAGAACACCTAACAACAGAATGCACATTTTTTTACAAGTGCACATAGAACATTTACAAGATAATGTTCTGGGTGATAAAACAACTCAATAAAATTTTAAAAGATCCAAGTCATACAAAGTATCTTCTAACCATAATGGAATTAAATTAGACATTAATAACTATTGAGAATGCAAATATATAGAAATGAAATAAAACACTTTAACACATGGGTGAAAAAAAGGGAAATTAGAAAGTATTTGAAACTGAATGAAAATAAAAGCATCAAAGTTGGGGGATGCCTATAAAGCAAGATTTTTGGAGGAAATTTATAGTGATAAACAGCAATAGCAAAAATAAAGATTTCAAGTCGATGACCTCATTTTCTATCATAAGAAGCCAAAGAAGAGCAAATTAAATCCAAGGTAAGTAGAAGAAAAGAAATAATGATCAGAGTGGATGTCAATGAAATAAAAGCCCAAAACAGAAGATGAAATCAATGAAACCAAAAGTGAGCTAGATTGATTAGGAAAGAATGCAAGAATTCACTGGTTACCAGTATCAGGAATGAGAAGTTTGACATTACTACAGATTCTAGAAGCATAAAGGATAATAAAAGAATATTGTGAATAACTTTGTGCTAATAAATTTAACAACAGGTAAAATGGACAAATTTCTTGAAACACACAAATTACCAAAGCATACTCAAGAAGAAATATATAAACTGAATAGCCCTATATCTATTAAAGAAATTGAATTTGTAGGTAAAACTTTTCTACAAAGAAAATTCCAGGACCATAGAGCAGCACTGGTGAATTCTAGTAAAATTTTACAAATTCTTCACAAACTCAGAAAATTGAAAGAGTAGGAATACTTCTGAACTCATTTTCAGTCAAGATTACTCTGACACCGAAACCGGATTACAAAGAAATTGTAGACTAATATCCCTATGTCATAAACATAGATAACAAAAATCTAAACAAAATTTTAGCAAAAAAATTCAAAATATATAAAAAGAATAATACATTTTGACCTAGTGCTGTTTATCTCAAGAATGCAAGTTTGTTTTGACATTTGAAAATTAGTGTAATTCATTATATTAAACTAAAAAATGTACCTGTAAATACATAAATTATGATTATTTCAATAGATGCAAAAAATTTTTTTGAGAAAATCCAACATTCATCTCTGATATAAACTCTCAGAAAAGTATAAATAGAAGGAAAATTCCTCAACCTGATAAATGGCATTTACGTGAAATCCTACAACTAACATCATTCTTAATGGTGGAAAACTGAATGGTTTTTCCCTAAGATCAGGAAGAATACGAGGATGCCCACTCTCAACACTGAAGAGTCTAGCTAGTGCAATAAGGCGAGGGAAAAGAAACACCTACACTGGGAAAGAAAAGATTAGAAGTATCTTTTTTCACAGATGACATCTTCCTTATGTAGAAAATCTGGTCAAATCTATAAAAATCCTACTAGAACCAATAAGTTTAGTTTGTAGGATACAAGATCAATATACAAGAATTAATTATATTTCTATATACCAGCAATAAAGAATCAGAAATTGAACATAAACAATCGGCATTAAAAACAAAAGTTCTTAGAAATCTCACAAAAGGTATAAAATGCTTATTATACACTGAAAACTATAAAATATTCCTGAGAGAAATTAAAGAAGACCTAAATAAATGGAGATATACCTTATTCATAACTTGGAAATGCAATATTGTTTTCAGCTTTCTCAAACTGATCTCAAGATTCAACAAACCCAATCAAAAGCCTATCAGGCATTTTTGTGGAAAGTGAAAACCTGATTCTAAAATTCATATGGAAATTCGAAAGATAAAGGAAAAACAACTTTGAAAAAGTTTGAAGCTAACACTAGATTTCAAAAAATTATAAAGATAATGTAATCAAGACTTATTGGCATTCAGATAAATAAATCAATGGAACCAAATAAAGAGTCCAAATATAGACACACATATATATGAACAACTAATTTTCAACAAAATTGCTGAGGGAATTAAGTGAAAAAAAAAATCAAAACTGCCAAGACAATTCAGTTTAAAAAAATCATAGCCTTTTCACTGAAACAACTGGTTATCCATAGCTAAAACAAATATAAGAACCCTCAAAAAACAAAAAAAATCTTTGATCTATATTTTATAACTTATGAAGAATTACTTAAAATGAACCATAGACCTAAATATAAAACCCCAAACTATAAAACTTCTAGAAAGAAACAAGTAAACTTCTGTGAGCTTGGGTTAGGCAAAGATTTCTTACAACACTAGAAGCACAAGCCATCAAATAACATTGTTCAATTAGACTTCACCAAATTTTTTAACTTCTGCTTATTGAAAGACACCAATGAGAATAAAAAATACAAGCCACAGACTGGTAGGAAATAATTTTAGAGCATATATCTGCTAAAGGACTTGCATCCAGGATATATCATGTACTCTCAAAGCTCAGTAGCTAGAAAATAATCCAATTTTTTAAATGAGCAAAAATTTTCAAGAGGATATTCACCAAAGAAGATGTATATAAATGACAAGCTCTTTAAGAAGGACTCAACATCTTTAGTCATTAGGGAAATGCAAATTAAAACCAAAATATGATATCACTACGCGCTCACTAAAATAGCTGATTAAAAAGATATTGATAAATATATATGCAAGTATAAAAACAAGGTATTTAAGACTTAGTGTTGACAGAGACATGGAAGAACTGGAATGCTCCTACAAGGCTGGTGGGAATGTAGCATGGTACAACCGCTTTGGAAAACAGTTTGCCAGTTTCTTAAAAAGTTAAACATACATGTACCATAAGATTCAGCTATTCTACTCCTAAATATGTACTCAAGAAAAGTGAAAACGTGTCAAGATTTTTATGTAAATGTTTATAGAATCTTTGTAATAGCCTCAAACTGGAAACAACCCAAATGCCCATGAACTGAGGAATGGAGAAGCAACTTATGGTGTATCCATGCAACATAGATAAATCTCAAAATAGTTATGCTGAGCAAGAGAAGCCAGACACCATCGCTACCACCCCCAAATGAAACATGCTGCATTATTCCATTTATATGAAACTCTAAGAAATGTGAACCAATTTATAGTGATAAAAAAACAGATCAGTGGTTGCCTGAGTATATGGCAGAAGCAGGTGGGAAAGAATGAGAGGCGATTACAAAGGAGCATGAGAAACTTTTTGGGCTGTTGGATAGATTAGTTTGGTTGTGACGGTTTTATGAGTGTTATACACATGTTAAAACTTAAATTGTGCACTTTAAATATGTGCATTTTCTTGTATGTCATAACTCACCGAAGCTGTTAAAATCATTAATTTATGAAATATTAAGAAATTGAAAAATCAATCTGATCATTCCTATTAACAGACCAGGGGGAAAAAAAGACTGATAATTAAAGAGACTCAGGAGCAAATCATAGCATGCAGGCTGTTTCTTGCAAAGTTTTGCTTGTTTCACTGTTGTTGGTTTTGCCTTATCTTTTGTTGATACTAGTTGCTGGAGTCTCAGTAAGACTGTGTTGATAACCCAAACTTGTTATGAAGTTATAGCCAGTCTAGCCTTCTGGGTCTAAATCAGGAAGATAGAGTGGCCACTTAATGAACTGATTATACCATTGTGCCTCCAGAGAAAGATTGGGCCAGGGTTTTTGTTTTTGGTCTTTTTTATTCTAATGTGGAAATATAAATCTACTCTGTATAAAGCTGGGTTCGTTTTACAAAAATAAACAAAGTCTTTGGAACCCAGGTGGAGAGGTTGTGTTCATGAGCTGTTCTCCAGTCTCAGCTAAAGCTTTCAGTGGATGAGAAGTCTTTATAGAGGGGCCATGTTACCATGCAGTACAGTATCTGTTGAACTTTGGTACAAGGAGAACACAGAGGATGAGTACAGAGAGATGGCTGAGCATCACAAAAGGCAGAAATACCAGTCAGAGGACAGCAAAGGCTTGTTCTCACAGACTTTGTCATTTAACTGTTCCTTATATTTTTCTGCATTTATGGTACACAATGATTGCTTTCACATTGTGATATTCTCTTCGCAGTCCCTTTCAGTTCCTCAATTCTAAACACTGTGCCTCTTCAGAAACTAAATATTGAAGAATTTAAAGTGAGAATACTGAAGCAACCAGTATGATGCATGGAACATTATAAACTATTGAAAGTAGATCGAGATTGGTTGCTATAGGGATGTTTAATATGTCTACCCAAAGAATAACGCTGTCCTTTTAGACTGTCTTGGAATAGTCATTCTAACTGAGGAGAGACCAAAACAAAAACAAAAACAAACCCAACAAACACAATAAGAAAGTGGAAATGAAGTGATTTTGTTAAGTGGAATTATTTGGATAAATGCACTCTTTCCATTTATTGTACACCTCGCTCTCCTTTAAAAAAGTTAAAAGATTATGGCCATAAAAACTGCTCTATTTAGAATATTATGAAAAAGCATTTAAAAAATACCTCATTTCTAATACTACCTTATTGGTAAAGTACTTGTTATTTTGCCAAAGCAACTTCCTATCTTTCTCTCACAGGTTTTAATTATAAAAGCCATCTTAACATTTTACACATTTGCATGCAATTTTCCCTAGCCAAGAAATTTTTCACAAACATTACCTATTTTTTAACATGACATACATATGCCCATTATTTTACCCTTTTGTTTTTTCTTTTTATCCTCAAATATATTTTATACATTATTCCATTTTTCTGACTCATACATTTTTAAACTTTTACACATTTCTATTAGTTCTAAATCCCACTGTTCTCTTCTCCCACTTGAAATATATCCATTAATGAATAGCAGCGAAAAGCATTTTGGTACAGAACAGCCTGGAAGCTTTGAAGCTGTGCGTACCTTATACTTGGATACTGGCTCCTTTGTCTACCTTGGACTGGTGGCATAACACCTCCGTTACTATTACAGCATCTGTCAAATGAAGATAGCAATGGCACCTGCCTTGCAGGGTTGTTGTGGGGATTAAATGAGGTAACATATACTGCAAAACAGCTATTCCCACACCTTCCTTTTTTGCCAAGTAGCAAACAAAAATCTTGCATTAATATGTTAACACCAACATTCGACAACCTGTTGGGGCCTATGTCCAGTAGCTTATATGTGCTATCTCATTTCATCATCACAACCACCATCAGTCCTGGTATTAATTACCCCCAGCTTGCAGAGGAGGTAACTAAGGCTGACAGAAGTTGTCGCTTACTTACTCAAAGTTGCACAGTGAGTAAGCAGCAGGACTGAGACTGAACAATATCTTCTTTCAGAGCCTGAGCCCTGGCGTACTGACTGCCTTCTTGTTGAATTCCTGTTTCTGACCTCCATATCCTTCTTTTGGAGAGATTTTCCTTCTTGTTCTTTTTTAGATATATTCCCTTTGAGTTTATATCAGTCTTATCACTTCAAATATTTTGCAAAACAAAATGGATATGAATACAAAATTTAACACTGATATTAGAAGCTTTTTATTTTTATTTTTTTTGTACACAATCTTTCCCATGTGTGCTCATCTTTGTCTTAATCTTCGAATGCTATAGCCGCTTTCTGACTTTGTAGAAACCTTGCTTGCAAACTCATCAGCATCTTAAGTCACCTTTGACATTGCCTGGCATTTTAAAATACATTCTGTCATCTTTCTCACACCTCATTCACACTTTATCTTTGCCTGCTGAGTATCTTTTTCTCTCCAGAGCAGCATTCCCTCCTTACCAATCTTAAAACACAGGGCACTGGAAATTTCAGAATTTTCTCTCCAATTCTTTCTTCACATAGAAATGTAATCATGGAAAATGATTCTAAATTCATTAGGCCTTGTGTAATAGAGTCTGACTCCATTGTTCATGTTTAATTTCTAAGGCTTTTAAACCCCTTCCCCTCATGCCCCACATCTGGGCAAGCTGAGAGGAAGCTTGAGGGCTCCCTCCTTTGATGCCAGCAGGTTCAAACCTCACAAGCCCCTGCCTACCTGCAAGAACCCTCACCCTGGCTTCACCTCTTGACCACAATAAAACCCACCACAGTATCCTCTCCTTGCTCTCTCAAACAATTTTGGATAAACTTGGGAGGCCTGTTCTGATCCCCCAGAAAGAGCCATTAGGTGAGTAAGAACCCTTCATATCTCTTGGTGTGTGTTGGGAGCGGGGGAGCATCGTTAGTCTTGACATCCGAACCAAATTTGGGAGGAGCGTCTACGCTTTTCCTGCAATATCTACAACATCCTGCATTGAAGGAAACCTTGTTCTCCTTCCTCTCATGAGCTGCCTTCCAAGTTTGCTACCTGCTAATACCAGGCATTGCTCGACCTGCCTCACCATATTCTAATGCTGGCTTATAAATTCCCTCGAACTCGGTGCATTTCCTGACTTTTTAATTTCCTTGTTTTCTTAATATACACCAAAATTCTTACCAGCTGACCTTTTGTGCTTGTTTAATGCTAATAACATTATTATTATTACAGTTCCCCATTCTTCTGTGCTTATGCTTTTCCATTTTTGGCCGTCCTGGCTCCAGTTTCTATAGTGTACCCTTTATTCAACTCAACAAGCATTATTGACCAGTCATGTGTTGTAAAGAAGCAGACAGATTTGCTGGGAAATGAGTATTTCTAGTCCTGGTTTTACAACTTTTCAGTCAGCAATGATTCTTCTATCTTAACAATGGTTATACATTCAAACTGAAGGTTACAAATACAGGCACACACCTCGGAGATATTGCAGGTTTGGTTCTAGACCACTATAATATGGCAAGTTGTTCTTTTTGCTGGTAGAGGGTCCTGTCTTCAATTTGTAAAAAACTGCAAAATCTGAAGTGCAACAAATTGAAATGCAATAAAACAAGGTATGCGTGCACTGCCTATAATTATTGGAATGTTTATTTTAAAGGTAATATATTTTCCATTGAAAAGGTAATGAGTGCATAGTACACAAAGTTGGCCAAGGAAGCCTCCCTCTTACCTCAGGCCCCACCTCTTACCCCTCCCCAGAGGCAATCACTTTAACACTTTTTTAGTTATACTTCTAAAAATTTGCAGTTTTATACATGTTTTTATATATGTATGTATGTATACACGCATATACATATATACCATAAACATTTTAAAATTATACTTTTATATATATACATATGTATATACCTTTTAAAAAATCACGAATATGCTATATTTACATAGGCATGAGAATTAGAGACCTTGGCTGCTTTAAATTGTATGTCCCCAGTGCTAAGACAGTAACTGTCTTAAAAGATGCTCAAAAAATAATTGTTGAATGAGTGAATAATACTGTCTATGAATTTATATCTTGGAAAGTGTCCTATATCACATATATGTTCTACCTCATTCTTTTTAGCAGCAAATTTTCTTTCATTTTCTAGATTTTTCATAATTTATTTAACTGAGGCCCTATGATGGACATGTAGGTTCTTTCCAAACTTTTCTCTATAGAAGATTAAATTAATGAGACAATCTAGATAATGCTTCTCACATGTTGTTTTCATACTTAGATGTTTATAAAAGTTTATTGATCTTTTCAGGAATATCCTACCAGAGGTCTTGGGTTTTTCTTTTTGAAGAAAACCTATTAAAGCTGCCTAAATATGAGAGAACAAACAAATAAAAACAATGAAAAATTCGTAAAAGCTTCTTGGAGTAAATAGATGTTATTTATTTGTATATCAATTGTAGAAAACATTGTTTTTACCTTTTTGGTCTTGGGCAATTTATTAAAGCTTGGAGATTAAAGTTTTTTAAAAATGAAAGTATTACTTAAGTTGTAGAACAGGTATAAACAATTAAAAAACTCAAATATTTCAGATTTAGACTAACAAAAATGTCTGGTGGAGGGGGATCCCTGGGTCATTAAAATTACTACCTTCGCATTCTGGAAAAATGGTCCACCGAAAGGCTATTCATCAATGAAACTTTGCAATGCTGTTTAACTTATAATAACAAACTAAATATCGCTGTCTAAAAAAAATTGTGAAGTCAGAGATTTGAAAAACCTTTTCACTGTTTTGTTTGATAAACATTTTGTGTCAACTTTGTGACAAACTTTTACCAGCTTTGTGGCAAAATTCTTGGTTAAAAGTTGTGAAAGGATTTCAAACTAAAATGGTACTGGAAGCTATAACATGGAGAATCTCATAGATGTGCCCTCAGAAGAACAGAAGTTAAGTATTGAGAGACTGATTTCTATAAATGCTTGATTTATAGAAGACTGAGACAATTATCTCCTGACCAATTAACATCTGTCAAGAATTTCTCCCCATCCTTAAGCCAATGAACTTCCTGCTTGGACTCTGGACCTCCCGTTCTTTGCATTCCCTGCCCACAAATCCAGCACACCCCTAACCTCAGTAGACTTGCCTGTAGTTTGCTATAGCATGAGTTTCCAGAATTGCAATTCCTCTGCTATTCCTGAGTAAACTCAATTTCTGGTAAGTCATGCTTGCCTCAGTTTACCTCTTTATTTGGGCTGACAAAATTCCAGAAGTCAGATTCAGACTAACTTAAATTAGAGAATTCATTTATACACGTAGCTGGAAAGTACAGGGGTGGCACTCGGATTCGGGCACAAATGCATCACGGGTTTCACATAGTCTTAGGGCTCACTCTCATTCCATATCTGAGCTCTCTGCTAGTATATGTCACCTTTTTTTCTCCAGCACGCACAGCTCCTTCTTACAGCCAGGGATGACAGCTTTTTGCAATCCCAGACTCACACAGTCCAATTTAGCAAATGCAGCAGACAAAAACACTTCTCTTTCCCAACACTGCTTGGGCCAATCTGAGTATCTGGGAGCGCCAGGGTATGGGAGCCCCCAAAGGACAGGGTGGAGGCATGCTCCGCTAAGATAAAGAACAGTTAAGGAACTCAGAGTCTAGCGGAAAAGACAAGAGTAAACAAATTGCTGTAATTTCATAATGCTGTGTGCTACAGGAGCCCAGAGAAATTAGTGGCCAAATCTTTGTTCTAAAAACCAACACCAACTTCCATGGTTAATATCAATGCATTGTCTGAGTAAATGCATAGAATTCTTTGAACTTTATCTCTTTGAATGTCATTTCTCTTAAATGCAACATTTTCTCTTGAAAAACTCTGCAATTTACTTAGCCTCATACCCCTACTTTCACTCACACTCACTACTACCTCATGCGGCGAAGGGAGGCATATTTTAAATGAGCGATGTTTTCTTGTTAGTCTAATTGCCCAAATATGTTGAACATATTTTTCAATTGTGTTTGTCTACATTATCATTACTATTTCATATAGAAGGGGGGTGGGGTGGGGAGTAGGGCAAAAGCACCAGGAAAAATTAAATAAATGCCAGTCTTGAAAGTAAACTTCAGGCAGTCTCACTCTGAAATGCCTTTTGGAGTACATATAAAATTTCAGATATTTAAATTGGAGGGCACTTAAAAGTTAATATTTGAATGCTGAAACATTCCTTCATAGGATTCTGAAGAAAGAAAAATACAAATGATAAGCCCTGATAATAAAAATAAACATAATTGAAACATGCATAAAGGTTGACTCATTTAGGGAAATTCCTTGGAGGCCAATTGGCATTTCCATGGCTGATGATAACAGAAAATTACTTTTAAGGATGCCCAAAGCTGATATCCTAGGACCAGCACAGAAATATAGGTGATTGTAGGTTTTTAAAATATAACTTTGATTTCTACAGAAAAACATTTTTAGCTGTTATCAGAGGTCGTTAGAACAATAGAGGGCACATCTATGCTGATCTCTACCCAGAAAGATAAACAAGTCATTTAGATTGCACTTATCAGTGGCTCCCTTAAAAATAGGGGAACTTAGCTGGAATCTTGTAAAGCATAAACACTGTATAATGAAATTACTGACCACATCCTAAAAAATATTAAAAGCTCAGAGAAGCTGTAAACAATTTAGCACTTCCTCTATGGGAGACCTCTGCCTATTTTAGAACTGTCTTGGTTTGTCAAATGTGTATTTAAGTATGCAAAAGAGTACAGGCTCTAGCCTGGGCAGGGGTCTCAAATCTCCAGGAGCAGCAAGGGAAATATTACCCAATAGGAACAGGCATTGAAACTGGAGAACTGAGAGTTACTTCAGGCTGGGATCCTGCTGCTTTAGGAAAATGGGAAAATTCTGCAAACATTTGATGGCTTGCAGCTAGTAAAATTGCAAAGATATAAGACCTTAAGGTTTTTCCTGGCTTAACAAAAAGCAAGCGGACTCTAAAACTGGGTAAATATGTTGCTCGGAGCTGGCACCGGAAGCAAACCTGCACGCTGTGAGTCTCCAGGGGGTGTTACTTTCTGCCTGGGAGCATAAAGGTCTTGCTTGGAATAAGCAACACTGAGTTCACTTTAGTGTGATTATCATCATTCAAAAGGGCTGTGGCCCTTTTGATCCTGTTCTCATGTGTATCATTTTATTTGTGTTTAAGAAAGATTTTTACTTTTATAGAAACAGTATAATGAAATGAGCAGTATGCTAGATTCACCCTCCAATTATTTAGGCCCAGCGTGCCACAATCTACACAGTCAAAACTGGCGGGGTTGCAGATAGTCGCCACCAAAATACCCATCATCAGAGATGAAAGGAGGAAAAACACATCTCTTTCTGCAGAGGCTCTGCCCAAGACACTCCCCAGTCCCTGTTTGGGCGACTACCTTTTACAGTATTAAACAGAAAACTTGCCATTAGTATCTGAATGTCTGGAGAAATATGAAGGTAAGAGAGATCACACGGCACAGAAAACCTCACATTGTAAAGGGATCGCAGAGTCCGGTCCCTTTAAAGTAGCATCTTCTCAGATGCTTGTTTATAAATCATTAATTAACAAGGGAGGCCACTGACAAAGGAAGTGTGTTCTAAGGCATTGCTGAATAAATATAAATTTGAACCTATGGTAAAAACATATTTGAAATGATAATTATTTAAAAATAAAGATATAACCTAAAAGCTTAATCCTAAAAGCTAGTCTTCATCATTTACCTGGCTCCTAACCAATAGACAGGCAGAAAATCTGGAAAGAAACATGCAGCCTTTGTTGTGCCAGGCTTGTGAACCCAAACCTATTACAGACTTCCCTGGGGTTGAAGAAAAGGGATGGACATGGAAACTTTAAAAATTAAGACTTCGAAAGGCAATTATTTTAATTATTTTTTTTTAAAATGCAATCCAATGAACCCTACCTCTCATCTTTAAAGCTTGCCTTAAGAAATACTTAGATAAGAAACACCCTAGAGCAGAGGTTGGCACACTTTTTCTGCACAGAGCCAGTTAGTAAATATTTTAGGTATTGCAGGCTGTCCAGTCTCTGTCACAAATACTCAGCTCTGTTGTTGTGTGACAGAAGCCATCGACAATAGGTAAATGAATGAGTGGCTGTGTTGCAATAAAACTATTTATGAACACTGAAATTTGAATGTTATATAATTTTCACGTGTCTGGTATAAAGTTCTTTTTGTTTTCTTCAACCATTTAAAAATATAGACACCATTCTTAGCTTGTGGGCTCTACAAACGCAGACCGTGGGGCAGGCTTGACCAGGGGCCATGGTTTGCTAACGCCAATGCCAGCATGACACTCCCCTCTCCCCGCAACGTCAGGTTCTTTCCATAAGTAACAGCTGATGGAAGAAAAATGGACCCACCCACGATGGAGAAACGGGGTTGTAATTCCTATTATTAATTGAAGGCCGTATTAATTCTGGGGGTGAAAGACGGAAAGAACAAATACTTGTTGAAAGTCTAGTACTGTGCCAGGTACTATGCTTAAGTCTTATTCATTTAATCCTCACAACAAGACTGTAGGCTATTACGTATACATACACACTTTTCATAGGAAAACTGATTCAGAGAAATTAAGTGCTTTGCCTAGACCTGGTTCCCAGCTAGAATTCGAATGTGGGTCTGTCTTTTCAGGAAACTTTCAGTGTGGTATCTTGACTTGGAAAGAATTGAGTTTGAAAGTGACAGGAGGAGCAGAAGCTGCATTCAGAAGAGATGAAACTCAAGAAGAGCTTTCAAGACCAGGTGAACACAGGTGGCCTGAACTAGAGCAGAGGCGCCAGAGGCTGTCCCAAATCAACCCAAACTGACTGGAGGGTGTAACCCCCAGGTTGATCTGTTGTGGAGGGATAGGCAGTCAAGAAGAGGGCCATCAACAAATCTAATGTATTCAAGCCAGGCCATATATAGCAAGTTAACCCTCCTACAAGAGCTAGAGGTTTAATGTTGTTACTTTATTTTAAGGTATGATATTTAGATTAACTTCTGGCATTCCTGCCCACCACCCCCTCCCCCACGTCCCATTCCCCACCCCCGCTACCACACACTTTTTACAAATATAATGCAATTCACTTTAGAAAAATATAGATAAGGAATATAAATTAAAAATTATCCATCAAGACAATCATGCTTAGCATTTTTTTTTTTTTGGTATAATATCCTTTAAATCCTTCTAGTCTTTTTCCTATATGTTTTAAAGTGGGACTGTGCTATTCATACTGCTTTTTTTGCACCAAATAAACCATGAACATGTTTCTATGTCATTTCCCTAAGTCAAATTTGCCAAGTGTCCCACAAAACAAAGCAAAACAACCATAATCAAATAGGTTTATGCAAGTCTTCACCATCAGCCCTCAGGTGTTAAAATGTACATTAGATTAGAGCAAAGGCTTGTGAAAAGCTCCAGTAGAGAAACCTGGATCACTGAGCCAGGCTTTCTCAAACTTACTTAATCATGGGATCTTCCCACCTGGATAATCTCCCTCTCATTAGGGCATGGAACCTTGGGGACCATTTTCAGTATTGTCTACCTCCTCCTATGACGGAGCAGTGCCAGGCCTAGATGTACATCCAACAGAAATGCACATATATATATGTTTACTAAAATAACATGCACGAGAATGCTAATTCATATTAGTCAAAATAATAAAACATTTGGAAAATTAATGTTCTACAGGATATCCGTGGTGAAATATCATTTGTAATTGATGCATAACATTCCATTAGAGCTGAATATTGGGATTGTCCTCAAATTTTCAGTATTATAAACAATACCGCCATGTAGATTTTTGTAAGTAAATCTTTGCAGACATTCATGATTGCTTTGTCATAGACATAAACATGTTTAAAGTTTTTTTTAGTACTTTGAAAAACTGTTGGCAGCACCTACTAAAATGAATACATGCAAACTCTATGTATCAGTTTTCTATTGCTATACAAAACATTACCACAAACTTAAAACAAAACCATTATTAGCTCACAGTTCTGTAGATCAGAAGTCCAAAGCAATGTGGCTGAGTTATCTGCTCAGAGTATCGCGAGGCTGAAGTCAAGAAGCTGGGAGGGTTGAGTCCTCATTTATAGGTTCAGGGGAGAAATCCATGTCCTAGCTCATTCAGATGATTGGCAAAATTCAGGTTCCAGGACAGAGGTTCTGTTTCCTAGTCGACTGTCAGCTGAGGGCTACCCTCAACTCCTAGAGGTCACTCTCTAGTCTTTGCATGTGGACTGATGTTATCATTAGGCCAGCAATGATGCAGTATCTCTCATGCTTCAAATCTTTCTGATTTCTGCTCCCAGCATTTTTTCTCTTGCCTCTAAAGCAGCTGGTCTGATTAGATTAGGCCCACCTGGATATTTCCCTATCACCAAGCCCACCTGGATAATCTCCCTATAATTAGAGCGTGGAATCTTGGGGGCTATGTTTGGTATTCTGCCTACTTCTTCCTATGATGGAGCAATTCTGGTCCTAGATGTATCTCCAACAGAAATGCATACATATACATTAGCCAAAATCTGTAGGAATTATTCAACAATTGCAGTATATTCTTATAAATACAGAAATAAGAATGAGCAAAAAATACTTACCACATGAACGAAACTCACAGGCATAGTGTGGAGTAAGCAGATAATAGTGTTTTATGGGAGCAAATAGAGGGGCAGCTAACCCAATCCAGAAAGTCATAGAAAGCTTACTGGGGAAGGTACAGCTCTCATTACAAAGAACTGGAGCGAACAATGTGGTAAGAGGCAGGGCAGGATTGAATTTTAAATTGAAGGAATAACATGAACAGAAGTAATGCACCTGTAACAATTATAAGCAGACGGGTACCACGAATAGATAACAAAATGGTGGGGAAAAGTGTGCCTAGAGAATTTGGCAGGTGTCCAAACACGAGCAACCTTGCAAGCCACGTTAAGATGATTGACCTTAATCTTGTAGGTGACCAAGACATGGGAGGTCCTTGCAAAAAGAAGGATATACACATATTTATATTTGGTATCACTGACACTGCAAAGCGGAAGATGAAATTAAAAGAGGAAAATGAGGAAACTAGACTAGTTAGGAGGCTATTCAAGAAGTACAGGGGAGAGATGATGAGAGCCTGCGTTTGCAGGAGTGAAGAGGGGGAGGGACAATATAAGCAGCAAGGATGCCTCCCCTTCAAAAAAATTTTTAAAGTCTGAAGAACATTTTTGTTTTTAAATTCTTATGGCCCAATTGTCTCCTAGAAAATTTGTGCCAGTCTGGATTCCCACTAGCAATATGCTCATCTATCCGAATTCTTGACAAAATGGGTGCTTAATTTTTTGAAATCTTTGCCATTTGTATAGGCAAATAACTGTACCTCATTATTTTATATTATGCTTCTGACCGAAAGTGTGATGAGTTTTAAAAATGTTTATTGATTATTTTTATCATTTTGTAAAGTGTCAAATTCATATAATTTACCAGATTTTTCTAAACATGTGCTCATTCTTTTCTTATTGACTTGTAAGACGTTATACACTCAGGATACTAATCCTTTTGAAGTGCGCTTTTCCATATCCATATCTTTTAATTTCGTTAAGCTAATGTTTCATTTATAATATTTTCACATTTTAAATAGTTAACGCTATTAATATTTCTGTTATTGATTTCTAGTTCTAGATTTGTGCATTTGTGTTTTTCCCCAAATCTTGATTTGTAAATCTTCACTTATAGTTTAAGTATTTTAATCATTTTATTTAAATCTTAAATCGATACAGGATTTGTTTTTGTGTATAGTGTGATGTACCTTAAGTTTTTCTAGTTAATAAGTTTGCTAAACACAATAGGTAATTTATGCTTTCCCCATTGATTTAGAATGGCACTCAAAAAATATGTTAAATTTAGAAATTCTTATGTCTTCAAAATAGGCTGTAATTCCTTGTAGGGCATATTTCTGTACATTACTTTTCTTTTACAAAATATTCTTGACTGTTCTTGTAAGTCAGGGTAAACTAGCTTCCTACAGTGAATTGAGTTGTTTCCTGTAATTTTTTATGCTCTGGGTTCTAACAATTTAAGTTCTTAAGGA
This sequence comes from Rousettus aegyptiacus, assembly GCF_014176215.1. Lineage (NCBI taxonomy): Eukaryota > Metazoa > Chordata > Mammalia > Chiroptera > Pteropodidae > Rousettus > Rousettus aegyptiacus. Next base: position 44,450,124 of record NW_023416306.1, on the reverse strand, counting down.
GGTATTTGTTCCTTATAGGTTTGAAATATTTTGCCTTTAAAATTATCTGGATGCCAAAATTCTGAACTTTGGCAACTTCTTTTACAGTTTTAGCTGCTTCCTGGCTTCTTGAACCAATTGCTTGGTTTATTTTTATTTGTTTTTATTTGTTCATGGACAATAATAAAAGCATATAAAGTTGAGTTTTTCTCTAAGTATAGCTTTTGGGTATATTTTGGATATATATATTTTTAATTATCTTGAACACTGATTATAATTTATATTTTCTCCGATCTAAGAATTATTTGACAGTATTTTAATTTCTAGTATTTTATAAGTAAAAGTTATCCTTTTGTTATGAACTGTTCACTTTATTGCTCAGTGGTTAGAAAATGTAGTCTATAATGTGTTACTTATAGATTTATTATATCCTATTATTTTGTATAGGTTCCATGGATATTTGACAAGAACATGCATATTATTAAAATCCACTATCTTTTTTTTTTAGTAAGACTATGGTTTTCATAAAATTCTCCTGCTGTTTTTCGCATTTTTGCTTTATATATTTTGAGGAAATGTTACTAGGCACAGTTATCGCTACAAGATTGAGTACGCTGGTATAAAGTAATCCCCTTTTACTCAGCTGTTTTTTTTTCCATTAAATTCTATTCTTTCCTGATATCAACTTGACTACTCCTGAATTATTTTTGCTGACCTCCACTTTATCTCTACCAGTCTCTTTGTTTAACCTTAGTCATTTCATTTTAGGTGAACTTCTAGTGAGATGCGTGCACATGCGCGCGCGTGCGCGCGCACACACACACACACACGTGTGTACACACAAATTTGTTTTTCCATCTAAACTGAAATCTAACTTTAGATAAGGAGGTTTAGGTGATATGTGGATTCTATTTTTTTTTCTTATTTTGTCTGTTTTTTCTTGTGTCTCCTTTCTTTTTCCTATCTTTTACTATGTATTGATCAAGTCTGTGTATTAATCAAGGCTGTTTTCCCCCTCCCTGCAAACTGTGCACAAATTGACTCTACTTCATATTTATGTTTTTTTTCCCACCTCCTGATTACTCCTCTCTCTACCCAACCAGATGGCTATTTCCACCATTATTAATATAGCAGCTCAATAACCTTGGATTCATAGATACAGTGGACACTTTTCAGCACTGGTCTTACTACACCACCCGGTGACATTCAACACAATTGATTACTCCACCTCTCCCGCCACCCCTTATTCTATGACCCTGCAGCTTTCTAGATTTTGCTTGTCTTGTTATTTCTCAAACTACCTTTCTGTCTCCTCCTCCTCCTCTGTTCTACGCTCTAATCCTCTCTCTATATTCTACTGCAGGTGATCTCACCTACTTCTGTGACTTCAATTACTATCAAATATGACTGGAACTTCCAAATGTCCAGTCCAGACTACCTTTTTGAGCTCTAACATATACAACTTTTCTCTCGATATTTTAATGTTATGTGACAGGCACATCAACTTCAGTATGTCCAAAGTGAGTCCGTGACTGTTTCTTCACGCCAACCCTCTCCATTAATGAAGACTTTTTGCTCAGGCCCTAACCTGAGAGTTGCTACTGGGCTTTTTTATCTTTCACCTCTGACATCCTAACATCACAAAGTCCAAATGATTCTACCTCCAGAGTATTTTTGGAACTATTCATTTCTTTCCACCTCCACTGCTAACAACCTGGTCTGAATGACCATCATCTCTTGCCTGAAAAATACAACAGTCTCGTTACCAGTTTCTCAGCTTCTATTCCTGCCCCTCTAAAATCTATTTTCCACCCAGCATCCAGAAAGAGCTTGCTGAAGTATATATCTGATCATAGAACTTTTCTGCTTAAAATTTGCCAAGAGTCTTCCACCCTTAGAATTAAAATCAAACACGGAATTATAACCTGAAATACAAGGCCCTTGTGGTCTGGCCTGTGCCAACCACCTCGACTTCCCACCTGTTCTGGTCCTGTCTGTTTGTATTCCAGCCATCCATCTTCCTTCAGTCCCTCCAAAATCCTGATCGAACTCCTGCCAAACTGTTCACTCTGGCTCTCCTTGCTCCCTCCACATCTTTGCAGGCCTGACTCCTCTCTGTTGTCCAGGTCCCACATCAGATGTTCAAGTCCCTTCAGGGAGACTCAATCTAAAGTAGTCTGCTCCCAACACCCAAGTCGCCCAACTCTATTTCATCATAATGCCTATCACTATCTAAAATTATATGGATAATCTGTTTACTTGTTTATGTGTTTCCATCCACTAACATATGAACTCCTTGAATGCAGAGAGCTTGTCTTTTTTTTCTCTCACCTTGTGTCCTCAATGACAACAATGCCTGGCACTGACATGGACCGAGTGAAAGTGAGGCGCAGTAAATCTCTCACTGCCCTGATGCAGGCATAGAAAGATGGAGGTTTAGAGTCAGAAGATTCAGATTTAAATACAGTCTATCCCACTTATTAAATCTTTGTTTTAGCAAGTTTCAGGACCCTCAACTTCTTCATCTGAAATATGCAGATAACAACAGTGTTTAGTGTAAGAGTCATTCAGAGCTGCTGTAGGATTAAATGAGAAAAAAAGACCTAACCACTTGGCATCATGGTGAGCAAACAATAAGAGCTTAATAAGTAATAGCTAGCTCTTATATATCTGTATAAATATCTCTCTCTCTCTCGCTCTCTCTCTCTCACACACACACACACACACACTTTGGTGTTTCTCTTCACTTGGCTTAATCCTTGCATTCCCCTGCCTTTGAGATATCAACGCATGTGTTCTTATCAATATCATGTCTCAAGAACACAATCTGAGTCTCTAACATTCTCTGACCAGTTCCTTCCACACCCCAGCATAGTCAGAACTTTATAAACCTCTTTAAGTGATTCACCTGGAAATATAAATATTCCCCTCCAGCATAATACAGTGGTTTCGAGCAGCCTCCATTCCATCTACTTCCTCGGAAGTCTATGAATAGTAAATACACACAGGGCTATACAAATATTGTACATGTTGAAAGGCATAGGGTAAAATCATCTTTGCACTCATTGTAAAATCCTGTGAGTACTGGTTAAAGCTAACCCCCATATGGCGAAATATCCCCCTTTTAAAACACATAATGGCTGGAACAATTAAATCTTTATCATTTATTATTTTTATTTGGACAACATATATACATATGTACAAAATACCTACTGTCAGAATCCTCTATTATAATTTCATTTGATTTACAAAAACGGGACAGCAAAATAACTTAGGTCACTAATACTGTACAAAAATAAAACTGATTAAACAGTTGTAAAGATCAGTATCTTACAGTGTTACAGATCATTAATCTGTTGTGAAAGAACATTGCAATCTATCCAGAGTGATGAGTACTGTGCTAAATCTATCCGCAAACTTACGGCTAATCAGTTTCTGTGATTATAACTACCGAATATAATTCTCAAAAGAAGCATGATGTAGAGATAGGCCTTAAAGCCAGGGCATCATTCCACAGCGGTGAAGGGCTTTCTTCTTCCTTATCCAAGGAGAGGAGTTATCTTAACTCTAAAACTATTAAATTTTCCAGAATATGACAACTACTTACAACATTAGATGAAACAACTTTTCTTTCTGCTTAAACACCTGCAATAGTCTTTCAAAAAATTCAGTTTGGTTAAAAAAGTAAACAAAAATTACTATCCTGCATTTGGATTTTTATCTTAAATCCATGGTCTTTTTAATATAAAAAGTAATTGTTTCATAGTTTTAGTGTTCAATGAACTCTAGTAGTCCTATTTGAACCACATCTCAATATAGTAAATCTAATTAGAATGCTGGTTCCTATTTTGTGACGTTTGAAAACAGAATTTATCACAAAGAATAAAAAGCCTTGAGTTTATACGTTACATTACTATAACATATAAGAGAATATCAAATGTGTGTTCGTCAACAACTTGAAAAGGCAAGTAGCAACTTTTTTTGGGAAGTCAATTGTGCATTTTTTTTTTTTTTTTGAAAACAAGTTGCTGCATTTACATCCATCTAAGTGCTCGACAAAAGCCACATACAGGTTTATTCCTGAAACTACAAAGATTGTCTTTCACTGACTTTGCTTGGTTTTCCTTCCTTTCTTTCTGTGAGGGAAAGATGAGTTTTTACAAGTTAGGGGGTTGCTAGGCAACCCCAAACTCCTCACTCACTAAAAGGCAGCGTGCAGAGGATCACAAGCAGAACCATTCCATGAGTTCAGTAAGAAATAGGCAGCCTAACCTATTTCATATGGAAGAACAGATGTCCTTTAAACTTATTTTGGACACAGAAATTAAAATTTGGTTTAAAATAAGTGTTTCAAAAATCTGAAACAGAGGTAGAAAGTGTTCTTTATTTTTCCTGACATGTTTTCCCGTGAGAAAACACTTTCCTTTTTATCCCATGGACTGCTCCCAGTGCCTAATGTTAAAAGCAGTTCTCTTTATAGAACTACTAATATAACTACGTTGGTTAAACAAACAAACAAAAAAACCCCAAGAAAACGAAAAAAAACAAAAACAAAAAACACTGTGCTAGTGATGGCTATTGTATTGGAAGGAGGAGTCAGCTGCGATCCATGCCCGCTTCAAGAGCCCACACTGGTTCTAAACTGGAAATGTGTATGGTAAAATAATGAATTTACTGATAGGGAGGCGCCCTAGGTTTACATAACACATCTTATAGCACATGTGTAAACTAGAGTGCACCAGAGCTCCCTGTTTTAAATATCAGATAAAATGGCCAGAAAGCGTTATTTCTGAAGAAAAAAATGTAAACATTTCCCCTATGATCACTGCTGACTCCCCTATTTGAGGTTTCTTCTTAACTATGAAAACTCAGTTTGTTTTCTGACCATGTAAAGGCCAAAATTAAGTTTTCAGGTAAATGGCATATCATGGATGTAGTGGTTTAGGCCATTGTAGACACCTGGATACAAGATATATAGTAGTGAGGCTTCTGATGTACAAGATACAGTGATGTGTTTTCATTCGTGTGTATTCCATGTGCCCTCATTCTCCAAAACGAACGATTTTGCAGTCTCCTCTGAAATCATCATGGTATTTTCCCTTGGCATTCACTATTTATAGGGGTATATTTTTCTTTTCACATTTCGGCTCCCCTTTCCTTTTACATAACTCTTGCACCTGTTCGTGGGAGTTTTGCAGGAACATGGAAAGTAGACCAACAAATCTTTCCCCCCTCCCAAAATAGGCATTTCCAGAGCTAGTTACTGTTAGGCACCCCTTCAAATAAAACTCAACAGAGTCAAAGCTCTCTCCCTTCGCGGCATTATAGTACAGTAAGGAGATGTTAACTAAAAGGATCAGAAAATTTGGAAAAGTTAATAGTTAAAATTCTGTTCGTTTTTTTTTTTTTAAATAAAAACTACCCTCCTTCTCCTTCAGCATCTGTTGTATATATTCTGCCCTCACATCTCTGCCATGATTTCTTACGGAAACATGTATACTGTAAAATAAGTAGATTATAACGTGATTCCAAACAGAATGTCTGCTCCTATCCTTAAAGCATGTATTTAACTTATTCATCCTCTGCATTAGAAAATAAAAGTGCAGCTTATGTTCAAAAAGTACAATTCATACAAAGCAAGGTTTAAAAGTTCTGTACTTAGTGTAACCTTTCAAAGGTTCGTCTTGATTAGTATAAATTCAGACTGCTTACCCATTGACTATAAGTAACTTTTTTGTTTTCAAGTCTTTAGATGACAGATCATGCTGGAGTAGATGTGCTCTTGCTTGCATAAAGACAGCTGTGCTATGGCGGTTTTTTATCTCAAAAGTTAACGTGATTCAAGAGAGTGGTTTTGCTAAAGAAACAGAAGCACACTCATCATTACGTTAAAAGGTACAAAAACAATTCTGAGAGACAGCAAGCAGAAAGGGCCCAGAATCACTGCATGATGCCACAGGTCAACTCACCCCGTCAGACATATGTACACCAGTGTTGAATCTTTAAAATTCTACCCCAGTCTTGGTTGAGCCCCTTACCCCACCCAGTACCCCCCCCCCAAAAAAAAAATAATAAAGGAGAAAAAAAAAAGCATTTGCCTTCCCTCCAAAAGTCAGAGACGGTTCAGAGATGCCTCCGCAAGGGGATCAAGTGTGGACTTTGATCTCAGGCTACAATGTGCTTTTTAAAAACAATGCAGGGAGAGGAAAATTGGAATATTGACCAAAGAACAGTGACTTCCTGTGCTGGCAGCATGCCTCTTCTGGGGCTTAGTTTCCACATGTCTGTCTGTTTGCTGGGAGTAGTTTTGTCCTTCCGGGGTCTGTCCCTCCCTGGCTTCCATGGGTAGCACCTCACAAAGGGTTGGCCAGAGCCTTTTTTGATCGCTTGATCATGCTGGGGTGGAACTCGGTGTGACGCCGGGCGTGCTTCGTGAGGTGGTCGCTCCTCATGAAGCGCTTCTCACAGAGCGGGCAGCGGAACTGCTTTTCCCCCGTGTGGGTCCGGTAGTGGCGGGTCAGCTCATCTGAGCGGGAGAACTTTTTAAGGCAGTCTGGCCATGTGCAGGGAAAGGGCCGTTCACCTAAGAGAAAGGAATCAAGACACAATACAGTTTTAAAAACATGTACCACGAACTCTAAAGGCTGGTCATGGTTGACAACCCCTACAACTCAAAGGATAAATCCTCTGTATGTGAGTGTTATGGGCTAAATTGTGTGCTCCCGTCCATTCGTATGCTGACGTCCCCACCCCCAGCACCTCAGAATGTGACCGCATTTGGAGATGAGGTCTTTAAAAAGGTAGTTAAGGTTAAATGAAGTTATGAGGCTGGGCCCTAATGCAATGACTGGTGGCCTTATAAGAAGAGGAGATTAGGACACAGACACAGATATAAAAGGCCACGTGAAGACGCTGGGAGAAAATGGTCATCTACAAGCCAAGGAGAGAGATCTCAGAAGAAACCATCTCTGCTAACAGTTTAATTTTGGATAACATTGTGAGAAATAAACTTCTGTTGTTTAAGCTGCCTGGTCCATGGTACTTCATTATGGCAGCCTTAGTAAACTATTACCATGAGGAAACTGCTGAGAATCATCTTCTCTAAGCAAATGAGCTTGCTATTTTGTACCCAATGAATCCCCAAGAGCCTTGGAAATTATTTTTTTGTTTGTTCTATTTTATGCGGTTGATGGTTTCATGAGTCAAGTTGTCAAAAAACAGCCAGCTCTTTGCTAAATCGCATGGCATTGAAGGGAAGGAAGAGTTGCCACCTGGAGCAGGCATTGCCCCTCAAGTTCCTGAGGGCTGTCCTTCCTGGCCCCTGTCTGAACAAGTCTGGTGACTGGGAGCCCCGTGCCCAACTCATTCCTGAGCATCTCTGTCACATACACTCTTATTGATGTGAAATCTGTCTCCTTGCAAAGGCCATATTTTAAGTCATATTGTCTTCACACTAAAAATAAGTTTGTTCCTTCTGCCACATAATAATCCTTTAAATATCTGAAGACAGCTGTCATGTCTTTCTCTCATCTTTCCTTGTCTAGACTAAACAATCTGAGTTTCTTCTTTATTTCTCATAAAAGAAGAACTAACATTATTCTAAAATAACATAAGTACAGGCACAGAGCTAAGGGCTTCGCATGCATTTTCTCACTGAGTTCTCACAGGACACCCCACAGAGGTATAGCCCATTTTACAGATGAGAAAACAGAGGCTTAACACTTGGCAGTGTTTCCGCATCCCTCCCCATTCCAGTTGTGTTCCTCAGATTCAGTTACTGTCTGTGTCCCGTTTAAAATACAGCTAAGCTCTGGCTTCCGGGCGTGATCAGGCCAGCATCAGGGACCTCCTGACCCCCAGAATGGCGGGTGGGGAGAGGGACTGTGTCCATGTTCTGGAGGACACACACAGCAATAAGGCAAAAGGAGCTGTTTAAAATGAGAGTCTTGCTGGCTCCTCCTTTGGGTGACTGCCATCCCCCAGTTCTGAGTGCCTGCCTGCTCCTCACACCTTCCCAAGCACAGCCCAAAGCAGCTGCTTCATAGACTCAGGGCACACAGACTCCTGGTTTCCACAGAATTCTCCAGATACTCCTTTGGTAGGTGTGAGGAGTGAATATTTTCTCACTCCTGTCCCCACCTTCCTGGAACCCAAAGAGAGACTCAAAAGACTGGGAGCCCTCCAGCGTGGTGACTCTGATTCACCCAAAAGTTATTCTTTGCCCACCTTCTCCTAAACTGTGCCAGAGACGCAGAAATAATGACGACGACAACAAAAACAAAACCTCTGTCACCTTCATGACAACTTTTACACAACTAAGGTTTTATTTGCTGTTCTCTAAGCAGAGCAACGGTCAGCACAACCTGTAAAAACTACTTGTTCTTGTAGAAAACCCAATGGTGGGCAAACAAATCTGTCTATAGTAGTCCCCCCGCCCCCCCGCTGTGAGAATATGTTCCAAGTCCCCCAGTCGATGCCTAAAACCTCAGATAGTAACCAACGCTGTATACGATATGTGTGTTCCTATACACGCATACACTTTACGGCTTCTCTTCAGCATATCTGAATTGCCAGCATCACTACTCTTGCACTACTTGTGCATTCGCAATCTCAATCAGTACCATTATCAAGTAGAATAAGGGTTACCTGACCATAATCACTGTTATACCAGGACAGCCTATGTGATAGATAACTGAGATGGCCACTGAGTGACTAACGGGCGGGGAGCGTACCCAGTGTGGAGATGCTGGACGAAGGGATGATTCACATCCCGGGAAGCGTGATGCACACAGCAGAGTGGTCAACACACCACTCAGAATGTTTCGCAATTTAAAACTTATGAATTGCTTATTTCTGGAATTTTCCGTTTAATATTTTCGGAATGCGGTTGGCTGTGGGTAACTGAAACTGCAGAAAGCAAAACCACAAATTAGGGGGGGCTACTATAGGTGGAGTCCCTATATGGGGGTCTAGGTATAAATCCTCACTGAGCTCTGCGCTGAAAAGCCATGGTAGCAAAAGGCAACCACACCAACAAATGCAGAACCCTCCCCAAGAGGGATGAGCACTAGGGTTAACAATGCATGAAGATGCTCAAAGGCTTGGACAGAGCCAAAAAGAAAAGACGGGAAGGGACGGGAAGGGACGGGAAGGGACAGGAAGGGAGGGGAGGGGAGGGAAGAGGAGGGGAGGGGAAGGAAGCAAGCTTCAAACTGAAACCTCTGAAAAACTCAATGACAAAGAGTTGAAAACTATACTTTGCAACTTCTGTTGGTATAAATAGCATTTTTACCCAGTACAGCATAACTCTGAGGAAAAGCTAAAATGCGGGTTGTTATAACCCCACAAGGTTGAGCTTTCTGGGACAGGGACAATGTCATGTCTGACTTTAGTGCTACTTGTGCTGCCAAGGCATTTAGCAAATGCCTAAATTCTGTGTGTGTGTGTGTGTGTGTGTGTGCGTGCGTGTGTGTGCATGTGCACGCACGCACGCTGCATCTCTTCATCCTCCAGGCAGCGCACATGACCAAGGCCGCTCAGAAGTTCCCGCATCACTGAACAAGACTTCCAGCCTATGAGATGACACTGAGCTCTTCCCTAAACCCAATGACATCCCCGTGGGAAAAATGTTCTTTTAAACATATCATGTTAAAAATTATAATGAAGGGTCAGAATTCATAGACATAAGTTGTAATAAACCAAACCAAAACAAATCAAAAAATCCCTTTCTGCTCTCTCCTTCTTGGAGCCTTCTCACCGCCGCTTTATGGTTTAGCGGTGAGGAAAGAGATAAAAAGGAAAAGCTCAGTGTTTCTCAATGCTTGTTAGGGCAAAAACTCATCAGAGATGTTTTTCATGGAGGAGTGGTAATGCGGTTTCGCTTACTCACTGGCACATGTTCCTTTCAAGTGAGTCATGAGAGGAGATTAATTTATTTGAATGGATCTGTCTGTACTATGGGGAAAAAATGGATCAGAGGACCACTCTGCTGTGTGCTAGGATCAGAATTAGGAAGATGGTTTTATGGAAGTGATAGTCAGTGGAAAATTGTCATGAAGCCTGAATCAGGCGTATGTACAGGGGAACTATTAAGTATTGATGCCCACAATTTGTATACACTTTCAAGTGTAATCAGGGTCCACTCCTACTGAACTCACCTTTCAGTCTATCTTTGGCTATGCTCTCAGAAGCCTCCATAGCTGTCATCACATCATTGTTCTCATCGCTTCTAACCCAGATGCTGTCGTTGACCTAGCGTCCTTATCCCTGAGTGTTTCAGAGAGAAGTGAGGGCCACCCATGCAGAGCAAACCGGGGCCAGCAGCAGCCTTTGTTCAACTCATATAACTTGTATAATTCAAGTTTATAGTTTCCAAGAATTTTTAAAAAGACCTACTTGGAAGTGAGTTGCTAGTATAAAAGCTCCAGGATCGTTTTGGTTCTCTTGGATACTTTGAAAAAGTATTAGGAACTTTTGATCAACAATCTTAATCAGTGGTTGGCAAATTATGGCCCAAAGGCCAAATGTGATCTGCTGTCTGTTTTTGTACAGTCCACGGGCTAAGAATGGTATAAACGCCATTCTTATATTTACTTTTGACCAAACGGTTGAAAAAAAAAATCAAAAGAATAATATTTTGTGACCAGAGAAAGGTATATGAAGTTCAAATGTTCACGTCCATATACAAAGCTGTATTTCAACACAGCCATGCTCATTCATTTCTGTATTACCTATGGTTGCTTTCCACTCCCACAGCAGTGCCGTGTCATCGAGACAGACCGTACAGCCCACAAAGCCTAGAATATTTACTGCCTGGACCTTTATTGGAAGTTGGCTGACCCCTAATCTTAATCTGAAGATTTGAACATCTGTCTAGTGTAAATCCAAATGTCTTCAGGAGCCAGACATGTAATAAAAATGGGTCAGATGTCAGGTGTATTAGATCATGGGTTGTAGTGGAATCCATGGCCAACTAGAGTGTGCTTTTCCCTCTGAAAGGCATTCAGATTCAACACTTTATAAAGCACGTGCCAGCCACGCAGTGTGTGTGCAGGGGACCCTGGATAACTTGGAGGCCTTTAAAATCTTCCACCTCTTTAACCCAGAGGAGAGTTTACATACAACCTTCCATAGGATACATTTTAGCAAGCTAGTCAATGATAGACATATAACAGAGGGACCTGAGAGGATGTGCAAAGAGCAAGAGACGCGTTAGAGGGACTATGACTTGCCCTGCATCCTGCACCCTGCAGCGGGGGGCAGAGTAAGTCAGCCCCTTTCTGTTCAGTGCTAAGACCCCCAAAAAGAATGATTAACCTTCTCCATACTCAAATCATATGGCAAACCAACTATTGATTAAAGAATATTTAAATTTGTCTTTAGTGTTAACGAGGGAGTTACCATCCTCCTGCAGTGGGGGGGCGGGTAGGGTGGGGGGAAGGACAGACGTGTACTAGCGCGTTATTTCTGGCCTTCACAGGAAAACACACCCAGAGGCAGTGACACAATAAATGCAGCTTTACTGAAGCAGAGCTGTTAACAGCACAAGTTTCTCTGTGTTTTCATTATTTATATAACACTCCCCTCCCCTTTTAGCAACAAGCTAAGCACCTCTCGCTGACAGACTCAGCTCAGAGTATAAAATAAACTTGATCAAAACCGCTACTGAATACTGCACCAAAAGTGTAAAAGACTTGCTCTGCAGAGACAGGTCACGCCTTCAGTCTCCTGGGCCTCCAGTGGCTTCGAGAGAAGTGAAGTGGGGCCCGTTGGCTATGTGCTTGCCTATTTAGCACAAATGACGGCTCATTGCTTTTAAGAAGGAGCCTCCACTCCACCTAGTGATTAGTATGAGTCTGCCAACCAAAACTTATTCTTCTTAGTAAAGTCTTGGAATGAACAATGTTGAGGGAGAAAAGAGGACAAGAGCGCAAGTTGCTAATTAGATACACCCAACCCTGTCCACGCTCCCCTGCATGCAGACAGGCTGTCATTAAGGTCCTGGCCTGGGACCAGGAGGCCTATGCTCTCAATACTGCCCCTTTCGCACCTGGTCCTTCTCACCTTCCCTCCTACAATTCAATGGAAAGGCCTAAAATGGGCTAAACTTAATTGAGGCAAGAAGGTAAAAATACCAACTCTGAAGCTTCCATTGCTTCTAGCAAAAGTAACCCAATCTAGTAAAATAAACCTAAGGAAACGACCTCTTTTTCAGACTAGAACTCAAAAAATGCCAATTAAGAATCATAGCTTCTTATGGATATACAAAATTAAGACTGCTTCTTGAGGAAAAAATAGTGTTTTTGATTGCAAAAAAAAAAAAAAGCAAATAGGATTCCAGAGATAAAAAGGATAATTTGATATTAGAAAATCATATTGATATTATCCCCCATTTTAAGACTAATACACCTACACTCACCCACACACACATCTTGCCTTGACAAATGCAAAATAATATTTTATAAAATTCAACATCCATCTCTAGTAAAAACTTTTAGAAAAATAGAAAAATAGTTCTTTAATAGGATAAAAATATATATAGATCTGAAATCTTTCCCCAGTAAAATCAATAGTAAAATAAAGGTAGCATTCCCACTGAAGTCAAGCTCAAGGCATGAATGGACACTAGCCCCCATCATTATTCCTACTTAATGTTGTATAGGAAATGTTAGTGAGTGCAGAGATAACAAAAAAGTAAATCATGGGAAGATGGGAAGGAGGAGGTAAAATAGGAATTACTTACAGTCGATATAACTTTCTATTTGAAAAATCTAAGACAAATAACTGAAAAACTAATATAAATTAAAAATGCATCCATAGGTATAAGTACACAAAAGAGCAATGGTTTCCTTATATGCTCACCACAGCTAGTCAAGGTAAGCCTAACAACAGTTCAGAGCCTGCATGAAGAATGTCATAAAACCCTATCATAAAAGAAAATGAATAAATGGAACATTTCCCACGTTCTTGGATGGTAAGACTCAATGGTGTGAATATGACAATTCTGTACAAATTCATCTATGAAATTAACATACCCATAGAAATTCTTTTTTTTCTTGAATTTGACAAAATTATTCTAAAGTTCATTTGGAAGAATAAGTATGTTCAACTTGCCAAGAAACTTTTGCATTAGAACAATAATAAATGAGCACTTGCAATACCAGTTATTAAAATGTATGATTAAAGCTGCAATAATTAAGATAGTGGGATACCAGCACAGGAAAAGACAAATCAGAGGAATAGAATCAAGTCTGAAAATAAACTCAAGACGCTGTAGGAATGGGATATTGCAATCAGTGAATAAAAGGATGTTTAATTCAATAAATGGCATAGGCATCTGGTAAAAAAAAAAAAAAAATTAAACCTGGATTCCTACCTTATACCTTTCACTTAAATAAATTCCCAATGGTCTATATATATAAAGGTTAAAAATAAAATGATAAAGGTAAAAGAAAATATAGGTGAGTATTTTTAGAATCCTGGAATGGGAAGGGACTTTCTAAACATGAAACCAAAGGCAGGATCCTATTTGAAGGATAGTTTTGATATACATAAAAATGTTAAACTTCTCCATGGCATAAAAGATATATATGTCTATATAAAAATTTAAGAACCAAAAGAGTGAACTAATAAAGGAAATTGAGGCATATGACAAAAGGTTAATCTGTAGTATAAAAAGGACACTTACAAATAGAAACAAATAGTCCAATTTAACGAAATGGGGCAAAAAAGCAAATAAGTAAGTTATAAAATAAGAAATACTAATAGCTAATAAATAAATATATGAAAATATATTTAATCTCACAAGTAATCAAAATATGTCAGTTAAAACACCATTGAAATGTGTATCAGGCTGACGAAAATGTTAAAAGTATGTTCTATATCTATCATTGGTAGAGGCATGTGGAAACAGGCCCTCTACTGCATGGATAGGACCTATAATTGATCCAGGGCCATCTGACAATATATTTGTCTAGGAATTATTTTTGATAATAATGAGATAGAAATTTAAACTGTACAAGGATGCCAGCATTGTTTATAAAAGATACAATTTGATAACAATTTAAATGAGTAAAAATAAAGAACTGATTTAATAGATATAGTGTATCCACACAGTGGAATAATATGTAACTGTTAAAAAGGTACTAGAAATTGTTATATAATGAAATGGAAAGATGTTTAGTATGCCCCAAGTGAAAAGATCAGTGTGTATGTGTGAATATGTATGGAGAGGAAAAAATCCTGGAAGAATGTAAACAAAATATCAATAGTCGTCATTTACATACAAATAAAGGGATAAAGAGTAACTTGCACTTCTGTCTGTAATTTCCTCTTATACATTCTAATTTTTTAAAATAGTAAGTACAGATTTCTTCTATAATGAGAAAAAGTCTGAAAAAAAGTCTTAAAGGAAACAATGATGTGTCTGAATTTAAATTTTTCCATGATTGTGTTATATAATCAAGAATATATTTGACGTTGGGAATGGAGAGGGGAGGATTTACTGTCTATTGAGAAATTACTGGAACACTCTAGTGTACAAGACTAAAGAAAAGAGAAAATCATTCTGTTTCCTTCTCAAGCAAATTGTTAGAAAGTGAGAAACTTTCGGAACAAACTACATCTGTTTTCTCACTCCTCCTCCACCTCCTCCCCTCCTACTTTTTCTATATGTGAAAGGAAAATGGCGCCTACAAAAACAGACAGGGATCCCTTCGGATGCAGGGTTATACAGAGTAATGGCGGTGCCGCCCCCTCAAGAAGTGTCCTCATTGGGAAGCGGGGGACTGAATATGCAGCTATGCAAAGCTCGGAGTTCATACAGCGTGCAAGGGCAAGGCTGGTGGGGCACATATCCACACAGACTTGCCCCCGACACAGGCCTTTGGCGCCCTGTTGTCCATGATCTTCTGTCCTCATTACCCATGGGAAAGCAATGCTGACTTGCAGGTACAAAACGTGAGCCTTTGCTTTATTGTTTTTCATTTCCATTACCCTCACTTGCAGAAGCATCCATGCACTTGATAGAGGAGGTACAGACCATTCTATATTTCCCTGCATAAATCATTTCCATTAATATTAAATTTAAAAATCAAGAAATCAAAAGCTTCATGTTTGCCCCAAATATTGGTACCTATCCATATAGATGTCCTGAAAGAAAAAAAAAAAAAAAAGAAGAAGAAGACCACTTGATAGGCTTGATAGGCTTTGGAAAAATAATCCTGCTGGTTACCATGCCATCATATCACCATTTGCTCCTGGCCCCTCTCTGAATCCCTCTTGTGATTTCGTTTCCTTTTGTATTTTATTTGTTGATTCAACAGAGTCACTATAGAGTTTGGATGTGCAGTTTTACTTCCTGGCCCCTGTGTTCATCTATGGGAGGCAGCTTGCCCCATGCTTTAGGCTCTGAACTAGGAAGTGGGCGTGTCTGTAACATCTGTCATGTAGCACTTCCTCACTGGAGCACACTGGTGTCTAGGAGGCAAGTCTGTCCCAATGTTGCTTGCATGTCCCCAACTTCCAACTGATTTGTGAGACAGCTCATGAGCTGGGACCTCAGAAAAAGATGGCAGGCGATATAGACTCTTGACTCTTTAGATCCTCAACCCAGCAAGAGTTACTTCTTGATTTTTCCGTTATATGGCCCCCTTCTCAGCAACTCTGGAACCAGCAGAAAAGTGAAGTAACCTCCCAAGAACCACACAGCTGGGTCCAGGCCCAGATTAGCTGATTCCTACATCCACATTCTTCCTGTCATCTCAGACTACACCGTTTCTCTTCAGTTATTTGTAGTAAAGAGAAATAATAAATAAACCTACTAAGCACTAATCATTGACACAATATGTTCGATGGCAAAACTATCCTGAGAATATAGATTCTTTGAATCTCTGCATTTTGGGTGATTTGTATGACCATTGAATTCAAATCTGTCCTGTTTCAGATAAAGCAAACTCAGAGGCCAGATGCCTTGCCCAAGGACACCCTTAGATTAGAACCAGTTTTCAAATTCCTTCTTCAGTTTTGAACACAAAACAAGACTAGATGTTAAAAAAGAGATAGGCCCTAATCGATGTAGAGAGAGCCTTTTACAGCATGTTTTTCTAATTCTCTTGCTTTCCAGATGCATTGCCTTGGGGAGGGCAGATATAGTTTAAAACAAATAAGTTGGCTGTTGAGCTTTAAATTTCAAAATAGAGTTTTAAAAATATAAAGCAGACTCAGAAGTTCTTACACTTAAATTCTCTTAATTTGCCAGAGCACCCTATGGAAACCTGAGCTATAGAGAGAGAGAGGAGGGCCTGCGGGTACAGGACAGGTGAAAAGGTCTCTAAGAAGTGCCTGGTGTTATATACTCTCCTTTTAGAAACGGGCTTGGGCAGTCCCAGAGGAGTGGCCACTGTCACCTGGCCCACAGCATACCGAAAGCTTGTAGGAGCCCCCTTTAGGGGAGCCCCCACGCACGCCAGGGCAACCGAGGAGTTTGGTAGCCCCACTGAGAGAAGGGTCTCAGTGCCGGCCTCGAAGCTTCACGCCCTTCCAAATGCAGGTTCAGGAAAGGGACCGTGTGTTCCTAAGACCAAGACCACACACATGGGAGAATGCCACAGGAGCACTGAGTCACAGAGTGCAAGGATCTCATATGTGAAGCCCCTGTGCCCTCTTTAGTGGAGAAGGCTAGCACATGAGGATTGTGACCCAGGTTGGATCATGATGACCCAGGGGAGTACACCCAGTCAAGGGATGGCATGCAACATGGACAGTCCTCCCTTAATGCTGAAATCAGAGGCGAGTCTCTTGCCCCAACAATGATAGATCAATTCAAGGAGAAAGACAGGAAAAGGGGGAGGGAGAGAAAACTCTGATTTTGCAAACTTTTGCCAAAAAGGAGAATACAATTTAACACAGAATTGACTGAGAGACCCTGAATTGCTAAGCTAAAGTTTTTCCATTAACAGCAGAAATGGGTGGGGGTAAAGGGGCTCAAGACTCAGTTCTGGTTATGGACACTCTTTGTGTACCTAGGATTGTGTCTAGGAAGTTCTTACCCAGTACATATAATTGCTTTAGAAGGGCCACTTAGACTATTGACATTGTTGGTGAACACAAGGGCATGCTCTTCATTTGTGCATTTAGGTAAAATTATTTGTAGCATCCACAGCTTCCAGCCTGGGAACATCCAGAAAGCGGAAGCCTTTGGTGCAGAAAAGATGATGGACAAAAGAGGAAAATGCCAGAGAGGAGCTTGGTGTCTGGTTGGTAAATGCCTATTCTACCGGCCAGCCAGGCTGTGGCACTCGTAATGACTCAGAGTCACCAGTGACGCTACTCCAGCACATGCCTGACCGTCCTTTTCACGCATGCCACAGGGGCCACCGTCAAATACTTTTTCAAGATTTTTAACAGTGAGTCACTAATTTCACATTGCCTGGTGTTTGTCACCAAAGACCACAGGGAACGACAGGTCTGAGCTCTCCGACCTTCACAAAATAGCCCCCTACCTAATGCCAACAGGCAGGCCACCAGGGCAGTGTTTCGAAATTGAGAGCAAGCAGGGCATTGAGGAGAAATGAGTCAGGGTATAGGGGCACACAGCCACGTTTCCTTCATGCTGGGAAGCCCACCTCAGTGGGATAATGCTCACCAGACAAGCATTTTGTGGCCAGCCATGGATATAATTGGCAACATGAAAGAAGGAAAGCCAGCTGTCTGGTTGTCATGCTGCTTGTTTTTGTTAAAACGGCAACGGTACAAAACTACTGTAGAATTATGGCAGCAAAGAGATTTAAGTTATTTTGATGTGTTTTCGTATGTTATTTTTAAGATCTAATTTTTGCCCCTAAGATTCATTATGGTGTTTTTGTTGGGCATACGTACACCAAATAGACTTCTGAATCCCAATGGGCATTGCCAAACAAACGGCTTATCTTTGTAAAGATGAGGTCTTTATCTGTTAGCACGCAGGGTGACAACTGTTCGTGTACACATAATTCATTTTTCTCGGCATTAAAATGGACAGACTGGAATTAAGATGAAGTGAGTAACACTACTAATCACACTGCTGCTTAATACTTGTTCCACGTGAGGCCGTGGATACTGGCTTCTAGAACATCAACCGAGGAAGGCATAAGCCTGAGCACAAGAAATACACGTTGAAATGATTTCTTTTACAAAGACCATTTAGTACATGCACTGCTGATCTATCTTTAGGTTGAACTTCAGAGATGATTCGGAGCCCATTCTCTTCAAAAGGGAGAAAAATATGAAAAAGAAAATGTTGTCATACGAATCTGTCTCTCATTTTGTCAAACTCTGCTCTTTGGAACATCCTTCTTGTTGTTCTAAACAGGCAAATAGCATGAATAGTTGTTGGTTTTGTTTGTCTGGAATCCATTGTTTCTTCTGGGTAATAAATAACACAGCTCGAATTTCCTTTGGGAAAACACCCTTCACCACTCTGAGTCTACATAATTCCAGAGGGTGACCCTACACACCCACACTCAGGGGCTGGATGAGACCCAGCCATGCCACAGTGACTGAGTTCAGGGACAGACGCAGAATTCTAACTCCGGTATAAAGTCTGAAGCCTGAGACTTTTTCTGGAATTATTAGGAAAGAGAAACTGTCTTTCCACAGGGTTTGCTGAGTTGGCAGGATGGGAATTTGGAGTTGCTATCAGCCATCTTACCACTACCCAGAGAATGAAGCCAAAGCAGAGGACAGTAAATTTAAGCCAGCGAGAGAGGCAGACACTGAGTACCTGTACCTAGGGATACCTGTAACTAGAGCTACCTCAGATGTGTGGGTAATTTGAACCAATAAAGTTCTATTTTTTATTAAGTCAGTCCAAATTTAGATTCTGTTGGTTGCAACCAAGAGTTCTGAATAATATAACTATGGACCCAGAACTGGGGTCTTTTTCAACTGGAAGGAAGCAGGTTCTGGATAATTAATTGTTGGAGAAGACAGGATAGGTTTAACCGAAGTCCAAGTCCTCTACAGATATTCTTAATCAATGTGTATACAAACCAACCACAAGGCAGAGTTGAAACACAAGAGTTGAAAGCCAAAGACCAGTGGCTTTCGGGCTAAATCCAAGAGAGCCATGCAAAACAGAGTCTCTTCCCACTGGCAGCGACCCGAGGAGTCCAGGTCAACAATTCCAAGCTCCTAGAAACATGCTAGGAAAATTCCAGAGTAACCTTGGAATAAGTTAACTCGCTCAAAGTCTAATTCCTCCTGTAAAATGAAAATAAGAGTAACTTCCTATGCCATAGGACTTCTCTGAGTTTAAATGTGACAGCGTATGTAAACCATTCAGCTTGGAACATGACAATGTAATAAACGCTGGATGTTATCATTATTACTGTTACTACTACTAATACTCATAATTTACTATTATTATTATTGTTATTACTATTCATAACACTCACAGTGCCTATCAACATCTAGCACAGTTCTTAGCATGAAATAATAAATAAATATCACTTAAATGAATGAGCTGCTGCTGGATTAATCTGGAATTCTAAACAAAATTTCTTGGAACCTCAAGGGTTTTCTGGGCAACACATGTAAATCATTTACTTTTAATTGTAATATCCAGGGGACACTGTCCTAAATGCTTTAAATAACTCATCTGAATTAAGTCTCACAACAAATCCATAAGTTCATAATTGCTGAACTCCATTTTACGGATGGGAAAACTGAGGTTCAGAGCATCCTTACAGTTAAGAGAGTGGCAGAGGCAGGATTCAAACACAAGGTCTGAGGGAACCGAAAGCCTGCGCTCTAATCACTCTGTCTACGGCAGGCGAAGGTCTCTGGAGGACTCACATTCAAGTTCTTTCCACGGGGCAGGTCTCATCAAAGCTGATTTCCTGGGAGGGACAGATGGTAAACGTTTTTTCCTCTCTCTGTTTTTGAACAAAGATGATATATAAGATTTCTTCCATGTCTGAAATGTCCATAATTCTCAGGCAGGATTGTTATACTTTTTGTCTGCCCACTTTGGTTCAAGTTAGATCCTACAGGAGGTACTCACTTCTAAAACAATGTAGATTTGCCTTGGAAAAATGTTCATAGTTTGTTTAATTCAATTACTACTGCCTGCACTTCAAATCCTTGTCATTAATTTTGTATGGCTTAAGCTCCTGTTTCTTTATTTTAATCTATTTAAATAATGTCCTCGCTTTTTAAAAAGGCTCAATCATAGACAAATTTCATTCTCCCGTTCAACTTTGTGATCATTCTTACTTTCATTAAAAAAAAAAAAAAAAAATTCAAAAGCCCAGTAGCCCTGGGCTTAGATGCTGAGCTAACTGGTTCTTGTAGCTCTAGAACCTTTTAGATTTTGGATCTAGATGATCAGTTCTTATCTGAGGGCTTCAAAGGCTAACATACCTCATGATAAACTGAGATTAAAAGGGAAGGCTGCGGGTACACCATCATAAACATGGGCTTTAAGCACAAATGGAAATAAATGCCTTGGAATATCCCATGAATAAAAAACAGATGCAGTGCACTCCCTTGATAGGGAAGGACTTCTCTATGAATAATAATGTTAGTCCTATTATTTGCTGAGGGGACTGCTTGAGGCTGGGATAAGACAAATGTTTACTCTTGGCCTTAATGCACCAAAAAGGTATTAAAGTTTCAGGAGGGCTCCAGGAAGGGAGGAGTAGGAAATCTCACAGGCACTGGGCCTTGGGCTATTTCAAAGAGTATATAATACATAATGAAAGAGCAGAGGTCCAGGGCTGACTCCATGTCTGCCCTTTCACTCCGCTATTTTGGTTAATTCAAAGCAGATCTTTAAACTAAGGTTTTTAAAAAAAATGTTAACCACCGATTGAATCCTATGGAGACCATGGGGGAAAAAATTCAAATGGAAGAATTTCAAAGAATTCACAATGAAGGAAGATCTCCACGTGAGCTACACTTGGGCCTCTGGCACTTGATCTTCTTAACAGCCCTTCAGAGTAACTGGGGCCCTCACTGTGCTGCTGAGCAAACCGAGGCTCTGGGAGATCCCACTCTCTGCCCAGTCACATGCTTGTCAAGGCAGAGATCCAGCATTTAAACCCTGGTGGTATACTTCCAAACCATCCAAGAGTCTCTGAATGCTTAAATGGAACAATCCCTGTCTGAGAGGGTGGGCATACACTTTTTTAGAGACAAAATGATGGATGTGATGACCTCTCAAGGTCACTTCCAACCTCCAAATTCTATTCTTTCAATACTGACAATGGCTGCCACCAAGTGCTCTGAGCTAGGCTTAGGCCTGTGACTAAATCACCAACAAAAAGTGGGGCGAGATGAGAGGCAGGATTGCTCAGAGACCACTGCAGAAGATCCCATTTCTTTCCCTTTTTAACCGTCTGTGGGTTTTTTTTTTCTTCTTCCTTTGCCCCTCCTTTTTGCGTGTGTTGCATAGAAACAGAAAGTGCCTTTGTACCAATTACTAGGCACTAATTTACACTCTTCAGTGGGCGATGGGCCTGCTGGAGAAACATTAGGAAAAGGTGGGAGGGTCGGATGTGGGGGAGGATTTGAGCAGCAGAGGCCTGGAATGCTGCAAGCTTTTTCTCCAAGCTTGAGAACAAGCAAGGGAGGTGGGGGGGTGGGGGGAGAGGAAAAAACCTGGAAAATTTGGAAGTCAAGACTAATGAAAATGACAATGCTGTGTTTTTTTTTTTTTAATCAAGAATGCTAATGAACAAAAGGCATTCAGAAAAACAAGCGATGGGCTAGAAAGCTTAATGTAACCAGGATACTCAACTTGTTTTAGAGCCTCCTGAACGAGTAAACACTAGGAAATCATCCACCCACTTTTCTTCTCAATGAACTTATATTAAGGAAAATCATTGTCAGCCACTTTCCCAATATGTCATATGACTTTTCTCCTTGGGAAGTTCAATCTGAGAATTTCACACAGATGTTGCAGAATGACAGGTTCTTGGGATAAGTGTCAACCATTGAAACAGGAATTTAAATCTGACCATTATGTTCAGAGTCCAAGGATTCATTTCCCTCAGGTAACGTCTTTGTGTCTGAAGGTAATAAGGTGTTACCATCAAAACAAACAAAAAATTGATTCTAGTACCTCCCTCCCCAACCCAGGCCCCACTTGTATCTCTCTCCTCCCCATTCACAGAAGATTTGAGAGGAAAATCAAGGGAAACAACATTTTTACTCAGTAATTCTACCCCATCTGTATCTTCTGTTGTGAAACAATAATCCTGCTAGCAGCAGCAGCTTTTCTAAGGCAGCCCCTCTTTGTCTCTGCTAGGGAAGGTAGATGGAAGATGATGACTGAGGGGGAGTGAGGAAGAACAGCTCCTGGTCCATCCCATCTGTATGACTAGCACTAAAGAGCTTCTGGGTCCCCCAACAGACCTTGATCCCCAGAGTGAGATTCTAACAGTAGGCTAGGGCTGGAGCAGATGTCTGGGCCATCTTTCCTTGGAAACAAGGAATTTGAGCCTCTTATCTGAAATGCAAGAGCAAACATGACAGGACATCCATACAATCCTTAGAAACCTCTTATCTTCTAGAGCTAGAGGCCTCATGCAGCCCTTTGCTCTAGAATGTCTAGAATGTGTCTAGACAGTCTTATTGGGTTGGGGGCGGGGGAGGGATGGTTAGGTAGGTGATATTGCCCCTAAAGGAGCAAAAATTAGATCTTTGGCAGGTGAAAATGTCTTAGCTATTAAAATAGCCTTCTAAAGGGGCACAGTACATTAATGGCTCCACAATATATTCGTGATATGAAAATGTCATGGGGGAGGCAATTATGGAAAAACATGTCTAAAGTCTCCTTAGGGAGGGAAAAATAGGAAGAAAAAGGTAAAAAACGAAACCAAAAAAGAAAAAAAAAAACCCGATCTGTGTAAGCCCCACTCAGGCCTAGTTAGAAATCTACCTTGGATGAAGCATGTCAGGTTATGAAATACCATTCCACTTCACTTTGGGGAGTACCCTCTGGAAAGAGCAATAGGGCAGAGAGAATGTCTCAGTGAAGACCAAGACACTGGGCCTCCCTTCTACTCACAAAGAGAAGAGAAAGTGTTAAGATTGGGCTGGGAGGGGCTAATTAATAGGCTGCCCTGAGACCTCTTCTGAGCTAAGGCTCCTAGCCTGAGGCCTGGGGCCAAAGCTAGACCTGGCCCTGTCCCCGAATCCCTGCCTCCTGGGTAGCAGAAGTGAGTCATCTAATGGCACTAGATCCTCCTGAACTAAACAGTTGACTCTAAAGCTTCTTGCAGTAATTAAGGGAGAAGAATAGAAGAAGCACATAGCAAGCCTGGCATCTGTATAAGCAAAAATTTAAAACTTTAGTCTCAGGGAAGGGATATCCCTCCTGAATTAGAGTTGGCCAGTGATAGACATTCCTAGAGTGGCCAGAAAATCTATTCCCCACAGGAGGATAACTTCCATGAAGGCGGCTATCCAGATCTCTTGGGCAAGATAGTCTAAGTATCGCAGGGAAATGTTCAAACAGGTTAAGGAGAAACAGAAGCAGCCAATTGTGGGGTGTTTGCAGCTCTTGTCTTCCCTTATTGTACATAAACTTCTTTTTTCTTTATTTTTTAAAATTGTTTAATTTTTTTTTTTCCTCTATAGAACTGGGATGTGATGATTGGGATTTAGGGCTTTCTAATTTCCAGAATCCTGTAACCAGTGTCATCAAGCTTAACCCACTGTCACCATTTGAGGACAGCTGACTTAAGTCCCTCTAAAAAAGAGAGTAAAGTTATACCTGGCCTGGAAATAAGGCCTAAGGTTTCTATCATTGCGACATCGACCTAGCCTCGAGCAATTCTGATGACTTTTGATCTGGAATTTGGATGTAGCTGTTTCTTTCTCCAAAAGATATTCCCCACCCCTTCTCCAAGATACATATACTGTGTACAAGATAACCACAAAGTCAGGAAACTTGGGATACATTTTTTCTTTTTAAGTGTTTGTGGAGGTGTTGAAGGGAAGTGGGTTTGAGAGGGGGTCTGGGGAGTGGGTGGGTTTGAGTGGGTGTTTGTGGAGGCTGGTTTGCGGTGTCTGCTGGGAAGTGGAGGAGTGTGTGGGTGTGGATGTGGGGGCCGTGAGGGGACTGCGGAATATATGTGTGTGTGCGTGTGTGCATGTGCACGCAGAGGGAGTGATGTGGGTGTGGGTCTGTTGTGGTGTGCCAGGATAATGTTGGGCTGCATTTTCAGATAATATGCTCGATAGGTTTTCAGGCAAAGTACTTTCATGCATCTAATGGTTAACATGAAACATTATAATAAATACACTCTAAAATATCCAAGAGGCCCAGAAACAGAAAAGAGTGTATTTGTTGCACTTTTTTTTCAGATTAACTATGGATCCATTGCTTAAACTTTACAGGTACATTGCCTGAGAAGATACCTCTTCTAGAATCTGAAGAAAAACAAATTGAGCATAGTATTGGAAAATGTAAACTAACATACTACTTAAAAATAACTTTATTTCATGTTTCCTAATTTTGAAGATCCCTTATAACACAAACTCTAAGATCCAGCATTTCTTGAGGGCCTACTGTGTGTGGAATCCTATTAGGTGTTTTATAGATATTATCTTTGCATAAAAGAACCTTGAGTTCAGTGATAGTATCCTATTTTGTGGATTAAGAAAGTAAGGCTCAAACAAATCAGAGGTCACAAACTTAAATACCAACAGACAATGTAAATGATTAAAATAAGGAGCACTGCCCCATATAAAGAAAGATGAGTTCAAGCCAATTGTTGCTAGGCAGGACTTCAGGCCCAGTATTGCCAGATAGTTCGATTTTTCCAGAGAAGCCATAAATCTGAATTTATGCCGAAATCCTCCCATTTCTAGATATTGGTAACTAATTAAACATTTTTAAACCTTGTATTGGCCAAGCTAAACAAATTCAGAAGCAGGCTCTTGGTTGCAAACTCTGAATTCAAGTAACTTGCTTAAGGTCCTCACAACTGGGAAACAGTAGGACAAATCATAACCGAGCTCAGCCCACCTCAAAAATATCTTTTCTCTTAGGACACTATAGAAATAGCTGTACTGAATTAAATGCAATTTTGTTTAAATGACTCAACTTCTAAAGCCACTGGTTCTATAGAAAAGGCAGCTGAAGGAGAGTACAGAGGAGGTGAGCAAGCAGTCTGAAGAATTCTTGTTGGGTCACCTAGAGCAGGGGGGTGTGGCTTGAATTTCAGCTCTTATAATTATCACAGAATGCAGACATTCCAACTGCTATTTCTTGTTCACCTTCTCGATTTAATACCAGTAAAGAGAAAATCAGGAAGCTCTTTACCCTATCCCAAAGACAATCTAACTCAGAGCTGTATCAGAAACTTCCAAATGCCCAAGACCTCCTATAAGTCTCTTATTTAGAGTATCCTTCACACATATGTTCTTTAGCAGGAGTACCTTTCCGACAATATTTACAGAGGTCAAGGTTTTTGTTCAACCATATCCTAGTATTACAGTGCCCCCAAACATAAATAGACACCTGCAATCACCATATCACTAGTTTCAAAAAACTGCATAGCATTTAAAACAGGATTAAGATTTCTCTTCATTTTCCACTCTTGACTATGTAAAGGTTTCTCCTGAAACAGCTGAGCTGACTTGCCTTATGGAGAATTAAAGAGCACCATGCATGCACGCACATATAAGCAGCCATTTCTATAAATGTCTGAGAAAATCACTCAGTGGATGGGTTCAAAACGCTGGGAATCGTTTTTCTGACTTGGACAGACTCGGGTAGCTCACAGAGCAGTTCAGCAGCCCTCCCCAGCTGCACGACAGGGCAGCTCCCTGAAGGAGAAAGTGCCTTTGCTCAAGGTGGCAGTGGGTGTCGATGTGAACAACCGAACTCTGGGAACATGGCTGACACAGCCAGGCCCGCCCAACAGCTGTTGGTGAGTAACACCCCTGGGTTAATACACCCCTACTCTACCCGTAGGGAGCCACATGAAAGGTCACATCCCCCAACCCAGGCACAAGTCTTTAAACAACCTTACAGATACAGAGTTTAAAATGTGCTGTTTTATGGCAACCTAGATGACAATCCCAAACAACCTGATTTTGCATTAACCACGGAGAAAATTCAGTTTTACTCCTGTTCCAGCAGCCACCTCCTCAAGAAGCACTTTCCAAAGGAAATAAAATAAGAGATGAGGCTACATGGCCTTTCTTTTAAAAAGTGAAAAAAGACAAAACCAACCAATTATCATTTAAAACCACAGGCCTAGGGCCTCTTTGAAGTGCCAAAAATTACACCACAAACAGCAATACTTTCCAAAGTAACTCCAACAACAATTTTTTTTAAAGATGGTGTCATAGGACAGAAGGAAAAGGAGTTTCATGAGAGGACCAAGCCCTGTGCTTCCTTGTTAAGAGCAGCCGCTGCGAAGGAACCTTACTAAAGATGGTGAGGCAGCCCAGCCAAGTGTCAAGGCTTTCCAACTTCTGACTATGTTAAACAGAACCAACAGAATTGGCTGACCAAGGACCCTATAAGTCTCCACAGCCCAGTTTATCCTGCAGTTGTCATTCTAGCCACATTCATCCGGCCAGCCCTGCCTTTTGCTTTCCCTGGGAGAGACAGTTCTTCCTGGCCTCCAGAACGTTTCAACAGCCATTACCCAGCCTTGACCTCCAGCAAGGACCACACCTCCTTCTATCCAACTGCTCTATTCAGGCCGGAGGGTGAACCTAAGTCACACTGGGGAAAAAAATAGCTCCGAGGTCTGTCATTAAAGAGTCTAACTAGTTATAAAGTTAACCCACCAACCATCACTTGATAAAACTCCTCTACTCCTGAAGCAGTGTTATTTTAAACCTCTCTGGGGACGCTTGGCCAAATTTAAAACCACCTTGGCAAGCCCTGAAAAGTAGCAAGCATATAGCCAAATGAGTCCTTAGTCATCCTTAAAAGGTTCCATGTAAATCGTGCCGCTTCTCCCCAGGTTTTGCTACTTCTCTGCAATTCCACAAGAGAATCAAATAAAAGATACGCCATTTGACTCTTCCCACCCCGCAGCGTCTGCCCAGGTGGGGTGGCCCCACCGTCGCTGGGTGCTGGAGCCCTGGGGGGCGGGGCAGCGGAGGGGTGGCACCACTCCGCGAGAAGCCACGTACAGTGGCTGGCACTCACTCTGTCCGCCAGTTTAATGCTCTCCGTAGCTTCCAGAGGCTGGGGGCAATTAAGGAGAGTGAGTTTTCCGTCTCTACACGGTTCAATTATTTAAAGAGTTAAAACAGCATCTTATCCAAAACGTTTGCACCCTTTAGGCCGGGTGTGGTGTCCTTAAACGCCCAGGAACGCTGCCTGGCCAAAGGTTAACTAACCGCGGAGGTCGGTGGGAGAGGGAGATGCCGCTAACCTGTATGCACTCTGTAATGGGCTTTGAGATGGGAGGATTTTCCATAGACTTTCCCACAGCCACTGTAGGGGCACTTGTGCCTCTTTTCGGAGGCGTGTTTCCCCTTCGCAGCCACTCCAGGGTGGAGGAGGGAGAGCGGGCTGGGCGCGCTGCCAGGATCCTGTCTCTCCTCCGGGCTGTGGGAAGGACTCGACCCAGATTCGGTGGTCACGTCGCTGTCGGATCCCATATCCTCATCCGGACTCTCCAGACTGTCGCTGCACACCGAGGGGGTCTGGATGGGTCGGTACTTGTTCAGGTCCAACAAGCTCTTGGCGATGGTGACCAGCGTGCAGTAATCCTTCCAGGTGTCCCCCGGGTCACCATGCTCCTTGGTCACCTCTCGCTCAGGTAGTCGCAGCCGCTCGGCGTCCGGAGCGCCCCCATGCTCCGGCACCGCAGCGCGGTTCGAAATGGAAACCAGACACTGGGCAGCCACGAAGTCCATGTAGGCGGCCGCGGACATGGTGCGGGCGACGGCAGCCCCGGCGGCGCGGCCAAACTTGGCGGTGGCTGCGGAGGTTCGGTTTGCCCTGCCCCGGCCTGGGACGACGAGCTCGGCGCGGCGCGGCGGCCAAGGGGGCGGGGGCGCGGGGCGCTTCCGACTCTCAGGAGCGCCAAGGCGACCTCAGCCCCTCATCTTTACGTAACCGGTAGCGCCTCCGCACGCAGCAGCCACGGCCCCGGGCTCCGCTGCGCTGTCGCCTCTCGCCGCCGCTGGTGCCCCGCGCCCGGCGCGATCCCCGCGACGGGCGCGCCCGCCGCTCGGAGTCGGCTTCCTTGGAAAGATGCCACACGTGGCGGTCGCAAGTTTATTCGACTGAATACGCCCCCGAGGCGCTGGGAGAGGAAACTGCAAGAGAGGTACACGCCCTCGGCCGCCTCTCCGTCGAGCCAAAGACCCAGTACATTCACCCGACCACCCCCACGCGGGTGGTGAGGGCTGGACCAAGCGCCACGTCTAAGAGACACTTTTCCCCCAGTCCCCTGACGGCTTCTGAGCCCCTGCTCTTGCCGGTCCGCACCGTTCCGGCATTCTCTTGCTCAGTAACAATTTCGCAGAATCCCATCACGTCACAATCCAAACCCCCTCCAATTGGCCAGTGGGGAGGGTGATTCAACTCTGTTTACTTTCTCCCCCTGCCAGTCAGAACGGCCTTTTGGTGGAGAGGTGCGTCTAGAACTGGGGCGTGCGGCCAATCCGACTGTTCCGTTTCGATGCCTCGTGCTATCCCTACAGCCACGAACGCTGACATTTAAAAGGGTAACAGCCCAGAGGCTGGAAAATAGCAGCCACTCATCTCCTGGACTGCCTTTCGGTCTGGTAGACGGTCCAGGCCTCCAGACTCTGTTCCAGCTTGCGGAGGTGTGGGACACACCTCCCCTAGTCGGTTGCGCTGTTGCTTATTACAAAAGAGAACTTCGGATCCGGTTTTCCAGCTCTCAAACAGTTAAGTGACTTCTTGCAAACGCTACAGTCCCAGCAACCAGCCTTCCAATCAAAAGTAAGTTGGTTGATGTCACTGACATTGGCTCAACCAATCAGAAGGGCGTTCCGAAAGCAAGCGCTCAACACTTGTAAATGAGAAAAGCTGTAGTTAAAACTGGACGCATCCTTGTATTTTGCGTTGCTGGTGGTAAAATTGAGAAATGTATGAGAAGGCAGGGGTGATGAATGCAATTTGAGTCTATAATTACAAATTTAAAAATACTAAATATGTCAGGCCAGGTGGTCAAAGAATAAACACAAACAAGAAAGCATCAATTCGTTTTTTTCAGTGTTGGGGTGCAGCATACTTTAGGAAAGATTTTTAATAGTCCTTCCATCCAATACATGAACTATAACTAATTCATCTGAAAAATGCAAAGCTGATGAAGTTCTGTTTTAAAGCGGTCTTTCTGTTGTCTGACTATTACATTAAAACACCCTGTTATTGCTTTTGTGATAACCTCCTACCTAATTCCGTAGTGCAATTTATTCTGGGTTTTTTTTGTTGTTGTTTGTTTGTTTGCTTTAAAGCTATTGTAACCCACCTTCAAATAAATGTTATACAAAATTCCTCTTTTCTATAACATTTAAAAAAACACCATTCTCAGCTCATTTTCTTTCTATAGGTCCTTGCATGGTTATTAGGACGTATTTCCTTCCCTCACCTTACAAATGTGGAGACTAGGGACACAGAGAAATGACTTGTCTACCATATCAAGTAGATAGTGACAAAACTCAGCTGAAACCATAGATCTCCTGATTCCTAGCTCTTTGAGCTGTACAATAACTGAGGTCTTTGGTTTCATGAAATATTAACTAAGTTAAACAGATTCTCAACTGTAACCAGCCAAAGATCCTTAGCCATTGAATTTGTGGCATTACTTGATCAACAATTAGTATGGGTCTTAAGTCTGATTAACTCATTTTGCTTCTCCCTCTTAATGAAGAATGAGGTTGTTTTCCATCTTGATAGCTGAGAAAAGAATCCAGGGCTAATGTCTCTAGCAGATTGCCTACTGTCAGCACAATTGATTAAAAATACATTTACTTTCCAAACTGGGTGTGAGAGATAACTACTTCTATGTGACACAGATCCAAGGAGGGCCAACCATGACCTCGACTGGCTGTTAGCCTTTGTTAAGGTTTGGAAAAGTTACACCAGGTTCTTGGTCTCAAAAGGAAGGATCCCAAAATAACCCTCCCAGGCTGAAGGCTAGTGTAGTTTATTTTGACTTTGCTTTTTAAGTGGTGCAGGAAGATATTGCAGTATGTGCCCACATGGGAAAGGAAAGTGTAGAAAGGGGGTGCTGGTCAATCAAGAATATGATCATCGCCATCATAGTAAAATAGGTACATACATCATAGTATGTAAAAGTGAAGCCATCTTAGTTTTCTTGTATTCCAATCCCCTTAATTTCAGAAAAGAATTCATTAAAGCCCAGGAGAGTTTGCCTACTTCATGATTTTTCTGGGACAAACTCTGTCCCCAAGGATACCTGATCACTTAGAAACTGCACCTTTGCTTGCCTTTTTAAGGTCCAGCACAAATACCTGAGGGTTCTCAGTAGGGTCTCTATGATCACTGCCTTTACAGTCTCTCAGACTTGCATTGCAACTGGCATTGCACTGGGTACCTTCAGTCGGCCCTAGAGTTAATACTGGGGTTATTCCAGAAAAAAGGAAAATCTGTATCTTTTCTTGAAGATTGTAATCCGGGAACTTGAATAAATCAATAATTATAGATTTTTTTTGAAAATATAAACTTTCCCCTTTCTACTTCTTGACCTCTTCTCTTTAATTCCCTTTGTTTGGACAGGACATAAACCCTGAACTCTTAAAACTCATTCATTTCAGAGTTATAAAAGGAAGAAATAAAATAAAAGTGAGATTTCATGCACATGAATTTCTCTCATACGTTTACAAACATAACTGCTGCTTGACTTGATTTAGAATATCTTTTTTAAACCCAACAATTCTAAAATTGTAGACTGCTTTCCTTTTCTCCTTTTCCACTTATTCACTCTCTAGATATTTATGTTTCTGTCAATGAGCTAGACATGGGGGAATACAGAAATGAAAAGGCACTCTGTTCTCAATGAGGTTTATATGTTAAATATATATATAAAATCACAACAAGTAATGATAATTCCTACATCAGGATTTTTTCCTTGTATTTTCAACAGGTTTCCTTGCTGCTTTGGGATGCATATTATAAGTTTTATGATTAAAGCCAGCTTATGCGGTTTTGCCAGCATGTGGTTGTCCTAATTAAAATTCTGGCAAAATAAATTATTTCACATTAATATGAATCATTCCTAATTACAATGAATAATTTACCAATAAGTATATATTCTACCACATAAATATGAGGTCTGTTTTCCCCCAAGTTAGTCTTTATAAGTACAGATTTCAAATCCACACAAACCAACTGGGAAGAGCAGAATTCAAAGACTGTAACTGTGTTTCTAGTTTACAAGTATGCATTTTTCTCTCTCAATTCTGCCTAAACTTTCACTTTATTATTCTCAAAAACAATGGCCTCCTGGGCCTGAGGTGAAATGTGTGACTTTAGGCAACCACTTAAAGCTATTTCCTTATTTGTGAATTGATGGGATTAACTATATCTCCATATCCATTCCAAAATCCAAATATTCTAGGAGTCCACCCCCCAAAAAAAATCCTAGGGAAAAAATGGGCAAGACTTGGGTTCTTTCAACACCACCTCATCTGCTGTGCATCTACAAACAGCACTTTATGGAAGTGAAGGTCAGAATACTTTACATCAATATTTTAGTGGGAGAGCAGGAACAGAAATTTGTCCAAAATCCCCTAGAACCTCTCTTCCTTAATTTCATGGTCTCGTTTTTCTTTCTTCAAGCTTGTTTGTGGGAAGTGGTCTGGCTCAGAGAATCTCATTCTTTTTCCTAGATATTTTTCCACCCCAGCCCCAAATGAAGTATTTCCAGGCAGAATGAAGCCCATTCCCAGGCCCTTCCCCTGGAGATTTTTATTCACCCTTAGCCCCAAGCAGTTTCCCCAACTAGCCAGGGTGAAGCTAATCCCCTGGAGTTTAATTTAAAATACGTATTGCCAGGTCTCAAGGGCCAGGGAAGTATAGGTTAAAATCGCACTCTGGTAGCACTGGGTTCTGCCAACTCTGGCTTTTCTCATTCTTTCCTACTGGGAGGCGTGGACCGTGTTGGGCAGAGCTGCCAGCCTCCAGGCGGGAAGGAAAGAGAACAGATGGCCCGCTGGGGGTAGGGGATCACGTGTCGGACCTCACTCTGGGCGCGATCCAGACTTCTTTCTGTACTCAGGCCCTTTGGGTTCAGCGACCCCGTAGAGACACACCGGGCGAATTTGGGGGGAAAGCAGTGTTCAGTTTAGTGAAAACTGGAGAATTAGGAGTAGGTGGCGAGCTTGGGTAGGAGGAGGCGGGGCTGAAGGGATCAGGGTTCCAACAATGGCGGAGTTCCTGGATTTGTAATACAATCAGGTAAAGCCCTATCTGGTGAAACGCCCGTGTCCTTAACGACAGTTAACACCCAGGGGCTGGAGGTGGCGGGGGATGGGGGGAAGGCGGGCGTTATGGCCCACGCGAAAACTTGCACGACGTCCTACTTTGCTTTCGCTCCACTTAGCAGCCTTCCGCAGAACTCCAGGCCTCTCCTTTGCCGAGCAGAAAGGCCACCCGTTCATGCATATGCAGGAAGACAAGTTTAGATCGCAGCCCCCCGCACAAGAAGAAGCCCCGCACTGCGCGATATGAATCACCCGCGCTCGGGGGCGGGCGCAAGGCTCGGACCGCAGACTGGCGGGCGGCGCAGCCACTTGCGAGCTGCGCGCCCCAGCCTGGCATCGCCCTTTTAAAAAGTCTTCCGCAGGCGGCCACCGCAGCAGCAGCCGGAGGAGGCGAGTTCATCTGAGGACAGTCCCAGTTCTCAGAAATCCCTTCCCTGCTGGAACATCAAGCTCCCTTTACTGCAGTTGAACAAACTGCCCTAGATTGGGGGATGAGGAACCCGCCCCAAACTCGTGCAAGTCGCTCCGGGCGCCCGCGCCCACGTGAGCTAACCTTGAAATTAGCCCCCGCACCCGGGCGGGAAGCAGAGGGGGCGGGAGTAGGCAGCGAGGGTTGTTGATCCCTCTAGGCCCAAGTCCTTGGGTTTGCGCCCTCCGCGTGCGTGTACCGCCCCCACCACCCTGTTTCATAACTCTGGCGGAGCTGCATTTTTTTTTTTTTTAACTCTCCCGGGTAAGACAGGTGTGGAGGAGGTGTGTGTGTTGGGCTGGGGGGTGGGTAGGGGAGAGGGAGACACGTTCCCCGTCCCCCACGACCGCGAGGAAGAGGAAAACCTGCCCTGCGGTCCCCCTGGGAACACTGCGGAGTAGGGTGTCGGGATGACATCAGCTTCTAAACATAGCCGGCACTGCACCGCACCCCAACTCTGAGCGCCTTGAGCAGGACTGGGAAGGCAGCGGGGGGAGAACGGGAGAGGCGGGTGCTGCTGTCCATGGGCGGGGCGGCCGGGCTGGCCAGGCGTGCGGGAAGAGATGACTTTGCAGGAATCGTGCTCGCCGAGTTTGCAGGCAATCTCTCCCGCGATGGTCGAGCCACGGCGTTAGGAAACATTCCTGCCATTTCGCTCTCTCCTTCCCCCCACAAAAGCCACACAACACACACAACTCTTGGAGCTAAGGTGCCTTTATTGACAGCCAGCTCATCCCCCAGCTGTAGCGCCCAAGTTTGGGCCGTCTGGGGGGCACCCTCGCTCTTCAGCTCTACATCTGCCTCTGGGCTAACCCTGCGAGGGGGTCGGCGCGGCCCTCCCGGTGAGTCAGATGGGCTGTGTTTCCTGTGGTTGTTGTGGAACAGTTTGTCCTTTTTACTCGCCCCCCTCCCCCCGGGCTCGGTCTCCACCCCCTTGGTAAATATAGCGCTCACGTTTCATCATCTCTTTGTCCAACAAGCGTCAGACACCCCGGCCCGCGGCCTCCGCCGCCTCCCTCCTCCTACCCGCTCACGGTTACCTCGCATAACCCCGCGCGGGCAGGCGGAGGGCAGCAGGCTGCCCCACGGCCCGCGCCAGCCCTGCACCCTATCGCTTCTCGCCGCAGTACACTCCCGCCCACTTACCCTTCCCTGCTTCCAGTCCCCCCTTAGGTTGTAACCTCATGCCCTCGTCTCAACCCCCCCCCCCACCCCCATCTCCTGCTACCCCGGTGTCTGGGGACGGAGTAGAGATATGTGTAGGCGTTCACACCCCTTCTTTCCAGCCCCAGGCGTCACCCCCAAGCCCAGGCCTATACTGGATCTTCCGCTTACCCAACCTCCCCCCTCCCAAGTCCCAAGGCCGCCCCCTGTTCCCCTCTAGAGCGCAGGTGATAAGCTGCTGAGCCAGTGTCTGATTCACCGACAGCTGAACGAGCTACGCGCACTTGGGGGTGGGCGCTTCGTGAACAGTCTCCCTCCCACCACCTCATCCCAGGGGGTGGTGAGCTGGAGGGGTCGGGAAAGCGAGGTGGGTGGATAACAGCCTGGAAGTGTGTCCTGACTCTTCCCTCTCTCCATTCCCCTCCTAGTTTCATTTCCACACATACAACCACCCACCGGGGACCGGAGGCGGCTGGTGTTCTCTGAACGCAGGGAACTGGCTCTCTCTTTGGTCTCCTGTTTACTTCCCCCCTCCTTTTTCCCCTCCCTTCTCGCCCCCACCACCCCATGCTGCCTCCCGCCCTGAGCAGCTGGGAAACCTGCAGTAAAACACTGCAGTCATGAGACTTCCCTGGACCTGAGTTGTGGCCAGGGTATGCCCTGCCCTGCCCTGCCCTGCCCTGCCCTGCCCTGCATTGCCCTGTGGTCTACTTGGGGGCATTTCTTTGGCCTGGAAAGAAAGGCTCTTGGGGCTCCCCATCCAGGAATGTGGAAGAGATGATGGCCTCTCTGCCTCTTCTCACACCTTGGCACCAGACACTATCCTGTGGTGGCCCTGCCTGGCTGATTTGGCCAGGGCTCTAGGCCACCCCCATGAATGACCACCTGTCTAGGGAGGGGTAGTGAGAGAACGGACGGTGTGTAAGAACTCAGGATCCAGGATGCTGCAGAGCTGGCTTATTTGCTGTCACAGGCTGTCCTGTTCATGACCGAGTGCCCAAAGTTCCCTGCTGAGCAAGGTTTTTAGGCAGAGCTTGGAAACCTGCTCCCAGGGACAGACACACCCTCTCCTTGTGGAGTCTGGCAAAAGCTTTCCCTTTCAAAGGTTGCTCCCCAGCAGGGAAGAATTCAGCCTCCCTCCCTAAGTAAGCTGAATGAGAGAAGAACTCAGAGGAGGCCATGAGGGTTGAGCTCTGGGTGCTGCCTGCCTGAAGTTCACCCCATTTAAAAACCCACCTCTTCACCACAACTCTGCTCCACTCCCATGGTTACCAACTAGCTCCCTTGTCCTTTCCCAGCACAAATGTTGCACAGAGGCAGAAACAAATAAGGGTGTTTTAAATGTTCTTTTAAGAAGGGAGAATGGCAATCCCGACTGTTCCGTCCCCCCCCCCCCCCCGACCCCAGGAACCTGAATGAATCCCTTCTCCTGGCTGGCCTCTCATCTGTTGAAGGGGGAAGGAAACATTGAGTAAGGTACTCTCATCAGTGGAATTCATAACAGAGCAGGTCCACCCTGTGCAGGAAAATTATCACCCCAGTAAGGCTGTTTCTCCCATACCCTCTGTGGCCTGAAACCCCCTGGCTGCTCAGAAGTACCTGCCATCAGACTGTACCACCCACAGCTTGTTGCTGTCTGTTTTAGGCTCTTGTGCACTTCCCTGTCATTCCCGGAAGATTCCGCTACCTGGCAAAAACCCTGGTCCTGTTCAGCTTTAACATGCTGAATGAAAGCAACAGTGCTAACTCTTGTCACTAAATTTATGATCCTAAATCTCAAGTGGGCTCTCAACCCTGCCCTTCTTCATTTCCCTAGTCTTTTTACTTTCCACACTCTGAAATGACTACATGGCACCTTCTTTTCTCAAACATTCAACACCCTTCCCTTCCTCACTCTGGGCTGAAAACCTTGCTTCTTATTTCACTAAGAAAATTAAAGCAATTTGGCAAGAACTGCCTAACCTTCCCAACACCATAGTTTCCATATTACCTGCCTCTCTACTCAGACTCTGCCTTCTCTCCTGTCACCTGGGTGTAGTGTTTCTGCCTCCTCCACTTGGCACCATGGTCCCTTTTCCTCTTGACTAATGACTGCTCCTGAAATTGTTCCCCAGTCTCCTTGTCGATTGTTTCTCCTAAATAATTCACATTAACACAAAAACATGGTGTACTCCTTCCCATCTTTATATGTATCTGTATGTGTGTGTATATCTTCTTTGTCCCATAGTCCCCTCCAATATTACTCCACCTGCCTTTTTTTTTTTTTTTTGGCTGCAAACATCACAAAGTTGCCTGTACTCACTGCCTGTGCATCCAAATCTCTTATTCTCTCTTGATCTCACACCAATCACTTTCACCCCACTTGCTCCACCACAACTGCTCTTGTCAAGGTCACAAATGATCTCCAGCCTGCCAGATCTATTGAGTACTTGTTTCACTTCATCCACCATGAAGCAAAGAAGACTAAGAAGGAGTGGACGGTACAGTAAGAGGGAAAAGAGGAGACTATTGTGTCCTGGAAGCCAAGAGAAGAAATTGTTTCAAGGAATTTAATTTCTTTTTTAGTGTCCTTCAGTATTTTAGTTCTCCTTGCTCTCTACAAGTTGGGGTGCCCCAGGGCCCTGTCCTTGGCTCTTTTCTTACCTATGCTCACTCTCTTGGCAACTCGATCCCATCCCACGGCTTTCATATCTTCTCTGTGCCAATGACTCCCAAGTTATCTTCAGTCCATACCTCTCTCTTGAACACAAGACTTGACTATCCAACCATCTACTCATCATCTCCACTTGAATATCTAACAAGCATCTCAAATTTAACATATTAAAACTGAACTACTGATTATTATAACTGCCCCCCCCCCCCACAACGGCTCTATTTAAAGCCTTCCCCAACTAGGATAAAGGCATTTTTTGTACATCTGGTTGCTCAGGCCATAAACCAAAGTGTTATCCTTGATTCCTTTATTTATACCCCATAGCTAATTCATCAGGAACTCCTGTTAGCTGTATTTTCCAAATGCATCCAGAATCTGGCACTTTGAGTCACCTTCACTGCTTCCATTTTTATCTCTTGCACTGATAACTGTGGGAGTCTTCTAGCCGGTCTCCCTGCTTCTGCCCTTTCCCTGGCTTCTTTTCTCAACTCAATTGCTAGAATGGTCTTCTTTACATGTCAGGTCACATCATTCCTCTGCTCAAAACTCCTCAGTGACTCCTCCTCACTCAGAGTAACTGCTGAAGCCCTCACAGTGGGGACAAGGTTCATACCATCCTCCCAAAAAGGGACTTTCTGACCTCTTCTACTTGCACCCCATTCCTCACTCTACTCCAGCCACCCTTCCCACCTTAAAGCATTGTCAGTGGCTCTTTCTCGTACCTGGAACCCTGTTCTCGAAGATCTCTGCTTGGCACCTTTGTTCAAATATCTCTTTTTAAGATAGATCTGCCTTGGAGTTGTGTTTGTGGTTGCAACCTCTGCAGTTGCTCCTTTTCTACATTTTCTTTTTCCATGGCACTTATATTCCAACATGCTACATAGTTTGCTTATTTAATATATTTGTTGTTTACTGTCTGTCTTATACTAAACATAAGCTGTTCTGTTTACAGATGTACTTTTAGTGCCTAGAACAGTGCCTGGTAGAGGATAAGCTCTCAGTAAATTTTGCTGAATGTTGAGTAAACGGTATAAACAGTTATAAATTTTTTGAACCTTTGCTATATGCCAGGCATCCCAAAATACATTCTATGTAGTCTTAACATCTCTGGTTTATAAATGAGAAAGTTAAATACAAAGAGGGTAAATGAGAAATACAAGCTCACATGATGGTGAAGCTACAATTTGAACTGAGGACTCTGAATCCGGACCTCATCTTCTTAAGCACATCAGTATTGTGTCCCTGTATATGAGTAAGCAGTAAGGCCAAAAGTGAGTTCTTTCTGCTGTGGCTGCAGCCATCTGTGGAGAAGGGCACTGTGAGTATATAGGAGTAGGATGTGTCGCACAGGTTCGTTCTTTCTCCAGCTCCAACCACTAGTGCTAAAGTAAGGGTGAGGGTGACGGGCAAGGACATGACCATGTATTTGGCTTACGCAAGAGTATTTTGGTTACTTATGAAGATGTTGGTCATATTTGTATAATAGAGGCAGCGTGGCACAGTAGATTTGTTTCTTGATCACAATACATCTTAAACAGGGATTGGCTGGAGTCTCTCTTATTGTAGGACCAGACTGATGAAATAGCCACCATTTGGAACATTCAAGTCATAATTTCTACTTAGATCTCATATGTCACCATCCCAGCCATGAGGGAAACAGAAAACGCAATCTTACTGTGTGCCCTGAAGGCAGAGAGCTAGAATTATTTGTTGAATCCTTTCTAGCATGACTGGTAAGCTTTTGTTGGATAAACCATTTTATTCATAACAACTATAAACTCTGGATAACATGTTAAAAAAAAATAACCTGAGGTTCCTGGAGAAGGAACAAAAACAGGCAGATAGTGGAAGGGAGTTGGCATTTGGAAGATGAGAATGATATGAGGAGACTGTCTTGTTTATTATGGCTTTTAGCCTGAGGATAGGTCTAATTGGTACCATTTAAATGGTTAAAATACTGATAGAAAGCCAACAGTCTTATTGGCTGAAAGAGCCAGAGGATACGTTTTGGGGCACCCACAAGTGCTGGAAAGTACAGGAATAAATTCCAGAAATGAGAGAGCTAGAACGGAGGAACCTCAAATTTAAGGTATAACTCTGCTCAAAGCTCTGGCCAATGGCTGACTCACACGTGCATGTGGCAGACTCCTAGAAGCCCAGGTAAGTCTACACAAGTACTCGCTTTATGGAAGATGGAGTTCTGCAGTTTGTATTAACTGTATACAAACTAAAGAGTCAATACTCTTTGGAGGACTATAACAGAACCCACAGTTTACAACTTGTTATTCACAATAAGAAACAGAACAATATGACCCATTTACATTAGAAAAGACAGTCAATGAAGATCGACCTCTAGATCAGTGGTCCTCAAACTTTTTGGCATCAGGTTCCGGTGCTCCTATGAGAATCTAATGCCTGATGACCTGAGGAGGAACTGAGGCGGTGATGCTGGCACTGGGGAGTGGCTGCAAATACAGATGAAGCTGTCCTCGCTGGCCTACCACTTACCTCTTGCTGTGAGGCCCTGCTCTGGACAGGCCATGGACCTGTATCAGTCTGCAGCCCAGGGGTTGGGGACCCCTGCTCTAGATGAGCAGGGCTTAGTAACTAACTGCCTGAATGTTTGGAAGAATCCAGAGTAAAGCCTCAGATTAATGAATGTGGAGACTGATGTCATTAACTAAGATAGCAAAACAACAACAACAAAACTGGAGGAGCAAATTTAGGGATGGAAGCAGAGACTGAAAGAATTAACTTGGTTTGACATTTTGAGTTTAGAGAGCCTGAGGGAAATCAGGTGGATACTGTAGTCGCTGTCCCAGTACCAATTTTCCTTTGTCCTGGAGGCTTGCCTTTATTTCTGTTTGGGTACCCATGCCCCCTTGGGCAATACAAGTGTTTGGGGGGAATCTGAACTCTGTCTTGGGGTATAGAACTTTGGCATTTTGCTTTAGGCCTAAGCTTATCAAAAACAACTTAATCTCCTGGTACTTTAAGAATGGGTACATGACCCAACTTGGATCAAGGAGACTTTATTGGCAGCTTCTATAAAAGAAGCTCCTTTTAACTCTTTTCTTTTGCATGAGGTAGTAATATATGATTTCAGAGTCTAGAGGATCTTCAGGCACTCTGTCACCATGAGGGAAGCCAGTCTTAGGGTGAATTGGACAGATTGAAGTCAGATAGGGAGTTGGAAAGGAATTGTGCCCTTGATGATAGTGGGTTAATGAATTAATTGACCTTAAAGCTCACAGAATCTGTAATTGTCATGTTACATGAGCCAAGAAGTATTCTATTATATAAAGCCAGCTTGGTTGTGGTATTTGCAACATAAAGAGCCTAACTGATCTATTTAGATAGAGATGGGCAATAGGCATTTGGAGAGATAGGTCTGGATCTCAGTAGAGGCTTAGGTTTTAGAGAAGTCAGTTATCTAGGTTGAGATTGAAGCTGTGGCGGTGGATGAGATTGCCCAGGGAGCAAATATCAAGGGAAAAGAGAAAGATGATTGTGTACATGCCGAAGGAGAGTAAAATAGAAGTAGAGGAGGACAGGAGAAAAGGTGTGTTACCAGAGCTAGAGGAAGAGAAGATCAAGAGGAAGGGAGCTATCAACAGTGGTCCAACAGGGTGAGGACTGGATTTAAAAACTAAGCGGTGATTTGGGGAGCTTGGTGGGTCACACACTTCATTTTCTACAGAAAAGCTACTCTCCTCCCTTTCTGGCAGAGATCCCTTGATCTCAGGAAAAGTAGGCCTATCACTACTTTTTGAGGTGGGCATTTGACTCAGTTCTGACCAAAGGGCAAGTTTGATGAGGGGTTTCTTAGAAAGCTTTTCCTTCATGCTGAGAGGCAAGCATGAGAAGAAAATTCATCCAATGAGCCTTTAAGGTCTCCTCATACAGTCATGTGAGGCTATGATGTTTAGATCTG
Organism: Rousettus aegyptiacus; assembly: GCF_014176215.1. Classification (NCBI taxonomy): domain Eukaryota; kingdom Metazoa; phylum Chordata; class Mammalia; order Chiroptera; family Pteropodidae; genus Rousettus; species Rousettus aegyptiacus. Next base: position 44,409,486 of record NW_023416306.1, on the reverse strand, counting down.
TTATGGCCATGAGAGGAAGGCCAAGAGAATTTCTGAGACATAAAACCAGAACCCTGCCATAGGTTAAATGCTGACTTGCTGGCAGTAACCTAGTTCTGGGCTTGTTTATGAGGCTAAATAATACTGTTTGTGTTTAAGCCATCGCTGGTTGGACATTCTGTAAATTACAGCCAAAAGCATTACTAACAGAAGAAAAGTTTCAGTAGATTAGTGGGACATTAATCAAACTCAAAGGAGCTGAGATGTAAACTACAGGTAAACACATATCATCAAAGGTAATAGCATGAGTTTTCAAGAAGTTAGGAAATTAAAGGGCAAAGCAGATGTATTGGGGGAAGGAAAGATGATTGAAACATTTTTTTCTAGATTGCAAATACTTGAATATGTTTCAGTTGAGAATAAGGAGCTAGTGGATAGTAAGAAATTAAAAATATATGAAGGAGGAGATCATTGATAAAACCAGGTACAGAAGGCAACAGATTGTCGAGTCCAGGAAGTAAAAGAAAAGCTATGTCTATCTTGAGGTAGAAAGAAAGATATGAGCCTGGCTGAAAATACAGAGAACTTTGGACGTAGAATGAGGAAAGACTTGGGGGCATTCACACCTGGTGGCTTCTGTTGTCTCGTGAAGTGGAATTAGGTAGTCTGTGCAAAGGAGATGATGGGGAATGTGACAGAGGCTGTGGGGAGAGTGGCAGGGTTTTGGAATGCCTGTCATTGGAATGCCTATTATTCCTTGTACTGTGCCCAGCACATGGCAGGTTTTGTCTGTTGGATGAATAGGCTGACTCAATATATTGAGTACAGGCATACCTTCGGAGATATTGCAGGTTCTGTTCCAGACCACCGCAATAAAGTGAGTCATAATCTTTTTGCTGATGGAGGGTCTTGCCTTTAATTTGTAAGAAACACAACATCTGTGAAGTGCAATAAAGCAAATCTCAATAAAACATGGTATGCCTGTAATAGGATCATTAAATGGCAACAGCTGCCTAGCTGAGATGGGAAGCCATGCATTTGTGATGCTTTCTTAATAGCATATTTATTTCTTGTTATAAAAGGAATATTTCACTGTAGAAGAGTTTAAAAATAAACAAAAAGCAAAATCAACTATATCTCATAATCCCAGAGGAAATCATGATTAATACCATACTCCCTCCTTATCCTTTGGGGATATGTTCCAAGACCACCAGTGGGTGCCTGAAATCTCAGATAGCACTGAATCCTATATATACGATATTTTCTCCTATACATACATATCTATGATAAAGTTCGTAAATTAGTAAGAAATTAACACTAATAACTAATAAAAATAGAACAATAACAATATACTCTAATAAAAGTTCTGTGAATGTTGTCTCAAAATATCTTACTATACTTACTCACCTTTCTTCTTGTGATGATGTGAGATGATAAAGTGCCTTATTAAGTTGAGAAGTTTCACCTTTCCACTTAAAGTGCTTCTCTTTGGCATATCTGAATGGCCAGTATCACTACTCATTCACACTGGGGCTATTATTAAGTAAATAAGGGTTACTTGAATACAAGTGCTGTAATACCTCAACAGTCGATCTGATAAGCAAGATGGTACTAGGGGAACAGTGGGCAGCAGGGAGCCGGATACAATGTGGAGCCACGTAGCAAAAGGATGTTTAGGTCATGGATGGGAAGGAGCTGGATGCGCAAGATTTCATCACCACTCAGCATAGCGTGAAATTTAAAACTTCTAAATTATTTATGTCTAGAATTTTCCATAAAATATTTTTATACTGTGGTTGTTTGAAGATAACTGAAACCACAGATAGAAAAACCAAATGAGGGGGGACTACCGTATTTCAGTATATATTGTTTTTCTCTTTCTTATGCACATCCGTACACTTAAAAAAATAAAAGTGAGATCAGTCTGTGTATATTTTCTTATAATTTTTTTCTGCTAACATTTTTCTATGAATGTATTTTATTTTACATTCTGTTTTACTTTAAAATAATTTTTCTTTTGAATAAGTAAATTTTCACATGGTTCAATTCAACAAGTATAAAAAGACATGTAATGAAAAATCTCCTTGATAACCCTGTTCTTCAGCTACCTAATTACCCTTTCCAGAAGCAAATGAATCTTACCTTTATTTATTTTTTTATTTTGGTAAATCCTTCCTGGGATATTTTAGGTATATCCAAACAAATATATCTTTCTTGCCCACATTTTTATACAAATGGTTAATATCATAATAGTGTTTTGTACCTTACTTTATTAACTTAAAATCTCGAAGGTCACTATAGATCAATATATACAGTTTTCTCGTGTTTAAGTGCTGTCATAAGAATTCTGATATCAGTGTACTTTATTTAACAAATCCCCTGCTGCTCAACATTTAGGTTACTTTGGATTTTTGGAACTTCAAAAAAATACTGCCATAAATAATCTTCTTTCACATTGGGGCAATACACCTGTAGGATAAAGTTCTTGAAATGTAATGACAGGTTAAGAGGTACACGCATTCATAATTTTGATAGATATCAAATTGCTCTCCCCAGAGTACATACCAGTTTATATACTCTTACTAAAACATATAAAAGTGTAGGTTTCTCTACATCCTCATCAATGAGTATGTTAAAAATGTATTTGACTTTTGCCAATCTGATGAATAAAAATGATATTTAGGGTGCTTTTAATTTTTGTTCTCAGTATAGGTGAGGTTGAGAATCTTTTCATATATTTGAGAGCTTTTGATATTTCCTTTTTATCCATAGCCATTGCCCATTTTCTTTTGGACTGTAGGCTGTTTCCCTATAGAATCTTTTTCTATATTAGGATTTTAGCCCTTTGTCTGTAATATGAATCACAGATATTTTCCCCAATTTTCCATTCGTCTTTTCATTTTGCTTATTGTATTTTTGCCATTAAGAAGTTTGTTATTGTTGTTATATTTGGCAGTTTTTTTATATGTCTAGATGTTATTTCATAATTAGAAAGGTCTTACACATTCATATTGTAAGATCATTGTCTCATGGCTTCCTCTAGTGTCTTTATGATTTTATTAATCTATTAATTTTTTTCTGGCATAATGTGTGAAATGTGTACCCAATTTAATTTTTTCCAAATGATATCCAGTTGTTCCAGTCTTATGTGTTGATTTTACTTTTTTACATATACAATGATGGTATCTATGAATAAAGTTTTTCTTCTTTTCTAAGCTTTATATCTTTTGTTTCTTTTTCTTACCTTATTGTACTTGCTAAGATCTCTAGTAAAATGTTGGCTAAAGTAGGGGGAGTGGGTGTCTTTGCCTTGTTCTTGATCTTACCTGAGAGCAAACAAGTAAATGATCAGCTGGTACGTATCGCCAAGTTGCTCTCCACAAAATTTATGCCAATTTGAACTAGTCTGCAGTATATAGAGTTGACTAGCAAATCATAAGCATTAGTATGATGTTAGTTGTAGGTTGTAGATGCCCTTTATCAGGTTTAGAAAGCATTCTTCTATTCCTAGTTTGTTTAGAGTTTTTATCATGAATTTTGACAAGTGCCTTTTCTCTATCTGTAGAGATGATCATTTTTTGTGTCTTTATTAATGTAGTAAATTATATTAATTTTTGAATAATAAGTCAACTTGTCATTTCTGTAATAAACTCCACTTGATCATGATTTATTATTCTTTTTATATACTGCTTGAGTCTATTTGCTAATACTTTGCTAGGATTCGTATATTTTGTTCATGAGGGATATTGGTTTGCAACTTTTTGTATTTTTGTTTTTTTCCCTAACAGTTGTATGTTTTGTACAAAAAGATACCACTTCACTAATAAACTAAATTTCCTTATGTATTTGAGTTCATTTCTGGATTTTATATTATATTCTGTTCCATTAATATTTGTCTTTCCTATCTCATTATTGTTAATGGATGCACTGTTGGAGATTTAGGAATTAGGTTATTTCTGGCATGCTACTTTTAGAGACAACACTGCAATAAACAATATTTTGGCTAGATCTTTTCCTACTCCATGATTGTATCCTTGTTATAAATCCTTAGAAGTCGAATAGCTGGGTTATGGGTAGATATAATTTTAAGAATTTAGCTAGTCAGTGTCTCATCAGGAAAATAGAAATCATGTTAATTGTTTCAGTCAGGGGACCTAATTTAAGGAATAATTACTATTGCTGAAAGGGCTGCAGAAGCAAAAAGGAGAAGGTGAAGTAACCCCTAGATTAGTAACTGCAGGAAGCCACTACCAACCCTAGGATTGTAGGAGCAAACAGGAGGAGGTAATGTTGCCAAAGTCCAGCATGTGCTCACTGATGACAGTGGTAGAGACTGTGCTTGCTATTGAAACCACTGATGCCACTACTGGAGTCACTGAAGAATGCTAGAGCCATAGTCACTCACTGCTGCAGCTACTGGAACCACCAAAGGATGTATCCAGAAGGAGAGAGGGACACAAATGCCTTCTTTCTTTCTGCTTTCCAGTTGCTCTTCCTGCCTCACCAATGCTGCCTGAATCTGCTCAGAAGCAAGATGGCAAAGAAGTCTGGAAAAGTAGTTTTCAGGGTCCAGTATTATCTGATAAGAGCAGCAAAGCTAGCTTCATGGACATTTGATCTGTGCAGTTGCACAGGGTCCCATCCTTAGGAGAGCCCCATGCTGTCATGCTCTTGCTCAATACTTTTTGAACAAGGGATTTTGCATTTTTATTTTGTACTGGCCCTGAAAATTTTACAGAGGGTCCTGCAGAACAGAGCATAGAATGGCAAAAATGAACCTGAGAGCAAAGAGGAAAATGCCAAGGCTGCTATGTGTTGTCAAATTGTTCTCCTCAAAGTATATATCAACTTGAACTACTTAGTAATGTAGGGAGTTGCCTGGGAAACCACAAATTAGTAGGGTGCTGGTAGGCAAGTTCCTAAGGTTTCCTCTAGACAGTCTCTAACAGTTCCAAAAGCAAGAGCGAACTAGTTCTGTGGCCTCCCAACTCAGAGTCAGATTAGAAACCCTCTCTGAGCTTGGATATATTAATTCCCTACCTCACCCCTTTAAGGAGGAAGCAACTCTAAGGAATGTGTTGGCTGCCATAAAATTAAAATATAATTGCTTTGTTTTTGTATATCTGGTCTATTATAGAAATTATAATTTGCTGTTCTTTCTGTAGCTTGTTGTTACAGGGAAAACGGTCAGACACTGAGCAGCACTTGGTGTTTTATTGGGCTCAAGTAGGCTCTGAATAACCCAGCAACAGTATAGGAATAGGGAGTTCAGATGAGAGTCTTGAGATTTTGGTAGGGTGGTTAGATTACAGCAAGGGTCAGAGTATGGCCATGTCATTAAAGTGGGCAGGTGATGTGGAGAGGGAGTGAAGAAGGGACCTCACAAGTAACCCAGAATAAATACTACATCTCTTCAGGTATTGAGAAGAGCCCATTTTGGGATAAAGACACTCTCATATACCTCACCCACACCTGCCACAGTTGTCTAAAATGTCCTTTTTAACAATGCATTTCCTGAGTTAAAGCATGGAGCCCATGGGTAATTTTCTAGTTACTCATAAATGAAGCACTTCTTGTGTTAGGAGTAGGGCGGTAGGGCGTGGGAGGAGGGAGAGGGGGGGGAGGGAGGAGGGAGGGAGGAAGGAAGGAAGGAAGGAAGGAGGACGAAGAAGGAAGTAGAATGAAGTCGTCGGGGTTGAGGGGGGGAGGGATGGAAGGAGGGCATGTGCAGTATTTGATGCGTGGGTCGTATTGGGTTTTTTTATTTCTCTTCTCTCTTTCTCTCTTCTCTCTCTCTCTCTCTCTCTTTCTCTCTCTCTCTCTCTCTCTCTCTCTCTCTCTCATCAAATGGGTCTCTCCTATATGTCAGCATTGGGCTTGGCACTAGGGATATAATGTGAACAGGACACACATGAACCCTGCCTTCTCAAGCCTAAATCCCAGTCTAAAAGGGGAAGAAAATAATCAATTTCAATACATTGTTATTACTGCTGTGACAAAAGAATTAAAGAGTATTAGAACGAAAACATAAATAGGGGTCCCTTACCTTGTCAGATCAGCAGGGAAGGACTGAGAGCTAAGCTGAGTAGGAGTTAGGCAAGCAAGGAGAGGAAATGAATGGGTGGAGGGATATTCCAGGAAAAGGCAATAGCAAGTACAAAGGTCCCAAGGTGAGAGATCAGGTAGTATATAAAGAACTGAAAGAAGTGTAGCATGGGAAGACAGCAGTGGAGAAAGGAGGCTGGGAAGGAAGTCATGGATCAAATCTCAAAGGGCTGTGAATACCCAGATGGCCTTTATCCTAAGGGTATAGTATATTTATATATTATATCTATTATTATTATATAGTTTACTATAATATATTATAATATTTAACATATTATAATACATTATATTGTTATATATTATATTATGTATTATATTATGATATCCTATGTGTGTAGCATTTTTTTTCAATTACAGTTGATGTTTAATATTACTTTACACTAGTTTCAGGTGTACAGCATAGAGGTTAGACATCTATATAATTTATGAAGTGATATTTCCAATAAGTTTAGTCCTCACCTGGTACCATACATAGTTACTACAATATTGACTATAGTATTTATTCAATGGCTTTAAGTGTAGCTCCCACCTCCATCATAGCCACATTACCACATACTTATAGTTAGGATTCATATCCTTCTGAGTTCAAGGGTAAATCAATTCTTGGAGTTTTGTTTTAACATTTTAAGCACGTATTTACTTACCAACAGTACGTAAACTCGTTGTTTGACTGGAAACCTCAGGGGAGGATGGTACCACGAGGCAAAAGGCTCTTTAAGCAGTGGGTCACCTGGGGCGAAAACTGTGATGGTGAAACCTGTGATGCTGACCAGCCACTGCCTCCATTAGTCAGGCACATAATTAGGCTGCCAAGGATAAACAGATTCATGCCCATCCCCACCTCCACCCAACGTAGGGAGGACATGTGGGTCAACACTGAAAGTTGCAGGCCCACGAGCACGGGTTTTAATTTGAAACATCTTTGCACCATCCATGAGTGTTAAATTTTTCAATCTGGAAAAAGACTTTTGCATTTTGATGCTCGGTACAAGAATTAGCTGGAGACTTCTGTCAGGGTCATAGTGTAAGTTGATGCTTCAATCACCATCTTTGCTCCAATGATACTGATACTAGACAAAATATAAAATGAGAAAATGAAACAGACATAGCCATATGCAAAGACAAAATAAACATTTCTTGATCAGAAGTGGAGCAGAAAGGCAAATATGAGTTGGCCTGAAGCACCAGGTTCTGGGTGCAGAAGTAGTGAAAAAAATGTTTTTGTTTAAAGTGGGGTATTAAACATATTTATTAGATATGAAATAAGTTTAAAAATAAATTAGTTAAGTATTGTACTTAAGAGAAAATAACAGTAAATCCAAAGAAAGTAGAATAATAAAATAGTAATTATAAAACTAAAATTAATAAATTAGAAAATTAAGAAACAATAGAGTCTTAGCAAGCCAAAAAAGAATTTTTGGAAGAATTTAATATAATAGTAAAATTTATGGCAAGCTTAATCAAGAAATAAAAAAGTCTAAATAAATAATATTGGGATCATAATCATAAATACTTAGAGATTTAAAAAATTCACAGGTAATGAATATGAACAAGTTTATTATACTAAATTTAAAAATGAAATGGACACTCTTCTGCAAAAATATAACACATCAAAAAGTAAATCAAGAAGAATGATTAGTAACTATTAACTATTAATGGCTTCATAATTTTAAAAATCTTCACTTTAATGACACCAAGCCCAGATAATCGTGCAAATAAGTTTTACTAAATTTTTAAGAAACAGATCATTTTTCCTGTACAAACTGTTTATAGAATAGTACAAGACAGAAAACTAATTCATTTTCTAAACCAGAAAAATCTTTATTTACCTAATCTCAGAGATGACATATCATCACATTGCCACTAGATCCAGCCCACACTAATGAAAGGAAATTACACAAAAATGTGACTACCAGAGAGTGGGGATTACTAGAAGCTGGCTACCATGATTGAAATAAGGGAGAAAAATACATAATTATCTTAAAACATTAAGAGAAACATTAGTTTAAATTTAAAATTTATTCATGAGAAAAGATTTAAATTGGAGACAGAAGAAGCTTTTATATTAATATACAGTACATTCGAAAAATATATAAGAAACATGATACTTAACGATGAAATTCTAGAAATTTTCTCATTAAAGTCAGAAACAAGACAATAATGTCCCTGTACTACTTACTAGTCAAGACTATAGGGAAAGTTCTAGCTAATTCGGTAAGACAAGGAAAAGAAATGCAAGGCATAGATTTGGGAAGAAAGAGGCAAATTTTTCAACATTTATAGTTGACAGAACTGTCTAAATAGAAAAATCCAAGCACACAAGTGATTAGAACCAATAATAGTTCAGAATAATAGCAGGTACACTTTCAACAGACTTACAGAAATCAAAACCTTTGCTATAAATCATTAGCAATCAATTAAAATATGCAATTTTAAAAGATGCCATTCAAAATATCAAACAAAAATTCTGAGGTACTTAAGGTTAAAAATATGTACAAGACTATTCTAGAGAAAATTTCAAAACATTTCAAAGGACATAAAGGAAGACTGAATAAAAAGAGAGACCAACTGACCTCATGGATGGGATGACTCAATATTTTAAAGATGTCAACTAGTCTAAATTAATCTATAACTTTAAGCCTTTCCAAATAAAGTCCCCAAGGTAGCTTTGAATTTGAGTGTCAATTTAGCTAGACAGGAACTTCGTTACCCAGACTTTCCTTCATTGAATTTTCCTTGGTTAGAATGAGCTATAAGAAAAACCTGTGTGAGGATTGAAAGGTAGAGGTGAAGCAGTAGTCATTTTTTATGCTCTGAAGGTCAGTCTAGGGCCAGGCCCTGTTGCAACTCATTTGGTAGCAGCTGGACCAGTTCTGTGTGACAGGCCTGTGATGAAGGATGCCAGCTTATTCTAAAGGTCTTCTGCATCACTGAGGTTGGGGGCAGTGAGAGAAAGATTCAGGTTCAGCTCTTGTGGGTTTCTAATTGTTTCTGCTCTGCTTCATTCTTCTTCTTTCCCTACTGCTGGCCTTGGCTGATTTTAGTTCCAACATCAGACACAGAACCAACAGCCTTACATAATATGATTAACTATCACAAATGTAGGGTTTAAGCCCTATAATAAATCCCTAGTCTATATCATTCATAGTGATTCTGTGCATCTGATCAACTAACTAATGTAGTCTCAAACAAGCATTTTGTAGACATTGACAGGCTGATCTAAAAATTAATTTGGAAGATGTAGAAGCCAAGAATATGCTAAGAGAATTTTGAAAAATTAAAGGTGGATATGGGGAGACTTGCTCTGGTAGATACCAAGACTTACTATTTACCTATTTAATCAAAAGTGTGATAATGGTAGAGTGGTAAAGCAAAAAGACTAATAAAACAGAATAGAGAGCCTATAAAGATACCCAAACATATATGAAAACCTGATATATATGATAAAAGAGGCATTACAATCCAATAGGGAAAATGATGGGTAATTCGATATTGCTATGGCATTTGAATATCTTATGAGAAAAATTTTAAGTATGTCTTTATAGCCTATCATACTAAAAATACATTATAGAATAACAAGATCAAAATATGAAAAGAAAAACTTTAAAAGGAGTTATAGAGGATTATCATTCAGGACAGGTAAGAATTTCTTAAAACAAAACACAAAAATGGAAGGCATAAATAAAAAGCTGATAAATTTAACTATATTAAGAAAAAGAAAAACAGTCTAAGTGATTAAAAAAAACAGCAAAAACACAGTTCAAATACAAATTACATTTTGAGAGAAGACAGCATTACACACAATAAACAAAGGATTGGCAACCAGAATACAGAACTCCTGCAAATAACTGAGAAATAACCCCCCAAAAATAAAAGACAAGAATACAGACAGACAATTCATAGCAGAGACTGACCTGGAGGGGAAGGTGCTGTTTCACTGGTCACCATAGAAACAGAAACTAAAATTAAAAATGAGATATCTCATACCCATCAGATTAGCGAACATTAAAAATCAACAATATTAGTGAGGGTGTTGAGAAAAAGGAAACCTCACACACTTGCTGAACATAAATTGGGAGTCCTGTTATAGGCACAATTTGGTAATATCTATAAAAGTTGGAGATATATACCCTACCACCAAGCATACATCCTAGAGAAACTCTAACAAGCACTTCATGGCAATGCTGTAACAGCAAAAAAAAAAAAAAAAAAAAAAAAAAGAGGCCAAAAGTCTGGTAAAAGAATGGATAAATAAATTGAGGGCTGTTCAAATAAAGGAAGAACATACAACTGAGTAAATTAGACCTACATGTAGCACTATGGATGAATCTCAAAAACATTATGTTTAAATTTTAAAAAGCAAGTTTCAGAATCCCGTGCACTACCTTTTATGCAAATTCAAAAACACTCTCAAACAACGCCAAGCATTGTTTTTGATACATATATAATATGTACTAAAAATATAAAAAGATAGATTTAAAGGGTAAACACAAATTTACTGATTGTGGTTACTTCTCAGGAAACAGGATCAGGAAAGGGTTCAGATGCATTTCGAAGTGTAGATGTAACATTTAGAATAAAGATTCAAAACTAATATGGTAAAGTATTAACATTTGTTAAGTCTGGATGGTGGGGTACTATGGTTTATGTTATACTTTTCTATGGTTTGCAATTTTTCGTCATAAAAAAGAAGAAAATACTAGTGGTACTATGAACTGAGTGTTTGTCCTTCTTACCACAATTTATATGTTCAAACTGTAATCTCTAATGTGATGGTATTTGGAGTTGGGGTCTTTGGGAGGTAATTAGGTCATGAGGGTGGAGCCCTTATACCCTCAGGAATGGGATTAGCGCCCTTACGAGAAGAGAAACAGAGGTGATCTCTCTCTCTCTCTCCCATATGAGGACACAGTAAGAAGTCAGCCATTTGCAAACAAGGAGGAGAGCTCTCACCAGGAATGAAACTGACTGGCAGAGCACGCTGATCTTGGATTTCCTTGCTTCCAGAACTATGAGAAATGAGTATCTGTTATTTAAACGACCTAGTCTATGGAATTTTGTTATAGCAGCCTGAGCTGACTCAAACAAGTAGATACCTGTGGTTCTCCCCAGCTTTGACCTCCTCAGAGACTTAGGCTCTACAGGGAGGTCTAGCATGTGATCTGATTTTACCACACTGATGAACCTTATTCTGTATACCAGCTCAGAAGGCCTTCATTTGGCTCGGGTTGTAAACTTGAGGGAGGGGTCTCCTTAAGTTTCCAGTCCACTGGGTGGAAAAGACTCTCATTTATTTTTCTTGGCCACTGGGAATTTTCTCTCCTCTGGCAAGACTGGCTTGGGCTACACCATGGCTGGTACCCTGTGGACTCGGACACGAGGGTGTCCAATGCTTTGTTTCCAGCTATGCTCCAGTGTTGTTGATTCTAGTCTGTCAGGTTGGCCTGAGCTCACCTGGGCCTGGAGGGCTGCAGCTTCCTTGGTGCAGGAATGTGTAGGGGTGGTCAGCACACTGGCTCTCATGACTTTCCTCTTCTTCACAGCCAACAAAACTGTCACACTTCACCTCTATTCCTATGCTTCCACTCAGAACAATCTGGAATGGAGCACTGTTTCTTGCATTTACCATCTACGGTGCATATAGATTTCTTGAAAAGCAGATATTCTATTTTCCTCTCTCTTTCTCTTTTTTCCTTTTCTGTTTTTGCATTTGCTTCTCTGGTTTCTGTACATGGCTTTATTGTTTCACTGTGTGTTGTCCATTTCACTCTCTCTTGCCTGTCCTAGTGCTCTATTTTTTCTGATCTTTCTCTTTCTCCTGTATTTCTGCCTACTCATTCTCCCTGTGGTTTCCCACTGTATATATATGAACATTGGGGAGAACTTCTCGTCCCATAGACCAATATGAAAACCACAAAGAGCACCGAGTATGAGCATTATATGAATGGAAGTGCAAAAACATAATAAATTGCAAAACAACTTCAGAGCTATAGGACCTTAAATCCTAGAAGAGGGTAACCATTGACATTTCATTCATCTAAACTGAATGTATTCAAGGCTGTCTTAAGCTTTCAATTCTATCTGAAACATTTTACTGAATAGGTCATAGATTAGTGGGAATTGGGACAAAGATGGCGTTGAAGGCTAATATAGAGCTTCTCTCAGGGGTCTGCAATGATTACTGGAATCTTCTTTGGATCACCGAGCAATGGTCTTCTGCCAACTCTCAGTTTCCAGCTCCTTGAGTCTAGTGTTTATAGTTGAAAAGGTTTATTACTCTTCCCTTAGAGGCACCTTTTATATTGCAAGGTCTACAGGGGGGTTTTGGATTTGACTGAAAACTAAGAGAATTGATTGATCTGAGAACATTGTATCTTTGTGTTAGGCTGATTTCAATGAATTATAAATTGAAAGAGCCCCACTGAGTGAGGCCACCCATTCAGCCCAAGTGTTATGAACAATGGTTTAAGATGTCAGTGCTCTACAGTTCATATTACTATGCTAGATCTAAATGGATATTTTACTCGATACAGTCACTTAAGGAGGAATATCATGTCTAAGTTATTTTGAAAAGACAGTCTGTCTTCTCTTTTAACATTTTTGTACTGTCAGTGTTTTATAAGCATCTCTGTAACCTGAAATGGAGGCAAGCATTATCACTTGCATGTCATGGATGAAAAGCTGGTATAGAGACATTAATTGACTTTCACCTTGCAGGCCAATGGCTGAGTCATTCAGGGTCATCAGTTTCCTTTTTGCTGTTTATTCTACAGGACAGCATCAGCTCATGGTCAGTGAATTAAAATTTCTGGGTTCTACAACTGATGGAAACTGTCTGTTGGTGACCTTGAGTGACTTTCATGCTCTCTCTGGATGTTCATTTTCTTGTTGCAAGTCTGGACAACAAAATTATACTTCCGATGGCATCTTTTTCCTTTTTTAATTAGGAGTGATGGATTGCCAGCAAATCAGAGATGAGGGATTTCATAATACATAGACGCACAAGATCTCTAGGTTAGAAAGGACCTGAAAAGGGTAGTTGGCAGGGTGGTCCTGAAATTTTACCTGATAGGGGAATTAGTGAAAGAGTTAAAAAATACAAATTCTTGAGTCCCATTCTACCAAAATGAAAAATATCAATGTAAGGACCAGGATTCTATATTTTAAAAATCACTGCACGTGGTCTAGTGCAGGTTTAGAAACCATGGCTTAAGTGGAACCATTCTAAGTGCATGGGAGAGGAGACATGCTCTGCAACTGCTGAGGGGTCAGATGTGTACTTTAAAAAATAGATCATGGGATTGGAAATGCGATTCCCCTTAAAGGCAAGTGAGTAGATGGGAGATAGACTGGGCAGAGGTGTTGGGAAACCCTGGATTCTGTTTTTGCCAGTAAGTCCTTGAGCTTATGTATAAAAGTAGAAAAGAGCCCTGATTGGAGTGAAGCTCAGAATCAACCTGCTGTGTGATCTTAGGCAAGCCACTGCCCTCTCTGGGCCTTAGTTTTCTATCTGTAAAATGAGAGTGTTTTCTTGTTGATCTCTAAGCTGCTTCTATGATACTTTGATTTTACTTCCTGTCCTTTCTGATGTGAGCATACTATAATAATATTAAATTGCTATCCATTATCTTCTTCTTATTATTATTATTTTAAAAAACACTTTATGGACCCAGTGCTTGTCCCACTGAAGCTATTTTTAGTCATAGGTTTACCTAAGCAGCACAAATGCTGTGCCCAGCCACTGAGTACAATTGCCCATAGAAATCAAAGTGTTCTAAGTTGATGTTCTACCATCTTAGGCTGGAAAAGCAACCCCAGAGAAGGTGAGTTGCAGGGAAGGGAGGCAGATTGTCTAGATTGCAAAGGCATTTAGAAGAAAAGGTCATTTAGTTTGGAGGGAGGTAAGTGTCCTACCAACATCTCTGCTGCAGGTAAGGGTAATTTTATCTGTTGCCTACTGCTTCAGAAAGTGACCAGAGAAGGCTCTGTTGACTGGCAAAGACTGAACGTTTTCCAGTGACCATACTCACCTTGCTCCTGGGTCATGGCCAATGTTGGCTGGAGAAGTGTGTAATGGTTATAGTTGCTGGCACCCGTGTTGGCTGCTCAGGCTCAAGCTTGGCCAATGAGAGGAGGCTTAGTAAAAAGAAGTCTGCATTAGCAGCAGCATCTTTGTTGGCCAGATATGATCAAGTGTTCATCATGATTGGAAAGGAACCAAAAAGAACAGTTCTAGTAAGAGAGCCCAAGACTGTGGAGCCAAGCAACAGGTTTTCTTGGGTTTTTGTTAGAGTCAGTTCAATTCAATGGAGGGAACATTGAGCACCTATCATGTGTCAGAAACTGTGCAAAGCTTGAGGGATTAAAAGAGAAACAAGGCAAGGTGCCTTTCTTGTGTTTACAACTCGGTAGGGAAGTTCTCCATAAGAACTGACACAAATATATCGTTCTGATGTTAATGGCATGGCAAGGGGAAGAGCTTACAGGGTCTTAGGCCTCAGGAAAGGAAAGCAGAAGAGGTGACATCTGAGTAGGACTTTGTTTGGAGAAGAAGGGAGGGGACACACTGTCTAAACAGAGGAGACAAATTAGCAGAGACAAGAAGGCGTGGAAGACGATGCTGTCTTTGGGAACCGGAGAGCAGGCTGGAAGTGTCAGACCATTAGCACACATGTGGGACAAGAAGGTGAAGAGGTTCAGTTGTAGACCTGGCTAAGGAACTGGGCTGTGTGTGTGTGTGTGAGTGTGTGCACACATGCGCGTGTAAGGCTTTAGCATAGAAGGTGTCTTGTTAAATAATCACATTTGTGTTTTAGAAATATTGTCCTAGAAGCAGTGTGGAGGATGAGTGGGCAGAGGGCAATAATGGAACCAGGAGACATATTAGGAAGTCAGGGAAGAAAGGCAGTGGTAGGGAGGCTGGGACCTGTTTTGCATGCAGTTACGGCTTGGATCTGATGGCTGTTGGGATGTGGGCAGTGAGTGAGAAGGAGGCACGAAGGATTGTTCTGCTTTCTGACTTGGATAATGGGCTCCAGAAAGACCCCATCATTCCCATCTCCCTCCCGTCCCTCGTATCAGTATGAGTTGGGCTGGGTGGCATCCTGCTCTTTGCTCTCATAGCAGTCACCCCAGTTAACCCGAAAGCAGCTACTCAAGGGACATACTTTAAGGAGCAAGGAGTTCTCAGAAGTGCCCATAAGAAGAAAATATTTAAAAACAAACTTTTGCAAACTTTTATGGGGACTGCATATCATTTAAGGACTATCAATCTTGAATAAAAAAAACCCAACATATATATAGTGGTGAAACATTACCCATATACTGAAAAATGTACAAAATAGAAAAGTACAATTTTGGCTGATCACAAAGCAAACCTCGCGTGACCATCACACTGGGCCAGCACTGGGGCAACATTGCTAGCGGCCCAGAAGCCTCTTCCATTCCTTCTCAGCCACTGTCCTCTTGTCCTGCTATCCCTGCTCCTTCAGAAGAACCACTATCCTCATAAAAGTACTTAACCACTCCCTCTGTACACATACATTTGCAAATTAATATCCAATAAAAGCACGTTGTCCTTATTTTCCCTTTTTAAGTTTAGATTAATTTTTTCCTATCTTATTCTAATTGATTTTATAGGGTCCTACGACTGTCATTTGGTTCAATACCTACAATAGTAAAAAAATTGTGAACTGGGCTGCCCTTTGCTCTGTGTCTATATAAACTAAGCTGTGGTCTTCATCAATTAATCACTTCTATAACTTTTTGTAGCTCATGCAGCTGTGAATTTACAGAAAGTCCATTTATCTTGAGAGAGGCATTTGCTTTTGTGTAAACAGTGGTGAGTACACGCTGAACCATTTAAAGGGAGGGAGGAGAAAAGGATGAATTGTCAAGCCTGGAATCTTAACACTTACTTATTTAGGTTCCAAGTGTCTTTATAAGCTATTTTTCCATCCCTCTTCCTAAAGCTGCTGTTTTTGTTGTTTTTAACACCTAGCCACCTCTGATACATAGGGCACTTTCTTCTCCATAGAAGGGAGTTTCGTATGGAGAAAGGGTCTATTTAGAGGAAAGACTGGATGGCTCAGATGTTTGATTCACTAGAGTGAGCCATTCCAGGAGAGGGATGGGCAATCGACAAAGGCATTAGGAAGATCTGAAAACAACCCAAGAAGTGGCAATAAGGCAGCAGGTCCCCTCCTTCTTCATCATCTTGAAGGCAGGCTGCACCACCCTCTCTAAGTTCATGTCAGAGTTTGTGAGAGTCTGTGTGTTTGTGCTGGTCTTAACATCTTCACAGATTGCTCTGTAGTTGTTTTTATTAGTTTTATTCCAGCTGTTGCTCCAGGACCACTCTGGCAGCTGGGCCTTCCAGGCTGGCTTGGAATCCTTTGTTAATAGACTCAAATCATGAAAAGGTGCCATTGGCTTTGAACTCTTGCCTGCTCTAATGCTGGACAAATCCCAGACAAATCCCAGGAAAAGCAGTAATGAGGCTCACACCTCCAAGTTTACAGTGGAGAACTCTGTCTGGTCAGGTATTAAGTGCAGAGGTGAAGTGCAAGTCCACAGGGACAGGTTTGAAGAGTAAACAGGCCCTGAGACTGCACTTCCTCCTGGGCCCTAAGAGACTCCAAGCTTAGGAGGAGATTTCACAGCATTCCTGTCAAAACCCTGCAGTTAATAGCATCACGATGACCCAAATAAATTCACAGATATCTGTTACTCCCTGTGTTTTCATTTCGCACCAGCTCTCCACAGATGCTCCTCAGCTTGGGAAGAACTTCGGAAGAGGCCTCTGAGATTTCTCCTGTGAAGCTATTAGCTTTACCCCACTTCATAGAGAGAAAATAGGAAGAAGCCTAAGGAGGTTTAGGAATAAAGGTCACTGTCACATGATGTAACTGATGTGTATTGCTGTTTGAAACACTTTCTCATTTCATATTTATTATTTAAAAGTTATGGCAAGGGCAGTGTCAACAGAGCAATATATTTATTGGCTTACGTGAAACATCCCTCAATAGTACTGTTTTTTAAAAGTGTTATATCAACTGTAGTGCGAAATTGACTCCTATATCCTCCAGTACAATGTATAATCAGGCTATCTTTCCTTGATAAATTTCGATACTTTAAAATGAACCCAAGTCTAAGAATACCTCTTAAAGCTGTATCTTAAAGATGGGGTTCAGTAAGCTGTTATTTGTTTATCAGTAGAGATGAGTCACTAGAGGAAATCAGAAAACAGTGTTTTTTAATTAAAAAAATTTTTTTTTTACTGTGTATTAAGGCTTAGAAAGATTGTCTCAAAATGTACCCGTGGTGCCGGGCGTGATAGGTGGGGCGTGGTGGCAGATGGGTGGAGAAGTTATAAATTAAAACAGATTTAAGACACTTAACCAAATGCAACATGTAGACTTTGTTTGAGTACTAATTTGGGCAAACGAACTATAAAACAAACAAAACATGAAACAATTGGGGGAAATTAGGACACTGATTGGATATACGATGAAATTAAGGAATTATTATTGTTTTTAAATTTAAGCATATGAATGGTATTGTGATTATGTTAAATAAAAGAGGTTTCATCTTCTCATCTTTTAGAGATATGCACTGAGGTAAAATGATTATGATGTCTGAAATTTGTTTCAAAATATCCAAAGGGTCAGGGTTGGGGTTAAGTGTATTGCGAGGAAGAAGGAGAGGTAAGAGATTAAATGAAATTGGCCTTGAATTGATAATTGTTGAAGATGAGAGATAGATACAAGAGTTATGGATTTATTTTATTATTCTCTCTACTTCTCTATTTTGAACATTTTCATTACATGAAGTTCAAAATGAAAAACCTCAGCCGGCTCTTGCCTCTATTAGCTTTCATTGGTAGGGGAGGAAGAAGGTATTAAGAATTTCTCTCCTATTGGGCATACAGTTTTTACCTTTAATAAATTAATAATTAAAGACATCTCATGGGGCAATTTCTAATCTTATGATTCTTTGATTATATGATTCTGTGGAAATGTGATCAATAGATATACTGGTCAAAATAATCACCATTGCTGGCCCCACATTGGGGTTGAAAAGAGGCAGAAAAGGAGACTACTTCCCACTGGGACTTTGTTGGCCTTTTTACTTTTGCAAAGTCAAGGACCTGGTCTGAATATTCATAATGGGCTGGGGAGATGTAGGAACATTATGCTTTGGGGCACATAGATAAATGTGTATGGAGAGTTAAGTTATGGTTTGTGTGATAAAGCTCATTTTGAAGAAACTCGATATCTTAGGCTCAAAAATAATTTCTACCTTAGACTGGATTTCCAAAACTAGCTATCACAACTGTATTAGCTATCCATGCTGTGTAACACATTCCCCCAAGAGCAGTGACTGAAAACCACAAACATTCATTATCTCACAGTTTCTGAGGATTAGAATCTGGGTGTGGCTTCCTGGAGGGGTTGTGGCTTAGAATCTCTAAAGAGGCTGCAATCAAGGTGTTGTCTGGGATGTAGTCATCTAAAGGCCTGACTAGGGCAGAATCTGCTTCCGATTTCATTTATATGGCTGTCCGTAGACCTCAAATCTGTTTCCAAGGTCACTCTTGTGGGTCTCTTCACAGCATGCTGAGAGTGAAAGCTGGAGAGGTATGTAGGAGATTCATATAGGACTTTCTGGGATAGGAGGAGTTTGAAATTTATCCTAAAATCTATGATATACCATGGTGAGGATTATAGGTGGGGCGAAGTGAGGATGAGGGTATATAGGCAAGTAGTATCTACCACAATCATGATACAGTTCAGGAATTAATAGTTTCCCTTCATTCTTTCATGGTGAAAAAACCAGAACCAGACCAGAGTGAAAGTGGAGGACCAATTCAGAGGCAATTTCAGTTGTCTAGGTGAGGAATGATGGAGTCCTGGACAAGGTGGTGGCAGATAGAGGGTGAAGGTAGACTTCAGATTCATGTTGGACCTGGTATTCATACCTTGGGAATGGTTTGGACATACAATGTGCGAGAGAAAGGAATTTCATGAGTTATTCCTGGCTTGACTATCTAGGTGGGTTGTGGTGCCATTTGCTGAAATGGGGAAACTGGGAAATGATTGGGTTTAGGTGATACATTTATAATGACATCAGTTGGCACAGTCATGTGACTTTCTCCAGCAGTGCCTGCTTCGCTGGCTCAGAGGACGTAGTTGTAGGTTTTATTCACAGGTGAGGGTTTGCCAGGAGTGGGCAATAGGAGCAGAGAACAAGGGAACCAACGGCATCTTCAAGGAAGTGGTTAGCATGCTATTGGATGAGGGACCCTAATGTCATAAATAGGGAAATGAAAGCAGGAAGGGGCAGTTGGTTAGAAACAATATGGTAAGACCAGTGGATTGACAGTGGGGCTACTCGATAAAGTAAACTAGAAGAATAAGAACCTGTGATCTTTTTCATTTTGGCGCCTAAAAGAGTAATAAATATTTGTGATTAAACACAGGTCATTGTTGACCTGTTGGTCTCTGAGGGATTGAGTTGCACATTTCTCTACTTCTCTATTTTTTGTGTTCAGCCACCTTTCTGAACAAGCTCATTCCACTTTTCTGTTCCTAGTCCCTAGTGAGGTATAAATACAACAGTTACTGCTGGCCAGTCCTGAAGTTACTCTGTGCTATGGGAAGCTGGATGGACTGTGGCTTGATCTCTGGACATACATTATTCATTCATTCATTCATTCATCCATCCATCCATCCATCCATCCACTCACTCATTCATTCAATAAGCCCTCACTGAGCACCTACTATGTGCCTATCCTTATGCTAGGTTTTGCAGGAACAAAATGAATGAATGAGTGAATGACAAAAAAGTTCTGCTCATTAGGGAGCTACAAATAGCACCTGAGTTTCTAGACATGAACTTTTTGGCTCTTTGCCCTTTACACACAGTTATATCGGGACGAAAAGAGAGAAAAGCCTTTATTCTTTTGCCTGCTGCGTTGTTTTAAAATTTTATCAAAATGTACAATACTCTGAAGAAGCCCAGGCAGAAAGAAATCTTTCTATGGTGTCTAAAAATGTACAAATCCATTTCTCTAAGAGCTGTGTAGGGTCAGCAGTCATGCCTCCATCAAGGGCAGGTTGCGGATTCCCACTTCTTTAACATTTAAAAAACTATCACATATTATTTTCCAGAATGGTTTTACCTACTTAAGGATAACATTCCCCAATCCTTCTTCAGAAATTGTGCAATTTTCCGTAAGAGACATTTATTTTTATTTAATTGAATCAGCCATTTATTTTGTTTTTCTAAACCCTCTGCCTCTCCCAGGCAATCTAAAGAAATCTCTCCTCAAAGGAAGCAGGCTTTTGGGCATTTTTGCATCGGCCCTTTCCACCATTGCATTCAGAAGTTTGGAGAGGGCAAGTCTAATGTGTTCGCTGAGCGTCTGGTACAATGGGGTGCATACTAGATGCTCATAAATTCTTGTCTGACTACTGGATCAATATAAATCTCATTGGGGCTGGGATTGTGCCTGTGTTCTCAGCACCTAGGACGAGGCCATCTATGTTTTAGGTGCTCAGAGAAAATGTTTGTTGAATGAATATACATGAGTGAATAATACTGCGCGGTGCTGAGCTTTGAAAATCCAAGTGTGCCTAGGGTTGACTCACTTGATCCCCATTTAACTCTGAACAGTAATATGAGATAGAGCCATGGCTTTACAATACTTTTGCTGTGTTCTGCACTTTTTTCTTGTGGGGCGATGAGGAAGAGGTTAGCGGGCTGAGGCATCCTTAACCATCACACTGATCTGACTATCTCCTCCTCCACTCTCTTCCTATGGAAAGTGTCACTCCACTCAAGTCATTGGAGTAAAACAAACAAACAAAATACTCTGGGTTTAATTGTTACTCCTTTCCCTTATGCAACAGCTTTATGACCCAAAATACAGAGGGTCAGCCAGAGGAGCTCTAAACAAAATGAGCACTAGAAAGTTAGGAAAGAAGATCTGGGAAGAAGAAGAGAGCCATTTTCTCAGCCATTCTTGAGGACATCTACTGCCTCCTGCAGCATAAGGTTTATGTCTTGGCTCATGTTGGAGGAATGCTCACTCCCCATTCATGATGTTCCTTCCATGTGGAAGGGCCTTCTATTACGGTAACATTTCTGGCCTTCCCACCTGTTTATCCACCCCTGCTGGAGGAGGATAGGTGCTATAATAGATTATGGATTTGAGAGAAGGGATCAAATTGTATGGCTCAGTTTCTCGGTTGCACGGCTCAGATAAGTCTCTAGGGACTTATCTGCCAGCAGAGAGCCCCTATTCTGCTCTCCTCTGGCATCCTTTATATAGGGCAGGTTTCACCTCTGTTGAGAGGCTTGTAGTCATTCAATGCTGCCTGTGACTGAGTGAGAAGTTTATGTAATTCTGAGATTCAGTATTAGGAAGCTCATAATTGTTGTATGCCTAAGACACATCTTCCCGCCCTGAGTAATGTCATAGTTAGTTTGGGCTGTTATAAAAAAAAAATACCATAGACTGGATGGCTTAGATGACAGATGTCTTTTCTTACAAGTCTAGAAGCTGGGAAGTCTGAGATCAAGATTCAGCATGGTTGGGTTCTGGTGAGGACGCTCTTACCAGTTAGCAGATGGCTGTCTTCCCCCTGCTGTCTTCCTCAAATGGTAGAGAGCCGAGAAAGAACAAGAACGAAGCAAGTTCTTTTGTGCCTTTTATAAATGCACTAATCCCATCATGAGGACTGTACCCTCATGACCTAATTACCTCCCCAAGGCCCATCTCTGAATACCATTACCTTGAGAGTTACTGTTTCAACATGTGAATGTGGGGGGCACACAAAAATTCTGTTTATAACAAACAATAAGAATGGTATTTTCATCTCCATCTACCTGACTCTGGAGACATTCTTTCGATTGTTTCCAAACTTGAGCAAGGAAGGGACTATCTCAAATACTAACAGCTGAAGTCTGAGGTCTAGCACTTGGGGAGCAGGATTCATCTGGCTGAAAAGGCATAGAACAAGCAGATGGGTTTTTTGGTTCAGCCCTTACCAAATTTGCGTGCAACAAATCCCTTTTTTTTTTTTTCTTTCTGTGCCTGCATCCAAGACTACCATAGCCCTCTCCTACAGTTGCCAGTCCCACCCCTTCCCTGCAGGAGGTGTAACCCTCTGCTGTGTTGTTTTGCTGCAGCTGCTACAGACCTTTTTTTTTTGCCAGAGGCTTCTATCTCATAACAACATGGGAGGGGGAACTTCAGGAACAGAGAGAAGGAAGAAAAGGTAGCACTCAAGTTGCAGATCTACAGGCAACACCCAGTGCCACCTTGCTTTAATAAAAAGTGATTCTTCAATCAAGTAGATGCTTTGAGACTCACGTTTCATTAGGCAAAATCTTTACTACAAAGCACGTTGTTTCCACGTGCAAATAAAATTCTTCACCAGCCAGCACTAATAGCTGATCGGGCTGTGTGTGTGTGTGTGTGTGTGTGTGTGTGTGTGTGTGCGTGCGTGCAATAATGCTATATATTATAATATATACTAGTGCTATATACACACATATGTCTTAGGATTTAATGCTACAGATGGATACACATATGCACAAAGAAGCATGTGTGTACACATACATTTGTTACATATAATAGAGCAATTCTGCCCTAATAGCCTTTAAAATTCAAAGCCAATAAAGATAAGGGACTATTTCCATATTTCTGCTGTCCTCACAGTTAGCTCTTTGGGTCAAGCATCTCTTTCAACTTGAGATTTAATTTCCTGGAAAAGAGAGCATAGTATATAGAAAGTAAAAAGTTAAGGGCCTGGGTCCTTTTTCTGACCGAGTCCTTGGGTATACGACTTGGAGCACCATCCTCCTGTTTTGTTGCCTGAGTTTCACTGCGTAGTTAGTGGGATGGAGTCTGTGCTATCTTGGATCTCGTAGCTTTATCCGCAGCTGTACCCTTTGAACAAACAGCCAGTAATTTACAGGTAGCCAGGGGAAAGTGTCATTGGAGGGAGAAGGTGGTAAGATTTGACAAGACAGGGAAATAGCAATAGTCCTCCTCCACTTGAAAGCTATATGTTATGCAGCTGGCAAAGGACAGGGGTCCAGACACTGCAACTGAATGCATTGCCTATCTCATCAATGACTACAAGAATGATATAGACAACTATGGTTAGTTTTGCACCCTTTAAAAGAAAGGCATTTACAGGTATGATAGTACTAAACATATATTTATATATGAAATGTTAACCACAGGCTCCAGAGAAACTGCTGCCTAAGAGTGAGACAGGTAAAGTGCTATGGAATTTGGTAAACTAGAACTAATATCTAGAACTTTCTATTTAAGTCATCATGCATTTACCAAATTCCTTCAGGAGAGTGCCTCATAGGATTCGTGTTTGGGTCTCTCACCTTGCCTATCCCACAGAAAGCATGAAAAATATTTATTGAAGGTATTGGCACATATTATTTACAAAGCACTCTGCTTGAATTGTGGTTAGGCAGGGACACTTTGAGAGAAGCTTTTGTGCTCACCATAACTCTGCTGGAAAGATCTGACTCTCAATGCTTAAATTGAATTTCTTAAATATTTACTTTGGTTCTTTGTATTTTCTGTTTTCCAGTTCCTATCCATGCAAGCTCTTTCTCTTCTTCCAAAAACAATCAGAGAGGGCTTAGCCTAATGGAACTGACTCTTTTAGTAGAAACACAGCACTTTGCAAAGCTTGCATTATATAACATTTCCTCCAATGTCTACCTGTGGCATGTGAGCACGAGGGCAATGACAGCTACTTAAGGCCTTGAGGAAGGAAAGGATGTTCTTAAAGTAGGAAGTGCCGTATGAACAGTTGGCTGCTTTGCTCCAACTGTTGCCACCTGTGGATGGGCAGCCCTGAAGGAGAAGGCAAAACAGCTCTAGGTTCTAGGTGGACATATGAAGAAGCTCTGAGCCGTAGTTATTGGTATTATTATTAATAATAATTAAAACTACTTGTTTAATGTTCACGGCAAATCTCCAGGGTAGCAATTATTGTAACTTGCAATTTACAAAGGGGGGACATGCAATTTGACTAAGGTTATATCACTTGTAAAAGGCAGAGCCAGGACTCAAGCCAGACTTCGAGTTCTTTCTCTTTTGCTGAATGAATGATTTAATGGGTGAATGCCTGGTGACAGCATGACTGCACCAGCTGAACTTTCACTAGGAGTTGACCTGACAGTTGATGATCTGCAGTTCTTGTGCTGTCCCTAACACTGGCATGATATATTACCTAATCCATGGTAAGTGCGTTGATGGGTCTAGACTATGGCACTCTGTTAATTTTCACAAGGTCACTTCTTAGCTAAGTATTTTAATGAAAGGAGGCACCATCAATCAGCTAACAAATTTTGGTATTGTATATTGATACCTAGGTGTCCACCAAGGTGAAGTTATGGAAAGTTGGAATTCAGATACTCTCAAATGCTCATTTTAGCCAATTGCTTCTTTCCCAATTCTAATTTGGATAATGTATAGCGGTGCTGAGTGACCTTCAAGCTCTCTGTGCTCTCTCATTGCTCTCATGGAATAAATGAGCCCAAAGTGAGTACCCAGAAAGCCATGGGAAAGAAAGAAAGAAAGAAGGAACTGGGGTGATTTGCATCTTGAAAGTCAGTGCTTGAATAATAATAATAATAATAATAATAATAATAATAATAAGACTAACTTATGATTACTATTTAGAATTTCCTCCTCTTTTTCTTCTATGAACTTTAAGGTCCCTGGTGTGTTTCATTGTCATTGTTCCTGATAACATAGAAGCTAAAATGCATATCACCCTTAAGAACTTCCAGATGAAACTTGACAACAACTCTTTGAGGGAGGTGTCATTACTGTCATTTACAGAGGCCCTGAGAGTCTAGGCGTGGGTCTGGTTCATTGACTCCCAGTCCATGGCTTCTCTGGAGCCCCAGGGCCTTCTCTCTGGAGCTTTTCCTCCTTTCCCTCCACTTCCATTTGGAGACTACTACCTGCTTTGGAGGAGAATTTGAACGAAGAGTTTTTAAAGCCTTGAATTTTCCAGAATATTCCATTGCCTCTCAGAGATCAACTCATGAAAGTTTGCCCTGAAACATGCACAGTAATTTCTGTGCTAGATACTAACTTTTTGGTGTTTCCTGGTGGAGTTCTGTCTGGGTGGAGTTCCCTTTGGAAGCTCCAGAGTTTTCCTGTTTGTGCAGTTGATTTTCAAAACCTTAAATAAACTCTGTTGTGATGTGTTCAGAATCATAATGACTCAACAACTATTTATTAAGCACCTATTATGAGAATGGCACTAGTAACTGAGGATACAATGGTGAGCTCAGCAGACCCTACTTCAAAGAGCTTTCAGCCGGGTCCAGGACACAGATTAGTAAATAGCATTTGCCTTCCACATGATAAGTTCTATGAAAGACAAAGTCCAGGGTGTAGGGGGCGGGAGCGAGGTACAAAAGCAAGAGCAGCAAACCCAGCCTCCAGAGAGTCAGGGCTTAGGGGTGTAGTGTATACCAGCAAAGGCTTCCCAGAGCCAGAGCCAGCTAACCTGCATCCTAGATATAAGAAACTAATTGTTGCTGAATCTGTTCTCAATTATCTGAAAGTAGATGATTCCACTTAATTTGCGAGAAAGCTTTTTAAAGCTTTTTTTCAATGGCTTGAGCATCTCAACCCTCTCTGTTTTCACTGCATGTTAACATAGAGGCACCAAATCTTATGAGGCCAAAGCTTCTTCACTGGAAAACCTGCTCGAAGGGAGGATCGGGACTGGGTGACACATTGCATTTCCTGCTTGGAGTGAGGAAAAGGGAAAAGTGGGGCCAGACAGGAAAAGTGAAGTGCTTCGCAAGCTTCCAACAATCCAAGTCTTTACAAATGGAAGTTTATTATTCCATTTGAGGTATATTTTTGGGATATCAAGCAGGCATATCTCTATTCAAATACCAGATAGGCAACAAAACATATTCCAGGGCCACTGGATGTAAATGACTCGTGGATTACTCTCTTTTTAGATTCTCTGGGCCATTGTTCCCCATCTATTAGCGCAAATAATAAAGACCAACTTCTTGCCAAAAGAAAAAATAGGGGGTGGGGATGGAGAACAGTACAAAGGCTTCTGTGTCTCTGGCCAGATGGAGTTCCCTGTGATTAGTCTTGGACCTACTTTTGATCTCTTGGTCAGACAATAAAATGCCTATTTATTTAATTTTAAAATAAATTTTACCAAGGTATAATTTATATGTAATAAAATACACCCATTTGAAGTATACTATTCTAATGAGCTTTGACAAATGTATACAACTGGTACAGCCACCTCCACAACCCAGACATGGAACACTTCGACTCCCCACAGTTCCCTTAGGCCTTTTTGCAGTTACCCCAGCCCCAGCCCCAGGCAACCGCTGACCCACTTTCTGTCACCATAGATTAATTCTCCCTGTTTCAGAATTTCCAATCAATGGAATCGTACCATATGTATTCTTTTGTGTCTGGCTTTTTCACCCAGGATAATGTCTTCGTGACTCATTCTTGTTTGTATATCGCAGTTCATTCCTTTTTATTTAAAATGCTGATTTTTGATGTAGCAAACAATTGTGCAATGTATCACTCAGTAAGATGAGCAAATTGAGGAAGTCCCTCTGGTCTTAAAATTCTATCAGCTTGCCCAGGAAATGAAGGCCTGAGAATTGCATCAGGTTAGTACAGATCACGTTTAAGAAGCATCCATGCACATGAATTTCTGAACTCCAGGAGACCAAGAGAATGAGGAGAGACAAAACCTTGGTGAATGATAGAACGTATTACAGAGAATGACAGGGCTATTTGTTAAGTTCTGTTATGAACTCAGCAAAATGTGACAATCCTGGAAAATATAAATATTTTGCTATATTTATATGTGTGTTTGTCTCAAGAGACCTGGTAAGGAGTGGTAAGTAGTAGAGTGGGTGCCTGCAGGATTGGAGTAGGCAGAGATAACTGGGTAAAGTGGAGCCCATCTCAGGCCATCTACAAAATAGTCGATAAATAAAATTACAATGAGAGATAATATTTATTGAGCAACCTACCACACACCAGGCACTATAGCATTCCTTATATGTATTGTTTCCTTTAACCTGCACACATAGCCTATGCAGCAAAGGCCTTCAGTCCTCTAACCACATCCTCTTGCATCCCTTTACCATATTCCTTCACACAGTTATCAACCACGTGCTGTGTTCCCAGCAGCCAGCACCATGATGCCACTGTGTTGGGGGACAGTCCTCAAGCTACGGGAACTACTGTGCTTTGCAGCCCGGACAGCAAAAGTGCCTGGGACTTTACCGAGAACTAACCAGTGCAGGGCACAAACACCCCAGCTCCCTGTCTTACCTAGCTTGTCTCCAGTTCTCCTCTCCACGGCATTTTGCTTGCTTCTCACACTTGATTGCCTTCCTTCCCAGTCCCACTCCATTTCTCAAGCAATTTTCCTTGGAGACATTGCCTAATAAACTATGTTCACAAGAGTCCTTATCTCAAAGTTGGCTTCTGGGGGCCCCAAACTTAGACACCAAATGTTAGGATAGTCATTTTATAAATGCGAAAACTGAGGTTGGTGGGGGCGGGGGAGGGTGAGTGAGTGGGGAGCACTAGCAAACTACTCGTCCTTCATATGAAAACTTAAATTTCACTTTTCTATGAAAATCTGCCTTGACTCCCAGTCTTGGTGAATTTCTCTGCTTATGGTCTCAGAACTATTCTTTGTAGCATTTATCTTGGTTCTCAGTTTACTGTAATCTTTGTGATTATTTCACTAATGACCATATTCCCTGCTAGACTGCTGGCTCCAGAAGATCAGGAGCCTTGTCTCCAGCACCCTAGTAGTGTCTTGGAACATAGCAATTGCTCAATCAATATTTACTGAATGAATGAATGTTTTAAAATTTCTTTAATTTCCTCATAGGTACTCAGTGGTCTCCCAGATACTTCTCAGCCTCTGCATGGGCCAGAAATGCATAATGTATAACCCCCAAGAGTGACACAAGATCTCCTGCCCACTTCTGTTCTTTTAGGTATTTAGGAAAGAGCAATATCCAGGACAAGATGACAGTACTTTGCTCCAGGGGACCAAAATTTATTGTCAAATGTAGAGGTGAATCTAGAGGTAGGCATGGAAGGCTGGGTAGAATTTGAATGGATTACTAGGAGGAAATTTGCATAATTTTAATGAACTACAATGTCATTTAAATATGCACATATTCTGAATTAAATACACATTTTTGGATCCCTGTATTTCTTAACAAAAGTACATTTAGTCCCAAATTCTCATTAGGAAGCTGATAAACATCTATTTCCTTCTATTCCAGCAGTGATGATTCCACAGCTATATAAAATTTATAAAATACTTTGGAAGTATTTGTGGAGAAAGGTGCCATATAAATGCATGAGATTATTGAAATAAATGCTGATTTAGAGATTTCCCAGGTGGATAGTTAAAATATACCCAGGCACATGAATATACTCACACTCCACACTCAGGGTACTTTCCGCTCTGATCAGCAGAGATAAATTTTCCTACCTGACAGTTGACTGTAAATCAAGGAGTGTGTTTTAATAGACACCACCTTTCTGCTTCTGTGTGGTGCTGTCTCAGGCAATCTTTCACCTCCTGGGACACAGGTCCCGAAAGATCTTGGCACATCCTCTCTGCTGCACACAGAGAGGTGGTGCTTAACAGCAAGGTGTATATTGACATGCTGTAGTTCAGTAATGAATATAAATAAGTCAGTCTAGCCTTAGAAAAGTTCATCTCTGGATCCACCATTTTTCTTACTAATAGGTAAGAAAATAGGAAATCATGAGTTTGCCAGGTTTTTTGCCAAATCAAAACCAAATATTTTTGTAATAATATAAAAGCTATAAAGTATTTAAGAGTCAGGAAGTGCTGAATAAATAATTTGGAGGATGAATACATGCCCTCATTTCTACGAACCTTGATTATTGGATTGGATTATTGAACTTCTCCTCTGAGTTTATCCCTCATAATTCTGTCCATCAGTGTCTCCTTGGAGTGGCTCAACTAAACCAGGTGTTCTACATCTCTGTGCCTTTGCACGTGCTACTCTTGTTTGCCTGAACTGGAATGCTTTCCATTTAGCCACATGGGATAGGGACGCTTTCTGATCTTTCAACAATTGATATCAGGATTACCTTTAATCGCCTTTGTGAAACTTTTCTTGACAAACTCTCCCATTCCCAGAATTGCTGCTTTATTCTGGACAAATGTGATTGCACATGTACAATTAACACTGACATGACTAGGCTTTCTTGCGAAGTCTCTGCTCATCCCCTGTTCCTACTCTGAGGCTCACAATCAACACTTCATTGCTGCTACCCAATTGCCCCCTTGTGACCTCTCAAGCCACCTTCTAAAACATTTTGAGTAATGTAAATTTTCCTGAAACATTCAAAAGGGAGAACTAGTAGAGGTCTTACCATGTGGCCAAACTTCGTACAAATCATCATTAAAAGTCTCCATCAGTCCAAAAGCCTTTTCTCTCAATACCAGTTGTCTTATCGCCTTCATCTACTTCAGTGTGCACTTTCCTCTGACTTCCTCCCACCTCTGAATTCCTCCCTATCACCCCAATCTCAGTTAGCAATTTAGCCCTGTCAGCCCTTTTTTCCTCATTAAAATGCATCCTTAAAGTTTTAAGTCCTGTTCATCAAACAAAGCATTTCTTCGAGATCAATCCCTTTTAAAAGACAAGCACATTTCTTTTCCTTCTGCTAAAGACTAGAGTGGTAGATATCAACTTGAGGGCAGTAATCAAGACTTATACACCTTTGCATTTTCTATGAAAAATATTTATGAAGAGAAAAAAGAAATAAATGAAAGAATATAGCCACAGAGTAAAATCTCTAAAGTCCCACTCTAATCATGTTTTCTTTCCTGTTTAAAGATCTTTTATGCCTTCTCAACTAATGCTTTGGCCAGCTGTCATTTCTCCCTGACTCTAGCACTCTGCACAGCTATGATGGGCCGCCTCCCCTCAAGCTCGTTTTGTATACTCTTGCTCTCCAGCATCCATCTGGGTTGTCTTTCCAGGCCTGGAATAACCTATGTTGTCCATAAGAGTGATTGGTGGTGGGGTACCATCACCTTTTTGAAGGTCAAGTTGGATGCAACTTGTCAGTCTTGTAGGTCCAGTCAAGTCCTTCCCACTCTGTAAGGCTCAATGCAGGTCTTTGTCTCCTCAGTATACTTTGCTGAGGTCTCCAGTCCAGGCAATTCTTTCTTGGGTCCTTAGGACATAAGTCTTGAATATATCTGCTCTGATGGCATTTAATCTTTTAGCCTTAACCGTTATTTGGAATTTGGGATATAAGGATTTGAGGTCATACCTCTTCCAAGAATGTGGTCATTAGGAGGTCTATTTACCAGATTTTTCAGATTTTCCCTCATTTCCAGACTCATGGTAGGTTTGTACTTATCTAACCCCTTGAAGTTATGTGTGGCTGTTTAATTTGTTTTGGCCAATGAAATGTGAGCAGAACTGACATGAGCCCCTTTAAGAAAGAAAATTTCAGAGGAAGAAGTGGTAAGAGCTGGTGAGTGATTGATCATGCTGTCTTTTCCTCAACATGGTGACTAGCAATATTAAGGTATCTAGTGGACTGTCCATTAGTCTGGGTCCTTGAGTTAGGACCCTGCTAAATCACAATAGGTGTATGTTATGAAAAAAAAGTAAATCTTCGCTTTTTGAATAATTAATAAAAGGCATAAATAAATAGAAAATAATGGTATATTATTGCAGCAGAACCTATTCTTTTCAGACTGTAAGTTTCTTGAAGGCAGCACTCATGTATAACTCACCTTTCCAACCACCAGAGAACACAGCACAATGCCTCATGCATGTTCAATAGCTATTGTTGATTGTTTATATATACTGAAATAAGGTAAAATGTATGAGACTGGAGAGTGGGACTTGGTGTTAGGACTTCAATTTGTGACTTCAGTTTCTGAAAAAACAAATAAATGTATGAATGGTTCCAATTGTATTCTAATTAGATCCTTGCATACAGGGAGGGAGAAGAGTATAATGAAAGGACCCTGAGCTTTCAAGCTGGATAAACCTGGGTTGATGTTCAAACTCTGCCATGTACTTAGCTGCATGATGTTGGGCCAGTTTAGAATGACCTCACTACCTACTACACAGGATTGTTATGAGGATTAAACGAGAGAACGTATGTAAAGCACCTGGCACATAATGAATGGTCAACAAACATTCTCTTAGGTTCTCCACCCGTCAAGTGTGTATGGGTTGGTGTGAACTCTTGCTTAATTCTCTGGGAGCTACTTTCCTTCATTTACTTCCTCTGAGATCTTGGTTACTTGCCTAGACCCTAGATTTATTTAGTTTGGTCTACCTCAGATCCGTAGAGTTTTGCTTTTACTGCCCCATGCATATTCTAGCCTTCTGAGAAAGTCCATCTACAACTAACTGGCTGGAGTTGGCAGTAGCCCTTGGTAAAAGAGATCCAATGAGGAGGAGTAATTTTGAGATGGGCCATCTGTGGCCAAAATTTTTAAACAGGGCCCTCGGTGAGGTAAGTATAGTCAGGGAGGTGATTGCTATGGAGAAGAATTTAAGGTGTCATGGCAACGAGCTCTAAGGATGACCCACCTTGGCCTGAGCCCTGACTGTAGTGGCTGGTGACTCCTCTGTGAACCTTGGGATCATATATCAGTAATGGTAGCAGGGTAGTCTGTGAAATTATCTTTAATGACTGACTCCTTCTGCAGGCTGGGGCTTGGTGTGGTGTCCAAGGGCTTGTTTTGTTTGTTTGTTTGTTTGTTTGTTTGACCCCTGGCTCAGTAAGTCTTGTGCTTACAGATTTATGTATTGTCCCTGACTGCCTGACTGAGTCCTTGAGGCCACCCCTGCCCCACTGCATGTAGCAGCAGCGTGATGTGGCATGTCCAACCACCCCAAAGGTGCTTGTGTAACTTGTTTTTCAAAGTCTTGGCAGGAGCTCCAGTCCTGAGGTGAGAAAGGGTGTTTACATTCTGGAAGAGCAGTCCCAGAAACGTCTTGCATCAGGGCTATTCCTGACCAATCTCTGCTCCCCAGCAGCTTTTTCCTCTGTGGGAAGGCTTGCGACAGCTACATGGTTGGTCTGGGATCTAGAAGAAAGCAGCCTGAGCATGAAAGTAGACAGGCTGTATGGAAACATTTGTCAAGCCTCAGGGCTCTGCCACTGTCCCGCGTTCACTGCCCTCCCTGGAAAGCAGCTTCCTGAGGACAAAGCTTTTGTTGTCCCAGTTCCTGGTGCAGTGCTTTGTGCAGAGCACCGTGGTAAATGCGAGTGCTCAATAGACATCCACTAAGTCATTAAACTGTGAAAGTACACGGGCAAGAAAACATTTGAGAGGACTTATTGGAAGTTCTCAACTGATACTCCAGTTAACAGCTTTCTCTGAACAGTACTTACATTAATAATAACAATGGTTGCTATTTATTAAATAAATACCTAGTCTAAGCAAAGACATATTGATTTCCTCAAATCTCACAAAGTCAATAGTTTTACAAAATAGGTATTTCTCTCTCCAGTTGATAGCCGGGGTCGCAGAGGTTCATGGGTACAAAGTCTGAGGATCTCACCTAGGGTGACACAGACAGTAAACCAGGATTCAGAGCCCTTCACATAACAGCATAACTGAAGACTCCACTTTTCCACTTTCTATCTCTTCACACTGCTCCTCTCCCCTGGTCTCTGTGTTCTGAAACAGCTGTCGTAAATGGTGACTTCAAAGGAGGCATGAGGCAGCAATTCCACTTGTCTGCTGTGGGTAGTTGTGCATTCTTTTTGTCATTTCTTCCTCTTGCAAATAGGCTTGAATTCAGCATGGAAAGAATACTGGGGAGGCAACTCATACCCCATGGATGTTTGCTTTGTCATACTTAAGAACACCCACCCATGTCAAGGGCCTTCTAGGACCTCGGTCTTCTAAACCTCCCCTCCCCTCCCACCTCCCATGTGTGGTCACACATGGCTTCCCTCTTTCCTTCCTCTTCTGATTGGCTCCAAGGCCAGGCTTTCACTTCACTAGGCAAATCTTGCTACAGGTATTAGTCTGTGGGCAGTCTCTGGCACAAAATATGCACTCAATAAATATTTATTGTATTCTAAATTCTAGGTGGAAGAAGAAAAAGCTGGGGATCCTGAAGAAAATTGAAAAGCTTTGGGGTAGGGGAGGGGGAACAATAACCAATTCCAACCTTTCCCTTCCCCACCCCCTCCCTCCTAAGGGAAGCAGAGGCTATTTAGTGTTAATGCCGTCATTTGATTACGGCAACATCCACAAGATTGAAAAGCTCCAATCAATGCCAGAGGAGAAGTGCACACATGGGGATTGGTTCCTTGGAAATATTTCAGCTGTAATTACTTGTCACAAAGAAATATCCAAACAACTTCCTTGACCCTCTGGGGAGAAGTAACAATTGGGCAGAAAGTCATTTCTGTGGCGTTTTGCTCGTGTGTGTGCGTGTGCGTGTGCGTGCGCGCGCGCGTGTGTGTGTGTCCAGCCCATGTGCATGCTCCTGCACCTTCAGTAGCTTGTCCTGTCTATAGGGTGCCTTTGACAGCCAGTCTATTCAAACGCTGGGGCCGTGGGTTGGCAGTGCAGTGCCTGCCGCCACAGCAGCGGCTGAGATCATGCTGTTGATTTTGTTTTACAGAGAGCAGCCCAGTCTGTTGTGCAGAGTACAGAATGTTCTCTTCTGTGAACTGAGCTTGAACTTTTCCAACCCACTTTGTTTGAGGAACCATACGGACACAGAGGGGAAAACACAGGAAAGATAACCCCCAAATTGTTGAAACCGGTAGTGTTCCCTCTGATTTTGGCCCAGATCATTTGCCTTTCACTACTTGAAATTAACATACCAGAACATTACAGTTCTTGAAGGAAAATGCCTGTGATGTCCTTTTTCTAAGCCAGGGACTTTGTGACTTTGGAAATTAACAAGTTTGTCACTGCCCTTCCTCAGATTTCTTTTTTATTTTCCTTGGACATTCAAGAAACAACGCCAACAAAAGCTATTTTCCCATAAGGGAAAAGAAAGTCCCCTGGTATCTATGACTTTTTTCTCAGTTGTTCAGGCTATCATGATATTACAGATAGTGTCCCCCGATTTACTGAGGGCTTTAGGTCATTGGCCTCCACATAAATCACAAACTTCAGAAGCTTCCAATGTTCAGTAATGTGGTCTGAAATTTCTCTTGGAAACAATTTTTACCTAGACTTAGGTCTGAATCTCCAGTTTGGGAGTCTACTGATAAGTGGTTTAGGGAGTCTGTTTGGAGTATCAGAGGGTGAGACTTCTGTAGGCAGCAGTAGTTTCCCAACTTATTATTTTTAATAGCAATGGATTCTTTTCTTTATACTAAAATTTACCCATTGGTGAACCAGAAGAGCGCAACTTTATGTGATCTGTGGGTTTGAGTCTTTTACTTCTGAGTGTACATATATTGTCAAGTACTGTTTTCTAAAACTTGATTGTTAAAATGGGCATAAAGCTTGTTTTGCATATTTGCAGAGGCATTTATAAGTGTGGAGTGCTAGACTGATATACCAGTAAAAGAGACTCTTCTCCTGAATTCGCAGCTTTACCACCTGCCTCCTAGTCTGGGGGCAGCCGTCTTGTGGATCTTGCTCACTACTGGCCACTGGGAGATTCCTACAAGAATGACTTTACTTCTAAGATGATTCTAGTTCCTGGAGATTCCCTGTGACCTTTTTTTTTTCCCTTCAAGTTAACATGTCATCAGATTATTGTTTCATTCATTTTTACAAACTTCCATTGAATACTTGACATGTTTAAGTTACTAGATGAAACCTAGGAGTTGGGACATGAGTGAGATATGTTCAGTGGCTTCAAAGAGTTTATGTATTGTCCAGTGGGAGAAGCGGAAATACATACACATGCATACACATACACATACACACATATGTATACAGACATAATACATATATACACATGGAATGCTTATAATACAAAGGAGGTTGATACATATTTAATGGAAGTATAAGTAATAAACAGTGGTGGCAGAGTATTATAGGAACGAAATTAGGATTCTAATACGTGGAAGTTGAGACAAGAGCAGTCTAGATGGCAAAAGAAAGGAATCATCTATTTATGGTCTTTGTGGTTAGTAAAAAATTCTGTGGTGTATTTGGGTAATAATGAGTAGTTCCTGTGACTGAGCAGTTGATGTTAGTGTATGTAGGAAGAAACAAAGAAAAACAGATTCCAGATGTCTGCATTCCCCTTTGTGCTCACTGTTAATCTTTCTTGCCTGTTTTGTACGAATCCTCAGAATCCTTCTCAACACAGTTCTTAAAGAAGTGGACTAATCATTTGGGGCTGACACTTGAAATAAAACCATTTGTCTTTCCTGCCTTGGGCCTTAAATCCCATGCATATATATTTGTATTTTATTGGGTTGTAATTGAGGAATTATTGCATGTTTTTAAGAATCAGAATGATATAAGTGAATGACGTGGTTCAACCTGTGTTTTTGTAAGGTAGCTGATGTCCATGGGAAAGATCCATGAGAAAGGTGAGAGACTGGAAACACACTGACTGACTGGAAACAGATTGGAAACCAGTAAGAAGACAACACAAATCACCTAGAACTGTGGGGGTGGGAGGAAGAAGTAGGCTGGACAGATGGGGCACTGGGGAGGTAGAAATGATAGTACTCGGTGATGACAGATAGAGAAAAAAGATTTGATGATAGCTGAGTTTTCTCATCTGGGTTATGGAAAGAAGAGAGGACTGCTACTGTCTGAATATATTTCCTCAAAATTCATATATTGAAATCTTAACCTGAAAGATAATGCTATTAGGAGGTAAGGCCTTTGGGAGGTTCTTAAGTCATGAGGTGGAGCCCTCATGGATAAGGTTAGTGCCTTATAGAAGAGGTTCCAGAGAGATCTCTACTTCCTTCTACTGTGTGAGGCTACAATGAAAAGTCTTCCAGCTGAGAGTCTTTACCCAACCATGCCTAGGTCATAATCTTGAACTTCCAGTCTCCAGAACCTTGGAGAATGTTTTTATTGCTTATAAGCTACCAAATCTGTGATACTTTTTTTTTTTTTTTTTAAATAAAGGGGAGATGATGTGTTGAGTTTCAAACAGGTTGAACTTGAGGGGTCTCTGGGACACCTATGGAGAGAATTTCAACCATCATTTGGAGTTAAGAGCTAAAGAAGCAATTCAGGATCCAGCTACATAGAGGAACCAATGAAAGCTTTGGGAGCAGACATCATTGCCTAGAAAGAGACCTTTACAGGTCATTTACAGACCTTTGGAAAAAGAGGGCTAGGTTAGACTGTGAGAGGCAAACACCAAAGGAAGAGTCTCCAAGGAAGAATATAAATTCCTAACAATATGGGGTACCATTAGTTAAATCCAGTCCACTCCTGTGTCCAATTCTTTAATACAGAACAATGACTCACCTGAATGTAACCTGTTTGAGAATGAAGGAAAATAGGTATTTTTCTCCTGCATATCCCTTGAGGCTGTGTTTCTTAAACTCTTTGCATGGTTGCCTATGACCGACAGTAAAATTCATTTTATACATGCATATCTAATTATGTAACCAAAAACAAAGGGCTTTATGAAACAATATATACCTGTGTCTTCTGCAATCAATGCTATTTTCTATTTTATTCTATTTCATTAAAAAATGCTATTTTGGTCCCCATAAGTTGGTATCACAACTATTAATGTATGGCTACGTGCAGTGTGAAAGACATTGGGTTCAGGGGCTGTGATTTCTGGAAGTTCACTCTCCCTGTAGTGGTTGACATCTTTCAAGAGAGACCAGAGCCTGTTAGTCTCAGCTCGGTCTGAGGACTAGTGGGGAAGAGCTGAACTCCATGTCCAAAGGCCTCCCTTTGGTGCAGGAATGTTTAGCTTTGGGAGGAAATCTAGGTGAGTTCTACCAACAGGTTTGCTTGTGTTGTTCCCAGATGCTAATAATACTAATACTAACACTTATACTAATACAACAACACCTTTGAATCAGGCACTTTACAGATGTTATTAGCACAACTAAATTCTCACAATAAGCCTCTGAGAGATGTACAATTATTCCCTTCATTCTACAGATGAGAAATACTGAGGTTAAGAGAGATAACTTGTCCATGATAAATCTCATTGAGAGTAAAGGGCAAAGCTGAGATTCAAAGTCAGTCAGTCAACTTGCAGAATAGGGACAATAGCTATATCTTCTTAGGTTTCCCTAGGCCTCTGCAACATCCCCATCAGCCCCTTGTGTGCCTCATAGTAAGGCTTGTTTTTCTTTCATGGTACCCTTTATTCCTTCTCTCAGTGGAGCCTTCAGGCATTTAAAAGTTTCTTGAATATAGTCAAATATCTGACAGGTGTTCAGGAAGTAGAACAAAGAAAAGAAGCAGGAGAAAGAGAAGTGGGGCAGAATAGGCCGATGAATGGGCTTTTGAGAATAGGTTGAAGAAGGCTGGCTGAAAGGGTAGAGTCCTAGCCCTCATCACCTTTACCTGGCAACAGCCTCTGGACTAACTCCCTATTTCCATCTTCACCCCTGACGATCCATCTACCCTCCATATCTCCAACAGGCTTATCTTTCCAAAACAGCGCTGTCATGATCATTCTCCTACTTCGTGCTTCCTGCAGAAGCTGCAGCCTCATCCAGTCCCAAACTGAACTTTTCTCCTCTCCCTTCAATGTCAATTCCCCCTTCTTGCTCCACTCAGGGTCTGCTCTTCAGATGGCCATTCCACACTTGAAATTCGTCCCACCCTAGTTTCCCATTCCTCTCCCACTGTTTCCCCTCTTGAAGCTCAGATGGCATGTTTTCTCTCTGCCCCCGGATGCATAAGGCTTCTCCGATCTCAGTGCCTGTGCTCATGTTGTGTCCTTGCTCGAAATGCACCACCCTGCTGCACCTCCTCATCCTTCAAGAGCCACTTCCACTCTTGACTCTTACGGCTTCCCTGATCTCTTCCTTTATTGTTTCATCTTTGCTTTTGTACCACCAATTTAGGAATATCACCAAATACTGTTGAATATTTAAATGGTTCATGCTTGTACCCTCGACCAGTTTCATGCATTCATTCATTCATTTTTAAACTATTTATTGAATTGCTTACTCAGTTTCAGACATAGGAAATTTAATAACATTAAAGGAAAGAAGTAGCATCATAACTCCAGGATCCACAAATAGTTAGTGTAGGAGAGCCATTGTTTTTGACACTCAGCTTCTGTTCACCTTCTAGAAAAGTATCTGGTTTTTTTTTTGGGGGGGGGGGCATTACACAAAGTATTAGGCCATGTTGTATGAGCAGGGCTGAGCATCCTTTCTTGAATGAGGCATGGCCATGGAAGGGAGAACTGCCTTCCCCTGGTCACAGATATTGGTTCACAGATGGGTATATGACTCTGACTAGGCCAATGGAAATTAGCCCCAAGTTCTTATTAGAATTACTTGGGTGGGGCTTATTAGAATTACTATTGCCACCACTTGGAGAAGGCCTGTCTGAAGATAAAGCCAACATGGAGGAAATCAGAGCTGAGTAATGGAAAGCAACTAATTCTGGATTATATCTTTTGAGCACTTAGATCCAGCCATGACTACCTTGAAGTCAATACATGCCTTTTTTATTTAGGCTGATTTCTATTGAGATTCTGTAATATGCAACTAAAGGAATTCTAACTGTTGCAGTGTATCCATGCTTCGTGATTTTCTGCAAGTGAATAATACTTAAAGATCAGCAATTTGGCATCTGGCCTGAAACTGTTTCTGGGATCCTAGCTAGCCTAGACTGATTCTCATTCCAGCTTAGGTTAGGTAAAGGATCAGATTAAAGTGAATCAACTGGTTGAGCACGGCTTTTGTCATAGATAAGCACTGCCTTTTTCCTGCATCAAATCCTTCCCATGGCATCTGGCCTGGTGCTGATATCCCACAACTAACTGCTCAGGGTAAACCTGGAGCTTCTGTGTTGGCTCATGTCAGTCCCTTGGTACAGACAGCTGATTTTACATCTATGCAAATGATAGATATGATCCACTATCATTTGATATGATAGGCATATCTCAAAGTGACATAAGTTCCCCATATTGAGCAAGAGTTATGGTAATGTGTTTATATATCTATAGGGGGCTTGTCAACTCTAAGTGGTGGTGATAAAATGATAACAGAGAAAGGAAAACTTAGAGTAATATTTATTTAATAATGTATACGTTTCATAAGCACCAATTAAAAATTAGAGACCAAATCTTTTTAGTTATCTTGCACAGCCCTAAGCCAGTAGCTACTTAATAAATACTTTTGGTAATTAACAATGCTTTGCCACCTCGATGTTATTTATAGATATTATTGAACAAATAGAGAACAAATTCTCAGTTCCCAATACAGTGCTCATTTCCTCCCCTGGGTCAAGAAATGATCAAGTATATCTGAGTTAGCTTCTGATTCTTAGAATATTGTCAGTTCCCCCAATCAGAGGCTGGGGAACATTTGAAAATGGTTTTAACAGAACAGGTTATGCCTTGAACTAAATCACTGCCTCACCTTAAATGTCCCTGTGCTGCCCAAGCTGACTTCCTGTGCTTGCATTTAGTCTTTGGCAAAGGCCACATGCGTACACACCCTTGGCTTAGCCCCAAGTTGGAGCTCCTCCAGCAGAAGGTGTCCCTCTTGCTTAAGTGCTTCTGCCTGGTGAATATTTGGAACATTTTGGGTGCCCTCCCTGGCCCTGTTTAGTAAAATCATAGCAAGATAATTTTAGTGATCTTCTGCTAAGAAGTCCTATAAACAGCTCCTGTTAGAGGCACTTTTAGAGGTAAGACGGACCACTGGTCTGCATATGCGATGGGTGGGTAATGAGTGATCTTACAAGAGAGTGTGATTTAATTAGAACTTGTTAGGAGTAAGCTTGACTAGTTCCTATTATTAAAGACTAGAATCCTTTCTAAGATTCTAAGATAGAACAACACCTCCCCTCCTCCAAATATTCCAGGAACCTTTAGATTTTAAAGATCTGGTTTTAATTTTTCTCTTCCCATAGCCTGGAGTTGGAAAACGTTTAACTCACCTTCTTTCCTTCACTGAGGTTGGGTAGCCATTGATTTTAGGACAGACTCTAGAAAGTAATCCAGAGTCTTGGGGGCACATTAGAATCACCTGGGGATTTTAAAAAACTGTTGATGCCTGGAGTCCACCACTAGAGTTTGGATTATACGGTCTGGGGTGCATCCTCACATCAGGATTTAAAAATCTTCCCAGGTATTTATAATATGCTGCGTAATTGTATAATCTGATCAGGTACAGGAGGGAAAAAAGGCAAAATCTAGTTTTTGTTAGAACAGGTTATTGTAATTTACTTTCTATATGTCGCAGAATATGACTTTATAATAAAGAAATTTGGAAATTTTTTTTTTTTTTTGCCTCTTTTTTATTGCCTGTTCCATACGATTGTTACGAAGCCTGAATGAGATTATGCAGCAGTGGTGTTGGGGAAGCAGCAGTGCTTCGTAGACCAAGGTTTGCAGCCACACACACCTGCTTGGCGGTGGGAGTGGGGTCAGGCAGGGACATGTTGGAGGAGAAGGGCAAGATACAGAACAAAGAGGAGCGGTAGACTGGAGTGAGGCAGGTGTTCTATCTCAAGGAGATAATGTTGGCCCAGCTCTGGCTGATTGTTGTCAAATCAATCTAGACCTAACGTTGCCACATTTTTTTTAAAAGAAGACATACACTAAGATTTGTATGCAAAATTTCTCGATATTAAGAACACTGAATGCCAAAAATAAAAAATAAAAATTGATTACTAGACCCATGGATCATCATTTTGTGAACTCTAAAACTGTATAGAAGTGGGTTTAAAATCAATTTTTATTTTTAGTAATTTACTCCATTTCTAAATACATTTTTATTCCCATTGTTTTATGGCTACATGTTCTTCTCTTAGGTTACTTTGCTAGAGGAAGAAGAAGTATTCTTTATCCCTGGAGACATTAGAGAACACATTAGCTTATTCCTTTGGAGTCTCCTAAGCTTTGAGGACTTAACATGTCAGGTAGGGAAGATGGCCTGGGGACGAGTTCTGAGCTGGAAGGAAACTTGCCTGCTATGTTATGTGGTTTGATTTGCCAGAGTCTGGCAAACCTTTGTACCAAGCAGGCTAGGCAGGGGGTCAGGGTCTGTGGGATA
Organism: Rousettus aegyptiacus; assembly: GCF_014176215.1. Lineage (NCBI taxonomy): Eukaryota > Metazoa > Chordata > Mammalia > Chiroptera > Pteropodidae > Rousettus > Rousettus aegyptiacus. The sequence continues at coordinate 44,368,139 of NW_023416306.1, read as the reverse complement.
GGTCTGGAGGCAGAAGGGAGGGAGGGAGGGTCACAAAAGGACATAGGTGCAAGAGTTCCAGAGTTCCCAGTACACAATGATCCTGTTTATACACAGAGAGTGGTAGCAAGAGAAGCAATAGGTAGGGAGTATTTAAGGTAAGGCGTAGGAGGGCACTGAGAAGAGCCTGGAATTTTGAAACGAGAGCAGGAGGTGCTGAGAGTCAAAACTGAGAAAGACTGATCTATCCTCCTGCTCTTAGAAGCTGCTAGATTTTAAGATGAAATTTTGACTATGGAAGCAGTGGAATACCTGCTATGCTGCTCCCTCATTCTTATGAGTTTAGAGCATGCCAAAGAAGGAAAGGAGAAAACTTTTGGACATATATGTACTTAATAGAGCCCAGGAGTAATCAGGGAAGCTACTGAAACATATGAATGCTGAATTAATTCATGCTGAGTTGAGCTGTACTAAGTTAAGCTTCTTTCCCCACACTTTCTTTGAAAGTTCCCTTAGTTTCTTTGATATTTATGGTATAGGAAAGCTTGAAATGCCCTCCCCAGTGTAGAGAAATGGCAGAGGTCCTCGAGCAAAAACCAAAGAAACATCAGAAGGTTGCAAGAGTAATTTCTTAAGCAATTTCTTCGAGCTTAAGTTGTCATATCATCATACTATTTAGAAATAAATAGAAAATGGAAAAAGAGAACTGTGATAAATCTCTTTGTAAAACAAATATAGTATATGTATTCCCACCTACATTTAAGTGGTTTATGGATCTGATTTTGGCTTTGCTTAAAGTAGGACACACCTGTGCCCTATTAAGACCTCCCCCCACCCCCCGCCAAAGTGAAGCAACTTTGAACTGAATAAATATGAGCAATTACCATCATCATCGATTTCCCCTTTCATACCACACTGTTTACGTGGGTTTCCTATTTTGTGTTAGGAGTTAAATGGAGTCATAGCAAGTTAGAGTAGAAAAGGAGTGTTGATGCCCTTGATCCTCTTCTCTCCAATTTGCAAGGACATTGAGGCCCAAAGAACTAAAGGGATCTGCCCAGGATCACATGGCCAAGTAGTGGCTGTAATGACATTCTTGATCTTACCCAACATCTAGTCCCTACTTTTTCTCAACAGAATTCTTGCTAGGGGATTTATCCTTCCCCAGTGTGACTCAGCATTAACCAAAGTGACACCATTTCCAGCTCCAGGATGGATCTAGATTAGTTTAAGCCAATCGATGTATGGCATTCTCCTGGCAACTGCTATTGATCCAGTGGTGAGTTCATGATCTATGGTGGCCTGATCACACTTAAAGAGAGGACTTATTTTCATGCTTGGGCAAATATAAGAGCAGAAAATTTGAAGTCAGAAAACAAATTTTGGTCCTAGCTCTGGGTCTCATCTCTGCAATTGTTCAATGGGAAAGGAGACCCTCACTCAATCTGACCCAGATGTTCTACTGAGGCTTTGATGAGATCTCATATAGGAAAGTCCTTTTTAAAGTGTTAAGGGCTAAACCAAAATGAGAGATCATTGTCATCGTCGTTGTTGTTTTACTGTTTTTAATCTTTTCTGAATTTCTCCCACTCATGCACTGATTATGATGCAATGTTCTCTTAGGCAAGACACGAAGAGTAAATGCATCATTAGCAACTAGAAAGAATTTGGCCAGGGTTGCTGTAAGCAAATATAGTATCTTTGTGAGAATGAGAAATAAACTCCATCCTCCACCTCTGGGTGGTACAGTTCCCAGGGAATATGGCTTGGTGAGTGGATAGCATCTTTGTACAAAAAAAAAAGAAAAAAAAAAAGGTCACCCATTTTTCTAGTTAGACATACCTGTATCTGTATGCTAGGTTGCATGGCTTGGTGAGTGGGCAGCATGCCAGATATCAACTGTTGCTCCCCTCTTAGCAGGAGGGTGGGCGGGCAGGGGTGGGGAGATGTTCTGTGCAGTGCACGACCTGCACAGCTGTATTCTGTGCCTTGACTTTGGTGATGAACCACTGAGCAGGTTGAACTCTGGAAGGCTAACTTCTTGTTTTCCTGGCAAAGTTCACCTAACCCTCCAAGACCATTTTCCTGAGCATTTTCAATTCACGCTGGATACAGCAGGCATGCTGTCTCTTTTAGTTAATTACTCACTAGTGTGCAGATTCTGCTGCCTTTTCAGATGCTCACCACATACCATTCCAACTGCAAGGAAGAGAATCCTTCCTTTTAAACCATCCTGAGGAGTGATGTTGCAGAGGACAGCTAACGTTTTACAAAAAAGGCAGTGTATTGGTTGACCACAGTTGGCTGTTGCTAGAAAGTCAGATGCTGATTTCTCCGAAATGCCCAGGAAGAAGGGGTGAAAAGCACAGGCAGCTTCATCTAGATTGACCACCACCACTTGCTTTTCTAAAGCCTCCTGGCAACAACTCCGGAAACAAATTATTGGAACTAGATCCAGCCAGGCTCCAGGGAGCTAGGGATGGAATACAGTAGCCTTTGTTACTATGCCTTTCTATTCTTAAAAGATTATCCTTCTCTTGTGTGAAAGATAGATATTGTAGTTCCCCCTTATCCACAGGGGATATGTTTTAAGACCCCCTAGTGGGTGCCTGAAATGTGTATAGTACCAAACCCTATATATGTTATGTTTTTTCTTATACATGCCTACCTATGATAAAGTTTAATTTATAAATTCAGGTTAGGAAGAGATCAACGCCAATAAATAATAATAAAAAAATAGAACAATTACAACAATATGCTCAAATAAAATTTCTGCGAATGTTGTCTCTCTCTCAAAATATTTTATTATATGTACTTACCCTTCTTCTTGTGATGATGTTACATAATAAAATGCCTTATTAAGTTGAGAAGTTTCACTTTTTCACTTAAAGGAAGCACTTTCTGACTTCTCCTTGGCATGTCTGAATTGTCAGCATCACTACTCTGTGCTTTGGGGGCTATTATTAAGTAAAATAAGTGGGGACACTGGACAAAGATGATTCATGTCCTGGGCAGGACGGAGTGGGAGATCGAGAGATTTTATCACACAACTCAGAATGGTGTGCATTTTAAAACTTAAAAATTGTTTATTTCTGGAATTTTCCATTTAATATTTTTGGACCATGGTTGACCGTGGGTAATTGAAACCATGGAAAGTGAAACCACGGATAAAAGGGAACTGCTGTAGTCAGAGCCAATAGGAGCTTGCAATGTTCTTGAGTGTGACTGCGTTGCTCCTTTTGCATTATCCTTGGTAAACTTTGGGGGCACCTGAAGTGACAGAGACTTTCAAGGCAATGTGAGCCAAAATGAACCACTCACCATGACATCAGTGGTGTGGTTTATATGAACTGGGTCTCAGTTTAAAGCATCCTCAGGTCTCTCTTGCCTAGAAAACACCTTTGCTTGACACTGTTGTTCTTGCCTCATCCTTCTTTACCCAGAAAATAGCCTGCTGTTTCAGCTGCAATGTTCTCACTGTCTCCTTGCTCTTTCGCTTCCTCCTCGCCCCAAATAGGAAGTTTTTCCACTGTGCCCCTCTCCCCACAGATCCATTCTCTGCCCCTCCTAGGCTCCCTTGCCCTTGGGTTTCCAGTTGGTTCACCCAACGAGAAGCACAGCTGGAGACTGGAGTAGGCAAGTGCCGTGAGATGAGGTGTCGGCGACCTCTGGCCCACCACGGCAGCCTCAAGAGGGGTCTGGCAGAGGCTGTGTTTCTTTGCAACCCCAGTCCTGGTGTGAGGCGTCCCTTTATGTCTCCAGTGTCATCTCATCTCTGATTTGATTTTCATCTCTTCCCCTTCCCTCAAAGGTAGGGACCTAAAGAAAGAGGCATGGTGTACTCTTTTGCTTCCTGCTCCCTCCCCCAGGTGTCTCCTGTGTGTTAGAGGAAGAATAAGGAAAAGGGAAAGGGGCAAATCTCTCTTTTCATAACTGGCTACTGAGATGATTTTGTCTTTCTTGTCTGCTAATGTCTCTGGCTAACACTGAGGGCCCACTGAGGCTGTCTCTGGGGCAAGAGTCCAAATGCTGATTCATCCAGGGTGGACTATGGTATGTTGTGGTAACAAACCACTCCCCATTTGAATAACTTAGATCAGCAAAAGTTTACTTCTCTTTCATGCTCCATATCCCCTACACGTCAGCAGGAGTTCTGCTTACCAGACTCAGGGACTCAGGCTGATGGGACAGCCCCAGACTCTGGTGAGGGGAGGGGATGTGGGGGACAAGAGCTCGAAGATTATCTTGCACCAGGACCGAAATGTTGCAGACAGGAACAACTTATACTTGCATTTCATTGGCTACAACTCGTCATGTGGCTCCACTCAGCTGAAAAGGGTCCAAGAAGTACAATCTTACCATGTGCCCAGAGGGGGTGCTCTGAAATATTTGAGAACAGGATTGATGACAACCACAGGGCACACATGTCAGTTCTTGAGAAGATTCAGCACGGCCTAGTTCTCTGGTAAGATCAGATTCCAGCCTGAAGACCACAGTCCCAGCCCCTCGCGTAATTGACAACACACTCCATGACACCTTGCTTCTGTATCTCTTCTCCGGGCAGGCAGCCCCTGGGAGGATGACTGACAAGATAGCTGAAGTCCAGCTGCTATTTTTCAAAGAAAACTATTGTGGTCGAATACACTTCACATGAAATTTAACAAGTTAATCATTTTAAAACAAACAATTTGGTGGTATTTGGTACATTTGCAGTGTTGTGCAGCCATCATCACTAACTCCAGAGCATTTTCTTTACCTCAAAAACCCTGCACCCATAAAGCAGTCACTCCCCATTCTCCCCCTCCCTCCAGCCCCTCGCAACCGAGATCTGCTTTCTGTCTATGAATTTGCCCATTCTGGATATTTACATAAGTGGAACCTCCTGTGTCTTTTAAGCGCAGCTACTTTTGGAGGTGTCCTTTTTACCCCCGAGAAGCTCGCTCAGTGTTGTCACACAAATGGAGGCGGTGCAGGTGCTCCGCAACTACATCTCCATCTATCTGCCATCGCTCCTTTTCCTTTTTCCTGGCTCAGAGGGAGAGCAGTACCCTGCTGCCCAGGCAGGGAATGGACTGCCTGCCTCGCTTTCTTTCAAGTTCTTTAGTCTCTATGGGTGACTCTCTATGGGAGGCCCTCCCCCACACTGGAGGGGCTGGGAAGAAGGCACATTCCTGCTGCACAGAACAGAAAAAACCTCGGCCCTCTCCCCCTTTCTGCTAATCTCTGATTCCCACTCCCTCCCCAGCAGAAGTGCTTACATAGCTTGAGGTGGGGGTGATTATAGTGGAACCACAATTAATTAGCCTTAGGGGAATGCGGCATCTGGCCCCATTTTTTTTTTCTTCCTATATCTTTTATGTTATTTTGCTGCTGTTATTTTCAGCTGTGGGCCCGAGTGCCAAGTTTTTGCCACAACCAGAAAGGTTCTGTTTGATATCTTCTTACACATCATTTTGATAACGTTCTTCCCCCACTCAACAACTTTCTATGTCTCTCTATTATGAATGGATAAATTCCAAACTCATGACTTGGCATTCAAGGCTCTCTACAAACTAGTTCTAATTTAGCTTTCTGGCTTTCTTTCTCACTGTCCCCAGTACAAACTCTCTGTCCCTTTTGAGCCGACCTACCCACTCCCTGCCCCTAGAATGGCCGTGTTCAGTTTGGGTTGGGATCCTTTTCCTGCTTTCTCTCTTCCTGCCTGTCGCGGCTCTTTCCCACTGTGCCCTCTCAGCCTTTCTGGGCTCCCAGCCTCCTCTCCCCTCTGAACTCCGCAGCCTGGTCAGCACCCTCTGGGCACGTGTCCTGCCACCTTGTTTGGTTAGTGATCTCCTCGCATGTTCATATCTCCCGTGCTGGGGGCAGGGTGAGTTGCTGAATGATGGACTGATTGCAGCCAGCACAGAGGCCAACCCGGCCATCCTTTAGCCCGATTTGTCCTCAGAAAGGGACACTAGCAGAGCCAGGCAGAGGTTCTGTTAGCTAAGGCCGCAGAACACAGGTCTCTTCCTCATTAGTGAGTGGGATGTTAGGAATGTGTGAAGGAGGCAACTCTAGAGAGCTCAGCCATCTTCTAGGGACACCTGGACAGGTCATGCTGGTGTTGGGCGTTTAGAAGTGATGGTGGCAAATACTCTGTTCATGTTTCTTTCAGGGTCACCCAAGAAGTACATTCTGTTGTGACTAGGTCTAGGTGGAGGGATGAGAAAAAGGGAGAGCAGGGAGGGGGCAAGGAAGGCAAACTGGGGAGGAAAGATGAGACAAACAGAGAGGAAAGGGCGAGTTGATGTAGGAGAGAAGCGGGGAGGGAAGGAGATTTGGGGATCCAAGACTTTGGGTAAGAAGCAGTGTGCTCTCCTGCATCTTGTTAAAGGGAGGAAACCCTGCTGAGAGGCTCCAACTATTTTTATACTTTTCCTGCAGTCCCATGACCAGCTATACCGCCCCCTCCCACACTCACACCCCCGCCAGTTATCCTCAAGTCGCCTGCCTTAATAGGCCAAAAGCAGCCCCAGCCCTCAGTGTATTCCTCCTTGGCAACCTCCTCTCTGTGCTGTGCCTGGCTTTTGTTTTTGTGTTTCTGGTTTAGTTTGTTTCGATGGGAGGGGCTGACTTGTGCCTTGGAGGAATTATTCTGAGCCCTGGAGAAATGCCCAGAGGGACAGAGCCGTGGCCACATCCCCAGTGCAGGCTGACCTTTCTCAGGGTGGCCTAGAGTTGCCCCGAGACCAGAAGTTTCTTTTGGCTTTGCAGGCACCTGGAAGTGAGCAAGCCCAGGGCATGGCTGCTCCAGACTACAGCAGCTGGGTGTTTTGTTTTGTTTTGTTTTGTTTTCCTTTTAGGGTCCCCAACCAGGCCTTCCTAAATCAGGCTAAGCTGGAAGCATTCTTGTTTTGATTCACTCTGACTTTTGCAAACCTCTTGCTCCCCTAAAAGTAAAGGGGGAGATTCTAGGCACAAGGTGTTATCATGAAAGTCTGTAACATTTGGGCTTCTGTAAGGCCTGCGACTTGGCTTACATTTAGCGACAACTGCCCACTGTCCTCTTTCGTTGTCTCAGTACTATTTCCACACTGGTTTCCATTCATGAAGACCTCTCACTTGGAATGCTGCAGCAACTCTCTGAGAAGGCTCCTTGCCTCTCTCTCTCCTTTGATCCATTCTATCTGCGGCTGCTGGATTCATTTTTGTTATAAAGGCTCCCTCTTATCTTGTCATTCCTCCACTCATAAACCATCAGGGGCTCCCATTATCCATGGAATAAATAGCTAGTTTGTGCAAAGTGTCTGTGCTTACTCCAGAGGGTGGGCACGAGCCCCATAAGCTCTGCGCCCTTCCCTGAGGGCTGGCCTGGGAGCTGGGAAGAAGTAGGGACAATGTGCTGGAGACCTTAGAACCTACCTGTATCTCATTTCTGGTTCTAGGGGATGTCTCTTGGAGTGTTGACCCTGGGATGATCCCGTTTCATAGCCAAATATCCTTTATACTTTGGGTTCCCTCTTTTCGTAAACTTTCCATCAAGCCCTCTACCAATATTATAGAAAAGAGAGGTTCTAGGTGAACCTCCAAGTTTGCAGATAATAGTGAACTGGTGATGGCTAGTTCTTGGCCTATATGCTATCTCCTCTCTTCTTAACCATGGCAGATGTGACTAATCTACTTTTGCTCAGTAAACCCAGCTGAGGCCTCAAAAAACCTTTCAACACTACTCCAGGCAGCCACTTCCAATCAATTGAATTTGGCAAGTGAGATAAAATCTGTTATCCCTACACTCAGCTCTTCCAGGGAATAAAACCGTAAGCCTTGAAAGATTAGAAATAAGACGACATTAACAAGCCACTAGAGTGAACCCACAAGTGGCAGGGGGAATTTCTATTGTGGAATAATTGTATTTTGAGATTTAACAAAGTATTTTCCTTCATTTGTTTGTATCCCTAGCACTTCCCTGAATTCAGTTAGAAATTGCTTTTATTCTCTTGGTGAATGAATGACTCAGCAAAAATACAAAGAGAAAGCTAAAAGTCTGAAAAAACTTTTGAAACTCCTGGCAGAGATGGTAATTCGAGAGAAAAAGAAAAGCTTCTGAGGTTTAAAAGCTTAAGTTTTGGAGTTTCAAAAGCATGGCTCTTAAGGGGACTCAAGGCATAGAGAATATATAATGAAAAGAAAAAAAGAATGAAAACAGGTAAATAGGGAAAAGCTCTTCGAGAATGGAAGTTGAGGTGGCAGGAGAAATAGTGGGGAGAAGTGAGTCTTTGAGAAGGATTCTTGTGCCCTGCAGGTCCTTGGGCCAAAGGTGGGTGAAGAATAATTGTGCCACAGGTAGGTTTGGGAAACTGAGGCCAGAGAGGACTTGTGACTCTCTATCCTGGGTTGAGCCTAAGAAAGTGCCCAGCACAGTACGGAATGTTGAAGGTCCTCAGACTTTCTCAAAGCCCAGGGTAGTGTGAGAACTTCAGACAGGATCTTATGCTTCTGAGAGTGGCATGGACGAGGCACAGAGATAGACACAGGGGAAACCAGAATGACGTGGCAGAAGACAGCGAGGGTGGGGACCCCTCTGTGATACCATGGCAGATGATGATGTGGTGGAAACGGTGACCCCTCCCCCTGACCTCTTGGGAGCCTTGAGGAAATGAGAATCTACAGGGCTCCTGAATTTACCGCGATGAAATTTCTGCTATTGAGCAGAATGGGAGCTGAAAAGGGCTCTTAAGTTTAATCACAGAAAAGGCAAGCTATGTTGTGGGCACGCTTTAGCTGATATAGGTGTGCATTACATAGAAAGACAGTCCCCAAACTATAATTATGAGATGACATTTTCTGGCCTGGGATGTATATTGGTGGTCTCTTTTAGGGAGCTTCCAGCTCACTGAAAGGGTCCCCTGTATCTGAATTATTGAGTGTGGATCTGGTCACTGCACTTCAAGGAAAACTTACTATTTCAGAGAAGACTCAGGATGGCCAGTCCGGAGAGAAGCAGGGACATTGGGGGAGACAGTGCTGACATGCAGCACAGTTATGCAATTACGACTGTGGCCTAGAATGCACATTGCTGATAGGAAATTTAATCAAAGTCCGCAAGGGTGAGAGCTGGGCCCCATGGCTTATTCGTGAAGTCCTGGAGCACTATAGATATATGAACTAGGCCAACTAAACAGAAATGGAGAGAAGAAAAGATAGTATGGCTCACAAAAGATAACATATCTTGGGGCTTGTTAACCCTGTGATAATATATATAAACATTTTATAGAAGAGTTAGTTTAGGGTTTCTTAACCTTGGCAATATTGGCATTTTGAGTCAGGTAATTCTTTGTTGTGGAGGAGGGGACTGTCCTGTGCACTATACTATGTTTCACAGCCTCCCTGGCCTCTACTCACTGAATGGCAGGAGCACCCCACCCCCACCCCAATCCCAGTCGTGATAACCAATAATGTGCTCAGATATTGTCATATGTCTCGTGAGGGGCAAAGTCATCCCTGTTGAGAACACTGGGTTAGTTTAATGTTCCCTAAGTTTGATCACGGAATAAGGGTCATGCAAAGAAAAAGTGGGGTATGTAGTCAAGGAAGTCTGGCAATGCTGAATTAAAACAAACTAAACAGAGCATTTTAATTGTAAGACCTCTCAGGCCTGTAATATGCCAATGGACATGTTAAATCTCCAAGAGGGAGCATGTGAAATGAGCATGCATTGACCACACACTGGGCATTGCTGTGTTAGATACATGTCTGAACTGTAAAACATGAGAGTTAATAATAAAACATGTCATCGGTGCTTTATAGATGAAGTATCTGCCAAATCGTTTTCTTCCTTATCACAATTCTCCAAGATAGCTATAAATTATTCCTATATCTTGGGTCTTGTTAACCCTGTGAGAATATGCAGGTTGGAAATAACATATTTTAAAGAAGGGGTTAGTTTAGGGTTTCTTAACCTTGGTAGAGAGAGCCAGGACTCAGAGAATTAAAATCTTTGCCCATAGGGCACAGTCAACAGATGGTGAAGCCGGGACTTGAACTTGTATTTGATTCTCAGTTCTATGTTATCTTATTGGGTTCTGGCTGCCTCCCGGGCACAGCCTTAAGCTTCTGAAATTGATGTCATACCAGAGTCAAAGTACATCCTCACCCTCAGTGACACGAACTCTTTTATACTTGGAGTTGTCTTGAGAGACCGGCTGCTGGGTCTACAGTTACATGGGCAAATGGAGGGCTTGGTGGAAAAATATTAGCTATCTTCGGCACGATAAAGTATTTTTTGATTACGATTCTTAAGTAAACGTTTTTCTCCTTTCTTAAAATGAGAATTATATAACTGTGTTGCTTTATTTTTTCCCTTGGTTGCCAGGAAGCTCAGATGAAAAATGTCAATTTCGTCTGACAGTTTTGTGCTCTTTCCCCTTGGTTCTATTATTATTTATTGTGTGTACCTTTATGTGGTTTACGTGCTGCCTCAAACACTTGGTGGATAAGAGAGGATATACACATACATATAATTAATAAATGGAAACTTTCCAAAATATTCATTCTAAAAACAACTCACAGTGCTTAAAAATGGTTCCATTTGGTTTTATTTCCTAATTATATCGGAATGCCCACGTGTGGGCTGCTGCCAGGCGTGATCACACTTAGGTGAAAGATAAGTGGCCATATATATAGGATAATTTATTATTTCTTAAACTGATATTTGTACAGTGTTTTGGGTTTATAAAGCCTTCGCATAAACATTATCTGATCTTGTCAACTGGCTTCTCTGAGACATGGAGTAGGTATCATTAATTACTATTCTTATTTGACTGCCGATGAGTAAATTTAGGCTCAAATATTCTAGGGGACTGATTGTTTTCAATTTTCTTTATTTTTCAATTACAGCCAACATTTAATATTAGTTTCAGGTGTACAGCAGAGTGGTTAGATCTTTCTGTACCTTATAAAGTGAACCGCCTGATAAGTGTTGTACCCACCTGGCATTAGTTGACTTATTTGTGCTTTTGATTGTTCCTGGCCAGACTATCTAATGGAAATGTTTAGAAGTAGATCTGGGTCTTCTGTCTCCAAACAGGATGTTGGACCTGAGCAGGGATGGTAATTTGTGGCACATGCACTTGACCTATTCCAGCCCTCTCCTCCTTCTCCAGACCTTGTACACATTCCAGGGTCCAAGAGGTGGCAGTAGCAGCCCTTATTCATCTAAGCTCTCTTTTCCCATTGAGCTCATCTATAGCCAGAGCACTCAGTGCAGTGCCCCAGACATACACCACCAGTGACATGACACAAGATACCCCAAGATTGGACATTTTTTGAAAATTTTGAATTTAACAGAATTGTTGTATATTAGATTAGAAACCTGAGATCATTAGGCATGATGAATTTTGTCTGTAGCAATTTTAAAAGTAGCAACGTATAGAAACTGACCTTAAGCGAAATGGCATGTAACGAAACCAATTTTACCATAGGCTAATTGAGATAAACAAGAATTAATTCTTACTGCATACTTCTGGTCACAAAAACATTAGCAAACTTCTAAATAAAGACCCAAAATGCTTCTAATATTAAACACTGAAATAAATGTTAGTTATACATACATTTAAGAAATAATAAAAACAAGAGAATTCTTTTCCAACTCGCTTATTCCCGTTTAGGGTCACCAGTGGCCAGGGCCTCTTGTGGCATCTCAGGATGCAAGGGGGGACCCACCCTGGACAGGGTGCTGTACGATCGCAGGGCCACCCACACACACCCACAGTCACTCAGACTGGAATAATCTACACATGCCAGGTTACCTCAAGTGCCCATCTTCGGGATGTGAGGGAAACCAGAGTCCCCAGAGAAAACCCACACAGACATGGGGAGGATGTGCAAACTCCACACAGACAGTGGCCTCAGCTGGGAATCAATTTTCTTTTCTTAGCAATGGTACACTGAGACAATGTTATTTGAGGACCTGCTCTATTAGTCTGCTCAGGCTACCATAAGAAAATGCCACAGGCTGGGCAACTTAAACAAAAGAAATGTATCGCTCACAGTTTTGGAGGTTAGAAGTCCAAGCTCAAGGTGCTGGTCGATTTGGTTTCCAGTGAAAGCCCTCTTCCCGGCTTGAAGACAAGCCACTTTCTCAGCGTCTTCACATGGCCTTTCCTCAGTGTGTGCATGTGGGGAGGGAGGGAAATAGGGGTGGGGGACTTGTGAAAGGGGGAGGGGGTGAGGAAAGGGAGGGGAAGAGGAGGAGAGCAAGAGCAGAGCAAGAACATGCTCTTCCTCTTCTTATATCACCACAGTCCTTTTGGATTAGGATCTCACCTTTATGACCTTATTTAACCTTAATTACCTCTTTGAAGTCTTGTCTTCAAATATAGTCACATTGGGAGTTAAGATTTCAACATACGAATTTTGTCGGGGGGATACAATTTAGTTCAAAGTAAGCAAGTATGTCACTGAGGGGTAATTTTTCCCCCTCAAGGCTCATTCTAATTTGTATGGGGCTAACTTTTAAAACAGCTGTTACTAATAGACTAAAATAGCATACGTAAAACACCTAGAGCAAATCATTATGCCTCAAAAAAAAAAAAAAAAATCCGGTTGTTTCCGCTATACTGCATTGAATTTTCTGATATTTGAAATTCTGCACTCATGGTAACTGCAAATCATGTGCTAGGTCCAAGATTTAAACACTGGCTAACATTACAGAATAGAAGAATTACACAGCTGGGAAGAAGATAATGTCCTTTCGCTTTTGAGAGTGGCTCAAGCCAAACTCAGTTCTCTGTCCTCATGGACTCCAAGGCCTCAGGGTTTTTGTTTTAAAACAGCATTACTTTCTCCAAAGTCTTGCCTTTTATCTGGCTTGCAGTATAAATTAAGAGCAATTAAAATCAATGGCTTACTCATTCCATGTTTTTTTTTTTTTTTTTTTAAATCATGAATTTACTTCCTTTGCTATCTGATCACAGACAAGGTAAAATCTCTGTTGTCACTGATGCATAGGATGGTGAAATCATAGCCTAGTATTCTTCGTCTAAGGATTGTTTGTTATTTAGGCTATGCCTGTCTGCGATCCCATTTTCTTAATTTCATGTGAATGTGCTAGAAAATGGTCAAACAATAACGGAATCTTTGGACCATTGATTGACAATCACGGATCATCCCTGTTTCCAGTCTCTTTCAAACATAAGGGATCCTGAGCCTTGCACGATAAAGCCGCAAATGGAACTAAATTATGCTGAGCAAAAATAAATTCTTTTACTGAGAATTTCCCAGGAGTTTTGATATTTTTGACTCTTGCTCACTAAATATGGAAAAGATTGAGAAGCAGGGGAGCTGTTCTGCTTTTTTTAGTCCTTCTTTTAAGAAACCGTTTCATCCCTTTAATGCTATGTTCACAATACATGAGAAATCTTGCTGTAGAAGTCAGAGCCCTCTGCATGGTAATAGTTTCTGGAGATGTTATTTAAGCTTCTATTTTTATATTTTAAGCTCTGTAAATTATAATTTATATTTTCTAGTCGTCTGAATATTGCCCAACATATGGAAATGATGAAAGTGGACATTTCACATATCTTTCATTTTGAAGGAATCAAATCCCTTTGTACTTAATCTCCTTTGTCTTCCATTCAACACAGGCTCACAGTACTGTCTAAGAGTAGTGGGTGTGTCAGTGGAACTGTGGTGGGAAGGACTTGTGTGCCAAGGCTAGGGAGGTAATTTTGTACTTTCTTATGAATGTATAGGATGCCTTTTTATAAGGAACAGACATGATCAGGAAGTTCAGTTAACGGGAAGTTCAGTTATTTTAAGGGTATGATTCTGGATGTCAAGAGAAGGTGGAGCAATCTGAGAAGTTCGATTGCTCAGCTTCACTGAAAATGAATGTGTTGTTCAATGGTCTTCAGGATTCATTAAGTATCTTAGTAGTTTAACAGTGGTACTGACTCAAGAGCAACCTGGTAACCTGCTATATTCCTGACTCTGTTTCACATCTTTCTCTGGCGCCATTTCTCTATTCCTTGCAGTACGTGCAAATTGGTAGTTTGACCAAGAGGTTTGGTTAGATTCTCCTCCTTCTCCTAAGTCATCTCTTCTTCCTGCTAAGACTTCAATTAGTGGGGTATTTTTTGTCTGGTTATCGCTCTTTTCAGGTTGTGAACAACCATTGATATTTATTGCCCGGATACACACACACATAGACACACGCAGCAGTCTTTAAATGCCAACACTACAACCAACAATACAATTACTAAAAATAGTTAAAAATTTTATAGTTCTATATCATAAAGTGATTTGAAATAGTTCATCTCTGTGTGGTTATGCCACAAACTGAACACATAGATTTATTGACTTTATTTTCCTTCTGACTTTTAAGGTTGTTTTTGTACTGAGTTAATTTTGTTATAATTATGCAAAATATTAAATAATTCCAAAGTTAAATCTACAAAAGAAGGTATATTGAAGGAGGTCTAGCTCTTTCCCTGTTCTCTCTACCTATTACTTCCTATATCTATAGGTAACTTTAGAAAAAATTGTAGCTTATTATTCTATTTTAAGAATATAAATATGTATTTATAGCCTCTTCTTTCCTGGATAATTGATATTGTACCATACGTACCTTTTTTCCCTCTTCGTTTTTTTGTACTTAACAAACTATCTTGCAGAACACTTTTCAGTAGCATATAGAGATAGTCCACATTCCTAAAAGGAATTTTTGATTGTGTTCATCCACTATCCAAATCTTAACATCTTTAGGGCCACACAGCAGAAAACAAGACCCATTTAGAAAAACCTCTCATACACCATTGGTAGAAATGTCAATTGTTGCAACCACTTTGAAAGGCAATTTGGCAAAATCTAGAAAAGATAAAAGTGCTTTTTGCTATGACCCAGCAATTCTCTTCCTAGAGAAATTCTTCATGTTGAAGGCACATAACATCACTCATAATAGTGGAAATAAAAAAAAAATCCCAAAATGTCCATCAAAAGAAGAATGACTAAACTAAACTGTGATATATTTAAGCGATAGAATACTATACAGCAATGAAAAGGAATGCATTAGATCAATATATAACATAAATTTCAAAAATATAATTTTAACAAAAACATTATAAAAATGAATGTACTAAATATCATTTATATAAATTTAAAATCTACAAAAAGTACAAAGTATCATTTATGACTACATAAAGAGAGAGCAACAGTACTAAAACATGAACAAAGATCGTTTTTCTTTGAGCTCCCTGCAGAGGGAACAGAGAATGGTACTTTGTAAACCGAAGTGTTTTTATGATGTTTCTCTCTCTTTCTCCGCTTATTGCTCTGTTTTGCCTAGGCTTTCCCCTAGGATTTAGGATTGATTGGTTGATTGATATTTCTACTTTGACTCATTTTTGCCAAGGGATGTCAAGAGAAAAGTGTTGCTGAGCAGCAATGGACCCTGGCAGACCAGGGTGTAGGCAGCAATGGCAGTTGAACCCCAAGGCCATAATTGTTTGGAGATATCTGCAACTCTCCAGAAGGAAGAATATTCTTGTGTAAACATGTCAGATCTCTCAAAAGTACAAGAAATCAGCTCCTGAAATTGCAAAATACAGTGCTACATGTTCTATGACAGCGTAAAGTGCAAATTTTCATCCTCGAAGAAGACAAAAACAAAGAAAAGCTGAGCCCTGGGCAATGTCAGGGCAGAAGCCACAGTATTTTGGATTGGATGAAATAATTTGCACTACAAGAAATGTTATTTTGAGCTACAGGACACAAACTGGCAGCCCACAGAAATTTTTGTTGAAATTGTTTTGAAAAAAATTTTTTTGCGAAATTTTTGTTTTAAAAATATGAAAAATTACTTTCTCAAAAATGTGTAAACATTTAGGGATTGGGACATTTCACATTTAAAAAATCCAGATTTCTTGATTCTCTTGAAAACTCAGATTTGGCACTGCTGGTCCTACTGCATACATAGCATTATAGGTAGCAGTCAGTCACCTGGAGGTGCTGCCCCCTTTAGGTGAATCACATGCTCCACCTAATCACAGTTCTCTCCCAACAATGCCACTTATTGGTATCACCTGCCTGATTATCAGATTGGTAACGCCTAGCTTAGAAAAGCAGATAATGGGATTTGCATCTCTCCCCCTAACTCCTTTTCCTCCCTCCAAACATTTCAGTCATGTGTTTTCAACTATATTAAAATTGAAACTCAGAAGACTCGCAAGTCAGGGCTGCTATGGCCCCACCATCCTTCTTCAGATCTTCATTTTATTTGGGTGTTGGGCAGTGTGATTCAATTAGAATTGTAGTCAGAAGGTCTTCAGAGGTCTGCTTCCTCAGCGGCAGGGTTATGGCCTTAGCGCTCATTCTTGGTTCTGCATGATCGTGAAAGATGGCTGAGTAGGAAATACAGAGTCTGCCAGGCAGCCAAAAAATAGTTTTTACAATTCTGAATGTAGACCACACTCTATTATTTATAACATCCACAGTGACAAACCCCAAAACTGAATCTAATTAAGGATTCCTGCTTATTAGCTAGTGAGAAAATAGATTAGAATGAGTCCCGGATCCCACCTATGCCTATGGGGTTGGGAGTGTGAGAGCTCACTAGGTGGTCTCTAACGGGATGAGAAGAGACCCAATAGCAGGTTCAAATAGGTCCTTTAATCAAAAGGACTTATTTCTGCAGGGTAATCTCTCAGAAGACTTCTTGTTCAATGCCCTGGGTAGAGGTGACTTCAGATGAGATAACGTAAATTAAAAGGCTCCAATACAATAGATATGCTGAACTAAATAGAACGTATAGAGCCATAGCTGGAATTTTTCTATAAAATGGGCACATGCATGGTGTGAATCAAAGCATGTCAGGAAAGGAAGATCCAAAGGATACCCACCACCACCAAAGTTTCCAAAATTCACTTTCTGTCTCTGCTTCTTTGTCTGCCTGATAGCTCATCATAGAGACTTAGAGAGTCATTACTTTGTATCCAGGTACTATCTCTAGGCATTATCTTTTTTTTTTTTTTCATAAATATCCTTGGGACAAGCTTTTAAAAAGCTTTTAAAAATACATTTACCATCACTGCCTGGCTCTTTTTTAATGCATGAATTCATGTCCAAGGTCACAGAACCAGAAAGTAGTCACCAGGAGTGGGGCTCCTCTAACTCCAAGTTCATTGCTCTATGCAGTGGTTTTCAATGTATTTTACTGTGAGACCTGGGTATCCTTAAGCCACTTTCAGTGAGTCTGTGAAGTCATACTATTTTCATGTAATCCTAAAACAGTATTCGCCTTTAAAAAAAAACTCTTATTGTTATGAAAGTATCGTGTTTTCCAGAGGCTAAATGACACGCTATTGTAAAAGATGGAATATAGAAGCAGGTATGAGAATCCAGCTGTCTTCTATTAAGCCGGACACTAAAGAAGCTTGCAAACATATAAAATAGTGCCATCGACTCACTAATTTGTTTGTTTGTGTGGGAGCTCTCTGGAATTGCCAATTATTTTGAAGAGTGTAAAGAATCCTGAGGTCAAAGTATTTGAGAACTACTGTTCTGTGGCGTAGTTAGCATGGTGCCCAGCCTTCTTCCTCTGGGTATGGGCTGAGTTTTTTTCTTCTTCTTCTCTGAGATAGCTAGTTAAGAAAGGTGGTGGGTATGAGGGCAAAAGTGGTCTCTTCTCATGCAGGATGCCGACTTAGACATGAGCAGGTAGCCAGAAGTTCTTGAGGAAGAGGAAAGGGCACAGAGAGGAGAGCCAGGAAGCGCTTCGAACAAGACTTTCTCCTTGCTCAGGATTGACACTGTGATGCAGCGGCAGGAACCAAGACTTGGTTCAGAAGACTTGCTTTAGCAAAACCGCTTATAAATAATGTGATCTGGGCAAATTACTTATCTTCACCAGGCTTTACTCTCTCTGGCTGTTGGTTAGACCAAATCAGGATTTTCAAGCCCCTATAGTGATAAAATATAGATAATAATACATATAGCAGTAATTAAAGATTAAATAATAGCAAAATAGAAAAGTTTATAAATATTTACTTATAAAATTAAGGTATATTTAGCATTGTCTCCTATCGTAATGTCACTCCACTCACTTGAATTCTGATGTGATTTCTCGAATGGGACCACTGCTAGCACAGAATGGCTTAGCCCAGGAGTGTAAGTCACCATAGCAGAGGGCCTTTGAAAGTAGATGACTTATAGTCAGCTTCTCTTTCAGCTCAAAATCTCTGAAGGTCTGAAACAGTGTTTGGTGCCTATGCCATAGACACATGTCCTCAAAGAACAGAAAAGAGACTTACTCAGAAGGAGGGTCAAGAGTTATCAGACCTTCTAGCCACACAGACTTGGTATTATTTCTCAACTCTGTCACCTGATTTCATGTTCTTGAGCAAGAGATACAATTGTTCTGTAAAGAGAGGATAATAATGCTTGCCTTATAGCATGGTTGCAGCTCTTTAATGAGGAAACATATATCAAATTAGCTAGCTCATTGTCAGCAGTCAATTGACACTGGCCTTCTTCTCTTCTCAAAGTGCACAAATAGAGAACTTAGAGATATAACATGAAAGGTTTGTCATTTTTGGTGCCTCTTAATGAGAGGGAGGGCTGCCTTAGAGGAGTGGGGTTTGGGCACTCAGATGCTGAATAGGAGAGGAAGCAATTTGGTAATTATGTATCCTGTAGCTAAGCAGGTCTGGAGCTGCCATTTTAGTGACCTGTTCCTTCTTGGCGGCCACATGGAATGTCTTCTCATTCATTTCTGTCCCCCTGGGTCCCACATCCTGAGAGACATGATAAATGAGCCACAGCCAACAAAGACTTCACTCCCCATTTATCATCTTCTGACTTGCTGAGTGGAACCATTTGCTTTCCAACAGGTGAGTTGGATGAGATGGATTACATGTTGTCAAAATAGTAAGTAATGCAATGTTGTGGTCATTCTTTTGTGATATTGAAGTGGGAAACAGTTAAGCATTTCAATTTAACTTAACAGCCAGCTCTGGAAAATGGATATTTATGATTTCCAATCCTTCCTCCCTTACCTGTTATACTTATTAACTTTAAAATTACCAGAAAAAGTGCTTGATTCATGTTTTTAAAAAACAATTTCCTTGGCACAAAAGTATTTGGAGAAGACAAAGTAAACACTGACTGGAATTAAACATTATTTTACAGTACTTTGTACAAAAAAACGTGGAAGGCAGAGATCTGAGAGGACATGAGGAATCATTGGTTATTTCCATCAAATGAGCTCGAATTGCAGAGCTACTCTTTGGCACTCTGGAACACAAAGAGCTATAGAACTCCGAACATGTGGTGTGCATCCACTCCGAGAAGCACAGGCCTTGGAGTCTAGGAATTCTGGATTTGAAGTGGAGCTCCATCACTTGCTTCGTGTGTGACCTTGGAAATACCTTTTAACCATACCGAGCCTCCATTTTCTTATTCATGAGTTGGAAGTAATAAAATATATCTTGTAGACCTGTTATGAAGGCTAGAATGTAAGTAGAGTGTCATGTAACAACAGATGCCTAATAAATGGTAGCTCCAATGATGATAATTATGTCTGTAGTCTATGCTAACAAATGTAGCATACCTAATTTAACCAGAACTATTTGCCTTATAGAATTATCTCAAAGTACATCTTTGTATACCATATACTTTTGAGCTCTGTCCTCCAGCATGATTGAAAATTAGTAGGTTTCAGGAGAGGTTAACTAATTGACTAGTTTAACATATATAGTCACAACCTGCATAAATAACTTTGTGAAGAAAGTCTATTAATAGCACTGAACTGGGGACCTAAGGGGAAGGCACCCATAGTTCTGCTTAGCATTGGTGGACAGGAATTGGCCTCCTTAGCAGATGCAGTAGCCTGTTCGAGGATCCAGATCGAAGTGGTATAATCTCAGGGTGGGCCAGCACCATTATGACTGTGCAGTGCCAGATTTCAACAATGACAATGTGACAACAATGGCAGTGGTAGACTGATCAGAACTAATTCTCACTTCACTTAAATGTGAAAGTAGGACTAATCCTTTGGATTGATCAGTTCTAGAATTTCAATCCCCAGTGTAATAATGTAGTTGAGGGTTGTATCAATGGATACTAAAACCGATAGGTAAAGGGTTGTTGGAGGAACAGCACATTAACATATTACCTAAGTATCACCCCACAGATTACTTAAAGGTAAAAATGAATCTTCATATTGGAGAAATCTAGTGGTCAAAGTTAGCACCACTATTGCTAGTGAAATAACCTGGCGCTATGTGCCTCCAGGTGTGATGCAAATGTATGTAAGATACTTGCGAAGTATTTCTGCCAACTATGTTTAACCAGCATCAGATAAAGCCTTTAGACTAAACTTCCAGTTTACAGAAAATATGGGGGACAGAGGAGCATATGCAGGACAAGAGAAAATAATCACACAAATTCAGAATGTGGGGCATTTTACAAGACAATTAGCTTGGACTCTTTAAAAAGTCAATATCATGAAAAATAAGTGTGTGCTGGGGGATTGCTCTAGACTGAAAGGCTAAAGAGATATGTCAACCAAATGTAATGATTTGGAAAAGAACAACTAACCACAGAAGTAAATTTGGAAACAATTGGAAGAAATTTGAATATGAACCGGATATCAGATGACTTTAAGGAGTTTTGCTAATTGCCTTAGGCGTGATAATGGTATTGCGGTTATGGAAGAGAATATTCTTAGGAGATAGATTTTGAAGTATGTGGAAGTGAAATGTTTTAATTATTAAAGCTTTCATATAGTTTTGGGAAAAATATATACAGAGAGAAAGTATGCAAAATGTCAATAACCATAGAACATAGTTGGACGGTATAAGGGTGTTCATTGTCCTGTTCTTTCAATGTTTCTATATGGTTGAAAATTTTCATAAGAGTTAGAGGGAAAAAAGGAGGAGTGGGAGGCTTAAGAGTTAATGCTAGACTTGAGCTAGCAAGATATGAGGAATCTAAGATTCACTGTAAAAATTAATATATGCGACAGTAGTTGTACTGCATGTTTGTTCACTTAGAATGTCCGGTGTGACTGAGAGGAAATCTAGTTATGTGTCAATACCATAAAGACACAATAAGAAAGGATGGTGCTTAGGTATGGTTGGCTTTTTCATCAGCAGACAGTCCTTCATTAAGTGGAAGCAGGGAGCATGATCTCAAGACAAACCAAAATAACTGTCAAGACTTAGTTAATATTACTTTTCAGTCAGAACTTACAGTTAGAGGGCTGTAGAATCTTTGCTTTACAGGAGACTGGAAGATATACAGACTGTGCACATTGCCTTCATTAGGAATAGATTGATTAACTTAATTCAGGATCTTACTGTCTCGAGTTCAGTGTGTTTGTTCAGCAGCTGAAGAGGATGGGCAGTGCCTGTTGCTTACATCATGGCTCATCCAGTTGTCAGCCTGATTTCTTTTGCACATAGATGATTCAAAATGACTGTGTGCTTCCTGCTTTGCCATCCTGCATGGAGTCTCAGAAGGTTAGAGCTAGAAAGATATTTGGCTGTTAATCTGTGGTCCATAGGTTCTTCTCTTGGTCACTGTGGATAGATTTCTGGTATTCTGTGAACCCCTTTAAACGATCTCCCAAATCTAAGCTTTTTTCCCTAGGGAGGGTTCCTAACTTTTAACAGAGTAGGATTAGTCTGGTTATAACACAAGACATTTAAGAGACATTGAGCTGGTCCAACCTCTAAACCTAACAGACAGAGAAACTGAGACAGCAAATTAGGATAAAAAGCAGTTATCGAAATTTTGGAATGTCTGTATCCTTTACAGAACTGACCTGGTTTTCTGCAACTGCAGACTGAGCTAATGGTCCAGTAAAATTGGTTGAATGAAATAGAGCCACTAGGGAGCTTTTGCTGTCAGCATAAAAAGCCCAAATAGCAGAGACAAGTCTGGTTGAAATCCCTAGGAAGGCCACATAATTTAGGAGCAGCCCCTGCAGTCTTTAGAAACCAGTGACATGGGGGAGACTAGGTAAGTTCTTTTGCATGGATTACATCTGAGCGCTGGAAAAAATATATCATTGAGAATTATCTATGTCAACAAATTCCATCCCTGTTCCCACTTCCCTTTCCACCTTTAGCCTAAAATCCTGCAATTAGTTTCACTGCGCCTCTCCATCCTCTGTCACACCATATTTTTACATCATACATGTGTACCCAGAACACTTCGGTCACTTTCTTCTTATCACAGAACAAAGCCCAAACTCTAATATGGCATTTATGTATAAAATGATGAGTCACTTTTCCCCCATGGGGGACAGGAAAATAATAATGCCAATTTCATAGACACATTGAGGAGATTAAGTAAATATAAGGGGTTGTTATATTTTCCCACAAATCTCTAGTGCGAATTCTCTGCCTTGATCAAGTTGATTTCCTACTGATCCTCAAGCACATCTTCCTAATTCTTGTGGCTACACCCTTGTTTCACCTGGGAGCCCAGCCTTTGACATGCTTCTCACCTCCTATCTTCTTCAGTCTCGTGTGTC
This sequence comes from Rousettus aegyptiacus, assembly GCF_014176215.1. Lineage (NCBI taxonomy): Eukaryota > Metazoa > Chordata > Mammalia > Chiroptera > Pteropodidae > Rousettus > Rousettus aegyptiacus. Next base: position 44,345,647 of record NW_023416306.1, on the reverse strand, counting down.
AGGCACCATCAGGCTATACATTTTCATTCTTTCTTCTTAAACCTAAGAGCATTTCCAGTTTGTTTTATGCAGTCTCAGAGTAGATTATGTGTTTCAGTTCCCCACCCAAATGTGGGAAACCATCCATACACTGCCTTCCTGGTGGGCATTTTGCTTCAGCTCGAATACTTTAGTGCTGATGAGCTAAATTTGGGCTGCTCATCTTCATTTTTTCAACAGCTCTAATTAAATAACTACAACATGTAATTATCTCCTTAGTCATGACAGTCTTGCCTTTTTAATAAAATTTTCAGTTCTTCCAGAGGAACAAAGTAGCTGCTTGAAAGGCATTGATTGTATTTATGCCTAAAATCACAATTGCATGACATTAGGAGTTAGTTAAACCACGGCTACAACTTTTCTTCTGACTTTACCATTCCTCGTAGGAGACAACTTGCCATTACAGGGCACTTGAATATCATGATGATACCTAGAATGGGTCTCTGAACAGAATGAAAGCAAAGAAAACCCTCCTGGTTTATGTCTACTGATGCTTGAACCAACTCTTCCTGGGCCACTATAGATTACTATTATTTAAATTTTTGAAAAAAAAATCTATTATAAAACTTTTACTACTTTTTCTCCCATTTGGTGTATTATTTCAGTCTTTGTACTATTCATATATAAATATATCCATATCTATCTACCTGGTATAGTTTTTACAAAAATCAAGATTAGACCATGTATGCTGCTCTGTTTTTCCTCTTAAGGACTTAATGATGTACCAATGACATCTTTTCATGTCAATATAGAAAGATTTAAATATTATTAATGGCTGCATGATATGGCACAATTGATTTGTGTTTTTTCTCTTATTAATGAATACATATGTCGTCCCCAACTGATTCTGAATTCTGACTTCTTTACCTGAAAATATATTAAAAAGATAAATGATTATGACAATTCTACTCACAAATTTATCCAGTGTTAAGTGTTGAATTTTGTTTCCCTGCCTCAAATTTTTATGTTGAAATCTTAGCCCCTTGTACATTAGTATGTGACCTTATTTGGAAAATGGGGTCATTTCAGATATAATTAGTTAAAATAAGATTATACTGGAGTGGGTTGGGCCCCATACTAGTGTCCTTACAAAAAGGAGAAGTTGGATACAGGCAGTACACAGGGAGAACATCATGTGAAGATGAAGGCAGAGATCAGGCTGATGCTGCTATAAGCCAAGGAATTCTAATACTTGCCAGAAAATCTCCAGAAACTAAGAGAGGCATGGAGTCTCTTTCCCAGTCCTCAGAAGGAACCAACCCTGTAGATGCCTTGATCTTGGACTTCTGGCCTCCAAAACTATGAGACAATAAATTTATGTTGTTTAAGTGGCCCCAATCTGTGGGACTTTTTAAGGCAGCCCTAGCAAACTAGGTTTTTGATAAGCATCCAAATGTTATAGGCTTCATCCTGGTTAGAACTTCCAGGCAGCCACAGCTTGCATCTCCAGCCTGAACCCTGGTTTTGAGAATGAGGCTTTGCTCTCAGTAGCATGTTTATCTTCGCCTTTCCTGTTGGCTTGGTCTAGTCAATTATTTTGAAATAGAATGGCTGGCATAGTTTTCTGCAAGCAACTCATCTATGTTAATAAATATGTACATTTATGTTATATATATATAATATTCAACCACGTGTTGAAATGGGTTTTTAGTGCTTGAGACAAAGAATATTGGGACAACAGTTCATGATTTTGAGTGTAAATCTTTCTAGGTGACATAGTATCTCTCATGATAATATGTCATAAGATAATGACCGTGATACAGACTAAAACTTCTGGCAAATGGCTCATACTATAAGAGAGTGATGTACTGAATGTTTGGAAAGAGGCTAAATTAACAACCAGAATTCAGGAATGATAAAAAAAGAATTACTGAGAACATGTTATTTATAAGGGTGTAGTAACCCCTTTATATGGCAAGTCATGTTCTGGCTTTTAATCAAATAAGGTAATATAAACAAATAAATTAACTCTGAGAATTTAGTTGTCACCTACTTCCATAATTATCTCTTTCAACTAAAAAGAAATCTTAGATTTCTACCTAAATCTACGATTTAGGTAGAAAATAATGGGGCTGCCTGGAAGTTCTAACCAGGATGAAGCACTGTGACATTTGAGCGCTTATCAAATTAATGTTCCTCTTACCTGGAGTGTTCTTCCTCTGTCTGATTAGTTAACTCTTCCTTATTTTTCAATGCATCCTCCTTCACAGAGACTTCCTTGTCCTGGGTCACACAGAGTATTGTCACTCCTCTGAACCTCTAGACTCATTTTTCATGATCCATTCGTTAGGCAACTAAGTGGTCATTATAGGACTGTATACGATCACATTTTAATACAGCTAGATTTAAAACTCTACATAGGCGGGAACTTTGCCTGCTTTGTTCACCTTGGCACACCACTGGCACATAATAAGTACTTAATAGATATGTTTTTGAATAAAGAATTACATGCATACATGTTCTGCATTTTTTCTTCCCACTATTATTTGAAATTAAAATATTTGCAAGTTCAAGGACCATTGCTTATTCTTTTCGGCAGGAGCTGCAATCAGAGCTACTTAATGGGGGATGGGATTGAGCCCCTTCCTCCCATCCCTCAGCTCTCTAATTAAAGATCATAATAAAATACCATAAAAAAGCCAATCTAATTAAAGATCATAATAATAGACTGTAAAATAGGTTGTTAAAATTGCCTGTTACACCTTTAGTGTGAATACAAGTTCCCCATGTCTCTCTCATATAGAGGATTGCTACACGTAAGCCTTTCTTACTTAGAAATTCTAGAGCTGCCACTGCATTTTTACATCCTTTAATATAGGGCTCCAATACTCCAGTGCATTTAAGATTTTCTAGGTAATGTTAATGAATGAAGGGGATTATATGGAAGAGACAGAAGAGAGTGGCGGGGACTGTGGTATATGAGAGAGCGCATGCTCCTTCTAAAGGGTGATTACTGTCATGTGGGAATACAGGTTTTATGTTGCCAGATCTGCAGATTTTTCAAAAGAAGCCAGAAGTATGTCATTAGATATGATTAAATCTATCAATTTTTAAATCTTGTAAGTTTTTAAAAAACACTGTGCTGGCCACCAACAACCCTTCTTTGCTGGCTAGATGTGATCCGTAGGCCACCAGTTTGCAGTCTCTACAAGTAATTTATGCGACCCTAGGCAATTATCTCTGCATACTCCAACTGTTCTTAGCAAGAGGATGGTGGAGGTGAAATGGCGACAAATAAGCGCACAAGGAAGTCCAAGTCATATTTTGAACTACTGATTTTTTTTTTTTTATTGTAAAACATGTGTTACAGAAATTTCAGAAAGGTTTTCCTGTGGTATCTGCCAACTTCTGCTTTGAATTATATATCTAAACAAACAAGGTCAAAGTGCATTATGAATCCAATAATAGACCTTTGAAAAAGAACAATTCTTCTAAGAATTTATGTATATTTTTAATGTGATAGATATGCAAACCGCTGCTTATCCATACATAAAGAAGGAAAAGATGTATATATATTTAACAAACCCAATTTCAAAATTGTTTTGGTTAGAGGAATTCATTTAAAAATGATATTTCAATAATTTCTCCCTTTATAAACTATGGTTAGAACATTTACAAATGAGAGCCTAAGTTCTATCTTATGAAATGACTAGGGGTGCAGTAACTGTATGTACTGTTTTGCACAACGGGAGCAGCAATATAAGCTCAAGTCAGATGCTGCATGACAGGAAGCAGAGAAGCCTGACACCATGCTACGGTACTCTTCCTCTGAATCTCCCTCACAGAAATCCTGTGTTCGGGTCCAGAATGCTGCGGCACATGTCATTCAGGAGAACAGGGAGGACCCTGAATAGCGTGAGTTCCATCTCCTCACCTCAGTGTTCAGTGTATTTCGTATATACACTCACTGAGTTGGAATCAAGAATATGATCTTGGGTGGCTCTAAATCAGAAGTCCCAAACTATTGTCTTTGGGACCAAATGCCGCTGGCAGACACCTTTGTTTGGCGAGCACAACATTTGCAAATCTGAATGTGAACATCTTTGTAGTGGAACACGTATTCTCTCATACCCTACAGACCCTATTTCTTCCTGTTGTCTCTCCAGTCCAATTGACGCACTTGTGTTCCAGGTCCAGCCTCTCCACATATTCAAATTTGTAACTCCATAGCATAGTCTAGATGCAGGTGTCTGTTTCCAAAGATTTGTGGGAAGCTGGGGTGGAGATATGAAGGACTCTTTTGGGATTCAGACAGGCAAAGAATTAGATGACGCTAATGCAAACACCCGCCAAGTTAGTCGTGTGGGGTAGATTTGGTGGGAAGAGGTTCAGTTAGTGGGAAGATTAGGGCTGGGACATAGTTTGAGTGCTTGGCTTTTTCTAAGTAGCCACTGTTTCAGCTTACTGTGCCAGGGTCCACAGGGTATTGAGGTAATGGGAGTCTGTCGATCTGGCCAGAAAACATCTTGTGCTGGGCTAATAGGAAGGAAGTACAGGGAGTGAAGAAGGCTGTACATCCAGGCATGAGGCTGGACTTCTGTGTCCCACAGCTCTCAGCAGCCTGCCTGCCCTAGAGCAAGGCCTCGGTCAAGGTTGGTATTGACACTCTTCGGAAAGCCTATGGACATGTCTTTTTCCAAACATTGTTGCAAATAGGCAGTGGCCTGAAGGGTTAAGAGGGCGGGTGAACTAGGTAAGGAAGGGGAGGGAAAATTCACCTCGCTCTTATTGCTGTGTGAATTACTCAGCCACTGAAAGCTTTAGACAACATATAACAATTGTCATGTCTTGATTTCATTAGCAGCAATAGTGCAAGGAATTCATCAGAGAACAGGTAATACAATAAAAAGTAATACCTTCTTCGAATGAATTAAAAAAAAAAAAAAGAAAAAGCAAGAAAAAAATTCCTGTTTTCCTTAAATCAGATCCCAAATCTCCTTTGATCAACTCTAATGTGAGAAAGATTGAGATGTGAAAAACAGAAAAAGCTTAGGCCAGTGCAGGCAGAGAGAAAAGTTTTTTCTACTTGTTTGAGAAGCTGTCATTTATAAGACTGTGCAGATTGACTTCTCTCTTTTCTGGATGCTGAATGGCTTCTAATAATGAAATGATTTATTTAAAGGGCAAACTCTCCAGAGGTACCAATGCTCAATCAGACACCCCATAACTTGTCTCTTGCCCTTCCCAAGGTTAGGTTCACCCACAATAGAAAAGCCACCAGATAGGAGGAATCTCACACATCATATCACTGGACCACTCATTCGTGATCATCTGTGGATTTCTGCATTGTCACGAATAGACTTCTCACTCCCATCGCTCATTTAGCAATTTGCACCCAGTGGCCCTAAAGAATCAGAAATATGTCTTTCATACATCACATACACACCAACACCTAGACCTTGGTAAATCCAAGTGGTATTGGCTAGCTATCTCTGGGTTCCATAGCTATACATCCTGTGGTTAATACTTTACTTCATATTATTTGTTTAGAGCTTTAAAAAAAAGATTAAAAAAAACCCATGGTAATTTTTTTTTTGTTTTTAATTTTTAAAACTTGAACATAATCCCCAAACATTGTAAGAAGCCCAACAATTTGAGTGAGTTCCTAACTGGTTTAAGTGTAACAGCAGGCAAGAGTAAAATGTTAATTGCTTTTAAAAAGTCAAAAGAAATGCATAAAGCAGTGCATGCATTTTTTTGCCACAAAATTAAGACTGGGTTTGGAGCAAGATCACTTCATTTAAGTCACATTGCTATTGTTAAAGAAGAGTGAGTAATAATGTAATATCTAGAACAAGTATATAACCACCTACACACTAGCATCACTTTATCTAGAAACAAACATAGTAGTGTTACTAAATGAGCATATTTATAAAATACTGTACACTGCTTCTGCATTGGGTCAGCAGATGTAAACAAACGGCTAATTTAAACTGGAGTTTAAAATATTATGTTAAATTCATTTGTCATATAGTCTTTTGCATAACATGCCAGTTCGTCTTTCACAAAATCACAACTTGCCTCCCACAACTCCCAGGGCTGGTTAGAGGATGTACATCAACTCATACAAATATTTTACGGTGGTCTACAGGAAAGTGAAAAACATAAAGCAGATCAGGAACAAAAGTGCCCATTTCACAAGGATGCTGAATAACATGGAATTGGGGACATAATTAATCCTTGCAACATGTGCTTCTTTATTGAATGTTACAGATTTGTAAATGGTTATAAAGCTATCCTGTAACGTTCATTAATACAACCACATGCTACAACTATACTGGGTTAAACACAGGTTACATATATGTTTACATGTGTCTTATAATACAGAATTTCCCAACACATTGCATGTTATAGCCTATAGATGTAGCATGATGGATGACTGGATAATATTTATTATCATTAAAGAAGTTAAACAGCCCAAACATTCAGGAAGATTAGACTGTACAGCCTCAGAAAGTAGAATAAATGAACTATCCAGTTATCTATCGCAATATTATCTATAGAAACTATCCTTTAGAATACATTTGAAACATTCAGAAGAAACACATTTTGTGTTTTTAAAGTATATTTTTTTCATTTGATTATTTCTATATATATTTTTTTAAAGGGGAAACTTTCAAAGTGCTAAATAATATGTTAGACCTGGAAGCCTAGACTTAAAAAAAATCCAGTTCTGTAAAGTGCTGTATTCTGACCACTAATACATTGTTTGGCTTGGTGAAATACACACACTAGCCCATGCCATTTATACCCAAGCTTTCCAGCTCCTCATTCAAATTCATTAAGGAAGGAGATTCTAACTATAAATATAAAGTATGTTGATTAATCAGGAAATTCCCACAGTCATTTTCATAAAACATCCTTACTTTTTTTTTTTTCAAAAGGACCAAGCAATTTAGAACAAATTGTTACATATAGTAGTATATAAAAATTGGCACCTTAGAAGCAGATGATTAAACCAAAGCTATTACTTCCTTGAGTTCTCTATGACTTTATTTATGTTCCTCAGTAACTTGCTGCTCATGAGATGCTTAATTCACAGAGACAGGTAATTAATGTCCCCTCGATTAGAGACATGGTGGAATAAATGAGCTGCACACAAGCTGACTGTACAAGGCCACGGAATCAATGCCACATCAGTATGCAGAGGATCCAGAAATGGAAAGAAATGGATTGAAAGATAATACATTTATGTGCACAGGAAATAAATGGCTCATGAAAGTTACACAGTTTGTGTTTAAAGTCATTTAAATTTGGCTTATATATTTCACACACTTCACAAAAGATGTAAGAACTTTATTTTCATGCACAGTGAAAGAACCAGGTAGTCACAAGGTCAGGACTGCTAAGTACTTTCTCTCCCAGATCCTGTTCTGTTCTCTCCAGAAATTACAATGAATGAAGACACTTGTGCTCATAATTTCTTTCCCCACTTTCAGTCTGGTCCAGAATGAGGCCCTGGAGGTGCTGTGATGTCCAGCTCTGTGGCCAAAGAGTAATGGTTTCACCGTCTTCTTGGATTCCTCTACAGATTCTCCAAGAGCCTTCTGGCTTTGTGAGTGTGCTCCATACTTAAAATCATCAATACATTAGGATGTATGTACATCAAACTAGCAAAATCTAATCTAAGGAATGGAAATAAAATCTTGATTCTAACTGGTGCTGAGACTTGGCCTTCCTGAGAATCACAGAGAAATGGTCTCAAAATGTAAAGTGCCTATTGCGACTGTATTGATTATGAACAAACATGGTTCCTTTTCTTCATTTTTGATCGATATGAAACGAGGGGTACAGAAACTCTTCAAAGTTATATTGCAACTTTGCATGTATGGTTTTTTTATTTTTGTATTTTTTTCTGGGGAAAAGGCCCAGGGATTTCATCAGAGCTCATAAGATTCATGACTAAAGGAAGTTTAAGGGCAACTAATTTATTCTCAGACCAAATGCATCTTTGGTGAGGGAGAAATAGCCAATATGGGTTCCAAACACACTGTGTTTCTAGAGCAATTATATACAAGGGACTCTGGTTGCTTGTTTCTGATTCACCTAAATATCAAGGAGTGAGAAAGGAATTCCTTAATTCTTTATATGTGCTCTCATCTAAACCCAAAAATTTTGTTTGGAAGGGTTTTCTATTTTGTTTTGTTTCACTATTTAAAGGCTAAAGGTTTTGCCCACATAGTTACCTGATTTCACATAATGAGAAATTTGGAGTCCACAAGTACGACTAAATGAAAGTCCCAGGTAGTCGTTTGGGCCAGGACATCAAGTCATTTTCCTTAAAGACTTTATTCTTTTAAAATCAGTGATCCAAACAGAAATCCAAAGATTTGAGGGTCGCAATTTCATGACCCCACTTCAGATCCAGATTCTGATCCAGAAGTGTGTATATCATTGTTTTAGGATCCATAATAATATACGGTTTAGAATCGTATGCCTGTTCAGAGTGTACTTGGTGTAAACACTTTGTGCAGGAGAAATTAGACTAAATAAGATGTCAGGATAGCTAGCGCTTTTGGACAAAAATGGGGCAGAGGCAAAGTAGTGAGTAATTTTGGTATAAGAGAAAGTTAAGGTTTTATGGATTTTTAAAATCATAATTTCAACATTTGTCAAAATACAATGAATTCTTTTAATGGAACTCCTTGGATGTTAAAAATTCTGGTTATACCTCAAGGTGATAGAAAAGTCCAAGCCTCTTAAGAAAGCTCTATATGTCTGTTTATATACTATATATAAACATGTCTTCTGTGTAAATGCATATATATGTATATAAGCAGCATATACTATAGAACTCTTTACATGGTTTATTTGCTTTCTATTTTAGTCTACTGTATCTTTTTTATAGCTCTGTATATAAGAAAAACATTCATGGTATGCCTACAACTGATGGCTTTGGGTTGATACCGAACTCGCAGTCAATTCTAAGATTATTTATGGTTTTGAAACTTCCTTAAAAAGTACTTTGAAACATTTCCATAAAAAGATACCAGCCCTTGAAAAACTCCAATTAAGTTTATGCTGAGCTCAGATTAAATGGCAAAACTCTAGGTATGAAAATATCCACATGTGATAACCAGATATTTGTATATAAAATGGTCATGTGATGAGTGGTGTGTAAAATTGGCAGTTACATCTTGAAGATGTTCAGAAGACACGGTAGAGTCATGCAAATGATGGAGGTCACACAGCAGCATAACAAATGACATGAATGATGAGAATATAACAACATCTTATATAGCAGTTTTAAGTGTGTTCTGCCCACTACATTTTTTTGTTAGTTCGCTATTATGTATTCGGTGAGCAAATTCATTGATGACAGGTGAGATACAAAATAAATTAAAAAATATAAAATTATTTAGTTACATTCATCCTGAGCTTGCTCAACTATACTTGAATGCCCACTGTATATAACAGACCACTTGACATTTGTTTTTAACATCAATTCTTCTTTCATTCCGCTTGCAATACAAAAAGGCATTTCTTTTCCCTTATTTTCTTCAAAAAAGATAAACAGTTGTGGCACCAGAAGTGAATATATAAGAGACAGGTGAACTATGACTGTTACCTTGTTTTTTTCTTTAAAATGATCAATTACAGAAGTGTTGGCATGAGAAGGATGTGGGACGTTAGGTAGAACTGCTTGCTGCCGGCTTATACTGAATAAAAAGGATGCTCTTCATCAGTCACCAGTGATGGAGCCAATGCGAAAAGAAAACAGAATTGAAGTTTAGAATATCTCATTTGTATGCTGGCTACCTTACTTCATTTTATTTTGCAATTTAGCCCTACATCCTAAAACTCTTGAGAATGGTCAGAAATTGAAAGATGCCTCCTGACATGGAGAATGCATGAAGCCCCTTCATTCCCAGAGCTCATGGCTTTCTGAGGTGACTAGTGACATACATTCATTTCAACCCTTCTTCTCCCTCTCTTTCCCCTCCCTACCCATCGCGTGTGAGCATGACTTATATCCCCTGTATTTGGCACTGGGCCAGATCAAATGCTTTCTTGATCTGTGGCCCAGAAGTCACCTTTGAGTTAAGTAAGACCTCCCAAAGCATCGCTTGATTTGCTCAGCTAAGAATAAAGCAGGTATGTTACAAGGAAGGGGAACAGGTGAAGTCCGGGGAGAATTTTAGGGCTGGATTCTTGAGCCTCCTGCAGTGCTTAGCAAGAAGGTTTAGTTGTGCTTGCTTTCAAAGCTGTGGAAAGCGGACGTTCTGGACAGTCTCCTCATGGACAAGCTATCCCCGCGGCCCTCTGGCTTGGAGGACTTGCTCCTCTGGAAGGGATTTCGCAAGCTTGCCGTATTCCGCTGCCTGTCAAGTTTGTCACTGATGGAGAAGCTCTTCCTGGTGTGTGCATACGGTGCGCTCGGCTCCTCTGCTGAGTAGCTGTTGGCACGCTCTATCTTGGGAACCGTGATGTTGTTGGACAGGGTTCTGTCTGCGTTATCGCTGCCCCGGGGGGGTATCGCGATGGAGGCTCTCTGACCTTTGGCCTCATTCTCCTCAGTGTCAGAGCTGGGGTGACTCAGTTCAGCTTCCCGTTCAGGATGGCAACAAGAAGAGTCCTCCACTTTGCCTCCAAGACCTCCAGGGAAGGTGGTTCTGTCAGCAATTGCTTGAGGGGCATTGACACACCTTGTGTCAATACAGTCTGTAATACTTGTGTATTCTGCTGTTTTCACGGGCACCCCAAAGTTGGCATAATAGCTCCTCGAAGGAGAAAACATAAAGCTATGAGATTTCACGATGGGGGCCTCTTCTAGAAGAAAGGGCGTGGTGGCTAGGTAGCGGCTACTTTTGGAACGCTCGATGGTGTGGTATGTTGGAGGGTCAGTGTCCCAGGGGTTTTGACACTCTGGGAGGTGGGTATAGTCTGAAGAAAAAGATCTAGTGTCCATGGAGGTGATGTCCTCGAAATCAATGCTCCGGCTTGGAGGTCTGTCTGTGGGTGCGAGGGTTGCATAGGCACTACTTGAAGGAGCTGTGGAAGGTACTGGAGCTGAAAAACTTGGCTCGTTTAGCCCGAGGATGTTCATGGAATTGTCCAGAGGGTCTATATCACAGTGGAGCTCGTCCATGGCAGAGACATAGATGTCTATACACGATGATGGTCGTCTGGAATCAGGAACAATAGCCAAGGTGTTTGCAGGGGCTGCGGGAGCTTTGGATTCCTTGGCTATAGAGTGAGAGCTAGTAGCCCGGTGTAGGCTCAGGGACCTTTCCTTAAAAAGACTTTCCAATTTTTCTATACCACCTTTGTCTTTCATATTGACTGAATAGAATGAATGGCTTCGCATACGGGGCATTAGGGTTGGAGAAGTTGGGGACATGGTCTCCTCACCTGCAGGGTCTATACTCTCTTGGAGCTTGAAGGTGTTCCCCTCCTGGCTGTTGAAGCTGCTCTGGCGGACGATGTAGGCCGCGTCTGTGCAGTCTGAGGAGGTCCGAGAGCGGATTTTGTTGGACTCGGCTCGCTCCAGACCTGTCAGACGCTCCAGGGCCGTGGCCATGCGCCCAATGAGGTCCTCCAGCTGTGCCAGCCGGATGTCCACCGTCTGGAGGGAAGCCTTCATGCAGTGTTCCCTCTCATTGACTTCCTCCAGCCGCATGGACATGTTCTCTACCCTGGGAGAGGAAGAGAGGAGAGTCACGTGGAGCTGGTTCTTCTCCTGGAGGTTTACAGAGCTTGGACAAAGGAGTCAAAGCTGTGCCTGAACCTTGGTCATCAATGTCCTGCTCGAGGGAAACTGAGCGGTTATAGGTACTGAGGAGGAGGTAGGGAGAAGAGGATGGCAAGGATGCTGTCACTGAGAATCACAGAATCCAAACCTTTTTGAGCTGTAAGAGGCTTTAGAGATTATCTAATCCAGTGATTTTTAATGACTAATCCCCTTTTCCCTCAATGAAATTTAATACAGTCCTGGTAAATAAAAACCAAATTTCAATACTTTTATTGAAGTGAAGTGGGGCCTACATCTCACCCTTTAACCACTCCCATGGCTTAGCTGTGGTTTGGGACAGGGTTTAAGGACCTAAATAAGTTTTAGGGTGTTGGCTTATCAGAGTCACCAACAAAATGAGAATGTTGTATTTTGATGACTTTATCCAGAATTTTGCAATAGGATTTTAGAATATAGTTATTCTTATTGCAGTATTTATATAAAATTAGTATTTTACGGGCTGGGATTATTTTTATTTTATATTTATATAATGACCTTTTTTGTTATTATTCATAATAATCTTTTTGGAATTCAGTGCCTCCAAATGAATTAACATGCTCATGTTATGGAGGCACCTGAAGTTGAACTAATCTAATCTAATCCTTTCATTAATAAAAGAAAAACAAACATCAAGAAGTTTAACCAAGATTACAGAAAGTAATTTGTGGTAAAGTCTGGAGTGTCTGTCATTTAGGAGATTATTCCACTCCTTTCTCTCTGTTTATCTGGACAGCTGACCACGGATGCCTTGTATTATAGCTATTTCTAGATGTCTTGACCTTTCCCACTGGAAATTCTTAAGGGCACGATCTGTCTCATATTCCCGTTTCCATTCCCATGTTGCCAGCTCAACACCTGCCAAGAGTCAATAAAGTTTCACTGAGTCAATCGCTATTATGAACTCGTTTCAGCTGTCTAATACACTTCTTGGTCATTTATTTACAAAGACGAAACCCACATATTTAAAATAAAAGTGTGCCATGTTTTTCTCTTGCTTAAATTAACTTGGAAAGGCCAAACCAAAGCCAAGTCACAGTTTGAGCTCAAAAGTTCACTTTCAAATGCCCAATGGCAAATCTTCTGGAGAATCTAAATGAGATCTATTCTCAACTTTTCTAGAGAGGATAAAAATGCTTTCCAATACTCTCAATATGCACAGTAAATCATTTGTCTGCTGACCCTTCAAAGGAACTTGCCTGCATGAACAGAGAATGCTTTGCAAAAAATGGTAGGAATTAGAGCTGGGTGCCCCCAGCTGTTGTATTGCTGCTGCTGCTGGTGGTGTTAATAACAGTAACACCTCTATTAGGAAGGAATGCACATTTTAATGACAGAGGAGGTATAAGAGGCAGTGGTTTCCTTCTCTGAGAGACCTGTAGCCTTTTCAAAAAATGGCTCTCCTGCTGACCAGCGTTGGGCGTGTGTAATTTTGCGATTCCTTTGTCTTGGTGCATCGCTCGCGCTCAGTCTTTCTTTCTCTCTCTCTCTCTCTCTCTCTCTCTCTCTCTCTCTCTCTCTCTCTCTCTCTCTCTCTCTCTCTCTCTCTCTCTCTGCAACAACCCCTAACCCCACACCCACCTGCCCCAATTCACTCCACAGACTGTCCTTTTATCCTTCGGCTTCCTTTTACCCAGCCTATGGTTTGGGAGATATTTTTTTCTTTGCTCTTTCCTGCTGCCCCATAACCAGCTAGCTCAGTGCCGTCCAGGGTGCAGGCACACTCATCCACCATGCCCAGGTATATTCCCCCAAGGACTTCTAAACTGAGCAATTTTGCATCTGGCAAACCCTATGCTATTCACCCAGCTAACACAGCTAATTCAGAAGGAAAATACAACCTTTTCCTGTTTCACTTGTTTTGTGGTATAAACATAGCCTGAGAAACAAATTACTTAAAATAATGTTTTTGTGTCTTATAGACTTATAATTCACTTTTTCATCGTCTAGTTGATGGAGTTTGATTTTGCAAGTACTGCAAGTTCATTTTTTTTTTTTTTTTTTTTTTTTTCAATGCAATAGCTTTGGGTAAGTGGATAAAATACTTCTTCATTTAGGTCAGGAGAAGGATAGATTGTGCATTTCTACAGAATGAGACTTTTTGGATACTCTAGGTACTGGGTCCCCCTAGCTTTTTAATGTTGGCAGAGTCACAAAAGGCAGGATAGTTTTCTTCCTCCAAAAGATAAAGAGGCTCTTTTGGCATAATTGTAGGTGATCATTGGTCTAAACACTGTGCAATATCTCCTTACATGGTGGGGACCCAGCTCCCTGCGTCACACCTCCCTTCGGCCCTAGAATGCAACACTGCAGAGAAAACTAGCAGGTGAGAGGCAGAGCTAAGGCACCAACTGGAGGCAGCAGAAGAGTCAGGACCTGGTTGTGGGTAGTAAATGGGACACAGAGACTAAAGAGCCCAAGGAGGTGGGAGGAGAAAGAGGCTCCTCTGGGTAAATAGGAAGTGCCCAGTGGGAGCCTCAAGAGTGAAAAATCGTGACCTTGGAAAACAGAAGTAATTAGGGGAGGGAAGCCAGCTAGAACAGGGCCAAGGGACTACTCTTTACTAAATTTTAACTTTCCTGTGGGCTCTGAGATGCTTTGGAATATGACTGGATTAAAAAAAAAAATCAAAAAACTATTTCATCCATTTTCTTCCAGAATTATGGATGTGTTTAACTACCTAATTGTAGAATCATTTAGGTCACAGATGTTACTGATAGGAGTTTAATGTAAGAGTTACGAAAGAATAAAGCTTCCTAGAGTCAAATTTACATGTTAGTTCCATAACTACAGTGTGTTCCTTAATTAAAAAAAAATTCTTGAAAAATTAAGTGTAAATGGTCATGCATCGTAGATACAGATAGGTCTTAGGAACAAATCAAGAATTTTCAATTATAACTAAAACTAACTCTGGTCAATCATTTAGGAAATAAAATGGAGATAAGAATAAGAATTTATGGATTAATAGGAAGCCACACAGGAACAGATATAGGAAGTGACAAAGTAAGAAAAAAAGAAGGACTCTGGAAGTGAAGATGTTTTATGTTCTTTCCCTCTTTCACATCTCTAGACTTTGCTTGGCTCATCTCAGAATAACTCGGGTGGTGAACACAATAGAGACACAACAGGATCCTGGAAAGATGTGAGGTGGCTTCTACCCCTGGGAGCCCAAAAAAGTGACAGCCAAGAGGCCATCAGAAGGGACTGAGTAGGTTAGTAAAAAAAAAAAAAAAAAAAAAAACCCAGCTAAGAAGACAACTAGCCTCTATAGCCAGTAAGATGAGGACAAGGACATTCGAAAGGAAATTCTGCTGGCACAGAAAATTTTAGTTTCAATATACAATTCTTAACTTAAGGATTGTTATTTTGTAGAAATTCATTTCCTTTTCCGATAACCTCAAAATATGGTTAAAGGAAATGTGGTTTAAGGAAAAAGGATTGGCAGGCCATTCCTGTTCTAAATTTCAAATATTCCTTGGAGTGCTAGCAGTAGGGTCAGTGAAGGATGAAAAATAAAAACAACTTGTATCACGTGAGCCCAATCACAGGGGCTTTTGTTGTTGTTGTTGTTGTTGTTGTTGTTGTTATTTCAAATAAAAGCCAATGTTGCAGAACAGCTAACGCTAACTCTTGCTTATCCACAGACTGATACCTGATTTGTGAAATATTTAAATTTTTTAGGGTCACCTATCATTCCCTTTGGACCACTTATCCTTCTCATTAACTATGGGGGAAAAAAGGAGGAAAAGCTTAAATTCAACTCAATCTATGGAGACACCAAAGACCAGCATTGGAAAAAGATATGACAGGGGGTGGATAAAGCTCATATTTTTGGCTTGTACTGTTTTTTGATTATTTATGAATTTCATATATCCTAAATTATTCCTGTCTCTATTATACAAAATTCTATGTTGAATATACTATTAACAGTCATGTGTCTATTACTGTTTTGGGTCTAGGTGAAGTTGAAAAAGGGTACAAAGCCCATTGGCTTGGGAAAGATAAAATTAGATTAAACAATGACTATGTATCCCAGTTTGCTTAAATTGTTACTGCCAAGAAGAAAAGTCAAATTGCAACTTCTTTTCACAAGTGGAGCCAGACAGGTGGGGTGATGATGAGGACGATCTGGAAGCATTAAGTTTGGGGTCTAAGAATTAAATGCCTATGGATGGGGCAGGTCAAGCAAGCAAGTGAACCAGGTAAGGCATCAAGAATAGAGGTAGGAATTCTGTGGCTTGCCCAGTCTGAAGGCATTTAGAATGAATTTTAATAATCATTGCAAGCCCAACAAAATAGCCCTCTGTGGGAACATGCTGCCCACAAGCCACCAGTTTGTGAATTTTGCTTTAAATGAGCTGAAGGAACCAGTAAATAACTTCCAGCCGTAATCACGAGAAAATGTAGGAAACCCTTAAGAACCAAAGGCAAATAAAAAAAAAAAATGCTAGGAAACTGCAGATAGGAAAATATTTTCCTGATATTCAACATTCTTGGATCCTAGGAATTATGGGAGTTTGACATAAATTCTAGGCAGCATTAAAGAATGGCTTAGTAGTAGGTATGTAAGCAAATGAAGTACTCTTTTGAGTATTTCAAAAAGATAGGTCTTGTTAACAGGAGACTACATGGGCTCAATATTGATCTTGTCTCTTTTTTTGATATTGTAGACTAATAAAGTGAGATAGGTACAAAATATTTGTGACAAAGTACATTGTCATTTTAGCTGGAAGGGTGACATACTGGGCTGACTGGAGAAATGTGGATACCTGGCTGGCTGATTAACCAAATGAGAGGTGGTAGAACAATGGGCTGATGTTACCACGAAGAGTACTCTTTGGAGTCATGCAATGTGCTGGTTCTGTCTTTGTTCACCTAATCTGTGCTTGCTGGTGAGCATTTTGGTAAATTATGTGGAATACATAATAAATATGCTTATCAAGCAAACAATGATATAAAATTAATAAGGGGAAAAATTAAATATAGTAGATGAGAAACTCAGGATCCAAGAGTTGGGTGCTAATACTTCATTGTACAGATGAGGACATAGATTCAGAGCAGTTAAGTAACTTGTTCAAGGTCACACAGCTAGTTACTGAAGAATTAGTATTAAACTTTTTTCCATTGTACTGTGTTCTTTCTTTTATAACGTCGAAAGAACTATTGGTTCTATTGTACTCTGAGGAGTAGGTACCCCCCAAATAGTAAAGGAATGAAGAAAGGAATGGAATCTAGGCTCTAACTACAACACAGAATTAAGTTCCATTGAGACACCACATTTAAAGTGTGACATTGACAATTTAAAGTGCATAGTGAGAAGGTAAACAGAGTAGTAGTAGATCTGCTGCATGTATGCTAAGCAATTAAAGGATCTTGAAATATTTAGTTCGGAAAAGGCAAAGCCAAGTGGGGAGATGATAGTGATCTTCATATATATAAAATAGTTTTCTGAGAGAGAAAAGATTTTAGTTTTTTTTTTCTGCATTTATTAATAAGACTAATATCTAAGGCAGTTTCTCCTTTTTTCAGTAGATGTTCAAATAGAAGCTGGGTGTAACTAGACTACGCATTCTTTCAGAGTCCTTATGTCCCTATACCCTACCCTAGGCCCTGTTCATGTTAGTTGCTTAGTACATATTTATTAAATCAAAGGTTCTGGACATTATTGAGTACAGACTGCTTGTACCCAAACCAGTCGTGCAGGAGAAACGACTGGTTTGGGTACAAGCAGTCTGTACTCAATAATGTCCGGAACCTTTTCCAAATTTAGGCACCAAAATTTATATGACCTACATTGAAAATTTCTGCATCATCCTCTCCTAACTCTGGACTTTTAGCTTGTCCATTGCGTTCCATCAATGGTTCTCAAAATGTGGCTCCTGAACCAGCAACGACAGCATCAGCATCACCTGGTAAATGAAAATTTTTAGGCCTTATCCCAGATATAGCAAATCAGAAACCACTGGTTGCGGGGGGAAGATTCTCAGCAACCTGTGTTGTAACAAGCCTCCAGATGATTTTGAGGCCCTCAAAGTTCAAGAACCACTGGGTTAGATGATTTTGGCTGTTCCTGCCTTGGGTGTACAATGGAACTCAATGAGACTGTGTGTTCCTGCCTTGTGAGTCTCAGTGCCTGCCACATTGCTTGGCATACATTGAAAGCCCAGTATGCACATACTGAAACCAAATCAAGCTTGTAAAAGACAATTGACATGGAATTTAATGGAACATACTTCAAGAATCGGTTATCTTCAGCCCAAAGTCTAAAAATCTTCAGAAAAGAAGTCAGGTACCAACGTAGCTTAAAGGTTAAAATTTGGTTATTTTGTTATAATTATCATTAGCTAGACATTAACTCAAGTAAAGTAGAAGATGTTGGTTACTCAATTAGTTCATTATATTCTGAAATTGTATTGCTTTAGATGCATCACGGTCATTGCTATATAAAAATGAGAAAGGCAAGGATTTTTCAGAATCAATTTCCTTTGCAGTATTAACGATCTCCTAAATATTGTATTGAGTTGTTTATATATCACTTGGGTACAAAAATATAATAATGATGCATTTAAATTGATGATTATGCAAGCATCTTTGTACTTCTGAAAAGATTCACACAAATACAACCCATGTAAATGAATTGTATTTTAAAGGGATTAGCAGGAGGAGGAATGCGGGGCTCACTATGTGAAGAAACCCTTTTTCCAAGTCCTTTAGTAGAGCAAAGTGCTGGCTCTTAATTTTATGACTTCAAATTTCTGTATTGGGACTATCATGAAGGGAGATTTATATAGTATTCTCTATACCATATGGAAGGTATACAGTTTACTTATATAAATTAAATATATGTACCTATCTGAATGTATGTATATACATATCTATCATTTATCATCTGTTTGTCTACTTATCTATCCATCCATCCATCCATCCATCCATCCATCCATCCATCCATTTAATATAAATAAGACAGGTGATTTCACCTGCCACTCCACTCAGAAAGGACACATCTTAGAATATGTGTGAGATGGGTAATATGGATCCAGTTTTCCCTTAGTTGTTCTCTGTTCCCTCATTCACTTTATGATGTGTCTGTTGTGCTGAGTGCAATTCTAGTGTTTAAAGATAATATTTTTTTGGTCCATTTACACATGTAAAACAAACGAACAGCACCGCCACCGCCAACAAAAACAAAACCACAAACACAGACAGAAGTGACAGAAACAGACTGAGGCCTGGCACCTGGGCTTGGTCATGAGGTCATCCTGGCCCTCTTGACCCCCGTTACTCTGGAAGGTTGGTTAATGCCTAGGACACAGGGAGAGTGGGCCTACATTCTGTACTGGATTTCTGGGAATTGCTCACCTTGGTCACCCTCCTGGAGGATGGGCTCTGTACCCAGTCTGAGAGGAATGGGGCCTTGGTAAGGAGCCTCCTGGGAGCTTTGCAGGTGTGAAGTGAGAGCTCAGGTACAGGTGCCATACTTCCTTTCTGTTCCCATCCAAAAGGAATGTTGACATGGTCACAATATGTTAACATGTCTTGATGTCTGCACCTCGCATCCTAGTTTCCCAGAGAGGCAAAGGCTTCTTTGTGTCTTAACACTTCCACCATCTGCCTTTCTTTCCTCCCAGGTCTATGGCTTTCTGAATTCAAAAAGCATCTTAAAGGCCTCTGGACATATGCTTTGGAAATATGCCTGAGCCATGGGCAATGTGTCTACATGGCACAGTTTTCTGGGAACCACATGGCTAAATGTCCATTAATAAGCAGCTTTTTCAAGGCTTCAGAATAAGAAAGATCTTCGGATATGCAGCTTCTTCCTTTGCCAGAAAATTACTTCACATCATATTAACATAAAATGTTCTATTTTGCAATGACAGATGTGTATAAAAATCTATGCCTGGTTTTAAACTTTGTTAATATTGGCTGAGTACCTATGGATACAATCACACAATGGCATAAGCATATACACCTATTTATCTAGACTGCGTTCTTTAAAGAAATAAAAGGCCATGAACAGAAAAATGCCATTTGGGTAATTTCTACAGAACCACAAGGGAATGTATGAAGTGGTAAGCAGACAAAATGTCATTTCATGAAAACTAGAGATGACTGATTCAAATCTTAGAAGTCTGAATTATATTGACTAAAGTCATCAATATATTATACTTTTCCCCAATATTTATAATTTGCTTCTACCATCTTTATATCACAAATGCTTAAAATTTAAAGTTACACCAAGGCTTTGTAACACTCTGGGTTTTCTTTAAACTGGTTTCCAAATGGAGGGTTTTTGAAAGTGCCAGCCTGGAATGAATTTTTTGTTAGTCTACAATAGAATGAACAAAATGAGAAAATATAAGTTCATTTGTGTAAAGCTAAATTTATTAAATTAAAAGGATTCTCATCTCTTTATTTTGAGATTTTTCTTACAGGTCTACTAGTCCACAAAACTATTTGGTAAATGAGATCTACAAATAGATAACTGCTGAGTAGAAAAATCTGCTTTTATTTCTTATCTTTTATCCCGTTCTATGAGAAGAAAAAACAAAACAATTCTGAAAAGAAAAAGAAAACCTGAGAAAACTTAACCATTATTCTAACTAATTCGCAAGTCTTTTGTTGTTGTTTATCCAGAAGATACTGAACATCCATATAAGCGAGGCACAAGGACCATGTATACCTTTGGAGAAGATACTCAGCGATCTACATAAAATACCTACCTGCTGGTGAGCCTTGTGTTGGGCCGGGTTTCTCTTGATTTGTGTCTGGGTCAGAACTTCCTAATTTCTGATCTAAGCCAGCAACTCTGAGCCCTGTCCTGAGCCTAACAATCTCTAGTGCCCAGGAGAGTAGCTGCTACTGCTTGCTGGAGAAGTCTAGGATCTGTAAGTCTGGGGTTTTGATCTGTAAACCTTTCAGATAATGTTCTTTTCTCTTATAAGCTTGCCAATTTCTTGGACAATAAAAATAAACCCAAGGGGGTCGCTGGCTTTTTGTGGTTGTGCAAACAAAAGCAATTGAAGCATGCCATGGCATAAAACATCTCAGGAGACATGTACCCATGGAACACACCTTTCTGATGTCACCCGTATTCTCTCATCATTGGATGAGTTGAATCGATCATCCTTTTCTCTGAAATATTCCTCTATGCACTGCTCTTCAAAATCATGTACTTTCTTGAGCTCATCATCAGTTATGAACAGTTCTGTTGGGGGGAAAAAAGATATATGAGTCAGAGAAGTAAAAGCAATGACATCTGATTTATGGGCCTAATGATATTCCTAATCTAAATCTAAAAGATTAGAAAAAGGGGCCGAGGTTCTTTACTAAAGTCTCAAACTTAATCCAAATCCAATTGGGCAACTTGTGTCCTTGTTCTCTTTCTGTGAGTTAGATTCGCTATGGATGTCTGAAGTTCACCTGAATGTATCTGGTTTAGTGCAGGGACTGGTTAGTGTTATACAAATTGTAAAGCTAAATCAAGGAAAGGGAAGCCACACGGAGAATGAATGGAGGTTTCTTAAAAGCTCAATTTCAGGGCTGAGGAATATGGCAGACAAATTTTATTGGCCTTACTAAAAGCTCCTTTGCAACCCCATTCACCTTTCCCTCTTTCCACACACATTTTCAACTTCCCTTGAAGGCAGCAATAATGATGGGACCCAGTTTGACTCAAACAAAAGATGTCTGCCGTGGACAGGGGAAGAGGGTGCCATATTGGGAAGAGATTTTGCTTTCCTAATAAACTATGGAGATGTGGCTAATTCTTTCTCCATTATTTTTCACCTTCCCCTTTCTTTCTTGCATTGAACATACATACGATGATGTTAAGTTTAGCAGCTATTTTGCTACCGCGAGACAAGACAGTATAATAATAAATAGGTGGGTCTAAAAATAGGACTCAGTCTTTGACTTTAGTGAATCAGTGTTGAGCTCAGGGCTATCAACACAGACTCTTTGCTTTGGGAGAAAAATAAACCTAATTTATTGTGTTATTGTGAGTCTGATTTCTTTTAATAGCAGGCAAACTATTTCATAACTGATACAGCCATAGAAAAAGCCCAGTGTAAATCTGAACCTTCTCATTCTGAACCTCCAACTTACTATTTGCCTAAATTTATGTTTCAGGTGGAAATAGTGAACTTTGGAATTCCCAGCTCTCTCTAACTCTCTGATTTTAATGTCAATAAAGTAGTGGAGCATTGCTATGTCAGGAATGTTGTTAAAAGTTTCAGACTTAGAGAAGTGTTAAGTGGCTTTGGTTTTAAACTGTAGAGTCACTAGCGATCACCTGGGGTGGGGGGGGGGGATTCCTGGGCCATAATCCTAGAGTCTCTGATTCAGTAGATTTAATGCAGGTGGTCTACTTGACACACTTTGAGAAACCACAGTAACTTGCTTGTACGGGGCTCGATGCCCAATGGTTCTTAACTGTGGGTGATACCCATGGGACATTTAGGAATCCGCAGGAGATATTAGGATTTAATGTGGAGGTCAGATGTGCTAAATCCCCTATAATGTGTGGGATAATCTTACACAACTAAGAACTGTTCCACCCCGATGTTAACTAAACCTTCTTCTAGAAACACTAGACTAGAAAGTGGATGGATGGTGGAAGGTTTTGTGTTTTGCCCTTTGAATAATGGAAAGCAGGGCTGGTTTCCTCATGATGTCATATAAGTACAACCCCTAAAACTTGGGAAATGTTTAAGACCTTTAAAAAAAAAAAAGTTCCAGAAATGGTAATAGAAAATTAAACGTAGTTACCTGTAACTCAACTCAACTCAACTCAATTAATAATGTTTAAATTATATATAATGCAGCATCGGGAGCATATAAATATGGTTGATATATTTTGTGTTGAGGCCTCTGAAAAGTAAGAAACTTAGAACCTATGAAGTTATTCAAACAGCCCTGCTGAGACTGGTTTTCTCTCTCTAAGAAGGCTAGGAGGCTAAGAATGCCTGATTTCAGTCTCTACTTTATAGCAGTGTTTTGGAGGTGAGCATGCCCTCCTGTTTGCTTCTAAGCCTTCGGGATTGTCAGCAGTCTGCAGGAAGCAGGAGGAACGAGGTGGCCGTGGGGTCCTGCATGACTGCCTATAGGAAGCAGTGGGGATATCTGACTTGTGGTTGCAAAGGGCTGTCACGCAAAGCATACTCAGGCCATAGTCCCTTTCATCTGGGTCGCTCTCATGTTTCCTCCATCGGCAACACAGGTGCTGGAATATCATGGTCATGTGGCTGAAGATGATCAGAGGTGGGGGCAGAACCGGCCTTTCATGGAAAGTCATGATGAGCTGATACCTCTGAAACTTCCACACTTGGTTGGATATTGATTTTACCTCAAAAAATGTATTGCTGAAATAGAGACCAGAGACTCAAATGAGAAACTCCACTGCTTTCTGACGCATCACACCCCTCCAGTGCCCTGCCTCCAACCCAGGTTCCCTGAAGAAGGACCCACTTACTTAAAGACAGCGATGAGGAGGTTGACCAGCAGGATGTTCGCTACTAAAAGGTAACAGGCCATGATGGCTGGCACGATCCAGGCTCCTGTCTTGCAGGGAGGCAGCTGGATTATTTTACCATCCTCTCGAGTCTCATTCTGTCCACAGGGAGCTGGAGAAAGCAACACAGGCTACAAATGAGAAATCATAGCTATCCGATTAAAAAAAAAAAGACTGAGGGTTTTTTTTTTTTTTATGTAGAGGAAAAATACAGCCATCTCAAAACAAACAGAAAAAATAAATTTCCAAAAAAAGCCAAAATGGAAAAATGAAAGCTTCATGAATATTTTGAGGGGCTGCTGCTACTACAGAAGAGAGCTGGTTCTTCCCGTCTCCCAAGCTGTCATCTGACTTGGAAGAGGTGGGTGCCCCCCCTGCTTGCTCACTGTGTCCCTTGGTCCCTGACTCTCACTGAGGGGCACTTGGTGTCCTTAGGGAGCCTGGTGAGGGCTTCCTGGGGAGCAGCGGAAGGAAAAGAGTCTCATTGCCCCATTAAGTTACTTTCAAAATGTGCAGTGGAGGAGCAGCAGCATGGAGGGGCTATTGATTGGGAATTAACACTGGGGCAGCTGTTAATTGCTCCAAGAAACAACTGGGGGCTCTGAGTTAATGATTTGCTGTCTTGGTGAGGAAGGAAAACACAAGGAAGGCAGTGCCTTGGGAAGTATTTAGAGGGTTTGTCTCTTGGTGCTCCTGACAAATGGCATTTCACGGGGAGGGCTGTGAGGGGTGTTGAGCCGGGACCTCGGGACCTCGTAGTTCATAGCCACCCGCTTTCTTCCAGCAGTCTTTCCATTCCAAAAATGTGCTTTTTAGGGTACAGGGAATGAAATCCAACTGCACTGAAAAAAAAATGTGAAAATGGAAATAAAGGATCTGGAGGTGGTGGGGGGAGGAGGAAGGTGATGTGTGTGGGGACTGGGTGAGCATGAGTAATGTGCTAATGAGGCCTGCTTGAAGTTTCCGGGTAACTTCAGGGGATAAAGAATCCTTGACAAAGCTCCTTAGTTCTGCACAAACATGGCTCAGGGAATGAGATGATGCCCTTATGTGCCCAAGGATAGGTGGGGTTGCCATACTGCTTCAGCTGTTCCTCTCCCTTATTTGGCTTTAGATCAGGGTCCTTTTGCAACTATTTATTAAAAGGGGGTGGGACACAAAGGAGTCTCAGAAGTTGTCACAGGTAGATTTCGAAGGTCTGCCAGGAAGGTTTGCAAAGTTAACCCAGAATCTTCTTGGAGGGAGTACCTGGCAAGGGGAGTCCATTCCCTTCTCATGAGTTAATGTTGCAGTAATTCCTAACCCTGGTTGCACAGGGTATACCCTGGGAAGCTTTAAAAAAGTCTAATGCCCAGCTCCTTCCTAGACAATTGAATTAGAATCTCTGAGCATGGCCCAGGCATCAATATTTCTTTTAAAACTTCCCAGGTAATTCTCAGGTGCCACTAAGGTGAGCCCACTAAGTTGGAATTAGGCTGGAAAAATTATATGATTTTTGACACTCTTTCAAGCTCAAAATGCATCTTCTCGGACTATGAGGAATTTTATAATATCGGGACACCGAGACCTTGTTTTTATGGCCAGAGGAAGATGGCCAATGTGCTTGCTTTGAATCTGTCTGCAAGATGACGAGGTGTTGGAATCAGGTGTTTTCTATGAGCTGGCAGCTTTTTTATTATTGGCAGTTATGGCATTAACCAAAACAGCTCTCTCTTGGAAAGAAAACCCAGTGATGAGGCCCCTACTGGCTCCAGGATGAAGTCCAAGCTCTGAGGGTGGCTGGCCCAGTGCCATCTCTTGCCACTTCCCACCTCTCTCTATGAGCATAAATTGGACCAAGTTTCTTGCAGTTCCTAGAAAATGTCATGCTGTCTCATACTGCTTGATTTTGAGCCTTGCTTCTTTCGCTTCCAAAAGGCCCCTCTGGCATCTTGCTTCCATTCCTATGCTTCACTTGGGTGAATGCTATTCAATTTTCAGAGCTCACTTGGCTTTCTGAAGCCCACCCCAGCTCACTTTTTGCCCCTAGGACTGAGATAGGTATTAACTAAGATTCTCTGCTTGATTCTCTGCTTGCTCAGACCCTACATGGGCTCTCAGGAGCTCTCTTTCAATTAGGCCTTAGCTTTTGGACTTTTGTTTCTGCATTGTCCAGTTTTATCAGGACTCCTGCTAAGTCAGTTTAGCCAGTATCCTCCTCTCAATATCTGACCACCATTGGTATCTAATCCTCTACCATCCCCTAGATGATGTCTATCATCCTGACCTGACTTCAGGGAGAATTCTGTTAGTTTGGTTTAGCCAGGATTCTCCTTATCTCTGATGTTTCCTCTTAGTGATTTTCTATCCACTGACACCACACCCCACCCTCCCCTGCCCACACCTATCACTACTACTCTGTTCCTGGCTATAAATTTCCAATTCTCCTAGCTGCATTCAGAATTGAGTCTAATCTCTCTTCCATATTATAAAACCCCATTGCAGTACCCTCATCCCCTTGAATAAAGTCTTCCTTACCATCTTTAATAAGTGTCATGGATACTTTTTTCTTTAACAAATAATGTTTCTTTAGTAATTCTCTCTTCCTTATAATCCCAGAAGCCCCTCTGCTCATCTCTTTGGGAGGTTCTCACACTATTCGCCATTCGCCATTACCGATTTACCCCTCTGTGTCCCACAGAAGATTCCCAGTGGGAAAATTGCTCTTCATGGTTCCCCATTACGTGGCTCAGTGCATACACACACAGCATATCCATACATTTCCATGCATGTTTGCTGTTTGTTGAATAAATAAAAAAGACCATTTAACACAATTTGGTTGTTGGACACTAACAAATATTTCCCACAGCTCTGCAGACTTACTCATGGTGGACAGACCTAGCTCTGAGTAGTCGTTGGCTTCTTCCTTAGGTCCTTTTAGGAAACCCCATCCTCGGTTTGGTAAGAAGGCTTCTCATGTTGACCAGACCTCAGAGTCTCTGTTACCCTCTTGGCCACAGGCCTCGAGAAATCACTTGCTTTGCTTTTTCTCTCCTCAGGGAAGCTCCCCTTACCCACCCCATTCCTCCCAGCCTGACCTCCTGAGAAGTTGTCGCTCTCGTGCCTCCCCTTTCCCTGGCTCCTGATCGGATTTCTATGGGGGAAAGCCTAGAAGGCAACAGAAAGAACTGCTTAGGGTACATTACAAAGTGTACAATTTCAACAGATGTGGTCCTTGATCTCCATTTCTCAATGACATCCTGAGATTTCTCAAACATAAAATAAACTTGTAAGGGGCAAAGCTCATCCATCTTGCTCTTTTGACCCCATATTTAGTGACGCATGCAGACACTTCCTCCACTAAGGCCCTTCTTCTAGCCTAGAAAGAAAACCATGCTGTTCCATGGTCTACACATATTTCCATGAGCCTTCAGATATTGCCATTGATGTATCTCTATATCTCTGCTTGGTTCCTCTGCTCCATTCATCAAAGGCTCCTATTATTTAAAAAACTGGACCAACTTAATACTTTAATACAAGATTTGCTTTGATGTCAATGTGGTCAGCTTTGGAAAATCCCTGCCAATTCTTTGGGTATTAATTTATATCAGCTTCCCCCACACCTTTTATTCATCCTGCCTTTATAGAGGTAGTATTACTTTAGTGGTTAAGAGTACACATTATAATCAGGAAGACCTGGGTTCAAACCCTGACTCCACCATTTTCAAATGATGTGACATTAGCTTACTCCACGAACTTCAATCTCCACCTCTGTAAAATAGTAGTAATAGTTGTAACATGGGGGGAAGTTGTCAAGATCTTTAAATGAGATAATGCATGCAAAGCACTTAGCTCAGGATCCAGCACATAGCACTTGATTACCATTAGCTGGTGTCATCCTAGTATTGTTATTTTTGTGATGAACAGACTTTAAGCTTCTCAAGGTTAGGGACTATGTCCCATTACTTTCTGTTTTGCAATCACTATATACAGCACTTATCCTACATGTATTGAGTGGTTATAATAGGCTGGGTATAGGGGATACAGGGTATCAAAGAGACAATTCCTGTTGTTTAAGCACCTCATAATTTAGTGGCAGGCACGGAAAAGAAACAGAACTTTGCGTTTTTGTGTGGTATGAGCTCTGAAGGGGGCTCTGAGGACGCACTGCAGAACTGCTGCAGTCCCTCTGGCTTGGGTCCCACCGAGCAGTCTGGTATTCAAGATCAGCCTTGAGGACCATCACCAAGACTCTATAGCAACAAGTGCAGTGTAAATGAAGCAGATGATCCTTGTGACAGAGATAATGATAATAAAAATGAATCATTAAGAAACAGCCTTCATTTGGTAATATCAGCAAAGAAGCAGCGAACATTATATGCAGCAGTTCGTGCAAAATACTGCTTTATAATGGCTCCTAATGATGTCCTTGTTCTGGGTATTTATCTGTGCTAGAAAGTGCTCTGACTCAAACTTACAGATGTCTACCACTGATGAAGGTTAAGTAGGTGACTTAAAGCCCTGACAAACAGTGGATTTCAAGAGGGGGAATAATTTATCTGGATTGACATATGGCACCAGCCAGTATCTGGGGGTTCATGTTCCCAGGGAAGTGCTCTAGGGCATCCCCCCCCCACCAAGATGACACATGGGTGGATATTTAGAGATGTGTGGGCCAGTGTCTACTACTGTGCCTCCTCCTTTCCAACTTTGGAACCTGGCCCTTGAGTGATTATTCTCCCAATCCTTGTGCAAAAAATAAATGCATAGTCACTACCACCTTCATACCAAGCGGCATGTTATCACCTCCCTCTTCATTGGTAATGATGCAGAGTCCCTCTAGTGAGTGTTTGCTGGTTCTGTCTGCCCAATACACATTTCCCTTTCCTCTGGTAGAAGCATCCTGGTTTCCCTTTGCAGAAATGTCCCTGACCCACTCTCAGTCCATAAAGTTTGGGTGAAATGAACTCCAATTCCATATCTAGGAGATTTATCAGTGTGCTTTACTCTTTGAGTGCAGGGATTGGTTCAGAGGTGAGCATGTGATCCTGGCCTGAGCAATCAGAGCTAATGGGCATCAGCCTTGGGACTTTGGCCGGAACTAGTATAAAACTGGAGCTCTTTTCTTTCTTTTTTCTTTTTTTCATAATGCAATAAAAAGCTACCAGGAGGGGAGGGCATGCCTGGGACTGACTGTATCACAGAGAAGAGAAACTGATTGCTGACCCAGGCATGCCTAAACCCAGCCCTCTTCAGTTATATGAACCATAAAATTCATTTTCCCCTTAAATTGATTTGAACTGAGTTTCCATTACTTGTAATTAAGAGTCCTGGCTAATAGAATCATCCTTGCCTCCAACCTCTGTCCATAGGCCAGCAATAAAAAGACATTGATATTTTGGGCACCCCACTCCTAAAAGGCTGCATTTGGAGTCTTGGAGCAGCATGAAACAAATTAGAAGGGGCAACTGGGAAGGTGAAATTTGACCTGATACCAAGGTTGAATCAGTTTCTGGGTTTCAGGGGCCAGAGACACTGTTGTTATTCTCCCAAATATTAAAGGACTTAAGGGGTTTACACTGAGCAATGTTCAATTGTCCAGCTGGGGCCTCTGACTCAGAAACTAATGACACAGATTTTACCTATTATCAAATCAGTAGGGTAAATGAAGTTGGGAAACTTTGGCCAAGCACCTGGACACAGCTGGCTGCTCCCAAAATGAAGAAAACCTTGTTCTAGAAGATGATCATAGATAAATTAGGCCACAGAAGTGGGAAGGCAACTTCTATGCAGTTGTGGCCTAATTAGAAGAAATCAAATGATTGGAGATTCAGATTCTCTATGGTTTATCCGCGTGGGTCACATTGACACATGGCATGGCAGGAAGTTGGAACTGTCGTTTCTGTTAACTATGCATTAATAGGTAGAAATAAAACAGATAATTAAGCTCCAAAACAATGATAGGTCTTGCAGTCATAGCCTGGCTAGAGTATGTGAATGAAGAAAGTATATCCCACCCCCAACCCTTCTGTACATATTTAGGAGAGCAGTCCTCCAAAGGTTGTACATTTTAAAACAAACAAACAAACAAACAAATAAACAAACAAACTTTTATAGTAATAGCATCCCTCACTAAAATATAATAAGCTCCATGGGGATAAGAGTTTTTGTCTGTTTTGTTCAATAAACAAAATAGCAGCCAGAACACTTACTGGAACATAGTAGGTGCTTAATAAATATCTGCCAAATGAATATAGGCAAGAATATTACATACTGTATATTTACCTGCAAGGGTTATATATGATCAATTTCACTGGGTTAGTGTCTATTTTCCTATTTACTTTAAGAGCTCAAGTGACACTATGATCTGCCAATATGAAATGGTTCCTGTAAGAGATGTTTATTTGTTTTTGCAATTGCCAAGTTTTGCAATTAAAGGAACGTGCCTTGTCTTTAGACAATTCTATGGCAAATTTCCTTTCTGAATGCTGCTGTGTAAATCTCCAGGCACACCAGCCATTAACACCCTATCTGTACTTGTACAGATATTGCTAATCAATCATAATACTTGCCTTCTGAACCAAGTTGTGTCCTTGGGATCCTTTTCAGGACAAAACTCCCAAAAGTTCAACTAAATTTATACAAAATATGGAACATTTCTCTTATCAAATCTAAGAATGTAAGGTTTGAGGTGAAAGATGATTCCTATGCCTCTCTTCAGGATCAATCAATCAACTGAAGTTTACACAAGAGATGCAAACTTTCTCTTGTCAAAAATGTGAATGTGAGGTGTGGGGTGAAAGATAATTTCTGTACATCTTTTCAGGATCTTCCTCATGCCCATGTGGCCTGACAAATACTCAGCCTATTCCACCTAACAGTTAGTTGCCCAGGAACCAAAGAGGTGAGTCAAATTGGACAACACCCTTTCTTCGGACCCTGACATTTTTGATGAAGGACCGCGTGAGGGTGTCATGGGACCCTAGCCACGTACTTCCTGGGCCCCTAGACATTGCCCACTGCTCCTTTTAAAGCAAAGCTTTTAAAATGGGTATTTCCCCAGGAAATGCAGATCCTAATTCTTTATTTGGGATCCTCAAAAGTGAAGGACAGTAGAGATTTAGGAATAAGCACTCAGGGAAAGCTTCTGTGCTGAGTACTTTACACTGGTCATTGCATTTAAACCTCCAGTAGCTCTGTAAGAAATGTTTTGTCTTTGCTCCATAATTTAGGAAACATACACTAAGGAGTGAAATGCCAACATCACTTATAAGGGATAAGGCTTATAAGAGATAATGTAAGAACCATTCACTTATTCATCTCAACATACTCAGTTCCTGCTCTGTGCCAGTGTGAATTGGCACTGGAGATGCAATTATGAATGATAAAGAAAGGAATCTTATCCTTTCTCTGACCCTAAAGCTCGCATGTACTTTGCTTTATCTCATGTGACCTTTCCAATGCAATAATACAGAATAATAGTAGTGACCATCTATTACATTCTAAAATGTAAGGTCCTGTGCTATGAGCTTCACTTTTATTGCCTTATTTTAATTCTGACAATAGTTTGACATATAAATATTATCTCATTTTACAGATGAATAACTGAGGCTCAGAAAGCTTTAGTATCTGTCAGTATTTCAAAGGCAATAAGGACAGAGTCAGGAGGTCCATTCAAGCCTGCTCCACCAAGAAGACTCTTTCTTCTGTGCCTCTGAAGAAAGAGCCGACATGGGGTTGAGAGGAATCTCTCAATTATAAATAGAGGCGGGTTAATAAACACCTGAATTTTCCTTGTTTCTGTCAACAAGAATAGTGGCCTGAACCATTCAGATGAGGTGACAAAGGTATGGAACATTAAAATTCAGAGCATGGAGAAAGAAATTAGATTCATATAATAAGTATTAGGTGTAGACACCCATGTCCTAAAGATTAAAACATTTACCTTTTTGATTTCATCCTATAAATGGAGAAGAAAGTATTTATTTAATACATACACCGTGCTGTTCCCAAAGAGCATGAGAAATTAAAAAGAAACCACCATTGTTTGATATAATCAACATCATTGAAAAAATATATGATGGAGAAGAATATTTCTCAAAGATTGTCCCTTCCTCTCCTGTCTGAAGAAATGTCTCAAAAGCTTATCCAAATCACATGGATCACAAATTGCAATGGAATAAAGAGCTTAGTTGAGTATATGACTACATTTATCCTATTTTTTTTTTAGAGACAGGATTTTCAACTAAAACTCCATCTTGAGAAGATAAGAAGATAAAGAGGATTTCTCTACTACCTTTTGAAAATCCACACAGTTTGCCATAAAGGATTTAGAATGCCATTAGCACTGCATCTTTGACTGACTCCAAGGATGAATTAGATTTAGATAGCTATGTTCTTTTGGCCTTTTGCCTGACATAATGCTTTCCTTGGCGAGGCAACTAGAGGGGCCTCCCTTTGGATGGCTACATCTTTCTAGAAGTTTTCTGACCTAAGAATCTTAGATAGTGGCAGATCCAGGAAGAGGTTTTCTTTATGTAAGTACGGGCACTTTCTTTTTCAATAGGCCAACACCAATGTCCTTTAGTAATGGAGGATAGGAAGAATGAAGATAATTGAAAATTGGGTAAGCTCCAGCTTTGTAAGTTCAAAAGCACCATCCATCAGCTCTGCCTTTTACTTCTTTTGTGGTTCTCTTAACCCAACTGCTGGGTAGAATGTAAATCGGTGGTGACATGGCACACAGGTAAGCATCAGAAAGGAGTAAGAGAAAACTTCAGTTTCTCTATCTGTAAATATAAGGACTTAGACTATTGCTATTCCCTACAGTGCGGTACGCACACAACTCAGGAAGTCCAAGATGATTATAGGACACAGGAACAGGACATTAAGTAACATCGAACTGGGTAGTGACAAAGTAATGACCTTTTCAAGTCTCTTTAGATCTTCCTTACTCCATCAGAGAAAATGTGTCAGTTGGAGGATAATAATTCTTTAACACAGCCTTTACATTTGTTAAAATCCCTTTTTAGTAAAGACTGGGCAGGCTAAAGGCTCAATCATCTGGACAGAATTTCATAACAATGTGGTATTTTCATTTTGTTTATTTTATGGTTATCTTTTATTTACTTCAAATCATACTGATTTTTCAACTTATGTCCATGATATAAAATTTCAAATAAACTAATTTAGGCTTTAAAAATGAGCCAATTTAGCTAAAAGTACTAATGAGTAGAAGAAATGTTACAAAACAATGAATGGTTCATGTGACTAATGGTTTGAGAAATACTGCATTAGATGATGTCTAAGCTTCACGTAGTCCTGATATTCTATTGCTCTGTGATGCTATGAAGAGAAGCAAAA
Source organism: Rousettus aegyptiacus (assembly GCF_014176215.1). Taxonomy (NCBI): domain Eukaryota; kingdom Metazoa; phylum Chordata; class Mammalia; order Chiroptera; family Pteropodidae; genus Rousettus; species Rousettus aegyptiacus. The sequence goes on along the minus strand of NW_023416306.1, from coordinate 44,313,029 downwards.
GACTAGGATAACCAGACTGGATCATTTTACCCTGGAGCTAATGGTAGGTCACTTGTAGAAGCCTTATTCTTTCCACTCCTGGCAGAAAAGCAATCAAAAAACAAGCCCCCACTGCATGATGGTGAAGAAATTAGGAAATCTCCCCCAGCCACCACAGTGGGAAAAGAAGTCACCAAAGACAGAGCCTCTAACTTTTCAGAGCTTCTGGTCAGCTGGCTATGTGCACACATGTTCAGCTTTGAGCTATTTAGAAAGCATAGTTAAATCTAATAGCTCGTTTTCTAATGCAGCAAATTAGAAAGCAGGATGTCACAGTCTAGATACATTGTGTGTGAGTTGTAAGGAACACATGGGGGAGAAGAGGAGAAAATTCAGTTCCCTCTGCTATCTTGGTCCTGTGTTATTGCTGGTCTATATATCTACCATTACTTAGAGACAAAATCGTAATTTTTTTGCTGTTATTTGAGAGGGCCTCACAAGTCAAACCTTAGTAGTTCATTATTTGGAATTGTGAATTAAGATCAGAAAGAGTCTGTGCAAATCTTGCCGGTGAAGGATGTGTGTCTAGACTAGCCTGTTGTACAGATCAGTGAGTTTGTTGTCGTGATGTAGCAAATCGAGTGCAGTAATAGTTCCAATTCCTCTTCTCTCCTGTATCCAAGCTTCTTTGCCTTGCAATTTGATAGTTTCTCTCACTAAATGGGTAGGATCGATTTCCTTGCCCCTTGATTCTGAGTTTGGCCATGTGAGTTTCTTTGGCTAATAGGATATTAGCAAGTGTGACCCATACGGAATCTTCAAGAAAGCCCCAAGTGTTTGTTTCCACTCTTCCACTTTAGCCATGGCTATAAGGAACATGCCTGAGCTAGCCTCCCGGATGATGAAATACATGAGCCTCTGCTTCTAGTCACTTCTGATGTCTGAGCTGAGACTGTTCTGGATCAGCTGACAAGCAACTGACTTCTTGGTATGTGATCAAGCCTAACTGAGCCCAGCCAAGTCCAGAAGTCTAGGCAACCGACAGACTCCTGAGCTCAATAAATGTTTATAGCTTTAAGCCACTGCCTTCTGGGGTAGTTTATCCTACAGCATTATCATTAGGTAATGTCAGTAAATACCTGACTACAGGCTCCACTTATCTTGCTCTGCTCACAGCTAGGCAGCCCTAGGTCTCTCAGGTTGACAAAACCCTTTCCTAATTTCTTCACCCTTCTTCCCTCCCTCAGTTCAGACCAGGTCCCATCATTGCCCAAAGAGCAGCTTCCATCATGGCTCAAGGAGGAGCAAGTTCATTAAATGACCAATGACTAATCCGACTCTGTCATTAGAAATTAAACTTAGGTAAGAGACTTTAGGTGATGGCAGGCCCTCAGTTGAAAGATCATATAGAGTCGGACCATGTCAGGTCATGTAAAAGTAAAGCAAGCTGTCCGAGAAAGGAAGGGGGAAAGGAAGAGAGGAGAGAAATGGGAGAGACAGTGAAAGAGCAAGAGAGAATGTGACCGATGATTGATTGACCGAGACTGGAAAAAAGTAGAGAGAAAAACAGACAAGAGTGGTCATTTCTTCTTCACATTCTGGCTTCTTAAAACCACTTCCAGTTTCATTTGCAGTCAGCTCACGTCATGCTTTGTTTTCTGTCTTTGCACGTCTTCAAGGTTTCCTCTTATATGCTTCCAGTTAAACTTTATTTAATCTAGTTTAAGTGAGTTTTGTTTTCTTGTGATCAACATTTTTCTCCAGGGAACACCTTAGAGAGAATCCATTTCTCAGGCTGGTAGTTTCATTAGAGGAGGCAAAGGTCCAGAGTACATTGGGAAACTTGAGGCAATCAGGGAGGGGCTGGTGAGAAGGGAGAAGGGTGCTCTGGGAAGGGCTGGAAGGGTGGAAACAGAAAGCATTTAATTTACTATGTTCCTGAGGGCCTACCTCATTCATTTGGATATTTGCTCAAACAAAATAAGATTAGATAAGCTATTTTCTTCAAACCAAAACAACAAAAAAATTTAGAGAAAAAGTCAAAGAAAATTATTTATTCTCCCCAATTTTTATGCTACTGTCCACCTCCATTGTAATTCTTGACTGCGATAGTTTCATCACAACTCTTCATGTGTCAATCATCTATCCTCTAAGTGCTGCAAATGAGGTCAGGGATAGGTGTCCCTTCTGTGCAGGTGCTGGGGGCTCAATTCCATTTTCTTTGCCTTAACCACGTAAAGTTTTTCCTGTGGGTCCATACCACCTTAGCTGTCATTAAGGAATGTGCTTATTTTTGCTTAAAATGGGATTGCACAGTTTGTCTGAAAACTATACATCTGTCCTTGAATGTATCTGAAGAGCGATGAGCCAGGGTCTTCAAAAAAAAAAAAAGAGGAAATCAACAACTTCACATCAGGACCCTGTATCAAGAGGGATCAGTCCAGTGAGCCAGACTGTACCTATTTCCATGTTGATGTACATCAGGGGCACCAGGCTAGGCCAGTTCCACAGAAATCACCCATGGCTCCTGCAGACTCCTACTAGGTTATATAACTTCGAGGAAAAGAATAAGTGTGGCCCCTAATACTCAGGAGCATGAATATAAGCAAACACATGTTCCTGCTGACATAATTTACAAATGCCCTGGTAAGCTACAAGAAATCCATTTGTACTCACAGCTCACGCTCCTGGCTCTGATCTGCTGGCACACTTTCCTCTCGATGCCCTTCATTCCCTTCTCCCTGCCTCCTCTCTTTTTACTTTAAGGCCAGTCTGCCCACTCATCTGTTTACTGTTAAAACTTCAGCTTTTCACACTTCAGCTGATGCTTCAGATTATGGTCAGTTCATGTTCGGCTCAAATCTAACCAGTTTTGTGTGGGCTCAGGATCCAGTGCCCATCACTTGTCATGTTGTGAATATGTGTTCAACTATATGTCTAATATAAACATTATTATTATTATTATAAAATAATTGGGTGACAATACACCCTTGTACAGTGGATTAACAACTTCTTTTTTCTTTCCCAGGGTAACATTGACACACATCAGTTAAAATAAAATAAATGCCTTCATCTTGAAAGATTTATCTGTTAAAAATAATGAACTCAGATGCCAATCAACTGGATCTGAGCCAGTGTTTTGGGATCTATCCATCACTGATCCATCTTATTAAATCATTCTTTGAAGTCACTAGACATAAGGGACAAAACTTAGATGGGTACAATTTGAGTCCTAGATCTAACATTTTGCTATGTATGTACTATTAAGTCAAGTAATGTGTCTGAGCCTGAGTTTCCTCATCTCTAAGCTTGATATAATAATAGAAATAATTATGATGATGATGATGATGATGGTGGTGGTGGTGGTGGTTGTGGTGGTACAGGGCCAGCTTCCCTAATCACTCATTTGACAGGTATTTATGGAGGCTCTACCATGTGCCAGACACTGTTCTAAGTGCTTGGAATAAACAAGTGAACAAAACATCAAAGATCCCTGACCTCGCATATCCTAAGTTGGGAAGAGGAAAGTGGGTGGTGGGTGGATGGAGAACAAACAATAGCATAATAAATAAGTGAACTTAGTGGTATGTTAGAAAGTGATACGTGCTTTAGAAGAAAAGAAGGTAGAGCAGGACAGGAAGAACCAGGAGTGTGTGTGGGCAGCTGGGAACTGCACTGAGAAGGTGTGATGGGACCAGACTCCAGTCTTGAATGAAGTCATTAACCAAGAGGCTCTCTGAGGAAAAGGTGCTCAAAGCAGCAGACACTGCTAGGGAAGAGCCCTGGGCAGAAACTTGCCTGCTGTGTTCTGTGAACCACAATAAAGTTCCCATGTCTGAAGTGGTACAGAGTAGAGTGGCTGGAGAAGAAGAAACAGCACCAAGGGGTAGAGGGAGGGAGAGCATCATGTGGGGCCTTTGGAAAGCCCTTCCAGGATACAATCAGATAATAATAATGCATTATAATTTATTGTAATCCGTTACCAGCTTTATTAAAGAAATTGATTAATTCCCTTCATCCATTCTAGCTCCTGCCTGCTGGTTTCTCCTTCTACTAAGTAAGCCCCTTGTTCATTTTCATTTTTCCGAATAGATCCTTAATGCCCTAAAATAAAATGGAGACCAATCCCCTGTCCCCTGGTTGGAGAATGGAAGTCAGTTGCATTCAGGTCCGCCGCGGTTTGCAGCATTAACTCTGAGACTCCCCTCTGTATCAACCTACCATAAAGAAACGTAGGGCTAATGAAAACAGGATCCTGGGCTCACTCAGGCTTTCTCTCAATTCTACCCACATAAACAGCTATCCTGCTTTTATCAGCCAAACAGCAGCCCACTGAGGAAATGCTGATTTCTAGTCTGATGTGAGAAAAATCAACTTTTATAGATAGAAGAGACCCTTACAGTAGGAGGCATGGGAGAGGGAACAGGATTCTTATTGATCGATGACTTCAGAATACAATCTCAGCTTTTCTCATTGCAGCAGAACTCCTTAGTGGTGGCTGCTTAGTGCAGATTGTTTGCTGCACCTGCTGTGTCAAAGAACAATAAGCTAAGATACAGGAAAATCCCCTTTGTTTCTTAAGAATCGTAACATTTCTGGAGGCAGAAATCCCAACCAAAATCTGTAGCTAGTGGTTAGTCTGGAAATTTCCAGACAGTTTTAGTCAACAGCATGCATATCTATTGCAAAGTATAGGAAGGTTATTACTTGTTTTTTAAGTGAAATAGATGGTTTATATAAAATCAGTATTTTTCTTTTAGACCTGGAAAACACACATATATACGTGTGAGGAAATGCACGTGTGCGCGTGTGTGCACACACACACACACACACACACACCCCAATATACTGCTGTTTTCATAAATGATTAGCTGAGTTGGCCATGTTGTTCAGAGTATTTGATTACAGTGAGATAGCTTCACTTTGTCATTGCAAAAATTACAAACTAGTAACATATGAAAGCTGATCCATATTTGTTTTTTTGAAAATATGGCCATCACATTTTTAATAAGTTTGTGCTTCATGCAGCTTCACTCTAAACAATGCTGTGTGGTGGCATTTCCTGTGGCCAAATTGATCTGAACAGACCTGTAGGAAAATCCAAAACTAAACCATAAGCACTATAAAATTAGCTAGTTTCAGGGTCCTACTTAGAAATAAAAAAGTTGGGCTTTTCCTTCGCTATCCCTTGCCTACCTGTGAAAAGAAGGCTGTTCTCTGGGCTCTGGTGGACCAGCTTGTGGGTTGCAAACTTGGGGAATTTGTAACTGACTCTTCTGTCATCTTCCTTTTTCCATATCTTGTACAACTATTTAGTAAAAAGAGGTTAATATGCAGACTCTGTGCTGCATGCTCAATAATGACACACACACATGCACAGGAAAGAAGGGAGAAGAGAGGAGAGCTAAAAGAAAGTTACAGTGTCAAGTCCAGCTTGATTGCGAAGTTAGGTAACAAGATACTGAGGAGTAGCCTCCTGCATGCATTTAATGTATGACCTGACTACAATCACATCCTAAGGTAAGATGCAATTCTGCTTAAGGTGACATAAAACCAATGCCCATTAGATGGAGAGTGATTATTGTTCCTTGTGGCCACAATAGGATATGCCATTCTGCAAGACATAAGGCAGAAGGCCGAGTTTTTCTCTACAGCTTTTCAAAGACAGAGTTGCTATGGGTCTAATAAAATAAGTTTTAAACTCAAGAACAGTAAGCGTTTATAATTATACGACAAACAATTGTGGTTACAACCATCCTAGAGGTGGGTGTGTCATTCTAGGCCAGATGCTTTAATATCTATTACCTCATTTTATTGTCATAATAACACACTTAAAAAAAGTTATTATAGAGGCTGATCATTAAGACAAAATGGCAGAAATCCTGCAAGAAACAGTGTAGAATTTCCCATTCACTCCCTTTCTTTTAAAAATTTCATTTGACAAACAATAAAGTACTTGCTATATTCCAAGAATTATTTTGCACACTTTATAAATTTCAGCTCATAAAAAATATGGGAAAAAAACATAAGGTTGTGTCTTAGTCAGCTCAGACTGCCATAACAAAATCCCATAGACTGGTGACATAAACAGTAGACATTTATTTCTCACAATTTTTGAGGCTGGGGAAATATAAGCTCAAGCTTCCAGGTGATTCCATTCCCCTGTGAGAGGCCTCTTCCTGGCTTGCAGATGGTTAACGTTCCACTGTGTCCTCTCATAAGGCAGAGAGAGAGAAAGCAAGCTCTCTGTTGTCTCTTCTCTAAGGTCCCGCCCTCATGATCTCATCTAAACCAGATTTACTTCCAAAGGCCCCATCATAGTCACATTGGGGTTAGAGAATCAATATATATATTGATTTGCATATATATATTGGGGAGGGACACAACTTAGTCCAAAACAGGTAGGTACTATTGTGTCTATTTTATTGATGAATAAACGGAGACACAAAGAGATAAGTAATTTGCACAATGACACACAACTAGTAAGAGGCCTGAGAGCATGGATTCAAAACTAAGATTCCATCATCTTAAGTATACGCATTGTATGATTTCTCAAGGTGAGGGAGTTCTGTTAAAGTCAAGATGGTTTGAACACCCTGACATCTGCATTTAGACTTTCCTTGTGTTTCATTCTTTTGTCTGTGTCAGTGGCTCCCAAATAGTGATATCCATACGTAATACTCTTTCTGTGTTATAAAGACTTTTGAGAGCAAGTTTGATCATAAGTGAGTTTTGGCCAACACATTTACGTTAAGAACCACATCTATGTGTTTAACATACATTCAATATAAATGGCAAATGTATATTTATCACCACAAACATAATGAAAGAAATTTAAAAGCCTAGTTTTCATTTTACTTACTGTCTGATGGTACCTTTGGAAGTGAGTAAACTGATATTCTTTGTAAGGGGCATGAATGATTCCAAACCAGGAAGTGTAATTTATAGAGTGTTGGATAAGGTGCATCATCCCACAGGCTGGAAGACTCGATTTAAGTCCTCTTTGGGCTTTGTTTATTCCAGTTAAACAGTCTGTTTTTCACTCATGAGAACAGAAATCACTTCATTTCACTAGAGTGTGTAGAAAAGCCCAATAAGCAGTTTGCTTAGGCATAGCTATTTGTATATGCCATGACAGATAGCTTCATTTAGCAGAGTAGTATTGAGTTTCCAGTAGAATCTTTGTTGAGATGATGTTGAGGTCTGGGCTAAAATAATGCATAAGCAATGAACAAAGCCAAATCTTGTTTTGCTGTATATCATGAATAATAGCCTAGTACGTCATTACTAGGTGAGTGAAGGAACTGGTTCTGTTGACAGTTGTCATGGATATGCACTGCTCCAACTGGTCCCATATTACAATAGGAACCATCAATATTGAGTCAAGGAATGTTATGCAAAGGGATTTGGCTTACTAACAGGCGGAAATCTGTGTGTCAGCATCTGAGACCAACTGAGATGTTCACAGTCATGTGTATGTGCTTCAAAATCCAAGAGAATTGTCATTCCTATGGCAAGTGTAGAGTCAAGTGGGCAAAGCAGTGTCAATGATATATTCATTGCAGTGTCCTCTAATTAATTAATTAATTGAATTTTCAGATAAATTTGTTATTATTATTATTTTTTACTTAGCTTTGTTTAGGTCTGTCTTCAGTCTAAGCTCTATTTGTATGGAACTGACTCAGAAAATTGATCCATGAAGTTCATGGAACTTAATATGCTCTATTTTGAGATTTAAAGAGATAAAGTTAAGGATAGTTCCATCTTTGTGCAGATTTGGCAATCTGAATTACTTACTGCTCAAGACTGCAGTTACTTAGGTTCTGGGACGCTTGTATAAAATCCTTCTAGGCGATCCATCACTAGCCTAACTTATATACACATGTAAAAATAATATAATTGCATTTTTAAAAATTCTGTAATTCAGATTTTTTTGCTAATTTGGATTCATCTGGTACTTAAAATTAGTAAAGTTTTAGGTCATATTATTAAATGACATTTTAAAAAATTAATTTGCTGGAAAGCAACATTTGGCTATATTTTTCTCTTTTACCTGAGAATCCTGGTGTAAATTAAGTTGATTGAATATAGGGCCATTATGACATGACCACTTAACTGCTGGATGGAGTAGATCCAAGAACCAAATGTCCATTGAATGGCCAGTGAATCATTTAAGAGTAGGGAGATGCTAGCCAATTGCAAATATAATTTTTGATTCCAAATATTTCCAGCATAGAAACACCTGAAATCACTTTTGTAGTCTTTCAGTCTTCCATATTCCTTTTCTCTCCTTTTGATCCATTGTCTTTCATTCTCTTATTTCCTTACTTATTTTTGAAAAGATTATGAAGTCAATTTTCAATTCCATCAGAATAACAATGTCCTTCATTTTGAACTGGCTAGAAAGTATTATGTTCCCCTCCCGTGTGTGCTACCACATGCAAAGCTCTTAGCATCTGTTTTGAAGTTTGACAGGATTATCAAATTGCAGTGAAAGCATGTCTCAGTCTAAATTCTGCCACACCACACCTACACATACATGAGAGGCAAAGAGCACTGAACTCAGGCTGTGGAGTGCCTGAGCCAGCTGCCAGGGTTCAAAGTCCAGCTCCACCTCTCAAATAGCTGTGCACCACAGGCAAGTTACTTATTAGGTCAAATCATATGAACTTTCTGAGAGTGGAACATTTTCATCTTACAAAAACTGCAACTTTATACAGTTCAACCCAGCATGTAGATAATAGTCTCTGTGCCTCAATTTCCTTACCTATTAGACATAGGGGAAATAACCCTACCTCATAGGATTGCTATAGGGAGTAAATGAGAGAGATTCATAAAAAATGCCTGATGAAAGTCCTATTTGAGTATTCGCCATTATATTCTTTACCCTCATATATTGTTACTGCTTGAACCAAACTTTCCCCAAGAACAGCTTGCTTATTAATCCTCCTTTTGATTTCTGTCAACCTTCCTGTCTTACCTGCATTCAATACCTCTCTGCTTCTTCAAAACTTGGTCTCTATTCATATGCTAGACCCACCCACTCCATTCCTGCCATGTCTCTTAGCATTTTAATAGTCACTAAAGACATGATGTTTCATGTCAGCTAGCAGTGGTTCCCATGTTGTCTTTGTCTTCTTCATTTACTGACCCTGGAGTGTGAGGATTCAGGGAAGGTATGACATTTCTTCTACTTCGATTGTGTCTTTTCATATATTTTATATCTTTAGAAAAATTCCTTAAGTTATGCTTAGATACAGGACCCCTAATGTCTTCCTATGTTTTTTTTTTAAAGAATAATTTTAGATTTAAAGAAAACTTGTAATGATAAGACAGAGAATTCCTATATACTCTTTACCAATCTCTTCTAATGTCACAGTCCTACACAACCATTGTACATTTACCTAAATTGTACACTGGTACATTACTGAGAATGAAACTCCAGACTCGATTCAACATTTCACCAGTTTTCCACTAATGTCCTTCTTCTCCTTCAGAATCCCATCCAGATGCTACATTGCATGTGGTCATCATGTCTCCTTAGTCTCCTTTGTTTTGTAATAGTGTCTGCCTTCCCTGTTTTTCATGACTTTGATAGTTTTGAGGAGTAATGGTCAGGCATTTTATAGGTTGTCACTCGATTTGAGTTTGTCTGATTCCTCCCCTTACCCCACACCCCATGATTAGACTGGGGTTATGGATTTGGGGGAAGAAGAGCGCAAAGGTCAAATGTCCTTATCATATCAGATTCGGGGTAAATAATACCAATGTGACCTCACTAGTGACATGAACCTTGATATCTTTCTGGGTTATTTAAAAAAGTACACATTTTATGTAGAATTATCTACATGTTAAAGTTACCAAAGGACCATCCAAAGATAGTAAGTAGCTAAATTCCTAATATCATAGCATTTCGAAGGCTTGTTCAGTTGTTTTCAACCTTATCAGATCCAATACCTCTTTTTTAAAACACATATATTTTCTACTGCCTCCTTTACTACTTTGAAATAAAATTTATAGATGGTATAATTTACCCGTATGCATAACCACAGAAAAGTCAATATAATGTCCTAATTTTAATATAAAGGGGGAAATAAAAGCAAAGCAATTTATAATAAAATAATAAATGTTTTGATGTATAAATGTTCAGGTCTGACTATTCTGCAAGCCATAGTGAAGTGGTCAGCTGCTTACACCTCTATGAAGAATCTCCACGAATGAGACAGACCCAAATGTAGACTGATGGAAGACTCAAGTATAATGAGTAGCATTGTCATGGGTGAGTTGATTTTCCAAAAGGGTGAACGACCCTTGGGAAAGTTCCAAAGCAAGCAAAGTGCCATTACCTTCATTTTCTGTTCATTAAAAACATGAGAAAAAATTATGTCTTTAAATTGAAAATGGAGCTAAGCTCAGATAGTCATAACCAAGTTGTTGACCTACATGAATATGTGTTGGAACACTGGAAAGCTGTTTGGGACAGAGAACAATGCTCAACTGCAGGAATGTCCTGTGCATACCATCTCTGGACCCCACCTACTAAAAAACAGTGGTGCTCCCAATCAGGGGAGACAAGAAAAAACACTCCTTAAGTTTCCAGATAAAATTTCTAAAATATGGGGACCATGTGCCCCACTCTAGCTTAAGTCTAGCTTAAGTCCAATCACTTCAATTCACACTTAGGAGTTGGGCTCAGTTCCATGTATCCAGGCAGGAAAAACAGCCTGCAAGTCAGATTTGCCAGCTCCTAATCTGCATGATCTGGTGCTTGTAGAGTCCTCAGCAGTACCCATTGGTAACCCTTGGATTGATGCTGATTGATCAAATCCTACAATGCACAGAGCACACACACGTGTAACACACACACACACTCACAAAAGTATGTACACACACCCTCTACTATAACCATCACCATCATCACCGCAACTCAATTCCTGCCCAAATCCTTCATAGATTTTTCCATTAAATATGGGAATAAATTCATATCTTTACACTGACCTCAAAGGCCCTGTAGAATTTGGCCCTCGCTTGCCCCTTCAGTTTTATTCATACTATTTTTTCTCTTGCACGTTATGCTTCCACCATGCTAGTCTTCTCTCAGATATTGATGAGAGTTAGCTCCCTTCTGCCTCAGGGCCTTGGTGCAGACTATTCTGCCTCCTCAGGCTCTTTTTCTTGTTGCCTGGCAAACTCCTACTTACTCTTGCATAGCTTCACTTAAAAGTCACTTCTTTAGAAAGTCTTTCCCTGAGTCTCCTTGTTAGATGTTCTCATAGCACTCTGTATTTCTTGAACATACACTTATTAGAGCTTGAGATTAAGTATTTGCATGATTCTGTGTTTGATGCCTCCACTAGGCTGTTGGCTCCCCAGGAGACTGGAGCTTCATTGGTTTTACTCATTACTGTACCCTCAGCACACAGCATAGTGCATGGAAGAGAATAGGTTTTAAATATTTGCTGAACCCATAAGTGGATGAATAATTGTGTTATCTGTCCAGAATGACTTTCGGGTTGGCCAAAGGGCAGACTTTTTTTTTTTTTTTTATGATGAGCTGTAGCAATAGACCCTTGGTTCTATTTTGCTATGAGACAGAGGCATGCTATTTGAGACAGCTTGTTTTGGATTATTTCAATAGGATTGGCTTTAAAAGAAAACATTGAAATAGTGGAGGCTGAAAGGTACCTTGATGTTTAGACAACTTAAGGCTCCAGCATCTATCTAGAACTGGCTTCTCTGATGGAAGGGATTGGAGGCTCAAGTAACAGCTTTGCAAGCTTTGGCTTTACCAGACTCAACCCTACAAGAAATCTCACTTTATCCTTCCCCGTTACTACCAATAACACCTTACCTCTGAGATGCCTTTGGTACTGTGCCTTTTAAAGTGCAAATTTTGTTTATTCTTTCCCAAACTTCAGTCCTTTGGGTATCACTTTCATTAATTTGGCACATCTGCACATCATCAGTGCTATTATTTATTAATGTTTTTCTTTGAATACATAACACCCTGACATTGATGCAGATTACAGCTTCATCATAAACACTAATATGCATGAATACCTGTATTTCTTAGGCTTATTCTACTCGTTTAGAAAGAACTGCTATTTTTCTTCACAGTGTTCCTGTGGGGGAGGTACACCTAGGCAGATCTTTATACTGTTTTTAATTTGTTAAGAATACTGAAGAACAGAGTTCACTAACTTGCTCAAGGTCACAGAGTTACTGTTGATGACAGAACTGGGATTCAGAGTATCTGGCTTTTGGTTCAATCCTGGGCTGTCCGTGTTTCACTAACACAAACCATTCTTAACTGAGTTCTCCACCCACACCAGGTATTCCATAAATGTGAACTGCTATGAGACTAATGATCACTCCTCAAAGCAAACTCTTTCCGAAGGTTTTTTCCAGTGTATGCTGCTGGTACCTTGAGGCTAACACCTTTTTAACTACCTCTTCCTCATTTCTAATTTTCTGACCCATCTGTGAGCCATGTCTTATTTACAAATGCTACATTCTTGTTTCCATTACTAGGATATCACAATTTTGATGATGAATGCTATTTTGACATAGTCACAGGACAGGTAAAATCTCTGCTTGGGAGGTACAACATATTTTTCTTATGGGTGTCTAATTCATCCACAATGGGTGCTTCTGAGAGTATCCAATGTGTCACCATCCCAGTGCCATAGAGACCTTTCAGTGAGGCCACGGTGTGGCTCCTACAGCAGAGGCAGCTCCTTTCCTGATTCTGGAAGCTGTTGGCTTCTGGAAAATTCCCTATAATTCTAACTGCAAACATATGGTGGTATGACATTTCCTGAATGATTGTGGGATTGCTGGTTCTGGTCTTAAATCTAGTCCCCAATTTAGAATTAAGTCCCATACTTGAACCCAGGAATTCCACCATACAATGTTATACCCACTTAGGCTGCTTTACATCTAAGCTGCTTGGGAACTGGAGTCATGCTGGCATTTTTTTCTGATTCTAGTTGAACTCATCTAGATCAATCCTACCACATGGCTTTTGCTCTTGCTATTCCCTTGTCTGGAATATTCTTTCCCAAGTTCTCTGTTTTCATCATTCCCATGGCAACGCAATCTTCTTTCTTCGAGGTCTTTCCCTGACCATCCCACATAAATTCGTATCCCCAAACCCTCACCCCAGTGACTTCCTAGCCTGCTACTTGGATTTATTTCCTTCATAAAACTTATTACTACCAAAAGCATCTTATTTGTTTGTTTACTTATTGCCGATCTCCTTCCTGCCCCCAGTAGAATGTAACTTTCATGAAGGAAAAGACAAGGCCTCCCTCGTTTACCACTTGCCGTGCAGTGCTGAGTAGGGCACTCGATGAGTAATTGCTAAGTAAATAAAATGCATGACTGTGGCCCAATCACTGCAGCGAGGTGCCAGCAACTAGCAGGGCTGTGGAATCAGATGGAAGCGGCCTTGTGTTACAATGTAGAAATAAGAGCACTGGTTTAGGAATTAGCTAGGCCTGCGTTCCAACTGTGCCGTTGCCTCTTCCTGGCTGTGTGCCATAAACCAGCTACTTAATCTCCATTCTTTATGTATACCAGTGGTGAATCAGTACTAAATGAGCTGCAGTATATAACGCGCCTGGTCCATGCCAGCCATTGTAATAGGATCTCAACAAATTGTAATTGACTTTCTTTACCTAGAAATGCAAGAAGACATGCATGAAACTCATGATACAGCTTTTGTAACACACACGACAGCTAATAAAGAACTTAGGCACCCTTATACTTGGTCCAATCGGCTTAAGTACAACTGCCATGCATTTTTCAAAAAGCGGTGACATTTTTGACATTTGGTTATTTTATGTAGACTCCTGATAGGATGTATAATCTTAAATCTACTAAAAAGAATCTAGTCTTTCAATGCATGACCTATTCGATAGAGGTGTCCCTTGCCCTGTATATTCAATTACTTAATGTATAATAAAACCACATGCATCATATATAGTTCCTTCGGTAGTTGAACATTATGATCCTCAGGTGGCATAAGTGACTTTGAAGTACTTGTCAGCAACTGGCTTTCTTAGAACAGTACTGTAACCATTCAGTTCACAGTGGCATTTTACTTCTAAAGCCCTTGTTCAGAATATTAAAAAGGGCACGCCACAGACTTCATTCCTTTGCTTCAAGGACTGTGATTTTGTAATGCTGTACCCTGTGGTCTGCTCAGGAGAGAGTCACTGGCTCCGGCAAATGTTTAAAAAATGATTTTGAATTTGGCTCAGTGTGTTAAGTTGGTCAGTAACTGTAACAATTGAGTCTGATCACAGGGAGCATGGTTCTCTTTCCTGCTTCATCTCAGATGATGAGATGGATTGAATGAATTGGACAATTCCATAGGACTTCTGAGGTCACTCACACCTCTTTCTCTCTTCATCTGTAATAGTGTTTTCCTATTTAAAAAATCACTGGCATCTCTCAGATACAAACTTGGGAAGAGAAGGAGGGAAGTATTAAAGTTTGTTAGACTTCACCTGGATCAGTGAATTATTTGGTAAATTCTAAATAAGGTAAGGCCTCTAGATTCTTCTCATTCTTCAGTGGTAGCTGAGTTTATTCTATACAAAACTGGTGCCCAAGAGCAAGAGACAGGACCTACTGGTGTTCGCCATAAGTGGTTTGTCATGTGGAGTGTTCTAACACCATAATTGCACGATAACCTAACTTGGTCTTTGGTTTAAAGACAGAATGAGCAGAGTGGAGGGAGAAGTGAAACTCCATAAGAAATGGCAGATGGGGGCCTAGAGCACGCCGTTCCTGGTTTCAGATTGTGAGGACTTGAAATATTCTCAGATCTACCTCGTTAGGACTTTGCAGATGTCGATGGCAACTACCTTGTGCCACTTTTCTTTAAGAAGCCACAGTAAGAGGTTGAATTTTGAATTCTGACAGACCATGTTTTCTCAACCTCAGTGATATTGACAATTGGGTTTGGATTATTCTTTGAGGGGCTATCTTGTGATTTATAGGATCAACAGTAGCATCCTTGTCCTCTACCACTAGATGCCAGTAGCATAAGAAGAATACCACTGGGAATACAACTAAAAATACTTCTGGGCAGTGCCAAATGTCCCCTAGGAGTGGGGGTGAAGGTGGGGCAAAATTGCTTCTGGTTGAGAACCAGTGAGCTCAAGACCTAACTATGAGAGATTATTCCACGGTCACAGGAAAACTGAGAGTATTCCAGCTTCCTTGGGCTGTTCTGGTGCCTTTTAGACCTTATGAGTTTACTGAGAAACAGATTTTTGATGTTCCTTCATGGAGTCAAAGAATGAACTAAAGGAAAAGGTGAGAGAGGGTAGTTTCTGAATGCATTTAACTTCTCTCCTCTGTCTTCCTTCCTCTCTGTGCACAACTGTTGTCTTCTGGCAGGGGAGCAGTGTGATGTAGATGAGAAACCTGGCTGAACTGCAGACACTGGAGTTGGGAAGCCCAGTGCCTGCAGACTGAACCGGGGGAGCCTGAGGCTCTTAGAACTTCAAGCAACCCTGATATTTAAATTCAGGCATCAGCAATTTACTGCAGACAGCATAGAAGGTAGATTCCGGAGGCAAGCCAGGCATCTGCCAGGGCCCTTGGCAAAAGTGCAACGTAGGCAAAGCTGTTTTTGCCACCTCTCTTTCTGAACCTTGCCCACACTCTCTCTCACTTTCCTTGTCCTCCAGGCACCCAGTCGCTTGGCGCTGCCCTCTGGCTGCTCAAAGTCTGCTTCACCCAGCCCGGGCCATCTGCTTCATTACCTGCCTCTATTTTAACTCTCCCTCTGTGAACGCTGATTTCAGCTCTTTTGGGGGTTAAGATTAAAGGTTCAAATACTTCACACTAAGGGGAGAAGAGTCTGTAGTTTTAACCCATGGAGGGGATATTTTGACTCTTCCAAGCTTGCTGCTTCTCTTTAAGAAGACATTTTGGAACAAAGGACTTTTCTATAGCTTATCTAGTTTCCCTGAAATGAGCATCATGGTTGTATAATTTCTAGCCACAGTCTCCCCACTCAGCAGTCACAACCTATAATTCCATAAGCAGAGCCTTAACTTTGAAAGGGGGTCTACACAAGGTGAGCTGTACATTTCCCATATGAAAAGATCCAAATTCTTCAGCCTAGCATGCAAAAGCCCTTTACAGCCTACATTTCTCCTCCATTCATTCACAAAATGTGGTGGAAAATACAGACATAGATCCTGGCCCCCACCTTCCAAAAATGCATAAAGTCCAGTGGGGGATACACAAAAGAAACCAGACAAAAAACGATATTGTGCCATGTGTTAACCCAGAGTAGGTACAGGAGGTGTGGGAGCACCTTGTCAGAGGGACTGAGCTCTAATTGGCCAGCCTAGCAAGGAAGTCTCATTTCTCCACAGTCTCCATATGCCTACATCTGGCACATCTGTCATCCCTCTCTAGCTTTGGACATGATGGTCTCTCTCATGATCTGTCTGGAAAACTCTTAACATCTTTTATAATCCAGCTTAACTGTTACTTCCACAAGAAGTTCTCTGACTATGCTTTGCCATCTCTTGCTTTTCTCTGTTTTACCATGTTCCCCCAGTCTTCTTCCTCCCAGAAAAAAGTATATATATATATATATTTTGGCTAAGTCTTTATACATTACCTCTATGGAAATATGTATCATACAATTTGCAATGATTTGTTTAGTTGTCAATCTTTCCAATTAAACTTTTGTTTTTAAAGCTAAAGCAATAACATATGCCTCTTTTTAAGTGCCAGTTCCTAGCACACAGTACCTGGCACACAGAAGTGCTCAGTAAATATCATAGAATTTAAACTAAAATCTGGAATATGTGACAGCAGAATGATTGCTTTATTCCTTCTTATGCTACGTTGTGAGATATAGCAAATATAGAGAAGAGTCCATAAAACATGTATGTCCAGTATTAAATGAAAACCCATGCAACCACAACCCAGGTCAAGAAGTAGTCGGTCCCCTCTATTCTTAACTCATCAGTGGATGTCGTGCAGCTGAATTGAGTGTGTCACTAAGATGAAGACTCACAATTCTGAATCTAACCTGAAGTTATTGGGGTCTTCTGCCAAGCATGTCCTCATCTTTAACCTCAGGCCTGATATTCTAGATACCAAATATCTGGCTGAAAGCCATGCAATTCAGTCAAACATCACTTGGCATACAGAGTCTGGCATCTAGTGCAGAAAGCTATTTGGTCCATTGGACAGTATCTTGTAAAAGATCTCAGGCATCTTACATTCCCCTCCACACTGAGGCTGCAGGCTTATTTGGACTCTGTCTCATTTGAGAAAAGACAACATGTGAGGCTTGCTGGAATTATCTGCTAACAGTTAACCTGTGTTGAGATCAGCCTAGTTTTGGGTGGCTGTTAATACAAATCAGTTAAACCCTTGCCACATTATTGGAAGGGGTTTCCTCTGCTCTGCTCTGAGTAAAATCAGACATTTGTCTCATTGAGTTTGGTCAGAACGCTGTGTCTTTGGAAAGACCATAGTTACAGGATGCAAGGCAACCACCTCCAGTGTGGCACAGCATGGTGCTGGTAGGGCTCCCTGCTGGGTCTCATCTGGTCCCACCGTGGGGCTCACTGGCACTTCCTTCCTCAGCTGCCCTCAACACCCAGGGCCTTCCCTTCCTTCCCTGCCTCCCATTATTCTTCTTTCTCTTTTTTCTTTCCTTTCTTCTTTATAGCTCTACAACAATTGATCTCTGCACATAGACTAAAACGATGACTTGTTTAAAGAATATTTCTTGAACCTGGCCATAATTCTCTTCTTGAATACAAATTTGGCTAAATTGCAGGATATCATCAACTCTAGGATTCTCTTTGAGTTCATTTCTCTCTTTCTCTCTCCCTCTGTGCTGTGTGTGTGTGTGTGTGTGTTTGAAGCATGAATCCATGGTCATTACATTTAACTTACTCTAAAATTTAAATTCCTTTATAATAAACAACTCATTTTCACCCTCTCTATTGAAAATTTTCCATATAGTCATTGAAATCTTTTTTTTTCATTGTATAATGCAAATAACAATCTTACTATCTTTCTATTCCTTACTTCAAGGAGTTTAATTCATGCACCAACTATTTCCTGAGCACTGAGTACATGCCAGACACAGTTTGAGATGCTAAAGCTGCAGCAGGGAACATGGCAGAGACGGTCCTTGGTCTCACAGAACTGTCATTCCAAAGGATTTTTATATAACAGAACTGAGCTGTCCAATAGGGTGGCCACTAGCAACATGTAGCCATTTAAGTTAAGTTTTAAATTAATTAAAATTAAACAATTAAAAATTCACTTTCTCATTCATACTGTCCACATTTCAAGGGCTTACTAGTTACATGTGACTAGAAACTATGCTATCAGACACAGTCAATCTAGACCAGTTCTGTTATCCCAGAAGATTCTATTGGACACGGCTATTCTGGAAGAATTTGCCAGACCGACTACCATTCTGAGTGTTTAAGAAATCCCTTGAGCAGTACCGTGATGTGAATCATTATGACACTGGATTCCTTAACATACCATCCTCCCCTTGAACCATGAAGATCACATCTAGCATGCCTGGAGCTAGTAAGTTTATTTTTATTTGGGGCATCCTGTTTTTATTTACGATATAGTTAAACTGTGAGGAAGGATAGCATTTCTGAAATATTCAGTTTTCTTGTCTCTCTTTCAAGCAGGTATTGTCTTCGTACCAGCTTAGAGGGATGGGTGTTCAAGATAGAAATAAGTGGAATTATAATAAAGAATAAAGTAGATTTTCTGGCAGCATCTGCTTTTGTGGTCTGGGAGTTGTACCCACTCAAGCAGTGTGGTTTCCTTACATACTAACTTAACAATAGACATAATTTTCTCCTTTTTAAAATTTGAATAGGTAGAATAACACATTTCCTAGAAGAAATGAATGCACAAAGAGTGTCTTCTTATGTATTTGGATAAAATATCAAATAGGACGTTGATTCCATCTTGCACCTCTGGTTTCACACACTCCTCAACTGAAGTAAGGGGCAAGGAGCCAATGAATCACATGACTGGATATAGTTAGCAAAGTACAGCCCAGGGGACAAACCTGGAGTACCTCCTGTTTTGGTAAATAAAATTTTATTGGAACATAGCCACACCCCTTAGTTTAATTATTGTTGCTTTGAGGAGTGACAATAGAGACTGTATGGCTCCCAATATCTGTTTCCTCATAGGGCCTGTGTGGTGCAGAGCAGTGATTTGGGAAATATGATGGAATAAAAGGTTCTAAGGTTGGAATAGACCTTTTGGCTTCAAGAATGATGTCTTTCAGTGAATCCTGGGAACAAAATGCCTTTAGTTACAGCCATTAACTTCAGATGTTAAAGTATAGGTGCAAATAAGTCTCCATCATCTGTAATGAGAGAATCTTATCTTCTCAACTTGGTAATACCAGTGACCAGGTTAGCTATCTGCCACATACAGGCAGATCTCATTTTATTGCATTTCACAGATGCTGAGTTTTTTTACAAATTCAAGGCAAGACCCTCCACCAGAAAAAAGATCATGACTTGCTTTATTGTGGTCTGGAGATAAACCTGCAATATCTCTAAACTATGTTTGCTTATAATCTGAGCGCCCACGGCTTCATACCCTACAGCGTAAAGAAGGTTTCTGAGCCTCTGGTACACATGACATTGGGTTGTGTCTTAGAGACTTGGAGCCTTAGAGACATTATCTGCTGGCACACACTGGGAGCCTGTCTTGGGTTGGGTTCTTCCAGGAGTGACCCTAGGCAAAGGATTCAAGTGAAAGTGATTGGATAAGGCAGTGCTCAGAAGAGAAACTGGATAGAAAGTGGAGGAAGCAGAATGCAGAACAAAAAAACAGAAAAAGATGTAATTTCACAAGCCTGATCCTACAGGGATCACTGGAGTATCAACTGCACCACACATTTAAGAAGCGATGTTGCAGTCCTGAAGGCAGTAGTTTTTCCCACCCAAGCAAGAGCCAAGGGTCAAAGGCTTTTATACTCTCCCCACTCTTCCCTTCCCAACAGGCAGCATCAGAGTATGGATGTCCTGAAGGTACAAAAACTTTCAGACACTTGAGGCTCTCTGAGTGGTGAAAAGGTTCCAGCAATTCAAGGGCAGTAATATGAATAAGATCACAGCTAAGAGCACTTAGCATCAGAGCATGTAGAAACTGGAGGTGTAAAACTTTGGTAAAAAGGTATGAGAGGGGATCTGGGCAGAGAACTACAGGTATCTGTTATATGCCAGTCTGGGTATTTTCTCCACCGATGTTTACATGGGATTTGGGATTATATGCCATTTTGAACTACCCATGTCATTTCTATAATATGGGCCCTCCATCATATGGTACTCTTCTTCCTCTTTTTCTTCATCCTTTTTATTTCACAAGAAAATTGGTTTGGTGGAAGAAACGAATAAAAAGTCTCTCTTTTTTTTTGTTCAGAGTCTCTCTTTTTATGATTACAAAGATAGATAATATTTTAAAAATTATCTTTAGACTATATTATTTCTCCTGTAACATCTCTTGGTGGGGGGCAGGGGAGGGAATAAATCCCATAAGTTCTCTTCTTGCCATGTAGAATGATATTTCTTTTATTTGACCCAAGTCTACTACTTTTATACTTGCAGGGATGCTTGGCTCAAGCACACTGGGATTTGGGGATCCAAGTCATGTTTACTTTATTCACTGAGAGATTTGCTTTGGGAGTTCATAGACTTCAGGCATGGGGGCTTTCATCTTTCATAGTGAAGAGCTCTAATCTTTCTGACCTGTCCTCAAATTGCAGCTTTTCATTCATTCCCCTGATTAGCTTGGCTGCTCTTCTCTGGCTCATTGTATTTATGTCTTCCTGAGGGACAATAATCAGTATTACACTTGGTGTCTCAGGCATAGATCACACATCATGGCTCTGGATTCGGTAATAATAGCTGCTTATGTTTTGTTTTTAATGTTTTTCTAGATGATGTTTAATATCGTTTTGGGTTGAGTTAGCACTATGAAGGTATCTCTAAATCAGTCCGTAGTGATTACCTTCCTTACCTGTAGTCGATTGCATCTAGGGTATGGAGTATTATTGTTTTTAATGACTGATTTCATCTTAAACATGTTCATAGTAAACATTATCTGTTGGACTTCTTTCTCAAGTCCCTCACTGTTGGCTTAGTATTCAGGATTGCCACAAACTTTAGTTTCTTATCTAAATCTTGCAGACTCCCATTTCTAGGCCACTTCTGCACATGCTAAAGAAGACAAATTCCAAAATAGTTTTTAAGGAAACCCTACTGATTTGACTCTGTGGAGGGGCACACACTTTTTATACCCCCCCCCCCCAAAGTGATAAGTTAGTTCCCTGTAGTGACAAAGTAGTCCCAACAATTAGACAACTTTTTGGGAAGTAGCTTGGTGGTCTTTTATGAATATTTTGAGAATTTTAAATATGTCCCATCTGCTAATGCCTTATTTTCCACAAGGTTACATAAGACTGACTTGGAGTATTTGTGGTGGAGCAGAAAAAGCATGGGTTTTGGAGTCATGTGAACCTAGGGTGTACCAAAAGTTACAACAGAGGTTGCAAGTGGCCAGGATGGCCCAAACACTAAACTGAATCATAGGGAAGATATTAGCAACTCTAGAAGAGGCTAAAGAAAAATGGAATGTTCCAAGGTGATAATAAGAACTCATTCTTGTGAAAGGTGATGAAGGATACTTCTCTATTATCACGGTTCACTGCTAATTTCAAAAGGAGAATCTCCTTTGAGATTGAGAATTCTCCAGCCACCAGGGGAGGCTCCTCCTCAGAATCTGGTTGTTCAGCGCTGCTACATGAAGTCTAGAGTTCCACCCTTTCAGGACACCAGAACAATTTGTTCCCAATGTGATCTTGGAAACCTGAGCAAAGGCTACTGTAGACTGCCTATGAGACCCAGATATTATCAGCTTCATCTGGCCTCTTAAACTACTAGGGCTCCAGTCTTCAGCTGTCTCAAAACTCTGGAAAAGTTATTCCTATTATGCTTCTTTTACCTATCATCCTCTATTTCTCTATGTTTACCTATCTTTTTCCTCTGGTCAGCTGTTCTCCCTGTGCTCCTGTCCTCATGTGACATGGGGCTTTCTGCCCACTGAATATTCCTCTCATTTCTCCCTTTCCTCCCTTCCCCCAGAGCCTTCTGGAACATTCTTATCATCAAACACAACTCCTCTGCTGTCTCATACTTTCATAAGCCCACTCCCATACTTCCTTGTCTTAACTAAAGCCCATTTTGCAGAATGACACTCTAATGGAATCTTCTGAAATGGAAACTGCACATTCTTGTACATTCATTATTTTGGTTCCCATAAGTAAAATCTGCATTCTTAATGATACTCTTTGCCTCTTCCAAATTATTGTTTTTCGCTCTCGTGCAAAGAGTCCTTTCTCCTTTGAGTTTCTGGTCATCCTGATGAGAGACTTCCTGTTCACTCCCTCTCCTGTCATTATCCTAATAGTGCAATATCTGTATTGACAAACACAGAAGAACCTAGCTTCTAGATGCTTGATCTTGATTCCAGCATATCCTAGAATCCATTCTCACAGCCACCTCTGGATCTCACCATTATCCTACATTGTTCTACCTTTTAATCCTAAATGGCAATTTTCCATTTTCTAACCACATCATCTTATCATCATTACTCTTAGGATTCTTAGTCTTCAATTTATTTGGGCTCATGCTAGACCTCTAGTCCTTTGATCATTCTTTTTTCCTCTTAGGCTCTTAACAATATTATACTTTTATTTTCTTCTCTCTCCATCTTAGACCTCATAAGGTATAACTTTAAGACCCCTTGAAAGTATCTTTAAAAACTCTAGTCTCATTTATTTATACCATACCCAGACTGCAAAGCTTCAATCTCAGATTAATCTAACTCTGTTTTGCTCGATCTGGGTTACCGAGTCTTGCCTGAGAAAATAGACAGCTAACAATGCAAATCAGTGGTCCTAAGCAATTCTTTGATATGTACTAAGTCAGTGACTTTCCTGAATGGTGATTACAAAACATTACAATAGTCCCCCTTATCCAAAGTTTCACTTTCTGAGGTTTCAGTTACCAGGGGTAATTGCAGGCCAAAAAATTAAACAAAAGATTCCAGAAATTAACAGTATGTGTTTTAAATTGTGCGCTGTTCTGGGTAGCATGGTGAAATCTCACACCATCTTGCTCTGCCCCATCTAGGTCATGAATCGCCCTTTTGTCCAACATGTTCATGCTGTATATGCTCCCCAGTCAGTGGTCGCTTAGCACCCCTCTCGGTTATCACACTGCTTGTGTTCAAGTAACCCCTAGAGCAGCTTAATGTTATGTCACAACCCTGTGTAATTCACCTCACTTCGTCTCATCACATCAGCATTATATGATCTCATATCATCACAGGAGAAGATGGGTGAGTATAGTACAACAAGATATTTTGAGAGAGGGAGATTGACTATTCACAAAACTTTGTTATAATTGCTATATTTTATTATTAGTTATTGCTGTTAATCTCTTGCTGTATCTAATTTTAAATTAAACTTTGTAATAGGTATGTGTATATGACAAAATATAGTATTTAAAAGGATTCAATACCATCTATAGTTTCAGGCATCTACTGGATGTCTTGGAACATATTCCCCATGGATAATGGGGGACTACTGTACTCTTCTTCCCAAAGCCTCACTTCACTGACAACACCCAACAACACCCCCATACACATAATAACACCTCTCACCCTCTTCCCTAGTACATGCTTAGCCTTGATGCTCCTCTACTCTTAGATCACTGTAATTGGCTTTTGCATTCACCACCAAAATGATTATTCTCTAGCCAAAGTCACCAGTGACTTCCTGAAAATCTAATTAAATGGACTCTTCTAAATATCCACCTAATTGGAGTTTTATTTTACATTTAATACTGTTGCCTCCTCCATTCTCAGTGTTCTACTTTGGCCATCTCTTCTCTCTCACTTGTCTTCCCAGGCAAGCTCACCCACTCCCACAGCTGTAACTTGTACATTCTTGATCTCCAAATCTATATCTTAAGTCCAGCTCTTTCTACTTTGCTCCAGAGTTCTATATACAAAATAATCTTCTTCATGATTTTCCTGGTGATACAGAGAGGAGGCAAGTGAACTGAAGAGTTAAATCAAGCTACATTCAGAAACTGCAATATGCTGATCAGCCTTGAAGCCAGGTCAGGAGGACACCTTCAGAATAAAGGAAGATTTCCGCTGGGATTGCTAACAACCCATATCCTATACCTGTGAAGGGGAAACAGGAACAATGGATTCTTTAAGAGGCTGCCCTACACAAAATAAAATCATTCTTCGCCTATGGCTAAAACCATAGGGAACTTGTGGAGTCAAAGCTGGGAACTGCCAGCAGGCCTTTCAGGCTACATACTCTTATCCTTCCTCACTGTATGTCCGTATCAAAGGGAATGGGTAAACAAAGTCTTTAAACTGTAACTCACAGGAATTAAAAAATGATATATAAACTGAATTCCCCAAACACTCAGGGAGATTTCCTCTCAGTGCCTCTGCTCTGTTTCTCTCACATGCCTCATCTCCCTATTGCTTCTGTCCCTCTGAGTCTCTCCTAGGCTCTCTCACTCTCCGCCTCTGAGTGTAGACCATGCTCTGTCTATGGAGTGTTATTCCTTCTCTAATAAACTTTCTTTTTAACTCTAACTTTAGTGTGTGTTTGAATTCTTTCTACGCTCTCCACCAAGAACCCCCTTCTCTCTCAATGCAAGACTTAGTCTCCCACACTCAGGGGAATTTTCCCTGTCCTCCATCACCGGAATTCCCATGGGAACCTCAAACTCAATCAAACCTCAACTGAACAAATCTCCTTTTCCATACTGTTCCTCTTTCCAAGGTTCTCTATATCGGTGAATTACATCATCTTTCAGATGAACCCAGAAACCTTGGAGTGACCTTCAACGCCTCCATCTTAAATCCTCATCCACTTCCCCCACTACCACCTTCTGTACCATCTGACTTCTGTCCGGGGCCTTCCAATTTCACCTTCCAAAAGACGTATGTTACTGATCTGCTATTGCATTAGCTAATGTCCTCTCACTTCTCATCTCAATCTCTTTTATGAACCCTTTACAGTTTTGTTTGACAGCTCTAAAACATATGTCAGTCACAGCACTACCCAGAGCATGGAGTATAAGTCCTCTGAAGTCTATACTCCTGTCTCTCTCTTCAGACCCATCTGTCCTGCTTCCTGCCGCCTGCCTTTCATCTTACAGTCAGCTGTATTAAGTTACCTTCTGTGCTTGGGACTTTCCATGCTAAGTCTCAGGTTGGAATGCCATTCTTTTCCTTTACACCCCTCTGCTCCTTTATGCCTAGCGAGTATCTGCTTATTCCAGGGCTCACCTCAGACTTCTCATTCTCTGCAAGGTTTCATCTATTGCATCCCCACTCTTACCTCAGGAAGAACTACTTTCTTTTTAGGGCTCTATCTCCACGTATATACTGTCAATGTCATTTTGACTCTTTTGGACTGCAGAGTCCTTCAAGACAGCATCTCTGCCACATGTATCTCTATACGTTGAGGTCCAACTCATAGTGTGAAAAAAATAGATATATATTAAATGAAGAATGGACAAATTAAAAATGAAGCCCAACCTGTGAGCAAAGGCTAAATGACTATTATGATAGTGCAGCAAATGTTGATCACAATAGCATACTGAATCATCATCACAAAAGCCTGTCTGCAGCTAGCTCTGCTATTTGTAAACCCACTAAGCCTCAATTTGTATTAGTAAACAAGTCCAGTAGGTATTCTCTAGGATGTAAGCTGACTTTCAAGGACAGAATGTGGGGGTGACGCCTCATATTGGCTTGCTCCCTTAGCAATTTGTGAAAACAAAACCCATCAAAACAATTCCTCTCTTTATCAAAAGTTGGTGCTATCTAAAGATTTTCTTTTCCAAAATACTTTCTCTGGTCAGGCAACACTCCCCGTACTGTAGCTGTTAGGCATTAGTGTGCTCTGAATCCGTTAGAGAAGGTCAGTTCTGAAAACCAAACAGATGCAGAGCACTGAGTTTCCAGAGCTGGAAAGGCATAATAACAACAGTTATCTTCTCTGCTCATGCTGTTAATAGTTTCACCATAAGCAGCCCAGCCATATTTTAGAGACTGGCCTCGAGTTATCCTAATTTCCACACCTGAAGTGAGGAACAAATAATTTAAGGCAAAAAATAATGCAGGAGAGTTTTAGCTTTACATGCATACACACGCTCCTTGCTTCCTGAGAAAAGCAACACTTTAAATCCAGTCAACATAAAAAATATAACAAGATTCAAAAGAGCAAAGATTTTTTTCCATAGCAAAATGTTTATAGCAATTAATTAATTACAGCAAAACCAAGCCAAAACAAAGAACAAAAAATCCTCCTTACTCCAGATTACCTATTAATTTCAAATGGAAAAGCCCTAGGCAGTAAGAAAAAAAAAAAATTGACCCATGCATTAAGTAGATAGGTTAGTTAGTTTAGGGCTAGTAGAAACAGCCAACTAACATTAAGTTGTCATGGTCGAAGGTAATGCTTTCACATTACTATCCAAACTTGTAAAAATAGAGAGGCAGAAAGAAGTACTAAATTTAGGCCCTGATTTAATGTGTTCAAGAGCATGATTCATTTCCCCCTGTGCTGGTACGGCCTGGGGAATCTGTGTTCAACAGGCAACACAAGGATGCCCTATAAACAAAGGGTACTCTCGTTCATCCAGAGGCTCAAGGAAGCTACCGAGCACCCCATTTTCTTTGCCAACAAAGATATACTTCCAGGTACTTTGCACACCAAAACAGAAACCAGATTTCTCAACTGGAGTGAGTCTATCTAATTTTAGCTTTGCCCTGGCTTTAGCATGAATGTGCTGGAAATTTATTTTGCTGCTTCTCTTCTCTAAGTGGCTTTTTTTCCCTCAAGTTCCAGTGGGATCCTGATGAGCTTTCAGAAGCCATGCAACATGGGTCACCTTAATGAGATGTCCAAAAGAATGTCATCATTTGGTAGCAATGCATTTAGCAACACGGAGCCCAAGTCACCTTACGGCAGCCAATAGGTTGGGTTTTAGAGAGCTAGTATTATATAAAACAAGCATGTGAGATGATTTGGAACTATTTGCAAACAAAAGAACTAGAAAAAACAACTAAACAACAACAGCGAATTCAATTCCCATCAATTAATTAGGGTGCGGGGCAAAGCGCCCAGGCGGAGCAGACCATTACTTTCCTTTCCCCAGTTTCATTAGCTGGTGCTTCCAATATGTTCTTGCACTCACTTCTGCTCCCAGCAGCAAAGCAGATTTTTAGCTTCTACTGAAGATTGAGATTAAGGCTGAACTATCATTTATGTTAACCCAACCAGGCTTAGAGGTAAAAAGCACCTAAGTTATTTTTGAGTTTACAGTGACTTCATTCTTTTTTTTTTTTTTTTCCTTTGAGTCTTTAGGCACATTTGGAAAGTAACCTTATAATGTCATTCTAGCTTTTTTGGCCTTATCGATAGTTTCTGGGTTTAGGACAAAATACAAAAAGAAAAATAAATGTATATCGAAATGTGTAGTTTGGTAACATTGCCTCCCAGAAGTGAGGGCATTAAAGCTGTCCTCCCTTCTGAGGTATAAGACAGGTATATGACCCCTCAGGCCCCATTATAATCTATATACGTTCTTCCCAATTAAGAAAGATTACTTCCCCAAACATGAAATGAGTTCAGCAAATTTGCAGTTAAAAACAAAAAGAGTTAGACATGGAGCGTGTGCATTACATTAGAAATGAGTTGCTCTGGGGAGGTGTGTGTAAATGGGCAGCACTTGGAGAGGCCCACACAGGGCACAGCCACGGGATGAGGTTGGTAGACCTTGGGCAGGGCTGTGGGTCCAGGTGGATATGAGAGCCGATCAGCCTGAACACATGCTTCACAAACCGACCTGGGCACGGCACAGAAAAGAGGCAAGACACTGCAGGGCAGCATAAATAATTTGTACCTTTCTCAAATAGCTTGGTTCTTGGGTCTCCTGGGTAGTTCTGAATGACCAGGTGGGGCAGTCACCCAATTCCCTTGGGCCCACCCTGTGCCATAACATAAAAATCACATCATTTAGAGGACAGGGATCTTCAATGACCTTGGCCAAATGAGATGACAGATTTAGGGACAGCCTTCTTTACCCATTTGAGAAAGGACAAATATTCTTTAGCACTCTAGACAGAAAACTGGCTGATTTAGCTTAGAACAGTGGCTACTATTGTAGCCGATTTCAGAACATTAAAAAGGAAGGTAAGTAGTTAGGGGAAGGGTGTCGTGAAGGTTGCATTCATCCAAGGCTGGGTCAGTTACATATTGGGATTTGGGGTAGAAATTTTTTCTCACACACGTAGAACACCACAGATCTAATTAACAACGTGGGAAATCTATTTTCATACTTTACTCACACAAAACACTTCTCCTCTGTCTCCAGGGGATTTTCAAGTTCTAAACTACAATCAGCCCTTCTTTTAAAAATAACAGTAATAGATCCTCTTAGCCAGATGGTGGTGTTTGTTGCACTAGGCTGGGTTCATAGTACAACATCAATAAATGGCCACTTGTAGAGCGACAGACAGAATCCCATTCATAAAACACACCTGCACCTCCCTCCTTTTCCCATCCCAAAATGTTGCATTGTCAAAACACCCATGGGGGCTTAATCTCATTTTGGGGAAAAAGGGAAAATTAGAAAAGCAAAATAATGTAGGTGAAAAAGTAATTAATTTTTTTTTTGGAAGGGAGAAATAGTATACTTAGTCTCTGAGGACAATGATCAGAGGTGGGCTTTTTGAGTATTGTTTTGCCTTTAGGGATCATTTGAAAGAAGGACTCCAAAAATTTTGCTCAGTCCTTGGAAAGCTGTTTTGGTGAAGGCTGCACATTGTCAAACAAAGATATTTCGAGTGGGAGATAGAGTTAAAATTCTTCCTCAGTGAGTTGGCTATGTCTCGTGAAATGAATATTTGTTTCAATTAGGTGTTCCAAAAAAGCCTTCTTGCTTCGGATAACTCATTTTGAGAAGGAAAGGGTATTTATTCAAAACCTATCATGAAAGAGAAAATGACATAGTGGTATGTCCCGTTGCCAGTGGACACGTACTCTTTCCAAGCCTGGATGTCTCATGCTCTTTGGTGCTTTGTCCTTATTTTCCTGGTCTCAGTTCTACCTGGGACTGGCAGGGGTGAAGAGGGATGCTGACTAGTCTGTGCTCCACTCTTAAAAAGCTATCCTACCTGGTTATGTAACCTTAATCCATGTCCATAGTCCAGGGCTCAGATGGCTGGCCTGTCAGCAAAAAACTGTCTGAAAATGTTAATTCAACAATGTTGGTGGGATGTTATTTCTAGAACTAAACTCCTCAGGGAAAATGAGAAATAATTGCTCCTGGGATTCAACTCCTCCACACTGAAAGATATTTCTTTCCTGATGTTTTCTTCCCAATGCCTGGTGTGCCCTGACATTTGGTCCAAATAAAATCTGGAACAGACTCCTAGGATACAACTGTCTACACATTCTATTCAAGGGGTGTGTTTATTATGGAGAATCAGCATCTATTAGAGTTTGAAACTTCAGGGGCCTGCTGGCACTCTCTCTCCACACTGAATCACTTCATGATATAGATACTATTTTTGGCATTTACAGCAAACAACTCAGTTTATAACTTAAGGCATTTTCCATACTTCCAGGCAATAAATACTAGCTTTTTTTGAGTCTCAAAAACACATAGTTTAAGATAGTGGGAAAACGAGCTGGGGAATGAATGGTTTCCAGGGCAAGGAAAACACCATGCAGATGTTGGCCCTCACTCTTGAATTCTGATGGTGAAATCGAGAATTGTTTGTTCTGAAGTCAAACCAAGGAATTTATTTTTTACAGGCTGGGGTAGGGGTGGGGAGTAGTGATGTAATATATTACTAATATTGAAATAACCAACACATGGTGCTAGAATTTTGAATCCCTAAAGAATTTCAGTCCTTTTAAATGGTTCTTTTTTTTTTTTAAATCAAATTTGGCACACCAGATGTCGATTCATGTCACAGAAAGGACATACCTGAAGAAACACCCGAGGACTGCTTTGCTAAAATTGCATATTCACCTTCTGTAATTGTTTTTTTGTTCCTCCAAGATAACAAGCTAGGAATCGGTCCTCTATCTTGAGCCATTTATTGAGAACAAATAAATGAACTTGAAAAAGACATGACCCAATTGAAGTTAAATACCTGACTTTGGTGTATGAGAATCATAAACTTGCTTACGGTCTATCTGGTCCGCAAACACTTCCCCATAAATCATCCAATAGGGCATGTAGAAGATGTTCTTGGCCAATTTCCATGATGGCTCCTCATTGGGAAAGAGAATGGCTTGCCTGGCGACCCCAAAACTCATCAGCACCACCAGCATAATGATGACAAAGTACATCATGTCTATCATCTAGAAGGGTGGGGAAGCAGAGGGAGAAACAAACAAAAAAAATACATAAGACTGAGTGTCCCTATGCCACTGACACTGATGGAAACCATTGAAGGAGGTTCACTTTCAGTAATGCTGATGAGCGATGTTCAGATAGGTAGCTGTGTCTAGATAAGAGGACGTTTGTTCTATTGAAGTCAATGTCCACGGAATCTCATCGGAAACTGAAAAGTCATTAAAAACAACAACAACAACAACAACAACAAACACAACCTAATGATATATACAACGGAACCCCTTCATTTTCCATTGCTGTTTGTGGGATCTAGTCAAGACTAGGCATGGGAGTCAAGGAACATAGAAATGGGGGTATCTATGTTAATTCAGTTCTAACTTTTTCTCTGCCCCTGAAGGAGGCAAATGTACTTCTTGCATCTCTTTCATCTTAGAAAAATTGGCATTGGGAGAGTTGAACTATTTCAAGAACTATTGCAATGCCATAAATTCTTTAAGTTCTGAAAGGCCAATGAAGAGTTGGAAAGTTTAAGAAAATAATCATTTGTAAACAAAACTAGGATAACAAATATCCACCATACACCATCTTATTCTTGTGGTCCCACCTCACCGCATGGCGTTCTAAATCAAACCAGTCTCCCAGAGAACCACTCTTTCTGTATTATCCTGTAGTGTATCCTATCAGTTACGAAGGGTGTTTTCATAGGCATTAGAATCAGGTAGCCTATTCTTGTTCCTGGTGTTGAAATGTTGGATTTTCATCTTGACCTGTTTATAAAATTTTCTTGACTGCATTTGACTACGATGTTATCTCTTGTTCCTCTTTATTCCTTTTTTTTTTTTGCTCGTTTTCGCGATACATGTTATTTGAGATCTGTTTCTCATATGCCAAATTATTTTCCTTTCATCACTGAAAATAGATGAAGATATAATAACTATTATTTTGCCTGCCCAGAACCTTCTTGTTTTAGAGGTAGTCTCCTCCCATTTTGGCCACCAAGGTAGGTGTCATTCCAGCCTAGGCTCGTTGTGGTATCTTACGCTCTGGCAACAGTGATAGGAATAGGCATGTGGTACAAGAATCCAACTAGAATCCTTTTTTCTGGATATTTTCAACTGAAGCTGGGAGAGAAAAGCTCCCTTTCTATCTCTGTAATGATGTGAATTCAGAGTATCTGAGACTGAGTCCCCCAATACCGATCAAAGTGAATGAAGCTGATGAGATTGAGAGAGAGAGAGAGAGAGAGAGAGAGAGAGAGAGAGAGAGAGAGAGAGAGAATGAATAAGTTCTGACAGTGGTCGAGAGTCTGACTGCAGTAGCCCTTAAGGTCTGTTCCATCATGCCCTGCTATAAATCAATATATCCCTCCAGGCTTAGGCTAGTTGATTAGTTTCTATCCCTTGCATCAAACCATCTAATACAAAAGACTACCTTCTCTTGGATATAAAACTTCCTAAGGAGATGCCCCTCCACAAAGAAAGACTAATGATAATCTTACCAATGATAATGAAGGTTTTAAATTAGTTTTAAAATTTTACTTTAAAAGAACACATTCCACAGTGCTTGTTATTGAAATTAAAACATTATAGCCTTCCTGTTTGCCTTAACACTTTGGAGCTTAATATATTTTATATCAATTAATCAACTTTCAAGGAAGCTTCAAAATTCATATCTCAAGTATCATCTGACTTTGAAACTAAGTAAGAATTTCTCAAAATGTGGCATCAATTCACATTTGTTTACTGTCCTTAAAACATATATGCTAGTTAACTAGTTATTCCTTTCACAATTTAGTGGCCTCAAAACTCTCCTAAAATGAGCAAGTCTGCTATGTTAAAACAGTTTCATAGGAAACAGGGGCTTGTTTCTCATCTTTTCTCTTTTTTATTTTGTAAAATTCTTTCATTATTTTTTCCCAAAAACTTCTAACCAATGAAGAAACACTAATGGGGTTTTCATGTTGTATTTATTTAAAATTGACTATAGGGTGGGAAGATGGTGTGTACTCACAAGATTTAGAAGCCAGTCTGAACCAAGAAAATGCTGCCAGTAAATACAGCAACCATTCTAATTTAATTTCTCAGGACTGTTTTCACTCAGGTTGATTGCGATATATATTCAAAAGGTTAAAACAATTAAAGAGAAGAAACATCTTCCCAAAACTCAACTTCGTATATTTCAAAGAAGTCTTAGCTTCCATACAAGCACCATAATCTGATAGAGTGGAATGCGGAACTAGAATATTATTAGTGACAACTGGGGCTGGCTACCTCTGTTTTGAAAGTTAAATTGCCCAGTGGTTCAATATTAAGAAAGCTAACTCTATCTTACTCTTATAAATATTCTTTGTGTTCTGTAGGGATGAGTATGTGCTGTAGTGATTAAGCACGTGTTCTCAGGTGTCAGACTACCTGAGGTTTTTCATCTTTGCTCTACTGGTAAAAACAGCTAGGTGGTCTTGCTTAATCTTTTTTTAAGTTTTTTTTTTATTCTAAAAATGGGGATAATAATAATAACAGTAATATACATATTGTTTTTTTTGTGAAGATTAAATGAGATAATATGTGAAACAGTGTGGGTAGTTCTCATTTCATGCTATGTTATTAATAGAATTAGAAGAAGGTCATGCTATAGAGTCAGACAGGAATTTGAACCTTTTCTTTTTCCTTTGCCCAGTTTCAGTTTATTCCATCATTACATGGAACACAAACATCTATTTCATGGGTCTGTAATGATAATAACATGGTATTTGGCACATAGTAAATGATAGCTTGTATTAGTGTCATTTTTATTCTGGGTTATATGAGTGAGCTTAGTGCTAAACTATTCCACTGAGATATGGAATATGAAGGAAAGTGATCCTGGATCTAAACATCAACTGGAATCATACTTGATCAGTACTGTGTTTAAGTATCTTAGCAGCTGTCTGTTCCAGTACCACAGAGAACAGACACTTGGCTGTTTAGTACTAAGTAAGGACTAATGTTGAGGGGCTTTCGTTATAATCACATCTGGGCATATTTTGTTAAGCTTCTAGCCTGGCAGTCCATCTGGCCCTCTGATAAATTCTATAGGCATATTTTACCTACCTTCTGGATCAGTGACTCAGTTATTGAACTAATTATTTAAAAAACTCCATGTAGAACGAAACACCCATTTTCTTATTATTCCTGATTTATAAGTCATTCATAAGTTAGAAGGTAGAGGAAATGCAGTACATCTCTCTTGCTCACTCCATAGTAAGGTTTAATTCTAGTAAAAATCAGGCATAATTATGCCATCATTAAAATGATAAGCATGGATTTTAAAATAATCTTGCTGCTTTAGTTTGACTTTAGTTATTTCAAGTATTTAAATACCACCCGACCTTTTTTAAAGTACTATATTTGGTTTGTTTGGGTCTTTTCAGGTTTCATTTATTATAATAAAATAAGGCAACCATCAATTAGAAAAAACAACCAATGAGATTATATAATTGCCTAATGCAGTGGTTCTTGACCAAGGGCAATTTTGCCCCACCGAGGGGCATATGGCAATGTCTGGAAACATTTTCGTTGTTGTTGTTGTTATTGCTGTTGTTGTTGTTGTTGTTGTTGTTGTTGTGTGTGTGTGTGTACACACGCACACTCACATTAGTGGGTAGAAGCCAGTGATGCTGCTAAACATTCTACGATATGCGGGACAGCCCCCAACAACAATGAATTATCTAGTCTAAAATGTCAATAGTGTCAAGGTTGAAAAAACTAGCCTTAATTTTGCAGCTGTTATAGTTCTTTACTTTCATTGGATCCATTTGAGAATTCATTTGAGAATCTCATGGAAACTTCTCCTCTCTGTTCAGAAAATTCATATACCCACACATTTTTATCTATACCTTGGGTGGAGGGTTCACAGATCCTCTCTCCTAAATCTTTTCCACAGACTCTAAGTTGAGATTCTCTGCTTTTAGATACAGGAATTTTCACCATAATCTCAAACTCATTACTAAAGTAATATGACAGACAGTGTAATAGAGTAAGATGCATTTTTTTTTCCTAGTCAAAAATTCCAATTGAACTAGGATTTAGTTTTGGGATTCAGTCTAACTCAAGCTTGTTGAATTCAAGTTTTTCCTCTCTAGAATGGATTTGGGATATTTTCCCTAAACAATGCTGTTGTTATAAATACCAAGCTTTTGTACAAAAGTGTTAAGAATAGAGCAGGATTACTATGCTCACCAATTTCTCCCTTTCTCATTGTACTTTAACAAGCATAATATGAACATAATAAAAGATACAATTTGTCAACTACCAACTATGAGCCAAACACTGTTGGCTATTTAACATATACTATTTCTAACTATCACAATAAACTTACAAGATATGCATTTATTGTAACTACTTTAGAAATGAGTAAACTGAGTTTCAAAGTGGTTAAATGAATTGCTCAAGGTCCCTTAACCCCTTCCTTTTGGATTCAAATTCTCCCTTTCTTCGCATGAATTTATCAATGCTTTTGTAGGAAGATTCTTGGTTATTTAAGATTCATTTTAGCAGAGTTAAACACACACAATAATAATAAATATTAATTTTCTGGCTGAAAGGTAAGCAGCAAGGATATATAAAGTAAAACTGGAGTGAGAATGATAAAGGACATCTATTGACCAACTGTTGTTGGCTTCAACAGCTCATAAGGGAAAGTGGAATGGAGGTTTTTAGCAAAGAGGTCTTTTAGTAAGAGGTGTTTGCCAGTGTAGGATGGATGTACTTGGCTTTTCCACCTGTAAATGTGAAGTAGAAGACACTTAGAAAAGTGGAGGAACTGATAAAAAAAAAATCAATGAACTCTTTTTATGGGCATCAGGCTCTGATTCTTCCCCTAGTGAGTTTGGAGAGGGAGATGATTTACTAGTGCATGCCCAAGTTCACACTAATGCTGTCCTCTTAGGGCTGGGTCTTTATGGAGAAAGTCTGGAAACCAGTGTGGTTGAGAGTGTTGGAACAGTCCACACCCATTTGTTGGTTAGCATATTAGTTTGCCACTTGGGATTCCTTTTTAAAGAATAAGATAAGTAGGACATCCTTCTGGAACCTAGTTTTTAATGGACATCATTTTCCAGTAGTCTAACCAGACACATGATATGTTGATAGAACTTAATGTTCAGTTCAAACACCACCTAACAAGTAAGTTCAAATAAACTGTTTTCTTCTCTCTGTGTAGGGAAAGGCATTTTACTAGTACTTTGTTTTTAAAAAAGCAACATTAAAAATCTTGAAAATCTGTTAAAAATTTGGAGAGGAGACTCACTTCTCCTAAAATGTAACCTCCATGTGAAGTCTTCCCCAACCTACATTCTTTTTTCTATGTCCTCTTGTACCTTATACACATCTCTATCACAGCATTCTCACACTGTATGGTGATCACTTATCTTTCTGTCATCTTTGGCTTCATGGAAAGAGCACCTTTATATACCCAAATCCTAATCCAGTGCTTGGCACAAAACTAATGATCTTTATATATTTTTCGGTAAGTAGATAGGTGAGTGATTGCTAATTCTCCAGTTATATATATAGTGGTAGTCAGACTCCTGAATACACCAAAGGAAGTTCAAAAATAAAACACCCCTAGGGCCATCTCGGTTAGAGCTTTAGCACAGGCCCACATGAATTATTCCTTCTTCCTATTATTATCGGTCCTCCTTTGAGAATTTATTACATGGAATCAGAGGACCCTGCTTACCATTTTTCCAATCATCATTACATATGGGCCCAAGTACTTGTTCACGCCGAAGATGTCTAACAGACGAATGTACCAGTAAATGATGTTCACACAATAGATGACCCTCCCATCACTCCTGAAGGGCTGGTCTTGGAGACGAAGGATCATTCCAACAGAGAACAGGAGTATGGCTATGAGGTCTGTCACGTTCCAGTACTCCTGCAGCCATACCTTCACTTTCTGTAGCAACTTTCCTGGCTCTGACATCAGAATCTAAAAGGCAGGAAAGAGGGTGGGGTTAGTTAGGATTCCAGTCTATCTTCTCAGCCCAGTTCGAAAGTGCTCAGTCTATTCACTGACATCAGTAGCTTGCTTATTTTGTTTGTCTGTGTCTACTTGAATACTTGCATGCTATGAATATACAACTGTACAAAGCACAGGCCATCCATATACAAATATTCCGGAAGCAAATATAAGCAATAAGTTTGATCCTTTGGATTGCCTTATAATTTTATGATACACATTAGGGTTTTGTTATACAACTATCGATTTCTAACACCCTGTAAATCTCTGAAATCCTCCTCCATCTCAGTAAACAGAGCTACCATATTGAGTTATTCAGATCACTAAGTTGGGAGGACTTCTTTATTCTTCTCTTTCACATACACATCCTCTGCATCAACATGTCCTATCACCTCTATTTCTAAATACGAGCTAATCCAACCTCTCTCACCACCTCCACTGCTGCCATTCTATTCTAAGCCCCGTCACCTCTCCCAGATGACTGTAACAGCTTGCTGACTGGCATCGCGGCCGCCATTGTTGTCCTGTCTGTCTCAATCCCTTCTTTGAGCAGCATACAGAAACAGAATGGTCTTTCAAATGGTCCTTAAAAACTTAAGCCATGATCTGGGTGGTGATCACAGTTGAATAGATAGGCAAAAATTCATCAAGTTGTACCCTTGTGAGTTGTTCAATTTCTTGCAAGTAAATTTAATATTGAATGTTAACTGTAACTGAAATATGTTTTTAATTTTTTTATTTGTAATTAAAATAAAAAAGTAAAAGAGACTCTTGAGAGAAATATGAACTACAATAATAAAAACTAAAGCAAATCATGATAAGTGAATGCTAAAATCTTCTGATGGCTTCTATTACAAATAGAGAAAGAGCCAAACTCCTTATTGTGGCCTCATTTGACGTCTCGCCATATTCTCCCCATTCGCCACCCTGCTGCCTTTGTGGTCTGCTCTCAAGCCTAACAAATTTATTCTGTGTTCAGGACATTTTCACTTATTCCTTGTGTTGAGCATTTTCTCCTCCCAGATTTTTACATGTCTGGCTCCTCTTCATCCTCAAGGTCTCTGTTCACAATTCCCCTTCTTAGGAAGTCTTTCCTTGAGTATCCTACCTGCAGTGGTCTCCACAGCCTCAAGTCACTAATATATTACCCTGTTTTATTTTTTAAGATTTTATCACCGTATGCATGTACGCATGTATGTATGTGTCTATCATCTATCTATCATCTATCTTCCTACCTACCTACCTACCTACCTATCATCTCTCTCCACGAGACTGTAAACTTGAAGGCAGACCCTTTTTTATTCATGGCCTGTAATATAATAATAAATATGGCTGGCTGTTGCATAGACACCTCACAGTAGTTCTCCAGCCCCTTAACTGCTGGCTGGGACTCTGGCTTACCTTGAATCTAGAGGGGCCTTTTTGCTTACTTATACTCTATGAAATGCATAGTGGGAGTTGCAACCCATCCCGCACCATAGCCTACCCTAGGATGTGAGAAACCGGAAAAGCCAACCCAGTGAGGCTATGTAGCAAGAGTACCTTCACAAATCATTTGTGTTTACAGCTGAGACTTTTACCTCTTTCAATCATGACCTACTCTTTCCAACTCAGGGCCTCTCAAGGGAGAAGAGAGGAAAGACTGGGGACAGGCCTGCAGCTATGTATTTGAATCCACATGTCTCTTTTAATGGCTTCCCTTGGCTTGAAATAATAGGGAAGAGTCTTAGTAAGTCAGGACTAGGCTGAGAAGGCTGAGCAAGGCACCAGGCAGCCACCAGGTAGCCTCATTCTTCATCTTCTGTGATGCGGCACTTCTAAACCCCAGCCCATGGCTTCTTAAATTGTAGCATGCATCAGAGTCGCCAGGAGGGCCAGCAAACCACAGATGGCAGGGCCCTACCCTTGGACTTTCTGCTTCGGTTTACCTGGTATGGGGCTTGAGGATTTGTATTTCTACTAAATTCACAGGTCAAGCTGGTGACCACAGATTGAGAACCAGTCTCCTCCACCAGGAACTCCTTCAGCTGCTCTTGTCCTGATGGCGTCTCAATCCCAGCTCTAACCTGACTAGGTGAAAATCTGTGTGTTTTGGGAGGAGGGGTGGAGTGCCTTAGAGCTTCTTTAACCCTTGGCTCACACTTTCCTAAAACTGTTAAACACAGAGGTTTATCTTATAATTTTAAATAGTGAAAATATTTTTGTGAAATCTTAACATAAAAAAAGAGACAAAAGCCAAGCTGCTAAAGGTGAAGCAGGAGTGACGAGCTGAGCCCCTGCACTGCCCCTTTTGCTTCCCCAGCTAGCTCTTCGTCACCTCTTAGACCCTTGGGGCTCTGAGGAGCATTCCAGTTAGCCCACATGGGAGCCCACTGTGGGAATGAAGAGAGCAGTGGGCCTAGAGAGGGAGCAGTCAGGCATAAGACACGGTTCTTTCTAGCTGTGGGGTACGGAAAAATAGCTCAGTCCCCAAGTCTTACTCCCTATACGTGCAAAGCGGGGATGTCATAATAGACACCCCACTTGCTTCCCAGAGCCGTGGGGAGGACCCACATGAGAGATCGTCTACCAATGCACGCTATAAACAGCTACGTGCTATTAAGCGATTGCCGCGGCTTGTTTTGGTGACTACACACAGAAGTATGTGGTGCTGGGAATGGGAGGGCGGCATGTGAAACCACAAAGCCTTGTATGTCCCTCCTCGTACACAACAGAGTACAAACTTTTTCATGTTCCCAGGATCCTGAATCTGAGATGTTGAGGGCCTGTGTGCTGATGATGATGGGGCACAAGGGTAGGACCTGCGGGGTCCTCACTTTCTTGGCAGTGGAGCCTTTCTTTAATGGCGTCAGGGCCGTGGAGTAAGGGGTGAGGGAGCTACCTCATCAGGCTAAAGAGGAGAAGCTCAGACACTAAGGTGGTCAGTGCCTCCCTCCTCACAGCTTCCGCAGAAGCAAAGACTCTTCTGTTGACCCCCTGCTGACCCCGGGCTCTAAAGCCTTGCCCTCACTGCTATTATATGCCGCCTCAGGAGAAATGGATATCCAGGCCTTGAGGCTCCTGGCAGCCGCCTGCTTGGCAGCTTCTTCCAGAACAGTCTGTGGAGTACAGACTGCTCCCTGTCTTCTTCCAGCCTAGTCCCTGGAGACATTCCAGTCTCCCTGCTCAAGTCTTTCCCTTTTCTGCTTATCATGGAGAAGGGACGAGCATCTGGGCCTTAAATCGCAAGTGAGCTGGTACTTCACAGCGACGAGTCCTTAGCGGGAGCAGGCCATAGTTCTCAGAGAGTTACGCAAAGACCAAAGCAAATTTATTACTGTTTTTCAGTTTACTGAGGGGAAATGCACAAACTGGTCAGGAAGTAGAAGGCACTATCAATTGGTTAGAACAAGGCAAGAAAGTAAGGCATCCCTTAAAAGAAATTTTTTTTTTTAAATTATTTAAAAAATCTAGTCTCTTATAAACTGAGACTAGTGTACTCACACCCAAACTCTCAGGATAAGGACATGCTGGTCAGAAGTTAAATACACCCAAAGCAGTTTAAAACGAAGACAAGGGCTCTAAACATACACGAAATTTTTTTTCATGATCCCAACATGACAGTGTCTAATAGATACTG
The DNA here is from genome assembly GCF_014176215.1 of Rousettus aegyptiacus. Lineage (NCBI taxonomy): Eukaryota > Metazoa > Chordata > Mammalia > Chiroptera > Pteropodidae > Rousettus > Rousettus aegyptiacus. The sequence goes on along the minus strand of NW_023416306.1, from coordinate 44,272,916 downwards.
CATCTTTTTTTTCTGAAGGAGAATATTAGAAAGCTGAAATCTAAGATAATAAGGGCCTTTTAACATATTTTAGTAATGAAAGCGAGGGCCAATTTGTGGATTTGTAGGGATCCTTTCTTCTGTGAAGTTTGCTAAACCTCCCATTCATTGCAGTACAGTGAGTAGGATAGTTCCAGAGCTCTAGAGGATGCAGTGGACTTGACAGGGAGAAATTCTTCCAGAAAAGACCTCTCCTGCAGACTGTAGTTTCAGGAGGAAATGCAGAGGAATCATCACACCGCAGAAGCCGGCCTCCCCTAGGGTTTGCGAGTAGGAGTGTGTGCAGCACATTGAGCAGGGCTGCAGAGCCCTCTGGTGGACTGTTGCTTCACTGCATCCATTTTAGCAGCTCTGAATCTGATGGCCTCGGAGGCTGGCTTTAACTTCAGGTTAATCATATGGGGGTGGTGTTATCATCCCTCCTTTCACTCAGTGCAGGTGGAGGGAGAAGAGAGGGACCCACACCCTCAACCTGAAGGATGGGAAATATGCTCAATTCACCCAGGTGATGCTCAGGACTTGGTGGATAGGCTGGTGCCCAGCAGGTAGATAATAAGTATAGAGAAGGAATAAACCGGAGAATAAATTAATGAATGGAAGGATTGTTCCTTCTAGGGCTGCTGAAACACACCTGGAGAATCACAGGTATTGGTGGACTAAGTCCAAAGAGACCCAGAGTGAGGGGTTGCAATGGGAGTTAAAAGTGGGAAGATTTAAAGAAAAAAAAAAGGATAAAAAGTGAAAAATGTAAAGAAGTTATGTTTACAAGGATGAGGAACGGGTGGTGTAAACAGTGTTGAAACAACTTGAGAGTTTCTTGGGGCAAGAGCTGTGTTAGCAGAAAAGGGACTAAATCCTCAGCACTCAGGGAGTGACAACCCTATGAACACACGCTGCGAAGCCTCCCCAGGATTGTCAGCAGCCCTCAAAGCCATGTCTAGACTTCAGTGGCAGCATTATAGAAAAACAGTTTCCGCATTGATTTGGACCTTGAGCATCCCTCTCTCTCCTCCAGGCACAAAGGTAACCAACCCCTGCCTTTCTCCTAAGTTCTCTTATGTGCAAGCAGTCGTTACCTCTCTCATCTTTTCTATTCCCAGCGTGAAAATATAGGAAATGACGATCCATTCCTGGGTGGAAGGCCAGCGCTCCATCTTCACTAACACGATATAGTTGAAGAGCATCAGGTAACCGATGTACGCCAGCTGTAAGGAAACACAACACGGCGCTGCTCTGGCTGCAACACCCGGAGCCCTGCCCTTGGGCAAGGCCACTGCGTGACAGGACAAGAGGAGGGTCAGCAAGCAGGACTCAGCATTCATGAACAAATGAACTTCAAGGCTCTAAGCTAGCAAAAGAATTATCATAATAAAAGACTTCAGTGCTTGAAATAATTTGATATGCAGTCTTCCTTTTGACCCTGACATACGTCTCTGGGTCCCGGCACTTTGCTTGTACCTATGTGTCGTGATGCGGGATTGATTTTGTTTTTTAGTCACCCAGTTTCTCGTGTCTTCCTAGCTAAAAAGGGAACCACCTCTCTCAGGAGCTGCTCTTGCTCATGCGTGAGCCTCAGGTTCTTGAATTAGGGCAGCACAGTGAATGTTTTTGCCTAATGAATGCCAGGTGGATTAAATGTCAGCACGAAGGAAGAAAGACATAGGCTATACTTGTAAATTGGTCAAACCAACATAAAAATAGCCCTCACTTTAATTCTCTCCTGAGTTAATGTCTTCTTTGTTTCCCTCTTACCTTAGTGTACTTGGCCTGACAATGCTCTGGGAGGGTTTTACCTATTTTTTATTGCATCACCTTCCTGCCCTATTCAAGTTGGGATATTCCTTCCTGGTTTCTGTTTCTTTGAAACAAAACAAGAAAAAACAATTTATAGAAAGAAATGGCTAACTGTGTGGCCGTTCTGTGTAGCCAACTGCGGCCTGAAGTGGGGTTTAATCTTCTTGAGGCTTTAGCACCAGAGGTTGAACGCTGATGAAACAGGCTGAATTTCTGGGTGTCCCTGGAAAACTCAGGGTTCAGGTTTGGTGACTGTCACTAAAGGATTCAGTTATGTCTAGATAAATAGGGTGCAGGACGGCTAGTGAGGTTCTTACATAAGGGGCCTAGGAGTCTCTGGAGAGAAAACTTACCTAGGGGAAATGGCACATAAATTAAACCTGTCTAGGTGATGCTTCAAGTTAAGTAAGGTACTTCCTGGCTTTAGAGGCCTCAAGGGCTGTGAGTAGGCCAAGAGTGAGTTTATTCAAATCTTCTGCATTCTTTGGAGGCTGCAAGGCAAATAGAGCACAGTGTGGGCAAAGGTTTGAGGCCTTGAGGGTTCAGGAGATACCTCTGGGGCCAGGGGCAGCTTAGAAGGTAAAGAAAGCAGCAGCTTGGCTGGGAGATACAAAGGCAAACTGGCAGCCTACAGGGCTAAAGGAACACTGCTTTCTCTGCTAATGGAATCACTCTTTTCTCCCTTTTTCTTTCCTTCCTCCTTCTTCCCTTCCCTTCCCTTTCTTCCATGTATAGATTATTAATATGAGTCAAGGTATTTTGAGACCCTAATACATTGACACACATATGGACACAACGATATAACTTCTCAACTCTTGAAGGGCAAAGGTTCGGTTCAGAGTTCAATGAGATCATGTATGAAAGCATGAGAGCAGTTACTGAGATGCTGGTTGCGGGGGGTGCGGCTCCTTCGCTACAGGAGAGACTTGCTTTTTTTACACCCATTCCCTCGGGGGCTGTCATTTTAATTCATGCCTCAGTTTTTATCTTCCCCGCCCCCACTTTCAGAATTATTAGCACTTTGTGAAAACCTCACCTGTGAAGAGTCTACTTGAAATCATGTAGGACACTGTTTAAAATGGAATTTGGTTCATATGGTTCCTGTTTACCATGATATCCTGGCATTCGCTCTCTACTCCCTCTGCGTACTGTGTTTTACAAAACACAAAGTAAAGACTTCGATGATTAAACCCTAAAATACCCTTGGCCTCGTTCTGAAATCCTTCTTCCTCTCCAGTTGCTTCTTTATGTTGGTTGGGTCATGTTCTATCACTTCTAAGTGGAATGGATCTTGTTAACTGCCCTGGTTTTTATCACTGTACCAAATTCATTGCAAAACATTCTCTTGTCTCATGTCTCCTGTGTCACGTGGGCCCAATGACACACATGATTCTTCCAGAACCTCTGCATTTTAGTACTTAAGTACAGGTATACCTCGGAGATATTGCAGGTTTGGTCCCATACCACAGCCATAAAGGGAGCATCAGAATAAAGCAGGTCGTAACCTTTTTGCTGGTGGAAGGTCTTGCTTTCGACTTGTGAAAAACACATCTGTGAAGCACAATAAAACGAGGGCTGCCTGGAACTCTCTAACCTGCCTCTGTCCTCGCAACACAGCTCTAGCATATTTGTTTCGTGGGAGGAATAATGTTCAGTGGAAGGAATGTAGATGCAGAAGTCAGTAAAACTTGGACTTAAATCCCATCTTGAGTACTTCTGAGCTGTATCATACTGTATATATCACTTCATCTGCCTGGGCCTCCATTCTGTGAAATGGAGATGATCGCCCCTGACCTTCTGGAGTTTTGGGAAGCATTGTAGATGTGTGTGTGAGGGAGAATATGTATTTATCTCTTGACACAGTGTAGAGGCCCGGTGATGGTGGCTAACATTATTATTTGCCTCTTTTTTTCCAAAAACTTTTATACCTCTCCTCTCCTCTTACCTCAGTCCTTGATTCATTTTGATCACCTGTTAAGTCTTCCTTTCTCTCCTTTTTTTTTCTTTTTAAAACTGCCCTCACTATTGTTATGCTTTCTCCACAATCATCTATTTTAGCTCCTTCCTATTCTATAAAATCACAGTTACTCTATAATACTTTTCTTCCCATAATCATGGTATAAAGTAGTACTTTGGGACAACTCTCAAAATATGGACTTCCACAAATAGGGCTTTAAATATCTTTAAATGGCACAATAGAAGAGTGGCTGCTGTCTTGGAAGCACCCTGTCTTAGAACCTGACGACATTCATGGGGCCCTGCTGCAGATTACTGTAATGCGATGTGCTTGAATGGTGTGTATGTGTGTGTGTGTGTGTGTGCACGCATGTGCGTGCACACACACATTTGGTAAGCTTTAACAAGCTGGCTGTAGAATGTCAAAGCTTTAAGCCAGTGGGAATCCTATAACGATTTGTATTTTATATGCTTACATATTCTTTCTTTAAATTTTCCATTAACCAAGATGCATGACTGCTAAACTATGAAAAGCAAGCACCATAGCCTGCTTCAGTCACCTGTGGGGCGGTGCCATTTCTTCCTCCTTTTTCTACTGCCCCTAGGGAGTGGAGGGGGCACCTGGTGCTAGAGAAAGGAGTCTGTCGCTGCTGACCAGAGCACACGCCCTGCCCTCTGACCAGGTGCCACTTCACGCCTTGAATCTGTATCCTCCTCAGCTGGGTACTTGAAACTGGCTCTCATCACAAATGGCCTGGGAGCCAATTGGATCCCTGCCTCGTTTCCTCTTGGAACAGAGGAGGACCCAACTTGCTCCTCTGGAAACTTGCCACCATATGGAAGTGAGGTTATGTGAACATGAGGCGCGTCTCCTTTCAGAACCTTGAGAGTGTAGAAGCAGATACTTTTGGAAATAAGAATGGGAAATACTCTTACAGAAAAGGACACAACCAAAGAAAATGGCACCTTTGATCTAATGCTGAGCCTTATGGTGAAGCATATCTGGGAATTTAAAAGATTGGCATTCTCCATCTCCATTTACTTCCCTGAGGCTGGGCTTTGTCAATATGTAAATACTGATTTCTGAACATCCTTGTATAAAAACAATCAAATATGATTGGAGCATCCTGTCTGATGGGTTGGCTGAGGCTAATTCAGTCAGCTGTGCAGAAGGGGGTGGGATATGTGAGCTCCATTTCTCAAAGAGGCAGCTCTACCACTGCTGCCTATGATAAAGGAAAGCAGTGTGTCCTAAGCATCTTGGACCACAAGACTACCTGAGAAGCTTGTTAAATACACAGCCTCTCAGGCTTCTCCCTAATGACTTGATTTAGTGGGTCTGTGTCGGGGCCAGGAATTTGCATTTCTAACAAAACCCCTTATCATTATGGAAGTTTTAAAGATACTGTGCTAAACACTCAGCCCTCTGTCTGGGGTAGTGGTTCTCGATTCTGGCTGCACATTATACCCACCAGAGAGCTTTGAAATATCCTGATGCTCTGGCTGTACCTCAGACCAATGACGTCAGGGTCTCTGGGACTAGAACCCAGATATCTTATTATTTTTAAAAATAAAAATATAAATAAAACTGAGGTGTTTTTTAAAAAGCATCCAGGTGATTCCAGGTGTAGCCATGGCTGAGAACCACTGGTCAGGACATTTGTGATTTGAAAACATTCTTGGCTAATAACTTGCCTCAGCTGAAAACATGGGGACTAAAGGAATCAATAAAATAAATACTGAACGCAGATCAAGAAAAAAGGTAAATGCCTTGGAAAAATTAGAGAAGGGAGTACTCTTTTTGTAAAGATGATAGATAATTCTTCGACTGGTGTCTTTTATTGTCCTTGATGGGGAGTCTGCAAATGTTTTTTTTGTAAAGAGCCAGATAGCAAATTTTTAAGGCTTTGTAGGGCCTGATAGGCTCTATTGAAAGTAATCAACTTAACAGTTGTAGCAAAAAGCCAGCCAGCATATAGGTAAGTGAGTGAGTCTGTTAGCATTCTAATAAAATCTCATTTATGGACACCGAAATGTAAATTTTACATAATTTTTGTGTCACAAAGTATTCTTCCTTTGATTTTATTTCAACTCTTTAAAAATACAAATCTATTCCTAGCTCACTGGCCACAATAACAGGCAGTGGGCTGGACTGGGCCCATGGGTCCTTGTTCACCAAGCCCTGTTCTAGGTGAGACAACTGGGGCAGCCCTATGATAAGAGGAAGGACAGACCTGAGTGTAAAATATAGTCAATTACCACCTTGATTGAACTTTTAGATTAGGGAAAGTATATTTAAAGCAGCTAGAACTGTGGCTCTTAGTAGATGTTCGATAAGTAATGTTTTATTATTGTTGAGTGGATGGATGAATAAAACACTAACTACTGCTTTTCAGTGGAACTAGCCTAGGAACAAGTTATATTGTGCTTACATGTTCCAAGCACTGTTCTAAGTGCTTTACACGTTTTAACACATTTAATCTTTACTAAGGATGATTATTATTATGCCCATCGTAAGAAAATCAGGGTCACAGTGCTGAGATAACTTGCTTGAGGTCACAGGTTACTTAACTAAGAGGCACAGTCAGGATTTCTACTCAGGCTGTCTGACTCCAGACTCCACGCTTGTCGCCACTAAGTTCTTTTCCGCAGGTTAAAAATAATATGTCTGTATAAAGCATATAAATAGAAATGAGTTTTGCATGCCTTATATTTTTGAAAGATAATTTTTTAACATTAATGAATTTGAATTTTTACTTCACAATGAAAATTTAATATTTATATTTTGATAATATCTCATCCTCTCTCAAGACCATACTTTAGAGCAGTGGTTTTCAACTGGTGGCAATTTTACCCTATAAAGGGACATTTCGCAGTCTCGAGACATTTTGGTTGTCATCGTTGGGGTGTGGAGAGTGCTACTGGCATCTAGAGGACAGAGGTCAGTGATGCTGCTAAACATACTACAGGGCACAAGACAGCCTTTCTTAACAATTACTCTGCCCAAAATGTCAATAGTGCCAGGCTGAGAAAGCCTTGTGCTTAAAGCTGGCATTAAGTGTTAGCACACAGGACTGCATAAAAAGCACTTCATCTGGTCATTCGAGTCATCTCAGCTTCAGATTCAAATGATCCTACTGCTGACTCAAGTGACTGGTATGTAGCTGGTTGTGAGAGAGGCCAAAAATATAGATGCACTATCCTTCACCTGGCACAGTTCCACTGCGGTTAGGGCCTGGGCCACAGCTCACCTGAAGCTTAATGTATCATTGAAAAGTAAAAGTAGAAACCCAACAGTTGAGCCATTTCTGCCATGTAAGGAGGCTATTTCACAGACAATCTTTTATTTAGTGGGCAGAAAATGTTTGCAGGGTGTGCTTACTGAGCAGCATTTACCATGATTATAGTTTGTTTTGAGTAGTTTTTGCTGCATGTTAACTGTGTCAGAGCAAGAAAAGTTATTTGATGACACTACTCGAATGGAAATAATTACACACTAACGGTACCCATCTTTAGTAGTGCTACTTCTAAACTCTGCTCAGCCCGTAACCACCAAATGTTCCCAAAACCTAGCATTGTCATCTCAAATGGGCAACTTTGATCCAGGGCTCATCTACCCGAAACAGGGAAATGTTTTGTAAGAGGATATCTATTTTCCTGCTAGACTAGATTCATCTCACCTCTATTTCTGTTAGTTCTCACTTTTACTATTTCCTTCATCTTCTGAGAGGAGGAGAAATGTAGAAGCTGTGGAAGCTGCCTCAAAAACTCCACAAATCTTGCAAAGCTATTGGAAAAAGCAAGGTCATGAAATTTTCGTTTCTGCCTGTGTGGTCCTCATATCATGGCTCACAGAGGAAACCAGTCAGGTGCATCAGAAATGGACACTGGCTTTTTGTGGACATCCAACAGGAAGAAGAAATGAAGAAATACTTACAGTATAGAACCAGAACTTCACAATAGGTGCATTGTAGAATTCATAGATTTTTCTGCCCAAGGGGATTAAACGGTGCCTGCTCTGAACTTCCTCTTCATCCTTCTTCCTGGAGGACTCCCCATTGTTTCGTCCCAACATTGCCTACAGTGGAAGAGAATTGATACCATCACTGCAGGGCTCTAGAGAGCATGGAGTTCAATGGGCTCATTTACAGATGAGAAAAACATGCTCATCGAACCTAAGTGCTTTGCCCAAGGCCCCCAGAGATGTAGAGGTTGTGCCTTCCCTAAATTTGCATTTGCATTATACATAGAATCTGTGTACTTCTGGGATGGAAAGCCTTTGGGATATTTTGTGAGCATACTCGTCTCTTCCGCCCTGGGGCTTCAGGAAGATGGGAGTGTTGAAAGATACTCAGAGTTCTGAGGAGAAAAAGTGTAGCCTTGGAAGGCTACAAATCTGTATTTTCTCCCAACCCCCCCCCCTTCTCTATATATATTCAAATGTGTCTCCATTCACGCTAATGACTCTTAAGTCATAGGTAAATTGGACCCTAATACTCAATTTATCCAAAGGCTATGAGTATTCAAGCATTTAAGCTGTTGAAATGCCTGGAGCTTAGCTATGTCAGGAACATGTCCCCAGCCCTTAGGCATATGCCTCGGTTTCCTGATTTCAAACCCTGTGAAACCCGAATCATGCTGGTATTAGTTTCGTGCCAACACCTGGGCACACTGCCTTCCTCCGCATGGACTAGGAGAGGTCAGGCCTGACCCGGCCGGAGAGGCCCTCGTCACCAGGCTATTGGAGATTTCCCTCAGAACATGCTTATTTCCTTATCATTCATGGCAACAGCAGCAGCAACAATGATTATGATGAAACATGGCAAAAAAGGCAGAATTTGAGAAAAGGCAGATACATGCCTGTTTAAGTGGCAAGTGACAGGATGCCCCGAAGGTGGCTGAGATCCTAACGGTGAAGAGTTCCAGGCTTTGGGTCACACTCAGAAGGAGGATGAGTCCTAATTTTGACACTTTGAATCCGTGGCACATCAGGCGAGTCTCTTAACCTCTCTGAGACTTAGTTCCTTTGTCTATAGAATGAGGGTAACACTAGCACCTGATATGGGGTTGGTCTATAATTAATAGCATCTGGCACTTCATAAGTGCTCAGTAAGTATTAGCTAGTATTTAAAGTGGTCTGAGACCTTTTCAGATACTCTTGACTGAAATGATCAAGTTGGTATCTCTCACCAGAAAGAAAAGTATGTTAGTAGTAGTCTATTAGAGCATAGTTTCTTGGTTTTAATTATTTCAATATCATTTTAAGACAAGGGTAGTTCTACAATATTTATGAAATGAAATTTTCATAAATGTGAGAACAGGGTAAAACCTTTTAACTGCTCAGAGACTGACAAGGATTTGGGACAAGAAAAAGTACTGAGAATATGAGTTTAGAATTGAGAGAACTAATTATTGAAATAATTTATCTTGAAGTTGAGAACAGAGACAACTGTTAGATAATTCTGGCTTCATATCACCTTCCCTAAAATATAAAATATTAGTTTCAATTATTTTTGTCATTGCCCTGAACACGCACCTCACTCATGTGTGTAAACAATCACGAATGATTTACTTGTAACCAACAGGATTTCTGGAGAAGTAACTTCCATTCCTTTATGGACCCTTTGGCTAGAAAAGTACCTTGAGTTAATGAATAGGTCACATTCTATACCATGGCCTATCTAGGTTCCGATTTTGCTCAGTGAGTTGAATCAGTCTTCGTGATGGATATAGCACACTAGACAGCAACAGAGTTCCATAAATATTGATCATTGACTCCAAGAAACTCTGAGGTTACTTGATATTTGTCCCTGTGTAATTTATAATTTATGTAACATAATTATCCTACTTCTGTTTTGCTCATTTGGATGCTCAGCAATACAATGCCATTGGAGACACGACAGGATGAGAGTAAAGGCAGCGTGGAGGGTTTTAGGCATCTGGGAGAGTGGCACCTTTGGGTAACCTCTAAGGACAGTAGCAATGCCCTGGGTGTATGGACATGTTGGGACCTTATTAAGTAAAATGCAAGACATTTGTCTGGCAATACAAGTAAAACAAAATTGAAAACACAACAACATGCTTTATCTTTATTATTCAGATATATTCCAAAGTGAATGCATTTTTAAAAGGCTTGCCTTTCATGGGTTTTTGATATTTTATTAATTCTAGCCTAAGAAAATTAACTTGCTGATTTTGTCGATTTCTCTCCCCAGGAATCAAACATTTTCTTTGCCCACATTCCTTAAAACAGAATGTAACAGGGTCAAATACAGACAAAACTGTACACTATGAATTTGAAAAATCTCTGCTGCCTCAACGCAGATGTCAAGTCTGGGTAAGATCCTTTGAAGTAAACAAAGCTACTAAACGCTACTAAAATGTAGCAAACCAAGGCTGATATTTTGTGTGTAACTTTGGAAGAGCCAAGGGAAAATGTTCCATTCCAAGAGAGGATACAGTGGTTTAATACAGAACCTCAAATGTTAATCCTATGAAAAGAGCACAGGTGTAAACAAGCTGCATTCTCTAATTCTGTCCAGGGTGAGCCAATGCCAGGGTTCCAGCAGTAATAGAACCTGTCATTAAGGTCAAAGGAAGGTCTACCTTAAAGACAAATGCCATCTAATGCTGACTTTGCCAGCCCGAGGGCCCTTCTTTTCTCTCTTTCTCCCTGCTGTTTCAGCCTGTGGGGAAGCAGTGCAGGCAGTCATGCTGCTGTGGTGTTTTCTTCTTGGGATTTCAGTAAACAACTACAGGGTCTATTCTCTGGAAGCAGACTTTGCTTTCAGTCCAGAGATGCATCTTTTGTTTTGGCTTCTTGAAGGATCAAGTCTTCAAAGTGCTAGATTGAGCAGAAGAAAGGAGTCACCTCCTTTGCTTTCTCCCTTGAGACGTGACCAGAAAGAAGACTAACCTCAGCTTCTGGCTACCCTCCTAGAATCCTTCCTTGAGTCTTCCTAGGAGGTATGCCGATGTCAAGGCCGTACCATAGTGACATAGGAGGCTGTACATCACTTTTGGGTTCTCTGAGCTACATGGTGGACCAAAGCAGCTGAGTGCTTACATTTGAGATCGGGGAAAAAAAATTTGCATCCCTTTCTTAGCTTATGAGCTAAAAAAAAAAAAAGCATGACCAATGAAATCTCATCTCTATGCCTGGGTTCTAATCCCTTCTTTGCAACTAATTAGCTTGGTAACCTTGGGCAATTTAACTTCTCTTAACCTCAGCTTCCTCATCTGGAGAATGGGATAATAGTACCTACCTTGTGGGATTGTTGTGAGGATTCCATGAGTAAGTGAAGCATTTAGCACTGTTACAACAGGAGTAGCAAACGTTTATCAAGGCTTACCTTTTGCTAGACAGTCTATATAGTTTACGTGTACCTATAAGCTAGTAATATTATTATTATTCCCATGTTGGAAGTTAAGAAACTGTGCCAGTGGTCCCGCAGCAAGTAGGTCATGGGGCAGGATTCTAGACCTAGAGTGTGTGCCCTTTACCTGTTTGCTTAAGTGTGCAATGAAGATTTTGTACTAATATTACAATGTTTCTGCTAATGATTGAAATATCATTTCCTATTCTTGAAGGGGTTCAGAGGCCACAACTCTGGCAAGATCTTTAGGGAAGACAGTCATCTGATCCTATCGAAGAGGGAAGAAGACTCCTTCACCAATATTTGTAAGTTGAAACTGAAAGTAAACATCGGCTTTAAACTCAGTGAGTCAAAAGTCGTGAATGATTAAACAATCCATCTATCAATAGTGGCCCAATGAATATACCCTGCTATACTTGAGGCCAAAACTGTGCCTGAAAATAGATCTTTAGAAAGGGGCCACTGGAAGGAAATATTATTTATTTGGAGGAAGAACAATTCACAAGGTGGTCCCACTAGGATAATAATGCAAAGGCCTTTTGTCACCTGAGCAAAACCAATTTTTGTTCTCTCTCCTTAGAGCTTCTCTGGGTTATCACGGTCGTTAGTCACAGTGGTGGGGACGGTGGGGAATATCAAGGATGTCCTATGGAGTTGTCGCTTGATGTTTCCAAAGCTATGAAGCCTTGTTTGTCCCTTTAACAGCATGTGATATTTTTAGACATTGGAAACAATCCAGTGACAGTCACGCTGCTCAGATGGGGTTGCAGGAAGCTGTCCCATGCCCAGCTGGCCCATCCCCTCTGCAGAACAAAGCATCCATGCACTATAATTATACCAGGAAGAGCTAATAAAAGCCTTCCATACAAACCTCAAAATTCAATTAGTCCTGCATTGTGAGCCTGACCCCAAAGACAGATAAAGGCTTAGCTTCTGATCAGCAAAATAGTTCCAGCTCAGTGAATCCGGCTGCTCCCAAATCACGAATTCCGTCCTTCTTCATGTGCTAAGGCTCCACATCACCTGGTGGTTTACAAAGCACTGCCTGTTTTAGGATGCCTTGCTTTTGAATTCCATTGGGTTGTCTTGCACCACTGACCCTGGCTGAAGAATTCCATAGAATTAATCCCTATAGTCATGTTATTTGTGCACAGAGGGAACATTTTTATAATACCCTGTTCTCAATAGTTAAATGAAAGTACCTGGTGGGAAGATGACCTCGAGTTATTAAATCTTAAACCATATCAATGGGACAGTGGATTAGGGATTCTCCTCATAGAAAATAACTCCATAATATTTTCTTACTGTAAGTTCCATATCCTCTTCATCTTTTTCCTTTGTGGGCTTCTCTGGTTCTTCCGGTTCCTTCTCTTGGAGATGCATTTCCTGGGCCTGTGTCATGTAGGGCATGTCATCTTTGTTCTTGAACTCCAAGCTGAGAATTGAAGGAGGAAGTAGAATTCCCAGAATTACCTAAAGTAATAATAATGATAATAATAATAATCACATTTAAAGGATTAAGATTAGGGTGGTTGCTTAGAATCAGAGGGCCTGGGGTATGGGGTGTGTGTGTGTGTGTGTGTGTGTGTGTGTGTGTCGTGTATGTATGTTACGTGTCTTGTGTGTTATGTGTGTTGTGTGTGAGTGTTGTGTTGTGTGTTGTGTGCGTTGTATGTGTGTGCTGTGTGTTATGTGTACCCAGAGTGAGGATCTGTTTATCTGATTAACTATACACATGAATGGTATGAGGATCATTTCTGCCCATCCGGGAACTGTTATGCACCATGTTGAGTATTTTCATTGCAGGCTTCTTTGCCTTAAACATCTTTGCTAGAAGCATTTTCGGTGCAAAACTAATTGTCCATAAGACAATTTTGCCATAAAAGATAAAATAACTGACAGTTTGTCTTGACAGTGTAAATGTAAGCCCTAAATGGTCTATAAATCTTACATAAATCTTAGCCCTCATAATGGTCTATACAGTGTCAAAGAGACATGGTAGCCTTAAAACAGTGAAAGATAACAACTGCATATATCAAATTGATAGAAATAAAGTGCTAAAACATACTGGAAGTGTGAAATAAGAGTGTAAAGCCAGATTGCATAGTGTACTAGAAAATAATTAACACCAGTTTGCAAATCCTTTGGTGATCTGAGGTATAGAGTTAAACCCACATCTCACATTGGATTGTCTATTAAAAGACATGTGACAATAAGCCAAGAATGAAAACAACAGCGTAGAAGCTGAGCTCAAAAGAAATGAATCAACAAGCAAAAAATGTGTAAGTGCTTAGGCACAACCCATAAAATAAAATCAGTTACTTGCACAGTATTGCTATGAATCTACGCATATTTTAAATGTATTCGAATATTTTATATTTCACAATAGTCTTTTAATTTTGTTATAAAAATAAATTTCATCATGTCATTTTAATGTCTCTTTTAAATTTTTTATTATTTTATCTTTTATGTAAATATTGCCTTATGGCTAATGAGTTTTGTGGTGAAAATGCTGTGGCCAAAATGCCTACGGCAAAGAAGCTCATGGCAAAAACACCTTAAACCATTATACATAGTAGCTCAATCTGATTTTGGAGAAATAAAGCATCTTACCCAAATATATCTTACCCAATTAATGCTCACTTTGCATGGAGAAAATTGAGCAAAAAGAGAGACCCTAGCCCAGGCAAAAGAGGGAAAGAACTGAGATTCCCATTTAGCCATTAGATAGCACTTGACTTTGTGAAATCAATTCATAAGTATGTCCATTGGCATTTATTTGTTAATGTGTCAAGTGGAGTTCATTATGTGTCATCTGGTTATCTCTAAAATATTCTGTTCTCAACTGACCTTGAGAAAGTTCATATAGAAAAACATGTTATCTATTCAGAGCATCCCCTGGCATTTGCTACTATACAACAGAGAAACACACGCACACGCATGTGCACGTGTGCGCGTGCGTGCGCGCGCGCGCGCGCGCACACACACACACACACACACACACAAACACCAATGGGCTCTGTAGTCACCATGAGAAGTCCCCTGTATAAATACCCCAGGAGGGTCTAGCACTGTATTTCTCTCACGTATAAACGACATGCTTAAATCTCCATGTGATGATACTAAATACACAGGCCTTTTTCACAAGAGGGCAATCTCATTCTCCATTTGCCAGGAAACAAATGCATTTCTAAATGATAACACTGATATCTGTCTTATGTTTCCTGCATCTCTCCCATCTCTTCCCTCAATGCTAAACTGGTTCTGTTGCACAAACCTTCAAAACATGAACCTACTTGAAGAATCTCACTAAGGTGAGGGGCAAGGAGGATTCTGAAGGGTAAGTTAAAAAGGATCTTCAAGTAATGAGCCAGGGACAGCTGTGCTTCAATGCCAAAAGGGACTTTAGAGAGCAGCTAAGGGAAAAGGGAGAGCGGTGACCCTGAGCTCAGGCTGCCTGGTAGGCTTAGGGAGGTTCAGGTGGCATGCTGGGAGCCTTCAGGGGACGTGACACCCTGTCCTTAAAGCTGAGCACCCAGCTGGGCGGGCACTAGCAGTGTAGCTATGAAACACCCAGGACCCACTTCATGGAACTCTTCTGTGACTCTGTGCCAAGAGCCCACGAAAGGGTGGCCTGAGGGAGGAGATGCTGGTCAGGTGGCCTCAGTGATTTCCCTGGTCTCATGGCCCTTCTGCTTTGGGCTGACTGGATCAGGTCATTCTAGATAAGTACGAGCCTGATTTCAGTTGTAACAGTCACAAACTCTGAACGGATAAAGTATTTTAAAACATCCTTTTAATCTTCCCCTTCCATTTTTTCCTTTCTTTTACTTCTTTTAGTTTAGTGTTTTCTTTGAAAAACATTAAAGACAACATAAAAAAGCAAAAGCCATATATCCTTCTCCTTCTTGTACTTTCAACCCCAGAGGTAACCACAATAAACAACCTACTATGTATCTTTCCTGTTTTTTTTTTTTAAATTAATTTATACAGCTATAAATATACATGTATATGCTTAAAAAAACAGAAATGGACTCAGGTTATAAATAATCATCTTCAACTTGTTTTTTTTTCTTCACTTAAGAAACAGATCAGGATTATTTAGCATCATTTTTATAGATAAACTCTATTTCAGTTTAAAAAACTTCTCAAGTATAGCTAATAAGAACCAATAATAAGGCAGCAGCGAAGGGTTGAGCAGGTAAGCAGTTCCTGGCGCAGCATGGCTTGTGCCAGAGTACATGGTGCTCCTAGGGTACCTATGTGTTACCATCACTTTTGGACCTTTGGAAAAACTTGAATGTCTAGGCGTCATCTCTAGAGGTTCTGATTTAGTAAAATTTAGGCGAGACCCTAATCTCTACATGAAGAAAGAAAGACGAACAAACGAACTCCATCACAGAGGATTCTGATGCCCAGCTGAGGTTTAGTGTAAACCTCCTGAGATAAGATAATGCCTAATCCCATCAAGATTTAGTTAGGAAAAGTGCAGCTGAGCCTCTGGTGTTCATAGGCAGCATGGCCTTCTGGGCGCACTGACCTTGAGGCCTGAGTTTTTGCGCATCCGGAGCCGGCCCATCCACATGTCTGTGAGCAACATCTGGCTGCACGTGTGCGCGATGAAGTCACGGTGCTTGGCAGCCACCGCCAGCTGCAGGCATGTGGCATTGCTCCAGTTCTTTAGCTCATATGTCAGCAGTTTCATGGCCAGCTGCTCGTCCTGCTTGTAAGACTGGTCCAGGAGCTCCACAGCCAGCTGGCCAAAGTCCCTGAAAGAGGGAATGTGAGGAGTTGTCTTGTGGCCATTTTGGAGACTTAGATGATGAAAGTGGGGCTCGAGCCTCAAAAGGTAGGTTCTGTGTGGTCTAGTGGTTTCTTGTGGGGTCTAGTCTCTTCATTCATCCAGCTGACATCTACTAAACATCTAGTGTGGGCCAGACGCTGTGCTTAGAACTGGGGGCGGGTGGGGCGGGGGATGGGGTAAGTCAAACAAGGCATGATCCCTGCACTCAGAGCCCTCAATTCAAGATGTATGGATGGGAGTGGCAGACCAATAAATCTATGATTAGAGTGGAATATGTCTTCTTAAATGTGATAGACCTCAGTTCAAATCTGTGCCTTGCCAACCACAAGTATGTGATCTTAGATAAGTTTTTAAATTCTGAGTCTCATTTTCTTTGGCTGTAAAATATATGTAAGAAGAGAACCTACCACTTGGGACAGAGTTCTAGGTATTTTTGCTGTAAGCATTTTCACTGCATAGCTAATTGGCTGAAAGAAAATTTCATCATAAAAGATAAATAACAGGTTGACATTTTATTCTACATTTGGCAGACTTAATGTATTTAAGCTAGTCATCAAGTTTGGTTTTATTTCTTCATTGAGGAAGTTCTAGTTGTTACTCCCATTTCTATATTAGATAAATCTTAGCCCTCATATGATCTATCTAGGGTTGACTAAACATGGTGTTCTTCAAATAGTAGATTATCACAACTATGTATAAAGCTGTGTTGCGAAGCTATATGTAAAGGCAGATTGCATGCTATATTAGAAAATAACATATCAGTTTATAAATCATTTGTTGGGTGGAGACAGACTTCTACCCCTCAAAACCAAAAGTTTACCAAGCTATGGCAAATATTAGAAAAAGTATAACACTGTGAACAAAGGTCTTCAAAGACAATGCATTTTTAGTTTTTGCAATACAGCTTTTACATTTTGTTATTAACTTTTCATGTTCCATTATGTCCTTTATAATGTCCCTTTTATTTTTTGTGAATTTATCTTTTATGACAAAATTGCCTTACAGTCAACCAGTTGTGTGATGAGAATGCTTGTAGCAATGTCATTTACAGCAAACGTGCTTATAGTGAAAATATGGGACACGTTGGGACAGCTGAAAATAGGAAATGAAATCTTCTTGGAGTGAAATCTTCTTGGGGTCTGCCTCCCCTTGCAGATCTGGGCAGCTCAGTCCCTCCAGGCTTTGGGGCCCACCTCCCCTTCTTTGCCCCTGGTTCCCCCATTGGCTGAGGTGGCCGACCTGGAGTTGTGGTTCAGCTCCTGGGAGATGTCATCGACCATGTCGTTCTCCGAAGCCTCGTGAGCCATGGCTTTGCAGAGCTTACAGGCCACCAGGGCCTTGGCCATGGCCTCCTCGCCATGCTGCCAGAAGAACAGAGCCATCTTCTGCCGCTTCATCAGGACAGCCCACACCATCAGCTCGTGGAAAGGGAAAGGAAAGTGGTTGATCTCAGGGTCATCCAGGTCGATGTCCACCTCTTCTTCACGCTTCTTCGTTGTCTTTCTTCCTCGTCGCAATGGAACATCGTCCTGCAATTTTAGGGAAAACACATTGAGGTGGAGTTAAAGATGAATCAGTTAAATTTAGTAAACAGTTATTGTACACTTACTTACTTACTTCTGGCCTACATCAGCAAATACATAAATGAATTACAGGCAGACCTTGTTTTATTGTGATTTACTTGATTGTACTTCACAATTTGTGTTTTTTACAAATTGAAGGCAAGACCCTCCACCAGCAAAAAGATGTGACTTGCTGTATTGCAGTGGTCTGGAACTGAACCCGTGAAATCTCTGTGGTGTATGCCTGTATCTGACCCCATCTCTAACCCTAAGAGAACTGAAAAGTTCATACTTGCCTAACTTTAAAATAATTTAGAATAGCCTAAGCATAGTTCTATGGGAACACATAACTGTTATATTTTAATTTTAAAAACGGTATTTTTTAATGGACCATTTTCTTTTTATTTTTACTCTTGTCCATTTTTTTTTTCCTCTGCAGGTAGCATTATTTACACTGCCTGATGGACAGCCCTACCCTTTTCACTAAAAGGACAAAGACATTCTATACTTGCATTTGTATATACAACAATAACCACATGAGCAAAAGGTGAGAAACAGATACTATATCTTGAGTTTCTGCATACTTCTTTAGATGTATTTGTGAAGTATTTCTGGCCTTTGGAACTGTTGCCATTTGTAAATGCCCATGAATAGATTTTGTTTATTGGAATTTATATTTTTCCTTGGTTTTCGGGTTAGTATTTTAAATAGGATGTATTTTCTAGTTTGCAGTGCTAAAGTAACCTCATGGTGAAACTTTCAAAGCTACAGTGACCTGACCCCTCAACACTGGGAAAAATTTCACTTTCTTATTTTAGAATCATGTACTAAGGCATACCACTGAAATGAACTTACACATATTTTAAAAATGTATAACAAGGAGAATAAATAATCAACACTAATAATTTGAGCAACACTTACCTCCATTCCCAGTAGTTTCAAGGCTTTGGGCTGTTAAAAAAAAAATTTATGCACACAGTTAGATATATGTAGAGATTAAAAAAAAAGACTCCTACTATATCTTAAACAGGTAATGAAGCAACTCTACTGCACCATATAACATTTATTCATTTCGCTAAATAAAACTTTACAAGGAGAACCTATTTGTAGAAATTCTGAAAGAATTGGAGATTTAGTGATTTTGGTGAATCACAGATCATTATGAAACGGAAAAAGGCATAATGAGATTGCCCAAAGGTAGAGCCTGCAGGTTTATTAACCCTTTTGTGGACTAAAATTTCTTCTGTCTTCCTGGAACCATCCTGCTTGGCATCTCTATGACATCAAGCACTTGAGTGAGCGATGAAACTTTCAATCAAACCATGAGATATTTCTCAAACCTCTGAAAGAGCTCTATCACCTGGAGACTTGGGATATTATTTAGAAATATATGTTTAGATGCTTCATGCTACCCATCTTTCTATGCTGCTGTCCGGTAGAGCAAGGCTGACTGTGACCACAGGGGCACGTGGTGATGATGGTAAAAAGCACTAAATGGCATGGAAAGTGCAGCACATATAGTAGCATCATTGGTCATGCTGGAAATATGCAAAATAGTCACAGATCAAGATGGAGACAGGAAGCAACTCAGTAAATTATACAACTTGATTTATATTTAACAAGGGGAGATACAAAATTACATCCCAGGGATCAGAAATTACATTTCTTTGTTTTAAGTATTATAGAATGGTTGGGTACCACCTGAACGTTATTTGAGGAAATAGCAAGTTTACAGCACTAACAGTTCCTCCAAATTTTGTTTGGTTGCCCTAGTAGAAATAGCTTGAACCTTGTCTCTCTCTCTTTCTTTCTCTTTTAGCTTCTGTAATGACCACCAGTTTGAAATTTGTGATTTTTTGAAATTTATACTTTTTTTGGTGTTTTCAAAGTTCTCTTCTAGCACCACAAAGAAAACTTTTATAATCAGAAGATAAGCTTTGGTAAAAAATAAAAATTATGCCCACCATCAGCTAGAACAACGGTTCTCAAAATATTGTCCACAGACCATGTGACCCTTTCAGGGGGTCTTTCCTAAGGCCTTGCCACGGGTCTGTAAATTCAAAGCTATTTTCAAAGTAATACCATGATGTATTAATATTTGTATTGATGGTGCAAAAGCAATGGTGAGTAAAAGTCTGAGTGCCTTAGCAAGCATGAACACAGTGGGACCAGACTTTACCAGTTGTCATTAGGCTTCTCTGTTTCACACTCGAAGTCTAAAAATACAAAACAGTTTCACTTAAAAATGTCCTCGATGAGGCCTAAAAAATTATTAACTTTATTAAATCTCTACCCTTGTTAGTAAAAATATCTTTATCATTCTAAGGAATGAAATGGGAAGTATATATAAAGCACATGCGGCTACATATAGAACTATGCTGGGTTATCCTGAGCAAAAACACTTTTGGAATTGTTTGGACTGAATTGTGGCCACTTTGTTTCATGGACGAGCTACTTGAATAAATGACTAGTAGACAACTGTAGTTATTTAGACTTGGATATTTGGCAGACATATCGGAGATAAACAAAGTAGGGCTGTCGTTTCAAGGAAGACGACTGACAGCATTGGTTGACAAAATTCAATGACATAATTCAAACTTTCAAGCAAAAATTAGAGACTTGTCCTTACCCACTCCATGACCCTGACCGTTTTTCAGTATGTGAAGACTTTTCTGATGAGATTGGAGGTGATGTTAGTAAACGTGAGTTTTTGAAACTGTGTAATGCAATGTGTCAACATTCAGATTTGCATAACTCAACAAACCAATATTTTACAATGAGCAACCTATGATGTTAAAGGATCCATATAAAGTACGAGATAGACCAGCCGATTTTAATGCAACAGATTATGAAAAGTTCATTGACATGGTTTTATATTTCATGTTGCAACTAATCTTCAAGAAATTGCCACTTGTTTGATTTTGATATTGCATTGAAAAAGAATATCTATAATTATCTGTAAACATGATTAAAATACTTTTTATATATATACTTGCCATATTCGTCATGTATTTATGTGGTCAAGTTTTCTCCATATATTTCAACCAAAACAACATCTTGCAACAGACTGAGTGCAAAAGTGGATATGAAACTCTTTTCTATTAAGCCAGACATTACAGAAATTTTCAAAAAAATGTAAAACAATGCTTCTCACTAATTTTTGGTTTTGAAAACATATTTTTTTCATAAACATTTATCTCTGATAACATGTCATGAATGGGCTTCTTATGGTTTTCTTAAAATTAATTAATAAATATTTTTTAAAGTCTCAATTTTAATTTCCAGCATGAACTCACATAGAAAAAGCTTTCTGGAGTCCTCAATAATTTTTAAAAGTGTAGTAGATTCCAAGACCAAAGAAAATTGCTGAGGTGAAAAGATTAGTTTGAGTTTCATTGCTATTCTCTGATCATTAAGGCTCACTCTCAGTGCCAGTTTCTGATTCGAATTGGACCTAGTGAGGAAAAGAAAGGAGTGTACCACCCGGCACATATATTTTTTTCTTTTTCTTTTCTTTTCTTTTTCCCCCCAGTAGATTTGACGGTGCAGGGAAGAGGTTGGGCAGTTGCTTTCTCTTCTGATCTCCCATTTTCGGAGAGAAAGAAGCCACACCCTAAATCTGTTACTCTCTAGTCCTCACTAGAGTCCAGGAAACGAAATTTGCTGCAAGCCTCACCCTCTTGGGGCCGAAGAGGTTGTGGTAGAGCGTCCGGAAGCGCTTGCGCGTGTAGTTGCAGCGATAAGCGCCGCCCATCAGGTACTCAATCACCAGGCCGATGTCGATCAGGCTGATTCTGTAGTCCGGGGGCAGGTTACCCTATTAGGGAAGAACGAAACAACAAACGAACAAATCCAAAAGACAGCGTGATTTACTAGGGATTCTATTCCATGTGTTCTGTAACTATTTTAGAGTTAAAAATAATAATAATAATTGAAAAAGAAACATACGAATGTAGTATTATGCTGGTTAATTAATTCACCTTAAAATAGATCCAACCGAAACCTGGATATTCTCGCTTGGAAAGAAGACATAAGTTAAATAAGAAGATGCAGTAATCGTCGGCAATAACAGAAAATCAACATATTTATTCAAGTCTTCAGCTGGGGAGAAAAAAACACCAGTGTAGCAGAAAGAAACAAAATGCTAGACATGGCAAGTGCTATCGCTCCCAGACGCGAGGAACTGGGTTCCCCAGAAGAAACAGGCCCCCCTCGCTGCTCTGCCTCTGACCCAGGCCTGATACCGCCCTCTTGTGATCATTTATTTCTTCACACTCACTAAATGAAGACTCCTTCCAGAAGGTGATTGTTATTACTATGGCTTGGAGCTGGGGTCTTTTTTTAAAATACCAAACCTCTATTAACAATGAAATTTTTGTACCTTTTTCATAAAAGGAAAGCAGGATGGATGTCAGGATGAAGTCATTTATTAACATCCTTTGTGTTGAAAGATAAAGGAGAAAGGAATAACTTAATATTTTTAACTATTTATCTTTGTATTCCCAGTGCCTTTTATAGTGCCTGGTATATGGCTGGCATTCAAAATGCTTCTTGTTGTTGCTGAAAATATGAATTAGTGAAACAGTAAAGTTAATTGATGTGGTTGGGGTAAAGTCTCAGTTTTGGTTTTTATTAGTATTATGTTCTAAGTAACGGAACCAAACAGCCACAGTCTATGAGTCACTCCTTTTTGGAAAAGCCTCAGTTTATTGCAGAAATTCGACTTGAAATATATGTATTGCTATATCCACATTCTCAGTGGGGTAAGAATAAATGGATAGCAATTGATGTAGCAGCCCAAGTGTGTGAGATCCCAGTGCTGCCCTTTGACTTCCTTGCTGCCCCTAGACTTAGTTCTTATCCCACCTTTTGGGTTCTACTTCTCCCTTGACTTGGGGCAAAAGGCAGGCTTGGGGACCTAATTTGAGCTGGCTGAGCAAAATGGGACTGTGTGAAGTGCATCAGAAATGAGGTGGAAGCACTTTGAGGCATAGAATCCCTTCCACCTTTAAACTTGGCCCATCAGAACCAGATCTGAAATCCATTTTATTAGTTGAATTGTCCTTTCACATAAATGGTCTCTACTCTCCTCCCCATCTTTCTCAGAATTTTGGAATTTCCTTTGTTTGAAGATTATCTCATCAATCTAAATGAATCACCAAATTAAGCTATTCTTAGGCTATCAAGAAAGACCAATTGTTTAACTTCTTTATGCAAAGCATGAAAAAAGTATTGAAAAGGGACTTTAGATAATGTTTTATTTTTAAGATGGTAACTTTTCAGGTATTGCCCTTTCCATAAACATTAAACTGAGTTTCAAAACATTATACGCACAACCACTTTTCTGCATTACTTTGAGACAGGTTAACATAGCTGCAGTTTCTGTGTGGTCTAGCTCTACCAGATGGTTAAGAAAGCTTGTTATTTCAAGAGTAGAAGAGCCCCAGAGCCTGGACACACCTGCTTTAACCTCATTTCATTGAACCTGGCTCCTATGAGGATGACCTCCAGAAGAGGCTCACCCCATCCATGTCATTTTCCTCTGCAAACTGTGAGACAGGCAGAGTAAGGGGCGCTGGCTGTGAGTGAATTAACTTAACTACTCTGGGCTTCTGCCTATTCTTCACAAGTCAGCTGTTTTCCCTCTAGGCATCAGTCTTGGTCCTAGGAAAGAAAGGTTGAACTTCACGGCCTCTAGGAGCTGTGATGCTCAAGTACCAGGGTCTGGTAAAATCCCCAAGGAATTTATTATGATGCTATTGAAAGGCAATCATAGCAAGTCTATAATTTTGTGCCTATTTTTAATCCTATAACAATTTTCTAAATTTAAACCGTAGGTAATGGTGAGCCTAACACCTACATATTTTCTCTTGAGAAACCCGTGTGAAAGCATTGGTTTGAATTCTAAGAACAAGAGCCAATATCTCCTGAAGACCAATATTGAGTCACAATATTTATACATTTGAGGCGACTGTAAGAGTGGGGGTTGTCAGGAAAGTGATAATACTAAAATTCAAAATAAATAATTTAAGAGAGGGGCAAATAAAACATTTTTGCAAATTACTTTATTCATAAAGGGCTGTTAGGTTTCTAGACTACCAAAGAAGGTGTTGAAATCTTCTTTTTCTAGAACCTTCTTACATAAAGCTTGATTAATTCAGAGTGACATATGTACGATCTGGTCTGAAACAGAAGAAAGGATTCTGGGAGTATACTGAGTTCTACCTAGTTTTGAGTGAAGGAGGGAGAGGAACAGGCCTGCATTTTTTTGACCACAAGAGGGCGATGTTCACCTAACTGAAGCCAAAGGATTTCTCCCTCACCAGCATTTACCACCAACGAGTTCTGTTTTATTTGTGTAGTAAGGTGGTGTATCCAAATACAGAGCAAATTGGAGGATTTGGGATAAGGGAGAGTCAGATGCTTTTGTCGACGTGATATCTGGAGGCAGGAAAGCTTGCTTTACCAAGTAATGTGTTTGAACTGAGTCTGCAAGACTGATTACAGTTGCTTCTTTCCAGAGGCTTTTGGGAGCAGAGAAATGAAGGGAAGTTAGTGTCACAATTTTTACTAGGAAGAGTGGAAACCTTTTGGGAAAGAAGAAATAGATTTCATTAAGTCAATAAAATTGGATACAATTTAGGCCTGTGTCCTGGGTGAACTCCGAAGGGGATGGCAGCATTGGTACATGTCTGAGGTGCTGGGCCGATGGCCTTGACCACCTATGACCTACAGATGTTACAGATGTACAGAGAATAGACAGTAATATGACCCCACAGTGGAAATAGCACTGGGCTGGCTCTGCCCCTCAAGTGACCCTGGACAGATCACAACCTTTCTCTGTACCTCGGTTTACACTTTGAAAACAGGCAGTTTGGACATACTTCTAAGATCTTGTCTATTTCTAAAGGTCCAATTGTCTGACCACCTGGCAGGCCGCTCTGATTTCTTTGCTGCCAGGTTACTGGGCAAAGACTCTTGTCCAGGGTTGGTGCAATTTCCGCTAATTCGCTGAAGTTTCGTTAGTGGAGGTGGGGACTGGAGAAGAGGGATGGTAAAGGGATAGATGAGGATAAGATTGTGCTCATCGCATCCTCTGGTAAAAGCAGAGACAGTGCATGGCACCTCACACACCACAAGTAATGTCCAAAAACCTTCTGGAGGAGTCTTCCTTTGCTGAGGTCCTTTTCAAATAGGAAGTCGACCATGATACTGGAGTAATAATCCTGCCAGCTGTTTCTGTTACTCTCCCCTCACCTTTTTGGTAATTACTTTGGTAATTGGTGAAGCCTGAACACTTATTTCCCATTTTATGCCTTAACAACACATGGCAAGCCACGTGATTCAGTAATTTGATCCACAGAATAAAACGGAGATACTTGTGTCTATGAGTAGGTACAATTTGACAACTTGAAAATGTTGTCTCCTTTTTCCATGCTACGAGCTCCTACTTTGAAACTGAGTTGTAATCCATGCTATGCCTAAGGATTACTTTTAATTAAAAGAACAATTTAAATTTACTTATCAGATCTGCTCCTCTAAATGCACTCTGTTTTTCAGATGTCAGCTCATGATATCCCTATCAGATTTCAGCTGTTTAGGAAACACCTTTTTATCTTGGAAACTTACAATAAACCTTCAAACCAAGATTGTTTCCTTCTGATGTGTATAACGTGTAAAATCATAGCTGTTTTTCAGGTCTACCAAAGAAGAGTGGGGAAAAGACCGTTCGGTGAAAATTTACAGAAAAAGACAACATTCCCCCAATCTTTGGTATGGTAATAGACTGGGCAATCCATTTTTTAAAAACTAAGAATGCTTTTATAAATTTGCATGAATTTAGCAGGTGGGATTATGAAAACGTCCTTTCTTTACCGAAAGGGAAATGCTTTTCTTTTTTTCATTCTGCAAAGCTCTGGGTCTTGATTCTCATGTGAATGAATTTTTAACTATCATAATTTCACCACTACTTCTCTATAATACTTAAATATCATCCTCCTTTGGTGGGGAGAGATAGTATAAGTAATCTGAAGTAGTAGCACATTTAAGAAAAACTAATTTAAAACATACAGAGGCACAAATTGAGCAGACAGTTAGCTACTAAAATGGCAAGTTAGATTTCACAAAAAAGCAGACAGACTCGGCCCACTTTGGTTTAATATGAGAGCATTGGTACATCCAATGGATTTATGCATGAAAACAGTTCAGGGAATTGGGTTGGCTGATATCATTTGAAATTTCTGATTGATGCTGAACATCAGCTCTTTACTTCATTGCTCCTAGATTTCTCCCTTGATGTAAATAATTTGAGAGTTTGAAACTAGCCTGGGAGCAATTCTCCAATTTGAGTTCTGTTATTTCAAAGGATAGTTGGACCTACAGATGTCATACTGGTTAATTTACGATAGTCTGATAATTCCTAATTGTATTCCCTGGGCTCATAAGAATTACTTACATTTCATTTACAGACATATTATCAAACACTGTGTTTCAGGTCTAGAACTGTCTTCATAACTTACGAACAACATTTTGTTACAGGGCTTATCACTTACTAGTAATTTTTGTCACAGAGTAAATCAGTTAATATGTGTACATAAAGTCCTATAGTCATAAAGCACAAAGCACATGCTAATTATTATCATGTTGCTTAATTTTGAAAATAGCTTAAATTGTCCAAGATTTTCTTAGCATTTTAAACCTAGCTTCTGTAGACTTTGAATATCTTATTGGTTTAAATTGCTGGAAGTCATCTGGAACTATCTGACATGATGTGCACCAATAGTTATTTCTCTATCATTCACTTCTTAAAACATCACAAACAAACCCCCTCATTTTTGGCTCCCTTAATACGCATAACATAAAGTATAGACACTTCCAGCTCCTTTGGCTACCACTGTTGTTCTTTCTTGCTCTTCAATAGTCAGATACTTGCCTTTATCATAGAAATCAATGGAGTCTGCATTTCCTGCTCCTATTTCTTCCCAAGAGAAGAGACTAAATATAGGTTTTCTTTTTCTCCCCACCTCATTGGCAGTCTCAATTCCCAGGTAAAAGAATAAATTGTTCCTAAGCCAGTTCAGTACTATCCTCAGTGATTTGTTATTTTCTTCAAGTTATTAAATTAGTAAGTAAATGAATCTTTATATAACTATGTTCTTGCTCTAGTACTTGGATAACACTTAAAAGAAAACTATAACTGCTTCTAATACTCTTTCCTCTTAAATTCTTACCATCCTATTCTTTTTTGTTAGTTATTATTTTTGAGGTATCTCTTTAGCTACGAAGTTAAAAAAACACCTTAAAAACATGTAATACAAGTGATGAGAGCAAATATAAGTGGCTTATGGGATTTCAGAAAAGAGAAAATGATATCACAAAACAGAGTCCTACGAGAAAGAAAACCTAATAAAAAGGATTTTCATCATTTATACCCAGTAAAATCTAGCTGCAAAACCCCTTTGAAAAATCAGGCAGGACACTGAGAACCTGAGTGATGGAGGTGACTGAGTAAATTTATTTGAAAGTTTGGATTGGCTGATGTGCGGGACTGAGGAATAAGGCACAGATGGCCTCCCAGTTCCTTTGGTGACATGGAGTAGCTTAAGGTAAGGGAAACAATAATTTATTATTTTAGAAAAACTCAAGACATTTTATTGAATCTGAGCAACAAATATTTTGGCAAAGAATAAACATGAAATGTGTAGACTGAATCTTCCAAGATCCTTCCCCCTATTTAGTTTCCAGGCAATTTTAAGCCAGGATAAAGTAAACAAAATTAGGAGACCTGAAGGAAAGAGAAATGTGTTTGTTGAGGGCAGGTATGCTGATGGCTTGTAGTAGGGCAGACCAAGGAAAGATGTGACCTTGGCAAAGGAGTTGTTGGGTTGAATCTACAGCTTCTTCACTGTCTGTTCCCCTTGCTTTGAAAGAACTAGAGGCTTCACTCACTCATGTGAATGAAAAAGGTCCAGAGGGTTAATAGGTGCATTATAAGCAGCCCCAGGACCTTTGCTTGCCCTTTTGAAAGAAAAATAAAAAAATTGCTTCAGGGCACCTAAAGGTCAGTTCTAGCCAATGAATTCCTTTGACATGAAAGAATTGGACTCTGTCTTTTGACTTTACTTTGTCGCTTTCTCTATATTCTCTGGACTTCAGTGAAGAATTACTACAAATAGGTAGGTGTGTGTGTGCGAGTGTGTGTGTGTGTGTGTGTGCATGTGTGAATGTGTGTGTGCGCGTGCACATGAATATGGGGTGGGGGAAGTGTCACCAGCTATTTTATCGGTCAGAGTTAAAACATCACTTTCTGGGAATGCCATCAAGGGCTCAGGACCGAAGCTACCTCTGAAAGAGATTGTATGGGGCGAAAGAACAAGCACTTGGCTAAGTTTAAACGTAACCTCCCTATGCCTCGCTCTTCTCATCCATACTTGGAAATAGTAATAACAAAATAATAATAATAACATAATTTTACTTCATAGAATTGTCATAAAGATGTAATGAGCTAAGCCACACAGAAAGCTTAGATCAGTGTCACACACCTAGTCATCACTAAATTGCAGTTATTATTTTGTTATTCTTAATCAAAGATTCTGAGTTCTCACCCTAGCTCTTCACTAACCACTCAATACAGTTCTCAACTCCTTGCATTTCAGCCTCCTCATCTGTAAAATGAGAATAAATCTACTTGATTCAAACCTACTGGCCTTTCCCCCCTGTCAAATTAGATAATAACTGTGAAAAAATATACTGGAAAAAATAAATTGTTAGAAGAAGGAAATGCACACATGCGTTTTAGCCCCTGTTTCCCTGAGACTTTTGGGCTATGCTCACCATACTGGTATAGTGCTATAAGTGACAGTCATACATTGCATCAGGAGCTATTAAGTGAAGATACCGCTGATGGCCTGGAAACTAGATCTCCAAACAGTGAGGGGCATATAGAAAAATACAGGTAATGGCATAAATCCACATGGCACGGGGAAAAGCCTAGAGTTCCACGATCCAAAAGCACTGCGTCCAATGAAAGCATCTAAAACCGCAGAGATGAGATAAAATTGCAGCTACATTGTAAGCAGAGATGTCAGAGTTAAAAGTGCATGCACGCGCGCGCGCACACGCGCACACGCGCACACACGCGCACACACACACACACACACACTGTCCTGAAACGAGGGGGGTCTGGCAGAGACAGGAATACTCTGGCAGCTCATGCAATGCAGAACAGAGGTGCTTTCTAATCACAGGAAGCAATCAAGACAGGGCCTCCGACCTGCAGTCGAGAGGGTTCTTACCTTTTTGACATCCCTGACCAAGTGGTACAATGTGTTTGAGGGCCCATGTCTCTGAAAACAATAAAGAAGAATCAAATGGTTTTGCTAGTCAGGGGCTCTCACTGGCAAGGCAAGAAGGATCTGAAGGAAGGGTTCTGGCTAGTGGAGGGGACAGTTGTTAGGATGAAGCTTGTTGTAGTTGCTCAGTTGAACCTGTCTTTTCTAAATAAACACTAGTATAGAGTTTTGGGCTTGTGGTTCCAGGTCCTAGGTTCAAACTTTACAAAGGAAGCTATTAACTCTGTTAACAGCTGGGCCAAAACATCATTTAAGGGGCTAGTTTTGCAGCTCAGAGAGACAAAGGGGCCAATTTACCACATTGTAACTATGCTTTGGCACCTTGCCAACTGGCAACTTGTTTATTACCCATAAACAATGTGAAATTGTTTAAGCTAGTGTTGGTAATCTTCTGTAAAGAGCCAGATAATCGATATTTTAGACTTAGTGGGCCATTTGGTCTTCGAGGCACTTGCTCAACTCTGCTGTTGTGTGAAAGTAGCCAGAGGCAACACCTAAGCAAATGAGTGCAAATGAGCTTGCCTATGTTTCAATAAAACTTTATTTGTAAACACAAAATGAGAGTAAAATTTTCTATAATTTTAAAATGTCACAAAATATCATTCTTGTTTTGATTTTTGTTCAACAATTAAAAAATATAAAAGGCTGTTCTCACCTTGCAGGCCACATAAAAACAGGCAGTGGGCTGGATTTGGTTCTTGGGTGGTGGTTTTCTAAAACCCAGTCTGAAGAAAAAGGAAGTTTGAGAAAAAGAAAGGCTTGGGAAGAAGTTGTTTGTTTGCTTAAGGTAGGAATAAAATGAAATCGCTTCCTACCCAACTGTTTCTCAGGAATAGGAATGCTAGATAAAATATAGGACACCTCCTTAAATTTGAATTCCAGATAGACAATGAGTAATTTATTATATAAGTACATTCTATGCAATATTTGAGACACATTTATACTACAAATCGTCATTTTTTAAGAATCTGAAATTCAAATTTAACTGGGCATCCTGTATCTTTATTTGCTAAATCCGCTGACTCTATCGGAGGATCTCAAACACTGATGGTGAGTCCTTAAAGACAACTGGAACACATTCAAGGACTGAGACAGTCCCAGAGTACCACTTCAGCTACCCGTTCATTCAGGCGGACAGACTTGTCAGAACTCTTTTTTCACTGAGAGATGCAATATTGAGCAGGAATTAAGCACTCAGACTCTGGAGACAGAAAGCCTGCCTCTGCTGTGACCACAGGCAAGACACTTCACTGTGACTCAGTATTACCATCTCCAAAGTGAGGATAATAATACCACTTATTCGATAGAGTTGTTGTGAGGATTAAATGATGAAATGTTTATAAAACTATGAAAGCAGAGCTTAGCACTCTCTAAATGATAGCTATTATTATTACTGAGGTCCTTTGCTGTCCCATAACCCTCAACAGACTACTCCTGAAAAACACTACCAGGTGAGTGGAGTGATGCCCTCTATGGGCCTTTCTTGATATAGAACTTTCCTACTTAATTCTTTCCAATTATTGGAATACATCACTCTATTCCTTTGGTTCTCTAATTGGCATGCAAGTCATTAAACTCTGTTTTACTTTTTGATTTTACTAAAAACCCATTATTCTTACTCTCCTCATACCAGATATATGAAGATATAATTGACATATAACTTTGTGTAAGTTTAAGGTGTATAATGTAATAATTTGATACTAGTATATATTGTAAAATGTTTGCCACAATAAAGTTAGCTAATACATCCTTCTCATATAATTATCATTTGTTGTTGTTACAGTGAGACCATTAAAGCTCTACTTTCATAGCATACAATATTACTTTCATGTATACAATATTAACTATAGTCACCATGTTGTACCTTACATCCATCTCTAGAACTTATAACTGCAAGTTTGTACCCTTTGGTCAATATTTCCCCATTTTCCCCACTCCTCTGCCTTCAATTTTTTGAGGAACCTCCATAGTGTTTTTTATATTTGGCTCCCTTGTCAAATATTATTAGTTGACCACATATACATGGGTTTATTGCTGGGCTCTCAATTCTGTTCCATTTGTCTATGTATCTATTTTTATGCCAATATCATATGTTTTGATTACTATAGCTTTGTGATATAGTTTGAAATCAGGAAGTGCGATGCCTCCACCTTTGTTCTTTTTTCTCAAGATTGCTTTGGCTATTCAGGGTCTTTTGTGGCTCTATGCAAATTTTAGGATTTTTTAAAAAATTATTTCTGCGAAAAATGCCATTGGAATTTTAAAGGGATTATCCTGAATCTATAGGTGGCTCTGGGTAGTATGGATCTCTTAACGATATCAACACTTCTTATCCAAAAACACATGATATCTTTCAATTTATTTGTATCTTTTTCAATTCGTTTTATCAGTGGCTTATAGTTTTTTGTGGATAGGTCTTTCATTTCTTTGGTTAAATTTATTTCTCAGTAATTTATTGTTTTTGATGCTATTGTAAATGAGATGGTTTTCTTTATTTTCTTTTCAGATAGTTCATTATTAGTGTGTAGAAATGCAACTGATTTTTGAATGTCGATTTTGTATCCTGAAACTTTACTGAATTCATTTAGTTCTAACAGTTTTTGGGTGGAGTCTACAGAATTTTCTCTATACAAGATTATGTCATCAGCCAACAGAGCCAATTTTACTTCTCCTTTCCCAGTTTGGATGTCTTTTTTTTCTTTTTCTTTCACTTGCTCTGGAGAGGACTTCCCATACTATGTTGAATAGAAGTGATGAGTGTGGGCACCACTGTCATGTCCCTGATCTCAGAGGGAAAGTTTTCAACCTGTCACTACTGAGTATGATGTTAGCTGTGTGTTTGTCCCTTGTGGCCTTTATTAAGCTGCAATGTACTCCTTTCGTATGCAATTTGTTCAGAGTTTTTATCAAGAAAGGATGCTAAATTTTGTCAAATACTTTTTCTGTATCAACTTATCTGATCATATGATTTTTGTCATTCATTCTAGAATTGTGATGTATCACATTTATTGATTTGCATATGCTTAACCAGCCTTACTAGGGATGAATCTTACTAGATCATGGCTCATATTTTTTTAAATGTGCTATTGAATTTGGTTTGTTAGTTGTTAGTATTTCATTGAAAAATTTTATATCTCTCTCAGGAATATTGGCCTATAGTTTTTGTTTTTTTTTTTTCTCTTGTAGTGTCCTTATCTAGCTTTGGTATCCAGGTAATATTGGCTTTGTAAAATACATTTGGGAGTATTCCCTCCTCTTCAACTTTTTTGAAAAGTTGGAAAAGAATTGCGGTTAATTCTTTAAACATTTGGTAAAATCCACTTGTGAAGTCACCTGGTCCTGGGTTTTTCTTTGTTAGAAGGTTTTTGATTTCTGATTCAATCTCTTTCCTTGTTATTCAGCTGTTCAATTTTTCTATTTCTTTATGATTCAGACTTGGTAGGTTGTATGTTTCTAGGAATGTGCCCATTTATTCTAAGGCTGATTGTGAAGCTTTTTGTGAAAGTGGAAGGTTGGGCCTCCTACTTCACTATTTTGGTCCATTGTTCTTCCCGAAAGTCTTGGTGTGCTGAACAACAACAACAAAGCATCTGAAACCTGGAGCCACTCTGCTGATCTGTTTTCTACTTCCAGCAGTGGGAGTAAGATAGAGCCCGGGTGATACCACCTAACACTGACCACTGGCTGGGAGTAGGTCAGTAAGCTCCATCTCATTAGTACTGTGGACGATGGCACAGAGAAACACTGTGACAAACGAGGGGAAGAATAATCTCTGGGACAGAAGATTTGGTTCAGTACTAGCCTCTTTTTTAACTTAGGAGTTTTGTGACCATGAATAAACCGATTCGCTTTTTGGTCTAGGTTTTCTCATCTATAAAAGGGGAGAAAGCAGCATCTATATTTTAAACTTCACTGGATTTTAGGATCAGCTCAGGGCAAATATACTTAGTTCATTGAATACTCTCAAAGAGCTTCATAAATAGTAGTTTTTCTTATGATTACTCCTTGCTATCTCTAGTTAATGAATTAAATCCTCATAAAACAACAATAAATATTTTGGGGCAACTCCAAATGAGAGGTATTTTACAATTTATTCCATTATAGTGAGGAGTACAAGATGGTGCAGGATAGGTAATCGGCCTCTTTTGATACTGGAGTTAAATCAACCCTCCTCTGCTGAGTGCCTCAAACCCTCTCCACGCTTACAAATAAATTGTGTTCTAGTTTCTAGAGTCTTAGGTTTTGTGTAAGAATCTGAAGATGTTACCTTTCGGTGATCTCATAACTTTGTGCCTTAGATGCGGACAACTGAGCAATTAAAACAAGTGGAATCTTAGTGACTTGGTATTTGTTGTCTACACAGGTCTAAGGGAACATTTGTGAAAAGTGATCCATGCATTTTGAGGGGAGGCAGGAGGTTCACAGGCAGGAGAAGGTAAAACAAAAAATATAGAGAAAATAAAAAGTGCCTTAGCTTGGTCCTACCGTATTGTACAATTCCTCTAGTCTGGAGATGGTGAGAAAACGGTGCATGCTTACTCCATTCTCTATGAGTAATTTCACAAAATCCACTCTGTCCAGAACTAGGGCATCCAACATGGCTTGCTCCAGAGATCCCACCTACAAATCAAGTCACTGAGTTAGTCTGCCCTCAGATCTAGAAATGCAGTTCTTTGGCTTTCACTTGAACAGTTTAGAAATAGTGTTAGCTTTTTGACATCTGGTCTGTCTTTGCAAATAGAATTCAAGGACTTCTAGGTCCAAAAGTTATTTCCTCCTTGAATCTCTTTTGTTTTGGATCTCGAAAAGGTACGAGGGTTTACAAGGCTTTTCCTGTCCCAACTCTCTGATCAAACTTCTGCAATACCAGTGAAGTGCTAACTGGGGACTTTGCTGTACTTGTTTTTAGCTTCCTTAGATTCTGAATTAGAACTTGGCTGGGTTGAGAAGGACCTTAGTAGACAAACCAGGAAGTAGGCTTTTCTCTGTTTTTAGTTTAGTGATATTCCTTGCCTTCGTCTCATCCATTTTTACATGGAGAACCAGCAACCATTTAGGTCCCTTGGTCTGTTTGCTAGAGTTTTATTTAATCCCTTTCACAAAAATCTTCCAGTGTTCAGACCCCTTGATAAATCTTCCTACACTTGGAATTTACTGATGGCACTAAATGAAGACAGGGGCTCTCTGGGGAAAGGAAGGGTTAAGAAAAAAACCCTACGCACGAGGGTGTGATCGTTCAGTAACTCCAGGCACAGAAAGCAAATCTCAGGCTGCTGACTGCCTCCTGGGGATACATGCGTACATTTCCTGGTGGCTAATGTTCCAAATTTTTATTTTTGGTAGTGTCAATTTAGAGAAACAAACCAGGAACAGTTATATAAAAGCTTTGGTCCCCTCTGTATTGTTCTCAGGGATAGGGAGGACCTGCGTTCAGCGGCCAAGACCAGATGGCACCTGCATGGGGAAGCCTGCTAATTCTGTACGCTGAGGTGAGACGCAGGCAGACCCCAGCACGGGGCGCCACCACTTGCAAGCAGCATCCTCAAAGACAACCAGAAACAAACTGCTAATTCAAATCCTTACTTAGTTTTAATTAATACAACTTTGTCTTATACATATATTTTTCAGACATTTCAAAGAAATGGCATCATCTGCTGCTGAAAATTGCTATCAAGGGCCACTCAGGCAGATGGAAATGTTTGGAACGTTTTGAGTTGTGCTTGTTCGTATGTTCCACCAGGTGGCAGTAGTTTCCTAAATCGTTTCCATTCTAAAGAAAAGGCAGAGGTTTCCGAAGCTGGTCTAGGAGGCTCCTTAAACGAATACCCTTGCCCAAGCAAGTGGGCTTTTCAGGGCTGACAACGTATACTCTACCGGCCACTGTTGCCCATAAATAAAGATCTGGCTGCGAGCGATGTCGACTCTGTTCCAGGCCAAAGCCAAGCTCAGCTGGTCTGGGGCCGAGGCATTAGCTCCTGTGTGTAGACAAGTAGAAGAGAGTTGGAGAGAGAAAACAATAATTAGTTCATACCAAGAAGACCCACTCCGTCACTCCTCAAGACCCCTCTTCCCGAAGAGCAGACTCAGTTGTACAGCAGGGTTTCTCAAACTCGGCACTATTGGCATTTTGGGCGGGATAATCCTTTATCTTGGGGGTTGTCCTGTAATTGTAAAATATTTAGCAGCATTTCTGGACTTAATACATTGGATACCAATAGCACTTCCTTCAGAAGTCATGGCAATAGATAAAGGGAACAAACTGGTAATTGCTAGATAGAAGAAGGGTTGGGGGCCTGGATGAAAAAGGTGAAGGGATTGAAAAGTACAAAATAGTCATGAGGATGCAAAGTACAGCATAGGGAATATATTCAACAACATTGTAATAACCAAGTACAGTGCCAAGTAGGTACTAGACTAATTGGGGGAATCACTTCATAAATTGTGTAAATGTTCAACCACTATGCTATACACCTGAATCTAATATGAAATAATATTGAATGTCAGGTCTAATTGAAAAATAAAAATCAAAAGAATAATAAAAATAAAAATGTCTCCAGACATTGCCAAATTCCTCCAGGAGTGAAGGGAGACAAAATCAGCAAGAACCACTGCTCGATAGTCTTTTTTTTTTTTTTAAGGTTAAGTATAGTTGGTATACAATATTATATTAGTTTCGGGTGTACGATACAGTGATTTGACATTTTCATACCTTACAATGTGATCATCCCATTAATTCTAGTAATCATCTTTCACCATGCAAACTTATCAAAATATTATCAACTATATTCCCCTTTATTTTAATCACCCATCCCCCACCTCCTCCCTTCTGGCAACCTTAGTCTCTACATCTATGATTCTGTTTTTTGTTTGTTTGTTCATATATTTTTTAGATGCCACATATAAGGTAAACCATGCGGTATTTGTCTTTCTTTGCTTGATATATTTCATTTAGTTTAATACCTTCTAGGTCCATTCATCCTGTTGTAAAGGGCACTATTTCATTCTTTTTGTATTGCTGCATAATATGTGTGTGTGTGTGTGTGTGTGTGTGTATATATAAATATATGTATGTATGTATGTATGTATATCACATTTATCCATTCATCTGTTGATGGACATCTAGGTTGCTTTCATATCTTTGCTATCATGAATAATGCTGCAGTGAACATAGGGGTCCATACATCTTTTCAGATTAGTGTTTTGGCTTTCTTTGAATCAATACCCTGGGTTGTATGCTATATCTTTTTAAAATTTTTCGAGGAAACTCCATACTATTTTCCACAGTGGTTGCACCAGTTTACACTAACCCAACAGTGCACAAGGGTGCCCCTTCAGCACATCCTCACCAACACTTGCTATTTGTTGACTTTTTGATAACAGAGGCTGATTTGGGTATCCACACATTGATGGGTTCAGTATAAACCACATACTTAGAGTAAATTAATCAGTGTTTGGAATGATGGATACTAATTTGTTTTACACAATAATTTTTCCATAAAAAATATAGTTCTTATCTTTTTAGATATTACAGAGACTGCAATCTCATACCAGGGACACTGGCATAAACAAGTGATAAACAGGAATGTGTCAAAATATATTATCATTTTGAAAGAAAAAAGTGAAGGCTCCTTGAAGCTGCACTTCATACCTCTCTTCATACTTCCTTAGCTGCTCTATTGGTTATTGCTGACCTGCCGTAATGGTTTATTTCCTTTGTCATTCATATGCCACAAGTTGGTATCTCTCCCAAGTCAAAAGCAGCAACACAAACCCGAACAAGAAAAACACCTAGTAGGAAGCAGTCATTGAGATCAATGTCAACTACCTGAATGTAATTAATTAGCTAAGTGTCAAAAGAAAGCATAAAGCCAATGAGTCTTGACTTTTTAGAAATTGAAAATCCATCTCTCAAGAATGGTCCTGGGTGACAGCTTAGATCAGTGGTTCTCAACTAGGACAATCACAGTGTTATAGTCACAGTGTAAACATGGAAATTTCTGCTTCTTAGGAGATCCCTCAGTCTTGCACAAAGCCAGATGACTGGTCACCCAATTTTCAGCTGTAGTTGTACACTGGAATTGCCTGGAGAGCTTAAGAAATACTCATGCCTAGTATGCATCCTGAGATTCTGGTTTAATTGGTCCTGGGCATTGTAGTTTTCAAAAGCTCCCTAAATGCTTTTAGGAACTAGAGTTTCTTAAACTTATTTTCATATTATAATCATGAAGGCAAGGTTAAGAACCCTAAGTCTAGATCATACATGTTCATGAATTCCCTTACTCATCTGTTTATTCATTCATTTATTTCTACATGCAAAGATATTGGTTTCATGCCTTCTCATGTGGCAGGCATGATGCCAGTATGAGTACCAAGGTGAATAAGACAGAATTCTTTGTCTTGAGAGTTTACATTCTAGAGGAGGAAAGAGGTCTATAATTAAATACACCATTTCCTGCAATCACGCATTTATCTGCTCAACAGAAATTTATTGAATAACTTCTGTGGCAGGAACTGTTTTGTCATTGACTATCTAGTGGTGAACAAGATAGCTAAGGGCACTCCTTTTTTTTGGAGCTTATTACTTCTATTAGAAGAAGAGTAGTATTCAGAAAATAAACAAATAAACAAACTAAAAAGCAGCGCACTTTCAAATTGTGTTAAGTGCTATAAAGGAGCAGCGTCATTCCTAGGATATGTGGAACCTGTATCTATATCTACAATTTGAGTCACTCTAAATCAATGTGGCAGCACCAATCTGGCTACTCAATATTGCATGATCCCATGACTGAAGTATTGTGCCAGTCAGCTGGAGTGATTTGTTAGCCAGTCTACTTTCCTGAAACCAGGGCTGGACATTGAACCATTGGTTAACCTCATTAACACAAATCTGGGAGTTATTTGGGGCATCTGGTGGACCCCATGTGGGATATAGATGGTTGGAAAATGACCTAAGTATTGAAATGTGTCTGGGGTCCTTGCAGGTCTTGGTTTGGACTCAGGGCACCTTACCCATAGAGCTCTGCAGCCCTGGCTGGTGCTAGATATCAGGTGGGCATGGAGAAGGCTCTTTAAAGCACCAGTCTAAGGGTAATACTGATAATGACCAGGGTGGTGGTGGAGTGCTCTGTTAGAATGAGTGGACAGTAGGCCTTCCTGAGAGTAACATTTGAACTGAGACCTGAAACATTAGAAGAAGCCCTCATGTGAAGAATTGAGGGAAAAGCATTCCAGGAAGAGGAAATATCAAGTGCAAAGGCCCTGCTGTGGGAATGAATACAAGTAGGTGTAAGACATAACAATGTAGTTTCATTATTTCCTCTTTCTGCAAGAGGTCAGGGAAGATTTACATGCATAAATAATGACCACACATGGTTTTAACAGATTAGTTCACTAGACAATCGAGATCAAGAAAGGTAGTCTAGGAAAGGAAACAGTGAATGCAAATATTGGAGGAGTTAAATAGCCCAGTGAATTTGAGAAATTCATGGGAAGACATTAAAGATTTAATGCTTGTTAGATGAAGCGGAGAAAGATGAAGCTTTAATAGAAAAATTTACAAATGATGTGGAATAGTTTCCCTTTATCCTGAAGGCATGGGGAAACCAATGGAGGATTCTGTCTCAGAAACAATGTAGTCATAGTCACGTCTTAGAAAAATCACACTGGCAGCAGTATAAAGAATGGATTAGAAGAGCATTGGAGGAGGAGCAGTTAGGAAAGTTTTGCAATGTTCAAGAAAGGGATAATGAGGACCTTGAGGAACAGCTTGAATGGAGGGATATTTAGAAAACAAAATCAATAGCCTTGGGTGATTGATTTAAAGTGGGGAGCAAGAGAGAAAGAGAAGTCAAAAGTAATCTCTGACTTTCTAGCTTGGGAGCCTGGGTACATAATGACCAACCAAGATTGGCAATGCGAGATGAAAACAAGCTACTGAGGGCAGCAAAATTTCATTCTTGAATATGTTGAGCTTAAAATATCCGTGGTATATCCAGGTGAGAATGACCAGAGGCCCTTGGATATTGAGGTCTGGGGTG
Source organism: Rousettus aegyptiacus (assembly GCF_014176215.1). Classification (NCBI taxonomy): domain Eukaryota; kingdom Metazoa; phylum Chordata; class Mammalia; order Chiroptera; family Pteropodidae; genus Rousettus; species Rousettus aegyptiacus. Next base: position 44,233,997 of record NW_023416306.1, on the reverse strand, counting down.
GGATGGGTTTGGACATGGAGATAGAGATTTGGGAAATGTTAGCATAAGGTGATAAGAAGCGGGCAGAAGATGGGTAACTGCATAACACCAATATTTAAAAATATATGAAAGTGAACTAAATCTTTAGGGGAAAAAAATCACAAAAAAAATAAGTCAGAGGCAGGAAGAGAACCCAGAGATGATAGTGCCCTAAATGATGGAAAGAAAGAATTCCAAAAAGAGGGAGGTGCTCAATAGGACAAAAACTGAAAAGAGGGAAAGTAAGAAAGACTGGTCTTCTTTCTTTACAACTCTCTGCATTACTGGGCTCCAGCTTATGTATCTATTTGTTTATTATTTATTTCGTTCTGCAGAATGTCAGTCTTAAGATGCCAGGCATTTAGTCTACTTTATTCACTGTTTGTTCTCAGAGCCTAAAACAGTGCTTAGCACATAATAGGTGTGCAATAACTAGTTGTTCAATGAATAAATGAACCTAGAAGTGTGCACTGGAATTGGCAATTAAGAAGTCTTTGATGGAATCAGTGAGTACTGTTCGTAGGGTATGGGATAGAAACACATCTGCAACCTCCTCCCTCAGTGAACTTGTAATGTCATGGGATGGAGGTGGGTAAAATAGAGGGAGAGATATGATGAATAGCCAAATCACTATATCAAAGAACAAAGTGGTAAGTGCCATAAAAGGTGTACAAATAAGCCCAGAGCACATCCTTGTCAGCTGGGCCACAGCAACTTTGAGGAAGTAGAATTTGACTGAGTGGGGAAGGATGGTGGTGATTTAAACAAGTGGAGTTCGTGGCAGCCCGAGTGATGCCTCTGCCCCTCAAAGATGTCCACATCCTGATCCTAAGAACCAGTGAAGATGTTGCTTCGTGGATGTGATTAAATTTAGGATTTTGAGAAAAAGAGATTATCCTGGATTACATGGAAGACCTAGTGCAGCGACAGGGGGATCAAAGTAGTAGTAGGACATGTGAAGACGAAAGAACAGATTAGACCGATGCAAGGGAAAAACCACAAGTCAAGGAATGCAGGCAGTCTCTGGAAGCTGAAAAGGCTCCTCTGGAGCCTCCAGTAGGAATAACTCTATTGACACCTTAATTTTAGGCTTTCAGCCTCCAGAATTCTAAGAGAATCAAATTTAAGCCACTAAGTTTGTGGTAATTTGGTACAGTAGCAATAAAAAAACTAATGTAGAGCTACTAAAAATACTATTGTTACATTATTTCTGCCTTATTGTGGAGAATAATATTTATATTCCTTTCTGTTACTCAAAGTCCCATTTTTGTTTTTATTTTAGTTTTGTTAGATTCTAGTACCAATGCTCATAATTAGTGGTTTTGCTAGAGCGTACCAAGCATCTCTTGTTTGGGAGAGTGAATTATTCTCTAGTAGTTTTTTCAAGAGTTACTTATGGGAAGAATATTGCCAGAGTTCTAGAATGTTCTAGCTGTTTTTATTCAGTTGTCTTTATAGTTGAATGACAATGGGTCAATATACCATCCTTTGCTCTTTCGTCTCCCAGCATTAACTATTATTACAGTGAGAAGGTCTGAGGCCAGCTTCATTTTCCACCTCATAAGAGACTTGACTATTTTGTCTGATATTCAAAAATATTCTTCATTTTCTTTAGTTTTTCTCTTTAAAGGTCAATAACTTTACTAGGATATGTCTGGGTGTTGAGGATTTGAATCAGTTTTTCCAGGATAAAGTGGCCCTTTCAATATCTGGATCAAAGTTTAAAAATCTTTTTTAATAAAAAAATCTTAAATTACATTTTATAATTATGTAATTATATTTTAAGATATTTGTTCTGATTCATTATTTTGGTTTTGTTCTTTGGAGACACCAATTGTGCTTATGTTGGGTCTTCATTTTATGTCTTCTATAATTTCTCTTTACTGCCAATTAACTCTTTATTTTCATTTCATTTTTGTTCACTTTCCTCCTCTCTATCCTTTGCATCCTGCACTCACTGGGTTTTCCACAATATATATTTGATCTTGCACCATTTCTTATTTCTTCTGCAATCCTGTGATGATTTTATTTTTTTCCTCTCTACTTCATTCTTCAGTGCTACTCCCATTTTATTGCCTCTTGCTACCTCACCTATTCTGCTCTTGAATTTTAGTATTCCAACTTTGAAATATTTCTTTCATGGTGAAGTGCTTCACTGAGATTTAAAATGTTTAAATTTCATGGTAAAATATTTATTCATAATGTTCATCAGTTCACAGGAGACATTTTTATATAGAGTATTATTCTGTGAATACAATTTGCTCTTTTTTTCCTATAATATATCTATATGCTAACCCCTTTTTAATTATTCATCATTTAGTGAGTGAGGTTATAATGGGCCCAGGGTATCATTCCAGCTAGTTTTTATTCACAACTGGAAGGCTTTCTCCTCAGCTACCACAAAGACAAACTCCCTCCTGCAAAAATGGCTTATGTGCATAATTCTACATGTAGCCCACCTTCTCTATTCTATGTACTAAGTCAGAATCAGCAGAATCTCCTGCCACTATCCAACTCACTCTCATTCTTGCATATGCTGTTCCAGACAAAGAGAGACTTTGCCCCTTGGGATATTCCTCACATCTAGGAATTACATTTTTATTAGTGCTTTTTAAAGGATTGCCACTGCTGGCTTTTCTCATCTCAGCTTTCACCCTTTCTTCCCACACATCAACTGCACATACAAATATTTTTTTAACATTGCCTAGTTTTATCAAACAATTGAGTTTGCTTTTTTTTTTTTTTCTTCCCTTTTCATTAATGGCTTTTAAAGCTTTCGAGGAGAATAAGGAAATGATGAGTTATGTAGCCATGTCTATACTGGAAATCCTGAAGGATTTTGTAGGTAGAATAGTGTTTTTGATCAGAGGTTTGCATTAGCAATATTGATGTACCAAGGATGGACAGGAACATGCTCAATAAGAAACAGGAACATCCCTTCAGAGGTCATTGCAGTAAGTCAGGTCTAAATTGTTGAAGGCCTAACAGTGCTGAGCAAAAAGAGAAAAGAAGAGATAGACATGATACATATCATAGTGGCAAAAATGCCTGGATTAGTAAGAATTTGATTGAACAAAGGGAGGAATAATTTGGTAGAGGCTTTGAGCCTAGATAACTGCAAGAATGGTGGCTAGATGAATATAAATGGAGAAATCAGGTACGAATCAGCTTTTCATGGAAATACCATTTGTCTTTATTTTTATGTATTTATTTTTAAGACAATTAATTTGAGTGAATTTGAGGTGCCTATTGACACTCAGGAGAGCTGTCTGGTAAGCAATTAGGAAAGAGAGCAGGGAGGGAAGCTAGGATTAGAGTTAAATCTGGAGGTTATTCATGTAGATGTGATATTTAAAGCCACAGTACTAAGTTTGACAGAAGGCAGAGTGAAGAAGTAAGAAGGTTTAACGAAGGAGACAAAGGCATGATTAGAAAGGCAGAATACTCAGTGTCTCTGACACCAAGGAAAGATTAAATATAATGACCGTCATACATTGACAGCCAATTACAGGCTAGGAATTTTACAAGCATTACCCCATTTAATGCTCACAAAAACTGAATAGTGAATATCTTAATCCCTCCTTTGTAGATTGGAAAATAGACTCACACAGCTGGAGTAACTCATAGAACCAGGCTTTAGACTGGAGCCTTCCCTCAAGGTAAGAAGGAGCTGCTGTTAGAAGTGGATAAAGTTGACACTATCAACAGTTGCTAAGCGTTCAGGAAGATTACCATTCGAGTTAGAGGACTATGTTTTAGGAGTCACCAGGAGTAGTGAAAGCTGTGTGAAAAAACTGGGTGGACCAGAATCTGAAATGTAAGAATTTGAAAAGGGAGTAAGTCAAGAATTTAGGGTGTGTAGAGGTTGAAAAATGCTGGTAGAAAGGCAGACTAACATTCAGTTTGGTGGTTAAGAGGAGAAAAGGAAGATGCTACATTGAGGGGCTTTGTGGAGAGGAGTCAGGTTCTTCTTAGGTGACAGGGACTGTGAACATGTTTATAGCAGAAGGCAAAGAGCCACTGGAGAGAGAGACAATTGCAAATGTAAAAGGAGAGAGGAACCACATGATGTATGAGATCCTGGAGAATGGAGGCCAGGGGTCATTGGTTTTAGCAAAGAGAAGTCTTCAGAATGAAGAGAAAAAGCAAAAAAGCTGAATGAAGAAACTAATATTCATGAGTGGTAGAGAATAATAGGATGGGAACTTGGGTGAGTCTAAACATTATAAGTTAAGTAGGAAAGGATACTATCTGCTGAGAGTATGAAAACCAGGAAGGTGGAAAAACTAGCTGAAATATGACTTTGGTTGACTGTCCTATGACTTGGGCTGCTAGGTTACCCTTTGATATTCCCCCAGAGCAGAGATACTGTCTAGTTGGTGAGCTATTACATCGAGAAAAACCAAATTAGAGACTTGAAACACACATAAAAAGTAAATAAGATCTGTGTATAATTTATTCTTTGTTCTATTTTCTTGCCCTGAATAACAACTATTTCTTTTGGTAAAAATAACTTTTGTGAACACCCAGGAGAGAGTTAAAAGGAATCATGAAAAATCAGATTAACTTTAGCTGAAGAAATTCAGATTTGGTATGTAAGAGACAAAACAGGCAGCTGAGTGAAAGAGCCCTTTGCAGGAAGATGGGTTTTTTTTCTTCTTCTTGGTTTATCTTTAGTAAATAAGAAAGGTAATAATAACCAATATTTCTTTCATGCTTACTTTGTGTCAGGCACTGTTTCTAAGTGTTAACGTATTGAATTCTCAGAACAAACTATGAAACACCATTGTTCCGATTTTACATTTGAGGAAAATGAAGCATAGAAATTTGTCCAAGGTGAAGTAGCTACGAAGTGCCAGAGACGAGTTTCGAACCCAGGTAGTCTGGTTTCATAGCTGATTTCTCCTTTTTTTTTTGATTCATAGAAATTTAGAAGATTTTATTGAGCTCATGATACCCACAAACAAAGGGAAGTGGGCAAACAGGCTTCTGTGTTTTCTATAAAAAATAACCCACAATGCATTAGTGAAGGAAGCCAGAACGTCATATGATTAGGGCCAAAATTGGTAAAATTGTAAAATGCTACCTAAAATTCACATATATACTCCTTTGATTCTTTTTATTTATTTATTTTTTTGTCAGTCAAGCCATTTGGGTTTGGAGATTTATTTATTGATCCAGTTTTATTGAGATATAATTGACATATAACATTGTATTAGTTTTAGGTGTACAACATAATGGTTTGATATATGTATACATTGCGAAATGATTGCCACAATAAGTTAATTCACACATAATTACAATTTTTTTTTATAAAGAGAACTTTTAAGATCTACTGAGTTAGCAACCTTCGGATATACAATACAGTATTATTAATCACAGTAATAATGCCGTAGATTACACTCCCAGGACTTACTTAAAACTAGAAGTTTGTATCTTTTGGCTACACCTCCACCCCACTGATATCTTGATGCCTTCCTTTTACTGCCCCTGGTGTTGAGAAGGGGACTAGGGAAAGCCTTAGGGAACAGAGCTGGATCTCCAGATGGTTTCATTTACTCAACATATTTTTATTAAACTCCAATTCTTTGTCAGTCTTTGTTGTAGGCACTGGGGAAACAAGATTGGACCAAAGTTTCTACCCTCAAAGAAAAGTAAAACCTCTCTGTGTCTGTCTTTCTTCCTCTCTGAGTTGTTTTCCTCTCCTGAGTCCTCCTTCAGGTTCTACTACTGAGTCTCTGTTTGGATGGCTGGAGTCCTTCAAAAGCTAACTAATAGTTTACATCAGTTTCTGAAGTTACTCACAATGAATTCAGTGTTCTTCATTTCCTTTGGAACAGCCAAGATTGGTTCTATACTGGGCTCCATCCACTCTATCCTGCCAGCCTCATTCATGTCTCAATCATTCCATATGTATTGCTACCCCTCCCTGATAGCCCTAAATAGGAGCTCTCTATTTTAAACAGTCATGCTGTAAATATAAATACTTGCAAAAGAGCGGCTTAGTTGATATATATTTTATAAAGAGATTCCCTACAAAAGTATTTCCCATTCTTAATTAGGTATTTATAAAAGCTTCTAAAGTATGATACAGTTCAAAAGATACAGTTTGCAAAATATACTTTAAGGAAGTTAATAATTGGATAAAATGATGTGCACCTATGTGGGCAGAATAAACTCTGTTTGGATGTTCTTATAGTCTGTTTATTTGGAGGCTCCGATTTCCAGTATTAATAAGATTTTTACGAAGTATCTTCTTCTTAATTTTAGATTCCTCTGAAAAAAATAATTGGCCTGTTACTTATTTTGTATTACCATAGGCCATTTATTCACCAGGTTTGGCATTTTGAAATGTAGAGGCACATTAAATTTCCCCTGGAACCTGAAATCTCTTTCATTTGTACCTTTTTAGTATTTTGTTTACACTTTATATTATAGTATACTATAGTATATTATGATATATACTTCTACCACATATAAGTCTTTGAAGACTTTCTAGCACTTAAGAGGTCATTTATCCCTGATAGTAAGAATAATACACACTGGCCTCTGGGAGAACTGAAAGAGACACCAACCAGATGGCAGGTGCCTGGCTTAATTCTTATCTGTGTCAGGTTGCCCTTTGCTGGAGAGCAGGTGTGTGGTGAGTGTAAATAAAGGCTGTAATGACTTCTGTGGAAAAGAAGGGCATTGAGCTTAGTACCTGTAGGGGCTTGGGAAAGTTACTTACCCTTTCTAAGATTTAGTTTCTTCATATATAAAACATGATCAATAATATATCATCCCTCAAGGGATTGCTTTGAAGTTTAAATAGAATAATAAATGGAATAATTTCTTTGTTAAATTTAAGCATTGTGCACATATTTTTAGTGTCTTACATATTTTTGACAATAACTTTACTGAATTCATTAAATAATTTAATAAATTTATCAGGTTAATAATGCCATCACCATGCAAAGATTCCTGGATGGAGATCTATTACCAGCCAGACTTTTAAAAAAAATTTATTATTTTTTAACCTTCTTTTTTTTTCAGTTGACATTCAATATAATTTTATATTAGTTTCAGGTGTACCAGCCAGACTATTATTATGGTTTCTACTGTGGTCAATGTAAATGATTAGGTGCCATTGAATTTTTATAAAAGGAATACTCACAATATAGTGGAACAGTCATTCTCAGAATTAAGTACTGACAGTCTCTAAATTACTCAGGGCTTATGCACATGTCAGAATTGCCAGTAGGCATTAAGAGTGGTTTTCTGACAGAGTTTGGGGAATCGCTCAAATGCTACCTTTTATTGAGGTTTTCTTCTTCAGAAACTCTGTAAGTGAGCTGAAGTTTATAGTAGGTGCTAAGATACAAACAAGAAGAGGTGCATTTGTTACAATGAAGAGTCAAAATTTAGATATAAATGTAAATGTTCTGCTTGGATTATAAGAACGTGATTATTTTCTGGGAAGGTAAAATGAGAAGATTGACTGTGTATTTACGTCCAGGCAGCCCAGGCCAGGGACCCTGGGTGTTTCTATAGGAGCCATAGCCACGCTCAATCAGGAAAGTGCATCCAGCTTTTCCTCAGGCTGCCTGGTCCAACAGGACACCACCGCCTGTGGGCATGGCACCTGCTGCAATCTGCGGAGAGAATTGCTGCACTTCCCCTGGGCTGTCAAAGGTGACTGAGGGCTCCTCAAGGACTGAAGGATATGATGCCTCCTCTTCGCATCATATCCTGCCTGGAGTAGCAGCTGGACCCTTTTCCTCCTGGGTCCTTACGCTTTGTAACCACTGGTCTAGTGGTGGCAGGAGGTGGTGATTAAGCTTTCTTTTGTTTTTCTCTTATCTGTTGGCTCTGAGTGTTCTGTGTGAGGTCTCGTTTACTTTGAAAAAATATTTTTAGTTTTATTTTCAGATTTAGGATAGTAGACTTTTAAGGACCGAAGCTATATAAAAATCTTACAAAGCCAGGTTGGCCATGTGATGATACTGGTCAAGAGTTTCTGTAGTCAATATTGCCACTATTTCCTCATGCTCTAATAACATTTGCAAGTAGAAAGGACACATGAAATTATATGGCTTATGATAAAAGACATTATAAAGCACTGTGTTATTTCCTTCTTTTTACCAATCTACCTAAATGGATGAGTCCTCTTTATTTTGCCCTTTCTGCAATAAAAGAAGCCAATACTTCACATAAGTTTTTCATGAACATGTTAAAAAACTTTATTCAAAGTGTTCCTGTGTTATGCACAATATGCAAAACTGAGAAATGTTATCGACGTCAAGACAGAGGGAGTAAAATGAGCTATTGGATTATTCTGCTTGCTTGAGATATGACAAAAATAAATTCATTTACATACCTGGGTAAGTAAAAATTCTGCATCCTCCATTTTGTGATTTTTAGCACAATTCTAGAGAAACAAATACTGTGGAGTTCTGGGACACTTTCTGGAGTTATTGCATTAATGATTTCCTACCTTTTATTCTCTTTTTAGTTTACTCATTCTGTCTCTTTCTTTGATAACTAGGTAATCCAGGGATTATTTTATACTTAATTTTTACTAAAGTTATGCATGTACAGAGTTTAGAGTCATCTTCATACAAGATTTGTTATAAAAATCACATCATCATGACTCCAAACCTCTCTCCCCACAGGTAGACATTCACTTCTCATAGCTGATTATTTTAGTTCCTTTGGTAGCTGGTCTTCAAAGACAGTTTCCAAGGAACTATATCTCCTAGTGTTCACACTCTTGGTATATCCCTTCCTACACTGAATCTGGCTGGTCTTGTGACTTGCTTTAGCTAATAGAAAAGTGACACAATGCCAATTACAGGCTTAAGCTTTAGGGAGGTCTGGCAGCTCCTGCTTTTGCCTCCCACACACGGTGCAGAACTGTCACCTTGAGCTTCCCTTCCTCATTATCCAGGGATTTCCAATGCTTTTCTACTATGTTAGAGCTTCTATTTCCTGTGATTCATGTTTTCTGTTTTGTTTTGTTTCTTTTTCCATTTTGGTGGAGTACATGCTCCAGCAATTTCCAAAGAAGTGGTTTGCAGTAATTGAAGTTTTCGACAATTCATGTCTGACAATGTCTTTATTCTACCTTCACAAGTAACTGGTAGATTAGATGTAGAACTCTGTATTGCAAATAAATGTTCCTTAGAAATTTTAAGGCATTGCATGATAGCTTTCTGCATTGTTACTTAGAAGTTTAAAACTTTCAGGCACCTGATCCTTTGTATGTGACTTGTTTTTCTCTTTGAAATCCCTTAGGATATATATATTTTTTGGTTTCTCATGTTCTGTCATATCATGATGATATGAGTTAGTATGGTTTATTTTTATCTATTGTGCCAAGCACTCCGAGTCCTTATTATCAGAAAACATGTTCTGGAGTTCAGGAACATTTTCTGAAATTGTTGCATTGATGATTTCCTACCTTCTGTTCACTCTTGAATTCTTTCTGACTATTTCTGTGTTTTCTGGAAGAGCTTTTACCTTTATTTTTTTAAGTCCTTTTATTTATTTAGTTTTGATACGGTTATTTTTAATTTCTAAGAGCTCTCTTTAATTCTTGAACTAAATATAAGGTGATGTTCTTTTTTTAGTGATTCAAACATTTTCTTAGATTTTTCTGAGGATATTAATAATAGTCGTGGTGAAATTTCCTTCTTCCTACATAAGTTCTGTTTACTCCGAATTGCATTTCTTTGTTTGTTTCTATATCTACCTTCTATGTTAGAGGGCTTGTTCTTGGTCATGTGCTCACTTCTAAGAACACGACACTAAAGTGCTGAGGGGAAGTCCTGAGTGTGTGAGTGGAGATTATCAACTGTGAACTTCATTGTCAGATAAATTGGCTGGGCTTCTTAGATAGGGAATCATTAACGTTAGTATCTTTAGGTCTTCTCTCATAGGAGTATCAAATTTTACAGAAAAGGCTCTTCTAATCTCCCACCTGGGGAATAAAGACTAGCCACCAGCATGCTGGGGACCAAACTGGGGAAGAAGGCTAAAGTCTTAGCATCCAATATGTATTAATTAATTAAACACCCCCACCCAGCCATTCTCAATACTATAGCCCCGCCCTCCCCTTGCACCTGGTGTTGTCCAGAAAATCTGTTTTACCTCATTAGAGAGTGAATCTTTACTTTTTTTCTTGTTGGAGAGCGTTTTGGGAAGTGGGTGAGAGAACATGGCGTTTTAGTTGCTGCTTAAAAAAGACTCAACAAATTCTTTTATATTTTCCTCTTTTCACAACCTTTTTTCAATGTTCTGGGTGCCCCAATTTCTGAGCCTTCTGGGCTTTCTAAAGTGTAATACCAGCTTAGTGTTCAGTTATTTTCTCCCAGTCAAGGGAGGCTGACCCAATTCTTTTAAATAATCCTTTATTCTTGTTTTAGAGTGACACAGGAAAATAAGTAAATTTATGTATTCAGTGAACTAAATATATCTAGGAGTCTGTCTATATATTTTTTCTGCATTAAGAAACGTTTGTTTAGTTATTATTGATTGTTCAAAACATGTCAAAAACATGGTAGTCTTTAATACTAGTCCTGGTCACGGATACCCAGAATGCAGAGCAAGTGTTCTGGACTCAGGTAACCTGGGTTCATGTTTGATTTCGACCTGTTTGACTCTGGCCAAGATACTTAACATTTCTATGCTTCAGTCTCCTCACCGATAAAATGGGTGATACTTGATAGCATTGTGGTATTATGAGTATTAAATTCATTAATACTTGTACTACAGTATGTGCCATCTTAGCTGTTATTGTCATAGTTTACTACTGTCATCACTATTTTTATTATTATTATAAATATTCATTTCCGAACCGTGCTGCTGCTAATCTGTGATTAATTTAATGAATGAAATGGATTCATTGCTTTCAGGCTGTCAAGAAAAAAAAGTATAATTCTATAGCTCTGCTGAGCAGTCAGCAGTGATGACTACAAGCTGATAGCCTCTGACAAGCTTTGGGTTTGCAATTAAAGTGCAGCTCACTGAGTACACTGGCACTGTGCCAATCCCGAGGCATCAGTGAGCCTTAGAGTGAAAGGGTGTTTATTTTCTGTGTCACAAGGGGCCAGGGATGACCACATCAGAAAATGGCTGCATGATGCATAAAGGAATAATGGGACCTCGGCATCTGCAGATCTAGATTCCACTCCACCTTCATCCCAACCCCTAGATCTTTATGGCTCTACCCAGCTTTAAAATTCTACAATGAGACAATCTTGTAGAGATGGTCATAACTGTGGAATTATCCTAGAAATGGCCTGTCCAAGACTGCAGACATGGGGGCCTTACTGTTTATGGTCCTTGCAAACACTTGAACTTATTTGTGTACCTTTCCTGCTGGTGATTATGGCCTTGAAGCAAAGAACACTATGCTTTCATTCTTTGATGGAAGACTTGAATCCCAAGCCCCACTCTCACATTTAATACTAATATGAAAGGAGCTGAAGAAATCACTCTCTCCTATGAGTTGGCACCAGAACTCTGCTTAGAGACAAGACTGTCATTGTTCACACACACACACACACACACACACACACACACACACACAAAACAAAAAACAAAAAACAAAAAACAAACAAACAAAAACTTTACAAAGCTGCTTAGGGCAGATGAGCTTTTCAGGGCTGGAAACAAAATATCAGAACAGGGATGGACTATTTCACTTGAAAGACAAAAATGACTTTGTTTCACTCTTAAGAAGAAACATGAGGAAAAAGCAAATAGTGGGAAAAGAAGATAGGTGGGTAAAGCCTGAGGGACAGTGTGACAGTGGGGATGTCATGGGTGAAGGATGCATGGAAGGACCCTGTGTGAAACAGCAAAATATGTCAACACTGGAAATGTTCGCTGTTCAATAAGAAGTTGTTTACATTATTGAAAAGCAAACCTCTCTTCTATATTTAGAAAAGACTACTATGTCTATTAAATGCTTTGTGTGAGTGATTTTTGTTTTTTGTCTGTGTTTTGAAACAGTAGAAGGGCTGAGTTTTATGTTTTGACTTCTGTGATGAAATCAGGAACCTAAAAGTGGGGGTGACTGAGAGAATTTAAGTCTTCTAGGAATTTCCAGAAATTCTGGGGACGGGGGAGTGTAGGATTTGCATTTCTGTGAATTATTGAGTTGATAAGTTAGTGTCTATATTAATGACATTTCAAGTGGTAAGATGGCCTCAGCTTATGGCGGGGTTGTTTACATAACTTTGGTGAGTGGTTCATTGGGCCAGGACTCAACTTCACTTCTTTCAATTAGAGTGTATTTGTTGAATGCTTACCATACGTCAAGCATTCTTCTGGGTGTTGAGACACAAAGGCAAAGAAGATATAATTCTTTTTCTCTGGAAACTTTCTCACTACAAAGTGGGGTTTGATATCACGGTGATAATACCTCTGAGCTTGCCTGGGTATTCTTGGTTTATTACAGTTATCAATACTGACTATTTTCATGCCTAAGAAAGTATCAGTTTGGAGATAAATTATCTGGTAACCATTGCAAAAAGTTGTAAATATTAGATTATTAAAATTTATGTGAAAATGCTTCGTGAATTGTAAATCACTATACGGATAAAGGGATTAAGAGATCTAAGGTTTTTTTTATTGCATTCTCCTATTAGAGACAAACAGAAACGTCTAAAATTGCTATCTACTTTGGTCTTTGTTTTTGCTCTGAGATCTACTTGGATTTGCAAGCAAATAAACTTGCCGGAAAATTAATTTTATTTTAAGGCAGCTTAGCATGTGCTGGACCATTTTTAAGATTCAACTTCTTTTTGTGGTCTGTTTTGTATCCTTACATGTATCCTTGACATTTATTTTTTGGTGGTTGTTTTCAAATTTATGTGTCCTTTCAAGTCTAACAATTTATGATTCTGATGGTTTTTGGACATGGGGTCATGCCTGTTACCTAAGAATTTTTAAAGCGTGCTTTAGAAAGGAATGGGTATAAAAGTATAAGGTGTTAGATATTATAAAGGGGCCATATTGCTTTCCCTCAGGGAGCTTCCAGTGTAACCATCTCATGTATCCCTCGCATCAACCCAGATGAGAGAGTTATGATTTCCTGTTTTTACGTAGAGGGGAACGGAGGCATACAGAGGCTAACTCACATGGTTAATGCCACAGCCAGTAAAGCAGATCTAATCTTATATCCCAAAGCCTGCTGATCATGTATTCATAAGTTCAACAAATAGTTGTTGAATACTGACTGTGTGCCAGCTGCTGTGTATAAGTGGTGAGTAAAATAGATAGTGATGGTGTCCCTGTCCTCATTTCTAGTTTGGCATCATCATCATCAGTCAGACCATCATTTATGGATGAGATTTTTCCAGGTACTGTGTTAGGTCTTTGAGGGAGGTGTAACGCTTATCTTGATTTTACAGATTAGAAAACAGAACCTCAATGAGGTGAAGCAATTTGTTCAACCAGCGAGTAGTGATGCTTTGAATATGGGTACCATTATTCCTATTAAAAGGCCATTTGATGGGTGATCTTACTGTGGTAAGGACCATACTGAGGGGTTGGGGTGGTAGTGGAGGATGGGGTGGAAGGAGCCTTGTGGGGAAACCCCGCAGGCAATTTGGCTTTTATACAATCATTTTTTTTTTTCTAAGGAATAGACTTTGGTCTTAGGAAAAAAATGGTAAGAATGTAATCTCTTTTAAAATTTTTGGCAGAAATAATCAAGCACAGCTCATCATAATAGAAAAGGTCATAGTGATTATAATAACAAATAACTATTACATAGTAAATAATATTATCAAGTTACATATTTAGGTCTACCTGAAGTAAACTCTATGAGTATGACTTGGGTGAATGTCTGAACTCTGATTAGGATTCATTTGACCTAGCTGCCAGTTCTGCCTACTGCATAAAAATTTATTCCTGGTTCATGGACTTCGAGGTGCCTGCATCTGACGCAAATCTGACCCTCTGACCCTCAGGACTTCTTTTAATACAACTGCAGAGACATGTGCATCTCACTAGTTGTTTTTGGTTCTACCACCACTCTTACCTCCTCCATTTGTTGGCTACAGACCTCTTTTTGTGTTGGAAACCCATAACTGTGATTTGGGTAGAGTTGTTCCCCTCTATTACTTCATGGTTACAGGGATTCTCCCCCCCCCCCTTTTTTTTTTCCCACAGTGATGGATTCAGAGATAGGCACTACTCCTGGGCAAGCAAATCCAAGTCCTTCCAGAATTACCAGAAAAAATGGCCTTTTTGGATTGGGGTTTGCTTGGTTGGTTGGGTGTGAGCCTGGTACTGCTGATGACTGTTTTGTGTGACAGGTGTACAGACTAACATCCGAGAGATGCAGGACATTTGTTTGAGCCCTGAGCTTACTTTATCTGAACTCAGTGTATTCTTAGATTTCCTAGTCACATGAACCAACTAATCCATCTCATTTCTTTGTGCCTTGAGCTAATTTGAATTGTGTGTGTGTGTGTGCGCGCGTGTGTGTTTTCATTTGTAATAAAAAAAGTTCTTGGTTGAAACAATAGTCCACTGGTGGTCTAATCTTTATTGTGGGCATCCTAGTTTCATCACTAAGATACTGTGCATGCAATTAAGATCATCTGGCAGCTGAGGGCCCTGGTAGGTGCTCTGAGAGTTTTTAGGAAACAGATGTCTTGATGTACTAATTACTCAGAATACCCCTGGAGTCATAGTGACAAATGCCTGACATTTCTGTGGCAGAGTAAAGCCAAGGAATTCTGGGACCCTGAAGACTCATACATACAATATAAAGAAATCTGAAGTGAGGAAACATGAATTTAGCTTTGGCTCTGCCACTGATTTGCCAAATGATTTTTAATGTTCTTTAGACACGCTGGCCTCAGTTTCCTAGCTTGTAAAATGCATGGGGATAGCAAGGTGAAAGGGGGTACTGTGGTTTCAGGGTGGCTTTGTGATGAAGTATTAAGAGGCCAGTGGTAGACATAAGTTTTGGGGACCCATGCCTGGACTTTAACTGCTGATGGCCAATCTTCTCTGTGACATTGACGTTAAAGAGTTCACTAAATGGATAAAATGAACCATCAAGAAACAAGTACATTTCAGGAAGCCTTATTTACAATTCAGAGGACACATGGAAGACTAAAAATGGCCTGATGCAGAGAAGGGATTAATAAATACTTTTGTAAAGTACCTACGTTGTAAAAATTACTTGGTTAGTTTCATCTCCAATTGAAATATTTTACTATTCTCCAGACAGTTTACCTCCTCTGCCCCAAAGCAAACAGGCCAGATGTTTTAACTTTGTAGATCTCTTTTGGTCAAAATTTCATCTTGTTCCATGTGTTAATATTTAATAACTATGATAACTTTGCATCTCATATGAGTGATGAAAGCATCAATGTAAATGTCTCTTTTTTAGCCTTAAGAAAGCTATCTAAATTATTCCAGGATAAAAAAAAGATATTAAAAGGAAAGCAATCATGCATGTATTGTATTAAGCTGTGTACACACAGGAAAGAGGATAGGAAGGGCTGGACACATAATTAGAAATACTTTTTTATTTTCAAAGTAGAGTCATAATTAATTCCCATAAAACCTATTCATGAGTCATCTGAGTTTAAGCAAGGTAGCTTCCCAGTAAGCACTTTAGGATGTTAGTTGCTTATGAGATCTGGTGCATAGAATTGTACATAAACTACTTCGGCATATATGGCCAAATTTTTGTTTTACTAGGGATTAATTAAGTCATGTAAAAATAAGATGAATTATTTAGTGAGATCAATTTCCTATTGATGTCAGTACTAATTTGTGATAATTCTTCATTTTCTATTTAATAGAGTCAGAGAGGGCATGCATTGAGAAGTAGTTTCAAAACATTAAAATGTATTTTTTAAAAAAGATTTTATCCACTTTCAAGTTTAGTTTTCTTAGAGTTCTAATTTTAAAGAAAAATGGTTCAGAACATAGTGATTTTTGTGGGTTTGTATGATCGAATCTCATCAATGTCATTCTTACTTAAAATTTTTTTTGCAAAAAAATTTAAAAAATTTTTCCAGTTACTGTTGACAGTCAATATATATTAGTTTCAGGTGTATAGCATAGTGGTTAGACATTTATATAACTTACAAAGTGATCCCCCCAATAAGGCTGATACCCACCTGACACCATACATAGTTAATTACAATATTATTGACCATATTCCCCATGCTACATTTCACATCCTCATGACCACTTTGTAACCACAAATTTGTACTTCTCAATCAATTCTCTGTATCTATGAGTCTGTTTCTATTTTTTTTTTCATTTATTTTGTATTATTATTATTATTTTTAGATTCTACATATAAGTGAAATCACATGGTATTTATCTTTGTCTGACTTATTTCACTTAGCATGGCTTTGTGAGGAAGGTCCACCCATATTGTGGCAAATGGTAAGATTTCAGTTTTTTTATGGCTGAATAATATTCTACTGTATATATATATGCACCACTTTTTTTTTTATCTAATCATCTATCAATGGACATTTAGCTTGCTTCATATCTTGGCTATCAAAAATATTGCTGTAATGAATGTAGGGATGGATATATCTTTTCGAATTAGTGTTTTGGACTTCTTTGCATAAATATCCAGAAGTGGGATTGCTGGATCATAGGTAGTTCTATTTTTAATTTTTTGAGGAACTTCTATAGTGGAGGTTCCATCATGACTGCATCAGTTTGCAATCCCACCAGCAGTGCACGATGGTTCCATTTTCTTCCCGTCCTTGCCAACACCTGCTATTTGTTGCTTTGTTGATGATAGCCATTCTGATAAGTGCGAATGATAATTCACTGTGATTTTATTTTGCATTTCCCTGATGATTATTGATGTTGAGAGTCTTTTCATACATCTATTGGCCATTTGCATGTCTTCTTTGGAGAAAAGTCTTATCAGGTGCCTTGCTCATTTTTTAAATCAGATTTTTTTAGTGTTAAGTTGCATGAGTTCTTTATATATTTTGGATATTAACCCTTATCAGGTGTATGGCAAATATCTTTTTTCTATTCAGTAGGTTGTCTTCCTGTTTTGTTGATAATTTCCTTTGCTGTGCAAAACTTTTTAGTTTAATGTAGTCTGATTTGTTTTCTTTTTGTTTCCCTTGCCTGAGGAGACATATCCAGAAAAATATTACTAAGAGTGATGTCAAAGAGATTACTACCTATGTTTTCTTCTGGGAGTTTTATGTTTTTGAGTATTACATTTAAGTGTTTAATACACTTTGAACTAATTTTTGTATATAATATAAAAAAGTGGTCTAGTTTCTTTTTATTTTTTTTGCATGTATCTTCCTTGTTTTCCCAACACCATTGATTGAAGAAACTCTCTTTACCCCAATGTATATTCTTGCCTCCTTTGTCATAGATTAATTGACCATATCAGTGTGGATTTATTTCTAGGTTCTCTATTTTGTTCCTTGATCTATGTGTCTTTTTTTTTTTTTATGCCAGTACCATCTGTTTTGATTACTATAGCCTTGTAGTACTATTTAATATCAGGCAGCCTGAGACTTCCAACTTTGTTCTCCTTTCTCAAGATTGCATTGGCTATTTGAGGTCTTTTGTGGTTCCAAAAAATTTTTAGGATTATATGTTCTAGTACCGTGAAAAATCCCATTGGTATTTTGATAGAAATTGCATTGAATCTGTAGATTCCTTTGAGTGGAAATTTTCTAAAGTTAGATAGAAGATATTGGCTATTCTTTTGGCATTTAAATTTCTATTTCAAACTTTTTTTTTATGGTTTGAACTTACAAACGCACATCTTAAAAAGAAGTTGTCAATATGTTGCTGTTCTGGTCAAGATGGTGCAGTAGGTAAACCCTATGTTTGCCTCCTTTCAAGACCACATCAAAATTACAACTAAATTACAGAACAACTTCACTCAGAATTGCCTGAAGTCCACCTAAACAGAAATCCTATAACTAAAGACATACAGAAGAAGCCACATCGAGGTTCATAGGATGGGCAGAGACATAAAATGACCCTGTCCCATACCCATGTGTGGTAGTTGAAAATCAGGAGAGATATCTTAGCTGCAAAGATTTTTCTAGAGGAGTGAGGGGTTCCTCACCAGGGTTGCCAGCTCAGGGTTCCAGTGCTGAAAAGAGAAGTCTCCACCATTCTGGCTGTGAAAACAGCAGAAACTGCAGCTTGTGCACAGACTCACACTCTGATGGACTCACTCACTCTGAGCTCTAGAGCTGAGGCAGCAGCTGGAAAGGTGCCAGGAACACACGGGAAGAAACTGAATTGTCTAGCTACAGGGTGAGAGCTGGGAGGGCAACTTTCTCCCAGACAGAGGTGCTAGCAGTAGCCATTGTTCCTTTGTTAAGCTCTCCTCTGACCCACTGTACAGATGCAGGCAGGTGCCAGATCTGAGCTCCATCAATCTGGCTAATACCATTTCCCACACCCTGGTGATTCCCTGAGACCCTGCCCTACCCAACTTTCAGGCCCACCTGAGCCACTTCCAATGGCTCTGCCATATAAAGAGCCTATCTTGGCTCATTCTGTGGACTTTTCTAAAATCTCACAAAGGTTCACTAACCACAAACAAGCAGCATCTGGCCTCAGCATACCCTATACCTCTTGATAAACAGCTCCAAGTCTTGGTTCTCAGCCAGCTTTGGTTCTCAGCTTAGCCTCTCCCAGGCACCTCCAAGTCCAGCACAAGTGGCAACCATTTGCCAATCACTTTGTAGTTAATCTAAGTGGCCCTGAGCAGGATACAGGCAGTAACTGACCTTGGCCTTTAACAGAGCCCCTCCTAAGAGGCCCCAGAACCAACACACCTAGTGGCCAGCTTCAGATAGCACCAGAGCACCACCCAACAATTTCCACAAAAGACACACTCAAAGGGAAGTCTGGGCAGGCACCTGAACCCTGCTAAAATGAATCCTGCTCCATAGCATAGGCCCTGTACAACAGCTCCTCCACTCTAGTCACTGGCCAGTCCTTATGCCAGTTGGCCTGAGGGTCAATCCCTCCTACTGAAATGCAAACAGCAACCAAGGCTCAACTACAACATAAGGGCACACACAACAAACACAATGGATAAACCAGCAGCACCCAGCTCAGGTAACTAGAAAGACTGCACCACTGGGCCCCACAGGACACCTACTACATAAAACCATTCTACTAAGATCCAGAGACATAGCAGCTTGACATAATACACAGAAACAAACACAGGGAGGCAGCTGAAACAGGGAGACAAAGAAATATGTACAAATGAAAAAACAGAACTAAGCTTCGGAAATAGAACTGAGCAAAATGGAGACAAGGAATCTACTAGATGCAGAGTTCAAAACACTGGTTATAATGATGCTCAACGAACAGAGGGAAAGAATAGATGAACTCAGTGAGAATTTGAACAAAGAGAGAGCAAACATAAAAAAGAACCAGGCAGAAATGAAGAATACAGTAACTGTAATAAAGAATGTAGTAGAGGGAATCAACAGTAGATTAGATGAAGCAGAGGATCAGATCAGCAATTTGGAAGATAAGGTAGGAGAAAATACCTAATCAGAAGAGCAACAAGAAAAAAGAATCCCTCCTACCCACCAAAAGAGCATATTTTAAGGGGCCTGTGAGACGATATTCACATCATAGGGGTACCAGAAGGAGAAAAGAGAGAGCAAGGAATTGAAAAACTATTTGAAGAAATAATGACAGAAAACTTTTTAACCTGGTGGAAAAATAGACATATAAGCCCAGGAAGTACAGAAAATCCCAAACAAGATGAACTCAAAGAGGCCCATACCAAGACACATCATAATTAAAATGCCAAAAGTTAAAGACAAAGAGAAAATCTTAAAAGCAGCAAGAGAAAAGCAGTTATCTACAAGGGAGTTCTCATAAGACTATTAGCTGATTTCTCAATAGAAATTTTGCAGGCCAGAGGCATTGGTATAAAACATTCAAAGTGATGAAAAGCAAGGGCCTACAATCAAGATAATTCTACCCAGCAAGGCTATCATTTAGAACCAAAGGACAGATAAAGATCTTCCTAGAAAAGAAAAAGGTAAAGAAGTTCATCAACGCTAAACCAGTATTACAAGACATATTAGAGGGACTTCTTTAAGAAGAAGAAAAAAATAAAAAAATATGAATAATAAAGTTGCAGTAACTACATATTTAGCAACAATTAGTTTAAATGTACATGGATTAAATGCTTCAATTGAAAGGCATAGTATGGTTGAATGAATAAGGGAACAAGACCCTTACATAAGCTGCCTACAAGAGACTCACTTCAGATTGAAAGATACACACAGACTGAAAGTAAAGGGATGGGAAAAGATATTTCAAGAAAACAGGAATAAAAAAAAGCTGGAGTAATAATACTTATACCAGAAAAAATAGACTTTAAAACAAAGACAATCACAAGAGACAAAAAAGGACCCAGTAATCCTTCCTCTGGGTATTTATCCAAAGAAACCCAAAACATTACTTTGAAGGGCTATGTGAATCTATATATTTATTGCAGCATTATTTACAATAGCCAAGGTATGGAGCCATGTTCATCATGAGGATGAATGGATAAAGAAGAAGGAGTACATATATACAATGGAATACTACCCAGCCATAAGAAAGAATGAAACCTTGCCATATGCAACAACATGGGTTGATTTAGAGGGTATTGTGTAGAGTGGAGTAAGTCAGATAAAAACAAATGTCATGTAATTTCACTTATATGTAGAGTCTAGAGAAGAGGATAACAAACAAACAAAATAGAAACAAGCTCATAAATACAGAGAACATTGTAATGGTTGCTGGATTGGGGGTGGGGGTGGGGGATGGATGAAAGCAGAAGGGTTAAGAGGTACAGATTGGTAGTTAAAAAATAGTAATGAATATTTTAAGTATAGCACAGGGAATATTGTCAGCAGTATTGTAATAACTATGTATGGTGTCAGATGGGTGCTGAATTTATCAGGGTGATCATTTCCTAAGTTACATAAATGTATAATTACTGCATTGTGTACCTGAAACTAATATAATATTATGTCAACTGTAATTGAAAAAATAAAAAATATATAAATAAGTTGTCTCCCTCCACTTAAGTATCTATAAGCAGTTAATTAGTTTAGTAATTACTGATAACATTATGTCTGAAGAACTAAAACATATGAAATAAAATGGTAGAAACTAGGTAATTTTATCTGAAATGATAATATAATTCCTTAGGGAAATTTCATTTCCTACAAATTATTTTCTGTTAGTTTTACATTCATACATCTCTTGCTTAGATTCCCCAATGGTATTTCTAATCATTTCTTAGATGAATAGTGGTCTGCTATTATCCATGCCTATGTGACTCACATGGACACTTTATATTAAGTACTGCCTAAGCATGTTATGATACTTGGATTATATATGTACCTGACCTTTACAGTTAATTCCATAAGATGCTTTCTCTGTTTCTGTCATTTTGAGATGAAAGAAGCACAGAATTTTCTTGATTGTAGTCTGCTTCCTGCTCAGATCTATAATACATGACAACATAACTTTCTTATTTTTTCCTTACCACTTAAAAAACCCTGAAGTCTACACTTTATTCAGATTTATTAGGCTTTAACCTAATACTTTCTTGTTTTTCTGCTTGGCAATCCCATCCAGGAAACTGCATTACATTTGGTCATCATGCCTCCTATCGGCTGTGACAATTTCTCAGACTACCCTTGTTTTTGATGACCTTGACAGTTTTGTGGAGAAACATATTGTTTTGCACTCTCTTTTAGCTTTTGAAAAAGAAGTGAGAAGTTGCTATCTCCCTATGCTGCAAAGAACTTCTTTACCAATGAAGATTAAACCCAAAGGGAAAAAATCTCATTTAGGTAGGACAGCAATCATCATATATTACACTTTAGTGCATGTATAGGAATTAGAGTGTGCACCCATATAATTTGGCTTCCAAGGTGTACAAGAAATGATGAAAAAAATTGAGAGTAATTTTATCCACAGAAAGGGTCAAGGGACTACATAACAATAACTTCTGCTATGAACAGATGTTTTCTGGCTTTATTGAGCCTGGAGCAAGAGATTTATGCTGCTGTATGAGAGAAGCTGATAGGATGAGGTGAATGAAAGAACAAGTTGATAAGCATCTGATATTTCATTAAGGTAAGTGTGGGGTCTTTTCTAGTGGAAGTTTTCTCTGCTTGCTATGATTTAGGCAAGGCCTGGCTGAGAGATGGAGGCAGACAGAGGGCTAAGTGACCTTCCTAGATTCTTGAGTATTTTTACCATAGTACCTCTCAAGGTGTCTAAAGTCCAGAAGTATTAATGATGTCAGACTTCTTCTGAGTTAAGTAGCCTGAGTTAGCCAATAAAAATATAGGAATCCCAGTTAAGTTTGAATTTTGGATAAATGATGCACAATGAATTTTGGATAAACAAATATATCCCATGCAATATTTGAAACATGCTTATGTTAAAAATTTGTTTATCTGAACATTTAATGTCCTGTATTTTATCTGGGAACTCTACTCTGTGCCATTTTCTTGGGTTCTCCTGGGTGTGTGTGGTGGAGGTAAGTGAGAACAGAAAAGGAAGAGAAGGGTGTATAGTCTTTAGCTTCAGACCACCACTCTCAGAGAGTGGTTACCTAAATGTGAAGGACAAATGTGACATCACCTATTCGTAAAAGCCATCCCAAGTCAGCGTTTGAAGAAACTATGGGCCTTAGATGTCTGTAGCAACATTCACTTTGTTTCCTTCTTTCTCTCATAATTTTTGAACAGCTACCCAATGTTTGTATCATATAAACAGTATCCTTTAATATATACAAATCCTGAAGAAAAAAAAAAACCCAGTGGGATCAGAAACAACGGGCAGCAAGGGTATACTTTCCATTTAGCCACCTGGTTTCTGATCTGTCTTCTCCCCCACCCACCACGGGCTCTGGACTTCTGGACCAGTGGTCAGTTTCACAACTCTCTCCTCCTCCTCCTATCTATCTATCTCAGATGATGAAGAGACTAAAAACTGTATTATATAAAGATTCTTCATGCATTAGATAATTGAGAACTAAGTATAACTGTATAAATTTAAGTGTTAAACAATGTTATATGTCCAGGCATAATAAAAAAAAATACATAGGAAGAATGATTTAGTAAACTAAAGAATTTGAAATTGATATAAATATGCTCTTGGCCTCTAAGGAAGTCAGCAAAAGTATTATGCTTGATATACTTCAAAAATCAGCTGGGTCAAAATTAGAGAGCATTTAAAAGCCTTCACAAAACAGAGTTGACACACCATAAGCTTTTAATGGCATGAATTTCCATTATCATTAACTGCTGAATAAAAGAGGTTCATTACAGTGATTAGAAATGTTAATTTCTTAGAGCAATCATAATTTCCTTTAAGGTTCTATGGCAATGTTTCTAAATAGGTTATGACCTATTAGTGGTTTATGAAGTCAATTAGGAGGACATAATCAGCATTAAAGAGAATAGAAAATATCCAATCTCATTACATACAGTCAATATAAACATTATTTCACACACCTTAATTTCAGTTTTTTAAATATTTATGTATAACTACTTGGTTATAATATAAAATATATTTTATATGGCCTGTCATGAACAAAAAAATCAGACAACAACTATTCTATATAACAACAAATAAAGTCTAAGATTGATTCAAAGGTGCAGCACAATTTTAAGTCATAAATTGGTGATAGAGGAGAAAATATTTTTGATAGAAGATATAATGGTTAATATATTTTAACCAATAATTGGGCCACTTTTCCATTTATTACGAGTTTGATTTATGGTGATAGATATGACAATTCACTTCTTATTATCAATGAGTTAGGAATGACTTGGTGATTATCTATCTATCTTTTATCTATCTATCTATCTATCTATCTGGCAATCAATCAATCATCTATTACATATTAAGTGTTTTTTTGAAAGTAGACAGGGCACTAAATAGTTAATAATCTCAGTAACAGTGTTTTACATATTACAATAGCCTTTTATTTTATATATTTTAAAGATTCAGTGGACACGACTGAATTTGTGGTATATTTAACCTTTATGAAACTGAGTCACTCTATAAAAGCTCCATTATGGGAAAATTTAATAGCAGTAATGGTGTTTTACAGGAGAAGTACTCATGTTACCAATAATTGACTATGTCATGGTATCATTCTGAGTTATATCCACTACTAGGAGACATAAGATTGCTATGTTAATCCATTTAGATTATTTTTGCACTCTCAAGACGCAGAAACTTTCTTACCTTTGAGCAAAGCTGTCAGGATAGCTAAATCAATGTCCTGGTGACCTTCCGATCCCATCCGAAATACCGTAATCTGCAGTTTGAGACAAGGTGACCATTAGCAATGCATTTTCCTCCTGAGAGGAATTAAAATAATGAGACTATATATAAACACAGACTATTTTAATATCTGTAAGGTAGATTCTTAACCACAGGGAACACATACGTAGCAAGAATTCAATTAGAGGGCTCTGCAGCTCATTAGAGGGAGATGCCTCAGCGGCCTCCTAACAGAGACCATCTTAGATAACTACATTGATTATGGTTACAACGAGGAGAAGCCGGAGACCAAGGAAAATGTCCTCTTCTATCATGTCAGTTTTAAAATTAAAACTTGCCAGATTTACAAAAATGTGTAAACCATAATGCAAACTATGAGATGAGAAATTAGTGTTTAAAAAATAGCTAGATAGCACCCCCTTCAGTAAATGGCTCCACTATCTCTGTATATGTATGTGAGTGGTGTTTGTGTGTGTATATGTGTGTATATATATGTGTGCAATATAGTCATTCCTACACTTACTTTGTCAGCAATAGTTACTCAAATGTTTCAACATTATGATGCCTCTAGATCCTCCAGTCCTCTTAGTAACCTTGAAACCTCTTGAGAACAATTTAGCAGTACATCCAAGTTGTAAGAAGGGAAAAGCAGACAACACAGTTAATGTTTCCTTTTGCTAATCCAGGAGAGAAAGTATTCTTTGGGGACAAATAATGGGGAGGAGAGTAAAGAGATAACAGTGTAATACAGTGTAATGCCTGTTGGGTTAATACAAACTCCCAAAATAAGGCTTAAGAATAATGAAGTTCCCCCCCCCCCCCCAAGTCAGAGGGAATCTACTTGAGGAAGCCAAAAGATTATTTGAATATCTACGTTGAATTCCTATTGTACTCAACTGCTTTCAGCTATAAGTTTCTCTGGATGGAAAAATAGTAGTGCTTGCCTATTTCCGGCTACATCAGAAACAAACTTCATAGGATTTGCTAATATGTAATTCTAAGTTTTGCCACTAAGATGGAGAGAATGGACACATAGAAGCATAGACTGTTATACCATCAGTTGCCTTAGAAACTTTCTAGTCTTCTACTACCTAGATATAAAGAAACTTACTTAAGGTCAACAACTAGTTAGAAAGATAACCGTGATTGGAACTAAATAGCTCTCACCTTTTGTCTTGTGCCTTAAGCATTGGGAAGAAGTGAAGGGAAGGAACAAGAACATATGAGCATTTGACTTTTAAGCTTGACTCCTTTGTATCTGTTTGTATACTGGGATGACTGTACGGCAGAGATTGCAAGTTGAAATGCCTTCATAGGTGTTTGGACTCAAAAATGGGAAAAATATGGGGAGTCAGACAAAATCCATCTATGTACTGTGTTTGGATCATGGACCACAGCTGTGACCTCTGGTAAGGACTGTCAGGTTGAGGTGTGCCCTAACTCCATTAGATTTGCACGGAAACCTGCTTCTGTTACAATCATAGGTTTGGCCAAAGTGCTGTTTAGGACATTGTCTCAAACAGCTGTTGATGCCTCAGCAGAATCCACTTGGGAGATGAGAGGCAGCTCTTATCTGCTCTGAGTTCAGGGAAAGGTGATGAGTTGGGAAGAAAATTTGAGGTTTATTGGATTAAGAACCAGGGGGTAGAAGTGAAATTTTGGCTCTTTATGTTAACTCTTTCATCAAGGGCTGGCTATGGTCTGAAAGACATTATTATATACTTAGCTGGGAGTGAGATAAGATGAATCAGGGTAACGTTCAAGTTCATTGTTTTAGGAGAATTCAGAAATTAGTCTTCAAACAGAATTCCTTAAACATCTGATCTACTTGTTCTGCAGATGTCTAAATTTTGCTTCCTAATTAGAGATCACATTTCAGATGCAAATAGTTCTGAGGCAGCAAACAAATAAATTAATTTTACCTTGCACTATAAGATTATCAGCCTGTCTTAAGAGCAGATTTGAAGAGGGGGGAAAGGAATCTATATAGTGTAGGGTTTCTAAAGGATTTTGGGGTGGGATAGTGGAGACATGGATATATGTGCTGTTGTTTGTCAAGGAGCCTGAAATGGAATCATGTGCCATAATTTTGCAGTTTTTCTGGACAACTGATGTGGATGAAATGGCTGCTCACCTGTTCATACCCACATCCTGGTGTGCTTAGATTGAAGAACTCAAGGACCGTAGAAAGGGAAGGAAAACACCAAGGAGAAGCTGAAGGATCCAAAGTCAAAATTTATTTCATAATTTTGCCTTGATCTGACCTTATATATGTGTTCATCACTACTCTAAAACTTTTTAATTTGAAATTAAAAAATTTTAAATGTGAATTACACAATGTATATGTCTGCCACAGGAAAAAAATGTCAAACAAGACCAGAGTTACTGTCTCTTACCATTCTCCATTGTTGGCAGAGATGCAGAAAATCAGGTATTCTTAAATATTCTTGGTGGGGATGTAAATCCAATAGTAGTTTTAAGCATGAAAGGTTGATGTAAAATTCCTTGGTTTTGATGTTATCATTCCTTAACAGCACTAGATTTCATTTGCTAATGTTTTATTTAGGATCTTTGCAACTATGTAAGTGAGGGTGATACATATCACAATCCTGCCTGGATTAGGTACTAGAGTTGCACTGACTTTTCACTGTGAATTGGGAAGCTTTCTTTATGTAGTTATGCCTCAGAACAGTTTACATAACAAAGGAATTTGGCTTCTGGCATATTTAGAAGGACGTTTTCAAACTGGCAATGAAGCATTTTTAGGAATAGAAAGCTGAATACTTTTATACGTTTTTCAAGTTATCGATCAATTTAGATTCTCTGCCTCTCCTTGACTCAATCTCATATATTTTTAGATAATAAAACATTTCATGTAAACTTTCAAATACTGTTGTACATAAAATTCTCTTATTATTTAAATAATATCCTCTATATTTAGAATTATACAGCAATATGTTCATTCTTCTTTATTTTTTACTTGATCAAAATCATGGTCATTTCTAAGAATCAAGTTTTAATTTTATCATCAATATTATTATTTATAATTTAAAGTTATTATCCTCTGCTTTTATCATTACCCATTTATTCTATTTTGCTTCCATAGCTGTTCTTTTCTTAGAATTTTAAGTTGACTTCTTGGTCAATTTATTTTTCTTCTTTCTTTTTTTCCCTAGTACAAGCATTTAAGATTATGTATCTCATATGTTTTATATGTATGTCATTTTCACTCATTTTAAGTATATGCAATTTATTTTCTCTTACTCGTTACTATTAGAGTGTATATGTATATTTGTAACATCTGCAAATGTGCTATTTTGTTTGATAAAAGTATACATTTTCAATATATATATAGAGAGAGGTTACATTTACTAATTTTTTATTCAAATACTCTACATATTTATTTCTGAGAGGCATGTTAAAATCTCCTATTACGATTATATAGTTCACAATTATTTCTTGAAAGTAAACGGTCCTTGCTTTGTATATTTTGAAGCTTTTTATGAGTGTATAAATTTTCGTGACAATCTATTCTTGGTGGATTGCACTTTTTAATCAACATATAATATCTCCCTTTCCTATTTAATGCTGTTATTTTATATTACATTTTGTTTTATATTAACATTGTAATCTCTACACATACTTTTATGGGGATTTAGGATTTATCTGGTGATTAGTCACTTTTCTGTGGTCATTTTGTTTCAGTGTACATTTTGTAAATAGCAAGGCTACATTTTTTTTCCCCCTAAAACTGAAACAGAATCTCTGTCTTAAAGGCAGAAAAGAATCCAGTTACATTTAATATGATTACTGATTTTTTTTGTATCACTTCTTCCAACTTATTTTGTTTTTTATTTTCTAGATTTTCTTATCATTTCCCTTTTACAACTTTCTTTTCCTTTAAAAGTGTCATATTTGGCTAGATAATATATGCATGTGAAAAAAAATCCCAATAGTATAAAGATACATATGGTAAAAATGAAGTCTATCACATCTATCTCTCTAGTTTTCCAGCAACCCTCAATGAAAGCAACTAGTATTACCAGTTTTACATATGTTCACGTATAAATAGAAATGCACATATGTCTCTTCTTTTTACACAAGTGGAGCAAATTTTACTCACTATTCTACATTTTGCTTTTTTTTTTTTTTTTTTTTTTTACTTGAAAGTCTATTTTGGAGACCATTCTATTGAGCCATGAAGAGATGTGCATCATGATTTGTTGACTGTCTAAAGTTTCTTTGTATGCATGTACTGTGATTTATTTAACCAGCCTCCACTAATGAACATTTAGTTTGTTCCCAGTCTTTGTCATTATAAACACCTCTGAAAGCTGAGCATACCTATAGAATAAAATTTGTAAATATGAAAATTCTTAGCCCAGCTACTCTGAGAAAAGTTCTTCCATTCATTACTCTGATTCCCTTCTAGGGCCTCTCCTATTTCCTGTGTTTCTTTATTTTGTTCCTGTATGTTAATTGAAATAACTTTTAACTTCACAGTATATATTTTTCTCCTATAATGATTTAGAAACTCTAGTTTCTATACTCACTTTTAATATTTCAGAAACTATTCAAAATTTTTGTCTGTTAACATGGTATCCTTTTTTATCTCCCTTCATGGTAAGTACTGAGAGAGATTTGTTTAAAACAAACAAACAAACAAAAACCAAATTTGTCATTTTTGCCTCTTTTTTTTTGTCATTTGAGGGGCAGGAAGGGAGATAGGCACATACACTTATTCTATCAAATCTCACCAATGAAAATTTTAATAGAAAAAAGTTAAATTAAGTAGAAGTTTTAAGTTATTTCATAGGTCCTGTAGTAAATCAAGCCTGATTTTCTTTTCTTATAAAATTGGTATTTTCAACATGTGCCCTAAAAGTACCTCCCAGATTTGTATGACATGATTGGTTATTTTGTGAAAACACTATAGAATACAGGGAAATTAATGTTTTCTTCAAGATCCAAAAGAACAAACTTTAAACATTTTATAAAAAAAAAAAATCTCAACTTACCCCAAAATTTGGTTTAAAATTCTAAATTTTCAGCTTCCTTGTGAACAAATTGTCTTAGCCTGGATGAAATTCTGATGCTCACACTGAATGGAAGCTAAATCTTTCACAATGATGCAATTCCCCTATTCTCCACTTTTTTGACCTATAGGCCATGTAGATTAAATCATAGTATATAAAAAGACTCAAAGCAGAAATATAGCACAGAAAGATGAAACAAACAAACAAACCCAGAAGTATGGAAATGATTTGGGAAAAGTATTTTTATGTTCGAAGATAATTTGGTTTATTTTCAGGACAACAGCCAGTATATTTGCTGCCTACTTCCCCCTCCCCCACCCCAAAATACAGTATATATGTGGCTGTATTAATCACAGACTTCCCATGACTTCTAAAACCTAGCAAGTCCTGTAGTTGACAAGATCAAGGTATAGGAAAAAATATTGGGAACTAAACTGACTCCTCTTTAAGGTGCCTATTAATTAGCTTAACTTGTGATTCATATTTATGTCACAGTGAGCAATGAATCTATGAAAACAGACATGGAGATTAAAGTGAGCTTTTGAAAATAAAAATAATCATGATATTAAACTGAAAAACATCTGTAAGCTGCAAGCCCAATTTGGCTCAATCTATCAAAAATAGAAAGGAACATTCCACAATTGTTTCATGCTGTGTTCGATATGTAAGAGATGATATCTATGTTTGACAAATTGTTTGTAACATGTCTGAATATTTGAGAGAAATACCATAGCCTCACAATAGATAATCAGCAAAGTCTTATGATTTTTTTAAGAATTTAGAAAAGGTCGCCTATAATAATGTTAGCTAAAAGATTTAAGGACATTAATTATGCTATATCTAGAACTTCCTTAAAAGAAACATCTCTAAAATATTTCCTATTTACTGATTCAATTTTTAAATAAGATCTGGAGTTCTGTTTCCTGAGGGTAGGATCAGGATGAGAGGAGAGAATCAGACACACAGAGGTGATTCAATCATCACAATGCAATAACTTTTAAAAATCACCAGATTAGCAGAGTATTTCTCTGGTGAATCATTAGTATTCTAAATAATTTGAAACAATCAAGTGATTAATAGAAAAAGCAAAAATCTATGTTCATCGCAATATAAAATGATACAAGACCCCTGGTAGGGCTGTAACCAGGAATTGTGGTTGGTAATGAAAGACCTTTAGCAGGTACGGTCTTCAGTTTTCACTTCCAGAGAGTCAAAGGTCACTTACTATGGGGAAGAGAACAATGCAACTCGAAGAATAGATTACTATGCACCTAAAACATCCGTCTATTTGATTTCCAGCACTTGAGAAAAATGAACTCTGTTTGGTTGACAAAATTCTTGAAGTTAATATTTTTATGAAGTACTGTATTAAATGTATAGCTCACTTAATCAATACCTCCATCATTGGACATTTACATTGTGTCTAAATATTTGATATAAATAACGATGTGATCATCTTTGCATGTAAATCCTGCTCTTTATTTAGCACTCTGTCCTTAGCATAGATTCCCAGAAGTCTGGCCCTCTTGTCACAAACTGCCTCATAGCTAGAAATGAGTATTTTAGCATATAAAAGTTACTTAAAATAAAAGGAGCTTGTGTTGTTCTTGAACCAGATTTGCTGTAATGACCTCCAACCCTATTAGTGAAAATGTTGTTGAGAAGGAGGCAGCTCTTATAAAGTTGCTTGTACCAAAATTAAAATGGAAAACATAGGTACTTGCATATGCTGACAGTGCAGCCTTCACACCTGGAGGCCGAGGAGCTATGAGCAGGATCTATTCTTGTCTTCTCTCTATTTGCACCATTACCAACCACGAGGATGAGTTCAGGCTCTTGTTTTTTGGAAAAGGGGTCTTGAAAAACAGCTGACCTCATGCATTTTTCCCAGTTTCACTTTCTTGATTCTTATGTTAGTCCTCTGAATGCTGTATGGGTCTTAGGGCAGTGCTGGCTTAAGTAACTGATGTCATAGTTAAATATGCATTAGGAACTTAACCCAGGCTCCCTGGATCCATGACTGATACATCCTTTGTAGTCTAAAGAGCACTTTGTGATCCTAAGGTGACTCATAGGAGGGACAGAGAAAAGCAACTGAGCTAATTTTCCCATGAGGGCAAAAAATAGGAATAGGCTAAGCTCCTCATCTACTAATTCTTTAGAACAATTTCAGCAATGCTTTCTGGGGGTTGGGACTAGATGACAACCTATCTTCTACTATCTTTGCTTTCAGTCCTTTTCCTAACAATCGATATTACATCTTTAATTTATTATATAACTGTGTGGTGTACCTCACTGGATGCCAATGACAGATGCCAGAGTCCAGCAATAATATTTCTAGAAGCTTCTTTATAAACCCTAAGGCCTTGGCTAGCAGAATTGAGAATATTAGTCATCTACCATCTTGTCAGCCAACCAGATGGGTAAAAATTCAATTTGACCTAAGGTAATATTTTCCATCTCAGGAAGGACATTATTGGGTTCATGTTCATTCTCTTATACATTTTTTAAAATAAATAGATATCTCTCTGAGGAGAATACTCAGGGCTACAGATGGTTCTTATAGGCCAATACCATATGGGCTTATTAGGTTGTAATAATTTTTAGTAAGGTTTTGTTTTTGGTGGTTTTATCTTATTTTTTTTCATCACTCACAGGATTAAACTATCTTTTTCTGACTTCCTGGCATAATTATCAAGACATCACATACTTCTTCGGCCCAACTGCTCCTTTGTGATCTCTCCAGGTGGAAGGTTGCCAAGAAGACACCACAAAGTGCTGCAGAGACAGTACCTTACCTTTCTTCTCAAGCCAGTCCAGTTTCCCTGCTGACAATCTTGACAGTTTCCAAGGTTGGTAGACTAGATAGCCTTAGCTCACTACTCTGGGAAACTGCTTACTAGGAGGTCATTACCAGTACTTGCTGGAACGATTTCATCTTTCTCCTCGGGCAGGCAACCCTGAGTCTGAGCCAGCAAGGGACCCATTTAATGTGGGGATAATAACATTTTGGATTCTCTTCTCGCTGTAGGAAAAGATATATTTTCTTCTCCTTCCCTTCTTGTCTAACCAGAAGGAACACTAGGATCTTGAAAATAGAGCATTTAAGCTCACTAGGGATGGGGGAAACTGCTTTCTTCTAGGCTGGATTTCTGTACCTTTCCTGCTAGAGCAGTAGAAGAAAGCTGTTAAATAACACTCGCTTCAGAAACTGTGAAGGATTCTGCTATGGAGGGTCAGCAGAAATGTTTTAGAGGAAAATGCCCATTTCAGCCTGTGTGAATACTTTCAGATTCTTGGGATTTCTTTGTAGGGCTGACAGAATGAGGTTTGTTTCATATGGCAGATGTCCTAAATCAAAAGCATCTTGGCCTAATTACCTCACTTTTCTGAATCGTGGTTTTACCATCTACAAAAATAATAATAAGAAGAAATAACTGACTAGGTGATCACAGGGACTCTTTTGATCTCTAAAGGTCACAGAATTTCTTCATGCTCAAAATGGCAGAAAATCAGCATTAAGGGTACCCAATAGGTTCGGCTTCCTACCTGATACATTAATTACATCCCTGTTGCTTCCTCAACAACATCCTTAAGAAGGGACCTTGATTTTTGTGGGTGGTACCATATAAAAATCTTGTTTCCATTTGCTTTTTTGTTTAGTCTGTTCAATAGCCTAGAGCAAATTACCATATTTTTAATTGGATGTGATTAACATATAACATTGTTTAAGTTTAAGGTACATTTGATCTGATTTGATACATTTATATATCACAATATGATTCCCACTCCAGAGTGAATTAACCATATGATCCAGAAATCCAACTTCTGAGTATACATCCAAAGGAAATGAAAACAGGATATTTAAAAAGATATCTGCACTCTCATGTTTATTGTGGTATTATTCATAATAGCCAAGATATGGAAAAACCAAAGTGTCCATCAACAGATGAATAGATAAAGAAGATGTGGTATATATACATAATGGAATATTATTCAGCTATGAGAAAGAAGGAAATCCTGCTATCTGTGACAACATGGTTGGACCTTACGGGCATTACACTAAATGACATAAGTCAGACAAAGGCAAATATCATGTGATTCCACTTATGCATGGAATCTAAAAAAGCCAAACTTATAGAAACAGATTACCATGTTTTAAATATTCCCTTCTTACATTGCTGGACCATGGCACCATAATCTCTGTTCCATGCCATGCATACTATATTGTTGATACTTAGCCCATTAAACACTCAGCTCTTATGCTTATGAAGTTAGTTAAGTGGCACATGACAATGCTTCTTCTGTTCAGGAAAATCTGTCACTCCCAGATTTCCAGATTTATTATACCCCAATCAATCAGTGCCCCTGGCCCAGGGCAAAGCCAAAATCCATCACTGTGAATACTGGTCTAACCTCTGAGTTCCCATCTTCCACAGCCATCACAGCCTTCCAGATACCCAGATACATTTTGTGCTCTGACTCAGAATAGACTATGTACAGAATACAAGCTTTAGAATCATACACTCAGAAGTGAATCATGTCAATTATTAGGCTTTAGGTGTTACTGTACCTCTCTGAGCTTCAGATTCTTTTGTCTAAAGGATTATCGCAAAGCTTTATGTGGGATCATCTTTTTAAAGGATACAGCACGGTTTCTAGTATCTGGCATGAGCTCAATAATTGTTAATTCCCTTCCTGTTCATTTGTTCCCCTTGGCATGCATGTTTTCTAGGCTGGCTCTCTCTCCCACTGTGATAGCTTTGCTCTGTCTTCTCTCTGCTTGTACGTCTTGCTCCCAAAGCTCTGCCTGGCTATCTGCCCCGTATCCTACCAGGCACAGTCCAAGCATCACTTCCTGAAAACCTATCTCAGTTCTAATTATCTTTAACCTTGGTTAGGTATCTGTCCTCTACATTTCCTCTAACATATGTGCATATACCTCTATCACGGTACTGACACTATACCACACACAATGTCAATACCAATGACAGCAATATTGCTAAGGCTGCTTATTGTGTATTTATGATATATCAAATACTGTGCAACACTTCACAAACATGACTTTAGCCTAAACCATAAAGGGCTATCATTTAGTTATTGTTATTATTTCCATTTTACGTTTGGTGAACTTGAAGCAAGAGATGTTAGCTATCACATGGAAGACCATGCTGTCAGGAAGGCATTTAGACCCGGATGGCCTGGCTCAAGGGCTCAGTCTCTTGTTTGCTTGTCTGCCTCCTTCAATAGACTCTGATTTCTTGGAAGGCAAGGACACCTCTTCCATCTCTACATCCCTGTTACCCAGTAGTGTGCTTGGCACATTGTGGGTGCTCAATGAATGTTTGTGGAATGAATCCTTCATTCTGAGTTCCAATTTGTCCTGTCGTTTTCAGATGGGGATTGTGTATGACAAAGACTCTCCCCTTGACCACTGGGCTTTGATTTGGGGCTTCCCTGTTCATCTTCACATTGCCCAGTTTTAGCAAGAATCTTGCTAAGTCAGTTTATTGTGAGCCCTCCACCCTATGTATCTATTACCCTTGATATCTGAACAAATTCCTCATTCTCCACCATTCTCCACATGATGTCTGATCACCCTGGCCTGCCTTTAGCAAGAATCATGTTAGGTCAGTTTAGCAAGAATAACCCTGCCCTCCTAGAGGTTTCTATCCACTGACACCTCTCCCACTTCGCATCTTGGCCATAAATACCCACTTTTCCTTGTTCTATTCAGAGTTGAGCCCAATGTCTCTCCCTTATTGCAAACCCATTACAGTAGTCCCTTGAATAAAGGTTTCCTTGCCGTCTTTAATAAATGTCAGAATACAGTTTTAATTAATGTATCTGAGACTGAGCAGTCCTCATGGGGCTTAGGAAGGGTGGGATTGAAGTCTTAGATGCTCCCTGTCTGGGTTCAGGTGCTTGTGTATATCTGCATTAGTTCCCAACCAGAGACCAGTTAGGTTTCCACCTAAGATCCATTCCCAGTCTCACCAGTAAAGACAGGACAGGCTCAGTGCTAGAATCTGAGGTGTGTCCATTATTTTTGCTATATTTCTAGACACACATCTTTGCCACTGACATCTCTGCCTCATGATAAATAAAAGAGGGACATTATAAAGAACATAATAAAATATGAAAAAAATGAATAACAGAATTAAAAAGACTCTAATTAAAATGGGTGAAGATTCAGGGTAATTATGTGTGAATAACTCATTTTATTTTGTGGCTTGTCCCTAAGCATTTGTGGGTTCATCAAGGAGAACACTTGAGCTCTCTTTCTGCTCCCAATGTAGTGTGTTTCAAAATAAGAAATCAACTCTTGGGGCAAATTATGATCATCTAGAAAAAAATGCTAACTACTTTGGTCCACCTCTGCCTCATCTACTCATCACTGCATAGACCATTATGAAGACTAGCTAAGATTTGTAAATACTGTAGAAATGGGAGTAACTGAGAGAACTTCGTCAATGGAAAAGTAAAACCGGCTTAAATATATTAAGTCTGCCAAAGTCAAATGATTCATTAATGGAAAAATGAAACTAAATAAATAGGAAAAAAACCAAACTTTCAATCAGTTATTATATCATTTTTATGGCGAAATTACCTATGGCCAATTATTTAGGCAGTAAAATGTTTGCAGCACAAATGCTTTCAGCAAAGAAGCTAAAGAGTCATTCCAATGGCACTCAGATTCTAAAGGGTTAAAACTCACTTCACTTGTAGCTTTGCAGGCTAGTCATAGGCAAAACAGATACTACCATTTGGTCAAGGATGTTCTCATGTAGTCATAAGAATCGCTATTAAATTACTAGCCTGATCTCTTCTTGGCCTTTTGGCTAAGATCAAGTGTAAATTACTAGCCTGAAAAGAGGTAAAGAAAAAAAAACTTTGGGCTGCTTTGTAAATGTGTGCCCTGACTTACGTTTGCAGGACATTTTGAACCAACGCCAGGGCATCCTGGAGTATTAGTCTAACCCAAGATAACCCTAAATTTTTTTTGTGTTTGAGTTAATATATTTGAAAGCATTTGCAAATAAGGATGCACAATTATATTGTTATCTTAAACAATGAAGAACAAAACAAACAAACAAACAAACAAACAAACAAACAAAAAAAAGAGAGAGAGAGAGAAAATCACAAAGACTATTGACTAGAAATCAAACTCTCCTAGATCCTCTTCTGCCTTTAAGTTTGCATGCCTGCCAGGGGCTGCTCTCCTGTTCTTGCTCCTGTGTGCCTAGCTGTCACTCCCTCAGACAGAGAAAAATCCCTAGTTTATTTACAGCCTGAAGATGCTGCTTTCATTTCTCTTTTTTTCAGTTTTTGATTTCAATTTGTGCTTTCTCCACAGTTCTTTTCTAGGGTCACTCGAGAAGAAAAAGAAGCAAGAGCCCTTTTTGTTACATGACAAGAATGGAAACACAAAGGAAACAAAAAGCATCCCCAGTAGATTCTCCCTGTAACCGGTTTTCCCTGTTACCATTTTTCCCCTTAAACCAGTTTGAGGAATTAAAAATGAAACTTCATTTTTCTGGCCTGACAATGGAAGAACATGACATTTGTTAAATGGTAAAAGGAAATATGAGGCTACAGCCAGACTGTCACTACAATGAACCTTATTTTTGAAAAGTTTTCCATTCTTTCAAGCTCAAATTTAAAGAAAGAGCAATTGAGTTTATCAGCTCTATTGTTTCTCCCTAAGGCCAAGTAACCCCTTTCTCCTCCTTAGGCTAGTTTAGACACACAGCCCTGTATCTTCCCATTGAATAGCTGAGTTTATCTTCACTGTTGCATTTTGCAAAAACTGTTATTGCTAACTGTCCCAGGGTGAAAAGTCTTTACAAAAAATTGCAGGCTAAGATTTGGGGATTATTAACTATTTTTTTTTTTCTTTAGAATGACTAGGAGGAATAGCTTTTCTTCTAAACAGAGCAATTCTTCTCCCTCTCTCTTAGGATTGCTTTACTGTTCCATGTCATATCTTCCATGTCACATGTACATATGACACATGCAAAAACATTTGGGGGAGAAACAGAGATTCAAATATGATCAAAACGAGGAAGCTATAAGGAAGGCCACAAGAAAATTCTAACTAGGAAAAGAATATAGGGGCTAAAAACACAAAGGTCATTTCTGGCTGGTGTGATACAGAAAGACTTTGTGGAGAAGGCCAAGATTTGATATAAAATTTGTGTGGTGGTTAGAATTTCAATAGAGAAATATGGTGGTGAGGAGGAACAGAAAGAAAATGGTAAGAGAAAATGAGAAAAGTGAACATTAAAAACATTATGTACAAATATTCAACTTGGCTGGAGCATAGGGTAAAAGGAAGGTAACTTATAAAGGAAGTTTAGGGCCAAGCTGTGAATGATCTTCAGTGTTAAGAAATTAGAAATTTGGACATAATTCACTACATACTAGGTAGGCCTTGTACCAAGCATTATATGTATATGTGTGTGTATGTATGTATATACATATATATATAATATATAATATATACATATATATTATAATATATGTATGTATGTATCTCTCTCTCTCTCTCTCTCTCTCTCTCTCTCTCTCTCTCTCTCTCTATATATATATATATATATATATATATATATATATATAAAGTTAATCCTCACATCAATCCTATGAGGCTCAGAAATTAAATTAGTTACTCAGGAGCACTTACTGAGTAAATGACAGAGGCAAAATTGGATCTCAGATCTGTGCAGCTCTAAAGGCTGTGTTAATAGCCTCCCTAGGCTATTTTGTTAAAGTCAAATACTGTTAGAGGCAAATTAACCTTGAGGTGGGGGCTGAAGGTGGGGCCCGAAGGTGGGGCCCAGCTTCAGGACTGTTGGAGAAGAAATAACAAGGGCCTGGATTAGGAGGTGGCTGTGTGATGGAGAGGAGGCACCATGTGAGGGACCGCAAGAAGAATCACAAGGTAGGCTGATTTTCAGGGGTTAAGAGACAGGGAGGAATCAAAGATGACTCTTAGTTTTTCAGTCTTGGTTCTGGGAGCATAGGACTGCTCTTGACAAAAATTGGGAAGGTAGGATGATTTGGGGGAAGGTGATGAGTTTATCAACTTTTATTTTTTGACTGACAAGTTTGAACATAAGTCCAGGGTAACACCCTGGAGTGTAGGAGGTGACCGAGACAGTATTCTGCCCTGCTGTAAAACCAAAATGAATAGTCTCTGCTGCCCACATGCCCTTAAAACCTTTGCAATGGTGAGCAAAAAGAACAAGCTCTTTGTTAAAACGCCTTTGATTAGAGATACACCAAAGCCCTGGGGAGATTCTGAAAAGTGGGAAAAAGGAAGTATTTGGCAAAACTTAGAGGCTGTCAACAAATTTTTAGGTTATAACTGCCATGGAGCAATGTGTGTGTGTGTGGAGAACCCCAAGACTAAGAACAGAACCTCTCATCAGTTTGTTCTCTTTGGAGAACAAAAATAGAGCGATATTTTACACACATCCACCTGCCTATCACAATGATAAAGAGATATGTCCATGTGTGCACAGATACATACATACGATGCTCTCATGAGTCATAGGATGGGGCAATGTTAAATATGTTAACCATTGTTCCAGAAAGCAACTCTATACAGTTTGAGTGTGGTTCTCTTGGACGGCAGAATGCACATTTTAACCAGCATTGCTTTTCCCACAAATAACTGTCAGAAAAATGTTTGACTTTTTATATACCACTTCAGTCAAATGCTAGCATTTTTTCACATGTCCCTACTACCTCAATTGTGCAGGCATACAATAATGTCTATTTTATCTGGAGATATTAAAGAATGAAATGTTCTATGGAAATCGGTTTTCAGGTTAAGTGTGGGTTATACCTTAATGACATTTAAAATCAAGTGAATTCTCTTAGACGGAAATTTTTCTAAAATGTAAGACACATTTGTCATTTTAAACAACATTAAATAAAATGAGAATCCATGGTTTCCTTTTGGTGTGACTTAGTGATGTTCTCATGGACTGTCAAGAAACGAAAGGCTGTTTGGCTTGCTCTAAATGATCCCAGACTGCTCACGTTTAGAATTCACGCATCTGCTATTTATAGGTTCTTGATCCTACATTTTAACTCTTACAATCTTCATTCATTATGTCTCTCTGCTTTCTAATTGCAACAGGCAGGAATACCAGAGCAAAATCAAGCAGAACAGCAGTAATTTATACGGCACTGAATGCCTATGACTGTGTGGAATGTAGTGCACAGATTGTCTGCTATCGATGTTGGCATTCAAATATGTTTTCTTTTTTTTTAAATTCATTTCTTACTTTCTCGTTCTGCATAGCTGAAGTTTCTATATAAGAGATCTTTAGATAAATTAAATATTCTCATATTCTAGGCAGGAGATTTTTCTAATTAGTTTTATTTGAGCTTCATGCTGCTAGGGAGTTAAGGATTGGACATTTCTAGACTCTTATGGAGAGCAGTTGTTGAGTGAAATAAACATGTTGGCCTAAGGTGAGAATAGAAGCTAGCACTTAATAATAACAATAGCAGCTATAGTGTGTAAGCATCCCTTTAAACATTGTACATGTACAACTCTCAGTTGATCCTTCCAATGACCCCTGTATTATCATTCTTATTTTCCAGTAGAGATACCCGAGGCTTGAAAAGGTAAAGTAACTTAGTCGAGGTCATGTAGCTCAAATTCCTATGCTGCACTTGCAAACACTACACTGCTGAAGGCCTCCCACTCATTCTGCTGGCTGAACCTTATCAGAGGTTCCTTGTCCTATGGAGGAACAGAAGGAAAATGAATGGAAGCCACGGTGACATTAGAAGGTAGTGTTCCATAGTTCATGTCTTTGATCACTGCTTTCCAGAGCTTGCTGAGAGAACAGGTGGAATAGCAGAACTGGTTGGTCACGCTGGAGGCTGACAGCTCTCAGGACACATTGACCAGCTGCTCTGTCACTGGAGCCTCCTTTCTCCTTATTTTGTGCAGTGCATACCTCTACTCAATGGACTCAAAGGAAAAGTCCACTAGAAGAAAAGAATCATGACTGTTAGTCATTCTTCCTTTTGCTCGCTAAAGTTCTGAATACATCTCCTCTTATTTCCTGGAAAATTATCAACTTGTAGAAAAGAATTGAAAAAGCTTGAACACGAAGAAAGAGACAGGGTTACTACCAGTCTTGAACTTCCTCTCTATTGCTTTGGCAAGAAAACCTACTGATTGGCTAGATTAGTCAAACAGATTTTATCACTGATCATCAGCAACTATGGGCTTTTGTTTTTTAAGTAGAGAATTCCTTAGATGCTCAGTAGAACTAGCATGAATAAAGCAAGCTGCATAAGAAAGTCAAATCCCTCTCCAAAAAACAGGTATGGTAGAATGGCATGAAATGGTGCATATTTTTAGCTAGCAATTATAAAGCCACTGCATTTAATTATGGTAACAGAGGCACAAAGTAGAATGTAATTATTTTCTGTCCAGCACCTGTCTTTGAGTCTGTCACTTTGTTATTAATTTCTAGACATCGGTGAGAGATGTTTCTTTCCTTTTTCACCTCTCCCTTATCAGTCCACTGCAGCAAACCATCTTTTAGCTTGAAAGTTATGTATGGATAAGAGGCATGGGAACTTTCAAGAAATGTTAGAATGCTGAGTTCCTTTCTCATTCGAACTCTGCATTTCTTTTGGTTACATTTTCAATCTCCTTTTTCTTACCCCTCTTCATTCTTTTCTACCTTTCCTTCTTTCCTACTTTCCAAAAATATTATCTAAGAGCTTTTAAAAGTGCTAAGCCCTGTGTAAGGACCTAAAAATAAATAAATAAGTAAATATGTGTGTATATTTGTATACATATATATATTTAAAGGCTCCTAGTTGATATGTACATCATATTATACCATATTTATATATATATATACACATATTAACTAGGAGCTTTTGTGCATATATATTTATATGTATAAGTATATAAATATATAAACATGCATATATATGTGTATATATATATACACACATATATAGATATATATGTATGTATATGTGTGTGTGTGTGTGTGTGTGTGTGTGTGTGTGTATGACTAGGAGCCTTTAAAGTGACAGTGCAGTCACTTGCACAGTGACCTATTTGAAGGCTCCTGGTTAATATGTATATTATTATATATAGATATATATACACACAGGAATATATCTATGTATGTATTATATGTATTTCTCTACTGTGCTACATTTAGAATCACTTGCCCTTTACCCCATGTTTTAAAATAATTGGGTAGATATAATGTAATCAACTCTTTACTAAACTTTAATGATGCTATGATTCTAGACGCTTATTTCTCTGGAATAGCTAGAAGAAGTTTAGCTCAAAGTTAAAAGGGCAAATATAATTTTTAGATGATGATAAAAATGTTCCTAAGAGAGACTTTTTTTTGAAGAAGTTGTTTAAAATAAGAAACAATAGACTATATTAGCAGCTAAATGAAACTAAATTTAACCATAGGGAAAAATTACAAAATTATATATTGCTCAATGGCTCCCTGAATTTATGAATGAAAAGGAAATTAGTAGGTTTTTACCAGGTACAATGGACAATTCTAACTCCTTAAAAAAATCAGGTTTTATTCTTATTCATGCTTTAGAAAAGAGGAACCCAGTTTTTATTAGTAAGTCTGTTTGACTCCACCATTAATGGCTCTTCATAATTATATTGTCAATTTGAAAGAGCAGGTAAGGTAAGTTCAAACATACTATAACTCCACGGCCCTAAGACTTGACAGAAGTGAGGTAGTCCCTAAAACAAACTGGGCAGTGGGAAGAATTTTCTTTTCTTTTCTTTTTTTTTCAAAAGAAGAAATGTCATGTGAATGAAAAATCCTTTAATTATTTAAGACAATGTCTTATAAAGAATCTCATCATTTTTTAATAAAAGGCCAGTTAATACATGACCACCATTCCATCAGGAAGTAATGAGAGAGACGGCCCAGGGCCATCAGCATCCTCGATGCTGCAAAGGAGGGAAGACTCAGGAACATTTTCCAGGTTATTTGGTTTTTGAGTCTATCTGTCAGTCTCATTCAATTTTTCCAAGAATTCCCAGATGTGACAGGCAGTCAACTGCTTTGCTGGGCATGACAAGTTTCATTTCAAGGAGTCCAGTTTGTAATTTCAAGTAGACTGGCTGCTGTCATAGGCCCAATCAGGCTGAGGATTCAATTGCCTTCAAGTACTATTTCATCGAGCACACTCAGCAATCACAGAACCACCCGGGCCAGTGTGACAAAAGCTGGGAAGGAACTCGAAAGTCCCTTAAAGGAAAAGCACATTTATGTAGCTTTCTGAATCAAATGTCCTAAACAGAATTTTTTTATAGTGAATGAGCCTCTATTTGTTAAACAGATGAGGAAAGGAGGCATTTCTGAAAATAAGATGAAATCCAGGGTGTCACTGGTAACTTACTTATTCTGAACTGTGCAAAATATTGTATACTCTCCTCTCTGATTCAAATTTTTATTGAGCTTTAACTACAGTTCCAAGTTTTAAATTTTATAAATGTTTGACTAAAGTATCAAACAAAAGAAGTTAAAAAATGTTTATTCTACATTATACACTGACACACACCAAATATACACATTACATACACACATCACACACATACACTGACTCTACAAATAAAATTTTCCAGAATCATCCCTTTTTCAAATATTCTGTCCACTTGTCAGCTCACATTCAAGGCCATCTAGTCTAAATTCTAGTTTTGAATATTGGTATCTGGACTCATATGAGCCACTGTTTGGATTCAAAGAGTGAGCTTCGGATTTTGATTCAATCGGTATTTTCTGAACACATGCGAGGTTGGTATTTCATTTCAATATCTAATGAAATGAGAGGATGTTTATTATATGGGATATGGCACATTATTTTTTCTTGATTTCCTTTACCAAGATATAATGGACTTATTACAATACTCTTGAATAGAATACTTGATACATAGAACCTTTTAGAAAAATGGATTTTTATAATTTTTGATAAAATATTGATTACTATGTAAACGATTTTATTTTAACATGTGATATTATCACACAAATAAATGTTATAAATAATATAATAATATATAACCATATAATATATTGGGCCATTTATCTGGCTCTGTGGGTATGAGTAAGTCATCTGTTTTACAGACAATGACAGCAACAATATCTCCCTTGTAAGTTATTATGAGAAAAGTAAATTAATATATGTAATACACTCAGAAAAGACCTTGGCATATTCTTGGAGAAAATGAGCTAGCTTCCAGAGATAAGTTCATAAAACCAGAGGCCTGGAAAATGCAGAAGTGTTCAGTAAATTCTGTCGCTATTATTATTCAAAGTCTTAATTTCCTCATCTGTGAACTGAACAGGTGGATTTAATCTCAATGACCCCTATAGTTTCTTTCTCTTGGGGATCCTCTGCTTCTCTGTCCTTTAACTTCTGCGAAGTAACTGATACCCTAGAGGAGTGGGTGAGGTTAACATTTAACACAAAGGAAAATTTACCCTGAGGTATTAAGAACCCGTGGCAGCAAACAAGTGGAACAACTGTTCTGTTTTGCTCCATGTAAATGACTTCTTTGTTTGTTTGTTTTTTTATAATGCCAGAATGATGAAATGATAATAAGCAGGTAATTTCCCTTAAGGGCTTAAAAATTTGGCCTAGTTTTGAATGCTTAGGGATCCTGAAGGAGAGAGAGAGAGATCCAGCTCAGCCTTAAACAGGAAGTAGGACAGTTTGTCCATTGGTTGTTTCAGCTCCCTGGAGGCTCATTGTGATACAATAATTTTATGCTATAAATCTGGGAGAACGTTCGGACGGGCTGAGAGCCAGTTGTTCCAGCAACTGCTACTGCAAATCCTTCACTCCCCAAATAGTTGTTCTCTTTCTCAAATACCCTTCTGTGCAGAATACAGGCTAGTCATGGGGACGGTGAAATGCTTAATATAAGCTTTGAGCTATGTCTTCTCCGGAAAAAGACATTTTTTTTTTTTTTTTAATTTCCCAGTATTTTGCGGCCACCAAAATCTAAGGGCTACCTTTCTTGCTCCCAAATGCATAGAAAAAGTATTTAAAAAAATACTGGTGAAAGACAAAGCTGTCAAGAAGATACAATTTTTCTGGGGAACAAGAATCCAGAGAAGAAGAAAAAATATTATTCATCAGTAGTTCATTTTCAATGGCATTTTACAAAATGAACCACTTCTGATCAGACACAGGTAAAAACAGTTGCAAAACAATTCAAAAGAAAAAGAAAGACAAAAGGAAAAATCCCCCTTGTGGG
The DNA here is from genome assembly GCF_014176215.1 of Rousettus aegyptiacus. Taxonomy (NCBI): domain Eukaryota; kingdom Metazoa; phylum Chordata; class Mammalia; order Chiroptera; family Pteropodidae; genus Rousettus; species Rousettus aegyptiacus. The sequence continues at coordinate 44,189,348 of NW_023416306.1, read as the reverse complement.
AGAGAGAATGAAAGGGGATTCTCCTTGGTGGTTCCAGCTGGTTTCTAACATTGCCTCTAATACAGCTTTTTTTTCTTTTCATGGGAAGAATGCTCCATATAGTGTGATCCAAGATCTCTTTAATAATAGATCACTGTTTTGTTAGTCAACAGCTGGTATGTAAGTCACCTTGTTCATTGTATGACACCCAGGAAACAGGAGACTTACAATGAGACTTTTATGGAGGCCAGCGTTATAGCCACATTCATGGAGAATGAGAAATGGAACAAGGCAGGACTGGCAGGCGCACATCAGTAAAAGGCTGCATTTGTCACAGACCCAGCGGAAGCTGGGTCTTCATATTTCTTTTTTGTCATGTAATTTCTTCTTATCTTATGGTCCCTTCACACAACCCGTGTATTCAGGGGACCAAGGTTCTCCAGCAAGCTTTGACTACCTCAAATTCCGTGATGACTGAGGGTTCACGGCACTCACCAACTCAGCAAATTGCCCAACAAAATGATTGGACGTTAAACGAATTTGAATTAACTGTACTATATAAACTTCAAGAGTGAAAAGCGTCGTGTAGTAAGGGTCATCTCTGCATTATAATATTTAACAATTCTCTGTTCAAATACCGGAATACTGTGCAATCTTTATTAGATGCCTATAAACAGCATTCATGTAAATTTTAATGGCTAGGGAGGGCTTTGTTAGGCAGATGTGGGGTTGACATGTTCTAAATCCAAAGTTTTTTCAAATATTCTCAATAGGGTCATAACGTTGATTAATAGGATGATCCCAAAGTATATACTTGCGCAGGCAGCTTCTGTATAGAAAGCAATTTTGAAAATTAAGGTATAAATGGGGAAAGAAACTATTAGTAGCAGTGATTTGGGTGTTTTTATAATCAGATACCTACTCTTTTCTAAAAGCAAGGCTTGGAGGGTTTAGGCTCACTATCTGTATCTTTTCTTGACCTTAAAACTTAACCTTAATGTTTTCAGCAGGGGGATTTCACTATGCAATAATGATGTTATAACCCTAAAAAATTTTATAAATAGCATGAAAAAAAATACAAGTGTTTTAATGCTAAATGAAAAATCTTACTGTATAAACATGTACACAATTATGACTGTGTTCAAAAGAAAATAAATTTAAAAACTTACATATAAGAAAAAAATACCTTAGAAGGAAATTTAATATAAGTCTCTTATGCTTATGAGGCTATGAGCGATATTTTTCTTCTTCTTTTTTTTGGTGGTGTCTAAATTTTCTGTCCTAAACATTTTTAATTAGCATATATTACTTTCACAATGGAAACATTAACTGGAATAAAGCTACATTAAAAATCAAGTCCAAGATGATGGCTCACTTAGAGATGTGAAATTAATTTGTAAAAAATAAAAAAAATTAATTTGAAATATGAAAGAAATCTCTGTGCAAATGAATCACAGAATTCAAGAAAAGCAGTGCCAATGGGACCTAGAGATCATCTAAACTGTGGATTCCACCTAATCAGGTTATTCAAAGGTCAGATATTCAGGCTGAAGAGTTAAAAGCCTGTTCTCACATTAGAAGAGAGAAAGGAAAGAATACACAATTTTTTCTTTAGAAAACAAGTCTGGATTCAAATCTTAATGCTGATCCATAACTCTGTATCCTTTTGGCAAATTACTTAAAATTACTTAACCTCTCTAAGCTTTAGAGAGGAAAGTTGACAGTAATACCTACTTCTTATGGTAGCTTTCAGATTTAAATGAGAGAGGGGAATATACAGACATACATTTGCCTAGTACCCAAAGGTGCCCATTAAATGGCAGCTTTTAAACATTATCATTATTATTTGAGCCTCTTCGATTCCTCAGTGGTCCACAGACCCCAAATATTTTGATCACATTTTTCTTGGGTTTAGGAGAGAATAAAGATAACTGCTGAAATCTCGGTCTGGTGTTTTTCAATATTAGATAGGATAAATATTTAAGGCCATGGCATGCTTTTATTTAGACACACACACACACACACACACACACACACACATTTTTTTTTTTTTTCCTGTGGACAAGAATCATTGTGATATCATCTCTTTATCTCTGGTCTCCTCCAGCTTCTTCCCAATTTTTTTCCTTTATTGAAAAATTACTCCAAAGCATTTTCTATTCTCAGTGTCTCCACTCTTTGCAATCTCATTCTCTCCTGAATGCACTCCATTCAGGGTTTTCTATCATAGCACTGCTGAAACTGTACTCCCCAAGGCCACCAATGAACTCCACATTGCTAAATCTGGTGGTGAGTTTTTAATCTTTGTAGTCCTTAATTTATTGGCACAAGGTCATATTCTCCAACCTTATATATATCTGTTTTATTATTTCTTTACTATTTCTTCCTCACTGAAATATAGGCTGACTAAGGGCAGGTACTGCTCTATCCCCGGCTCCTACAATAGAGCCTAGAATGTAGCAGGCACTCAATAAGTGTTTGTGGAATGAATACTGCAAAAGCAGTTTGGTGGACAAGACTACTGCAGGTAACAGACAGAGTTTACCTTGCCATGTGTGACTTAAAAGTGGACCCTAAGTGGAATGTGATTGAATGTTCTAAGCTGAAGTCCACCCATGCCTCTAGCAGTTCTTGGACTTCTGTTCAATGCTAATAATTTGTTGGCATGTGTGATGATTTGGCTTTCAAAAGAGATGCATTTCCTACTTGGATTTTTCTGCCCTGAGCTTCGATTTCATATGTCCTTGTTTGTCTGTGATGATGTGTGCTGTGCCTGGCATCTGCTCTGCTTCCCACCCCTCTGCGTGCCTGTGCCCATGGGGTGTCTGGGAGTTTGTTGGCATGTTATAAATAGGTTTAGAAAATTTTCCTCTCTGAGCCCTCTGGCTTGTCCTGTTGGGGCTAAGAAAGCTACCAAGTATTGCTAAACTGGCAGAGTGACAGAATCGACTCTCAGAAAGAGACAGAACAGCTGCACTGGGGATGGAGAGCTTCTGAGGACCAATGAAAGAGGAAGACAAAGAGATTATGGCTCATGGATGGCAGATGGTTGAGGCCTGGTTAGAAATCGGGTTGTTGAGAAACATTTTGTCTTAGGCAGAGTTGGAACATGGGCATTTAAAGCCACAAGTAGGCCAGTGGCAAGTTTGGCAATCTCAAGCTCTGTGTCAGGATTGGAGTTCTCTCCTCTATCATCATGCCACCATTTTTGTCCATAATGGAATTTGCAAGTTGGTTCTTGTGAGCCCTGAGTTTTGAGGGTGCTGGTAAGTATGTTATCTGGCCACTATACCCTTTCTCTAGAGCATTCAGACATTTCAGGGGCATCTTTCTGAAGGTTGAGGGGCTGTATTGAGTGTGGTGTATTGAGGCCTGCTGAATTGATTCTCTGGAAATATAGGTATTGTGAGGGGAGGTTCCTGTGAGAGATGTGGAAAGGGAGATCACCATTCAGAGTGGCCTTCTGACTTCGGTGTTTTCAGAAAGCATTATCTTTGATACAAATTATTTCCCTGTGTTTCCTGCCAGTGAACATGCATGTTTTTGGCAATATGAAATAGAAGCCTGGAGATAAAGAATGAATGAATAAAGGGAGAGGAAGAAAGGTAAACGAGAAGTATTGTTTTTTAATTCTTTGGAAAGATTATCCATTCTCCCTAATATTCTCTTTTTTCCCTTACAGATGTTGTCACAGAGTGAAAAGGAAAACTTTTAAAATTAGACACATCTGTGCCTGAATCCTGACTATTTCAGTTATAATGTTGCCTCAGGCAAAAAATCTAATTTCTCAAACTGTAATTTCTTAACCTGTAAAATTGGAGAAATAATACCTATCACACAGGGTTTTGAGTCATAAATGAAATATGAGCAAAGTGCCTAGCATAGGGTCTGAAATACATCACAACCTAAATAGTAATTATAAAAATGGGAATAGGGAGAAAATATAGCATCGGACATGGCATACCTGGGCATTATTTGTTAATTTATTTAGCACATATTTAAATTGAGGATCTACTTTATATCTAGAGATGTGTGACATGTTGGACAAGACAGATATGCCTTCATAGAAGCTAAAGTTTCAGGTAGACAAAAATACAGGCAAAACTAATACATGAGAAAATTGCAAAGTATGATAAGTGCCATTAGGAAATGAATGGTGGAATGAAAGCGGGAACTGCTTCGTATAGGGTAGTCAGGGAAGGCTTCCTGGAGGAAGTGATATTCAATCTGAGAATGAAGAATGAAAAGGAGCCAGCCATGTGAAGACTGGTGGGAAAGGGTTTCAGGTGGAAGGAAAAATTTAAGCAACTGTCCAAGATGAAAGAAGATTGGGGGGTGTTTGAGGTACTGAGAGAAGACCAAAGTGGCTGAGATGAGAGGCCAGTCCTGGAACAAGAAGAAAAGTGACTTAGTGGGAAAGTACTGGTAGTCATTTCTAGGGAAAAATCTCTCTTGAGAGTCTGCTATTGTATCCCCCACTCCCTGAACCCCAACCCCAAGAAAATGCTATCTTGTAAAAGAGTTCTCTCTTTGGTTACCATTCTATCCTCTACAGTTTTGGAAATGAAGTGCTATCTCTTTTTTTGGAAATGCAGTAGTTTGCCTGCATAGTATACTCAAATCATTAGCATTTGATTGTTTCTTAGTGTTGTTAGATGAGATGGGCTTTTGTAAATGCTCTGCTTTTCCCCATGACAACCAAACTTGTCTCCTCATTTGCTCCACCACAGAAGTCCTCCAGCCCATTTCCTGGGAAGTCTAGTAAAAGGACTCACACTCCAGTTTTGAAATTTAGGAAGCGCCTGTTGCAACCTGCTGGTGGAATGTCTGTTTTCTCCCTGACCTGGGCCCCCTTGGAGGCCAACAGGCTGCCAGAGAAACCGAAACTTCATTTCTTAGGTCCCAAGTCAGACTGTCCCCACCCTGAGGGCTGAGGGCTATAAGCCTCCTCTCCCCTTGGTAGGACAGGCCCTTCTACACACCAGGACCAGGTTGGAGGGAAGTAGCTAAGGAACTTTATATACAGTCATATTTAAAAAGTCTGCATCTTCTGCTCTTCAAAATTAGGACAGTAGTCCTAACTGAATGATGTCATAGGATGGGAGAAGTCAGAATAGGCCTGACCATGCCACTTACTAGTGGAGTGACCTCAAGCAAATGATTTACTTTCTCCTGACACATTTTTTGGCTGTAAAAATAAGGACAAGATTAACTGTTTCTTTGTGTTGTGGGGAAATGAGATTTAAAATGAAATTTAAAAAAGCTACTGGCAAGCTAGGTATTCATTTACTTTTTCTTCTTTCCTTCTCTTCCATTTCTCACTGTCTCTTCACTTCCTACTAGTGATACCTTCTCCTTCTTGTCTGTCTTTTATTATTGAATGACTAATCATTTAGCCTGGACAGAGGGCCCACAATATGGTAGTGAAGCCCTAGCCCTCATTCTCACCACTTGTTAAAAGTCATGGCCAACTATTTGGAGAAAAGTATGATCACAACATAAGGTCAGTTTGGCCAGAGCCAATTCCACTTAATCATGCTCTTTCTCTGTTCCAGCCCCCCGCAGGCCTGCTTTCAACGTGTAATGATGCTTCATTTGGTGGTATCTTTAAAAAATGAGGAGTTTCATATAATTAAAATTTTGATTTATTTTTCTGGAAATTTAAGCCCCTTTCCTTGTAACAAATTATGCCAGACCTTCGTTAGGCCCAAAGGCACAGAAGAAAATAGAATGTGTAAGTGGTAATTGGTGCAGAAGCAAGAAGTTCCCTATATTAGGACATCCCACCTGGTGAGCTTTTAACATGTTTCAAACTGGGCAATTACATTAAAATCTCTAGGGGTGGGATCCAGGCATCAATAGTTTTTAAGGCTCCTTAGGTAATTCTAATGTGCAGCCAGGGCTGAGAACCACTGCTGTGTCGTTTCTTAACACCTCAAACTCCTATGCTTCTATGAATCATGTGTCTAAATTTCTTTTTTCTTTTTCTTTTTCTTCTTCTTTTGTGTGTGTGTGTGTGTGTGTGTGTGTGTGTGTGTGTGTGTGTACATTTCTAAGCATTGAAAAGAAGGAGAAAGAAAAAAAGAAAACTACAATCATGTGCCTGCCACAGGCCAATGGTATATAGCTCACAAAGTTAGGGGTGAATAAAGTTTTCATCATATAATTTTGGAAGAGATGACAGATCAGCCCTAAAGCAATGCCTGAGCACTTGCTCCCATAGCTGATAGTTCCGTGCTCATAACAAACAGTAGGATTGGGTAGTAGAATAAAAAATTACAAGAAAGAAAAAACTGGATGAGAGAGGAAAAGGAAAAAAAAATAATGTTTAAAATGAACGAAATTAGCAGGTAAAACTTTAAATTCCCTTGGAAGGAGAAGATGACCAAGTCAAGCAGATAAAACCTAAAGATCAATGATAGAGATAATAGTAGCATGCAATAATCTTTTATGCAGTGCATATTTGTCTTCCCCGATTAGGATGATTTTCTCAGGTCAAGGTCTGGGTTCGGCGAAGGCAGATAATAAACTGGGAGAATGATATATTGGGCAACATGTAATCAATAGTAGGCTAATGGCACTGGCTGAAATCTTGGAATTTGATGAATGTATTCATCTACTGAGCCTCACATTTAATAAGAAGAAGCATACATATTAATATAGAAGGAAGTGTGGGTAAATGAGTTTAAATGATAGGAGGTATTTCATACACATTGATTAGCATGGAAGAGAAAGCAGGAAGTAACTGGTTTGCAAATAACTTAAACATATAAATATGGAAGAGAAAGCAGACATCTGGTTTGCAAATAACTTAAACATATAAATAGCCTCTATGGCTCTTTCCCATTTATTTCCTCATCAACCCTCCACTACCCTCATCCTATGGCAGACACTATAGGTCGAAGACATAACAAAATTTACAGGTTTGAGTAAATTTTATGGAATTAGAAGTAAAGGAAGAAATAAGCTTGGAAATATCTATCTATTTTGGAACCATGATTTTAAAATTTTAGTCCTACAACCTTTAGTTAAAGAAGCTTACTGGGAAAGAGTTAGAGAACTAAGGTAAATTTAAAACTGAAAAGTGTTTTTGCTCAGCATTCTCTCTCTTCTCACCTTTACCTATCATGAAGATGCTGTAAGAAGCAGAGTTTGGAAATGATTTGAATAAGAGAGTTGACATTGGAAGGAGGTTTTTAAACAATACTCAACAATTTCTGTGAGTAGAAAGTACTCACACAGAGATTTTCGCTTTAAATTGTATTTATTTAGGCTTAACATCTATGGTTTTGTGGTATAATTATTTCTAATATATATGCAAATAAAAACATCCCTCTTAAAGTAAAAGTACTAATTTGCATATCACCTGAAACGATCTCATGTACAATCAGGATTCCTTGGAAACACTAGTGAGGGCAATGGGGGTTTCGGATTGGGTGGGTGGTTATATTACAAGAGTCACTCTTTAAATAAGCCATTCAGTGATTGTTTGTTGGTTAGAATAGAGAGAATCGGGTCTGGGACTCCAAGCAGAGACTGATGATCTGGGTGGGCATGATAAGATCCTGGATTCAAAAAGCAGAGTGGGAAAACAGAGTGCAGGCAAGATGTCTCTGAATCACTCCAGTCTGTAGGAAGACCTTCTTAGAGTTGGAACTCAAACATATTGTAATACAAATTATATAGTCAGTAACCTCTTAAAGCAAATAAAATAAAATAATATGCTTATTTTTGTATATTGTTTATATTTTGGTTACTGTATTATTTTTATTTTTTACCAATGTATGAGTATACTTTCTATGTTTTTCTATTATCTCTAATCTACTGTTTTTTTTTTTTTGATAAATATGGCTGAAAAAGGTCAGGGCATTAAAATTCTATTTATTTTGTTGGTTATGAGAGAGAATCTGATAGGTTGAAAATCAAATGAGCATTTTCTGTACATTTCTCTAGTCTTTTCCAATTTGTTTAATTTTTCCAGTTAGCTGAAAAATAGGCATAATTCTTGCCCCATTGTTGTGCAGCTCAAATGACACGAGGAGTGCCAGAACTTGTCCATATAAGGCATTATTATACCTTATATATCATAAGATGAAAAGTATTATTATTATTAGTTGTTTTGGCAAAATAAATGTGTAAATGACATTTTCTTCATTTTTTTTTTCATTTCAATAAACATTTTGTGAGAAGAACAGGGTAAGTTGATATCTACTTTTTGGGCTTTTTGTTAGCCTGATTAAAATATTTTGCTGGAAAAGAATAATTTTAGTTTGCCCTTGATGTGGAAATTTTAAGCGATTTGGTCATTGTGTTTACATTATCCTTGTAGGAATATAATGACTGCTGCATAGGTGTGGAGGGAATTTCAGGAATACCAACCAACAATGTATTTTTTTTTCTCTAGGAATATCAAAATTTAATGAATATTCATTATGATTATTCCAGGAATAAGAGAGAAAATGGGCTTCTACCTTAAAGACGTTTTTAGCTTGATCACACTTAATATTCAGACTTTGGAATCAGTTGAAAAAAGAGTCTAGGATTTGTAGAATGATGCTCTTGGCTCAAGTCTTGGGGATGCCACTAACTAGCTACATGACCTTGGGCTTGTCACTTAAGTCTTTGAGTCTTGGTTTCCCTCTATAAAATGGTGAAACTAATATTGACCTCAGCAAGGCTGGTTGTAGTATCAAATAACATGACATAAAAAATGATCTTTGTTAAATATGGAGTACTACTGAGTGCTTATTAGGCTCTTGGCACATATTAACTTATTTAATTCTTATAAGTAACTCCATAATGTAAATATTGTTATTAACTAGATTTTCTGGAGGAGAAAACAAAGGCCTCTAAAGAATAAATAACTTTCCCATTGTTACGTGTATTAAATGGCAGTTCTGGGATTTGAAACCAGGCAAACTGACTCTAAAGTCTGCATCATCCTTATTTCTAGAACAGTGATATTCTAATCATCTAGTTTCAGAACTTCCAAAAATTAATCTGCAACCCACGGTGTGTTGAGAACTAATATGGAAAACATTTTTAATGGAGCAATACTTGTTATGTATCCTCTTTCCACTATATCATTTAAAATGTTTGGACTTCATAAATTGGTAAGATGATATTCAAATAAACTTAAAAGAATCTAGGTACAATTCAGAATTTATCTTAAAGAGAATTTATTTCTCTCCAAAACTGTGTTAGAGAGAACTGTTTTCTAAACTTGATACATGACTCTATGATTTTAGGCTTTCCCCCCCTCATGACCATACGGGAGAGCTATTGTGCTTATTTGGTCATTGGTGTTAACTAGGGAAGGTGCTGACTTGCTCCTTCCCTATCACCTGGCAGGCTATGTACACTCCCTCTGGTCTGTACTCTCTGATGAGCAAAGAGGCAAGATGGAAGCTGAAGGTGGAATGACAGGTCACTGAAGTAAAATTGTGCCTCACTGACAATTTTATCCAGGACTGCAGAAAAAACAAGGGTTACAGTAGACAGCATGTCTACTCTGATCAGTACCCGTACTTACTTATAGAATAACTGTAATGATAGCTAATATTATTGAGTGCTTCCTAGGAGCTCATATTCATTACACATGCTGAAGTGCTTAATTCTCCCAGCAACCCAGAACAGTGGGGAATATTTCCTACCTGGTGCTGAGACTCTAACCCATTAAGGTACACTAATGGCCCCTGCCCATGGCATTAAGAGTCTTGCATACATCTATTTTTCCAAACAAGAAACATCTTGATGGGATGTCTGTCTTCAAAAAGAAAGAAAATCTGTTTAGAAGTCATACTTGCTTGGTTTATTATGAATCTATGAAAGGATAGGTAGAGAGTTGTTCTCAATTTACCAAATGTAGTAAGGGAGTTGTAATAGGACTTCAACATATACTTTACATATAGCCTCATGAAATAAATAAATAACTCTCCCTGCATTGGAAGGTAGCAGAGTTGGGCCTCCAAAGACTCATTCACAAGGCACAGACAACACCCCTCTGTCGCCTTCCTTTTTAATAGGGGAGGTTCATCGGCTCTGGAGATTTAGATTTATTTAGTGTCTGCCATATACATGCTATGCTACTAAGCACAATTAGGGGTGAGTGAGTACAGGAGAAACAGAATAAGGAATCAAATATAGATTCTGCTCTTTAGAGGTTACATGGGAAGATAGAGAGGCACATAATAAGGTACAAACGATAAGTATCGTGAGGTAGTTCTAAATAAATGAGTGAAGAGTATGACAGGTATGGGTGTGTGGGTTTGTGCATGTGTGTGTGCACACATGGGTATGTATGTGCATGTATTTGGCAATTGGTTATGGCTAAAGACAGTGCTTTAAACTTCAACAAATGCAGAGAAATAAGAAATTAAAAAAATAGCTGCAAGGAGATTAGTTTGGTTAGCATGAATGGTCCATTAAAAAACAATAAAATTTAAGATTGGAATTATAGGCAAAAGATTTTACTTTACTTTTGAAGTAATGATGTGATTGGCTCTGTGTTTCAGCAAGAAATGTGTCGTATTATTATATAGCAGGGGCCAGGAGACCATAGATTGTGATTAAACGTTGGTCCAAGACCTATTTTTGTATGGCCAGTAAGCTAAGCATGAATGGCTTTTATATTTTAAAGAGTTGTTTAAAGTCAAACAAAGAAAGAGAGAAAGAAAAAAATATGTGGTAGAGACAGTACGCAGCACACAAAGCCTAAAATATTTACCATCGTCCTCTTTACAGAAAAAAGTTTGCCAACCCCTACATTGTATAAAATGGATTGTTGAGGAGATATTGGATTAAGGGTGACCAGGTAAGCAGAATATAGTAGTAGTGTAGGCAAGGAAGAATAAGAGTATGGGCAAGAGTGAGAAATTTGGAAATGTAGGCGTTTGGAGGAAGACAAGTTTAGGTATTTGTACATTTGAGAGTTGTCTTAAAATATAATTGAAATCAGAATGGTGAATAAAAGAGGAAAGAACCAAGAATTGATCTTTGCTAAACATTTGTTTATAGAATAGGGAGAAAGAAGAGGAACTAGCAATGGAAGCAGAAAATAAACTGTAAGAGAAATGGCAAGAAAATAGAAAGAGAATCTAGGGAGTCTAACATCATTGAATCCATGTGAAAGGAACTTTGAAAGAGGGAGAGGAGGCTGACAGTCAAATACTATAGAGAAGTTTCTGAAAAGGACACAAACCTGATAGTCTAATATCTTTGCTTCTGCTAGCACATTTTCTATGTCCTTGGCTTTTCTTTGTGTAAAGGTGCTCTGACTAATTGAGAACGTGATAACATGAAGATGCTACAGCAGGTCCTTTAGCTGCAAGGATGTAACAGTGACCTATTCTTTAGGTTTGGCCTCTCAAGTTGTGTGTCCATCATCTTCCAAATAAAGGTAGATACTGGGTCCCTTCTAATTATTCCTAAACTACCTTTTTTTCTATGTCTCTATGTTTATAGGCATCCTTGGAAGCTTTTTGTCTGGTGAGGTTTAAGGAAAAATTAGTTATTTTCATTCCTGTGTACCTTAAATCGATGGACTGGGTCAACATACTTAATAGTCTAATTGCAATGTTTGCCTCCAGATTTTAAAATTGTTATTGCAAATGAGAACTAGTTTTAGGAAAGAAAGAAACTCATGTTACTATACCATAAAGACTGTGGAAAGTATTACAAAAGCCCCAAGAAGCAGTCAAGGGATTAAAATGTAAAGGTGTAGAACAATGATTGTAGAGAACAGAAGAGACTGTCAATTAGAGATAGATGAATAAAAGGCTTGCCCAGCATTATTGATGACTTAGTTGAATTAGAACCAAGTGACCAAACTTTGGGAGTGATATAGAGAAGTACTGGGCACACAGGGCTGAGGAAGGGAGAAGTGAGAGGACCCAGATGAGGGAAAAGTGGCGTAGATAGTTTGGACTCTCAACTAAGCACAGGATAAAGAAAGCTACACTTTAAAATATGTTCCCACATAGATTATCTCAGGAGTTTGATTTTAGGCTAGGGAATTATGGAGAACCTCGATATTCAAGTTTGCCATCAATGAAGTGATGGTAGTGAGATAGGAGGCAGGGAGATTGTGTTTGGAGGGTGGGAGCGGATTTTTAAGTCTTGGATTTTGGCGTAGCACCAGTTTTGCATGGAGACGTAATTTCCAGGTGTGGGAATGGACAGTGGTAAACTAGGAGCTGGGCGGGTACCATCTTCCACCAGGACTAGTTTAGGCCCACACATACTGTAGGGCTTACTGAGTCTAACCAGTACTCCTTCACTATAGGGTGTCAAGACCAAATATATTGTCCTAGCCTGAGACTGGTGGGTTGGAAGTGGTGATGGAGGAAGGCGTCGGCAGCAGCTCAGAGGGCATACAGGATCTCAGGGAGGCAGGGGCGGAGGGCAGGAACTGGTATTGTCCTCTGAAACTAAAAGGCTCTGGTTTCCATACACACAATCATCTTCACAGCGTGCTTGCCACTTGGGGCTCTTTTCTTGGTCCTGAGATGCTTTATCACCAGTCCACTCTTGAGGAGGAAGGAGGTAGAGACACTCCATCCTGATGCCTTACATTTCCCCCCAAGTTAATATGCTACTGTGGATAGTTTTTATCTAATTTTTATTTTTTTCTCAATGACAATGATGGAACTTAGCTCATGGATTTGTTTCTAGGGGGATATATGTTCTCAGAAGGTGACAAGTTTTAAGATGTTGTTTTGACTGAAGGTGGGAAATAAGCAGAAAAGTGATTTTTTTTTTTCAAGAATGATATAAAGTGAGGAGAAAGTAGTCAAGCAAAACATTCGCCAATGCATATTTTCCATGAGGCCACATGGCCCAGAGGCCCGTGTTTCACATTATGCATACATAATGAAGTTCTTTATTTCATATGTTACTAGTGTGCTGGGACGAGAAAGATGTCAGATTTGCTCCAGAAACAAATCTCTTAGCTGAACTTGGCAATGGTTAGATTAACCTGAGACTGTTAGGTCCCACTTAGTTTGTAAAGGGAATAGAAGGAAACGTGTAGGATATGAGTGAAGAGGAACTCCGCTGTGCGGTGCTTCTTTGTTCTGCGTGCAAAGCTGTGCAGCATGTTGAGGAGATGCTAACTGGGCTCTGCAGCAGGACACTCCTAGCGTGGCTTCCTGCTGTCCGCACAGCCTTCAACCTCTCCCAGCTTCAGTTCCCTCCCTTGCTCCTCTCAAAAGAAGAAAAATAATACCTACCTCATGGACACCTCCTTTATAAAGCATCTAGTACTGTCCATGCACATAAATAGTCCCTCTAATTTGGAAATAATTATAATTACATTTATAATTTTTAAAAAATCATAATTTCTGCCCAATTGTGGAGATAAGAACAATTTTTTTCTTGTTAAGATCACAATACACAATACTTTAGCAGACAGTTAGGAATACCTCACATATCTTTCAATAAATATCTCACATTAAAATGCAGTTGACCTTTCCAGCAGGGGCCATGATTAAACAACATGACAATTATCAGGCAGAATCCCAGAGAACAGTGCCAAAAAATACCCGAAAAAGCACATTCGGCCTCATTTGGTTTTACGACTTCCAACTGCTTCCTAGAATTTTAATCCTAACTGCCTTTCTAGGAAATTTGCAGGACTCCTGAAATGTATAGTTATGATAAGGTTTCAGAGTCGGCATTAACATAAGTATTGGAAAATCAGCGCTTGTGAGAAAATCCATAAGAAAATCCACATTGCGATATGCAGAAGCTCAGGGTTTCATGTGCCTCCTTGGGTGAAGGAAAGGCAGAGCTGAACTTCTGTGAGGAGTGGCATCCTAGACGGCAGAATGCCAGTGGCACTCTCTGGGCTGATAGAGGCTCTCTTGAGGCACCAGCAGCCATGACTATAAACCCTGTCCGCACACTGGCTTCTCTATATGGGACAGACTATTGAGGTTTATGGATATTCAAGGATTAGAGGAGTTGTCCCAGTCTCTTCACCTCCACTCCTTTCACCCCAAATCTGGAAGCTGTTGGAAGGTTTTTCATGAAGGTCACACAGAGATTTTCCAGAGAGGGCACTTGCTTACTTGAATTAACAGCTTCTCAAACTCAAAAATTGCCTCTCTCCATTCCTTATGGCAGTCTCAATGAGTCCCTGTGTGTGCCAGCTACTGTCCTGGGCATGGGGGCACCATGATGAACCAGATATTCCAGCATGCCTTGAGGAGCTTGCAGTCTAGTGGGGAAACTGGTCGAAGGCAGCTAGCTCCAGTTCCTCTGTATCCTATCTATCTCCCTGTGGTTAAGCCTTTTAGGGTCTGGCCTGGGTGCCCCTCTGGAGGAGAATGCCTTCCTGATGTCCCCAGAGAGAATCGTTCCAGGCTACCAGTGAAGACTTGAAATGGTGCAAAACCTGAGTAATACCACTGTTCGGGTTTACACTGCTGCTTTATCTCCCTTGTCAGCAGGTGGGCTCAAATGACTTTTGAGAATCATTCCTGCCTGCTGACACCTACTGTGAACCTATCTAGAGTGGATGATTCACACTACATTTGCTTCAATGAGACCATTTCTGAATAAAAATATTTCCCACAGAAATTAAACACCACTGGTTTTGAGTCCTAGTTCCTCATTTACTGATCAAGTGGTTTTGAATTTCCTCATCTGTAAGGTTAAAATGATAATCGTACCTCTCTCATTGAGACAGTTGCAAACATCGCAGGAATTAAAACATGTAATGATTTAGTACCCTGCCTGGCATATAGTAAGTGTTCAGTAAATGTTAGCTCATTTTTAAATTTCCGTTCACCCTTGCAGAAGGCCTCTGTGATTACATCACATTTTTAAGATAGTTTTCCCAGACGTAGGAAGTATTTTAGTTGCTATTGGAGGACACTTCAGAAACTACACAAGTTTCTAGCATTCCTTGAGTAGGTTTCTTTATTTTCTACCTGTATAGATTAGCATATTAGCCTGGACCCTCTGTCACTAAGATATTTGAAGATAAGTGCATCAGCGATTCACTACTCACAGGCAAAGTGAAACTTCAAACCTAAGAGAGGATCAATTAAAGCATTTTCTAGGAGGAAACCTATTTAATCTCTTCAATTCATTTGGTTAAGGCAATCATGTGAGCTTCAGTAGGAAATGATGCTAAAACCCTGTTGAACACACTTTATTAAATCTGGGCAGAAAAAGCAGTGTCTTAGCTACTGAGGAGAGGAAAATGCAGGAGCCAATGGGGCCTGAGGAAGGTTGTAAGGTTGGCCAGAAATTAAAAACGGTGCGTAATGCAAGAAAATGGTTAAACAGACAGAGGGCGCATGGAGAGGGCTCTGCCGCTCACAGGGAACATTGTTTACCTACCAATTCCTTCTTCTTCATGCACTCCATGAGGATGATGAACAGATGCTGAGCTTGGGTTCGAGTGTATGTGAAAGTCTTCTGGATGGTCACCAACAGCTGGTCCCTCAAAGATTCATTTATAAGTCTGTAATTAAAAGCAATGTACAAATAGGTCAGCCTAGCTCTTATTCAGTACACGCTACTGAGAAATACTATAGAACACAAGAAAGCATTATGATGATTTACTTTAGACAGCAGTTACTTCTTCCCGTATTTTTCTCACAACAGTCATTTTGACTGGGACAATTAAAAAAAAAACAGTACATTGAAAAATCCAGTTTAATATCTCAGAACCTAAAAGAATAAAATAAGAGATTTAGTTTTTTTTTTTTTGTCTTTTTCTTTCTTTTACAGGGTGTGTGTCTAATATTCTTTTCCTCAAGTGTTATTATCAAAAAATGCCTTCAATTAAACATTTGCTTCTTGGCAAAAATTTTGTATGTTATCTAAAGACTTAAATTTCAATTTCATCATTAATTGTGGAAAGGAGGTTATATCTCAAGTAATGGATTTTTGAGCTTAATGAGAATAAGACTTATGTTTTCTCTAAAATTCCATGTAGGTGGTAGCTTATCTGGCCTATGATTCATTATTTATGTCAAACTTTTGCTGTGTTACAGCTAACAAGAATCTGACCCAGGAGGTATCGTATTGACTACTTTATTAAAAGAAAGCTTTTATACCATAGAAGAATGAATAAAAGCACAGGGGGTGTATTATAGCTAATCGATGCTCTATTATTTATTAAATATGGACCAATCATAACTAACTTTTCACTCCTCTATCACTAGTCTGGTGAGACATGGGCTATCTCTAACAGCTATCAAATGGTAGACAATATAAATTCACTTTATTATTAATAGATACTGTCTAAAATCAAGACAGTATCTATTAATAATAAATCAATCATTATTTGACTAGTATTTTAAAATTTATAATTTTCTTCATAATTGAAGTAGCAGCAACTCACAATAGTAAAATATAATTATGATCTCATTTGGTGCTTACAGGAACCCTATAAGCAAAAGATTTATACAATTTAAAGGGAAAGAACGTTTTATCCAGAAAGAACCAGATGCTAAAGGTCATTCAGCAAATAAGTAGCAGAGCTAGCACCTAGTTCTTCTGATTCCTTGCCTCGTGATCTTTCCACTATACCATGCTGCCACTTATTAAACTGAGTGCACTACACCGCTGCCTCTTTTCATCACTGTGGCTATTTAAGCAGCAAATTATGAAATTTCCTTTAACATTAAGGCATGACTAACTTCATTGCTTAAAAGAAATCAAGATGGGAAGCTTAAGAATATCTTCATGTCAGTGGCCTGCTGTGCCCCAGGATGTGTGAGAATTCACTTAGACCCATTACGTTGGATATTATGGTGGCCCAACTTTGAGGAGGGTGCATTCTCCATGATAGGATTATATAAAGGATCCTGGAATGTCACTCAGCTTAATGGTGGATTGAGTCACCCTTCTGCCTCTCAGGAAGATTTATATCATAAACATAGATATAGAAAGAGGATAGTCCAAGTAAGGTTGACAATAATACCAGATCCTCTCAAGTTTACTAAATTATTCTCGAGAACTCTGTGGCTTTAGGTGTGGACCAGTCCCAAACTATTCATTCATTCATTCATTCATTCATTCATTCAACAATTGCTAAGTCATGTCTATTTAGTACCAGATGCTGTGGTGCATGCCAGGGCTACACAAATAGATGAGATATATACACTCTTAGCCTTTAATGAACTTTCACAACCGTGGAGTAGAAAAACATGAAGCAGCAATTACACTGCGATTGACAGTAGCCAAGAAGTAGAGAAGTTTGTGATAGCTGCATATAATTTAATTTAGAGAATTCAGGGAAGATTCCTCTGAGAAAGTGCTGTTTTACCTGAGACTTGAAGAATGAATGAGCATTAGCATGGACGGGGGGTGGGTGGGAAAGAGCATTCTTGGCAGACAAAACAGCATGGACAGGCCTAGTTTGGAGAAAATAAAAGAAGGTCAGTATGGTCAGAGCATAGAGAGCAAACGAAAGAGTGGAACAAGATGGAGCTGCAGAAGGGGTGAGCAAAGACCAGATCATGGGGAACTTTTGAGATCGTGTAAGAGATTTTGGATTTTATTCCTAGGCAATGAGTAGTTATTGAAGGATTTAAATTGAAGAGTGACATGCTTACATTTGTGTTGCCAGTGAATTTTCTCAAAGAGTCAGTGCATGAGCACTCATACCTCGGTGCGTGTCTACTTGACAGGTAACTGATGTGGATGAGTCGAGAGTCCTGCAGTATCAGATGTATATAGATGTTGTACATGATTAACAACAGAAGAGACTCTCTTGATTAGGCACGTGAAAGATCCAATCATTTGTCTGCAGGTGCTTAATTTTGATAACAACTCAAAATTTGTTTGCCATCGCTAACCATCTGTAACAAAATCCCAGTTCTCTGAGGTCATTAACTATTTGAGGGAAACATCTGTCACTTGAATCTAGTCTGTCACTTTGTAAAAATTGAGGAATAATGTGCAATTTAGCTGATTGGGAGCTTCGGCGGTTAGGAGAGATGAAAGACACTAAGAATCTTATACTTTTTAGCTCAGTTTTGCAGCTGACTGAAGTTGTGGTTTTGGCTAAGTGATTTAGCAATAAAAACCATAAAATTCTATTTCTAGCAGTAGAGGATTCTCTAGGTTAGTTGTTTTCCAAAGTGTGGGATGCCTGTCATGATGGACCAGAGATGGCTTTAGGTGGAACGCTTGTGATTCAGTTCTTCTGAAGCACTAAGTTATAGCTATTAAACATTAAATGTTTTTCCTGGTTTAGTTCTTTTTCCATCAGATTGCATCAGGAAGAAAAATCTCATTTTTGATGCTTCTTTGCCTTTAACGGCTTCCCAACATTTGCATATCTCTTCCTTTGACAGAGAAATAACTAATATTAAGTCCTATGCCTTTGGCAGAAAGTTTAATATATATATATATATATATTTTTTTTTTTTTTTTTTGGAAAAAGATCCTTTATAACATTTGACATGTTCATAGCCCATCATGGTTCATGACACCAGGTTACAGCGATAATCTCATTTTATCTTCACAATAACCTGTGAGTCAAGAAGGTTTTCCATGTTGCAGAAGAGGAGACTATGGCTCAAAGAGGTTAAATGATTTGTGCAAATCATTTTAGTGATCTCAATGCTTGAGCTGAGTCTACTGAATTCAGCCTTCCCTCCATGGTGTTGCTTTTCCTAATTGTAATCTATAAACATGTCTTTCAATTTCCTAATTATCTGCATTGGAGGTAGAAATCTAAATGTTTGTGTTATAGGAAATTGACTTTACTTTTGTAATACAGAGAACATATGAAGGAAATTAGATGAATTTGGAGAAGATGAAATTGATAAATGAGGACAATAGCAAAGTGCATTTAGTATGTTGAAGATTATATTTGCTTCTAACTTTTTACAAGTATTTGCTGTGCTGAACTAGATGTTTTATATTTGGCACAAAAGCTTCCTCTGTGTTCTTCAAGGACCTCTTCCTATTTCTTATATTCCATAGGATACTGGGAAGCCTGCTTTCTTGAAATTATTGCTTTCCTAGCTCTTTCTATCTTTTTTCCCTGCAAAACACTGGAATGATTTAAAAATCTTGACTGTGATATTTATTCACCAACAAAAATAGAAATAAGCCCATTTTAGATATCTTTTTATGGTATTAAAATTGTGATTGGAAATTTCTTGACATCAAAACATGATTATAGTATTAGGTCAAATTTTAGTTCTAGATTTGGGTCTTTGATAAAGTGGCACCTATTTATGGAAAGTGTTAATTTGTGGCTCCATATGCCAATGCTATTTTTGGTATACTTCAAATTAGAAGGTTTCATGATTTAGGAAGTATAGTCGCTGAAGCGATGAAAATCTTTATACTATGGCATTTGTGTTTCCATTTAAATGCCATACTTGTTATCTTGAGCTTTTTAGACATTATAGAGTTATCGGAAATAGGTCAATGTTCATCCAAAGCTCAGAGGAACGAACAAAACTTCCGTTTGCTGGTAGTATTCTGTTCAAATGCTAGCAACAACACCATATGCACGCACTTTTTTCATAATGAATTTAATTACCTGCAATATCAGGGTTTTGTTTCTAGATTCTAAAATTAGAAAATGCATTTAGAATTCTATGGAATTCAAAGAGCTAGATAAGGTTAATGGTTTTCGAGGAGAGAAACCTTTCTAATGCCCTCTATAGACACTCTCTTGATTCATTCAGATACGATATGAAGAAATTTTACTTATATAAATATGATTGTTAATAATACCAGTCCGATATTTAGAAGACACCGTTTTCCATGGACTCTCTAATGCTCTAAAAAATAAAATTGGATCAATTTTTCTGTGCCCTTAGTGTTACATTTAGTAATTAAATGTAACACTAAGGGCACAGAAAAGTTACATGTCTTGCCTAAGGTCACAGAGAGCGATATTTTTCTTTTTTTCTTCTTCTCCTTCTCCTTATTCTTCTTTAGTAAAAGTTACCACTTCTTCCAATTGTCACAAGTCAGTCTTAAGTAACAGCATCATTCTTCCCAGAGAGACAGGGTAGCACTATGAATAAAAGCATCATGGCCAGCAGGGCAAAGCTGTGTGGAGTGAAGCTGTCACTTATTAGCGGTGTGATCATGTGAAGGTTAGTCTTTCTATGTCAAATTTCCCATATATGTAAAATGAGAATTACAATAGTACTTATTTCATACGCTTGTGGATATTAAATAAATTAATCTTTGTTAAGGGCTTAAAAAAGTGCCTGACACATAGCAAATTTTATGTAAGCACTTGGTCTTATCAAAACCTCTCCTACAAGGTTCCTTAGTAAAGAGTCACTGAAGTATTCCTTCTTGTTATATAGATGACCAGTGGCTGGGGCCTCTGTGTGCAAAGCGGAGCTCTGTCATCAGTGCTCTGCAAACCTAGAAAACCCAATGGTATAAGGCCACTTCCAATCCAGGCTGGAGAAATAACTTTCCCACTTCGGAGAGGTTAGAGGTCACCGGTTCTTCTGAAACAGAGATACTAAGCAGATTTAGGAGACTTAATCAGAGTGGAACCTTGTAAACACTCCATGTAGACATCTACACATCTATTTATTTATTCAACAAATATTAGTGCCTACTATGTGCCAGGCACTATGCCAGAGTAGACATGAATAATATTCATTCTTAACCTCAAAGAACTCACAAGGCTGTACATCATATATTCTGGTAATCTATTAATTGGTAAGACACTCTAAAGTTTAGCGATGTGAAACAGCATTTATTTATCGTGTTAATAATACTAGGTGTCAGGAATTCAGGCAGAGCATGGTGTGGATAACTCAGCTCTGCTCCATGATATCTGGGGCCTCAACTGAAGAGGCTGGAATGACTGAAGATGGCTCAACAGGGGCCATTTGTGCAGGGCCTCGATTCTTCTCTACATAGCATCCGTTGGGGCTAGAATATCCAACAGAGTTTCTTCAGTTTCATGTCTGGTACCTTGCCTGAGATGGCTGTGTAAATTGAGGACTGGCTGGCATTGCCCTCTCCAATGGTTTCAGGGTATACAGACTTCTTACATGGCAGCTGGCTTCTCTCAAAGTGAGGATTCTACGAAAGAGTGTTTAAAGAGTTTCAGACAGAAACTGCAAAGCTTCTTATGACTGAAGCTCAGAAGTTCCAGAATGTGATTCCTTATATTTGATTAATCAAGTCATTAAGAGTAGCCCCAGTTCAAGAGGAAGAAAGGGATAGACTCCTCTTGGTGGAAGAAAAGCATAAATGTGTAGAAAAAGAATATATTAATAGTGATCATCTTGGAGATGAGCAACCTCATCAAGTGATTCTGTTCAGATGAGACAGTGTAAACTGGCTTTTTCTATATTTCAGTGATAAACGGCCTCAGCTTTTAAACTTTAAATTCCGTCTTTTAATAGTTGATTATAATGAGAATCATGATTTTCTTTAAAAGTAATAGTCTAACTACTCGCAAATATTTCCAAAATATTATTACTGATTTGAAGCATGGAACCTGCCAATATTTTCTTTTTATCCAGTGGCCTATTTACATTTACTTAGTACCTACTATTTACCAGGTATTTCTTTTAGGCCTTGGGCACCTGGCTGGAACTTTTTTTCCCCATGGATACTATCGTCATACCTTGTCTCTGTTACATGCTGTATGTAAGGGACATCTTCTATAAAATGCGTTCATGCTTGGGTCAATCTGTGACACTTGGGTTAAGTCACCTGCAAAAAACAGTAGGGTATTTTCTTGGTGCCCTCATCTCACTTTGGGGTCTGTTTGGAGAAGAAAAGCAACAACAGCACCTGCCAGAAATTGAATAACAGAGTGATCTGAGTTCCTAAAATATTGTTCTAGTCCACTTCATTCTCGATCTGCCTTGATTTAGGCACTCATCATATCTTGGTTCCTTCTCTATCCTCCTCTAATCCATTCCCCAGTATTGAGTGAATGGTTCTTCTACAAAGCAAACATGATTTGATCACATCCTTCTTAAAATTCTGCAATAGGTTCCAATCACTAGCAAGATAACATGTCAACTTTTGCTGATTTTGGAGTCTGTATGTTTTAGTAAAAATGCTAATCTGAAAATTCTGCTGAGGGATTTGAACTTTGGGATAAAGGAATGATACAACTTTAGAGCAGCCATTTTGCAGATGAAGACTACATAGTTTGGAGAGCTGACCTGACTTATTAAAGATTATGTTATAGCTGAAAGCATCAGAGCTGGGCTTAGAGGACAAGAGAATGAGGCAGGAGGAATCTTTGGTAATGAGCTATACAAACCTAACTATGTAGGTTCTACACAGTGTAGTAATGGAAAGTTAATGATTTGTCATTTAAATGACTGAATACAAGTGGATATTTCTTCTGTTTTATCCCTGAAATAGGATGTTATATGTCTCACGTGTGAGAAGACTGAGGCACGTGATTTCAAGGATCCACCACTTTCCCAGGGTTACTCCTCTAGCTTATCAGAGGCCGGAAGTTCCCTTTAATTAATTAAAAGACAAACGAATATTTTGTTCAACAATTAGAAGCCCTAAGAGCAACTCAGGATAAGTGATATTTCATGTTAAATTTACGCTTAATTGACTGACTGTTATTAATGGTTGGATAGAAAGTTCGGGAAAATGTGAATAGAATGCGCAAAAGTGGCCAGTAGATGGGATGGGATGAATGAATAGTTTACTCAGCTTATTTTAAAATGTTTTTTTTTTTTTAAAGTATAGTTCATATACAGTATTATATTAGTTATATTAGGTTTAGGTGTACAATATTGAGACTTGACACTTTATAACTTACAATGTGATCACCTCACTAATTTTAGTAATCATCTGTCATCATGCAAGCTTATCACACTATTATTGACTTTATTCTCCTTCATCTTTTTCACCCATCCCCCCAGCCCCCTCCGCTCTGGTAACTATCCATCTGATCTGTTTCTGTCTGTTTTTGTCTTGTTTTGTACTGAAGATCAACTTCAGATACAAATGGCCTTTATCAGGTAAACCCATAAAAATTAGTACCTCTGATCTTGGTTCAGTATCTAGCCTAGAGAAGTTGTTCACCTGGCTTTTTCCTGAGTGTTTCCTTCCAGAAATGTGAGGTAGTTAGAACGATCTTAGAGAAGTTGTTTATAATTGGGCCAATTGCATACACCTTGATGGTGCAATCTGTTCAATGAAATCTCATTTACCACTACCCATAGAGCAAACATTACTTATTTTTGTTCACTTTCTGTTGCTTTACTTTTTTTTTTTTTTTTTTTTTTTTTTTTTACCTATTCTAGAATCCTGAGCCAGATGTGGTACAGATACACATACAAAAGGAAACAGAAGGTGAGTGGTACGGTGGGGTTGAGGGTGATAAGAAAGGCACTTAGCACCTACTGTGAGAGAAGCCTTGTGTTATACATTCAATACATGACATTTCCTAAAGACAAAGTAATCTAAGAAAATCCTAACTAGACTGTAATTCCATGGATGCAGGGACTGTACTTTACATTGCTTCTGCGTTCTCTTCTCTCAGGGATGACCCAGGTGCTGAACACAGAGGCTTGTTCACTATCTCTTTACCATGATTTCCCTCACCCTTCTCTTTTCCCCCACAGAATATCACCTTCTAAATATTATGTGTTTATATATTATATTCCTTTCTTATTATTTATCTAACCTTGTTAAAATGTAAGCTCCACAACAGTGGGAATTTTTGTCTATTGATTCACGAGTGTGTTTTTTGCCAGTGCCTAGAACAGTGCCTGGAACACAGTAGGCATTCAAAAAACATTGGTTGATTGACTTGATACATAATGTTGGCTGGATGAAGGAATATCATCAAAAAGTAAAGAGAACAGTGGAAACCTGTCAGGCACTCAAGGGTTCCCACTTTTGTGGAACCTAATTGTAGAAATGCTAGAGCTGTGCAATCCTATATGGTAGCCATTGGTCGTGTGGCAATTCAGACTTCAATTTGTTACCCTTAAGCAACAATAAAATTCAACTCCTTAGTCACTCTAGCCACAGTGCAAGTGCTCAATACTTATCTGATTGGAGAACAGAGATATAGAATATTTCCGTCATCACAGAAATGTCTATTGGAGAGTACTGCTCCTTGGGCAGACAGAGCTGCCAAACTCTTCACATAAGACAAAGACTAGCAGGACATTTAGGTGAAAAATCTTGAACAGTGTCTCTGTGATTTCTCTTCTTTCCTTTGCCTCTGGTTATGAATGTGCCCAAGAGTAGAGATTGAATTGTCACCAAAGGATATAGGGGCTACCACATGGTCAGGTAAACATATCCTCAGAGTTCATTCCAAATAAAATCTTGCCAACGACTATTGTACGGAGCCAGGCAAATAGAGCAGTCAGGTTTTTTTTTGTTTGTTTTTTAGGCCCTGCATAAAAGATAGAATCAGAGCTGACTGAGATGCTCCTTGGGCACGCAAAAACTGGCACCTCTTCCACTGATATGCTTTAAAAGTTAGTTCAACATTTATTCAGAAGAGAAGTCTTTTAGACAAATATGTTTCTTATTTTTCCCTTAGCGTCATAGTTTGATTTGATATTTGATGATTGCGCAGTAGAGATACATGGGGCTATCTATAAGATTTTGTTTTCTTTTTAAAGTAAGAGTACACATCCATGGCACACTGATTGTAAATTTCTTTCTTTGCTTCATTATTAATCTCTCACAGTAGTCTTTCCTCTCAGCCCAGATGCGGCCTCAGAATCATTCTTGACGTATCATTCCAGGAAGCCAGTTGGTTATTATTGACACTCAGGATTAAAACTATTTGTCGTCCCTGCACTAGAGGTAATAAAGTCTCAAATATACTATGAAATGGTGAAAACCAAGGAGACCATAGGGTTAAAGAACTCCAAAATTTAGGTCTGTCTCCAAGACACTAAACTGGGGCTCTCATAAATTTAGAGGAACTGATTCCTTACTGTTTACTCAAGATCTTCAGAGGTCACCGCTCGAGGAGTGGACACTTGATTTGCATTGACTATTCCCAGAAAACAAAATAAATGTGTGTATCAACTCTAGGATAGCTGTCTAACAATTAGGACAATAAAGAAAAGACTTCATTGAAACTGAATGGAGACTTTTCTAGACAACAGCAGTCCAGACTGGAGTTGACTTTGGAGTGCCACTTTAATGTATCTTTAGTGTTTCTCTGGCCGAAGAGGCTTTTAATAGCAGGCGGTCACTACTGAATTTAATTTTCATAAATCCTGTGGTTCATGATCAACATCTGAAAATTACATGGGGAATCTGGAGAAAAACTCATTAGGTGCATTGCAACATTATTATTCATGATACCACTGGGTGAAATGTTAATCCACTATATTTCTAGCAGCTGCAGGTTCTAATGTCAGCCAGGTTGATTCAGAATTCATTTCCTCTAATGTAGAGGAATTAAATACCAGAGCATTTTATTACCTGTGATTCACATAGATATGTTTTAAATGTATCTGTGCATTTTAAAGCCCTCACTGTTTCTTTTCATGAGAAAGAGGTTATGTGACAGAACTTCAGACAAAAACTTTCTTGAAACTAAGTGGGTAAGGAAACATACATGCTGCACTGAAAATTTCAAAGTTGCTAAAAGAGCAGATCTTAAAAGTTCTCATTATGAGAAAAAAATTTTTGAAACTATGTAATGTGGTGGATGTTACTGGACTTATGGGTGATCATTTCTCAACGTATACAAATATCGAATTGTTATGTTGTACACCTGGAACTAATATATTGTTATATGTCAAATAAACCTAAATTAAAAAAACTAACAATAAGAAAAAATAGAAATGTACATGTATATCTCATGCTAAGTCAGAGAAGCCTGTGGAAGAGCTTTCTGTTTGAAAAGCAGTGGGGAGGGCAGCTTGGTTGGATTGTCGGGTGAATGAAAGGTCACTGAGATGGCCCTAGAGAGTCTGGGGCCAGAATGCAAAGAATCTAGAGTCCAAGCCAAGGAATGTGGACTTAACCCATAGATTAATGGTCTCAACTGGGTCCTACACTGAAGCCCCTGGCATTTTGAGGAGGAGCTCCAGACCTGCTCCTCAGAGCTTCCTCAGTGGGTGAGAGCCGGGCAGAGGGAGGGAGGGTCTAGGCCAAATGGTTCTCTGGACCAACAGCATCAGCATCTCCTGGAGACTTTCTTAAGATGCAAATAACCTGCCTCAATCAGATTTACTTAACTAGAAAATTCGAGATGAGTCCCAGTAGTTTGATAACAAGCCCTCAATTTTTTATAAAAATTGAGAATCAGCGGTCTAGGCCTTCCACTCCAGCTTCAACAGAATAAACCTCTGTCTTGCCTGTTTTAGATATTGCACTTCTACCTGAGATTTCATTTGAGAAGGGGTCTGGGGGGTTTAAAAAGTGAAAATCAATACTATAGGCAAGTGGGAGATTGGGACTCTTAAATAGCTGTTCACTGCAGTTGTAAAGTCAAAGAGTGGTAGGAACTAATGCTGGACTTACAGACCCTAATGACTATTCATGGATTCTCAAGTAGCAGATACCCACTGTTCATAACCAACTAGTACCGGTTCACTTTCAAATACCTTTGCTTTTCTCATCGTCTTTTTTTTTTCTTTCATTTTTCAAATTCCCCATCTATTTTAAACTAGTCAGAAAATCATCTTCAAACGAAATGGGAAAGTGAATTGCATGCCTTTAAGAAATCCATGTAAATAAAAATACGAAAGAGAAGTCTACCAGTCCTGTCAAAATGAATATTTTTGTGGTATAGCTATCTTTTCAAAGTTAGAATTTTCAAATCTGAGATGTTTGGAAGCAAGAACAGCTGTGAAAAAGAAAAAAAAATTAGGTGATTCATGCTAAATAAACTTTTTAAGTCAACTGAGTTTCAAAGACAACAGTTGGCAAAGGTTACAAAGTGCTTGTGGTAACAATGCAATGACTTGGAAACCCTAAAGAAATATAAAGAGAAACTAATGTTTATAAATTTTAAAAGAGTTTCTGAAAGTGTGGTCCACAGACCACTCTTTTTGGAATCACCTGGGGTTTTGGTTTCAAATACATTTTCCTGCACCCCAGCCCAGGCACAGCGAATCAGTATGGTTAGCGGGAATTTGTGTCTCCTAAGACTTTCAGGTGAATCTTAGGCATGCTGAAGTGTAATAACCATATGCTTATTTTGAAAATTTTCTATATAACAAGCAGCCAAAAATTAGCTAAGAAAATCTCTGAGAAACATAACTGACACCTTTGAAATCTTCACTTGGTCTTGATGGGCTAGCAGTAGTTCCCTAAAAAGGATTTCTTTGTCATGATAGATTACCCAGCTCTGTGTTTTTCTGATGTTTGTTATTTATGTTCAAGGCCACACTTTCCCTACTTGGAGTTGAGCAATTCTAAAGTAAATTTAACCAATGTAGAGAACCGAATGGTCAGTTTGGACGAATAAAAATTTTTCCTCAGTAGTCCTTTCCTTCATGAACTCTAGATAATATTTTTAAGGTTAATGTTGACAAACACGAAGGGATCAAATAACAAACTATAAGACAAAAGTATTTATTTTATGTTGCACTTTCCTAAATAAATGCAGCTACTCTAGCTTTGTGGAACTTGGATACAATGACAGAGGTATCTATATAATTACATCTTTATATGTTCCACAGAGGGAAAAATCACAATAATAATCTCTACATGAGACTTTCATTGTCTACTCAACCTATGCCTCTTTCTGCCTTCTTTGAAATCAGTAACTAACATCTAATTGAAAATTACTTGTTATTATATTAGTTCAAATAGGATTATAAATCTTGAGGAAAAACATACTTTGTGCCTAAAACAAGCATTCAAAAAGTACTTGGTGATTGATTGATTTGAAAAGTCTCATTGGTCCTATCTTTTTCACTTAAATTTTAAATACACACTCACTTGTGTATGTATAAATATAGACATTGATGTATGTATTTAATTATATATAATTAAATTAAATTTTACCAAATTAATTTATTGGTTACATTTATTTACCTGGAATTTGAATATATATAGTTCAATTTAATAATATACATACACACAAACACACACCACCACACAAACACCAACACGCTATTCATAGAACTTGTCCTTTTACCAACTTTCCTTCAATCCTATTCAGATTGATTCTTTTTTCTATGTTGAATTTTATATGAAAGAGTAAAATATTAGCTTTTTCTCGTTAATGTTGACCCTCAGTTTAGATCCAGTTTTTGATGGAAAAGGGAAGGAGGAGAAATAGAGTCATTACATGGTCATTTTGTGGATAATTAACATACATGGTTCCGTTGAATGGATTTCCATGAGGAAATCCATTTCCAAGTGCTTTGTCCTCTGTCCTTTTGTAACACTTTATACATTTATCATAGCACATTTGGCCTGGTTATCTGTATTCATGTCTAGTTTTAATCTCCATTATAAAGTCTCTGACAGGGCCATGTCTTGCTCATTCTCTAACAGTTCTATGCATATAGTAATCACTCAATAAATGTTAACTTGGAAAATAGTCTACAAAAACAAAAACAAAAATAAAATTCGTATAAATAAAGCTACCAGTATCCTTTATCTGTACAAGATGTTTCCAACTTTCCTTACCTCCCTCTGAGAAAGTTAAAAAACAGAATCTGGTTTTGACATTCCTTCTTATAGAAAATTCTAGAAAAGAGACAGCTAAGATGAAATTGACAACAACTAAAATAGACATTTGAAGTCTGCATGCTTGATTTTTGTTTCCTTCCTTCTTTCTCACTTGACATTCCAATTATGTCTAAATCATGCTGGAACATCAACCATGGCTATCAATTACTTTCTTTCAGCAGGTCTTACAGAGACAAATGATAGGGCTATGACATCTTTCAGCTTTAGATGGAAATCTCTTGAGCAGCAGCAGAAGACAATAGTGACCACTGTATAGAGTGATATGCCCTAAGGAATACAGATCTGGGTTTCTAAAATGATCAGTTTTCTGGTGATTCTCTCCTGTTTTTGGTTATTTTGATATGCATTTGGAGAGAAAAGAACATTTTTCATATCTCTGCTAGATATAGTTTTATAATTTGAAGCCATGCAATATATTTTTCCTTTTTCATCTTTATATTCCATTTATGCCTTTCATTCAGCTAACCCAAAAATGTAGGGACCCTTATTAGGCTCCCTTTAAATGAGAAAATCATATTTTATTTGGAATATATTATCTATCCCCCTGTCCTCAAGAGTAAGCCATTGCTCATTTTTTCTTCAGAATATCCAATACAAATTATACTTTCACATAAGAATGTGAACAACTAAAACTTAATTATCCCATCCACTAAAAGTAGAAAGGATAATTATGTAATATAATAGAGTTGCCAAGTATCACCACCACAACAATCATAATACAAGATATAAATATAATGAATTAACAATTGTACATGTCAAATTTACACAATATTACATGTCAAATATATTTAATTAAATGAAAAAAGTCTTTCGGTGTTTGCCCCATTGATAACTTCCCAGAAGGTATGAACAGACTACTTAAAAGCTCTAAGGCATTCTGCTACTGTAATTTCTACTTCTTGCTTAGAGTGTTTAAAAAAGGTAAATCTAGATGATTATTTTGGGACAAACATGCCAAAATTAACATAACCATCAGTAACAAAATTTAGATAAATAAGGGTCATTGTCTCAGAATATCCATTTGTTTAAATGCCTTTTTCACACTGACATTTTTTTATCTGTGCAATACTTGCTCACTGGCTGATACATGAGAGACAAGACCACATTTCTTTGCAATCTGAGACTTAGGTTGACAATGATCAGGCAAAGTAATCTCTGACTTCTACTTCAGGCACTTGCACCCTGAGAGGTCTTCCTGACTATGGGTATCTTGCTTAGTCAGACACAGCATAAAGTGACATCCTAGTGTTTAAAAATTTAGGTAATTGAAATTTAGGTAGCATGAATCTATCTGTGTTTGCGGTGTTTAGTTATTTATGATTCAGAAATAGAATTTGATAATGTTTCTAAAGCAATGCAATTAGCCAGGGAAAGTGACTTGTGACTCATTTTAATCTATGACAGATGAGAAATAGAAAATCCAGTACAATAAAAGATAAAGAATTTGACCATTTCTTTCAGGTAGTATATGCCACAGAGCAGAGATATGGGAAAAAAGACAAAAATAAGAATTTAATTGCTATTGTCTCCTAGTTTATCCAAACCTCTTTATGTTATGATAAAGTTGTGTGTTTTTCTACCTCAAATAATCTCATCTACGAAAGTTAATTAGTTTTGCCAATTATAATTTACTTCTAAAGCTATTCCCTTTCAAATTCATATTCTTAGAAGATGGTTAAAACCAGGGAATTTAAAGGCAAGATATCAAGTCTAAAAAGGTTAAAATAGAGGTGTGACTATTTTATTCACTCCTTTAAAATTGTAAAATGACAAGCTATATAGCTGAATGTACACATTTCTAGTCCTTTGGCCTAGAAATCATATTTAAACTATCAAAGTAACTAAAAAGTAAAATCAGTTATTTCAAATCCTAATTCAAGTTTTTTAAATAGAGTAAGTATGTTTCCTCTAGTCAATTTTATATGTACAGTCATACATACTGATTTGTATAGATTTGTTTATATAAACATTTATGCATTTATATTTATTTGTAGTAAAGCATGACCCAACTATGTTGGACTTTGTTGAAAATCGAAGACGAAATCCTTCCCAGTGATTCAAGTGGAGGTGAGTTAGGTGAGTTAATTCTTTTTTTTGCCTAAAGAAAGCACATTACTGGCAAACAATGTTCTTTGGAAATAATTTTTTAAATTAGCTGCATATGTGTGGCTAGACAATTTCATTTCAAGCTAAATAAACCTGATTAATTCTGGCAGTTATTCAGACAGCACACAGAAATATTCTGAATTCATTTTATAATGATAAATTTATAATTCCTTTCCTGGAGTAGCAAGAAGATATTTTTAACCATAACACTACACACACACACGCGCGCACACACACACACACACACACACGCACACACATACAAATATAAACCTTCTCTTTAAGCTTCTTTTTTCTTAATAACCATTTCTAAATCTTTCTTTACAATAAAGTTTTAATTTTTAACAATTCTTAATATATAAAATCGTATCTTAATTCATTATTTCCACACTAGTTATGTGCATGACTTCACATTCTTCAATAATCAGTCATGGTCCATATGTTTGTACAGGTCCCATATAGATGTGCTTTTGCATATTTTGACCATAGAATAATTAGAATGAAAGTTAAACTTTAGTTTTAAAATTAAAGCTAGCAGTTAAATTTAAAGGGACATGGGATTTCTGATTTAATTTTCAGGTTGGAGCACAATGGTCTGGGTGGTGGAAAGAGAAGACTCTACATGAGGTAGGGTGGATCAACATGGACACTGGTTTACAACCAGGAATATACTGATTTTTATCTTTTTTTTTGAAATACACAAAATAATTTAAAAAATTAAGAAACTGTAATGCAAAGAGGAAGCTGAAAGCAACTTCAGTGCATTTACATATTTAAAAGACATTACCCTTGAAATACTACTATATGAGAAACAGTAAGGCACATACCACAAAACACACTTCAACGATTTTTATAATACCCTTGAAAGAATCCTGACCTGGGATGGTGGGCTGTGTGACCTTGACAAAGCACTTAATTTCTCTGTGCATCTATCTCACAGGTTAAATAACATAGTCTCACCCAGCTCTAAAATCCATAATTCCTCTATTATTAAAGCAGAATTAGGAAGGGCACTTACGAAAGATTTTAATATTTTCAAGGTACACAACGCAAGATAATGACAAAAAATAGCCGATAGGTATAGACTTTCATTGTGCATACACCTAGAAACCTGAAATGCTGAGATGAGCACCTTACTTTTTCATTAGTTTTCTGAAAAGAAAACATGCATTCGGAATGCGAACTTGTATCTACTTTATAGGAATATTGTAAAATTATAAGCACTAGGAAGCAAAAAGCCAAAGATGAACACTTTATTCTTTAGTTACTTCAGAAAAAGGAATAAATTACTATATTGAAATCAATGAGAATTCTGGCTAGGTTTTTAATAAAAGCAAAGCATAGTTGAGGATCTTGAACTTTGGTTTGTCATGGACGTGGAGGCACTTGGGCAAATGTTCTCTTTTTTATCTCCTTAGCTATAGAAGGACCAACATTTACTATTAAAGAAGTAGATAAAATTAATTTAATTAAATTTGCCAGTAAGTGAACTTCAACATCGTGCTTACAAATGTTAGCTTAAAAAAAATCAAAAGCTTTAACAGAGCCTAAAATCACTGCTAGTGTTTGCAGTGTTCAGCTAGAGGCCCTATGCTTTTCATTACTCCTCCTTTCACACAGGTAGGTTTAAGCACTGTCTACTTATTGGCCTTACGACGAGTTCTTTGTGGGTAGGAATAGTATGTCATTCTTCTTCATATATCAATGCATGGCAGAAAGTAAACACTTGCTTGAAATTTATAAAAGGGATAAAAAAGATCCCCATTTCCATTGGGGCTCCCCTTTCCCACTAGTTTCATGTGTTAAGAGAATTGATTATAGTAGGAAGTTCTTTATTTAAAACTTAATGTCTCCCTTGAGTTTTCCTCCTTAAATTCACTCACACTTTGAAATCAATTACCTTGACCTAATAATCTGTGAGTGTCTGGATTTCACAATGTACTAAATGTGACCTCAGATCGGAGGGGAGGGCTATGAAGGAAAGTTCTTTATGGGGATGAGGGTTTTGGAGTATTGAAAGTAGCACTGTGGGGCTGATAGACCAACAAAAGAAAATGAGGGGTTCGAGAGGAATTTATACAGGGCTGGAGTGATGGCCTTTACAGAGATTCCACTTGCCAAGATAATTTAGAGGAATCTGACAGCACAGGCTGCCAATCGTTTTTGTAAAATTTAGTATTCGTTAACATATAGCGGCTTGGTGATGCTGGTGTTCGGCGGCCAAGCCTGGAAACTCTATATCCCAGCTTCTCCCAAGTTACTAATCTGCACTATACAGTCCAGATTAGCTGTGCTTTATGTGTTAAAACTCAATACCTGCTTCATTTTATTGGAAGGAGGAAAAGAGCGAAGGAGAAATAAAGAAAAGAAAGACCATGTCCTATGGCCCTTCTCTTCCCCATGTCCTCTTTTTTTTTTTTTTTATCATCAGTGTGGTCTAGTGTGGCTTTTATGAAAATTTCTACTTCATAGGACATATAGACTATGTTCCCTTGTTCTTCCCCACCAAGCTCTCATGCCAAATGTCTTAATCAACTAATACGATCTCTTCCAAGCTTGGAACACAGGCTCATAGCTTTCCTATTTGGCCTGGCAAATTACCTACCCGCCTTCTTCTGAATATTTATGCCCAAATGCCAGGATGTCAGACGCCCGTCCACTCCCATCACAGACAACAACCGGCACGGGAGGGGTGTCTCGAAGGTACTCCAAGACAATCGAGATCACATTGGGTCCTCCTTCCACTATGAGCGCCACCACTGGAACGCCTTGACCGATTCCTGCATTAAAATAGAAAAGAAAAGGAAAAAGAAAAGAAAAGAACACAAAGCCAGCAAACCAAAGAAACAAAAAAGAGAAACAAGAAGCATAAACTAAAATTACTGAGCACAGGGGGAGGTAACAACATATGAGGGAATAAAATACTGAGTGATCATTTACAGAAAATCCTTTAGCAGAATGTTCCCACTAGAGAGTCTATTTGACTTTGCCCTCTCCCAACAATTTCCAGGATGCTGGGTCAGTTAGGGCACTGATTACCATACCTCACAGGAGAGAGCATAGGGAGAGGAGGAGAGAAGGGAATTGATTAGTAAATGAAGCACTGGGCTGGCAGCCAAAAGAATGAAGATAAAGGTAATCTTAAGCAAGTCTCACATGTATCTAATGATACATGTTTCTTAAATGAAAAATGGGAAGTTAAAAAAAAATGCCACCTTTCTGGAGTCATAACAGTAGTAAGAAAATGCCTAACTGGTTCTTTAATAGAAAGATTTTAATTCTTTAATCAAAGTCAGTTGGGAGTATATTTTAACTTGTTGAATCAATGATTGGCTAAATTATAGGTTTATTTCTGATTATAAATGATCAGATTGATTATTGCTTTTTAACAGCTAATAGTAATAATAGGGTTCCAGGAGGCATAGCATCTGCCATTCACTAATATTGCATCCTGCACTACTGAGCAAGGCGCCAGGCACATGATGGCTGGTCAGTAAATATTTGTTAAATTGAGCTTCATTCACAGGTTTCACAGAGCTTTCCTAAAGTATTTATGCTGAGCTATAAGACATTGCTGTTTTCAAGGAATAATTGCCCTAACATCAGTACTTATATATGGTTCAACCTAACATCTTAAAGAGACATGATGAAAAATTCATTTTTAAGTATCATCTCAAGTATCATCATTGTTCATTGAATAACTTCCTTTTGCTCAATTTGTATCAAACTGAATACTCTCACTCTACCTTCTTACAATAGTTAGCAAATCGAATAGTACCGTAAAAATGAAATGGTTTTGGAGGGTACAAGCAGTTACTTTAAAAAGAGAACTAAGGATTCTACACCATTTCTATAGATATGAACTAAAAATAGATCTTAGTCATCTCAGTTCTCCCTCTTTTCCTCTTCCACTATGGTTTTAGCTTATATCAAGAAACTGCCTCCTTGTAAGAAATAAGAGTTTGGGGCTTGGTTTCACGCTCCATTAATAAGAGATTTTATTTGACTTGTGTGACCTGTTTTACTTCTAAAGTATAAGTGCGTCAGTCTCTGAGGACCTTCTCTCTTCTAAGTCAGTGTTTTTCATGGTCTGATACATATCTTAAAGGAGTGATTCAAAATGCCAGTTATACAAAAATGGGTGTTGTTTTAAATCTACATTTTAAAAATATAAGGACATGACAATTATTGATCAAGGCAAGATGCCAAGATTTCTCTTTGTTTCCTAGAGGGAATTGGGAGAGAGAGAAAGAGAGATGATTCATGGTCCCATCAGAGTTTTCTGTGCATAGAGAAGTTTGGAAATAACTCCTTCATGCTTAAAAAGGAAGTGAAAGGTCATGCTGCTGCCCTTTGACACGGAAGCCCTTAGCGAATCACACAAAAGTTCTGTTTAAAGCTCTGTCTGGGTGTCTATGAAGAAGACCCTTTTCCCATTGCTGCTGATTATGAGGATTAAGTAAATTCCTGTTGAAAGGCACTTTGAAGATTAATGGCTAATTTGAAATGTTAGTACAGAACTCTTCTTTTGGAGGAGAATTTGCTGCCAAAATAACCTCTATGTAGGTATGTATTTTAATGTATTTTGGAAAAGAGTCTCTTTTCCAATGTTTAAAGTTATTTTATGAGGTATTTCCCAAAGTACTATACTATTTAATTTTCCCCTTTGTTTTGTTTTAGTATATGTTCCCATATTGTTTCATGTCAAGGAACAATGTGCTATACCTGATGCGTTATACTAAATATTTAGTTATACCAAATATTTAGATATATTTAGACTTATTCCAGGGCATTCCAAGAGAGGGCTTTGCCAGATTCTGACTCTTGAGCACTGATTGTGTTAGCGAGATTTTTATTCCAATTCACAGTCCAACTGCGATCCACTCAGTGTTCTCATGAAGGGAGAAGTCCTAGAACAGACTTTCTAGAATATAGACAAGAAAATAGACAAGGTAGCTGGAAAACAATCTTCTCTTTGAGAGGATACATAGGTGCAAAAGATTAATTTTCACAGGATGATTTGAGAGAAATAAACTGTCAGTTGTTTTCCTGCCAATGTATCTCTCAAGGAATCAAATTGTTATAACCTCTAGGGATACAGAAGCATTTTGGAAAATCAGATTTCTTATATTTGGAATAAGGCTGTTATCAATTGAAACGATGAAAAACTATATTAATATGTATATATGTATATATATATATATCAGTGCTAAAAATTGGATGAAGCAAAGCATCACAATATTATATACTCTTTCATCAATATTGAATATATCTAATATACTGATGTCTCCA
This sequence comes from Rousettus aegyptiacus, assembly GCF_014176215.1. Taxonomy (NCBI): domain Eukaryota; kingdom Metazoa; phylum Chordata; class Mammalia; order Chiroptera; family Pteropodidae; genus Rousettus; species Rousettus aegyptiacus. Next base: position 44,153,339 of record NW_023416306.1, on the reverse strand, counting down.
AATTCTCCCATTTCCTTCAGTGATAATACATGGAACTCTTTTCTAGATAGAATAAAAGCCTATAAGAGTCTAAAACAGAAGCATTTTAAAAAATTTCTTAGTTTTGTGTGGTGGAAAATCAAGCTATGTCCCAAAATACCTGCTTTGTATAAATAAACCTGCTAATATATGGCAACATTAAGTCTCTCAGTTAAGACACACACACACACACACACACACACACACACACACACACACAGATATACATTGCCTTTGTTTCTGAGAAAAGAAATAATATCAAATAATTAGTAATGGCCTAAAGCAATGGTTCTTAGCTTTTTTTTTAAGAGGCAAGGAATTTGAATACTTTCGTAAATCTGATGAAAGCTAGTGACCATTTCTCCAGGTATGGACAAGCACAAATATATTTTTATGCAGTTTCCATGGGTTAATGGATCCTTGAAGCCTACCCACGAAAACCTGCTAATGGACTCCGACAAAACCCTAGCCTAAATTAAGCGCATAGATATATGTGCAAAGAGTATCAGTTTGTATTCTTTTATGAAGTTCACGGAGGCCTCTGAGACAAGTTCCAGAATGTTTTAGCAAAAGTGTATGGTTAGGGAAACTATATCATGTTATTGCTGCCTGGTTATATTGATTGGCTAAACTCTCCATGGTGAAACACATCTGTAGGATATCTCCTTCCCTTCATGCCTCTCTCTCTCTCTTCCCTGGTGTTTATTTGTTTCTTCCGTTAACACTTCCTATTCTAAATTATATTTTCAGCATGGAATATTTTTTTTAAAATCTGCTTAACAGATTTCACTGGACTTGTGAGCTCTAGAATTATGTGATTCATAAGGATTTAGAAGTTTGTGTGGAGAATTCATATGCTTTGAAATTATATGCACAGTGAGACTTTATCCACATATTTTATGTTGCACAACTTAAAATTTGCACGATTAAATTTTGCATAAAATTAAAAAGCATTGAACACGTCCCCTTCACTCAATTTCTTATTTGAATAGACTGGTCTTTGATTTAATGGTGGACTCTACCAATAGAACACTGGTCACCATCTCCTGTATTTGAAATAAAAATGGGGCCATAAGGGTCAGTAACCTTCTCAGAATTTGCATTTTTCAAACAGAGCCTTACACATACTCGGAGGACATTAGCAATTACTGTAGTGATGGGAAGAGTAATAGTCAAGCTATTTGTCTCATTTTAATGGGCACCAATTTACTATCTATTTAAAAAATAATGCCCTAAGTTTGCATAAGACCACACTTTTCACAAATAGTTTAAGATTTAGATTCTTGGAGCACTTAAATTTCAGAACACCTCTTCTGTGGTTTGAAAATTATGGGATGAATTTATGAAACCTTCATAAAACTGGTAATTTGTTGTGTTTAATTGAGAACATTCAAAACTATTCTTGTTTACTCAGTTTAAGGTTTTATTATAATTAGGAAGATTCCCATCACATGAATATTCAGGTACAACTGTAGTTTATTATTGTACAGAAAGAGGATATTTTAATATGCTGTATTTTGCAAACAAAAAAAAGAAAATATAAAATATGGTTGAAAATCTTTGAGCTTCTAAGGGACAGAGAGGCCCAAGAAAATATCTAGAGATGATAGAAGAAAAAAATGCATCTCATTTTAACTAGAATATCTCCTCAGTCTTCTCTGGAAGCAGATGTTTTGAATATTGTCTTTATGTTTTGGAGGTAGGATACATTATCTACAACAGAACCATAGCTAAAATATGTCTGACTTTACTTGGAAATGGGTAATAAACCCAAACATCTTTAAGTGAATCCTGATGATGTACTCAATTGGGGAATGCCAAACCCAGTGCAAAGCAATTATTATTACACATTTTTTTGCCACTATAATTATATACCTAAATCGATGCTTAGGAAAGCATTTGGAAATACAAAGTACAGCACGCACTATTAAGCAAAATAAAAACACAATGAGATGCTTCACTTTTAGATGCTTATGGTTCTCTAGTGGCAAAGAAATTCCTTAAAAAATGGCTAAGGTCTTTCCATGAGGTTGAGATTTCTAAAGTATAAATTTCTAACCTACTTTAGAATTAGGCAGAAGTAACAATAATGTGAATCTCTTAAATATCTTTTCCTGTCATCACTAATCCATTTAGCAGCTCCCTTATTGGTATTCAACTTAATGGACCCCCTCTATATACAATATTTCCATATTTAAAGCTAATACCAATATTCCAGGATATCTTGGCATTTAAAGTCTCAGCACATGTGGAAATATGAGGTTGTCAGGACACTGAGGATACAAAATTTGGATTAATAGGAATGTCTTGGACAGTGATAAAAGATGGAAAATGATGTTACTTGCATAGCACTTCTTATTCTGGGGACTGAGAATATAAAATCTATTGAATTAATAAATATGGTAAACCCTATTTTTTTGTTTGTTTTCAATATTGTCAAACTAATCTATGTTGTGAATTATCATCGCTGTAGGTATTTCCATAGGAATCCTATACCAGCCCCCACCAGCTGGATTTCATTTTAGGCATTGTGTCCTTGCTTTGCTTTTCTGCCTAGCGATCAGAGGCCAAAGGACAGAACTAGGGGAGTAGATAAGTAGATTGAATGGGAAATCTTATAGGTCAGGAAAGGGGAGGTCACTGTGACATGTGGACTGGAAACACCCACCATGTCCCCCCAGTCAATACTCTCCTATCAGAGAATCGAGAACTGACTGTCCATGGCACAGAAGGGCTTCCTTCTTTCAATGTTGGCTTGATTCCAGACCTGTAGGGGACTAGTTTGCCTTTCTGGAATGAGTGAAGACCCTGTGCTGAAGGTGAGTAACTGGAGGGAGGGCCTGAGTGGGCATTGCATTTATCGAGTAAAGCCTCTATTAGCGGTGGCTTTGATGAGACTGTGTGAGGGTAAATAAACAAGCAAAGAAACCTGATCAAGAGGGAGTCAAATGGTGTGTGTGTGTGCGTGCGCGTGCGTGTGTGTGTGTGTGTGTGTGTGAGAGAGAGAGAGAGAGACTGGGTTGTAGTGACTTTTTAGTCCAAGTTACAGTCACTTGGCTGTAGTTTCTGCATAGAGTGCCCTATAGAAGAGAGATAGATAATCTTTTTCTGTAAAGGGTTACATACTTAATATTGTCAATTTGACCCTTTGTCGGACTATGGGTCAAATTGAGAACATTGTGCAGCTACTTGTATCACAAGAGAGAAAATAAATTTATACTGAATTTTTATGGATGAATTTTAAAATTTTATTGGATACAGTTTTTTTTTTTTTTTTTGTACTACGGGTATATTAATGAGAAAAAGAGAATTTATATGGAGGTGGAAATTTGAATTTCATATAGTTTTCATATGTCATAAAATATTCCTTTATTTCCAAACATTTAAAAATGAAAAAAATATTCTTTGTCAGTGAGTCATACGAAAAGAGGGTGGGCCATAGTTTGCTAGCCTCTCTATAGATATGTTTCTGTCTCCTTATCAAAAATGCCCTTTTACCGATTTTGATTGAATTTCTGTTTATTGCTACCAAATATTCTCTTCTCTAGTTTCACTCTCTACAGAAGGCTTCACATGTCCTTACCTTCCCTAAAAGTCCTCATGTGCTCTTTCTTAGCATGAAGACCCTGGCAGGGAGAAAGGCCTCGGGGGCTCTTTGAATAAAATAAATTTTGGATAGCAACTTCTTTTTTAAGTAGGTCTTTAAGAGGTAATATTCAAGTTGAAATTGGGTGTAAAAGTACTATCTGTGAGGTATCAGGCTTCCTTTTGGAGCATAGCTGATGCTTGTGGGAGAAGCGTAGGTACTAGTCATGACAAGCAGCTCTGCTTTCCTCACTGAAAGAAAGCTCTGCTTTCCTCACCTAACAACAGAAGGGGTTTTGATCCATTTTTTGGAGAGCTGGAAGCCCAAGGGCAGAGAGTAATCGCTCCTCTTTGATTATCTCTAGTTCCTGGAGAGCAGCATCATCTTTTACAGACAAACTAGGTCAGGACACTTGCTTGCTCCCTCTCTGTCACTGTGGGACCCAGGACAAGGGTTTTGTCTTGATTTCACTGAGCTTGCTGGTCACACTTCTTCACACAATACCACTACCGTCTCTACCCTTCATCCTGGAAGGCTTAACCTGTCTCACTCGCTCATACTGCGGCTTTTTCTTAGACTGTGGGCTGCTGGAACTGGGCTGAATCTGTCCTGTCCTTGTTCTCAGACTCTGATTCTCAGACCCATGATTGCCCCTACGTTCTTTTGTCTGCTGGCTTCCTGTTGACTCCCACTTTCCTTCTCAGTATGGGTCACTAGTCTATTTTACCTTCCTGCTACTATAAACTTTGGCAGCATGGCTAGACTTCACAAAATTCATAATTATTATTTGGAACCATGCATATCCTAGTAGGGCAGAAATACATCTTGATATAAATTGGTATGCCAAAAATATGTTTTGGCATTCTACATAGTATCTAACATACACAGTTGGTTCATAAATCATAGGGTTGTTCTGAGTAATAAAGAAGTTATTATTTATAAAGCACATAGAACAGAACCTGGCACTTAATAAGAACAATATGGTTAAACAAACATGAATATAAAGATTCTTATATTTATTAAGCCTATAAAATATTTCTACTTTAAATGTATAAATGATTCATAAAGATGAAAGTAAAATAAATGCATTTAATATGTTTAAACCAAAAGGATTCTCTGACAAATGAATAATTTGAAACATGCTTTTCCAAAGTTTAAATATCCATTCAGGCAGGCCAATAATATGCTTAGGAAGCCCAATTTCTTTATGTAGTATCCAAAAGACTAAAACTTTCTGTTTTGGGGTAGGTAGCTTGTTGTATTGCTCCCCAGATGCCTTCTACTAGAGGCCTCTCCTCAATGCTTCAGTCAGCGTGTTAAGTCTTTTGAGTTCTGTGGGTTGTACACAGATGTAAATGCCAAATAAGAAAACCTATAAACAATAAACTGACTTCAAGTATGTTATATGCTAATAAACTAACTTAGTTTTTTACTTAGTCAATGGGAAACAGTTATTCCCTTATGGCCAGAGAGCTCTGATTGAAATATTCTGCTAATAATGTTGGTATATAACCAGGACATCTAAGCAACATTCCACATGAATCGTTTCAATGGAAAGCAAACAGCCAATCCCTTGGGCTGTCGGGCAAGTATTATTTTCATAAAAGGAAAGAGCCAGCATTATTTTCTTTGGAGCTATTGTTTGCAGGCTGAATGTTTTTATGTACTTGATCTAGGTCTACAAGAAAACTCATCCAAACAAGGCTATAGTCTCTTTAGTCTCTGCTTTGTTCAAAACCCACATCAAAAGGCATTCCTTGCCTTCTCAAATGTAAGGTAATCAGAGAGATCCTAACTTATTTTACTTTATAATATTTTGCCCACACTCTCCCATAATTGTGCCAGAATTTAGATCCACATCCCATGCAACTTCCTTTGGTTTCTTGGCAGAATTAGTAAGCAGCAGAGCAGCCACGGGAAGTATGGATTGAAAAAACATGGAAAGGCCCAGCCTATAGTGCAGAGCAGAGCTGGGCGGGAGGGGTAGATAGCAGAAGAGAGGGTAATATTGTTGGTGGTATGCATATTAATTTGCCTTTCCAAAATTTCATTAAAAAATCTCTTTGCATCAGCTGAGGGAGACTGCAATTACTTTTCTTTGTCACAAATGCAAAAAGTTCTATCCTTTTTTAAAAGAATGTTCTTTTTCACATATTCTCTTTGAAGAACTGCTACTCATCCTTCAGTTCCCAGATTCAAAGATAAGCCTTCTTCAGGCCTCTCTTTTTGAGCTCCTCTAAGCAGAATTAACCATTCTCATTTTTGAGTTCTTACAGCATTTGCTTTTTAAAAAATCCCATGTCAATGAGTATGTGCCTTATATATCTCTTGAAGTTTTCTCTCATGAATTATATGTTTAGACATCTCTTTTTCCTATCAGGTTTATCTTTGTATTCTCAGCATCTCATACAGTACTCTATGTATAATAGTTTATCATGAAAATTTGGGGTACAGAAGAAAGGCAGGATACTGAAAGGCCATCAAGTATATCCTGATTTCTCATAGGTTAAAAGACAATGTAGTTATTTCTACAGAAAATGTTTATGACATAAGTAATTTTCCTCAATCAACTGACCTGAGAGGTCCAGGGCACTCAGATCAGATTTAAATTCTCATGAAATTAGGAATTATGCCAAATGCTCAGTTTCTCTGTTCGTTGGTTTTCTTGTGAACTACTAAAATGACTTCGTGATTTTCCTGCCTCCACAGCAATCACCGCATAACGGCTAGTTATCACCTGTAAACTGTCTTCTCTGTAACAATCTTTAGTCTTTAGTGGGTTCCCACTGCTTGTAGATAAAAGTGCAAATTCTTTCACACGACAGACAAGGCTCCCACATTCTGGACTCAACCTTCATTTGCAGCCTCATCTCCCTCCGGAACTCTGTTCTCTCTGATTCTGGTCTCGTCAGACTATTTTCACATTCTTCCATTTAGGATTAGGATTAATTTTACTTTCCTTTAGGCATACTAATTTTCAGAGAGAAGCATCTCTTCTACTCCTGGTTTTATGAGGAGGAATTTTCCCTAAGCACATTTTTGGTTTCCTATCTTCTTTTACTCACTTGGATCTGGCAAATTTGAGAAAAAACTAGGTTTGCTCACTCAGCCTCGCTTTCCTTCCTCCTGGCATCTGCCTGCCTGTAGGAAGCCTGAGATTGCCTGGCTCCTCCAGGGGCCCTGCCCCCAAAGGTGTGTGTGGTGGGGTGGTAGGGGGTGGAGGCTCACCATGAGATTCTGCCTGATTCTTAGGAGTCACTAAGCCCACTTGGGCAATAGACTTAAAGCCCCACATTTTAACTTGTCCTCCAGCTGAAATGATATTTTGAGTTGCATCAAGCAATTCACTTATTTCTCAAATTGTTCAGAACTGGGAAGAATTAGAGAAGTGCTATTTATTTTGGCACCTTAGAGACCCCAACCCAATCTTCAAAGTGCATTTCAAATGTTACTAATTCTGGAGGCTCTTCTTAATTCATTCGGGCAGTATTAATTATCCACTCTTTTGTAGTTCTGTTGTTGTTTTACATATATTTTGGCAGTTATTTTATTCTGCCTTATTTTAATGAAAGTTTTGTTCACCCGTCTTAGGCAATATTCTGGTTTCATAGTGCCTCACTCTTAGTAAATAGTTCAAAAATGCTTGTGAAATAACAATATTAAAATGCCCAATGTCTAAGATCTACACCTTGGGACTAATACACAACTGAAAGGAAAGGAATAAATTGGTGGTTATAAAGGGACCTAGTGTTGTATCTCAATACTATCGATGTATACTACTGAAAGTGAAGATGAAAGCCTTTTAAGTGGCCACAAAATGTCCTTTCACAGGCCTTAATTATTGGGGCTCGGTAGTGGTCAGAGACCTAGAGAAGGACATACAGAGTGACCAGGGTGAGTGTTCACATTTCACTCGTCCATATGGATTAAGTTTGGAAGAGTCCAGATTCTTAAGGACTTAAACAGCCAATTTGGGTTCAGCTATCTTATACTTTTAAATTGAAGCCTTGCTGTTTATCAGAATTGGACCCAGCTGGATACCCATGTTCTGGCCACTGGGGAGAAAGATGTAAACAAAGGTTTACATTCTTCTCCTTGCTGGAAGGATGTCCATGAACGCTACTACTTCCTCTAGTTGAAATGAATAGGGAACTATCCGACTGAAACGGAAACCTAAATTCTGTTCCCTCTGAGGTGATGAATATGTTTTAGCAGCTAAGGTGCTGTAGGCTAGGAGTGAGCTTCTTTCAAGTAACTAAAATAGCTTACTACTGTAATCATATAGGAGATAAAGGAAGAGCACTGATTATTTGAGATCTAGTAATGATATTTAATTCAATTTCTTACCAACAGTTGGGAAAAGTGATACATTCTTATTTGATTATCGGGACATCTTTTCCAAAAGATAATGTTTAAGTCCAATGTGATCAAATCTTTACTGTGACTAAATCCTTAGTGAGAAATATAGGTGACAATGTGGTGAGAAACCTTGTTTTCTCTGGTTTTAAGTTCCCATGTGGAGGGGGCTGCATTAGGGTGACACACCAGCGCCTCGTCCTTCCCTTATTCTTTTCTACGTGTAGCATCAAGTGACTTGATTAGCAGCTACTAATGTCTGTTTTGCTCAGTTGGATAGAACCTACTAAAAGTCTTTCATATGGGAGGATTTAGCTTCCTTCTTTTCCCCCATGGACTGGTTGATGCCAGTCTGTGATACTAGTAAAGGTATGTGTTGTAGACCCAAACTTCTCTGGTTGACTGTCTGGGGGATGAGATGGGTAGGTGAACCCATTTGGCCCTCATACCAACTCATTATCTCCAACAACACCATCATTGGTAAAAATAATATTTTTATCATCATCTGCCTGACTCCAGTGTCCAACCCCTGGTCAATCTGAAACTATTCCTGTCAAGAGTGGGGTATAATTTATTGGGCTTCCTCAAGCTTCAACTCCATGAACTGCAATACCATCATTTCTGTTTCTGGCTTCATTTTGCAGCAGCATCTAACAAACTTGAGACTCTGAACTTACTTTTTAAGTGTAAATATGGTCTTATCTGAAAGATATATATTTTTTTCTTGATGTCACAACTCCTTAAAAAGAAACAATAACAACACGTGATAAAAGCTAATTACAAATGGAAGGATTGGATCATTACGCAAAGGAAAATAGCAAGTACAGTCTAGCAGCACCTGCATAAACCTTGTAGGGGGAAAAAATCATTGATTCAAAGTTTTTCTCATGTTCTAGCCTATCCATAATGGTGCTGGAAACAAATCCCTTCTACTTTTTTATAAATAAATGCCTCATTACATTTTATCATTTAAGCATAGTGGGGTGCAGGATGTGGAATCAGGAGACAGTCATGGCCCAAGGGCATGCATTGAGTACTTTGGGTCCTTAATCACTGGGGGAGTTTAACCTCATTATCCTGCTCTGCCATGTTTGTGTGAAATAGCTACTTAGCTTATTCCTACTGCTGCCACCATGAATCATTTGACTGCAATAATAAGTGCTAATACCATCATTCTAGAAAGTGGGCTATCCTAATGTGCTATATAAGAAAGTCACATTCTAAGGACTACTCTCAAAGTCCTGATTTTAATGTGCAAAGAACTAGTTTGTGCATTGAAAATTATCACAGAATCACCTAGAGGAGAGTTTCAGATGCACACAGGTGGTCCCTGTCCCAGAGCTTCTGATAAGTAGGTCTAGAATGGGACTCAAAGATGTATATTTCTAACGAGTTCACAGGTAATTGTATTGCTTCTGGTCCATGGACCTCACTTTGGGAACTAATGCCCCGGCATAAAGCTGGAGTCAGTATAGACTTCTGCCTTTGAAAAGAAGTGAAATCTAAAATGTGCTCCCTGGAATAAATTAAGATGAAAATCCATAGAGAGGGACTGAAATGACCATGTTTCCAACAGTCTATTTTTAAGTATTAACCAGGAGTTGGCAAACTTTTTTTGTAAAAGATCAGATAGCTAATATTTTCAGACTTGCAGAGCAGACAGTCTCTCTTGCAAGTGCTCAACTCTGCCACTATAGCTCGAAAGCAGCCAAAGACAGTACATAAAAGAATGAGCATGGATACAGCTGTGTTCTAATAAAGCTTTATTTATAAAGACAGATGGCACACTGGATTTGGTCCGTAGGCCACAGTTTGCCAACCTTTAGGTCTAACTAATGTGATCAAATTGATTCACATAAGGCAACATCTGTTAGTTTGCCAAGGCCAAGTACGCCTATGATCAATGAAAAACTAATCAAGTTGGAGACCTGTGTAAGCCAAGCACTGACACCTGTTCTAGTTGTACATGATTGAAATAATATGCCCTTACTGGCGTACACACACTTTTCTTGTGATTCAGCTTCTAGAACCCACTGTTTTAAAAAGAATCCCTTGCCTCTTCATCCTATTGCAATAGGAATTTCACTGCACTGCTAGAAATTGCTAATCTATATTTAATATAGTCTCTACTTGATGCTTTGCCTAAAGGTAAAGAATACTTTTTATGTGTAGCAGGATCATTTCTAGAGTTGTTAATTAATTCATATTTTGCTTTCCATTCTTTTTTCTCTCTCCTTATTTCAGAAAGGGCTCACTGTGCTGTCTGTTCTCAAGGGAAGCTTGCATTTTTGACCTGAAGATAAGCCTCCTCAATAGATTTTGTTAAAAAAACCTAAGCCACTAATGTCTTGAGGTGGAAGAAGAGAAGGCAAATCTCTTTGATGGGGAGAGGTGGGAGCAAGTGAGAGAGGGAGAAAACTCCCCAACTCTGGGAGAAGAAGGTGCTCGAGACACCCCTGATGGTCAGTTCCCATGATCTCTTCTTGCTTGATCTGTCAGCGGCATTTGGCACAGATGGCAATTTCTTTCTCCTGGAATTATATTCTTCGCTTGGCTTCGAAGACAGCACTCTCTCCTGGTTTCCCTCTTACCTCACCAGCTGTTCCCTCTTCACCTCCTTTGCTGGCCTGTCCTCATCGCCCTGACCTCTGGCTCAGTTCTTGGTCCTCCCCTGTCCTGTTCTCACATATTCTCTTGGTGATCTCACCCACTCTCATGATTTCATATTCTATCTTTACACTGACAACTCCATATTTATAATTCTAGACCAAGTATCTCCACTGAATCCCAGTCTCACATAACCATGTCCCTCTCGACATCTCCACACATGCTATGAGACATCTCAAATATGCCCAAAGTCAAGCTCCAGATATTATCTCATAGCTGCCACGCCCACCTCCACAGTTTTCCCCATCCTAATAAATGGAGACTCCATCTTCTAGTTGATCAGCCCAAAAAACTTAGTGTCATCCTTGATTTTTTTTTTCTCTCACACCCCACATCTAATTTAATAGTAGATCTTGCCTGCTCCACCTTCAAATCATAGCCAGAATTTGACAACTTCTCACCTCTCCAATCCCTAGTCTAAGCCACCACCAGCTTTGCCAGGATTATTGCCATTTTTTTCTCTTAACTAGCATTTTTGCTTTCATCTCTACTCATGATTTACCCTACTCTCAATTCAGAAGGAAAAGCTATTCTGTAGAAACATACAAGACCACTCATTCCTTTGCTCAAAACTCTGCCTTCTCTGCTTTGTTTTTCTTCCTAGCGCTCATTTCACATGGAGTGAATATGCAAATAAAAGGTCTTACAATCTTCGCTGGCCCTGGCCCTGGCCCTGATTCCCTCTGTGGCCTTCTTCCCTACTCCTCATTGCTCATTTCACATGTCCATACAGGTCTCCTGATGTTCTTCAAACCTGTTATGCACAGTCTCACCTCAGCACCTTTTTGTTTCTGTTCCTTCCTCCAGAAATGGTCTTCCCCAAATACCACGTAGCTTGATCCTTTACTTCCTCCAAGTCTTTACTCAAATATTTCCTTTTTGGTGAAGCCTTCCCACCACTCTAAATTGTAGCTCCTTCCATGTACCCCCTTTTCTGCCTTCTCTGCTTTGTTTTTCTTCCTAGTACTTATCACTATCTAACACACTATATGTTTTACTTATTTTTTTTTCTGTCTCCTCCTACCCAAATTCAAGCTCCATAAGGGTGGGATTAGCATAGGCACCTGGTCTGAGGGGGACTGTTGTGAAGTATACCTTGAGATGCTAAACCTGACGCTGCTGTACCCTGGGCACCCGTGATATTAGCTACAGCAAAGATCCCCTTGGTTTTACTCAGAGCCTTCTGCTTGGGAGGGACTAAGTAGGCTTGGACAGTTATTGTATCAGTGGCAACCTTGATTAAGGGAAGTTGAGGTCCTTTTTCAATTTTCCAGGTTTACTGTAAGCAAGAGAGAAGCTGGGTTAGAGAGAGGGAGGAGAGTAGTGAGGGAAAGAAGAAGAGGTGCTGTTGGAGAGAGGAAAGTTGAGAGAGGGAGGCAGGAGAGAAAGAGATGGAAGGAAGCGAGGGAAGAAATGAGAGCAGGGAGGGGGAGAGACTGAAGGGGAGAGGAGATAGAGAGAGAAAGGAAAAGAGAGGAGGGGACAGGAGACAGAAAGATATGGTAAGAGAGGGGAGAAAAAGGGAAAGAAAGGGAGAGAGACAGAGGGAGAGAGAAAGATAGAGAGAGTAGAAGGTAGGGTGGGTAGAGGGGAGAGAGATAGAGAAATAGACCTAATAAAGATTAAGATTGAATTGATGGAAAGGGGCTTAGGGTCAGATTTATTTGGATTAAGAAAAATGTTTACTATATGACATTTCCTACATACCTAAATTTCTGAACGATAAATTTATGCTCACTACTATGATTCTGACTACTTGAATAATGAAAACAAATAAATCGACAGAAAACAAACCCTGCTCCATGCATACCAAGCAAATAGAATCTAAGAATGGATATAGAAAGATGAACTGAACTTTTTACTTCTCCCCAAACTCCTGAAGCAGGCACAGCATACTTAATTGCCACTGCCTTCAGAATCTCTCCCATGATTTCATAATAAGTTTTTATGTGCACCCGAGTCAGTATGCACTTCCTGTGTTCTTCCTCTGGGTGGAAGAAATGCTGCTAATGAGGAAGGATTCAGCTCAGATTTGTCTGATGACCAGAAAAGCTGACTCTTCAATCCTTACTCCCCCTCCATGCTACCCCCCACCATTTTAGCAGAAGTACACCTGTTTTTTTCACCCTGACTGATTCTAGCAGGAATTGTCCACAGAACCCCATGTGGACCCAGAGATATGAAGGCTCGTTAGCCAAAGAGAACTGTTGATTCCTCTGCCTGAGATTATGACTTCAGTGCCTGCCTGCAGGGTTGTGGCATGTGGAACGCCATGCAGCTTCTGAAATCTGGCCTTCTCACAGAGCAGGATCCCTGTTCAGTGAGGAGAAGAGCTGCTTATTTGTTTCAGCTATCAATGCCAAAAAAGAAAAAAAAAAACCCAGCCATTTGCTTATTTGGGCAGTAATAGAGCACATCATCTCTATTATTCTACTTTTTCTCAAGGGTTAATGATCTTTAGCTAAAGGTTGAAAGTTAAAAGATTTTCATTTTATAAGACATATGACAACTCTATTAGTGACATCTTGGGAGCACTATTCCTAGTCATTGTGCAAGCCTATATGAATTACATTTCAGTTTTAGATTCATTAGTTTTAATGGTTTGAAATGTGCCAAATAAGTTTTTGAAGGGATGAGCAAATTATTTTCCATCCTAGGAAGGTACTTTGAAGAATTCTATGATAAATTTGCTGACCTTATCCATCTCAAGTGAATTAAAATTTCAGCCCACTTTTTTAAAGATCCCTGGAGAATGAGATAGCTTATCTTCTCTAAATATATCCTACTGTAAAATTGTTGATTATAGCAGAAAAGTACTCAGCCGGCACAAGTTTTCCCATTAATTTTATGTTTGTCTAACTTTTCAATGTTAGCTACGCATTCCTCTTAAGTGGGTTGATCCTAATCTAGACTGAAAAGCAGCCATGGCCAATTATCATTTTAAATAAGTGAGAAAAAATCAATAGGTAATTCTTTTTCTGCATAAATGGAAATCATGAAGCCATGATGGCATTGGCAGCTACTATATATCTATATCTATGTCTATGTCTATGTCTATGTCTATGTCTATGTCTATGTCTATGTCTATGTCTATGTCTATGTCTATATCTATACACACACATACACACATGTATATATGTAGATATATTCATATTCCTAGACTCTTTAAACTCATAAGATAGAAATACTTTAACAACAATCTCAGTTCAACAGGAACAGTCATTTCCCAGGGTAAATGCTTTCATGCCCATGACAGTTAGAAGCATGCCTGATGGTCTTTGCCTGTATGTGTCCCTATTCATTTACCTTCGCTGAGTCTTTCTAAGTATTGTTTTATTATTTGCCCTTCCTTTATAGCTTTTAATATCTAAGATTTTCTATTATATTTTTATGTCAAGCTGGAAACTAGAGCTAAAAATGAGGCCAGAAAATCAAATATTGATGTTTACAATAAAAATTTATTGGGCACCTACCTGCATATGCCAGGCACTGTGCTTGGTTTGCAGGATGAAAAAATGAGTAAGACTCAGCCTCTACTCACAAGGAGCTCACAATCTACAGGTGATGGCGGCAGTGCAGGTAGGTAGACAGATAACCACTCTACCAAAACAGGTAGTGCTATGACAGAAGTTTACCCATAGTGCTTTGGGAACATGGAGGATGTGGTGACTAACTGATCCTAAGTGTGCGTGTGTCATGGGGTTCTGGTAAGTTTTCATGTAAGAGATTTTCCATCTGAGACTTGTAGTGTAGGTTTTTGCAAGTAAGTAGAGTAGGAAGGTTTAAATTTTACCAAATATTAAAACAGGACAAAAACACATCCAACAGGGTATGTCATTCAAGGGAATGGGTGAAACATAAGGTCCATGTGCAGTATGGAAGGAGAAGATGCTAGAAAAACAAGAGATAAAAAGATATGGAAGGTCTTTAAGTAGAGAAACAAGGAAGAGATTGGGTCTTGGCAAGAAGGGTTATGTTCCTCATGAGAGGAGCCTATTAGATCTGACCAGCAAAATAAATTTTGCTGACTTTGAGACCAAATAAATGCCAGTCAAATGTTTGCAACCCAAATCTTTCTAATCTGAAAGAAGATCTCAGCATTCTTCCCTGCATGTAAATGAGCCTAGGAAATCTTATCAGAATTGTGGATAGTTCCTCTGTTCAGACTCATTTGTTTACAGAACAGTCCCAGTCCCTAAACAATTAATTTTAATGTGGAAAAGGCTCCTTCCTAAAAAAGAGAGAGAGAGTTCCTAGCTTGAAGTGAAAAATGAGTCAGATAAACAAGACAGGCAAACATCAAGAAACAGGTTTCACTAAAATTTGTTCTATTCCCCCAACATTATTCTTTTGACTCCATTATTATCTTGATTGACAAAGTGATTTTTTGTTAACAAGCATGACAAACATCCCAGTGACACAGCCAACTTGTGGTAAGACAGTTCCTAAGATGAAGAGAGAGCATATGTTTAAACTGTGCTGTCTTTTTCACCCAACCTATTATTAGAGGGAAAATTATCTAAAAAGCAGAGGAAACTTTGAATAGCATGTTCAGTCAAAAACATCTGAAAAATGGCAAGTCATTACAGTCCAAAGTTAACTGATTATAAATTTGGTATTTGTATTTTGAATGGTCTTTTACTTGATTGGTTGAGTCTACCGGTAGTGCCAAGTATGAATGATTGGACTGAACAAGTTAGAACATCCACGAATGCAATGATATGTTCCTGATGTACATGTAACCCGCCCAGAGGAAGTTTAACTTCATTCTCAAGTCATGTAGTTTGAACCCAGTGAATATAAATTCACTGCTTCCTACTTCCAGGGCTCTCTAGATGAAGTTCAACTATGACCTTTAACTTACAGAGTTGTTAATCTCATGGAATAGTTATGGGCTCAGTGATGGAACATCTCATGTTATGGTTACCTCAATGCATTTGATGATGGTACAATGATCAAAAAAGATGCCAGTGATGACAATTGAACGTCCCTTTGCCTTCCCAGCCTCCTTCATATATTCTCAGGCATAGGATGACAAAGGGAAGTCCACGAGTCACATGAAGAAAGACTGTAGCCATGGGTACAGGATCAGGAGCTCCTTTGTTTGTCTCCACCCCCACCCTCCAGTTGTACTTCCCCCTAGTGCTGTTCCTGTGAATCCCTCCACCATCTTGTCATTAACCACCAACCTCTACCCAAAGTTCTGCCAGTGGCTAATTCCAAGTAAACCGATGCTTGTTGAATGAAATAATGATCTCTAAATCCTCCAAGGTAACAGGATTTTAGGGGAGTGTCTTTTCAAAAGAAATAATGTTTCCTTGTGTGGGGTAAAAAAAGCAAGAGTTTTAGATTCACATTAGCTTAGGTTTATACTTAGGAAGATAATAATTTTTATCTTGAATATTTTTGTGAGTATTAAAAGAGAAAATACCTAGCCTAGTGCCTGGAACATACTAAAGCTCATAAAATGCTCATCTCCCTCCTCTGTGTCTAATGTGGTATTTTAGGATGATAAGTAATAGGGAGTAACTAATCCTTGATGCAGTTGGCTGTCTTAGATGGGATAGAGATAAAAAGCAGTCATAGGAAAGAATATTGTTAGGAATTTTTAAAGAAAATGAATGTTTCTATGGTTAATTTTCTTGGTTGGGGTTTAAGAAGAAACTTTTGTCCATTAATTATACTTACCAATTTGGTCTAATTGGCAACTACCCCAAAATGAATAAAACAAGCGGGAGTCAAGAGAGAAAAACGGCAGGCATCCTGTCAAAAAATAAAATCTTTGAAATTTCTACAACCCAATCGTCAGATACACATTTTATTAAAGAGACTGACCATCTAATTTAAATAATTTTATGCATGTGATGGCAACTCAAGTTGCACATTTATACTTAAGCAAAGCACCGAATGGTCCTTCTATACCAACTATACCTTATCTTATCACTTCTTCAATTAAACATGTCCTTAAAATCAACATCCCCTTTGGAGGAAGTATATCCTTCATTATATATTTCAGCTCAGGTAACTGTCCTGGTAGTGAAAAGGTTAAGTGATTTAATTCATGTTAGGTGCTTGCAACAATGTTTAGCACTTGGTCAATTCCTCAAGATATGTTAGTTGTTGTTATACTAATTATAATAATAATTATGAATCTTTCAAATCAGTGTTTTCCAAGACTGAATAAGAACTAGATTCCCCCTCCATTCTTTTAAAAATATTTTTCTAATTTCTGGAGATAAATGTCCTATTCTCAGGTGATTGGCTACTTTTGACCTAAAAGAAGCGATTTTTCAGAGGCTAATGTACTCAACTGAAACCAATGTCAACATGTCATTCGATATATGTAATATTATTTACTGAAGAGATTGCCACATTTCCTTCCATTCTCTCATTGGCCAAGAAAATGACTAATTAGACAGACTGATAGATAAATAGATACAGTCATATATATATAACATCTGTCTGTCATATATATCTATGTCATCTTTCATTCTATGTATGTATGTATTTATTTTTTAAAAAGTCATGAAAGCCATTTCATTATAATAGATTTCCTACCAATTTGTCTAGTCTATCCCTAATTGGGAGATGAATTTAATAATAAAACATGTCTCTGGAGTTGTTAACTGACTAAACAAGCTAGCTTTGGGCTAGATGACTGAGGCAGTATCTCATTTCAAGTGTAGGAGAATCCTCTGAGCATAAGCAGCTCTGCCCTGTCCTTTTTTGTTCCTTCTCTAGAAACAACATTTATGGAGGGCTTCAGATCCTCGAGTTAGGTTTTCTGGCCCTAGCTTCCTAGGATCAAGCCATACTTGTAGAGCAGCCTCAACTTGTAGCAGTTAGCAGCTGGTGATTGGGTAGGGGGTAGCTGGTTGGTAAGAGGCATAGTAAGATCACATCCCACTGTTCATAAAATATTGCTTGGTTATTCCTCACTGCCCCAAACCTGGCAGAGCTGCCTTTGCATAAAATGTATTCACTGGGGAAAGCATAAAGCAATATCCCTCAAAGCACAAAATATAAGGTTGGCTCCTCTAGATTCCCAATAGTTTGCAAAATAACAAGCCAAGAGTAATTACTATATATTTTCCAGAAAGTTACTAATTAGCATGTTCCTGAGAACATAAATTCAGCTTGCGAGCACAGGCCTCCCTAGGCTGCTCTACCACTGTGTACGACAATTAGACTGCTTACTAAACACTATGAGCAAAGCCTCAAATAGACAACAACACAAACCCTACTGGAAACGTAGCACAAGCATTTGTTTATGGAATCAAGCCCAAAACTGGATCCGCTACGTCCTGCCAGCAGAGTGAACGGCACACTGGCATTTTCGGTTTATTTCTTTTATCCCCCCAGTTACCAAACCCTAATGAGCAAAAGTTAAAATGACATTTTAGTGAAGATCAACTGGATTGTTGAAGATTTGTTACAGGGTTATAAATGAAAATGTCTGGATATCAAGTATTTATTGATTGTGACTCCAAATGCCTTGATAGTTCCTTAATTACCCTTCAGGACAGAGTGAAGAAAGTCTCAAGGGGAAAAATGAGGGAATAAAGGGCTGAGGGTTTTGCATCAAATAAGCCTGCTGCCTGCCTAGTAGTACCCCTAAGTAGCATGAAAAACCTTTTTTTATTTTAATTTTCCTTGTGCTGTGTTACACAGAATAAAAAAAAAAAAAATGCCTCCTAAACTAAGATAGTGATGATGATGAGCAAAGAGCTGCAGACTAGAAATGTGGAGTCCTGAGTTCAGATAAAAGCCATGCCACTTAATTCACTGTACAAGTTTAGGGAGGACACTGACCTTTCCCAAGTGGGCTTTTCTATCTGGAAGATAAAGGCAATGAACTGATGAAAAATATACATATATATTTAGTAATAATGTATAGAGATAGCGATACACCTATATCTATAAAGCTATATCTCTATTTCTACATCTATAATAAATACGTGTCCCACTTATCATATTATTCTATAGTTTATCTTCATATTGCCCTATTAAGAAGAGTTGATCAAAGGGAAATGATGAAACATATATACCTTTTCCTTATCGTTCTAATAATCGTATTTCCTAAAAAATTAACCCTAGTTCACATGTGATCCTTCTTTATATTTGCAGCTAAATTTTGCTTATTCAGAGAGGATAAATAATTTGATAAAAATTTATTTAATTAGACTCTATGCTGTTCACTAAATTTCTGGATGCTGAAAGTTTTCACTTGCACTGCTTGTAATCATTACCTACATTCTCCTTATCAAAATTTTCCTTAAAACACTTTGGCCACATAGCCCCATGAATATTCCACCCAGATATGGTCTATTTTAGAATTCTCATTGTACTTCATATCATTAAAGGGCATTTAACACTTGGTGCTTTATAATGTGGGTCTTTGCACACCGAGAGGCAATAGAGCACTGTGGTTGAGGAATGAATGCAGGTGGACTTCTTGGGTCTTCCATGTATTAGCAATCTGACCTTGGGGGGTACTGCTTGACCTTTCTGGGCCTCAGTTTTTACTGGTCAGTAGGGATAATAATAATGATACCCACTTCACAAGTTGTTATACGGATTAATTCAGTTATTTCTTGTAAAGTGTTTAGAATAGCACTCAGTAAAGATTATTTATTGCTATGGCTTATTTATCTTGCAGCCCCTAGTGCTTTGTATATTGTAGGTGCCCAAGCAAACACTGGTAGAGTAACAGAAGTATTATCAAGGGAAAAATAGAACAGAGAGAGCCATAACTACTTATTTTAAATGACTGATATTTTGAGTCTTCATTTTGTCACATTTTGAAAAGCTGAACTCTGACATGTACTCTGGCTCCCTATGAAGCATCTTAAAAGTATAGAGGAATAAAGAAACAGTAGGAGCCACTGTTTCTGCAGTGAGCATTACAGACCATCTTCAACACGAAACAGCTGTTGAATGAGCTGTTGAGTGAGCCAGCTCCATCACAGGGAGTAGGACCTAGGGAGCAGGGAACCAGACTTTGGGGTGCCCAGAAGCATGATGAAGGGAAAATGAACAATTCTAATTCTACTTGACTGTACTCCTGGTAGAGGTACAAAAGTAGGAAATGTTTTGGTAGCTCCATTATACTAGGCTACCTGGTTATGGCTAAGGATTAGGAATAAATTTAGGTTGTTTCATCATTCACCGACTCCTAATAGGGAAGATGATTTTGCTTTGAGTTCAGCTATTATTCAATGTAGGCATCAAACCTGTTCATTGGTCTCAATTTTTATATACCTACTTTATATAGGATTTGAGAATATTATTCTCTATGGTGTGAACTTATCCAGCCTCTCCACTTAGGTTTTCTCAGTCAACCTTTCTTAGAAGGAGCAGAGAATTGCTAGCAGACTGAGTGAGCGAGAGGAAACAAGGAATGCCAAACACAGCTGTGGTGGCTCCTCACCCACAGGTCAAGAAGGATGCACATACACTTGGAGCGGGGAGGCACTAACCTCCTAGATTACACGAATAGGCTACTTCCAAAGATTTCTTTCCCCTCCTTCCCTTTTTCTTCTATCCCTCCCTTCTTCATTCCTTTTCTTCTTTCCTTTCAACCTTCTCTCACTCCATTCCTTTTTCTTCTCTCTCTCTCTCTCTCTCTCATAAAAATGATGTTTGCTCATTATAAAGAAAAAAATTGTAAGTTTTTACAAGGTTTAAGTGGAAAGTGTCAATTCTCATCTTACCTCTCCCACCTAAAGTCTCATTCTCTAGAAGCTGTAACTAACATTTGTTCACCTTTGTCCTTTCAGATATTTTATACCTATGCATGTATGTGTATATATACATGTCTAATTTTAAAAGCATAAATGTGACCATAAACACACAGTTCTTCTATTGTACAACAGGTTTTTAACTTTAGAAAAGAAAAAAAAATTACCCCTGTATATCTTTTCATATGAGCCCAGAGATATTGCATTATTTATAATAACTTTGAGGTATTTTGCTGTATATCTACATATAATATAATTAGTCACTCATTGGTGAATCTTGGGGTTATTTTCATGTTTATTACTGTAAATAATATTGCAATAAATGTGCACAGAATAAATTCCTAGTAGTAAAATTACATTTAAAATTTAATATTTACACAAACACCAGTACATATTTCTATATATTACACTTATCGACACTAGACATTTTTAAACTTTGTGTTTTGCCAATCTGATAGGTTAAAAAACATTTCATCGTTCTCTTAATTTTCATTTCTTTGGTTTTGAGTGAGGCTGAGCACTTGTATTTTCTTCCCTGTGATCTTTCTGTTGATATATTTTGCCCATTTTCTTACAGGACTTTTCTTTTGAATCAATGGATGCTCTCTGATTATTACAGAAATAAGCTCTTTGTTATGGTAGCAAATCTTTTCTCTGCTTTGCCATTTGTTTATTGAATTTCTTTACAGTATGTTCTAATGGGGTTTCTAAACTTTGAATCTATTTTCCACAGAAACAGCTTGTGGAATAAAAAAGTCACAATAACTCTAAGTTTGCTATTATAAAAAGATTAAGGAAAAATATACTAGGCAAGGCAGAAAAAAGGCAAAGAAACTTCTACATATGGAGTATCCAGAGAAAAGGTGAGGTTTATTTTCAAAGTGCTTGCCTGTGGTTTCATTCATTGCCTGTAAGGCAACAGATCCTCTGGACTTTATTCACTTAGCAAAATAGAAGAGGAATTCCAACTGTCTTAAAGCTCCACCTTTTAAGTTTCATTGAATAACAGAAGCTACAATTTAAAAAATTAACCAACGTTGCCTCAATAAGCACACGTGTTTCTCGGTTTCTAAACAAGCGACCCAATTCACTGTCTGTTAAGAGCAGCACTACTAATTAATCTTAATAACTGCCAGCATCAGCAAATACTCTCAGTTATGTATTTACTGGCATTCAGAAGATTTTAAGAGCGCTTCAGGGGTACCTTGCCAAATTATTAGTTATCACTTAGGGGTTATTAAAATGTAGGAATGTCAGATTGGATAATTGGTATAAGAAGGCTTCAAATCCCTCACGAACTCATCTGCTCATCAGGTCTTGTCAAACATTCACTCTACAAAGTTGGAAGATGGGCCGCTCTCATTACCAAAGCCCAGTTACAATCTTTCCTTCTCAGGATGGATCTGAGAGGCTGACCAACCTCCATTCTATTGCGTGTTATCGAGATTACAGTCACGCACAAGTCCAAGATTTATTTTTGAAACATTAATATTAACAGGACAGCATCATAGAAGCAAAGAGTCTGTTCCATTCATTTTTAATATTTTGGGATTTAAAATGTTACCAAATGATGTGTAACAAAATACGTGGCTAAGAATCCATTATGAAATGTACATGCATTATACATAGCATGGCATATGCAAGTACTTTGAGGATAAGGGGATTCTGTTTGAGTTAACTTAAAAGTTAACTAAACCAGGATGGTATAAAACAATCTATATAATTTTAGACAGCTTGTCTCAATCTGATTCCCAGGGGAAATGATAATTCCAAAGCTAGGGCAAGACTCTTTAACTACACATATCACTAAAAAACTCACAGGTGAAGAGTGAAAGCGGAAAATATGAAGCATATGCTACAGGAGCTATTTATGGACAAGGTTTCCTAATGAACATATTGGAACATATAGGTGTATCTTATTTATGAATGACAGATACATTTTATCTCATGTGCCAACTCCAATCACTTCTTAATAACCATCTGGAACGCTATGCTGAAAAGGCAGAGTATAAAAACTACTAGTTGTACCCCAGCATCTATTCTTCCCTTCCTTCATAGTAGTAGAATTTAGCCAGCTATGTGTTTGCTCAGGATAAAAACTACAATTTTGAATCCCTTTTTAGTTAGTTGGGAACATGCGTCTAAATATTGGCACACAGGATATTAGCCAAAATGGTGCCTATGGCTTTCTTATTGTGCTTTTTAAAGAAAGGGTTATAATTTTCCCTTGCTCCTTCTTCCTGATTCCTTCTGGCCAGAATGTAGATGTAATGGTGAACTTGCATGGGGCACGAAAATAAGGATGCGCAGAGCAAAAGGAAGAGGGGTTTGAGCCCTCTACACTGTAAGGCCATCAGGTCAGATGTGGGCTCATGTTCAGAATTATGTGCATGTAAGGAATAAACTCTTATCTCAGTCAAGTATCCATTGTTGAGTCATTATTACAGCAGCAAAACCTGTGTTCTAATGAATGCGAAATGGGTCTGAGCTAGGACAAGGCTCAGTGAGAAGTGTCGTGCTAGATTATCAATGTTGATCGCGGCTTAGGGACCCAATGGTCTCTTTCCAATTCTTACTGTATGGATATCCAATGTACTCCAAAATGGAAAGCGTTCCAAAGAAACTCTCATGTAACTCATACATTGTATCTTTCTTTGGCACCTGCCTTCCTCCCTGTGCTGCTGTTGACCACTTTGACTTGGCCCCTCTGGATTTGTTATAAATACAAAGAAGCAAGACTGACTTAACAATTATAATAAGAATAAAAATAAGTAATACACATATTATTTATGATATATCATTCATTTATATGTAAATTATTACAATCCTTTAAAATAGCCTCCTGGGAAGCCGTATGCTTATTTCAACGATGCTGCTGTTGCGAAGACAGTTTTGGAACTTTTTTGAAACTGTAAATTCACACATTTTATACAATAATATGAGTGGGTCAAATTGCTTAACTTTCTTTCATGACATATCAGCAGCTCTTTATTGAGCACTTATTACTCACAACATTAATGTTAGTTTTGGTCTTGGAGAGGTTGGTAAATCTCTTAGTGTTGTCAGTGGTACTCTTTAGATCATCTGTGTTAAATTTCCAGGGTAAATTGGCTTCATAATTTAACAATAGAAAAATAGTAATATGTAAAAGGGGTCTACTACAGTCCAGGGAAATGAAAGACATATACCAGAAATGGAAGGTGAATTTTTAAAAAACACTGCTTCATGGTGTTTTATTTCATGAATTTCTTAATTCATTCAAGATTTATATTACTGCCCTGCTCTCTTACTTCCAACATAATTCTCAGTAATTTATTGATGGAAATTTAGAGTTCACTTTGTATTCAATTTCAAATCCTTTATTCTACTAGAACTTTGATTTATTAAAATATTTCTTAGAAAATGAATTCTAGGAGTAGGTTCTTCAGGAGTCTTTGGGTAACATAACACATATCTGGGCCTCTGTCTGTACCCCCAAATCAGCTGGTAACTAAACTGGAGGATTTCTCTGGGCATCAAGGACTCTGACAGGGGAATAAACATCATTGAGTACATTTCTAGAGTCACTGAGCCTGAAACATATAAAGCAGTGGTACTAAGAGCAGGTGCTGCTGAATTGGAAATCCTGATTTATTTCATGAGTCAGTTCTGCTTGTTAAGCAGATCAGTGTGTCTCTCCAAATGAAAAACAGCTTCCTTATAGCCATTATAGCAGAAAGGTCAGCTTAAGTCCATTTACAGTTTTCGAATATGCTGAAAGCTCTAACATAGACAGTGATTTTGGTCCTCACTCGGGAGAGCACAGATTCAGACATTAGATATAACGAAGAAGTATCCAACAGTAAGTAACATTAGGATCTGAAGGAGATACACTAGGGCTGACATCCAGCCTGTGTTATGGATGGATTTAGGATGCCAAAGTCTTTACAGGTTGTTAAAGCTTTTTAATCTTACCACTGGATCACTATTGCTGTTGCTTCCACAATATGTCTTTAAATTAGGGTAGAATATCTTGGAAGGGTGTGACCCTGATTAATTGAGTGGCGGTGGGGAGGTGGCTGTTGGAGATTTGAGAAAAAAAAAAAGGAAAAAAAAAACAAACAAAAAAACTTCAAGGAAACATAGTCAGGAGGTGGGGCGGTTTCCTAAGGGATATGATTGGCATTTGGGCCAGGCAATTCTTCATGTGACCCTGTCCTGCATATGGTAGCATAGCAACATTCCTGCCTCCTCTTGAGTGCCATTGAGAAACACCAGTAATTGTGTCAACCCCCCTAATTCTCCTGATATTTTAAAATGCCCCCTAGTGGAGGCAATAACACCCTGAGAATTACTACAGCCTTGTTTAAGAATTATTGCCAAAAAAATGGTGGTAAAGGAACTAGGACATAAATGAGGTAGTCATGCATACTTCTTTTTGATTATGAAAATTTTACTGAAACAAAATGCTTTAAATTAGTGCGTGTCACCTCAAAGAAATAAGCTTTTAAGAATAAAATCTGTAACCAATTGGACTTGACTCACTCTGTACATAAGCATGTTAATGAAGCTCATCTATCACACAAATCAGTGAAAAGGGGAAATAATTGTTCCCACATAAAGCATATTTTCACAGGATGATAGTCTGTATTACTGGGAGACAATATTATTATTTTTGTTAGTTTGTGAAAGCACAATCATATATGAATAGGTGTGTTGGCTTAGGGACTATATAATAAAACATATAATTTCCAGAGAAATCTAAATAGTAATATCCTCAAATACTAAATTTAATTATGTTCTATGAATTCTACAATTGTTTCTGCTACTTATTTACTTAGAAATGCCAAGCCTATTTTAATCTGTTGTTTTAGATAAAAGTACTTTTGGTGGCTTCATCACATGAGGCCACACTCAAATGTCAATCATTAATCTGGGGCAAAGAAATTACAAAACATCAAATTCTCTTTCAAGCAAATCCTGACAGTAGAAAAAGCACTGGTTAAGGAAATCTAAACCTACCCAGATACTCCCATCAATTAATATCACAAAATGTATCTATAACAACTGCCATGAAGACATAATGCCTTAGACGGGATTTAGTCTGATGCAAATTTCCCTTTATAGGAGGAAGATGGCAAATTCAGAAAATTCTAGCCTTATAAGAAAATTTCTGACAACTGAAGTTGATAGTCACAATATTAGACTTGTACTCCAAATAAAATTTTACATCCAGCCAAACCTAAAATAAAATAGAAACACAAAAGAATAACACTTTAATCGAACATAGCCCAAAGAGAACTAGATTCCTATCATCTTTCCTCAGTCATCTTTTTGAATAAAATAGTAAATTACAAGAAGAAAATCTGATATTGGCCCAAATTTAAACTTTTAAGATACATTCTAGGCCAATTCATATTCTGTCCAAGTCTGACACCGTTAATGAGTACTCAACAATCTTAAATGACATTCATAACAATTACTCCAACACACTGAAATAGCTTGAATCTCTAAAGAAAGATTATATTTTCTCCATTATTATTTATTTACTTAGGCAGGAAGAACAATTATATTCTGGATATTTTCCAGAACACAACTATGAGCCTCATTTTTCCCTTTGGATGCAGGGATACATGACTTCTTAACAATCACAACCAGTTTCTATGTGTGGTAGAGATATTGTGATGGGCTTTTAATGAAAAACTCTAGGACTAAGGTTGGAATCTATGACAGCCAGGCTATGTAAATATGGCTTTCCACAGTGCCCTGAAGTCAGGAAAGCAACCAACCTTTCTGAACTGCCATATGCAAGAATCCTTTCATATGTTAATTCACTTAATCTCAACACTGCAAGAAATTACTGTCCCTGGTTCACAGTTGCAGAAACACAAAGTCAATGAGAAATACAGTAATTTGTCTAATGTCACAGAGATATGACATCCTGAAATTCCGGGTCTCCCTGCCACTTTCAACTCACATCACTGGCTATAGACAACGATCTCTTCTCCTAAATGTTATCTTCTTCTCTTCAAACTCTTAAAAGAAAGCCACAAGATTTTTCTAATCTTCCTTTTTAAGAATTGCTAGGTAATATAGTTTTTAAATGATTTTTGGCCAGCTAAGAGTAGAACTTGGAACTAGAAAAGATGATTGTTAAAAATTTTAGCTGAATTTTAGCATGCAATAAGTGGTTCTTAATTTTCATTTTTTGAAATAATTGTTAATAAATTCTTGGATCAATATTTGTCATTATGTTGTTACTGAGTTAAGGAAATACTTTTAAAATCTACCCAACATGTGGTCAACACAAGTTTAAAAAATGTTTGGTACTAAAATATTAACAGTAATAAAATATAATAAAAAATTTAGGAATCTTTGAATTTTCTTCAAAATTATTCAGAGGAGAATGTAAGTGTGTACATAATATATATGATATATATACATATATATTAAATATACATATATATAGGTAGATGTAGAATATGTATATATATATGAAACAAGGTTGCCCATAGGCTGATAAAAGTAGAGGCTGGGTGATATTTATGGGGCTTATTATAATATTCTCTAATTTTATATTTGTTTGAAATGGTTTCACAATAAAAATGTGCTTGGGATTTTAATGTCTCATTAGGCAACTTATAGGTTACTTTCTGGAACAGTCCGTTGGTACTCAGTCTTTCAGCTAACACCTATTTACTGATCAGCTACTATGTTTCCAGTATTGTGATAAGTGGACTCAACTTGTATGAATTGATGAACATCAATAAAATAAATACGAGGAATTGTTTATCATGGACCTTTGTTTATTGTAATTCAAGCTTAGTACATGTGTTCTTTGGCAACACTAACTAAAGGTTTGGGTCACCTTTGATAATTCACTTAACCACCTTTCTGTACCTCAGTCTTATCTTTTAGATGAATTATTGTATATTCTCATGAATGTCAGCACAGCATTGCTTTCATCCATAGATTCTTGGGATACATACGTACAGGGTACAAAAAACCCCACTCCCTTGCCTCTGTTTTCCTCTTTTGTACTTGCCAGGCAAAATTCCAAGACGTGCTCAGTCCAACTCTATGCCTATTCTATTACTCGAGCCGAACATAGGTGGAAAGCAAATACACATCCTGATGATTCGTTCCATTTTAAACTCTTGGTCATGAATATCGAGGAGTTCAGGTTGCTGTAGGGTAATCTCATATATCCCTAGTCCATCCACTCTCCCAGTCTCTACACTAACTATAGTTCTTTTCTCTCCCTAATCTCCTGTACCATTTCCCTTCCACACTCTGAGCCCATGATGTCCTGTGTTATTTTCTTTAGATAAAGAAGGTATCTATAGAGAACTACATGACATTCTGAGCAGAAAATGCTCCATCCTACCCACATTTGTGCCCAAATACTCTGCCTTTCCTCTTTCTACAGAGGACGAAACTGTCCCTGTTCTACCTAAGGGCACATTCTTCATTTGTGCACTGAATCTCATCCCCTCCCTCTTCTCAAGGACCTTATTCCAATTCCCTTGATATTAGTTTTCAACTCTCTTTTCTATAAAAATTTACTCATTAGAGGCTCTGATCTAGTGATAAAGAATAAATCAGAGTCTCTAAAGGTGACTATGAGGCATCTTTGTTGTGTCTTTTCCTTACCCTGAGTGTTCTTGATTTCTACCTTGAAAATATACCTTATGATCAATACTGTATCATTCCACTTACATAAGGTACCTAGAATAGTCAAATTCATAAAGACAGAAAGTAGAACAGTGGTTACCAGGGGCTGGGGGAGAAGGGGAATGTTCTCTTCTTGTTCAATGGGTATAGAGTTTTAGTTTGGCGAGAAGAAAAAGTTCTGGAGGTGAATATTGGTGTTGGTTGCACAACAATGTAAATGTGCTTAATGCCATTGAATCATACATTTAAAATGGTTAAAATGGTAAATTTTGTGTTATGAATATTTTGCCACATTAAAAAAAGCCCAGTTGTGAAAAAATATATATTGAATTCAACCTTTTTACTACGTCTGTTGCTGCCATCCTAATTGAGATCACTGTCATCTCTTACCTGTATTATTGCTATTGCCTCCTAAAATA
Source organism: Rousettus aegyptiacus (assembly GCF_014176215.1). Classification (NCBI taxonomy): domain Eukaryota; kingdom Metazoa; phylum Chordata; class Mammalia; order Chiroptera; family Pteropodidae; genus Rousettus; species Rousettus aegyptiacus. Next base: position 44,124,900 of record NW_023416306.1, on the reverse strand, counting down.
TCTCCGTGCTGTTAATCTTGCCCTCTACCTCAGTCTGGTCTCTATGCACAACATCTAAGTGAGGTTTTAAACTGTAAGGGAGATCCTATAACTTACCAGATCAAAACTCTGTTTGAATAAAATCACACTCTTTACAAAGACCTGCTTGCTCTTCTTGAACACCTGGGGCCATTGTCCTCTCTTTATCTCTCCCCAGAATGCTCTTTCTACAGCTGGCTCCCTGACTTCACTGAGGTCTCTGCTTACTTATCACCTCCTCTTAGAGGCCATTCCTGACCACCTACTCTATACTATCCTCCCAGCACACACATGCACACATGCTTTATTTTTCTTAATAGCCAGACAACAAATATTTACTCATCTGGTTATTTACTTATCACCCTGTTTGCCCCTCTTGTCTGAAGCTCAATGAACTGCCTACTGCTGCTTTCCTAGGCCTTAACCACGACTGGTACACAATAGTTCAGGAAATATTTGTTTATTAAAGGCACAATCGGAATTTGAGACTTTGCATATAAAATTTGAAGTTTAGAAAATCGCAGATGGAAGAATGTTCCAAAACTGGCAACTGCTCACATCTGAAAGGATTCTTTTTTTAAAAAACAAAGCCCTTCAGTGATCAATGACGATGCTTCAGGACAGACTGTTGACAGTAGGAGTGAGTGGAGAGAGAGCAGAGATGAGATAATGAATGCCAGAGTACTATTAAAAATGTAAGACACTGTGCTTGTAATATGGTATTATGAATAATTGGCATGTTGATGAGAAAGGGTTTAAAGGTCTCCTGAGCAAGATTCACTTAATAGTTAAGAAAAATATTCTTCAGAAGGTTACATCATTTATGTAAGAAAATAGACTTGTTGAAAGTTTATGGCATGTAGGTCATTCCTAAGTGATGGATGGGGAGGAATGGCACTTCAATAAAGAAAATCCTGAGGGTATTCAGGTATCTCCAGGATCGTCCTAAGTATAACAGGCAGTGAATAGTATTTCTGTGGTATGGTAGTATAGTATATTATGGCATAGTGTCTAATTTTCAGGAGACTAAATTGAGGCCTCCTCGAACTGAGTTTCATTGATATATTTTAGAATTCCTAAACTTTTGAAGAAGGAAAAGCAAAAGCAAATGGCGTTTTTAGAATGGACTTATAGAATAAAATTTTACTTTACTTTTAATAGGAAGAACCGTATTACTGCTAATTATGCTATAAAGAAAAAAATAGTATTCAGATCAGAAAGTAGAACTGCTGTTTAAAATATGAACTGGAGACTGCACTCAATATTTGTATCCTTTGTTCTGCTATTTGCTGTTATAACCAGGTCGAATTTCCCCCTTCTTTCTCAGTCCTGTTCTGGAGGCCTCTGTATTCTCAGAGGGTACTTGGCTGCTAACTGAATGGAGCTCTCAAGGCTCTGCACTACCTCTATTAGCCTGGTCGCTTCTTAATTAAGCTCTGAGGACTTTGCTGCTTCCTCCCTGCTTTGTGAGCTGAATACAGTAATAAGGGAAGTAGACCTGACTCATGAGTCCCCTCGCTTGGAAGGTGACTTACCATCTCAGTTTGCCTGGGACCAAGGGGTCTGGGGACATGGGCCTTTCAGTGTTAAATCTGAGAAAGTCCCAGGAAAATTAGGGCAAGTTGGTACCTCCCCTCCCACCGCCCTTGCCCCCCACTATAAGAGCTAACTCAAGGCTTCATTCACTACAGCTCATGGGCAAATTTCTGACCTTGAGTCTTTTAACTTCCTGTGATCTAAGGAATCTCTGCTGGGCATCTTTAACTCCTCTCTTTCCTTTTAATTATACTCACTGAATGAGAGCCTGTGGGTTTCTATTAAGCCTCAAATATAGTCCCCAAGCAAGGAGAAAAATTATGTTTATAAACTATGATGATTACAATGACCATATGGCTCCCCTTACCCCTACCTTGTTCCAGCTACTGTCACTTAACCCACTCTGGGGCCTCAGCCCAACCCCAGTCTCTAGGCCTAATCCTATTTGTGGACTTGCAGCATTTCAGGAACCTCAAGCCAAGTTCTCTGACCTTATGCCTCAGCTTGGTACCTGGGTCCATTCTTCTCTCCTACTTTGTACCCAAGACCCTTGCTTAGAATCCTACCTATTGATGTTCCTGTGCACCACTACGTGCCTTGATAATCTTACAAGGGTTCAGTTTCTCCGCAAATGGCATGAGGTTCCATGTATATGAGATCCTGGCTCCTCTGGCATCCTAATGTCCTGACCATCTGCTTTGGCCCACTCTTCAACTCCACACTGCTGGGTTCTGTTTTTCACTGAGGCGGGTGACTGTCCATGAACCTCCCTGGACCTGCAGGGCTATCCACACATAAAGGTACTCCTCAAAGCACATAATTTACAGAAGGGTGCCCCTTCCAGGATGGCCAATTAGAATAAAGCATCTTTTCCTCATGCAGCCTGTCAGGCACAGGGCTTGATTAATAGAATCCTGGCTATGTTTTAACTCACCCCCTTAGCTGGTTGTATAACTTACACAATCATACCTAGCCCTTCTTCAAACACTACTGACTGACTGTCTCAGCTGCCACTGGGACCTGGAATAATGACATGCGTGGTTTGTCTAGACAGATTTTTTTCCTCATTACTGAGCACTTAACTTGACATGAATTTGCTTCTTGTCCACCCTGTTCCCATCTCCTTCGGGTTTCAGATCACTACTATTTAGGATATCATTCTTAACCTGATGGTGTAAAAAAAGCAATGGTACAATCTATAAAAACCTAAGTAGATAACACTAATTGCATAATATTTACATATTCTATCAAATAGTATACTAAAATTCAATTTTAGTATAACAAAACCTACCACCTGTTGATTATAGTGATTTGTTACAATTGATTAATGCTGGTTTCCGGATAGATTTTCTACTCTTTTTCTCCAAAAGATGTTTACCTCGGGATAATACTGTGGTTTTTCTTTCTAAAGATAGTTGACGATTCTTAGGTAGAAGACAGAACTTTTAGATAGAATTTGACTTCAAGCCTATTCCAAAATTTATCATTCCAGACTTTCCTGTGAAAAAGATGAAGGTATAAAACGACTGCCTAAATACCGGTAGTTCCTGAAAGTAAAACCAGAAAAGAGAAGATAGAGAAAAGAAGTTGTGGTCAGACAGGTCAAAAATTCCAGTTCTGGGAGGAAGGTGCCTATAGCAAGGGATCCCCACTCGGAATAGGTACAGAGAAAAGACCAGATAAGAGAAAAGTCATTTGGACAAGTTGAATTACATAACGCTGAACTTTTGGTAACGTATCTAGCCAAAGAGTATACTTTTCTTGTTTAGAATTTCAGGCTGTGAAAGTTTAATCAATTAAATCCTAGTTTCACTGATGGGATACACAATTACCACAAAGTCTGAGCCTGCCATGAAGCCTCCCATGTTACTTTGTGAAAATGAATTGAATTTTATTTTGTAAGGAGGGATGGTGGATTATTTTTGTAGCTCTATCACATTTAAATGCAAGGTACGTTGTGATCTGGGGAACACTGCTGTTTTTACAATGTCACCTTTCACAGTTAAAACAAATGTGTACACAATAAATATAGCACAGAGCATAGAAATACCTAAGAGGTAATTTTGGTGTAACCATTGGATAGGTATTATGTGGTACAGATATATCTAAATACATACAAATCAAGAGACACTGAATCAATACATATATTAAGTTAAAATAGAATGAAAGTTTCATCAAAATGGTTACACATGATACTTTAAAGATTGTCAGTTCCCTTGTAAGGCCTTTGCACAGTCATATCTGTATATCTGTGCTAAGATCAAAGTCTGATTCCCACCCCACCCCCCTTTTTTTTTAGCTACCAAAAATAGCTTAATAAATAGAAACAATTTCTCTAGGGTGCCTTTCCTCCTTAGAGTACTGTGTAAAGTATGTAGAAAAAAGTTTGGAGAGAAAAGCTTATCTGCATTCACAAACCCCAGATGGGGTTGAATTATTCATGCATGATAAATGAGATGGAATCCACTAATTAATTGTGTGATCATGTCTTATGCCTCCAATTGTCCTCCTCTAGACAACTTCCTCTAATTCTAAGTACTGGCCCAGTAGAAAAAAATGATCCGTGTTCAAAGTTTGCTTAAATTTTTATGATATTGCTGCATAATGTACTTAGTTATTCACTTTTAACACGCTTCCTAGGAGGCATGGCGTGGGGAAAGTAGCTTACTTACTTGTATTTATCTTCTGGAGTGAAATATGCTTTTCCAACTGTCTCCTAAGTTTCACCTCTGCTCCATATTTTCCGGTGGTCCCGTTGTCAGCCAGAATGAAGTGGGAATGCATGCTGTTGAGAACAGTGAGCTTGCTCATGGGATTAGACATGGTCTGATATGGCCGGACAACCTGCAGGATTTCAGAAGGAAAAGGCAGAAGTGAGAGAAAGAAAGTAATATATAAGAAGGTGAACCAAGACAGAGAGCAAGGAGAGAGAGAAGGAAAATCGATTCTTTGGTATAGTGAAAGTATAGTGTACTTCCTTTTCCTAATACTGCTTTGGGTAGAAGCAAGATTTATGGTAAATATTCTCTTCAAAGCAAGATTATGCTTAAAGGATTATGTATTTATTTATTTGCTGAATTCATACAGAAACTAGTTTGTGCTTTCATTGTACTCAAAAACTGGCATGTGAATGACAGCTTCATTTTGAAGGTGATCTGTTATTTGCGGATGAACTAGAAATAATTTTAAAACGTAGTTACTTTGTTTGTTTCTTTCTCTTCTCCATCATGTCCATACTCAAATAGGTACAGCAGAACAGTCATGATTTCGGACAACGGTGGGAAATAGAGGGTGATCTTTTCTGTCAAGGCCGTTCAGTAATCTGAAATCCTGTTATGCAAAATTATTACTGTTCTTAGTAGATAACTTATTTAAGCAGAAACATTCCATGTAAAATAGCTGCCTCATGAGGTGAGTATGAATCAGGCTCAAAGTGATCATCTCTGTCTTATTATTATTTTCTGTTGTTTTTTTTTCATTGTAATTTTGAGGTGAATTATGCTATCTAAAATAGAATGATTCTTCATGTGGTCTCTCAGATCTTTGATATATATAAAAAAGCAAAACCTTTTGTGAGCTAGTTCCTCGATATACATTATCTACAATCCTCGTAACGGTCCTGCAAAGTAGATGCTGTTACTTTTATTTCATGATAAAGAAATAGGTAAAGTAGATTTTCCAAGTGTTTAATATACATAACACCAGAATTCATTCCCAGGCCTGCCTGACTCCAAAATTTATGTTTATTTCCCATTTCCATACTGCTCAGACACAACAGAAACAAGATGAAGTGTTGAAAGTCTACTCTGAAATATTTAGATAGAAACTTCACTCAAGACTCTCAACAGGGAACATTCAACAAGTTCATTGTCATATGGTCCTAGTACAATCATCCCTGTACTGGGATTGGAAGGACAGAAATAAATGTCTCCTGTGCTTCTGTGCAGTGTGCACATTGCCTCTAAATGGGAAATGCTCTTGTTCATTTTCAGTACGTAATAATTTATCATAAGAAGCTATAGTAAGATTGAGTAGTCTGTTAAAGGAATCACAAAGTAATTTAGTAAGGACATTCTTCAATAGTAAAGATCTCATGAAGGTCATTTTTTAAGAACTTAATGCTGGTGTTGAAACCCCACATTTCTATGTCTGGCAAACAGAATCTCCATACATAGTGAATGAATGAATAGGACAACTTGAGACAGACATGCTTTTGTTCAAATTGGAAAAAAAAAAAACCCACAAAACCTCTTTTTCTGAATTGTTCAGGAATTGATCTAATCTAAATTTAAAATGTGTAATTCTGAGCTTTTGAAATATCCTTCACTCCTTTTAATATATGCCCTATCTGTTAATGTAGCATTAATGTAATATTAATTCATAGCTTCATTTTACTTGGCTCCCATTGATAAGGAAGCCCATCACTTTTTTGATTATTGTTTCCAGTAATCACACGGAGCAGTATTCAATTATTCCTTTGTCTACATTAGTGAATGAGAGTTCCCCAAAATACAGAGACAGTGTTTGGCTAATTCCATCCTGAGCTCTTTATCACTGGAAGAGTAGGTTGCTGGTGGTTGAAATTTCCATTTTGTTGTTACTTATTTTTGATCATAAAACATTCATTCTACAATAGAGTAGAAGTTAATAAATATTAATGCTTTGCTGAAAGAGGCTTAGCAGAAAGTCCTTCTATTCTTAAAGTGCCTCTGCATTGTGCTTTTGGACAAAAGAAAATGCTTTAGTTACTGTTCTTTCTTTTCTAATAGGAGGCTCCATGCCAAGGAGGAGGAAGACCCAAAGCAATTCTGTGAGCAGCAGGCGACAGTGGATTTTCTAGAGGTTAAACTTTGTGTGACAGTAAACCCAGACATTTGTTCTAACTGAAACATGGACATGTTTTCTAATTCTTGGGAATCTAATTAAAGAGCATCAGTGAAAGTGACATTTTCAAATAAAGAAAGGCGTGGAAATGATCTGAGCCAAGCTAGTGTACTCACCACAATCTGAGAATAAAAGAACATAATTAAATCGTCAGGCTGTATTCTATAAAACTGTTTCCTCCACCACAGGATTCTAAGGACATTGATTCTTCAGTCTCTTCTGAGTTTTGACCTTCTTTTCTTGTGAAACATGACACACCAGTTCTTTGGGAATATTGTACACTTGAAACAGTTGTGTAAGAAAGTCAAGTTTAACATATCACTCATGAATTTGAATTTCTTCACCTTACTGCTCCCCATTTCTTTTGATTTTATGTGAAGGTAAATTCAAAGTGGTCATATTTTGGCAGAAATTTTGTCTGCTGAATAACAGGGGACATAAATCTGAAAATAATTAAAATGTACTGATTTTCTAGTTATTATTGGAAGAAGATATGCTGACTCCTGGAACAATTCTGAACATATGAGCCATGGAAATCTGTTTCAATCCCAGTTCTGCCAATCGCTGTGTGAATCTGAGTCTCATATTTTTAATCTGTAAAACTACTTACTTTAGAGGAAATTATTATGTGCAAAGTACCTGGCATCATGGCCAGCTCCAAGGGGCAATCTATAAATGTGAATCCCTTCCCCAGCTCTGGTTTATTTTACAAACTGTAAACTGATTTTTCAATGGCAAACTAGTGGTCAAAATGAAACTATGAGACAAATCACAGACCTTTGTTTTACACAGGGATTTAAATCAAACAATGTAAAGAAAGGAAAAAAATAGCAATTAGTTGGTAAAATATGCAAAGTATCTTTTATCTACTGTGTCTTCTTAGGCTTTTTAAGAGGGTGATGCTCTGGAACTATTTGTTGATTAATTACAAAGTAGGAAATAACTTTCCAAATACTTCAGTGGAATGCATTTGGGTCTAACTGCCTACAAGATCCACTTGATATTTTCATTACAAACATACCAGAAGATTGGTTTTGAGTTACGATTTGCATATCTACAAAAGATTTACTGATCATCCTGTTATATTTTTCAAATCGAAAAAATAATGCCTTTGTATTACACAAATACAAATTAATTTTTCCCTTTGACTAAATTTTGGAGGTAATGCACACACTTTCATCATTAGAAGTTGATAAAAAGACTTTGTATGTGTACACGCACACGCATAAAGACAATTTTGACATGTTCATGGCTTACGGGTATATTAGATGACTCGACTGTGTATCTCAGCCAGTGTTTCTTGAGAGAGTCCAGCCCTAATGACCTGCAACATCCATTGTTTGTAATGGATCATTTTCTCTCCTAAGAATAAAGGGTGGGATGTCCAGGTTATATACCATTTTTGAGAGCATTGAGAAGGGCATCACTCAAATAATTTTTTGTGTTTTGTAGTTCAGATGAGGAATCTGGAATGTGAAAGGCTGAACATTGTCTGAAAGGCTTATATATCAAGTGGTCTTTCATGATGGGTAAATACAGTGGTATCTAGACCCAGAGAAGAAATTTGCTTAGGAATGAGCTTTAGATACTTAGTACTCCCCAATTATTATGGGTCAGAATACCTCTAAGTAATGACATTTTGCCTTTTTTTTCCCTGTCCCTCAAGGGTAAATGAGAGAATTCTTCATTCATTAATCCATTGTATACTACTTCACACTGGCTGATTGGTAAAATCTGGTTTTAAAGCCTTTGTTTACCCTGATTCTAAAACAAAGAGGCAGTGAAGTAGAAGCTGTTAAATGAAGGCCTTTATATGAGGCATTTGTAGGGTCATTATCATTGCTAGGATGCTAGGAAGGAATTGATCCAAAGACACTGTGGAAAAACCAAATATCTTTCATATGCTGGTGCCAGAGTGCTGCATTTATTTTCCCTGGATGGGATTATATCGGTCATTTGGGAGTTGATCTAAGATGTTTCCTTTAGTTTTTCTAGCAAAAATCATGAATGTTCTGATCTCACCCAGGAGTACACAGTGTGAAGTCAGGAGATTGGGGTTCTGGTTCTAGGTCCAATAACTACTAATTTGTGACATTGAAAAAGTCTTCGAATTTATTCATTCATTTACTTACTGAATAAGAATGTTTTGAGAAAATGAATTTGATAAGTACTGTCGTGTTGGCTCGAGGAGGCATATAATCTCACATCTAGGTGATATCTCACAAGAAATGTTCAAAATCTATTTATTGGAAGAAACTTTTTGGATGGTAGCTTTCCCATCTGTAAAGTAGAAAACTTGACTGTAATTTCCAAAGGCTTTCTACCTCTAAAATTGAGTCTGGACAGTCTGAGCTAAAGAATATATTTGCTTTTTCCAAGTTAGTACACAACAATGACCTTCCATGTGTGTTGACTATAAAAAAAATAAGTAGTTTGCTTATGTCCTGGAGTCTCTTCCATTCTGTGGTTCTTTCTACAATGCAAGGGCAATCTGATCATCTGTGGTGCCTTTTCTGAACAGAACTGAATTGAGCTAAATCAGATTTGAGTCATCTATGACAGGCCTTCTGCATTCCCAGACCTTATTACCCTTTGAGGTGTGTTTCAGCATGCCCCGGCCAAGTGGAAGGGTAGAGATGTGTTTCTACAGAATGATTCTTTCCTACTAATGGCACTATGATTCTAATTTAGGCAGGAAGAAAATTAGCATTCATTGACCATTTACTGTATGCCAGGCACTGAGGTAGACATTTTTGCACAAATTAATATATTTCATGCTTATTTTATAGGTGAAACTATAGAGTCTCAGAAAAGCATCTTGGCCACATTTGCCCCGCTAACATTTTTTCTTCTAAATCCCATGTAGATATTAAATTCCTTTATAGGCCAAAATACATTTAGAAGGAAGACAGAGGACCCAGCCTGATTTTAAGTTTATAAAGGATATTATGATTTTGCTGCTGGATATTTTTGCCAGTAGCTTAGCTGAGCATTAAAGTCTTTCTAACAGCTGATCAGATTATTTCCAGAAGAGTTCTCTAGAATTGTATAGTATACAGAGGTCAGGAAAGGCACCAGCAGGCAGCAAAATGAGGTTTGTACTTTGGAGACAGAGAAACAAAGGAGTGGTAAGGTTTTCTTAGGGTCAGGCATGCATTTCTGAGAGAGAAGAGGGGATACTGCTGAGAGGTGGGAAGCAATCTCTGTGTCTGAGATAAAGGAACATGGGGATTGAGAGAATAAAATGGGGGAAAAAAAGAAAAAAGGCAGTATGTGCCCTCATAATCATAGAGGCTTGTACTAGCAGGAACACTGGCTTGTTATTTCCTATTCAGACAGCTCAGCTGTAAGTCTAGGTATAAAGCAGGGTCACATTGAAACCCAGATACCTCCTCTCAGCTTAGCAATCCAAACAAGAAAGCAGCAAACCCAGGGATCCCTCTCCAAAGAGGGCCTACATACTTTAGTTGTGCGACTCCCACTAAAATCCAATTACATCCTTCTGTAGCACTTTGAAAATGTGTCCCTCAACTTGTGGGCTGCAGAGTTGCACCATCCTCATTTCCACCAGAATAGGCTCACCTACTTTTGTCCTGTCCTGAGGGGAACCATGTGCTATTCAGACACAAGGTCTACTGGCAGTGAGAAAAGGTCCTTGAGTTCTGAAAGGTGTTATGTGTTCAGAAGTCCCCATATATCAGTGGGGTGATTTTATAATATGCTCAAATCCTTTAAAGATCTTCCCTTAGTCTGGGCTGGATTCAGTGACTCACTTCTAAGAAACAGAATAATACAGAAGTGATAGTATGTGACTTCTAAAACCAGGTCATAAAATGATTCCTTTTAGCTCTCTCTTGGATCACTTACGTTGGGGGAAGTCACCTGCTATGTTGATAAAGAAGGCTTTTGGAGAGGCCTACACGGTGAGGAACTCTTAATCAACAGTCATGTGAGTGAGTAATCTTAGAAGTGGACACTGTAGCCCCAGCCTATCCTTCAGATGATGCAACCCCGACTGACATCTTTTTGTGACCTTAAGAGAGACCTCAGGCCATACCAACTCAGATAAGCCACTCGTAAATTCCTGACCCACAGAAACTGAGACCAATAATGTTGTTATGAAGCCAATAAGTTTTGGAGTAATTCATTACATAATGATAGATAACTGAAACAATAGTGTATTATTATGTTCTTTGAGGCTTCTATTCTGGATTAGTTGATGCGTCATAATTTCATGACTTCTAACTCTCTTCTCCTAGGTCCTCTGTGCTGCCTGACATACATTCCTTGGGCTCTAAACAGTTCTGGTTCCTGTTCTTAATTAGAGCTTTGACTATCATCTTCCACCCCCCTCACACATCTAACCCCATCCTTCCTCACTTAGCAGATGATCTGACTCCTGTGCCTACACACTTGCCAGTCAGGTAACCCTAATCAGGTTGCTTATCCTCTACGTCTCAGTGTCTTCATATGTAAATGGAGCTTGATACTGATTATAATCACCACACTGGATTGTTGTAAAGCTTAAGTGAAATATAAAACTCATAGAACCATGCAGGTATGAACAAAAATAAGTGGATAGCTGTTATTATTATGGAGAAATAGTATTGCATAATAGGTAAGGATATGGGCTTGGCTGCTGGATGGCCTAGGTTTAAATCCCAGCTACATGCATTATTAGTTATGTAATATTGGCGAGTTACTTAACCTCTTTGTGGTTAGATTTACCATCAGTAAAATGGGGAGAATGATAGTGATACTGAAAATGACAACCTCTTAGTGCCATTGTGAGAGTGAATGACTATCTGTTTAAAAGTGCTTAGATGGGCACCGATACTTACTAAGCTCTACAGAAGTGCTGATATTATTATTGTTGATATTATTGTCACTTCAGTGGTAAATAATAGACCTCCGGGCTAAAACTTCAACATCCTGCCACCAATTCTTTGCATACATATTCTTTCTTCTTCTCTTTCAGTTACAAAGTTATAGATGGTTAATCTTTAATCTCCCCTTTAGCTCTGGACTCCTTCACCTCAGGGCCACTCTGGGACTTATTTCATTAATTATCTTCTCTCTATCTCTAGCTCTCTTTGTACAATAAATATATAAACAAACTCAAGTTTCTCTCATCTTGATGAAAAGACTCACTCAACTTATGGCTCCCTTTGGCTACTCATATCTCTTCTTCTTGTCATAGCCAAATCTATACATATGGTTTCTTTTTTGTCCGACTTCTTTTTTCCTCAGCCCATTGAAATGGGAGTGTGCTCCTTCACCATTCTTCTGAAACAACATGGACCAGTGATGCCAACAACATCTATTCTGATAAAGTGGACCAACATTTCCAAGTCTTTACCTTCCTTAGCCTCTCTACTGGTGTCCTTTACTTCATCCTTCTGAATCGCACTTTTCCCTTGACTTCCATTATGTTCTCTGGCTTTGCTCCTACCTTTAAACCCTTCTTCTGGTTTCTTTTGCTGTTTTTCTACTGCTAAGCCATAAAATGTTGGAAGAACATTAAGATTCAGGTGTAGGTTCCCCTTTTTCTCACTTCGCACACTGTCCCTTGGTGATCTCATGCACCATAATGGCTTTAATTGTCATCTAAATGCAGATGGCTTCTGAATCTAGATATGTAAACAGATCTTGCTCCTGAGCCTCTGCCTCATAGACTCACTGGCCTGATGGGCATTTTCACATAGATATCTCACAGGAATTTTGAAATCAATAAGCCCATATCCAAATTTAACTTTGTCTTCACCAAAATGGCATTCCTCACGTAAGTGAATGTAGCCTAGAACCTGACTGAGTGTGGTCCAGGTTTAGCTAGCATTGGATTCTGTACAACTGTAACAGACTTGGGTGGGTCTTCTTGACTATGAATTTTTCCTCTCATATCTCCTGTATACATCTTATCCAACTTTGTCGTGGAAGTCCAATAAATTCCATACAAGGACTAGTACTGGTAAGTTTTCTGAGCTTACAGTATAAAGTCATATTTGTCTTGCCTTAGAAATATACATTCTTAGTTGATAACTATACCAGAATTATCAATTTTTTTATTATTAAAGTTGATTTTTCATGGCTTGAAGTATAAAGATGACATTAAAGAACATTTTTCACTTAAATATAGGAACTCTTAAAGATTATAAAATTCTGAGAATAAATCTATAATTTAGGAAAAGTAGAATACAGCCATGACTTACAAGATAATCTGATAACTACATAAGATGATATGTTGGAAATGAACTCAAACACAATTTTCATCCTCAAGTTAAAATAAAAAATGCTATTTCTTGTGGATTTTTAATTTGGCATGTATGTTGTTAATCTAGGTTTAGGAAAAATAAATTAGATATTGTTCAATTACTTGAAACAATTTTGGTAAGATTGTTTTCTAAAGAAATCTAAAATAAGTCATATAAAACATTAAAATTCATTAGAAGTTCGTTCTTGACTTTGGACTGGTGACACTTTCGTTATCATCTATCCAGGCTGATGTTCTCTAGGGACAAAGAAAAGGACTCCGGTCACTGTCATGGAGTCTATTTCTGAGTTCAATTTACAAGCATAAGATATTTGCCAATATCTCAACTAACAATGAGAACACAATGTCATTAAATATTTTCTTATTTTTACTGGCATACTATCAGTTAAGAGTATGAGCTTAAGAGTGTAGCTCTTAATTCTAATCCTTATTTAAGGATGGAATGAAAAGGGATAATACATACCTCATAAAAAGGGATAATACATACCTCATAAGGCTAATATATGGCATCACAGAGAGCATTCTCAAATAAAAGCTCAATAAATTATAATTACTATTATTATGATCATGCTCTACCTTTTGTGAAGATAGGCAGAGCAAGTGATCTTATTATCTACTTAGAGCTGAAGAAATAAAATCTTCACAGTTTAAGTGATATGTCAATGCTTCATGTTCATGCTAAGTATTATATCAGTGGTTATTAAGAAACAAAGAAAAGAAACAATTCAATCCCTATTTTTGAGGAGTTTTTAATTAAGTTGGAGAAAAAAACAGTTCTGAGAGAATTATAGTCAGGGACATGACATTACAGGTGAAAGCAGTTAGAAAAACGTCTTGTGAAAGTGAGTCTTGAGGTCAGCCAGAAGTGTAGAATTATGGGTTGTTAAAGAAGAAAGGGGAAGTGAGAAGAATATGGAGAAATCACAGAGGTGGGGTTAACTTGGTACCTGAATAATAACATTTTCATGTCAAATGTCAGGACAAAAATTATTAATATCTCAGTATTCATGGCATTATTCCTCACTAAAGTCTGTTGTATTGATTAATTTATTAAGAAAAGAAGGGCTGGTTAAATGAAATAAAAGATACTTAAATTTAAAGAATCAAGGCTAGTTCTATCACTCAGTTGGGTCGTCGTGCATTTTTCAAAGGGTTTAGAGAAAGGTCTGTTTTCATTCTACACTTCGCTCCCAAACCCAACATACAGAACTTTAAACACCCACCTCCACCTTGAGTTGCTAAATAATAGATTTATATTCCGATGTTTGGGTTAAAAAAATGTCCTCACTATAATCGTTATAGTATGATTAAGCTTGGGAATGTATTTAGAGATGAAGTTGTGGTAAATCTGTGAACTAAAAAAGGTTTATTATAGTATTTTCTCCATAATGTTCATTTCCCTTGTAGACTGAATTTCATCATGCCCAATCCAGGTTTATTATAGTATTTTCTCCATAATGTTCATTTTCTCCATAATGTTCATTTATTATAGTATTTTCTCCATAATGTTCATTTCCCTTGTAGCCTGAATTTCATCATGCCCAATCCAGCTTCATTAATATTTTTGAATACCTATTACACGTGAAGCTTTGTTTTGAGCTCTGAGAATCCAAAAATATATGCCTTGTATCTTTAAAGTCTAACTTAATGTCTAGCTAAGAGATAAGACTTGAAGGGATGAAAATGCTTTAGAATATCTAGAGGCAAACTCAGGACAAATCAATCTTTATTCTTAATGTTTAGGATAAGTTCTGCCTTTATAGTACCTTTTTAAAAGGATAGTCATATTCTAAGATGAATAGCAACTAGCAAATGCTGGGTCAACTACTTTTATCAATAAAATAACTCCAATAGTACTTGAACGTTCAGCTTCTAAAAGTACATATTTGAGAGCTAGCTCTAGAGAAATAAAATAATCTATATTTTCAATCAGTTTGGAAATAAATCCACCATAATAAAATAAGAAATGAAGCCTTTCACTTTCCTTATATTTGTATTTATTTCAAGTAAATTTCCTAGATTTTCTTTGACATTTATTTTGTGCCACTTCCACATTACTGTGGAATATAGACACAGAATTGACCCAAATGCAACTATTCTATTTTTTCAAATAATTGCATTTTGGTAGAATTCCAAAGTGGTAAAGACTTTTAACATTAAGTTTTTTCCCCTTGCTACGTGATGTTTGTTGCAAAAAGATTTATTTTTTGATGTTAATTGCATGTGAGTTTGATTACATAAAGTGGAAGAAAAAGGATAGAAGGAAATAAATTAAACTAGCTATGAAAACTGTTATAACTGCTTAAGAAGTTTACCCGATAACACTTCTATTTTGATGATTTTTCAGGGGATTTTCACCAGTGACCACCAACATTTTATTAAAATACTACTTGATTATGATAACCTAGCATCATATTACTTTTTAATGATCAGATTTGAATAGTAAACACAAAAATTTCCCTCAAGTTATGTCACAAATCCCGTACACCAAATATTTTTGCTCCAAATGATTTACAAGTTGAAAAACAAATTCTATTATCACACAAGAGCCTGAGAAAGTCTTTGTATATTCCAATTCACCAATTTGTGGAAAAAGTATATCGATATGATTGAAATTCAGTTGATCTTCATCAAAGATTTGCTGAAAAACTAAAATACTACTGTTATTCCTGTACTCTACAACCTGCCAATTTCATTTCCTTTTCATGATGGTCTCTCTGAAAGTTCACTTGGATCTTGGTGAACTATAACTTGCTTTTATTAGACTCCTGTTAGCAGGGACAATGAATGTGTACATTTTACTGTACATACAAATGGCTTTTTCCGCCCCCTGGCTTGGGACCAAGATCATTTTTCATTGGAAAGTCAGACAATGTAACAAGTACTACTGGCAGAAGCATACATCAGTTCATATTGGCACACAACTGGGAAGAAATATGGGGAGAAAGAAAAAGAGAGGAAAAAAGAGGAGCATGAGAGGAGGTAAAATAAAAAAAAAGATGCTGGAATTAGAGGAAAATAAATTAGGGGTGATTCTTTCAGCAAGACATATAAATGTAATATAAGTATTATCATTCTGCAATCATATAGGATTTACCCAGTGATGAAACAAAATGACACAAAAAAGTAGTCACTAGCATTCTTTGTAAATGTTTAGGCAGCAGATAATTATTTTGTTACTCTCTTTTGAATAAAGAAATAAGCAGCTTCCATTTATTTATAGTTCATCTGAATAAGAAAGTTCGTAATGTTTCCCCACCAGACTGAATAATAATGACTTAGGTTTATAATAGAGACCCTGAAGCTATGAGCATTTAAAAATGACTTCTGAATCATCACAACATTTTAAATAATTAATTCATTAGTTAATAAAATGAACCAATTAATACTTTTGGTATTAGGGGCATTTTAGCATATCCTAATTCTTTAAGAAATATAATTGTTCTAGGTCACGATCAACATACACTTAAAAGATAACTTGGAATCTAAGGCAAGTATTAACCTAAGTATATTCCATCAAAGACTAATCCCAGCCTGAAAAAATTAGCAATGTTACTTTTCCAGCTAATTCTGACTACATAACACTTTGGGAATTGCTGCTTGAGATATTCAGCTTGTGTGTGATATAAAACAGTCAGTAAATTTCAGTAAAGAGCATATAACACTGATAAAACTAATATTTCATTCCTTACCCTGAATATTCTAGATAAATTAGTATGTCTGCATGTAATTTGGTAGCATTGATATGGACACTTCTTATCATTTTAAATAAAGGTCCTGAAGGATTTAAAGAGTATTTATTTATGACTTGTATTTCATGATATTTGATTTTTTTATTTAAAGTATTTTGTATTGAATTTGAAAAAGTTGCATATATTATGTTGCATTGAAATAAGGTAGTTCCACTGTATTGCAACACAATAGGATAAGTAGTTTAAGACCAGTTAATTCTCAACCTCTTTGATTTTTTTTCTCTTTTGTTTTTTGTCTCAGACAGATCTCAAGGTACTTGGAAAAACTACTTAGCACATTTGGTATACTCTATGGCAGACCTGGTTTGGGAAGGTAGGACTGTTGATCTGATGTAAAGAAACAGTGATAGATAAATAATTGCTAAAATTATTGGGGGAAAATACATGAATAAAGTATAGCAATCTGTATACAAAGTTTAACTACAATTTCTTTCAATAAAATTTTGACAAGTGTTACAGGGGAAAAAGTCTAGTGGGTAGTAGGAGAGAAAAACTCTCTAAGGGAGGTTGAGAATGACCTGTTTGTGGTTTCAAAAAACAGAAGAGACCCATGGAAAGAATAGAATTAAGATAATGATTCAGAAAAAAATAAGACCAAGTTCTCGTCGACAAGATTGTTGTGTGATTGGTCAGTACGTGACTCTGGCCATTGGAATAGAAAGAAGAGGTTTATCACCCAGCTGAGTATGGTCAAGGGCTTCTGAGTAGTTCCAGAGTGGGGAATAAAAAACCCAACTTGCCTACTCCTCGCACTTAGAGAAAGAAAGGTCAATCAGGGAAATCACAAGCTTAAATGAAAAGAATCTCCTTCTGTAGTGTCCCTGACTTAGGTGATGGGTCAGGAATAAAAAAGCTGGACACCTGGAGTGAGGAGAGTCTTTGTTTAATGTATTGGCCAATGAATTAACGTTGTTAATTAATCTTAATGTAACCCTTCCAAGAGCACTGGCAAGATTTGATGGGTAGGAAAAGCCACTGTTTGATTTAAACCAAGAGAATAGTTAAGTCTTATTTAAGACCATTCTTGATCATAAGAAGTGACATTGGAGTTTACATAAATAGATTTTAGAAAATTATAGTCTCCTGATAAAGTATTACTAATACATTTCATTCTGGGAGGTGGGGGACTAAATGAGTATTATAATACACATATTTTTAATTTTATTTTACTATTTTAATATTGCCTGTATGAGAAGTCACATATATGAGTAACTCTCAGGACTTACATCTCTTCCAATCAGGTCTTCCTGGTTTTCCACAATTCCCCAAGGGGCGATACCTATGGTACATATCTTCCCTCGAGACTTAGAAGCATGGTCCTTCAAGGCGTCTCCAACATGACGAATAACACCTAAGAGGAAAAAGAGAAGTATTACTTCTGCCCTTTAAAGCAATTATTTTCCATCGTTCTAAAAGAAATTGTGATAACTGTTTCTCTTAAGATTAAACATATTAAATGCAAAATTTTGACACACTTCTATACAAACTGCTTGTTTATGAGAATATAAACTCGTGCCAGACATGTTTGCCAAACTTGTAACTCCAGCAATGCATTTCTTATTCTATTTTATATGAAAAAAATGCATCTAATGTCTATAAAAAATAAATACAATTCTTTAAACTTCGGAAATCTTTTTCTTGTAATATAAGCGTAATGATGTGTTAGTATGACTAAGAACCAATTCCATGACTTTATCCTATAAAAGCACCATATATAATTTGATATTAAATCTACACCACAGTTTGTGTAAGAGTTAGGGTCACTCAAATAGAGTAGCAACAGCTCAGATTTTTTCAACCTTAATATAATCTTTCTATAGATACATAATATGGAGAACACACTTGTAAGAAAAATGTTGGCATATTCTGTGGAAAATTTGTTAAAATATATACATATACCTTTTTATCTTTATCATTCTAATTGTTTTCCTCTTTTGTCATGATGGCCTTCCCCATCACCATAGTTAAAAGTGAGAAAATTTAGTTTACAAGATGGTAGAGAATCCACGTCTTATATTTTTATAAACCACTTAAAGAAGATGCAATTTCTAATTGCTTAACCTCCCTCTTGAATGATAATTTTTATAGAAGACATAAAATATATCCTCTAAGAAAAAATGTTTTCATTTATCAAAATTCTACCCACTCCTCAAGGAAAAATTCACACTTAGTGCTATCTCCTATATGAAAGCTGAGTTGGATTTTATTTCTTCTAAGTTTGACATACTGAGCTCCTCAAGATTACAGTTTGCATATCTTGAATGGCTTAATATATCACCTAACATATTGGACTATGAACCATAACCACCTGTAAAGATGTCTCCTTTAATAGTAAAACACTTTAAGGGGAAGGTTGGAGGGTCAGTGTCACACTTATCTTTATGTACTTTGGGGGCCAGCACAGAGTAAGGGCTCAGAAACTATGCACTGAAGTAACCAAGCACACAAAACACACCAAGCAATTTAATCATGGGATGGGACACAAATGTGTAAACAACTCAATTCTGAACTATTCATAAGATCAAACAAAAAGAACCTTTAAAAAAAATCAAATGACAACACAGTGTAAATAGCCACTAATCCATGTTGAAATATTCTGGGAGTGTCCAGAAGAATATCAATTTCACTAAGTAGCTTATCTATGGATCTTTGATGTGAGAGTACCAGTTAAAAAAATAAAAGAAGTAAAGCTGTGAATATTAATGTTAATTTTTTCCCTCATTTGTATGTAAAACTCCTTTCAAGGTCAGTCCTGGACAAAATGTTTAACTTCATGAACCTCTACCTAAACTGAAAATGCCTTCACTGTAGGCATTGCCTTGAACACTAAGCCAGGAGTAAGGCAGAAAAGAACTTCCTTGTTTGATTTACAATATTTATGCTGTAAATTTTTCTTTTTATATTTAATGCATTTCATAAAGGAAGAAAAACAAAAAAACAATGTTCCAAGTTCACAGAAACAGAAGATTGGTAAGAATTTCTTTTGAACCTTTAGAAATTTTGAGTTGGTCTCTATATGAGGTACAGTTACATTAGGAAAGCAAAAGATTGAATAACTGCAAATGAATCATGGCTGCTAAGCTGTGAGTGACAGTTGGAACCTAAAGCTTAAACAGTCATTGAGAGAAAATTGCTCTGTAGATGCCACGTTACAACTAAATAAACAATAAAGAGCTGACTGAATAGGTCATTCTAAAATCATGTCAGTTTCAGACTGAGTCAGGATTTCACATAACAATGAAGAGCTTGGACAATCTGCAGAGTTCACTGCTGAAATTGTGACTACAGAGTGTATACTGATTGTTTACAAATCCTAGGTATTGAGAATACTGAGTGAAGCTCTCTCTCAAATATCATCTAAACTACAAACAAAAGAATAAACAACACTGAGATAACCTTTTATGAAAACTCATTGATCCAGGGTTATATTCAGAATGTCCCACTAACTCCAAGTATGTCTACATGTGCAGACTTTGAGCATTGTTAACAAGTTTGAATTAACTCACTGAAGCATTACTTGTGCACTTCCAATTGTCACTTCAGACTCAGGCTAGGGAAATATGTCAAAACAATTTATGGGCATCTATTTCATTATCTGTTATACATTAATTCTGCAGGTAAGCACTTAAGTATAAGTGGGGTTGGAAGGATAGATTTGACAGCCTATCTGTATCACAATATAAAAATTTGTTTGGCAGGTAGAAAAAACTGTTTTGAATTCAGGGTGGGGTATGTCTTCTATTGATTGCAGAGCTGATTTAATAAAATATTTGAAATAATAAACAAATAATACTCCGGGTTCTGACATCACAATTTATGTACCAGATAAAAAGAGCATTTTATAAAAATTACAACTATTTTCATAAAACTTAAAATCTTAAAGAAAAGACGCAGAACTTCTAATTTAAAATAAAAATTATTCTTTAAACAATTATTGGATGTTGATTTGGCAATCTGAGGTATTAAAAATATCCTATGAAATTCCATTAGTCACATTTAAAAATTCTATATAGTCAAATATTAAACATTTCAATCTATTTCTTAATTGTAAGTAATTCTTCTTGATTGAGAAATAACAGTTCAGTTATGCAGGTAAAGGAGGAAGAGATAATTAATGAGAGGAGAGATCACCAGTGAGTATGAGCACACATGGGTTGGAAAAGGTTAAATGCATTTAAACTTAGGAGAAAACTATCTGAGTCCCAATGTTCTTGTGGCCTTATGTTGCCTTTCTTGATCCCACTTCTAATTACCTGTGTTGACCCCTCCAGTGAATATCCATGCACCGGTTGTCATAGCTGCTTTGATAAGACCTTTCCCAAAGACTTGCTTGAGTTTTGGCTGGAGTTCGAAGTTCTGCAGGCCCCCATGGACAGAGATGAGGAGCTTGGGAAGCTCCAGCTGCCATTCCTTGGTCATCAGATGTAGGAGGAGATCAGGTTTTGTATCGAAAGATACTCGCACATACTGGAAGGAGAATAACCATCAATTAGGGAGACAGGGCAGGGCCGCATGGCACTGCTTACTTTAGTGATTGCAAGATGATATATATATATATATATAGTTACATATCACATTAAATGTCTCACATAATCTCAGATTTTTAAAAAGGGGCAAATCATCTGCTTTACCAAATGAGCCTTCGTTAGACAAAGGGAGTTACTGTTTTTAAAGGTTTTCTTGAAATTGTAAATTACAAACTCTCAAATTATTTGATTTTTCTAAAATGCGGCATAAGCATTCATTTTCCCAGAATGCAAACTTCACTCAAAGGAAATCATGTTTATATTTTAACAACTTTAACATCTGTATGACCGTTCAAATGTTTCTAGTTTTTTCAATGTAAGTGATTTGTTTATTAGCAACTGGACCTGGCTATAACTGTTTTTGTATTCCTATTACTTTGAGAGGTTTTGAAAAATTCTACAGTTCTGCATAATATAATGAAAATTTTAAAATGAAGTAACAGCTGATTATATTTATTTAAATCTATAACAACTACATACTAAATGCTTTATCATTTAAAGAAGACAAATGAGAAAAGTCATGTCAATTATTCTTGCATTATAGTTGAAAAAATGAAAGCATTATAGCAGATATCAAGGTGTTATCAGATGCAAATGGAAATAAAGTTACAAGTATATATAAAATGTCATAAATACATATAATGATAAACATCTAAATAATCACATACACGGATACTCATTTAGGTCTCAGTGTAATTGTGTAAAGATTTTCATCTACAGCTGGAAACACTAGGCAAATATGTCTGAAAGCCTTTTGTCATGCATTGCTGAGCTGGCATGAAAAGAGGAAACATTCAGATTCCTAAACAAAGTTGAAGCTGGAACCTCAGGAGATAAGGAAGTACCAAAGCAGGCTTTGGCTCTGAGAGTTTTTAATAAGCCCTGGAAGACCTTGAGTATCTGCTTTAACAGCTTTATGCAGTTTGGGCAAGTCTAACGGGGGGACTCCACATAAAGCCAGGATGCTTCAAAGGGCTCCGTCCTCAAGTATAAGCAAGAAAAAAAAGTAAGTCTGATATACAGAAGAAGAGAGTAAGGACATTTGCCTGTTCTCAATGGATAAAAAAAAAAAAAATACTCCTTTGATTATTTATAAACAAAATTGGAACCTCACACAGGTCTTGGTCCACATTCACACTATCAGCATGGTTTGAAGAACATCAAACAGTGTGTTTAATGTAAAATTGTTCAGGTGGGATAATGGTTCCAGGTAATTGGCAGAAGCAAATGCACATCCTCTTTGGAGAAACATGTCATCAATCTGGGTTTCAAATAATTTCCTTGGGAAAATAAGCATTTCATAGTAAAAAATTAAAATTATAGATTATATAAGGAAATAAAGCAGCATGAGTGAGAACAAAAAGAAACAACGGGTAGCCGAATAAGATTCTCAACATATTGAAATGATCAGATGCAGAATATAAAATAGCTGTATGTAATATGTTAAAAACATAAATGAGAAGATTGAGTATGTGAGTAAAAAGCAAGGGGTTATAAAGAATGACCACATGCATTTGAAAAATAATCAAAAACGACTTCTAGAAATTAAAATGTAATAATTTAAATGAAAAATATGATGAACAAACTGATTTATAGATTCAGAGAAATAAATCAGATGCAGCTTAGAAAAACTAAGGAATTGAAAACACAGAAGAAAAATGAAAAACTTTGGGGAGAGATAATCAGATTTCTAAATAAAAATAAAAGAGATAATAAAGGGACAATACTTAAAGAGATATTGGCTGGGAATTTCTCAGAATTTTTGAAAGATACCAGTTCTCAGATGTGAGAAGCAGGATAAATAAAAAGAAACTGTGCTTTTAGATACCTCATAGAGAACATCAAAAAATGGAGATGGTGGAAACCTTCAAAAGCAGCTAGAAAAAAAGACAGATCATCTATAAAGAAAGTCATCAGACTGAAGGCTTCCTCCCCAACAGCAGCAATGGATGCCAGAAGCCAACGTCTCCAACATGCCAAGAGAAATTATCTTTCCAAAATGAAAGTTAATTATAGATATTTTCAGGCCACCAAAACTGAGAAATGACCTGTAGCAGACTTCAGAGAAGGAAATTTAAATATATATACAGCAGGAAGAAGTTATATGATCCCAAATGAATGATCTGAGATACAATGGTAAACAAAGATAGTAGCAAATTTTTGATGAGTCTAAAAAAGTGTGAGTCATAAAATACAAAATGATGATGATGTCTAATTTATGGTAGAAAAGGATAGAACTTAAGTGCTAGATAATATACCATATAATTTGGGTGATAGTAGTCAGAGGTAAAGCATTTAAAGTCTATATGGTATATGGGAGACAAGAGAAAGGTACTGATAAACTTTGGAATTTGTTATTGAAGTAGCATAACTACAAAAAAAATAGACATGAAAGTAATCATACAAACATGTATAAATAAAGTTATCTAAGAGATGACAATTTAATGCAATATTTTGGATCTGGGAGACCCATTGTTGGAAAAACCTCAAAAATTATATGTCGATTCCTTTGTTAAAGTACATTTGACCTATATTTAGCTGAGATGTGAGATAAAAACACACAAAATATAAAAGTTGTTTGATGAAATAAACTGCATCATCAAGAAATACCAGAGATAAAGTTTCCTATACACATACACAGAAATCCAAAGAAGTGTTGGAACCTAATAAGATGGTTCTATATTGATTTGGTCTACCTAGAAAAAATCAATTCACAATGAAAAGAGTAAAGATGGTGATTTCAGGTAAGTTCATTATAGCAATAGAATTTAATCAGAGCTTACAATATGAAAAATGGCATATTTTATGCACAAACTCTGACTCAGAGGGCAAGAATGTTCAGATATCTACTAACAGATATTTTCAGCAATGTACATTTTTGTGTTGTGCAAAAGAGCTTTGGGGCCAGAGGGAGGATATTGCAGTAGTGGAAGCAAACAAAAGCGTTTTATAACTAAAAGCTTCTTTATGTTATATTTGCTATCACGTTGAGTGACTGTTTATAAGAGAAATATCTGAATGAATGCTATAAGATGAAAAAAAATAAAATGTTTTCTGTGTCTGTACACTGAGTCTATGCTACTTGAGTAGTTAAATTTTGGTGGCTCTGTTGGATTGAATTTATATCATTTTGACTAATTCCAGAAAGGGATGTTTAGTAAATAAAATAGTACTGGGACTCATAGGTCTTCCAAACTACACAAACCAAGAAAGGGAGTCAAATATAGGGGAGTAGGGAAGGGTGAAGTGGGTAAAAGGGTAACAGAAGGAAACTGGACTTTGAGTGGTAACCGCATAACAGAATATATAGATGTCAAATTGTAATGTACACCTGAAAATTATATAATTGTATTAACTAGTGTTACTCGAATAAACTTAATAAAGAAAAAAGAAAAAAAAACTCATTGAATTGGTCACTTTAAAAAAAAAAGAATGCTTAGTGTTAGGGATGATAAGAAATCACTTTTCCAGCTATTGCTCTTTTATAAACTTTATCACTCTCTATTCCTTCAAAAGAAAAAGGACCCATATTTTCTAACATTATATTAAATCATACTTCTAATAAACACAGAACATCTAAAGTATAAAGAAAATTTTAAATTATGTGCCCCCTTGCAAGCGTAGGTAGTGGTTCCTAACCTTTCTGAAGGATTGTAAAGATGTAGTTCCAATGATTAGAGAAGGCATACGTGAAAACGGTATGCTTTGGAAAAGCAAGAAAAGTAGCTGTGATTATGGCTTTTGGAATTTCAAGATGCCTCACTAAGCATCCCCACACGTACATTTCATTTAGTCACGTAAATAACGTGAGATTCAGAGCCACAGTTAGTACCTGAAAACTGATATGTATATGTTACTAACTCACAGAGTGTGAAGAGAGATTACAATTTATACTAAATCACTACAGAGATTACATAATAATTTTAGCAAGCTGAACCTAGCTAAGTAACATATGGAGTTCAATCATTCACCCAATTTGGTAATAATAATCCAAATGCAGTTTTAGAAATAAGCCTCACTTGGTAAATAATTCACTTTGGGACTTCTAAAGTTACCTATACAACTTATCAGTAAGGAACCAATTTATTGATCATATGAGCAGTTCACTGGAAAATGACCAACAAATCTAATCAATATGTTGAAATTCCTTTTGAATTAGCTTAATTATTTTTCCTCGTTAGGAAATTAAGAAAGGGTTGTTTGTGATCACAATGTTTGTTACTCAGCTAATAAATGCTCCAGTGAGGAAATGAATGAATGACCTTAGATCAACTTGTCCCCAGCTTTCTGTCTTACGAATGAAGAAATGGAGGTACTCAGTGTCTGGCCTGTTCATACTCTCTATTTACAAATTTTTCTCAGTTTTCAATTTTTTAACTCCACTGAGAAAAGAGATCCCCAAACTAAAAAACAAAACTCTGATGTATTTACTATGTTCCAGGCACATATATGCTATGTGCTTTTCATGCATCATTTTATGAACATCTTCCAATATTGAGAAAGTTAGTATCATCCACATTTTACTGATGAGGGACAGAATAGATCCATCAGGTTTTCAAGTTCAAAGCTAGTAAGTAGTGCTATCAGGATTCACACCCCAGTTCTGTCTCAGGTCCTTGCTCTGAACCTCAAAAATGAATGCCTCTGTACTTCCTGTTTTCCTTTATCTGTAAGCAAGCAATCTCTGAGTTCTAATGATCCATTCTTCAAGCTGGTGCCCTCAGCCAGACCTTTTCCTCTATCGCTTCAGTTGCTATTTTAAGAATAAATTTTCCTTAATAGGGTATCAATTTGGATGTGGTAACAGTCCTAATGGCTTCTCCTCTAACCGCGTGTTCTCAGTGAGACACTGATGGGCAGACTTCTTTCCCCGATTCCTTTTTGATTATATTATTTCTCAGTTCGAATTGTTATGTCATATGTAAACTTCCATTTGGCCTGTCATGGTCCCTTATAATTTAGCCTTACCCAATTTCTCTCTGTAATTGGTTAAATGTTGTTCCTAAAGTCTTAGAAAATCCAGTCCTTCCCCTTTCATATACATAAATCGTTCTTCCTTTTCAAAGGCCTTTATTGACTTATATTGATGTAATATAGCTCTCAATTAAACCTAGTCTGATATATGAATACATTTTCTTCTTTATTTATTTTTTTTCTGGTTGTTTCTTGCATGTGTCAATTTTATCTCCCCATGTTGTAAGATCTTTGAGGGAAGGAAGCATGTTTGACATGACCATGATTTTTCTAGTACTGGCTATGAAGTAGTCCCAATCTTAGAAATGAAAGGAAGTTTAGAAATATTTTAGCAATCATGGGAACTGGAAATCATCCAGTTCAATTATTCTGCTTTATAGATAAGGACACTGAGACCCAGAGAACATGAGTGACTGGGACCTCAGAGCTAGTTATATTATAATTAACCACTCACTAACCCATTATTAAAGTTATCACTACACTGGAAACTCTAGGTTGAATTGTGCTTCTCTAACTAACATGCAAGACTCACCATGAGGACTTCGAAAAAGCAGGTCCTGATTCAATGGATGTAGGATTGGGCTTGAGGTTTTGCATTTTTATCTCCCAAGGACCACTTGAATAGCAAGGATTACAATTATTCTCTAAACCAAAGGTTTTAAATTCTAAGTGGTTTGTTTGTGTTTGTAATTGGGTCAATATATTACATGAAAATCAAAGAGAAATATGGAGGAAATATTGGAAGAATCACTTAGGCCATGATACATAGGAAAGTGTAGCTATTGGCAAGCTAGCCAGGGTATCTCCAACTACTTTATCCATTTTGACCAGGACTAACTCTTATACAAAGGAACACATGATTAACTACAGCCCTCTCTCTCCCTCCCTCCATGATTGAGAAACTGATAAACAAGGCAAATACTGCGTATTCCTGGTCTTTTGATGTTAGTCATTATTTGTGAGTTACTGTGCTCCTCCCTTGGAAAATAAGAGGCAAGACAAAAAAAGAAGGAAGGATTTAAATAAACAATTTGTTACTTTTTGTTGTGTTATTGTTCAGCAACTCAAAGAAATGGTTTTGGTGATAAGAACAAAAATTCTCAGATGTGCTAGATTAAATAAGAGTGGCTTGAGAGTGAAAGGGACAGAACTATTAGTCTGTTAATGGCTGCTGACCAGCTAACAAAAGGCTTCTCACATTCCTGTTTTGCCTGTTGGAACTTCAGGTTAATTTCTAGGTAGCTATTTCTGGAGATTATTTTAGCCAGATACCATCTAACTCCAGGAACCACTGTTTGTTTACACGTGGGCTTTCTAGACAGCTGCGCATAGCCAATCTACAGTAGTGGATGTTTCTTTGTGCAGACTCTGCTATCCCAGAGCTGGCCTCCTTCACCTTCTCCTACCCCTTGGCCTATAGTTCATGTAAAGTCTTTTAGACTACATCTTTCTTTCCCCTCTTCCCTACCTGATGTATAAAAATGCCTGTAAAACTCTGGGACAATGGATAGCTGTCTTTTTTACCCAGCCACTTTGCTAATGGTTTGGACTCCATGACCAAGACCAGTTTTTTGTTTTTTTGTTTTTTGGCTAGCATTTTTGTCTCAATAAAACATTACTTAAAAAAGACTTCAGTCATGGAAGTTAAAGATTTGTAATTTAACATGGGGATAAGAGAATAATTAAAACTAAGGGGTAAAGTGATGCTTTAAGATTGTCTGAAGGTTTCAATTTTTAAATTATATTCTCTTACCCATAAAAATCAAATTATTCAATAAACTTTCCAGGTGCTTGTAATACAATAGCTAATTCACGTGCCGAATTAGCAGCTTCAAGGTCATAAATTGTTGTGCCCAGGACAATTAATCAATTTCTACTAAATGGTCAATGTGATTTGAAATTAGGAGATATTTTGGTTGTCAAGATAAGCAATTTTGACTGTCTACTTGTGAGCACCTTAACTGCTAAGGGATCACCTTATAAATAAGAAATCCTACTAATGTGCATATTAAATTTTGTCACTTGGGCATTACTCTGATCTGGTGACATGTACTTCCATTTATAGATTCCTCAATTATGCAACATCATACTCTAGTAGCAGATACTGGCACTGTAAGTCATTTGGCCAATTTGAGTACCCTTTCTTATGAATAGGGGTGATCCTGACCATCTCACAGGACACTGTAAAGATTAAATTGCGAAAAATGACTAATATGGTAGAAAAACTAACATGTAAATTGGATGATGGTTATAAACACCTAGAAAATGACTTCTGCATACAAACGAATCCAAATAACTTGCCTTAGCTCTTTAACTAGTATGCCCTTCAAAGTTGCACTTTATTCTGAATTCTTGAGTTATCTAGGGAGTGGCGGGTACAGGTGCTTATAAATAATACCTTAAAAGAAGGAAGAATGCTACTGCTGCTCTGGGTCACCTAACCCTCCTTTACCCTATGCCCACACAGTTTCCTAATTTTTACTTTTTAGAAATAATCTGAGCTCCAATAAGTTACCCATGCCTGGACTTACCTCTCCTTTTCCTTTTCCACCTTTAGTGCCCATGACTGACAGGAAGTCTCGCAATGAGCTCAAAATAGTAGCTTAAAAATGTGCTGTGTAAAATAGAGATTAGCTTTAGTTGAAATTGTACTATTTGATCTATTCTTAGGTGCTGTGGAGACCAATGAATATAGCCTAATTTTCATAAGAATATATATTTTGAGTTCCACACCAAACTTATAAATGAAAAATTTGAAGTGAGACTATAATAGAAAACTAGAAATTTTCTCTTGTTCAAATGGCGGAAAGCTTTGATAACTAAAACTCTTTTGAGTTTTTGTTCTGCCTGATGCTAAAGGTCTTTTTGCTGAGTGGGTGACTTCACCGCAATTTTTTCTAAAGCCACTCTTACCTGCTTCATCATTAGCAATGTTACTATTCACTTGTTAAAATAGAATTCAATTTTATTATGGCCTTGCTCTGCACTAAACTTGGAGATCACAGAGGTGTCACAAACCAGATGGCATCCTTTTCCCTTTATAATACACAGGGTAGTCAAAGGCTAGAGAGTGGGGAAGCAGCCAGTACTACTAGGAACAGGCTGAGGCTGTTAAAAAATAGTAATAATCTTCCTCCGGCATTCTGAACTTGAGCTTCTGTGGAGCAATTTGGCTCTGATAATCAGTTACTTCTTTAGCCCTAAATTTTTACCCACATCATTTTGCCCTGCCTTTTAAATAAAAATGTAAACAACTTGCAGAACAATAAATCTGGCTACACTCTTGGAAATGGTAGATGATAAATTCTTCTAACTGCAAAACTGTCTTTAATTCTTGGAAATGATCAACTGGTATTTGCAAAGAGCTTGTTCTGAGTAATAGAACTACTAATACTAAATCTATTTTAACAGTATTTGTAATGCCTTTTGATTTCTGAGCCCGCTGTGGGAAATTTGCTCTATTTTCCTTTCTTCTGAGAAATGTGACAAGCAGCATTTCATTTTCTAATTCTTCGAAGTCACATTTTAAATCAGCACTTTTAATTGAAGCTGTGGCCAAGGAGAATATGCTGCACTAGACTGCTATGACAATTTTGCTGACATCAGCTTTTCAAGTCCACGGAGCCTTTTGTTTTCCAGTTAGAGTTTAATACTTATGGCGGTTTAATACATGTAAAAGTTCCCTACAAAGAAAATATTTGGAATGCAAAAGTGAGGTGTCACTGTTATTGGATTCCTTGTTTGATAACCCATAAAACTTTGGAAGTGAAAATGCCATTGTAATTTAGTCCCTATTATTTTTGTGATTCCTTAGTGTTAGATACTTTCGGGTGACGGGGGCTGATAAAAGCTAAGGTTTGGAAATAATTATAAAACTTAACTGACCATATGAACAGGTCCCAGGGGGTAGTCTATGAATTTTTTGCCAGAATTACATAGTGAAAATTTTTTAGAAGCAAGGAGATGGGAATTTTCTAGGGGCAAGGTAGGTTTTTTGAGGAGAGTTGTTTCTTCCTTCTCTATAGGTGTATGATTGGGATCAGAAGTTATGGTGATAAACTCTAGTTTTATTCTGTTTCAGAAAGTCCTTCTGAAGGCACCACCATTTCAATGGCCAAGAGATTACAAGGTTAAAGTTGTAAATCAATGGAATAATTATAAACCCCTGCAAATACCTTACGATGCTTATACAAAGCTGCTTAGCCATACTTCAGTGATCTGCTATTTTGTTTTATGAAGAGGGATTCATTTAATTTCATATTTGGTGTGTGTCAGTCAATGATGATTCCCAGTTTGAATTTTCATAATGTAAAGTAAGGTAAGTTTTTTAAAGTCAAATTTAATCCCAAAGCATTTTAAGAGAACCAGTTTGTAGTTCCATGCTGCTGACAGCCCCTCATCACGCCCAACCTAGTATCTCTCCCTCAGTTTTCCCTATTCCCTATCATCCTCCACTCACAACGCTCAGACAGTAAGGCTTTTATCCTGGCAGATTTCCTAGTTAGAGTTTTAAGTATGAAAATGAGGCATAAGAATAATTATCTAAATTATATGAAAACTGTAATAAGGGGCTCAAGTTGATTTAAAAAGCAGAATAAATAAATAGCAAGAGAAAACCTGAAGAGAATTATGTGGGTGACTTGAGAAGTTTAAATACGAGCCCTTAATTAGGTTATACTTACCTTGTCCACATGTCAGCTCAGCATTAATTAGAAGAGATGATTAGTAAGCAAAGAAGATTCTGTTTAATCAAGCCCAGTACTGATTCCTTTTCTAAATAACCTATAGCCTTAGACTCAGATAGAGAGACTGAGAAAGAACTCATTTCTGATGCCGGCCTATCTTAGTGCTGCTCTCTAAGGCAATTAAAAAAGTTAGCTGGGACCCACCCTGGCAAAACAATGCTGAAACCAGAGCTTTAGTATCTTAGTATCTTTTTTCTTTGGTCTCTCTGTCCTGACTTTTATGAGGTGCTTGAATAAACTGTCAGTTCTTCTAAAGGCCCAGGAATGCCCTTTTTGGGGACATGCAATTTGGTAGGATGTGGCTTGGTGTTGAGAAGAGAAAGGAGTGAGAATCCTTTATTTACTGTCAGTTTCAAATGTCTATTTCCTGTGCCACTTTGTCTCTCTGTAATGTGTGAGAGAAGTTGGTTTCATTGCCGTTCTACTAGGGCTTGTCAAGCCTTGGAATTGAGGGCAGAATACCACAAAGTACTGGGAAAGGCTCTGAAAGTGGTTCTATTAACCTAAGATATAACTCTATAAAGAACTCGTCCTGTTCACAGCTTTTGCATTTAACTAACCTGGTCAAATAATAGTGATTTTATAATTCTACTACAAAGTTTTCAGAATTCTTATGAAAAGCTAGAAGCACAATAGTAATTAGCTTCCTTTCAAAACACTGCTATAGTGTATATCAGGCACGTATGACAAAGAAGAAACAGAACCGATGGGGAGTCCTGGGCAGCTGGGATTCAAAAACTATCTTCGCTGTTAAACGACTGGGTGACTCTTGGAAAATGATTTAACTTGACCTGGCTCCAGTCACCTCATCTATAAAACAGGTAGAGGGATTTGGGATTATTTAGTATTTTTTATGCCTGAACAGTAGAATAACTTGGTTAACTTTTAAAAAACTTTGGATGCCAGGTTCTATCCCACATAGAGGAAGAAGACTCTTCTGGAACAGATTCTTGGACGCCAGTATTTATAGTAGCTCCAGGGGTTATTCTGAGCCTCTAAACTGAAAACCACCACATCTGATCCCTCCAGTACCTTTAGAGGGCAGAATTCTGTGACATCACGCTGTACTCCTATGTGGTAGCACAGATATATAATGTTCACGAGCAGATATGGTTCTCACATTTTCATAATTTCATAATAGTTATTTAAATAATAATTATCTTTTTCTCCAACTGTATCTTCTACCAAACTCCAGCAGGTTCTGTCTCACATTATATTGAGACCACATTGGCATTTTGAAGACCCAAGTGCTTTATCTTGGGCTGTCTTAAAGGGAAAAGTTAATGTTATACTTATTTTTTTAAAAACTTAATGAATGTCAAAGTTAATCTGCCCTCTAGAGTTTTTCGCTACTTTGTTTAAAAATCTTTTTAACTTTCATATATTCTTGTCAGGAGCAGGGGACCAAAAACATATTAAGCTAGCTAACCTGTTTCACTTAAATCTTGGCAAATAATTAACTATGCTTTTCCCATCTAAAGACTGGCACTCTTTAACAGAGAGCAGTTGCTGATTGTCCCCTTGTCCAAATTGCATTCTGGTTTGTTGGAGAGGACAAGAGGTGAAGAAGGCAGAGGTGGTGCAAAATGACCATCCTGCCCGATAAAACAAGACATATATGATCTATGGACAACTCCACTCCTTTGTCTAGATAGGAGAGTCAGAATAATTTGAGGGCAAGTATTCAAAGTGGACTAAATGCTCATTGTGTCTGGTGAATAGTGGGGACTCCTACCTGTTAAATATTTGATGGTAATAGAAAGGAAAATTTGGCCTCATTTGGATGATAAGACTCAGAAAGAAAGGTTTCCCCTTGCAGTGACTCTTCTGAGACCATTCAGGGCAGGCAAGCTTAACCTCAGTGTGGTCACACTGCTCAGAAGGACGCTTAGGATTTAACGCTTTCCACTTCCTGCCTTGAAATTTTCAACAATTCTATCCTTGAATTTGTGTTTTGTAAGTGAAGTCTGATAGGACAATGAAGCATTTGGAGTGGGCTTGGAGCCTTGGCTCATACATGGTCCCTGGTCACTCGTCCCACCTCTTGCTGCCTCCCTGAGGGGACCTCAGCTACCTGCTCCAGTCTCTGGTATTCCTGACAGACTAGCTTTCCTCCCCAGCTCTGCATGGGGCAGTGATAAGATTACATTCTATCATCACCCTACATTTCTGGCCGCGACCTGGGAGAGGAAAAGAAGAGGGTCAGGGTCGAGTGTGTGCCCTTTAGCATTTCAGGGTAGGGTAAGGAACTGTCTGTCTCTGCCTTGGGCTGGCAGTGCCACGGCATGTTTCGTAGGTCACTTGGTGGGAAATCTCACCCACACCACATACCAAGCATGTTCCAGTGTGGAGATGGCAACCCCTTGGGGGTCGCACGTCCACTGCAGGTTGGGGCTGTCAGCTGTGGGAAGGGGGCATTGATTTCCCTGACCCTGGGAATACATTTTTATTTTACACTGTGCTCCACAAGTCATATAGCTAACTTTGCCTAACCTGATTGCCAACAGGCAGCTCTGGGTTCAATAGAGCTATATGGGGCCTGGGGAGGGTTGTTAAAGTTTAATGTCCATATGTGTCCACTCTTCTGGAACACAGTGAAAGCTCTCTCTGCCTCTTCAAGTTTTTTCTTTATAATTAAATAGTTTATGTGCATGTGTATATATATATATATATGTGTGTGTGTGTGTACATATAGACATCTATATATACACACACATATATTAGCTGTGTGATGTGGGGCAAATTACTTTTCTAGTTCTTAATATGTTATTGTGACATATAGAAATAATAATTCTACTGTCACAAACATGAAATAACATATGTAAGTATTTTATATAATGCTGGCCACACAGTACATGTTCAATATATTTTAGTTGCTATTACTACGATTGGACCCTGAAAGGTGTTACAAAGATACTTCGATTAATACTTTGAAGGATGCACAGTCTAGCAAACTTATTTGGAGTTCCAAGCTCCAGAGTCCTTAAGGTTTCTCAAATTCATTAGAAATTCTAGGAGGGAAAAAATGTCAAGTAGAGAACTATATAATGAGAAGAAATCTTGGCTTTGTCTATCATAAAAGGCACAAGTAGGCATCTAATTGTTGAGGTCTATAGTGAATAAAGTAGGAAGGACACCAAGTAACAGCATCTCACTTTTTGTTTTGCTAGAATGAGTGGATGCAGGATATTAACTCAATGCAGAAGTCAAAGTGTATAATCGGTGATTACAAGCCACATATCTCTAGTCATTAATGAGTTGGTGTCCACAGTGGTAGCCTCCTGCCAATGACTGTCACTAATGCCAGTTTATGCAGGCTGGTACTCCTGTAGAAATATTTTAACATATCTTTGGATATGTTAAGGAAGTAAAGAAAGTTGCTTCGCTGTGCCATCACTATGATTTTCATAAATATTTTGAGCACTAGCTATATACCAGGTAATTTTATCTTCTCTCTAAGCCTCATGTATTTCTCATAAGGCAATCATGCTCACTTTATAGATAAGAAATCTTGAGGCTCAGCTAAATTGATTGGTTTAAACAAGACTTTCTAGCTAGTCGGCGAGAGAGTAAGGGTTTAGATACAGTTCTGATTTCAAGATTATGCATCTTATTTTAATTGATCTCAAAGACTCTCTTGAAACTATAATAAGTGAACTCTTAGTAGAAGTAATAACACAACAAACACTTATTTAGTTTAAACACCGGGCACCATTCTAAGCGCTTAATATATATTAACTCATTTAATCCTTGTTATGGCCCTATAAAGTAGGAATCAGTATCTGCATTTTGCAGATGAGGAAACTGAGGCACTGGGAAGTTAAGTAAATAAGACAAAGTCACACAGCTGGTAAGTGACAGGCCAGATTATAATCCCAGCAACATGGTTTCAGATTCTGTGCTCAACCACTAGGCAAAGGAATCAGAACTTCTGGAACTGTTTTAAAGGGTCAACTAAAAGAGGGTAATTTGACTTTGTAAAATAACAAATAACAAAGTATTAATCAAAATATTTAAATTTTTTTTCAGAGCCTGAAACAAATAGTGATGATAATAGTGGTAAAAATAGCATTACAGTTATTATATGCCTGGCACTGTGCCAAATGATTTACATATGCTGCTTCATTTAATACTCATGATGGTAGTATGATTATTCCTAGACAGTAGAATAAATTACTGAGGTCCAGAAAATTTAATTCACTTTTTCCATGTTACATAGCAAATATATGATGGTTCTGGGAAAAACTTAGAGTGCCTGTATCCAGGATCCACACTCCTCACTACTAAACTAGTACTTTGTTCTTTTAGAATTTTTAATGGTGGAAAACTTTATCTTCTGACAATAGACTTAACTTTTAAAAACTAGCAGAGGTCATTTGCGACTAAATCTTAAGTTTTTTGAATTTCAAGTACTTGAGATTAACTTTTGGTCAAAAGCATTATTTGATGAAAATATAGATTGCTTTTCTCTTGTGATCTATAAATTACATGAAATGTTGTGGTCACTGGCAATATTACAGTAATTAAAATCTCCCCTGGTGATCACTTTGGAGGAACCCTTTACTTATGAGCAAATTAATGCTCTATATTTGACAGACATTGCATGTTTATGGAAACGATGACCAGAAGCTTACTATGTGCCTCTGGGCATGTGGCACAAGGCTTGCAGGCACCATTCAAGACCCTTTGAAGTCATTGGGTGTATCACTCTATGATTATTGCCCACTAAGCCACTTCCTCATCTGCAGTACTTTTCTTATAGGGAGAACGTGAGCATGAGTTTAGTTAATGAATGGTTCCAGGGGATCTACATTTTTTATGGTTCAATCCCGTAATGTGAATGAGGACTGTGCTGAGTGGGGGACACTTAAGGATCTTGTGAGGGTGAATACACCCCTTAAGAGGATGAGGAAGTTGCCAAATCTTTACTTCCCTTGGTTCTGTGCAGGCCCAGACTGACCCTTTCTTTGTTTACCCAGGCTTCACTGGAGGTTCCACACAGTATTCTCTTCTTTCCAATATATTGCTCAAAATTGGTTTTAATTTAATATATATTTAATTTAATATAGCTCTGAATTAATTTTCTTAGGAAAGAATTGTGAGAATAGCTCGGTCAGCCATTCTTGGTGAAGAAAATACTACAGTGGTTGGGAGGGCAGATGAGGAAATGGGAAGGGAGAGGAAAGAGACAAGAGAGGTGGCTTTATTGCACATTTTCAGACTGTAACTGGCGTAAAGTGACTTCCCTTGCATTTTGCATTATGCTTCTCTAAGCAAAACTTCCTTTCCAAACTCGAAAACTCTGTAGCATGACTGAGAACAGCCACCACCAACTGCTCCACCCTCAACTCTTTCTTTTAACAGTTAGAAGCAAGCTTGTTAGAATATAACATTTCTAGAAGTTCCAAAAACACATGGTATACTTTTCTCCTGGCAAAATCTGTCAGCCAAGTAGAGGTCCATGATGAAAGCTGAAATTTAGAAGCGGCAATTCTTAGAAGTAAAATTGGTATATTTCCTACAGCCTCCTTTCCAAAAAAAAAAAAAAAAATGCTTTTCATATGGAGCTCTTCTATTGCGAACATTATTGAATGCAGCTGCTTGGAGAAAAAACATTCAGTTTGGATGGCAAGATCTCTGTTAAGATCTCTGTTAGAAAGGGGAAGAAATTAGTCTGAGATGATCATTTTTCTACTTCTAATTGAGAGAAATGCTAGTTACCAATAGAACAAAACAGAGACCCAAAGGTAAAATATTTTTACCAAAAGAATTAAAATAACATGTCTTAATGAATGAGACTCAGAAAGTAACATAATAAATAGTGGATAACTATGGAAAGCTACAGTTATTATTAATAAAAATAATAGTCATGTGTCTGATCTTATACTAATTCTTTTAAAAATTCTGGGAGGAAGGTGTTCTTTCTCCCATGTTATAGAGATGTACAGGGACAAGGTAATTAAAGGAAGTCACCCAGACAGAAACAGGCAGAGCTGGGATTAGACCCAAAGACTAAATCTCTAGCTCTTCACCATTCTTTTGCAGGACTTGAGCTAGAAGTTGGGGACTGATTGAATTTTTTCTGATTACCATAGCTTTGTTGGAATGGCCACCTCCTTGGAACTCGATGGTCCCAAAAGCGTCCGTCGGGCTGAGCTGAGTGTGCTTGCTGATGGACCACTTCTCAGACTGGAGGTCATTTCGGGAAAGGCGATTCTCATTTTTCTCATTCTGAAGAATGGATATACTGGGAGTGAGGCCAACATGCTGGCCTATTAGACGCCCACAGCAACACCTATAACATAAGAGGTCAAAGTGAACTTACCGTATTAGCCATTATTGGAATATACACTTAAGGCTGGAGAAATCTACAAACTGTAGCAAGCTAGTCGGTCAATTTTCAGGTGGAATCTCACGATACGGCTGTTTCAAGCAAATGTTGAATTTTGCATTTGCTTGATGCACATATCTTTTCTGCCTCTTCTTCATTTTCTTTTAGCTGTATTAGCTGTGATATGCCTTCTGTCCTACTCCACCCAACCCATCTCAAACCTGCCACATTGTTTAGGATTGAAATCTGCGAACAAAAGTTCTGTAGGTTTTTCAACTTCTTACTCTTCCTGTCTATCAAATCTTATAGGAAGGACA
Organism: Rousettus aegyptiacus; assembly: GCF_014176215.1. Lineage (NCBI taxonomy): Eukaryota > Metazoa > Chordata > Mammalia > Chiroptera > Pteropodidae > Rousettus > Rousettus aegyptiacus. The sequence goes on along the minus strand of NW_023416306.1, from coordinate 44,087,546 downwards.
CTGAGCAGAAACAAGGGGAGAATTTTAACATGCATATTTAAATGAGGAATCTCACTCATATGTGAGTCACAACCTAACTTATATTTACCTAATTGACATTCACTGTCAGTTATTCAATTCTGAAGAAGAAATATATATATATATATATATATATATATATATATATATATATACCTGCAACTTAAGTGTTGTTAAAGAAACAATGAAAAATTATTCACAGGATATTTTAAAACTAACTGTACAGTTAGTTTTTATGACTCTATATTTTAAACTGCTTTATTACATTGCCTTTTAAAAAAGGCATTTCCAGATATTCACATGTTACTTTATCCAAATACTTCCCACCTTACAGTCTGTTGATATTTAGGAAAGTAAGTAGGATACTAAAAATATGCTTGGATAGGAATCTAAAAGTCTGTAGTCTAATTAGTAATCTGTTAGGAGTTGTTTATTTAAAAATCTCTTTTTCACTATAGCAAAGCACATTGGTAAGACCTAAGCTAAGCATTTTGATGAAATGCTTAAAAAGGAAAAACAGTAATCATACTAAAAATATAAATAACTCGTTCCTAGATACAGTGATCAATTCCTTCCCCAATGGTATATCTGTTATTCTGTATAGGCTCTTAGAGAATTAACTGCAGGGGTGGCATATTATATAGTGTGTATATATAAGATTGCTTCAAAGATGTCTAGCAACAATAAAAATTTATCTTTAATTTCACATTAGTTCACATGCAAGGGACAGTGAGTACTATTGTAGTTTTGTTCCCACAGTTGCTACTTCATGTACTCGGTACAGTATAGAGACAGCGAGATTACCTATGGGGGTCTTTGGTGCTGGGTATAATGTGAACACATTCTCTTTTATAAAATGCTCTTTCTATCCAGGATTTCTGAGCCTGAAAAAAAAAAAGAAGAAGAAAAAGAGGAAAGGTGAATATAATCTTTAACTATTTTTGACTAAGCAAGACAATTTCACAATCACATAAGAGACTGGTATTTCATAAAAGGACTTGAAACTGTGGTTACACACATAAACACTGCATATGGCAAAAAGCAATTACTCTCAGAACTTGATTAGATTATTTAACATTATATATTGAGAATTAAGGGAAATGACAATAAAAAATGTTTATAATGAAACCAAACACAAATTGATAATGATTTTTGAAGGACGGAAAAACAATGCTATTTACATAGGAAAAAAAAAAAAACCATAGAGCAGTGTGTTTGTAACCCTATAAAAAGTATTTAGTTATGAGAAGATATATAATTGACCTTTGAACGGCACCAATTTAAACTGTGTGGGTTCACTAACGTGGATTTTTTCAATAAATATTTAAAATATATTTTCTTTTCATTATGATTTTCTTAGTAACATTTTCTCTTCTCTAGCTTACTTTATTGTAAGAACACAGTAGATAATACATATAATAAACACAATATGTGTTAATCAACTGTTCATATTATTGGTAAGTCTTCCAGTCAACAGTAGGCCATTAGCAGTTAAGTTTTTGGGAAATCATGAGTTACACTTAGATTTTTGGCTGTGCTGGGGGTTGGCTCTCTTAACCCCTGCATTGTTCAAGGGTTAACTGTATATCTAAATAATTATACGTTTTCATGGCTAAAACTTAGATTTTCTTTGTAGAAGGAAACAAAAATGGTAAGGGAATTACAAAACTCAAGAGCCTTAATCCATCACCATGCTTCTTCCAAAATCTAAATTAACAGTGCTTAAATACTGAGGCGGGAAAAAGGAACTAGAAACGTAAGGAAGATAAATGTCTTCATCACAGTCCAAACTTTCACACGTAATGTCTTGGGAAGGGAGTAAGATAGCAATTTTTTTTTTTGTAACCCACTTGCCTTTAAGCACAGCAAATACATCTCTTAGAATGGGCATTGTTGGGAATGTCCACCCAAAATCCGGCCACTGAGATTCAGTGCCCAAGAGGATAGAGGGTATTCTAGAAAACTGTACTATCTTTGTTCCAAAGTAAAGTGTCATGGAAGTTGCTAGAGCAACCTATAATGTTATTTCTATCTGGTATCATCTTTTCCCTAACCCAGCACTGACTAAATTAATACTCTTAAAATATACAGGGCCAAAGCACAACTCAGTCATTTACTTGGCCTGTCTCAATGACCAGTGTTAATTGTGACAAGCCTCCATTTATTGGCTGTAATGGTTATTGACTCTGCCAAGGAAACAAATATCTTTACAAGTTGTTCTAAGTTCTGCCCTCTACCCCTTAATCAACCTCCTTTTCCACAGTGGAGTTTACAGAAGCATGTGGCACTGAAGGCAGTATTTGTCTAATACTCATAATGACACACATTTAAAAAATAGCCACATGGGGGATGCTTGAGGGGTACGAAGGAACTACATCCTCTTTCAGTCCTGGTCACAATCAGGTCACATAATTTCTGAGTGTTTCTGCACTGTCTATACCTTACCTCAGAGATCCTCAGGTCCAAGTGGCCCTCTGTACCCTCATACCAGAAAGATAACATTTGCAGTTCTGTTGGTCAGCTGGGTATGAAAAAAGCCCCAGTATCTATTCTCAAAGATTTTTCTTTTCAAATATGTAGGAAAAGATAGTGGCTACATTTTTTGCAACAGAAATGAGCTTAGCAATGTAGATGATAACCAGCCTTTATCTTTAAAAAAGCCTGTAAGTTAAACTACTCATAGGCTGTGATTTTTTCCTTGACACTGAATACCTTTGTTGATAACATCTGTTGGCAGAAAGATGGTAAAAATATTTCTCACTGGACATTTGAAACCAACTTTTCCTATACCTTGGAGAGCAAAAGAGAGTGAACTTTCCTTTTTTCTTTGTGGCCCACTTTGGCTAGGATTCAGAAGGCTCTTTTGGAAGAGCATCTGGGAATTTTAGGGGGTGTTGATCAATGCTCTGAAAAGGAAGCAGGGATGGCAGTGTGATGGGTAGAGCGTGAGATCTGCAGTTAGAAAAACTGAGTGGGATCCAGTGACATGGGCAAAGCCATATAATTTCTTTGTTCCCCAGTTTTCTTTGTCTCTAATATGGGCACGAGACTAACACCTGGTACACAGAGTTATTATTATTATTTAGATACTGTGTTTTCACTTTGAGAAGAGGGACCAGTCCTGGGTTGTTTCTAGTACTAAAAGATAAGATGAAGTTTAAGATAAGAGTACTATGAAATTTCTGTAGCAGATCCGACTAGATCAATCTCACTTTGAATTGAAGATGATATTCCCCCGGAAGGCTCGGCAGGTCACTAACAAGATACGTAGGAAAGTTATTTAATTTTCCTGAATCTTTTCTATAACATGAGGATAAGCACAGCCACCTTGGAGAGTTGTATTAACTGAAACAGATGATTCAGGAAAAGCACTTAACACTTAATAGGAGCTCAATAGGTAATAAAACTGCCTAACCTTTAGTAAGGGCTTGGAATTGTGTCATATATGCATTATCTTCTTAGATCCTCAGAAAAGCCCTGGGAGAGAAGTACTACTATTATATCCATTTTACCAATGAAGAAAATGAGGCAGATTGCAGCAAATAAGTTTCAAAGCCAGAGTCTGAACCTGAGCAGTTACTCCAGAGTTCAACTCTTACTCACTCTGCTAAACTGCCTCTCCAAATTGGATATTATTGATATTAAGTACCCTTGATCTTGGTAGTGCCATCTGGGCATGCCTGGAAGTGCTTTGGTATTTAGAAAGAGTTGGACATCTAGAGTCATAGAACTAGTTCATACTTGCATCTTTCTTCTTCTTATTTACCTCTTCCAGTCCCCACTAGTGGAGTAATGAATACTCTGCTGTCATTTTTCTTCTCTTCTTGGGGTAAAAGATTTGGATGGAAGCCATCACAAAGAAAAATAAACAAATAAAGTGGGATCTTTATAATAACTACAACAAAGGAATGTAATCACAAGACTTCCAACTTGAGAATCTGGGAGACCATGACAATAGATTTAACTTTTCAAGGTCACCTTCACTATTGTCTCACTTGTAGATCACACTTTCACCTTGGAAAGCCCTGAAAGTTTTACTCTGATGCTGTGTGGTAAGAATTACTTTATATAGATTACTAAGGTGTTTGTGGTCTTTAAGTCTAAAATATTTGGCTTGTGTGCAGTTTAGCAACTTAAATACCATCTCAAAGGTGAAAAGGTACCTCATCATTAACAAAGGGATTGAGGGTCAGTTTTTATATCTTATTATTAGCTGAATAACCATTTCTCTTGCTAAGGGACAAATAATTGGAAGGAGGCAAACAAAGAAACGTAATGTAAAAAAGAATCTTTCCATTATTCATGTGAATTGAATTCTTTTTTTTTTGAGAAGAAAAGTATAATACATAACAGAAAGAATGCATATATAACACATGAACTAGGAATTCTACAAAATATCATGCATAAGTTACTATGCTCTGTCGTGGGCTTTGCTTTCTTATGCTTTTATTCAGGTCTTTTGTGTGGACAGATATTAAGACTATTAAAATTATTTTCTTAGAGAGGGCATATTTGAAGTATAATCATGGTTTAACTTGTTCCTTAAACTAATTCCCTTTTCTTTGTTCCAAGTCTTTGAACTACTCTGTGTTAGGCTTTATACTTGGCTTCAACATCCAACTAAGTTAGCTCAGACTGGCTATCCTTGTTAGGAAGCATGAAATAGTTTTGACATGTCTCGTTTCTAGCTGACCCTTTAATTCTCTTCTAATGCAAAACTTCAATGCATAATATGTCCTAAAATCTCTTCTTTTTAAATATACTTCAGAAGTCTCATGTACTTTTAGAAAAGATAGCTTTTATCAGCCCTTAGAAAATCACTTGTATACATTCTTTTCTAAAGGTAGAATGGTCATATCACCACGACTGAGTTTGTGAAAGGCTATTGTCTTATCTTTCTGCATTATCAGTCATGTGTGATGTGTAAAAGGGAAGTATTTTTCAAAGGCTAATAATTAAAGGATATCTTTTTCAAAACAAAAACAAAGACATTAGCATTTTGAACAAAGTATAACAAGTACCCTCAAAGAATAAAGTAAAAATTTTGAAACTCAAATGTATACTTGATAAAGCATCAAAATGCTAGAAATGAACAAACAAAAAAAGCTGTAAATATTGCCTTCAAAAGAAAAAAAATATTTCATTTAAGCAGGTTTTAAGTTTTTTCACAAAGGCTCTGCTACAAATCCCCCAAACTACTTTGACACTTCTTACTCCCCACTCCCCACTAGTTAGTTACAGAATCAAGAACTCCAGGCAGGAATGGTTTACAAGTACGTACATAGAGTTCGTATTAACTCAGAAAGTCTTGAAGAGTACTACTGCAAGTCACCCTTTAGCAGGGCAACTTTAAAAGAAGGACAACTCAGACAAGTAATCATAACATTTGAAAGAATCCATTAACTTTATAGAAATAAATTAAGAGCAAAGTTTCATTACATTTCTCATTTTGAGACTCATTTTTCAAATTATAATTTGTTATAATCAGAGCAAAACACCAAAAACCCAAAAGTACCGAATCCTACATTCATTTTTGCCTTTTGTTTTCCCTCAACATCTCCCTGGGCATTCCTTTGTTCTTCCTCTAGGCCCCCCAGATCCAATATTGGGAAGCTGAACAAGAGAAAAGTGAGCTGAAATCATTTTACCTGAGCACTGACTCTGGGTGGTGGCAAAGGCAGTTCCAGGAGCAGCAACTGTTGCTTTCATTTTGCTGTGTCTGGGGCTGGTCATCCCGTTAATAATGCTCTTATGACCGCCCACTGGAAAAAAAGTCACTTGCCCGGCTCTTCCCCCAAGAGACGTTTCAAGTAAGCAATGAACTTGGGCAGATTAGGCCCTTGGAATGTGCTGCTTTGGGATTAGCCTCACTAAGAATCCCATGGACATTCCCTCACAGCCTCAAACACTGCTTGATTTGAACATCTAATCTGACGCCAGAAGAAAAACAAATCCCCAGAGAGATCGGATTTAACTGGCACAAGTCCTGACAGGCTCTCCCCCCTTTTCTTTTTCCATTTTCAGAGAAAAGCCTTGTGAAAGTGTGATAAGGTGTTCTGAGTTCTGAAAAGTTCAACTTTGGAAAGCAAATCCTTCTAAAGAAACACTGTATTAATGCTCCAAGTGGTTTGAACACACAAGCTGCATTGTTCATTCCTCCCCAAAGAATGGAATGATAGCATTTCTTTAAAGAGGAACTGCTAAAAACCAAACATTTCAAAAGAATAGTTTGGTCCCTGAACGTGAGCCGCAGTAGAATAAAGTTAGAGTTTGCCAGTGACCTTCCACAACTTCTAAAATGTCAATAAAAAAACTGGTCTGATCACTCTTACCCTGCAGCCCCTCTCCCACAATTGTGGAGGTATGATTAGAACCATATACTCCTGTTTCCCTGAAAAAAAAAAAAAAAAAAAAGAGGAAGAAGAAGAGCTGCGACCAGTACAGCACATGGATGCAGACTAAAAGCAGTGACACTGTGATATGTTTTGTGATTATCTGGGGTGGCCCAACTGAGAGGTTCTGGCTCATACAAAAATGGCTCTTTCAAATACCATCTAAAACTGAGTTTTTCAGGTAATGATAGTTCTTAACTAGTTAGGTGGACAAACTTGGGGAGAAGAGAACTCAAATTTCAACAAGGCAAAAATACTTAAAAAAAGTGAATATTTGAGTACTCCATCTCTAAAAGACTTATCTCTTCCCACAGACATATGTTATTGCTGAGAGATGATGTTCACAATCAACTCTGCAGGCTGTAAAAGTGTCCTTTGAATCCTCATTTTTTCATAATCTCCTTTAAAGTGCCTCGTATGTGTCACTTGGACACTCGCTGAGAGTCAGAATGTGAACTAAATGATTTATTTCAAACTTGTATTAGATCCTCAGCCTTTTCCTTGCCTCTCTGCTCTTTCCAGTATTGATCTCCTTCAAACTCCCACGTCTTTTGGTCCCCCACTTACCACGGTTTCCCCAGAGACAAGGAACAACAAACTCTTTAGTGTCTTGTAACTGAGGAAACATTGCGATAAGCGAGACCCAAATGGAACATCAGACAGCTTTAGTATTAAACACAGGGTGAAGAAAGTCTTTTTGCCTATGTTCAGGAGTTGGCTATAGAATAATATGTAGTGACAGCCTTAATAATGTGCATGTTCTTCCTTCTATGTAGCTGTAATATTTCTAAGCATTTATTCAAAGGGAATGACAAGAGACATGATTGCACAAAGATGTTCACTGCAGCATTATTTATAATACAGATAAATTGGAAATAAATTAAAGTTCATCAATGGAAAGCCAATTAAACTATTTAAATGGTTCATGCCATTAGATAATCATAGTCAAGCTTCAAAAGACTAGTTATATAGAGAAATATGCATTTTCATGTTTTGTGAGAAAAGCAAAACATAAAACAGTAAGTGAAGAATAATTACAAATTTTAAATACATACAGAGATGACAGGGAATATACTAAAGTGGAAACTAGCTAATTTTTATTTTCTTCCCTTTGCTTTTTCATATTTTCCAAAGTTTTCTCCTATAACCACATATTGGTAGTCATCAAACTATAGATGGTGTAGTCAGAAGATTTCAGATAGCTTTTTTTTTTTTTTCAGCTGTTAAGCTCTACCTTATGATAATAGTAAGAATTCAGCTGGGAAGAATTCAGTTAAAAAAGAGGGCTCAGTGGTGAATATCTGGAAAGTTCTATAATGTAGAGGATGAGTTTTCCAGAGTTTAAAGGAGAGGGAGAAGGAGGGAAAGGAGACATCCATCTGAGAGACACAGAGCTAGTAGGCTTCCGTGAGACTAAATAAATTGGTTATAGATAATCCAAGGTAAGAAATATTCTAAAAATTCAGTTTTCTTGACTCCTTCACTAGACAGTACTTCAATCCTTCATCTAACTTGCTTTAAATCCTGAGTTCAATCACATACATATGGAGTCTTTTAAATAACGTTTGTGTACTTTTTAAAAATCCTATTCTCTCTCTAGTCTTACTTATTAATTTTTTTGCTTAGTTTTCCTTTTTAGAAATATTTTATAGGGTAAAAATGGGAGGCACCTTCTATAAACTTTATACCAAAGACCAAAATATTGTCACCAGAACTATGAGTGTTCTGTTTAAGTAGAAAAGGAAGCCCCAGGTAAAGTCGGCACAGCAATGCTTTCAGATGAGGTCACAGATGATCTTCAAGACCCTTTGATTTGAGAAAGTAATTAGTTCCAAAGAGACTTGTAGCTCTGGGCCACATTATCCATATGGAAATTTTTCAAATCTTGTATATTACCCAACAATATAACTCCTGACAGGATATATTACCAGCCTGTTTCAGATGTAGTTGAGAGAGAATATAATTTGAATACTAACAAGAGGAAACTACAAATACGGAGCAAACTGCGTTATTCTTCACTGTAATGACAGATTACTTTATTCTCTTAAGTTATCATTAAAGAAAAAAATAGAATATACTAAAAAGTTTCCAATGGTACATAACTCAATTTAAAAAAAATGAAATCAGATTTTCTACAAGTAGAAACTAGATTTTGACATGGAAAGTGTATATTCCATTGTTATAAGGATGTCAAAAGCATTTTTCCCATATTTGACAACAGCAATAACAAAGCATGATATGAAGTAGGGGTCAGCAAACATTTTCTGTAAATGGCCAGGTGGTAAATAATTTAGCTCACAGTCTCTGTTGCAAAATTCAGCTTTTCTGCAGGAGCACAAAAGCAGCCATAGGCAAGATGTAAACAAATGAGCATGGCTGTGTTCCAGTAAAGCAGGTGCTAAGTTGGAATTGGCATGTACTTGTTAACTCTTGGTTTAGAAAAAGGGGGTCTGTCTGATGGGGTAGCAAACGAACGAAATGTTGTCCTAAGAAACAGGTTTTCATGGTACCATAATTACTTTGCCTTGGCTCTTCCTCCAGTGTGTCAGGTGCCTTTGCTCCTGTTATTTCTTCTACCTGGACAGCTCCATCCTCAGCTATAACACAACTTGCTCCTTCGACACATTGGGACCACAGAGAGGCCTTCCTTGACCACCCTATCTAAAAGCACGCTGTGTCATTCTCTATTCCTTCAATTATTTTCACAGCCCTTCACATTACATGGCATTATGCCAGGTCTTTATGTGTTTGTTTTTCGTTTGTGTCCCCAACTAGAATGTAAGTTCTTGATGGCAATGATTTTGTTCTGTTACTGCTGTCTCTCCAGAACTGTTTAGGACATGGCAGGCAAACAAAGGAGACTTGGGGACATCGTTTGATTACCATATCGATTCCTCATTTATGAAATGATGGCATCAGATGGACCCATGTTTCATAGAGGGGGATTTAGGGTGGTACTCAGATGGGCATTTTTCTTTCCATAATTGGGTTTATATAAATATATAATAAAAGCAATTTAACAAATGCTACTTTTTAAAAGCAATTTAACAAATGCTACTTTTTAGGAACATACATTTTCCTTTTTGGAGTTGTGAAGAAATGAATCCATAAAAAAATTTTAATAAATTAGATTAAAAATGATTTGTAGATAAAAGTTATGATAGCATCAGAAAGGTAACTGAAATCAGGAAAAACACAGGACCAATTCCTGTTACATGTCCCTCAGGTTCCTTGTTTTTATTCTAATGCATGAAAATAAATGTATATGCTCTCTAATATTCAGACTGCCATTGACCTATAAGTAAAACATTGCCAGAGGAACATGACAAAGGCAGCTGCCTCCAGAGCACAATGAGACCAACATGTTTTTTCTAAAACAATCAATCAGTCCATCCTCTGGTCAATACCCTCCTAGGGCTCCCCATCCCCAGAATGATCAGATCAGTTCGGTATTTAAAACCTTAAGGATATGGCTCTGGAAGTATTTATTCAAATCTCTCAATTTCCCTTCAAACCTTCAAACATGTTATGCTCTAATAAACTAAAATATTGATTGTTCCCCTAATGCACCATGCTGTTCTACATTCCTCAAAATTGGAATATGCCATCCCATTTGCTTGAAATGCTAGGTTCTTCCCTCTGTATTTAGTAAAAGCCTCTTTGTTCTTCCAAACTCTGCACAAAACATTGTGTTCTTTGAGAGACATGGCTGGACAGAATAAATCACAACTGTTATTCCACTTCCATATCTTGTTCATACTTCCATTAGGGAAAAAACCCTACAATATTATACTTACTTATTTTCAAGTTTATAATCATTCACTGCTAATTTCCACTACAAATACATAGTACTCTGGCCCATTATGGCATAATTATAATTTTGTAGTCTTGCAAGGGCATTTTCCTTCTTCTTCCTCCTATTTTTAACATGGCTTTTATGGGACTATCAATTCCTCATTTCTAATAATCTTTTGGGAATAATTCTTTATGGGTTAAAATTATTTGCATTAAAATTCACTTTATAACCTCTAAACATAAATTGTATATACCTTAACATAAAGTTAGATTATCTTTTTATTACCAGATTAAAAAAAGATTCGATAAATTATGTTTTACAATTACAAATGAAACTCATCTTTTCCCAATAGGTCATGTTGTGTAAATTATACTTAAATACATGCCGAACATTTATATAGAAGTAATATAAATAGATATACATGAATGTTGATTTCATGGAATTTTCATAAATAATTTAAAAATATATTTCCACGTTTCATTGGAAAATAGTTTCCTCATCTTGAGCCAGTTAATCATTACTTGGCAATAATATATTATAAAGTATTCTACGGTTCACAGACTACTTCCACAATATAAGCAATATTTCACAATAATAACTCCATAAGGTAGGTATTATAAGATTCCATTATAGAAATAAAAACCTGGTCATTGGCTTAGCCTGACAGACCCAAAGCTCCTGTATTTGCACTAGGGTACAGAGAACCCTGCTTCCCTTATACCCTGTGACTAATTTTACAGGATGATCTTTTTCTTCTTTGTGGAGGAGCAAGTTCAGTTTAATCATTTTGATTTTAATAAAAATATACATAGTTCATCAAGCCTAAAAGAATGTTGAAAAATTGAAATGACGATGTAGACCTCTATTTCAAAAGTACAGTATTATATTTATGGTCACGGATTAGCTATCTGTTTGAATATAATAGCTGTTTTCTACACCCAGTGACATAAAAATTTAGAAACCACACACATACACTTAGGGACTTTACTGTTTATATTGACCAAAAAACTTAACTATAATAGTCCCAGACTTATAAAACTGGTATAAATCTTAAAGAATGATAATAGGATAAACTTTACCCAGACAACCAGGAAATGAAAGACAAAATTATGACCAACAGAAATATAAAACTAAGGTCTAACATACTCCTCAAGGGCCAGGAAATTTAAAGTGATGGACCGTTTGTTGGAGAGCAACATCAGGGTGCTAATGTTAGTACACAACTAGAGACTGGGCTTTTCTATATTAATGGAGGGTATGCCTGTGAGAAATATAACTTTTTTTCTGTCAAAGTAAATGCAGAGCTGGGACAATGTAACATCATCCTTTAAGTCCTCAATTGTTTAGCTTTCACGACTCATTCCTGTACCATTGTGATTTTGGCAGGAGCTCAAGAAATGTGTCGAGTCATGAAAGTGGAACATTTTATGTTATATAAAAATGTGGAATTTATAAGACAAATAATATCTTAGATCCAGAGGCCAATTTCCATGTTGTTTTACCTCTTTTGACTTAGAAGGATGAAGATGCCAAGAAGAGAATGAAGATAGATAGATAGGCAGCAGTTTGGCTGTTCCTGTCCTCAATCTCTCTCTCTCTCTCTCTCTCATATATATATATATATATCATACACACACATATATATACACACATACATATATACATATGTATACATATATACAAATATATAATTTTTGCTATTAATTTTAATTATTTTAAATTATTTTAATTATATTAATTTTTAACCATCAGTTTTAACTACTTTAAAGTATTATTCTGAGTGTAGATACTGATTTAATAACTGGTGATTCTAATTCTAAGACCAAACTCTTTATTTTCACAAGGTAAGACTCAAATTTGGCTGCTGGGTTTTATTTCTGAAATCCTGATTTTCTTTATTTGTTGAAAGTAGTGGTAAGGCAGAGCCTGGTGGAGGCATGACTGATTAGGAGTCGAGAGATGCATCCTAGCCATGGCTTGTGGCAGCTAGGTGTGTGACCTTGGGGAACTGACTTATTCTTAGTGATCTTCAAGGTCAACCCTAGTTCTTAGAGGATTTTGGGAATCAGAGTTAGACAGCTTGTTGTTAGTCCCTCATTAGTGTGTGCAAAGCAGGTGTAGAGTCCTTTTGAAAATAAGAGGTTTTTAAAAAAATTTTTTTACAAGTTCATGGAACCATCATTCTTTTGATAACAAAAATGGAGCAGAACACAAGTTTTTTTGCCTACCAAGCACAAAGTACATAAGGAGATTTGAATTAATAATCCCTGGAAGAATTCTCACCAGACTCCAACTATTCTTATGAATGTCCCTTGTTTAGGAATCTGGCTAAAGTTCTAATTCTGTTTCAATAGGATTTCTAGTCCTCCCATTGAGAGTTTTCAAGACCAGAACTTGGTGTTCTCTTGTTCCCATCCCCCACCAAATGATAAATCAAATCTTGATGATCATTTAGGTCAGAATATGCACAGAATGCACACGGTTTGTAAGTTTTTTTTTTTTTTTAACCTCACAATCAAGAATGATTTAACTGGAGAGAAACCAACTCAATTCCATTTTTATCATCAGAAGCAAGTTATAAGCAGACGGGATCTGTAATGTAACTGTAAAGCTATTCCTATTACTCTCTGGAAATGAAAAATTATCAGGTATTAAGTTAATGTAGCATAAATGTATTTCTGTCTTAGAGTCATCTTTCTCTGTCAAATTACTAGATTTTTAGGCAGAAATAAAGGCATCCACATAAATTAAGCCTCTGGTTATGTGACAGTTTTAAGGTTATTCAAGGTTATTAGGCCCAGTTTCAGAATATTGTCAATGTCTTTCGTTACATGCTTGCCTTAATATATTAATACAAAATCTCTCTGAAAGATTTTAGGTCCTAGAAGATACTAATACATATATTAGTTTTTTCTTGATATGTTAATTTAAATTCGATGCACATTGAAATGAACATAAATTCAAACTAGGCATAAAAAAATGTTAATAGGGAGTACAAAAATATAGATTTAGTCTCCAATTTGTGTTCCCTTGGATGACAATGTGATTTTTTTTTTCTCCTCTGTTTTTTTACAACCTCACTTTACTCTAATGTAGAGAATTCGAATCTTTAAATATTTGATGCCAAAATGAATTTCTAATAGCAAAATTCTTCTGAAAGTAGATATGCTAATAAAGCTATTTAAAAAAGTACTATGCTAGCTTTCTAATTGGTACCCAGCAAGAAGAGTGATCTTTTTCCCTCCTCTTAATTAATAGACTTTATGTCTCAGAGAAGTTTTAGTTTAAAAAAAAATTGAGCAGAAGTACAGAGAGTTCTCATATACTGCCTCCCTCTGACTCTTCCCACAGTTTTCCCTCTTATTTAAAATTTTGCATTGGTGTGCTATATTTGTTCCAATGGATATAGTGATATTGATAAATTATCATTAAGTAAAATCCAGAGTTCATATCAGGGTTCATTCTTTGTGTTAAACAGTTCTGTGGGTTTGCCAAATACATAATCTCATGTCTCCATCTTTAAATATTTGATGTATCATACAGAGTAGTTTTACTGATAATTTTTTAAAATGATAAATTAGCCCATTGCATTCCATCTCTCTCACTGTAAAATCATTTTGTGACTTCCTATTGCTTCTAGAATAAAATTAAGTTCCTTATTGGGTCTCACAGGTCTTGCATAGTCACATCCCAGCTCATGTCTCCAAACATTGTTTATGCCAAGCTGACCCAAATCACTACCTCCAACCATACCAACCTTCTTTCAGATCTGCAACTGCTCCAAATAAAAAGATAGAAGAGTAAAAGTGCCATGATAGAAGTAAGTCTTTAATTTGAATATTACTTTTTGAAGGGATATGAACGAATAATATTCATGACCTTGTGGAGGAGGCTGTGGATGATTTGATGCTTTGAATGTAAATTTTCATAAGGAGCGGTTCTCTATAGATTTGTTTGATAATGTGATTTTCCTCCTAAGAGTCTTGCTTGGCACATGATGAATAAGTATGCGAACTATTTTGAAATAATTAGTAGTCATTAACCACTGGGAGCAGAGATCAAGTATTCTGATTCATCTGTCAATTTAAACTCTAAACCCTAAGTTTGCAAGAGTTCTTAGGTCCTTTCTCCAGTATTTTGTAGAAAACTGACTTCTTCCTGATGAACGGTACCTTCTTTCTAGCTGATCATTTAACTACAAAGGAAAGTCATAAAACTTACACACATGAAATTTCTGACTCTGGGATGCTATCTCTGTATTAAAATACTATTTGTCACCATCTACTAAACTGTTACTGCAGGTAAAGGCATCTCTATTGTACTGGCTGACTTGCACACACACCTCTCTAAAATAATAATATGGTTCTTTTGTAAAAATAGGTATTTCTTTTCCTTTTTTTTCCATTGAGTACCACTGATCACCTGAGGCCGCAATAGATGAAGAACAATGATAAACTATGAGATTCATTATACATGCACACGTGTGATGTATTTTGTCTGCCTCAGATCCCATAGTTAGTTATTTAAAAGAAAAGTATGAAAGTAGACATGTATTTCTACAAATGCACAAATCTAATATTTTACAGGAGAGACCTAGGTAAACATTCACTCCCTTTTCCTATAGTTCTAATGCAGAAGTCTTTAAACAATTATTAAAAATAAAATGTAAACTACAGCTTAGCTGTGGAGTTGCTAATTGTACTTCGTTAAAGTTGATGCTAACTGGAGCTCCAACTCTAGTCATTACATGAAGATTTTGAAAACGGGCATTCAGAGCTATATTCGCTTATTTTAAAATTATTCCACACCAGCATTCAAGAATACCTGTTGAACACTGACCTGGTGCAATGCTCTTTTAGTTACTTAAGAGGTATAAAACTTTATGAAGACCCTGTGTTTGCTTTTAAATTTTTGCTGTGTTCTATAGCAGACTTTCTCAAATGATCCGTGGTGAAGGATCATTTAAAAAAAATTCTTTTAAATCCATTAGAAACTAAGAGTTCCGTAAAATGCCATAAAAATGATTATGCTCTTGGATTTTGTGGCAATGGTAAATTGCTATAAATTGATCCAAATTTCTGCACTTCTCTCATCATTTACAAAAAGTCCATGGGCCACCACCAGTTTGTAAACTACAAGGTACTATACAATGTGTAGTCCGCGGACCAGAAGCACCATCAGTATCTGGAAACTTGTTAGAAATGCAGATTCTAAGGCCATACCCTAGATCTCCTGAATCTTTATTTGCATTTTAATAAGATCCTCAAGTGATTCCTTTACATTAAAGTTGGAAAAGCACTATTCTGGAAGGAAATCAACCAGATGGATGAAAGACTACAATACATTTAGTAAGAGCAATAATAATAAACATGTTTGTAGTCCTTACAATATATATATACTGGTCTAACTTTTTCATATATTAACTAATTTAAACCTCATAACAAACCGATGAAGTAAGTGCTTTTATTATGCTCATTTTGCAAGTAAGGACACTGAGGCAGTAGAGGTTAAGCTTCATGCTCAAAGCCATCCAGCTAGAAAGCAGAATGCAGGGATGCAAAATAGCTTAAGTGACATAAGAGAAGTAGAGACTGACTGAGTAGGGGTGCCCAGAGGAGGGAAGGGTTAATTTTGGCCAGGAGAAGTATTTGGGTGAGGCCTGGCACATAGCTGATGCTCTTAGCATAGAGTAGTCACGTAAATGATTTTCGTTACATTTCCTGAATTAAATGACTTTGGTCCTTTCCTATTTCCATAATTTCAGGGAAGTGGTTTCAATTTAATACCCGTTCTCATATACTCTACTTTTTGAGATTTAGATTAAATTTTTCTTTCTTCTCCTGTTTCTATCTCTACAATAGAAACTGTTGTTTCCTCCTTTGAGCTTCTAAGTACTTTGTTCTTTCCCCATCTATCAACACTTCATATCTTGATTAATAGTGTACAGTTAAACGGTATTCTCATGCTATACCCTAAGTTCATTTAGGGCAAGGACCATATCTATTTACCTTTTTACCTCCTTCCCTAACCCAAAATGCCTGGTGCCAGATAGACCCTCAATAAACATTTGTTAAAACAATAGATAATATTATACAGTTATCAAGAAAATAGATCATTCAGCTGTGGATGGAGCATTCTTTAAGATGTTCACTGACTAAAGACCTTATTCTGCTATTTACCTACCATGTTCTGTACTAATTGATAGTCAAGCCTGAAAATATTGAGCAAACTGAAACTGTCAGTCTTAAAGTAAATTGAGTGATTACACTGGATCACATGTCCACAGACACTGCACACATTCATACGTGGTTTTTCTGCTATTAGAATCTGGTCGACACACTCCAAGTTCTGCTTTCACTAACCCTACATTACAGAAAACATGCTAGAAAACACTGAAAAAAAGAGAAACATATATAAAAAATGTATTAAACCTCTATCCTTCACTTTGTTGGCATTATAGCATATTAGCTCATTTGAAGAACAATGGGTTCATACTGGCATTCTTGAATGCCTGGGCCTCCAAATTAATATTTCGTAGTCTAAGAGGAAAAAATCCTAAGATAGTTCTAGATTATCGAACGCTATTTTGAGGGTATGCAAAGTTTTTTTCTTAATGTCAGTAGGTGTCATTTAAATCCAACCGTTTGTTAAATAGCATAATTGCCTGTCAATTATGTTTTCATACTGAATTTAGATCACATTTTACCTCTCCTTTGCTCAAAAAATTTTTAAATTTTAGAAAATATAGGCTAATGTAGATGATCTGAAAAATAATTTTAGTTATCATAATGCAAAATAATAAAGAAGATCAGTACTTATATTTCTTAGGTGGCTTTTAAATGATGGTCCTTGCTAATTTGTTTGCTTTTATTTTATCCAGATAAAAAATTTTCCATTTTCTATGTTAAAAAAAATAAAATTGTGCCAGCAGAATCCTAAAGCGTAGATTTTGGTTGGGATTTGGATGTGTGTATCATTGTGTGTACCCTGGGCAGGTTTAAATGATTAATTAGTCTGAAAATTGAGGACAAACTCCTCAAATGCTTCGTTCAGCTTAATTTTATGGCTTCCTTTGTGTTCTTAAGTGCACAAATCCTACCGTCATCTGTACCACACTACTCATTATTTAACATTTAAGACCTAATTAATGAGTTCCTCATGATACTGTTACTATCACCTTGAGCTTTCGTGCCAGAAATGAATATAAATAACTTGAAGGCTATGTACGTGAATTCTAAACTGCTACTCAGTGATTCTGTTCTTTCGGTCCTCTCTTACCTGGATTGCTTAGAATAGATAAGAGAGATGAAGTGGTAGCCTGTTTGTGTTCCCAAGTATGAGTGGGGAGAAATCATTCCAATGCCTCAGTTTCTCCTTTTGCAAACCTAAAAAATATTGCCCATCTCTTATTACCTCACAAGGGACTATGGTCTGGTTTGATAACATGATGACAGCCCTGGATTCTCTGAGTGTCCTATGAGGATTTGTTAGCATAGGGTACTGGGTTGCCATATGCACAATAGAACATTCTTTTAAGCTTTCTTTTTATAATAATAGGTAACTGAATTTAAGCAGTTTTAAATTACATTTTCACTTGACTTATACCTAAATGTCAATTTTCCTTGGATTAAAAAAGCACTATGTGAATTAATGTGACTGAATAAAACCACACACACACACACATACACATACTCATGCACACACTCAGCTATTAGGAATTTTCTGAGATTTAAGTTACAAGGAATTTGATTACACAGTACATTCTGGGGCTCAGCCACAGCAGGCTGTAGATACCAGTTAGGCTGATTATGACTTAAGCATTGTCTCAATGTGATTTTGCAAAGGATTTCATTTAATGCAGATTAGTAAATTTATTAAGCTGCTGATAATTGAAGCCTCTTAGGTTCAGTAAGTACCATCCAGTGAGGTAGATTAGTGGGGTTTAATTTGTTGTCCTCAAATAGCAAACAAAAATTTAGCAGAATAATTACATCTCCTCTGTGTGCTAATAAAAGGCAACATCACAATGGTGCTTTTGGCCATTTCTGCAGTTTTTTTAAAGAGTACTACTTTTAAAGTTTTCTGTATCTCCTCAAGTAACACCAAAACCTATCACCTGTAAATTACATTACTTAGATCTTAAAGATATCACACAAAATATAAGCCAAGGATGAACATATTTACTTTAGAGCAAGCTGCGACCTATCTTAGTCACATTTCTACTGTTTTCTAAGTTTTTGTCCATCCCCTTGTCCATATTATAAGTACCTTAAGGGTACCTTTGATGTCTTAGCAGTCAGTACAGTTTCTGGCATACTGAGGCACTCAAGTCTGTTTGTCTAACAAATGAATTATCTTAAATAATCATAAAGTATGCCCTGAAAATCACGGTATCACCAAGTTTTTGAATTCTAGGAAGCTAGTTTTATCCAGAGTATAAAGTTGCTGTGTTACTCAGACTAAGAGTTAATATATGAAAGGGATTGTATCAATGAGTAAAATGACGATTTACTATCTGATAGATTCTAGGTCCATATCAGTGGACTAAACGAATGAACTTAGTACCTTGACATGATCAGTCTCATTTTAGTTGATTTGGTTACATGCATATGGTGCCTTCATAAGCTGATGAGAAAGAGTTCTTATTCTTTTGGGACTCCTAGGTATGTCAGTTTTCTAAGAGTCAAAAACTGACTGGAAGGAGTGGACATAAATACTGTGTCTTAACAGGAAAGCCCAAAGCTGTTTGGAATGGCTGGGAATGAGCATCTAAGGTCAATCATGGTTTTCTTACTCTTCCATTCCTGGTTGTTAGGAAATCAGTAAAACTTCAAGTATTGAAACTCAGGCCTCAGGGATGGTTGCTGATTTCTGTTTTGTCTATTGGCTTTTCAGGTACCTTATTTTCTCGGAATGACATCCAAACTTCAAACTTAGCAAGAAATTTTGAGTATTCTGGGACACATCACCTTCCTTGAAATTAGTTTTATACTTAATCCTACTCCTGTGTCTCCCACTGCATACTATCAATCACGTGAAGTCTACCTTGAATTATTAATAAAGTTCTCCCTTAAATATTCTACTAAGTGATTTTGTAAGCATACTTGGTTGCAGATCACAGTAACTATTCCAAATGACTTCACAATGTTAAAAAAAAACAAAAAATGAAGCCTGCATCTGGTCCTTTATTTGGGTGAGTGGAGACTTTGTTTTAGATTGGGAAACTTTTAAACCATGGATACATTTCTCACAGCAACATCTCTATCTCTATCTCTATCTCTATCTCTATCTCTATCTCTATCTCTATCTCTATCTCTATCTCTATCTCTATCATCTCTATCTCTATCTCTATCTATCTATATCTTCTCTATATGATATAAAAGAATCATAACAAACCTCAAAAGGATCTATGTTTAAGAGTGCTAAAGGCAGGAGTTATAGAGAAGTACTCAAACCAGCATACCTCCTAGAGCTCTCAGCCAGCCCCTGTCTGTTCATATGTGGCCATATTTATTATGATACCATATCCTCATTCCCTACCATCCCCATGGTCACAGCTGAATGGACCAGTGGACCAGTGGTGGTGGCTGGCTCCAGAGCAAAAAATTCATAGGCTGGCCACTACTTTTGACTTATGGACTGTCCCCCAAAGAGAAGCCGATGAATCATATTCCTTTATTTAGAAATTTGAACTTAGAAATGGAGAGAAAATGAGCTGGGGACCATGTGTAACTAATGCAGAGAAATACTGAGGTAGACAAAGTTCCAAACAGGCAACAACACATGTATAAGCACAAATTGAGAGAGGAGGAACATGTGCATTATGAGAGTTCTCTATAGCACCCATGCAGTTAGAAGCAGAAATGCTGTGTATGACAAAGAAATCAGTAGCCTATGAAAGACAGACAGTAGTCCTGAGTCCTGATGAATTTTTAATCCATTCCTAGTCAATATTTAGGGTCTCAATAATTTTGCCTCTCCTGAAGTGACTTAAATGACTCCCATAAGTATAGCTAGGCAAAGTAAGAGTGAGCCAAAAGATAACAAAAAAATTCATTTGTTCATAGTTCAGAGATCCAGCTCTCAAGTGCAGCACCTCGTTTGATCTACCTGAGCCCTACGGTGGAAGAAACTGACATTCAGAGAGGGTATATTACTTGTTCAAGGTCACAACTCTAGAAACAAGCAAAGCCAGTATTAAAGCCAGCTCTTCTGACCCAGAAGACTGTGCCCTCCAATCACATCATGCTCACTCCTGTGTGTGGAAGGCAGGTCCAGCTGGCTTCTACTTTTATCTCTGGAGTGGACTGATTTGTAGGACAAGTACAGAGAGGCTAAAACATTCTGCTTGTTTCAGGGGCAGGATGATAGGAGTTATTTTGCATTTGGAAATGGTTACAGTATTAGCTCTGACGTCCATGGATCTTGGACGTCTCAATATCTCACTTAATGTGACTCATCTAAAGGAACTTGATTTTCAACATTTTCTGGGCTGTATTGCAAACATATCTTAGGGATCTCAAATATATGAGTATATATATACTCATATATTTATATATATGTATGTATACACACACACACACACAGAGCAAGATTCATCCCATTTTAGTCTCCATTCTTTGCTATTGTTTATAATGAAGGGTTTCCTAGAGTGTTTTTCTATATTAGGGTATGTTTTATAATGATCCTGTGCAGGGACTATGCCCAGAGGCAAACTCTTCAAGTTGCTTTTTCACATTTTACTTTGTATATTCTTTTCTTATTACAAAAGTTATATAAGTCATCGAAGGCCTTTTGGGAAATATGTTACATAACAAGAAAATATATGTCACCTCTAACCTTGACCCCTACCCAGAGAGAACTCTGATAATATGTTGGCAAATGTTCATGGTAGAAAAGTGTAGGATATACCCCAGAAGCCTACAAGGCAAATGTCTGATTTCTCCCTGGGATGCAGTGACCTGGTGAAAGCATGCAGAAGAGAATTAACCATTCATCTGAAAATGTGCTGACCAGGCATATGAGGGCAGAACTAGTGATGGCCCCAGCATGGGGCAAAGTGTGCATGTAGCATGTGGCAAAGGTGTCCTTTAGTATAGGAGAGACATGACATTTTATAGAGATACTCCAAATAGTTGCTGTACACAGAGGACATAGCTACACCTTTGTTTTTGCTAAATCCTAAATGTGTTTATGCCCCTGTTTCACGGAGCTGGGCGATATGTATTCTTATAATTTAAGTGATTTAAAATGTTAGAACAATCCTAGAGATAATTATAAGCACCCTGCTGGATTAGAAAATAAGTCAGGTATCAATGACTTGAGGCAGAACTTCTGCTAAAAATTATCTCAGGAATTTGTGAAAAATGTAATTTATGGTCCCTTGCTCACAAATTCTGCATCTGTAGGTGAGGTTAGTCTTCAGAATCTCAATTTTTAAATAACAATTACAGATAATTTTATGAACTACTCTCTGAGTCACACTGCTAACAGTTCCCCTTAATCACTGGCTGGGACTTGGGTTTCTCAAAGTTGGCTCTTGGTGCTTACTTGCAACATGCCAAACCCACTGCCACTTCCTGGGTTTAGGTGCTTTAATCTCACTCCAACACTGTTACTGTAGTTTTCTAATAGGCCTCTCTGCCCCAGCTCTCTTTCACTACTGCAGCCTTGAAAGTGCCCTAAGAAATAACTTTTTAAGCCAGGGTTTCTCAACCTTGGTCTGATTGAGATTTGGGGCTGAATAATTCTTTGTTGTGGGCAGGCCGTCCTGTCTCTAAAGGATGTTTAGCATCATCTATGGCCTCTGTCCACTAAAAACCAGTAGCATCTCCACTGCTAGTTGTGACAATCAAAATCATCTACTCTCATTGCCAAATGTCTCCAACAGACAAAATTGACTCTGGTTAAAAACCATTATTCTTAAACTTTAGGGAAGAAAGGGTTAGTCTCTGTCTCTTGTTCAAATGTTTTCCATCTATGCAATTTGCCTCCAAACCACATTTCCAGCCTTGTCTTCTATTAAACTATTCAATGCCCCTCACTCTTCACCAAACCAGGCTATTCTTTCAAATAATTATTGATATTCATGCCTCTGTACATTTGCTTTTGCATTTTCTAAGGGCTTGTGTATGCTTTTCTTTTTTGGTTGCTTTTCTAAGAAAATCTGATTTCTTCAAAGGTTAGTTCAAAATCCATCTTCTCCAGTTTTTCTTGACTTTCCTAATCATCTTCACTCCCTCATTTTGTACTGCGTGTTTACCTCTGCCTCTACGTAGAGCTTATTCATTCAGACTTGTCCTGCAAACATTTTTACCCATATCTTTTCCCCTTGATTGCAAAGATTAAAACATTTCTGCCCAAGTCACTAGTACTTAGCATGGAAAGTACAAGTTGGCCCTTAATAATGTCTGTACAAATAAATAAAAATTTGACATTTAAAGCACACCAGAAATTTTTGAAAAAACCAGAATATTAGCCATCAACATTTTAGAATATATCATTTGTGTTAAATCCTTAACTAGAGTTAAGTTAAACTCAGTAAATAAAGTGACTGAACTAGTTATAAGCATCTCAAATTAAACAAACTCACCCCCCCCAAACAAACCCATGAGCCATGTTCACTTTAGTGTTTTTGTTTCTTTTAATAAATATAAATTATATTTCACGTCATCTTTGTCAAGCTTGGATTCAGTAGGTGCTTAACAATTGCAGTAATTTACAGCAATTTAGCTTGTCTCTATTTTCCTTTCATTGTCTTGTGCTCTCACTTTATGTTTTATAACAAATACATCCGATTGATCCTCACCATTCAGCCTTAGCCCAGGTTTAAGGTGCCTATTTCTATCACATTAGCTACCCTGTACTCAGAAGGAGATGGGAACAATGGATTTGAGTGTAAGTGAGGACTCCTGAGGAAGATATGATGGTGGTGGCGGAGGTCCTTTGAGAACTTTCCTTTTATTTATAAGGTGCTAACATTTATAACTGATAATTTGGAGGGCATACAAACAAAGGCTGAGTTGAAAGGGAGATCATTCTTCTACGTGGACATCTTTAATAGCATTCTGCCTACAGTTTGCCAATATGTATTGACTACCTAACTCCTATGTCATTTGGATTTCTATAAACCAAACCTAGCTGATTGGGCTCCTGCTTAGAAAGAAAGAGGGCTGAAGAAATGAATTCAGGTGATTGAATTTAGGCTGTACAAATTGTGTCCTATTTACGTGTAGTCTTCTTTCTAAATTCAGTGTTGAAGTTACAGGAGAAAAATGGAAGATTATTTAAATTCTGGAAAGATTTTCAAAAAGTTAATTGTTCTTCTACAAAAATGATTCCTAATTATATCATTACTCACCTAAAGTACTAATAAAATTTAGTGGGAAATGATATAACAAATATAAATATAAAAATTCTTTCTTTTCCATTTTTTTAGAGCATATTTGAATGGACATATAATGCAAATATAGTGGGTATAATTGTATACTAGGATATTTATGTTAAGATAAATGTCTTTTTATGAATTATTACAGAGGAGAATTTTCTAAGGTATCTGAAATGACAAGAATAAACTTTTGGCAGGTAGCTGTCTCTTATTCCAGTAGTTATGATTCTTCTCATAACTGTTACAGGTCAGGGAGTAAGGCAGCCCATACAGATCTCATATTTTCTTGCTGTCTGATGATCTCTGTGTTTCAACATCTATTTTTAAAGTATCAACCCTTTCTTTTTTACTATTAGAAACTGGTTTATTCCATTTTACTTATGTACATAAACACATATTTACACTTTCATATACATGAAAACTTAAATTTGGGCAGAAGCAGAGATACTACAAGAGCCTATAAAGTACTGGGTAGCTTTCCCATAACCATCACATGATGAAAACTAATGTCAACAATTGTGCAACTGCAGGATGACAAGTGTGAATGCCCTAATTGGTCAAGTAGACCAGAATGATGAATTGCTGTTTTTTTTTTTAACCAATGTCACTTCTAATCTATTACAACAGTAATGAACAGCCAAGCAGCCTATTTCCCACGAATATCTTCAAAGCTCTACAGACTGTCATTTGAACCATTCTTTAATTGTATCTGGCACAGATTGTAGCATGCTCCATAGAACCAAGAAGGCGTACTAACTAGATTTAGCTATCCTAAAGTCTCTAAAATGATGAGGCTTTACATGACTGAAAGAAGTTTAGTCTCAGTCTTTACTATGAACTATTATAACCACTGAGCACATAGTAGGTACTTGAAAACTAAGTTTTTATCATAATATATTCAGTTTTTAAAAATTTCCTAGTAGGTATTTAGGGTATTTTTGTTTTTGTTTTTGGTATGTGTGGTTTATCCAGCCTTGGATGTAACATTTTCTGGATAATTAAGATAAAATTGATCAGAAATTGTCAGACAGTATATATATTCCAAAACTTTTCTTGAAAAATTTATTTCTTATTCATTAGGTTATTTTATTCTTGAATCTATTTTCTCACTGACAGACCCATGTTTTCTTCAAAATTTTGCTTCTTGTCTTACCTCCATTGTTAATGTATAATGCATACTATTTTTAAAAATTTCCATGAAGATTGTGAGGGACTGCTGGACCACACCTTCAGTTAGTGATAATTCACTAACTGTTTTTGTCTGCCTACTTAGGCTCAGCAGAGACACTGTCTTGACTCATGGGCCTAGGATGAGAATAGGAAGGAGACATATTTCCCCTCAGGCTAACCTATACCTAAGTTAAGGTATGATAATGTCTGTTCTAAAATGGGAAGGGAACTGAGTCAATAGCACTTATAATCAAGCATGGAAGATGGAATATATACACTTTTTCTTTTTCCTGGTTCCTCTCAAATATTCTTCTAAACTAAGAGCAAAGAAACAAATACATAAAAAAAGTAGGCATAACCAAGAAGGACAAAAAGATGGAGAAGGAGGTAGGGATATATGACAAATGTCAACAAAATATTCAGAAGCTTCAAAGTGGGTGAATGGTAACCAGTATAGCTGACTAGGGACTGTTCCAAACTAAGAGACTGGAAAGGGTGGCATAAGCCAACAAGAAATATGCTGATTCACTCTGCTGAACCTCAGATAGACTTAGGAATAGAGGAGGAACCAGGTATTTTTGAAAGCTAGGGTGTAGGAGGGGTTGTAGAGTCAAATTCATATGGAATGATTGATTGAAAATCTTTAAAAGCAGCAACCAAATTTCCTCTTACATTCCACATAGCCAGTACACTGTTTCTGTTCTATCCAGGCAGAAGACCAGAGCTTTACTCTTTTGAAAAACTGAACCTTGGAGGATTGGGTCCTGAGGAACAGCTGAGAAGAGGCACAAAGAACCATATTGAAAACAAAAAAGATTAAGTGAAAGTCTGCAACTAGACCAGTGAGATCTCCCAAATTCCTTAACTCACTCAGCTATTAGAACAAGGACAATTGGGCTAAATATCCTCCCCACAACCCTTGTTCACTCCTACCCCACCTTACACACTCTTTCAGGCAAAACGTTGAAGGACTGTTCTTCAGAAATACTAAGGAGCACCAAATCAAGACCTAATGATCTTGACTTTTGGAGCTATCTCAACAAAATACTCCTACCCTACTGAAATAAGTCCCACCTCAGTACAAGAAATTTCCAATTTGCATGCAGTGCCTCATTTAAAAATATAACAGCCAAGGGTTGCTAGGATTTGAAAACCTCTAACATGAAAAAGAGACTGTCAAAATGAGCAACAAAGGAGACAGTATGGAGAACAAGAATAATCTGTATAGTCAACAGCCTTGGAGAAATAAAGAAGCCCCGTGCATGGAAGAGAGACTATAACAAGGCATTTCAGAAACAGAAAGGGATTGCTGGAAAGTTAAAGATACGACAAGAAAAATAAAACAAAACAAAATAAAATAAAACAAAACAAATAGAAGTACAGAAGATAAAGGTGAAGTTATTGGTTGGAAAATAGAACCAAAAAAAAAAAAAAAGGAGAAAAATATAAGAATATTAGAGAACCAGCAGCACAGGTTCATATAAAAAGAGAACAGAAAATATCAAAGAAAAAAAATAGTCAAAAATTAATATAAGAAAAGACCCCAGAATTTCGAATTTCCAAATTGAAGGAGCCACTGAGTGTTCAGTCTAATGAATGAAGATAGATCTACCCCAAAGTATAACGTTGTAGAATTTCCAAAGCCTGAGGAAAATAGAGGATTCTATAAGCTTCTAGACAGGAGAAAACGGATTTCATAAATAAGATCAAGAGTCAATTAAATCTAGAAAGCAATGCAGATTACCTCAAAATTATGAGAAAAAAAGAAATTCTCGGTCAGGTAAGAGAATAGAATAAAGGAATTTTAGGACCTAAAATCTCTCAAAATTTAATCTCCTATGCACTCTTTCTCAGGAAGGGTAGAAAATACACTTCATAAGTATGAGAAAACATGGCATGCAAAGTATAGGAAAATAAGCACAGGACAGAGGCACAGGGAATTAACAGGAAGATGGAAAAACCAAGTTCCAGACTGACAAGACAGCTATGTAGTACACCTGGGAACAACTATTCCAGACTGGAGCAGAAGGACTGATGGGGAAAACTGGATGGAGACACATTTTATAGAGCTGAAGGTATAGGAAAATCTGTCGAGAAATTGAAAGCCATGTATCTGAAAACAATGACAAAAAACGAATAATCTAAAATATTGTTCAGTAAAGAAGATTTAATAATATTATTTGGCTCAGCAGTGAACAGAGTTTTCATTGTCAAACACTGACTAAACATTTAAAAAAATTGCTAAATCTCTATTGGGATTAAAAGGGAAGAGGGAGTGTATGTTGGAGGAGAATGAAATAGCTAAATCTTGGCTTTCATAGCAAAAATATCTACTATGAAAAATTTAAAAAGTAGAATTGTAATTATGCTATTTACGAACATTGAGATAAATACCAGAAGAAGGTGCTAAAAGAGTAGAAAGTGAATGGGAAGCAGGAATGTGGGGTGAAGAGGAGTGAGGAAGGAACTCTGTGATAAAGGCATATGAGAAAACAGTGCCATAGGATTAATAAGAACAATAACAAAACTTGAGGAGGAGGTTGGATCGTTATATTTCCAAGCTCCTCCTGGGTTGTTATATAAAACAAACATGTATTATCTACTTTGAGCCACTGTGTTAGGCAGTTTCTTATGCACCATTTCAATCCTAATGACAAGTATATCAGGAAAGTGTTTCTTAGTCTTTACTTCCTAGATAAAGAACTCAGACTTGGAGTGCCAAAGCCTTGCCCAAGGTCAGAGGACTAGCAAAGCCAGACCCTACCTTAAGCCTTTTTCAACCTGAGTTTCATGTTCCTACCATATTACAGTTTCATTTAATTATATAAGGAGTTTGATTTTAAGATGTCATTATGGACCACCATATTTCCTCAAGCCTTCCTTCAGCTTCATAACAAGGTAGGCGCCTAGATGATGACTCTAATCCTTCTTTGGGTAGAATTAATAAAGGAAGAAGGAAAAAGGGGAAAGGAAAGCAAGGTCTGAGAAGACTTTTTCTTCCCAGACTCTGTTACCCATATTATTTCATCATCTTGTGTCTTAAAGGTTTGAAAGACTATATTTAGAAATTAATTATTTATGGGGATAAAGAATTTACTTTTTTAGGCAATATAGTAGTATACACTACCAAAAGTGGAATGAGTTAATAATATTAAATATCTTTCAGAGAAAGAAGCCCCTAATATAGTCAGAACATTAAATTAGTCTTCTATAAATTGGTGAGAATATTTATAATAAGGTAATTCCCCTAGATCAGTACTTTTTCCCTTTATATGAATGGGGGTCAGACCTTGAATTATAAGATTAAAAATAAAGCCATTTAATTATTTTCTGGCAAATATGTTTGCTATTACAGAGGCTGTGCCAATTTTTAATTTTTAATAATTATCTTGAAAGAAGTAGTGTGGTTCAATTCAATTCAATTTTGGTTAATTCGATCTTTTATGCTCGTCAAATGAAAAAAAAATCCCAGATTAATACATTGCTCCTTCTTTTTTATATTCAAGCTTTGTATTTGCCTGTTTGACTTAAAAAAAAAAAAAAGGATCAATAAATTAGCCAATCGGCAAACATTTATGTAAAACGATCATTTTCATGGATGGTTAAAACCAATTCTAAGAGCATTTATTTCTGCATTAGGTCAAGGGTTTCCAATTAAAGAGTCTATTCTAATTCTTAATCAATACCAAGATGTAAGTGGTTAAAATTGGTAATTTTTATTCCAACCATAGTGTGTGGTGGAATAGAAAATAACTTGAACAAAAAAGAATACTATAAGTTCTTTTTTCCAGGTTCTTGTTACTTACTTTAACATGTCTAGGAAAGCCCCTTTCATGCATGACCAAACATGCCCATAAATAAAAGTGGGAAAATACCATCCACTGTAACTACTTACAAAGTTCTTAGTATGCTGCAACATGATATGGCATTTTAAATAAGCACAAAGAACCATCTATATACAACATATTCTGGTAAAGAATATGATCTATTTCCTCAAAAAACAGCCTCCTGAACTAGACTGGTTTTACAATATCTACGTGTGAATACTGCTCAAGACAGCAATAACACTTGTACTAATGAAACTACTCACCCATAGATCCTCCAAATTGCAAGGCCTACATAACCATGCTGTGAAGATTCGCTTGGTGAAATTACATGGACCATGCCAGGGGCTTGGGTCAAAGAACTAGTTATGTCACAAGGAATCTTGGGCAAGTAATTGAAATACTCCCAGTCCAAATTTTCTCAGCCATAAAAAGGAAGCCTTGTTTGCTTCATAGGGATTTTGTTAGGTTCAAATGAATAAATAATATGATGGCTACTATACAGGAAGCTCTTTTAGAACCAATTAAATACCATAAAAATGTTATGATATTACTACCAACACAAATAATAATAGAATAATATAAATATTAAGATGTCCTGTGGTTACCACCAAGGGATTACGGAATACTATAGATATTTTTAGAAGTGTCTTGATGACCTTGGGATTGAAAATACAACTCTTACATCTGAATCAGTTAGGGCCCTATACTCTAATTTACTGAAAAAGGAAAACCAGTTCATGCAGCTAGAGTCACATTACTATGTTAGCAAAGTACCCTCCTCCCCAAATCCCACATGTGGTCAGATTTAAGGGCTAATGGTAATTAAAGATTGACACAGAGTGAATAAGATTAATATTAGAAAAGGATTACATCAAAAAAGATTTACATCAAAGGATTCTTTCTCTTTTCTCCCAAAGAAGGCCTGGGACACAAAAGAAGTCTTATGCAAAACATTCTAAGCCTCTCAGTTATTTTAAAAGAAGTTGAAAAATATGATGAGGTAAGCACAATGTTTTTCTACTGGAAAGTACCATAAGTTATAATACACGTAAGGCTTTACTCCACATATAAGAACCAGTACTGTATACTGGAGGGCGAATTGGGTGATGGTTGTACAGGAACTTGGCAGTCTCATCTGGAACAGGTAAAGGAGAGCATTCACAGTAGACAGAATAAGCCATCCCAACAAATTTCAATACCAATACCTGCTCTTTGTTGAGCTACAAAGATGCAAGTTTTCTCACATGGTATTATTGCACAAATGCAGCAAACTCATGTCTATTTTTATAGGTAAACAGTCATTTATCTATGATGTATGGCCATAGAACACACACACACACACACACACACACACACACACACACACACATAAAAGGAATCTAAAACAAAAATAAAAAATAAGAGATGCAGAAATTATGATGCAAAGTCTATTTTGCTTTTCAGTAGCTTAAAAGCTGGGAGGTAATTTCATGACAGATGTCATGTAATTCCATGTCTCTAATTTACAAGTGAGGAAAGGATATGTTCTTTAGAATCACAGCATCAGAATGGAAAGGGCTTTAGAGATCAAGGAGCCCAGTAAGGTGCAGGGACCTGGGATTTTTCCTTTCAGAGTTGTTTTGAGGCTCGACGCAAAGTCTGTACAAACACTTTGGAAAATTTTACATAAACAAAAGGAAACATTTTCAGTAAGGTTTCCAGTGACAGTGCCAACTATTAGCAGAGGCCAGCTTAGGACTCAGCCAGTATTAGCCCTGGCCTATGGTGGTGAATAGATACCTGGGCCAGAGAGACCATGGGATATCACATGAGTTTTCTTGGACTGTACCATTCCGGTTTGCTATATTCAATTTTTGTATCTCATCAACATTTCTCTATAAATAAAGATCTATGTCTTTGGTACAAGGGCTAAGGATACTGTCATCACTTTTCATCCATTTATTTACTCAACAAATGTTCCTTGAGCAACTTACCACATTCCAGACACTGCTTTAGGCACTTGGTTGTACAATATTGACCGAAAGAACATTGAACGTAAGAATAAAACTACAAGATTCTATGCAACTGATAATTCTGTAAAGAACAGAAAATGTAGCCATGGGCCTCTTTAGGCCATGGGCCTGTATCTCTTTCAGGTGTCATGTAGAATTGTTACAATATTACTATTATTTATATAGCACTTGAAAGTTTGCTAACATAAATGTTACAATAGGTCTTCTTGAGGGTTTGTGTCTTCAAGAAGCTTACAACTTAGTGCCACACTGGTTTAAATACTCAAACCTTGCCACTAAGTCTGTGTATCTGAAATGAGATAGAGAACATATGTTCTGAAGTCAGACTATGTCGGTCTCTGTGCCGGCTCTACCACATATCAGGGCAAGGACTTAGGAAGCCTCTATTTCCTTATAAGCCCAGGGAAGATGACAGTAGTTCCTATCTCTCAGGTGCAGACAACCAGACTACAGAAAATTCCCAGTATTTATGAGTAAAGAGAATTTTTAAGATACTTTTCTACTTCATTTTTATATATCGTGTTTGAATGTATGTTGTATGTTCTAGTATTTATTTTATATATATATATACATATATATTTAAACTACATATTTATAGATGAAATTAGATGTCTGAAATAGTTCCAAAATAACACACAGGGAAGAGAGTGATGCGTAGAGTCAAGGAAATAAGATTGGCCATGAGTTGGTAACACTGAAGCTGGGTGACGAGTATATAGGGGCTTATTGAATATTAATCTCCATACTTCTGTGTATGTTTAAGTTATGCTAACCTTTATGCTTCTGAAAAAAACACAATTTTTAATAAATTTACTGTACTTCAAGCTATTTTGAAGGAATTTGTGCTGAGGATATAGTTTATAGACAGAGTAGGACCTCAGAAAACTAAATGATGTTTATAATTTACAAAAAAAAAGATAGACCACAGACTATCCCTCAAAATACACCAGACACTAAAAGGTTAATCTCATAAAGACCACATCTGGAAGAGATAGCAAATTTGACTATGATGGCAAAAGTATTAGATAACCTTAAATTAGCAATGAAGCGATTAACAGGAGAGTGACTCCAGTGAAATCTCATCACATGGGGAAACATTCCCTCTTATAAAATGCATTCATTACAGGTCAAATGAGCCAGATAGCAGGTGGTTTAAAGGATCAAACAGGAACCAAAAAAATATAATTGATGGGTCACAAGAAAGATCATTAGAGATTAAGAATATTTTTGGAAAAAAGGATGAGATGAAGGTTAATCTCTAGAAAAAGAGATAGTAACGAGAAC
The DNA here is from genome assembly GCF_014176215.1 of Rousettus aegyptiacus. NCBI lineage: Eukaryota > Metazoa > Chordata > Mammalia > Chiroptera > Pteropodidae > Rousettus > Rousettus aegyptiacus. The sequence continues at coordinate 44,055,660 of NW_023416306.1, read as the reverse complement.
AGTAACAATTCATAAAGAAGTTTAGGGTGGTATGTTTTGTGTGGGTTGCTGTTAATGTTTTTGCCATGTAAGGTGTATACACAGAGGCTGATTCAGGGCACGTTAATTTCTATCTTCTTGTCATGGCCTTGTAGAGTAGGTTTCACAGGATAGCTCTACAGTTTAGTGATAAGTGGTGATTTAATCTTACAAATTTATTTAGCGTAATCGATCACTAAAAGGCTAAAATCCTTCAAAATATATTGAGGTCTGAATGAATTTTCTAATTCAGCTACACATATTGATTACATGAAATAGATGGCTGCCATATCTTCAACTTCTTTTAAGAGAAAGTCACAGAAAATAAAGAATTGGATGCTAGAAGACAAAAAATTAAAAAATGAATGCATGAATTATTATATAAAAAGTATTAATCAATTTGTGAATGGATAGAGACAATGAGTACTTTCGATAACAAATGAAAAAAATACAAAGCTGTTTAATCAGAAGAGATGCTTGTCGTGTAGTAAGATATTTTAACATTTATTAATAAAAGCCTAACATGTTTATTGTACATATTCACTCTTGGAGTGGATTAGGCAGACTTTAATTAAAAGATTACCACTAACAAATGATGAGATCTGTAGGAACTAATGCCTAACTGGGAGACCTGCCTTTTCAAAATCAATTTCTCTAGTTTATATGTTTTCTACATGACAGAGCAGTGTAGAGAACTGCCTACCATCATAGAGCATTTTAGAGCTAAGCAGACCTTCTGACAAATCTTTATGACAGATGAGAAAACCGAGGTGCACAAAGGATAGTGAATACCAGGGTTGAAACTAGACTCTGATTTTCCAAAAATTCCTTATGGAGATCTTTGACTATATTGGACAGTTGCTCCAAAAAGCTCCAGAATCTTGGAGTAAAAGCTCAACAAAGTCTAGGCAGAGTTTTGAAAAGGATATTGTTTTCGCAGAGGTACTTCTGAGAAAAGTTATAAAATCTATAGGTCGATGTTTCCAACTGGGAGAAGGAACTGATTGTGTTTAGTGAAGGGAAGAAGCAGAGTATGCTAATTGGTTGTAAAATTAAACAAACAATAGCTTTTAAATTATGCCAATAACCTAGAAGAAAGTCTTCTATTTCTGGGCCTTAATAGCATCTCTTATGAAGGTCAAGGAAGGTCAGACTTGCAAATTATAGCAAAGCTCAAGCTAAGTGGTTATCATTAAACCACAGATAATTAATAGTTCAAGACAAAATAACTCCAAGCTTAGCCCCAGTTTCTTGAGCTTTGCTAGCTCTGGGGATACTGCTGCTTGAATAAGATCTCTGACAAGTGCTACATATTGAGTGACTCATTAGAACAGTCTTTATTTTGGTATTGTAGCGATCTAAATGTTCAATAAGCAGATCACAATACATTTAAAAATAAATGTTTTTGAAAGTGTACTTTTCTCTATTTCTACCAATTTGAAAGCAGCCCGAGGATAGCAGAAGATTCTAATAAAATTTGAACTGAACAAGTCTCTTGAATTCAAACCCTTACTGTGAGTGAAGGTGGTCCAAATGGCTTTGGAAATGTGTGCCTAATTGGCAAGCATGTTACCAATATGGAGCTCAGATGACAGGAATAAATGTACTATTTCTCTATAGAAAACAATTAGTGAAAAGAACTGAAGCCAAGGCCAGAGCCTGGATGAAATGTTCATAGAACGTGAAATTTGTTGCTAGAGGGAGAAAGGAGCATGGAAGACAATGGGAAAGGACTGAAGGATATAAGTGAAACTGGAATGGAAAAGAGGGCAAATAAAATTGAAAGAGGGTAAGAGAGATTTCATATTATTAGATAATACAAACTACCTTCACTGATTATAAACCTGTCACCACATTTTGTTGTAGCTTTTAAAGACGACTTGTGATTGCTGGAGGTAATTTTATAGTTATTGCTTATTTATTAAAACAGGGTTTTTCAGGCAAATACGATCATATTCTTTAATGGATCCTCACTGCCAAAAGGTTTGTGTCCATAGTTATCCTGACATTCACAGCTATTTTCCATCCCTTTCTTTACTCATTTCTTACTATATTTCACCTTCTCACCTCACACTTGAGCCACAGAACTACTTGCCAGACCCTAAACCACTTCTGCTGGCTCATGCTCCTTGGTTTTTCTTGTATTATTCCCTCTGTCCAAACTGCCCTTTCCATGTGCCCCCCCCCTTCCCTTTACAAGTCTGCTGTCTTAAAAAAATCAGCTGAATCATTATCTTTTCATTTGGGGAACATTTATGAAGCTTTTCCTTACCTATACTTCAGGGAGAACTGGCTACTCCTTTGTATTCTAATGCACCCCATAGACGCTTGAACCATATTAATAATTCCACTTTATGGCATATGCTTAATTGTGTGTTTAGCATTACTAGACTGTGAACTCCTCTGGTTAAGAACCCTCTCTGATTTATCGACATAGAAATAATTCTTAGTATTGTGCTTATATAGAGAAGTCACTCAATGTTTGAAGAATGAATGAATGAATGAATGAATGAATCAAGCAACCACTGGATAAATGCAGATTTGAAGAGACTGGTTTATTTATGCTCCTGTAGCATTATAATTGCTTTAAAATATCTATTAAGAATATAAGAATAAGAAATGCATAAATTCTCATTATCCTTTTCTTGCCTGGACAGAAAAAATACTTCAGAGAATCTCAGAGTTGGAAGAGCCCTTAAAAATAAGTTTATCAAAAAAAGAAAAATCACATTCTGAGTGTGGGAATTATAATTTTAATAACATAGATATAATCAAACTTATAAAGGTCAAAAAAAATCTCTAGAAAACCGAATGACTAAGGTACAAATGTGGGTCATGGTTTAAAGATTTCTTGCAGAGAGTAAGAAAGTAAAAATAAAAGTAATAAAATTTGGAGCTGAAGAGAAAAAAAAAGGGATAACAGAAGAAAACAAATAGACCAGAGCATTATAGAAATAGGTTATTAAAATTAAAAGACAATCAAGTAATTAAATACTTTACCTCAAACAGCATAGTCTATAAATATAGAACAAAACTGGGAAGTATCCGCAAATATCTTTTAACAAGAATTTCTAGTCTTTTCCCACCACAAATGGTTCAACCTTTCCAAACACACTCTTCATTTTTCTTCTAGTCAAAGTTACTGCACAACCTGGCTGTAGGGCAGGACTTCTGATTCTACCCTAAATCATGGTGATGGTCCAGACTGATAGCACTAACAATGAGATGAGAAAGTTCAGCCTAGAGGAAGAATCTGTGTCTGGCCTCCCAGGCAGGCAGTCACAACACTTTCATAAGGGCGATATTTTCCTTCACAGCCAGAGACACTACAAATGGCTTATGTCTTTGAGGTTTCTAAAGAGCTTTCAAAACTATTTTCTATGATATTTTCAGTGGGACAAACAGGGCAACCTTTCCCCTCAATTTGTTTTCAACTGAAATCACTAATTGGTTTGCCTTAACATTGTCCTTTGGTTCAGTGCTATTTATATGCTGCCTTGTTCCAGAAGAAACAGGGTAGCCTAAAATAAAAGTATCATTAAAAAAAAAAAGAAATAAATGTGGCGATGTAAAATGTAATCAAAGAATTAGGTTAAAATGCATAATATCTACAAAATTGTTATGGATATAGCTATGACAACACAAATTAAAACCAGAGGATATACCCTTGATCATTGAACTCAGAGGGCAGAGTAGATTAATAGCCCCATAAGCATTTCCAAGTAATATGAAGTCAATCTTTGGGGGGGGGGGGGCGGGGAGGGTGCGTGGGGAATGCCTTGAAAATCTCCAAATACTGACAAGTAATAAGAACAGCAAGATAGAGGACTTTTGGAAACATGGCTGAGTAAGAGATGTCCTCCTGAAACAACAATAAGCTGAACATCTAAAACTCAACAAAAAACATCCAAATTGCACTGTGTGGGATCTGCACATAAGAGCTACCACAGGTCAGAATCCTGGGTGTAGGATGGTGGACTGGGAGTAATAAAGAAGCTGCCTCTCAAAGGCGCTGGAGCTTCCTGCAGGAGGAGGGGGAGGGGAGAAGGAGCAGCAGTTCCTGCGGTGAGTTCCCTGAACATTCCTGCTTGGGATAGCTGTGGCCCAGTCATCAGGGCAGAAAGCAGAGAAGCAGGAGAGAATCTCAGAGGAACAACAGTTGATTTTTGCCAGCTGAGGTTGCAAAACCAAGGGCGAGCCGCAACCCCAAACCCCCAACCCAGAGGGCCCCTCCCCACATATCTGAGACTATCACTGCAGAGCCCCAGGGGAATCTGAGAAAATGCTGCCAAGACTGTCAATGACATTGACAGGGACTGAAACTGAGGTTAGTGAGCATGATTAAATATGATTAAATACAAGAAAATTATAAAGCATTATTAAGACTTCATATAAAGCAGGGATCCAAGAGGCTTAGATGCCACCTACTGGAAATCAAAAGAAAAGTGCCTAAATAAATAATAATAAACTTTATTATTATATATTAAATCTCTCTGGAAAAATAGCAGAATACACTTCCATTAATGCCCAGGCAGAGAAATAGTCCATTAAACACCATGAACAAACAAAGTGACAAGGCATCTCAGAAAGAAAGAGAAAAATCTCCAGAAAATAAGCTTACAGATATAGAAATATGCAATTTAAATGACAGAGAATTCAGAATGGTACTTTGGAAAAAACTCATTGAGATCCAAGACAACTCAAGTTAACAATTTCAGAAATTGAAAAAACTAGATGAGCAGAGCAAGGAGATTGAAACCCTCAAAAAGAACCAAATAGAACTTCTGGAGATGAAGAACACACTGCAAGAGTTGAAAAATGAAATAGAAAGTTTGGGAAATAGAGTCAACTAAATGGAGGGAAGGATCAGTGATATCAAAGAAAGAAATCTAGAAATAAATGAGAAGCAAGAAGAGAGAAACCAAAGAATGAAAAATAATGAAAGAGAAATTCAAGACTAGCTGATTCCATCAGGAGAGGAAATATAAGAATAATGGGTAATATCGAAGGTGAGGAAAAGAAGCAGGGACTAGAAAGCATTTTCAGACAGATAGTTCATGAGAATTTCCCAAATCTAAGGAATGAGCTGGAGCTTAAAATTCAAGAAGACAACAGAACACCCAATTATCTCAACCTAAAAAGGCCCTTACCAAGACATATTGTATTAAAATTAACAACAAAGATAGAATTCTCAAGGCAGCCAGGGAGAAAAAAGGGTAACTTATAAAGGTAAACCCATTAGATTATCCTCGGACTTCTCAGTGCAAATCTTACAAGCCAGAAAGAAATGGAATCAAATATTTAAACTATTAAATGAAAGGAACTACCAGCCTAGAATAATGTATCCAGCTAAGCTCTCCTTTAGATATGAAGGAGAAATTAAGACTTTTCCAAACATACAAAAATTGAAGGAATTCTCCACTATGAGGCCTGCACTACAGGAAATACTGAAAGAGGTCAGTTCACCTAAAACAAAATAATAAAAAACAAAACAAAACATAATTAAGAGCAAAGTGACTATCAGGCAAATAGAAGCAGAGGAGTGCAACTCTTACTAAGAACAAGTCATTATAAGCTTAAATAATATGAAGAGAATTGTTATAACAAGATAGTAATAAACATTCAGTATACATAGGGACAAATTGAGATAAAAATGGCTGAAAAGGTGAGGATTCAAAGATCCAAATTTGCAAAGGGCAATGGAGATAAGGCATGCACAAGAGAAAGTGGACAACTGTATATAAATAACTATCCTTTACATATTCATAACGGTAACCACACGCCAAAGGTTCAGAACCATTGTATGTAACATAAAACAAGAAGGACCAGAGGGAAACCCACAAAAACCAACCAAAATAAAGAAAACAGAAGCACAAGGACAAGGAAGTAATGGAAACACCGAGCTACCAGAAAGCAAAAGATAAAATGGCTATAAGAAGACATATTTCAATAATTACCCTAAATATAAATGGATTGAACTTACCAATAAAAAGTCACAGAGTTGCAGAATGGATTAAAAAACAAAACCCAACCATATGCTGCCTTCAGGAAACACATCTCAGCTCCAAAGACAAATATAGACTCAAAGTGAAAGGGTGGAAAATGATATTTCAAGCCAATGGCATTCAGAGAAAAGTGGGAATAGCGGTACTAATATCAGATTAAATAGACTTCAAAATAAAAAAGGTAAAAAAAGATTCTGAGGGATACTTCACAATGATGAAGGGAATCATGCACCAAGAAGACATAACACTTATTAATATCTATGCTCCCAATCATGGAGCCCAAAAATATGTAAAGCAATTACTAACAGAACTAAAGGGAGAAACAGACCAAAACACTATCATAGTAGGGGACCTAAATACCCCACTGTCGGATGTAAACAGATCATCCAAACAGAAAATCGGTAAGAAAATAACATCCTTAAATGACACATTAGACCAACTGGACATGATTGACATTTACAGAGCCTTCCATCCCAAAACAGCTGCTTCTACATTCTTCTCTAGTGCACATGGAACATTCTCAAGAATTGACCATATACTGGGACACAGATAGCCTCAACAAATATAAGAGGGTAGGAATAATACCAACCATATTCTATGATCACAATGCTTTGAAACTAGAGATCAACTACAGAAAGAAATCAGGAAGAACCACAAATACATGGAGATTAAACAACATACTACTGAAGAATAATTGGGTCAAGAGATACATAGAAACAAATAATAATGATAGTACAATATATGGAAACTTTTGGGACACGGCAAAAGCAGTCATAAGAGGAAAGTTCATATCATTACAGGCTTATCTCCAAAAACAAGAACGAGCCCAAGATGAGGCAACCTAATGCTTCATCTTAAAAAACTAGAAGAGGAAGAACAAATGAAGCCTAAAGTCAGCAGAAGGAAAGAAATCATCAAAATTAGAGCAGAAATAAATGAAACTGAAAACAAACAACAACAACAACAACAACAAAAAACAATAGAAAAAATAAATACGAAAAAGAGCTGGTTCTTTGAGAAGGTTAATAAAATTGACACACCTCTGGCTAGACTCATTAAAGAAAAAAGAGAAAGGACACAAATAACCAAAATCAAGGAAGAAAGAAGAAATTACAACTGACATCACAGGAATAGAAAAGATCACGCAAGAATACTATGAAAAAGTATATAACACCAAATTTAATAACCTAGAAGGACCAGTACTTAGAAAAATACAGCCCTCCTAAACTCAATCAAGAAGAACTGGAAAATCTAAATAGCGGTAGGGAAATTGAAACAATCATCAAAAATCTACCCAAAAGTAAAAGTCCAGGACCAGATGGCTTCACCAATGAATTCTACCAAACATTCAAAGAAGATTTAATACCTATTCTCAAATTCTTCAAAAAAATCGAAGAGGAGGCAATACTACCCAAGTCAATAATATGCTAATATTATTACCATGATACCAAAACCTGATAAAGGTAACAAACAAAAAAGAAAACTATAGACCAATTTCTCTCATGAACACGATGCAAAAATACTAAATAAGATACTAGTGAACTGAATACAGCAACATATTAAAAAGATTATACATCATGATCAAGTGGGCTTCATCCTAGAGGTACACGGATGGTTCAACATATGCAAATTAATTAATGTGATACACCACATAAACAAATTAAAAAATAAGAATCACATGATCATATCAACAGATGCAGAAAAAGCCTTCGACAAGATACAGCATCTATTTATGATCAAAACACTTAACAAAATTGGTATAGAAGGAAAGTAACTTAACATAATAAAAGTCATCTATGACAAACCCTCAGCCAACATTATACTTAATGATGAAAAACTAAAAACCTTCCCTCTAAGATTAGGAAGAAGGCAAGGCTTTCCACTATCGCCACTGTTATTCAGTATAACATTAGAGGTCTTAGCGAGTGCAATCAGACAAGAAAAAGATATAAAAGGCAACCAAATAGGAAACGAAGAAGTCAAAACGTCACTATTGCAGATGACATGATTCTCTATATAGAAAACTCTAAAGACTCCACAATAACACTACTAGAAACAATAAGCGAATACAGTAGTCTCTGGACACCAAATCAATGTTCAAAAATCCATAGCTTTCCTATACTCTAATAATGAAATGTCAGAAAAAGAAGTTGAAAAAACAATTCCTTTTGCAATTGCAACAAAAAGAATAAAATACTTAGGAATAAATTTAACAAAATAAGTGAAAGACCTGTATAATGAAAACTGTAAGACCCTATTAACAAAAATTGAAGAAGATGCAAAGAAATGGAAAGATATTCCGTGTTCTTGGAGTGGAAGAATCAACATAATTAAAATGACCACATTATCTAAAGTATTATACAGATTTAGTGCAATCCCCATCAAAATCTCATTAGCATTTTTTAAAGAAATAGGACAAAAAATCATCAGATTTGTATGGAAACACAAAAAACCTTGAATTGCCAAAGTCATCCTGAGAAAAAAGAATGAGGCTGGAGGCATTATGTTGCCCGACTTCACATTACACTGCAAAGTGACAGTAATCAAAACGGCATGGTATTGGCAGCAAAACAGACACACAGACCAGTGGAACAGAATTAGTCCAGAAGTAAACCCATATTTATATGGGGAAATAATTTTTGACAAAGGAGCCAAAATCATACAGTGGAGAAAAAAAAGCCTCTTTAATAAATGATGTCGGGAATACTGGAAAGGCATCTGCAGAAGAATGAAACGACTGTTTTCTGTCACCACACACCAAAATTAACTCAAAATGGATTAAGTACCTAAATATAAGACCTGAAACAATAAAATGCATAGAAGAAAATACAGGAACTAAACTCAATTACCTTGGACTTAAAAAGGGTTTTATGAATTTGACCTCAAAACCAGGGGAAGTAAAAGCTAAAATAAATGAATTGGCCTACATCAAACTAAAAAGCTTCTGCTCAGCAAAGGAAATCGTCAACGAGGTAAAGAGAGAACCATCCAAATGGGAAAATATATTTGCAGTAACACCTCCGATAAGGGCCTAATATCCAGAATATACAAAGAACTTATATGACTCAATAACAACAGAAAAACAAATGATCCAATAAAAAAAATGGGCAGAGGGCCTGAACAGACACTTCTCCCTAGAGGACACACAAGTGGCCAACAAATATATGAAGATGCTCAACATAGCTAGCTATTAGGGAAATGCAAATAAAAACCACAATGATTGACCATCTCACATCTGTTAGAATAGCTATAATCAACAGGACAAGTAATAACAAATTTTGGAGATAAAGAAACCCTCATACACTGCTGGCGGGACTGCAAATTGGTACAGTCACTATGGAAAACAGTATGGAAGTTCCTCAAAAAACTAAGAATTGATCTACCGTATGATCTAGCAATTCCTCTACTGGGTATTTACCCCAAAGACTTGAAAACCCATATCCAAAAAGGTATTTACACACCAATGTTCACAGCAGCATTATTCACAGTGGCCAAAACATGGAAGCAACCAAAGTGTCCTATGATAAATGACTGGCTAAAGAAGCTGGGGTACATATATACGATGGAATATTACTCAGCCATAAGAAGAGATGCAATACTACCATTTGTGACAACATGGATGGACCCCAAGAGAATCATGCTAAGCAAAATAAGCCAGATAGAAAAAGGTGAAAATCACATGATCACTTATATGCGGACTATAAACCTAAAAGCGATATAAGAGCAGGACAAACAAACAGAGACTCATGGACATGGACTATAGGCTAGTGGTTACTAGTGGGGTGGGGGATGAGGGGGGATATAGATGGGGTAAAGGGGGTCAAATATAGGCTTTAGGGGGAAGGTGGAGTGGGTAAAGGGGATCAAATATATGGTAGCTGAAGGAAACTAGACACTGGGTGATAAACACACAGCAGAATATACAGATGTCAAATGATAATATACACCTGAAAATTATATAATTGTATTAATCAATAGTACCCCAATAAACTTAATTAAAAAATTTTTAAAAAGGGCAGGACAATATGGAAGCATATTTCTAATACAATGCCTTACTTTGTGTGAGTACAATTATCAAGATGTAACATTCAACTTTTTTTTCTTAACAAGGTAGATTGAACATGACTTTGGTAAACAACATGATAGACGTGTCCATGATGGTAAAATATTTTATGGAATTTAAAATACACCATGGAAAGAATACTCAGAAATTTTATTTCATATTCAAAATTACATTTAAATAGATTTCCAAATAAATTGCAAATAAAGTCTACGGCCATGTTACCCTGAACAAGCCCAATCCCATCTGATCTCTGAAGGTGAGTAGGGTTGGGCCTGGTTAGTACTTGGATGGGAGACCACCTAGGAAGACCAGGTGCTGTAGGCATTAAAAATAAATTAAAAAAAAATAAGGCATTGTAAACTGACAAGGTCCTTGCAATCTGTGAGGTCAACCAAGGGTCGCCTCGCCTAAAAAAAAAAAATACTACAAATAAAGTTTAAGCATTTACAATGAAAAAAAATTAGTTATTTATAATAGGAGAGGAGCAGCAATATATAGGCCTGTGAATGATTGCTAGATTTTTGACAGTTTAAAGCTTTTGAAGTATTAAATTTTTGATATTACCTAATGGCACATGAAAATAGAGAGATGGTAAATTTCCAAGTTAGTAATAATTGATCCCAAAGGATAATTTATGATCTATGATTGCATGAGAGCACATATGTGAAAGTCCTTCATTCATAAACTTTCTACCAGTTGATGATGTTCATCATTGTCATGCTTTGACTCAACGTTACATATTGTGCTTGTTGTACAATTGGGCTACAACACCTGCAGCCACGCAAGGCAAGCATTATATATTGACATTCCTGTTCTTTGGTATTTGAGGGTAGGGCTACATAGAATGTGAGGGTAAACATTAAATATTTAGCTAGCAACACGCAGAAATTGTTACTTAGTTCTTTTTTTTCTACCAAGTCTGCTTCTCCCCAACATGTCTAGATGATAAGGAACCAAATTTATTACCCCGCCAGAAAATGACACACAGCAAAGGGAGGATCAGAGAAGTCCAAGGAGCAAATGAACATAATCTTGCAAGGTTGGTCATGGCTTCTGCCCCAGTTCAGGCATGCCCCTTCATTTATTCACACCACATACTCAGCAAAGCTGTGGTTACACTTGACCTCCGCACACTAGAGATCTGGGATGACTCCTTTCCTTAGTGCCTGACACTGTACATATTCAATAAATGCCGATGACTGAATGGGAACTTGAGATTTATTTTTGTTACTCTAAAGACCACTTATTTTAATCTGAAGGAGGGTATGGGAGAATTGAAATTTCAGATTTTGCATGAGACAAAAATTTATTACATCTGTGTAAGACAAATTAGAGTCAGTTCAGTTTTCCTTCCAATATTTCACCTATTATTTGAATAAGAATCATGCCAACTGTGAGCAAAACACAGGCAGTTTACTCATTGATTCAGTTTTTGGGCACATATTCAGCTCCAGGCATTGCAGTAGGTACTGGGGCTCCTTGTTAAATAACTCACAGTGCCTGATTCCTAATGTATTCTGAATAAATGAGTGAATGAACGAATGAATGAATGAATGACCTGTGACTTGCGCATAGTAATGTTTCAGGAGAAGAGAAAGTTGTTGGCTTGAATCTTATTAGGATACAGGTCACAGAACCTATTGAAAGAGTTCACTGTTTGTGTTGTAAACAGCAGAGCGACATAACCTTGCTCCTGCATCCTGTGTGCAGTCTGGTGCAGAGGTTGCTCCAAGCACATAAGATTCCATAATACAAGGCATTATGTGTTCTGCTGTAAATGTAAAAGAGGGGGCAGAGTGAATGGGAGATGTGAAGATGTTATCCCCATAGTTGGCTAGGGGAAAATTACAGCCGGAACTCTTTCCCAGGAAGGAATTCAGAAACCAAATCCACTACAAAAGAAAGATGACTCCGTGTTGGTTAGTACCTCACTGTCCTTTCCTGTGTTGAAATGTTAGCATTTTCAGATATAATGGATCTTTTTTCCAGGTCATGAAGCACAGACAATGTGCTGGAGGCCTGCACAAAGTTGGCCCATCAGCAGGGCTTTTGCACTTAAAACAAAGATCTGAGCTTTTCTGGCTGTTTGAATGGGACTTGAGGCATTAATTCACAGTGAAATGACTGACAAGTTTGGTTGTGGGGATTAGCTGTGTTGTATAGAAATGCCACGTTGGCACTCCTATACTAACATACTGGACCTCTTAAAGTGTGAACAGTGGCTTCCACCTGACTCTCTAAAATGATAATTTCCCTTAATTCACTCTATTCAAAGTGTACTTGGGGTACTACTAAAAAAATAAAACTAACTGGAAAAAAAGAAAGGGATCCAAATTAGGCATCAACATACTTTTTATTTTCCTTAACAAGGAAAATGAAAGATAAAAAAATTTGCTTTTTGTTGAGTTTACCATAAAGTAAAAAAGAAAAATGCTGAATTAAAATATATTTATATATCATTATAATATATATATCACTAAATATATATCATTAAGTATATATATATATATATCACTGAATATATGAGTAAGGAGTGATTTAAGTTAAATTTTACCCATACAATAATGTTTAACTTTATTAGCTAGAACTATTATACAGTAAGGGTAAGGATCTAATTTTCCATAGTTTCTATTTTTTGCTGATTTTTGTAATTAATACAAATATTAATGTTATCACTTTTCTGGCAAACTGGACTATCCAAAATATAGCTCCAAGTCATAGTATTTGTTGACTGAATACTTGCCTGATAAGAAAAATTAAAAAAGTTTTCTGAGAAGTTACTGCTTTCTAATGAAAGAAGTACAACTTAGGTGTTCATTTAGGGCCCACTTTCTCGAATTCACTACCTTTATCAACTAGTGTAATAAATAATGTGGTTTCCAAGAGCCCAGCAGATTGAAACAGGAAGAGTGCGAAGGAGGAAAAAGAATAAGAAGGAACTCAGAGGCAGATAAGAAGTAGAAAGTAACCTCAGAAAGCAGAGCAACCTGGGTCTGCCTAGGGATGGGGTAAATGACCAACATATATTAATGGGCCTGAAGCAGCACTGACTTTCAGCACAAAATGTCAGAAAATGACACAGCCCTCAAGGAAGGGCTAAAATTGGGTTTTGTATACTCGGTTTGAGAAGACAAGATAATCATTTGGAATATTTTCTCTTTAAAGGTATTGAATTATATTTTTGCTCATTTAAAGACATTTTAAAAGACGACTTATTGGAAAGTCTTTTCATTGACAATTGGCTCCGTTTGACATTAACAAAACCTGAAAGGAGCTTTTCTAAATGTTTTGTTGATATTCCAGAATTTAAATTTTTCTTATGACTGGGGAAGCTTTCCTTGTATTAATCCCTGAATCTTATAACATCTACTTTATTCATGGTGTGGCTCAATAAAGTAGGTAAGCAAAAACTCAACAGTTTTGGCAGGTTTCAAGATACCCTGGGGAGATGCCAGTAATCCTGAAAAGCCAACTTGAGAGCATCAATAACAGATATAATTTCTGTCAATCAGTAATTATCCATTTTCCTACACTAGAATTTCTAAGCCTACAAATATAATGTAGGTCACACTCTTGAGTAGTATTTCTAAATCTATGCCATTTATAGCATTAATTTCTACAAGATACTGCTTGAAAGAGTTCTGAATTTAAGTATGTTTGAGATTGCTTCACACTGTAATATCCTGGAGTTACACAATACACATTAACATATTAAAGAGGGTAAGTGCTACAGCAAAGAAAGGTGGTTAGCTTTGTTTAAATCAACATTTCCAAAACTAATTAAAAGTTTCTCTCCACTTTGTTTAGAGATAAGTAGCAACTATTAACATTTTGCAGATGATACCAAAGTGCCTATATTAGAATTTTCAGTCATTAAAACCAACTGAAGGGAATGGCCTCCATTTAGTTGTAATTATACCATTTTCTCTCAATAAAGTATATTTAATTACTCTGAAGAGAAACATACCACTGTGCAAATAGAACAACAAGATTTATAGCTATAAAGAGAAGCAAAACCACTCCATAAATTTCTGGAAATTAGGAATGCAATGAATAACCATTTATCATCTCTATGACTAATGATATGTCTAAGTGATGATCAATACACAGACATCGCATCCATCCTACATGTCTATGACCTGGGTTGTGATTAGGAGTTCATTTCTTGTTTGAGAATGCTCTGATTTCTCTAGTCACAAACAAACAATAACAGCTCACAGCGAGACAGAGTAAAATTATGACTTTATTCTTCCTTCATAACAAATAATCATAATCCTCTTTTTTTGCTGAATGTTTATTTCTATAATAACACTTATGAGAAGAGGTCTTGTGAATCAGCAGCTATTTCCTATTGTACACAAAGGATCCCAGGTAATAGCCAAGGATTTTAGAGTTTACATCTATCACGAAAGAGAATGAGGAGGTACAAAAAAAGAAAATCTTAACATGGGGATGGCACATGAATTTCCTTTTCTGTCACCTGAATGATCCTTCCCTGGTCCTAGGCTCTGAGAGGCAGTGCTGAAATCAAAAGAAAGAAGGGCTGGTGACCTCTGACAGTTTAAATTAGTGCCATCCCTTTTTTAAGTTTTAAGGAAGCAAATGAGGAAGAGTTTTGGGAGTTCCTGGAAGTTTAGGAAAAAGTCTCCAGGCTAACACCGAAATTGGAATTTTAAATTTCATCAACGTGGATAATAATGATGCTTTTTAAAATCTCAGAAACAGAATAGGAATGGTAGAGAAATTCTGGGATAAATAAAGATTTGAATTGGAGTAGGTCATACCCAAGTGTATGAGAGCTGTACAAATTTATCTTGAAATTTACATTACTTTATAGTATAGTTTATTAAAGAAAGTGTAATTTTACTTACTATAATCAATCTTTGTTAGTCACTGATTCTATATTTTTGAATTTTACAACTACAATAAATTATTTGTAACACCAAAATCAATACTTATTCATGGACATGTGTGGAGTGGCAAAAAATTTGAGTTGTCTGATTTGCATGTTCCCAGCTAAGGTCAAATAAGGTGATGCTTTGCCTTCTTGTTTCAGCTCTCACCCTGCAAACTTTTCAAGGTCGATTTAGTGCCATGTTTCACATATTTTTGTGTGTTTTTTTCCCTGGTGATTTCTTTGTTCAAAATGTACCCCAAACATATACATAAAAGTGCTGCCTAGTGGTCCTGTGGATAAGAAGGCTGTGATGTGCTTTATGGAGAAATACATGTGTTAGATAAGGTTCATTCAGGCATAAGTTATAGTACTTTTGTATGTGAGTTCAATGTTAATGAATCAGCAATGTATATTAAATGTCTTTAAACACAAATGCACATAAAACAAGGTTATGTGTTGATCAGTTAGTGAAAATGTTATGAGCAAAGGCTTATAGGAACCCAACCCTATATTTCCCTTAGGAGCAATGATCCTATATTTGCTAATTTCGTGTTTGTGGTGACTTTATATGACGTAATTATTGCAAATAACAAGAATCAATTATTTAATTAAGTAATATTTAATATTTAAATAGAGGAGTAGAGAGAGTATCACTTCAGAGGATTACAAATCAGCTGGTTTCTGACTAATACTCCCACTAAGAACAACTATAGGAGTTGAACAAAATATATGCAAAACTTTTAAAGACATTGGAAAGCTATAAGGCAACAAGGCTTTGTGGGGCCAAGACCCAGGGAAAAAAAAGGAAGCCCAAAGAAGTGAGCATAGCAATACTGAAAGAAACTAAAGAAGACCTAAATATATAGATCCATGGATTGGAAGATCCAATCTTGTGGAAGTGTCATCTCTCTCCAAATTGGTCTGTATTCAATATAATTGTAATTAACACGTCAGGGCTTCAAATAATCAAGGTTGAAAAAGGAGAGTGAATTTGGAGCATTTACACAAGCATGAATGAACAATTCTTATAAAGCTACAGTAATTAAGACATGTGATATTGAATCAAGGATAGACAAATAGACCAATGAAACAGAATAAAGAGTCCAGAAACTGACCTGTACATATATTGACATAGTATATGGACAAAGGAACACTTTGGAACAGTAGATAAAGGATAAATGGTGCTATGTTCATTGAATACCCATATAGGAAAAATAAATAAATAAATAAAACTATCCCTATTTCACATCATCAAATAACAATCCCAGTTAGATTATAGCTGCATATGTGAAATAAAGCCTCTAGAAGGTAGTAAAGTATCTTTGTATCTTTGGGGTAGGCATTTATTAGGACATAAATGTATGAATCACAAGCAAAAAAGATTGATTCATTGTAGTACTTTAAAATGCGAGTTTCTGTTAATCAAAAAACTCAACTATAAGAATTAAAAGGCAAGTCACATAATGGAAGAAGGTATTTGTAATATACATAACTATTTAAGAATTTGTACTCATGAGATATACAAACCCCTTAAAATCAATAACCCAGATTCCATAGACCCCAAGGGAAAGCTAATGAGGTAATGCTTTATTGAAGGGCAAAAGTTCCAGGGCACCAAGACTGAGGGAAATAGGAAAGAAAGGCAGGAAAGAAGGAAATGCAAATATCTAGATACTTATATCTTTATAAGAAAATATAGCTGATTGTTCAGTTTCCAGATAGGACACAGAGAGATATCTGGCTCAGAAAAGTATATGGAGAGGAGGGAAGAGAAGAATTTGTATGCTGATTTCCATCTAGCTCTCATTGTTATAATAGGGCATTAACTTTTTTACATTTCCCTGTTAAGATATATGACCTTTTCAGGCAGCCTCTAAGGAAACTCTAGAAAGGTGGTGGGAAAACCAGACCTTCTATAGTCTGGTAGGGTTGTGCTTTGGTACCAGAACTGTGGTAGCTCCAGCATGGTATTCATGAAGAAGGTCGTGCTTATTCTGGGGATCCCTAAGCAACCCTAGTGGTGTTAAGAAAGGAGGCAATGGCATTGACAGGTTGGGTTGTAAATTGAGCAAGTAGCTCAGGGCCCAAAAGTTAGTGGGTAAAAGGAATGACTCAACTGCAGGGGGGATATCGATTGGTTCTAATACACAATCAAATGGAAGAGTTGGGAAAGGACTTGATAATGTTCTTTGAAGATATCTAAATAGCCAATAAACATATTAAATGTATTCAACTTCTTTTGTCATCAGGAAAATGACAATTAAAACCACAATGGAATACTGGTACATTCCCACCCTAACTGCTAAATGGAAAAAGACTAACAATATGAAGTGTTGGTGATGATGTGAGAATGAAGCTCCTAAATGCTGGGTGGAAAGTAAATTGCAACAATTTTAAGCATAAATTGAGATAATTACTTGGAATTTTCTACTAAAGTTGAATATATATACATACATACACAGAAATGCATATGTTCATCAAAAGACATGTAGATAGAGTGGATAGTATCATTATTCATGATAGCCCCAAAGTGGAAACAACCCAAATTTTTATTAATCATAGAATAGATAAATCAATTGTGGCTCACATGATGGAACACTATGCAGCAATAAACAAAAACAAAAACAAAAACAAAACAAAACAAAAAAACAACTACTACCACAGGCAACAACATGGGTGGTTCTCACCAAAATAATGTTATGCAAAATAAGTCATATGAAAAGAATACATGATTGCATTTATGTAAAGTTTTAAAAACAAATAAAAGTAAACGTGGATTTGGAAGTCAGGATATGGTTTTCTTTGGGAAGGAGGGTACGGATAGTAACTGGAAAGGGGCAAGAGTAGGCTTTTAGGGTGCTGTCTGGACCTGGTTGGTAGTTACAGGGGTGTGTTCACTTTGTATCAATTTATTGAGCAATATACTTTTGGTTTATGTGCTTTTCTATTTATTATACTTTAATTTAAAAAAAATAAAAGAACTTGATAAAATTATAATGTAAATAGAAAAATGTCATAAAAACTGAATCTTGATTATTGCTTCATTACTTTCTACTCACTCTTTAGCCTCTAGAAATCAAGATTCTGCTATAAAGTACAACTGAAATTGCTAAGGTATGAATAATACATAAGAGTACTTACTAAGGGTCAGGTTAGCTGTTTGCATACAGTCACTACTTCTATCATACAAGAAGTCCTAAGAGGTAATTACTAGTATTATCTGAGCTCTTAACTACTACGGACCACTGCCAAATGTAATAGATGGCTTTCAATGCAAATATGTCCATCACTTTGCTGTAACAATAGAAACAGATGGCACCCTCTTCCTTAAAGTACTCATATCTTGATTTCTATTACATTAGTTCTCTAAAGTGTGTATCAGGAAAAAAAGTACTTGTTGAATGTTAATGAGGTATACTACATCTGAGAATTGCTCTGTGGTCCACATTTTTAGAAATCCCTGGATTATATAACTTGAACAATTTTCCATTCCAGAGGACTGACCAGATGTAGACTTTTCAAGGAAGAAATACATTATGCAGCATTTTCCCAAACTTATTTGAGGAAAAACACCACCAAATCAGAGGAGTACAGATGCTTCTGGACTTACGATGGTGCTATGTTCCAATGAACCCATTATAAACTGAAAATATTCGAAGTCAAAACTGCATTTAATTACACCTAACCTACCAAATAACATAGCTTAGCTTAGCCTACCCTACCTTAAATCTTCTCAGAATACTTACATTAGCTTACAGTTGGGCAAAATTGTTTAACACAATAAATACAATGCAGAGTACTGGTTGTTTACCCTCATGATAGCATGGCTGACCAGGAGCCATACCTCACTGCTGCTGACCAGCATATTGCATCACACATTACTAGCCCAGGAGAGATCAAAATACAACATTCAAAATGTGATTTCTACTGAATAGGGTATTGCTTTTGCACCATCATAAAATTAAAAAATTGTAAGTTAAACCATTATAAGTAGGGAACTGTCTATAATGTCCTACAGGACATGCTTTGAGAACATTAGATCAGTTACTCTTATTTTTCTTCAACTTTTTAAATTATTCTTTCTTAGTCTCCTTTGCAAGGTCCTGTTCTTCTGATCACCTTTGAAACACGAGTGTCTCCCAAGGCTCCATTTAGCTCTCTCTTATCTCTTTCCATACTCTCTTCTAATGTAATGTTATATAAAATCATATCTCAATTATCATCTAAAATTTGATGACACCAAAAACCTTACCTTGAACCTAGATCTCTCTTCCAAATTCCTTATCTGTAGATTCAGCTATTTAATTGAAAAGTAGTTATTTCCAGTTAGATGCTTCAAAGGCATCTCTAATTTGATAGATCTAAACATAAATTTGTGAGATTCTACTACGAGCTCGTCTATATTGTCTATTATGAGTCCACTTTTGATTAAAATAGACACCTGGATGCCAACAGTCTCACCTCTGTTATTTACTTATCCACTCACCTAGTTCTATTGATTCTAATGTAGAAATATACCTTGAACATGTTTTCTCTTCATTTTAGTTCATACAATCGCCTTAGTTCATGCTTTCATATTTTCTTGCAGCATTACAGCAATATCCTAACAAACTTCATCATATCCCATCATCCCTTCTTATTTGCTTCCCTAGGATTAACTGATCCTGCATACCCCTCACTGTCTCTTCTCTACCTTCTAACTATGGCTAGCTTGAATTATCATTGGCTGAGAAACTAGAGGTGGGGAGTGAGGTACAGTAATAAAGAAGATGGTTTTGACTTAGGCAACAGAATAATGTATAACAAAGAGAAGAGTAAGAGTGGAACCAGAATAATCAGAGTGGATTCCTCCATGATTGTCTTAATCAGTAACTGATGTGAGTAGCTGATCTCTGTGGCTAGTGTAGGCAGGGAAAGTTAAGAATATATGTTCTAGAGTTTAAACAGTTTCTCAAAGTGAAAATTCCAGAATAAAGCACACTTTCATGGATAAATATTATGTTGGAAAAAATCACAGTGATACTTGATAAATATGAAAAAGAGCAATTTTAATGGGTCCTTAAATAGCTATCTCACAGTGTTGATTAAGTGAAGTAACCTTAAAGAGTGAGGACAAATTAGAATTTCTTTGTCTAGTTTCTCAGATAGTATAGACAGCAGGTAAGGAGAGAGGAGAAAGAATGATGGCACAGTATATTTGAAAATGAGTTCGGGACGCTTACTTGAAAAAGAACAAAAGTATTTAGAAAGCACTGCAAAGTGAAAGGAGCAGTGGCTAGGAAGCCAGAGTGAATGCGGACATTGCCTCTAATAAATGTTTGAGAGAGCAGACTTGAAAAGAATGCCTAGAAAAAACAATGGGAAGAAGAAAACTAAAATGTATTGTGCTCCATCTCTGCAGCAGTTGCCATTGTGCAAAGTGTCTTAGATTTGCCTCTGTCTCTCTTTGTCTTTCTGTTTCTCCCTTTACCGTCTCTCACTCTGTCTCTTTTTCAGTTTTACATAGATTGAGATATAATTTATATTCATAAATGAACATATTTGAAATATAAGATTACATGAGTTCTAACATGTATATACAAGCATGAAATCATCACTAAAATTCCAATAACATACATTTACAACATCCACAAAAGTTTCCTTCTTTCCTTGCATAATTCATCCCCTTCCAGGCAATCACTTTGACATATAAGTATCCAATCTATGAAATGGGTTCCTGTAAATTAAAATCTAACTAAGCAACCTATAAATGTAGTGTAGGCATATGTTCACCTTCTCTAGTGGTAAAATTGCCAAATCCAAAATAAAAAGGTAGAAACAGCAATTTTTAAAAAATTTGTGATAAGTCATCTTTTGTAATATTTGATTTTGTTTTCCAGAGCTCTATGCCTTTGATATGATTCAGAGATATGAACTCTGAATTTCACCTGTACACAGAAGTATCCCAGTGGTCTTATTGGTTCACCCAGAAATGGTTTACTATACTCTCCAAGTCTCTAGGGGTCAAAAGTCAGTGCTCTAATCAGTGTAGAGGATAGTGACCTCTTCTTCACTGCAGTGCTAAAGATCACCCTGGTTTCACACTTTTCACATTACCACCACACTGAGCATGATTTAGAGGGAGATAGTAAATAGCCAAAATGGTCAGGTTCACATACATCTGTTTACAATGTTCAAGTTCAAAGTAGGAGAGAGAAAAAATAGCCTCCGCTAAAATTCTCACAACTTTCTATAGCCAGAAAAAAAAAAAAAAAAAAAAACCAATGATTATAATCAATGATTTAAGTGAATGAAGGCCTAACTTGGTGTTAATTTGTTCATCAACCAAGAGATATTTTTGTATTAATGGGTTCAAAAGGAAAGGCTCTCCTCAGGTTTGACTAAACTGTCCTTTGACAATATTGTTAGTTTTCTCTTATCTGGCCCATCAAGCCCAATGGGGAGCTTAGGTAAAGAAAACTGACATAACAGGAAAAGATATTTATTCTAAGTGATAAATTATTCCGTGGTTGGCATTTGGTGATTACTCAAAAATGGTAAGGACCACATGTCTTTTTTGTATTTCATCCGTAGTACTTGTTATAAGAGAATCTGATTCTTGTTAGTAAGAATTCAATAAACCATTTGTGAGATAAAAGCCTTTCTTCTCCATGACTAAATCTTTTTGAAGGCAACAATTGTGCCGTTTATAGCACAAAATCTGTGTGCTTTGCACATAGTAGGTGCTCAGTAAAATTTTGTTTCCTCATTTAGTGAGGTTAATGCTTTAAAGTCTGTTAGTTTTCTGCTGTAATAATAAAATAGAAATTATGAAAATAATAAAATGTGATAATAGATTAGAAACAAGAAATGATGGAAAATGACAGACCATATTAAAATGTCAGTAATTTTGACATTTTAAAGTCTTCCTGTCTATAGCCATGCCATCCTGAACACGACTGATCCCGTCTGATCTTGGAAGCTAAGTAGGGTTGGGCCTGATCAGTATTTGGATGGGAGACCACCTAGGAAGACCAGGTGCAGTAGGTGTAAAAAATAAATAACTAAAGTCTTCTCTATCACATTTCTGGCCAGAACTCTAACATGGAATTAAAACGGCTGATTTTGGCTGCTCTATATTTTCCTAAAACTACATACTCATGATTATTTTTAAAAAGCGATGAATTACACCATTAAAAAGGGAAAAAACATCCTGAAGATTAAGATGAAAAAACATAAAATCTCAACTCTGAATAATCAGACATCTACCCACATTATTTCATAAGAGAAAATATTAACATTCCCAAATTTGGAAGATATAATGTCAGAAAAAGATAAACATACTTCAACTTGAATTAATATGAAATGTTTACTATAATATCTATATTTCTCATTTCATGCAGAATTGATGAAAATTGTGCTATAAAACAATATTAGGGATTCATTTTTAGCAGACTCTTCAAATATGGTTGCACACTTGTAATTCAATATTTCTATTTACTATGGCCAGAGAAATATTGCCAAGTAAGCATAAGTCATTTTCCTTTGATATCTATGTTTCTCTTTTACTTTAAATTACCTTTTCTTAGTCCTTCTAAAAGGTGTGATTGCATCCCATGCTCATTTCTGTTAATAAGTAGATTCATTTCTCTCATGCCTGTGTCCTCTTCATTCTTTGCCTATTTATTTTATTCTTCACTGAACAAATGATTCCACTTGTCTACACAAGCTGTTCTCATCTCTCCTAGTTTTACCATAGTTCTCAGTTAAAATCGTTTTCCACAGTAAATTTTATAATCTGCTTTTTTATTCTCTACTGCCTTTAGATTAAAAGGTAACAAGATTTAAAATGGAATACTCTCTGCCTCAGTTTTGCTGTCTAAATGTTGAATTATAAATAATTGCTAACTCCCTTCATACTATAGAGAAAAATGCTAGCTCATTCATGTGCAATTTGCAAGGAAGCAAGCTCCAAATTAGCACTGTCAACAATTAGCCAGACCTCCTATTTTCACAATCTATATAGGAGGTTATAGTCCAAGAGGCAGAATATTTTGGGAGAAGGTGTTGAGGTGCTATGAGAATTTCCCACTGGGAAAAGAAGTTTGTTTTTCCCTTAGCCAAATGTTTGATCCAAGTGGGTCAATAAGCAACCTACTAAGAGTTTGATAAGTGTCTCTTAGAGGGAAGGCTGCACGGAGTGTGACTGTATTTCTAACACTAGCAGGACAAAGGTCTCTATGTTTCTCTTTTGTTTTCTGGTTCTTCTCTCTTGCTTTTTCTGATGAAGCAAGCTGCCGTGTTGCGAGCTGCCATATGGAGAGGCCCACATGGTGGGGAACTAAGAGTGGCCTTTGTGCAATAGTCAGCATGGAACTGAATCTTGCCAGCAACCACATATAACAGCTTGGAAGAGGATCCTTTCCCAATAGAGCTATAAGATGAGACAGCGGCTCCAGCCAATACTCTATTTGTAGTCTTATGAGAGACTCTGAACCAGAGGATCAAGCTAAGTTATACTTGTATTCCTGAACCACGTGTTGTTTTAAACAACTAAGTTTGGGATAATTTGTTATATAGTCAGAGATAACTAATACACCTGGGAACCAAATCTGGACCCCATGAATGGGAGTTAGCCTGAAGATGTCTTAAAGGGATCTCTTAGCAGAGGAATACCTGGAGTGGTGAGTGAAAGCTCCCCAGGAGAGGGACGACCAGTAGGACAAAATAACAAAGGGGGATCTTAAGTAGGGAGCCAGGAGAGGAGAGACATTGCATGAATCAAGTGAATTGGAGATCTTGGGAAATTGGGGTGGAGAGTGTGTAGAATTTCTAAGGAAATAGCATAAGCATCCATGAACAAAAGTTTGTATTGACCAAGCATTATACCAGAGTTGCTAAATTGCAACTGTATCATTCATGTAATGCCCTAACCATCTGGGGTGGACATTAAAGGAGATAGAAGTAGCAGCTCAGGGACCAGAGAGTAAGGCAATCTAAGAAGAAAGAATAAGTCAGCCATGCCACTTTCCTACTGGTTTCTAGCAGGTATGAGCTATGTGGGGAAAAAAGTGTTCTCTGAATGAGCTTGTACTTTTGATATTTGACCAGACAAGACTAGAATTATTTTCTTATTTGCTTAGAGTGGATCCTTAAGTGCTTGAAAGTGATCACAGGACTATGAAATGATTGATGAAGATACGGATACTGCTTGACACTTTGTCCGGTGGGGCGGGGGACTAGCAGATACTTGAAGTGAGTTTATGAGGCGGCGTCTCAATCTCAGGACTGTTGACATTTGGGGCAGAAGAATTCTTCGTTATGTGTATGGGTGGGGGAGGATAGCCTGTGCATTATAGGATATTTAGCGGTATCCCTGTCCTCTATCCACCAGTTGTCATTAGCAGCATATCCTCAGTTGTGATAACCAAGAATGTTTCCAGACATTGCCAAATGTCCCTTGAGATAGGGTGTGGAATGACCCTTGGTTAATGCTTAAAAACCTAGGCACCTTTCCCTTTGCAGTAAGTACAGTCTTTCATGGTCAATTCTCGGCAAAAGAGATTTAATTTCAAATAAATACCACGTCTTCAGTATCCTGTCCTCAACCATACACACATGTCTATACAGATTATGTTATTAAGGTTTGACCTGGCAATCGAATATGTTAGGCATCAAAAAGAAGTTCAATTGGTGTGCTGATTGCAAGGTTCTGTAAATTATCAAAAATTATTGAATAGCACATTTAAAATGAATTAATTTCATTTTGTGTAAATTATACTTCAATAAACCTGTTAAAAAAAGGAATTTAAATAGCAGAAAGTCAGTCTTTACATTTTGTAGTTCCACAGGTCTTCTGCAGATACTCTCTGCTGCTATTTGAAGACACATAAAACGTTCCTTTGATTATTGTTTTTTTTTTTCTTTTTTTAATTTTCTACTAAATCACTGCATTCAGAATTTATTACAACTCCTTTAACTTAGCTTTTGGCTAAACCTTCACACACTGATACTCCACTGGTGGGAAAATTTCATTTTGAAAAATTGGAAAGGGAAACGGCTTGCTCATTTTTATTTGATTTCAGTTATTGTTGTGTGGTTACGTGGTCTCAGGCTTGTTTTCTCTCCATGTATTAAGCTTGGATTTCCAAAGAGGTGATTTTTCCAAAAGGAGATTTTGCAGGTAACCAGTGTGTTATGTAGAATGTAATTTGGGGGCCTGAGGAAAGTGAAAAGAGACTCTGTAAACATGTTCCGCAAAAGCTCCTCTGCAACAGTTAATGGATCCGCTTATCAAAAATGATGCCCACCAATAGTGAAAGTGATTGGTCTTCCTGCCTTTGGATTTCTAAAAGGAGTGACCTCTTGGGCCTACTATAAACTCTGGTGCCTCTCCAGGGACAATTAACTAGAGCCCATAAATTGCATGGTTTATTTATTTCTTTAATAATTTGGGCAAACTAGTTAATGAAAAAGGAGCCTAGAAAACCTGAAGGTAAATGTTACTTAAGATAACTGTGTTTTCATTTTCATGGCATTTTATACTTTTCAATATACGCTCATATTTACTATGGAAATTTTGCAAATTTTGTCTTATTTTAAGATGATGAAAGGGATACAAAGATAAAATGAAATTCATCAGGATTACATCAGGACAATACTAGCCAGGATTAGAACATTTGCTTCCTAGCCGGCTTCAGGGTTTTCTTAAACATTTTTAATTTTTTTCTGATAACAAATTAATTCATGTTAATTATACAAAAATGTAAAAAATGTAGAAAGTACAGAGAAGAAAATAATAAGTAATTCACCATCACCTGTCAGTGATGAGAATTGAGTCACTTTTGCCAAAAATGACTATAAAGTAATGTAGGTAGTACAAAGGGAAAGGATGCCTAAGATTCTAAGGGTCACATATCAGAAAATCTTTTTCAATTAGCACATGGATATGTACATAATGTCTTCTTGCCAGATGTCAAATCCATTTTTCAAGAATTTCCTTAAAGCAACACCATAGAGAGCCAATGAGTTATTTTCAAATTCCTCCACTCAATTTTTATAAACGGCCTATTGATTAAGCTGGACTCAGTGATGTACAAGCTCAGAAATAACTTTAGTTTTTTACTACTTTCCTTTAAACCAGTGGTTCTCAACTGAGGGTGATTTTGGCTTCCAGAGACATTTGTGGTTGTCACATCTGGGGAAAACGGTGCTGTGGCATTCAGTGTGTAAGGCCAGGGACGCTATAAATATCCTCCAATGACAGGACAGTTTCCCACATACACAACAAAGAATTACAAGGCCCAAAACATTAACAGTCCTGATAGTGTTAAAGGAGATGACCACTGCTGACATTTTGTTGCATGTCCATCGGTATCTTTTTTCTTTCTCAATTCCCTCTTTACTTTTTCCTTCCAAAATTATATTCATGTTACTTATCCACTGTCATATCTGTATTTCTATAATTATATTATGAATATTCCTCATGATTCCTCAAAACATGAGATTTAATGCTGCACAATACTTTATCATGTGATTTATTCCTTACTGATGATTATCAGTTGCATTTCCAGTAGTTCCATATTGTAATTAACGTTGGTATGAACATTCTTGACCAGAAATCTATTTCCCTTTCTCTAATGATTTCCTAGAAGTGCAATTACTGAGTCAAACTAAATGAATGTTTTTAAAGCTTTTCCTCTTGTTGCCAAAATACTTTCTCAATTAACTGTCTCTCTGGCAGTACATTAGAGTACTCATCAGGCTATGCTGTCTCTACCACATCTTGCTGAGTTAAAATTGGACATACTAACTAGCAGTTATATCTCATAGCTCTAATGTGATTTACAGGGTACTAAACACTTTTTCAATAAGTAATCTCATCATTGTTAATAACCATTCTCTCAATTGACTAATGTGAGGTAGAAAGTTCAGGTATTATTACTCACCCTACCCCAAAAACTCATGTAAGGACCCTTATTTGAAAGAAGTGATTTCTTCAAGTTTACACAAATTAAAAAATATATTTAAAAAATGAAGAAGGCTAAACCAAGACCAGAAACCTACTTGTTTTCTGTGCTCTTGCCACTGAACCATAATGCCTCATTATTATTGAAACAATGCAACTGCCATTTCATAATGTGAATTATTTGAACATGGATAAGGATTTTGGCCTACATATTCTCCAATTCTTGGCTAACATTTTCCCTACCTGCCCCTTTCCAGCAGATGGTGCTGTTTTTCCAACATTTAAATCTGCTACACAGAAAAAAAAGATAACTTTTGATTGATTTTCACTTAAAAATGTTCAATAAAGTCTACTTTGCACATTGGTATTACTGAAATTGCTCACTGGCCCAAAATTGAACCTGAAAATGAGACAGCATACTTCAGACACAAAACCAGTTTTTTGCACATTGATGAGAACAAAGTGTTATCCAAAGTACTGAGGGTAAATAAATGACGAGACACCACCCAACATCAATAATGTATTAAACCAGGTCTTTTTCCTGGAGACACTGAGGTAAATGTTTTGGAGAAGCTCTAAGAGTCACAGGTAGGTCTTAAACATGGTAATTATATAAAGATTGTGAGTCATTATACAGATTCTTTATTTTTTTTCTTATGGTAGATAGCAAAGAAAAAAATGTTGGTATAATATAAACTGGTTGGTAAGGGTATCATTAGTGACTGATTTTCCAAAATAATTTAATGTTAAGATGAAAAAACGCAATATCTCTTTTCAGCCAACCCAGTGGTCATAAATTTCTCATTGTCAGTGCAGGTTAGAAGTTCCCTTAAACACAGTAAGGACTTGGAAAAGAAGAGCACCTTTTCTTGGTTCAGAAATTGCTCATAATGTAAAAACGAAATCAAATTTCTCCGGATACAGTGTCAGTTTAGGTGAGGGTTCAGTTTCAAAAAGAAATCTTATGATCCAGTCATAAGTAGGAAAGAAAAGTGTGCTTGAAAAACAAAACCCATAAACAAAAAAACACTTTAAAATCAATCTACAATCTGCATATCTCAAATGACTGTTATTAGTCCACACAGAAAAGCCATCCATGTTTCAAGAAGAAGTCCAAAAACAATACATAGGCTGTTGGTAAAGATTTATGATCAATGATATTGACAAGCAGATGAGGTATAATGGTTTCCTTCTCAAATTTGTAATTTGACAAGAAATGGAAATAAATGGCAAATCTAGGTTTGAGATCTTGTATAATCTTCAAAGTGAGACAAGCCATATTTGCACATATTTCAGGTTTAGCCCAAACTAATGTAATTGTGTACGAAGTTATCTGTATTTATTTGTAAAGATTTTGTTGCATAAACCAAAATGTAGGAACCCTTTTCTTTTGCAAATCACACAAGTACATATTATTCCATAGAAATATTCACACACATAAAAATGAAAAGTAGGCTCTTCTAAAAGGAGGTGTCGAGCATTTGGAAGAGAGGCAGGCAGATAGATAACAAAGGCAGAACTCCTTTTTTAGATCTTGAAACATCCTGGAAAAAAGCCACAACTTTTTCTTTATGCAGTATTGCTTCAAAGAAACATAGTACTACTTAAAAAAAAAAAAAAAAAAAAAAAAAAAAAAAAAGCTCGACTCACATCCCAGTCTGGAGATTCAATACTAGAAGTTAACAAATGAAACCATTTCTCTACAACCCATTATTTTAAAACAGCTTTTGAAATTTATTGTAATTTACTTAGTCTTCTACACATCCATTCGATGAACTGGGCTATTACTCCTGTACCTCACTGTAACTAGTGGTCCCAGCATGCTTAGGGAAGGTGTTTTAAAGACTAAATTTTCAAAGGTGTCAGCAACCTTGCAGATTTGAGATCACAAATAACCTACCCTGCAGAACATGTCAACTAAATCTTCCAATCAGAGGAGACCTGTGTTGACAGCTCTCATCATGGCAGGCATTGGATTTAACTGGAAAATTTCAAGCTTGAACACTGAGTGCTAACCTGAAAATGCACTATCTAAGGAAATTCCACTTGAAGTAACATAAAAATTTATTCCAGAATTCTCCATGACTGCAATAATTGAAGGGCTTAGTCTTACTTATTGAGGTTTGATACTATACTTTATTACCAATACATTGAAATGTTTTCCTGTCTATCATTACTTTGTATCTGAATTTATTGTGCTCTAGTTCTCTTTCCTGGGAAGCTGAGGGAGCTAGAGGAAAGTTCTCTAATATGAAGAGAGAGTGTTTCCTGATATTTTATGAAAATTTAAATAGACTTATACTGTCATGTTCTGTACATAGGAGGTAAAAATACATTAAGCTGTAGATGAGACACTATTGACTATTCACTGAATGATATTGCCAAATGCCATCCACAAAGTAACTATCAGACAACTATATAGACCAACAGACAAAATTTCAGCAAATTCACAGCATGAGAAAAGATGAAGGAATTCCAGTGCAACTAGCAAAGACTTACAGTCATCTAAATCTCCCAGTTTAATTTGGTAAATTAGAAAAGTACATTAAAGTTTTCTTACTGAGAGAGGAAAAAAAGTGTTTTATTATACACTTTCTTGGCTTGCCAGTTTCCAGTGGTTGGTTTAATGATCTTTGATATTTGCAAGAACTTTCTGAGTTTTCTCCTGGGTTCTTCTGTTCCAATGTTTCTCTTAGGCTTGGGCACAGAGTCTGAGGTGCCCCATTTTGTATGAAAAAGGGAGATTTGGCAAAGTCACAGCACCCAATGGGCCTTGCCAGCAGGAGTGATTTAAGGCAAGACTATGAGGCAGCCAGAATCACCCCGAGTCTTTTCTTTCCTTTGGGAATTGTCCCTTCATCTCCTAATTTAGGCTGCTTCCTGTCTATTCTCAGCTCTGGAGCAGCTTTCTCACTTCTCACTAATTAATAGTTTCTAATAGTATTTATAAGCAATGTTTATTTTTTATTAAGAGCTTTCCTGAGACAGCTCTTATTTCCAAGATAATGAATACAGTGCTTAAAAGTATAGAAGCTATTTTGGAGACCTTGATCCTTTCTGAGCTCTTAGAACTTCGAACTAATTGTCTCCATCTCTGCAGGCCATCTGGGTGGGTATTTAGCTAATAAGGCAAAATAAGGAGAGTGAGTTTGGGGGTCAGACAGATAGATCTGGAGTCAAATGCCATTTCTATAACTTACTAGGTAGGTGACGTTGGGGAAAAGCTTTAATGTCTTGGAGTCTCAGTTTCCTCATTTGTGGCCTACAGGTAATACTTTCTGCAGGACTGCTGGCTAAAGCTCTATTAGAGATACCTGAATTTGTTTGAACAGACCACATCCCTTCACTCCTTTTCAAAATTGCCTTTCTCTTCAATTTCTACTGCAAGGTTGATCCTAGGGAGTTAGACTTAACACAGGTTAGACTTAACCCTGTTAACTCTGGCCACAGTGCTAGATCAATGTGGGAACCTAATCCTAAGGGAACCCATTTAGATATCTTAGGCTTCCCACAGTTGTACTTCCTACACCCATTTGTTTGTGGGTGGTGGGAGAAATGAAGAGTTATGTAGGAGACAATGGAGCTGGGGTGGGAAAAAAACAGATGAATAGAGAAATAGTCACATTTCTAAAATGCAACACATAACACTTTACACTGAGAGCCTGCAGTAAATACTATTTATTATCATCTTTTTCAAAATGTAGTTTAAGAAATTGTCCATCTCACCATTTAGTGCAGAATATATAAGGTCCTATGCGAGGATTCAGCAGTGCCATGGAAACTGTTTCTCTGGGTGAAGTTTCATACATTCTTTTTTTATCTTTTATTATCTTTTTCTAATCATTGTTTTTGATTATTAAGAAATGTAACATGTATATTATTGACCTAGTCTATTTATTTAAATATTAATATTTAAGCCACTGTATTTTAATGTTTGAGCCCACAAAAATTAAAAGTTAAAGATAGAGCAGAATACCACAAATTATTAATGCTATGTTAATAGGTGCTACAAAATGAAATGCAGGTTATCAATGAGCGATGATGTCCTGGAACATTATTGCATGGCTCTTTTCATGTAATAAAATATAATTTAAATTCAACATATCAAAAGTGGTTTCCATAAACACTTTGGCAAAAGAATATTGTTCCATTTTCATTGAAAATAAGACAAAATTTTGCCAGTGTGATCAATTGAGATGTGGAACTTCAAAAATCGGAAAAAAAAAAAAACAGAATAAAGGAAAACAACTGAGGAAAAAATATACATATACACATGTATCAAATACAATGATCGAAACTGAGATAATGTAGATAACTTTGAACATTGGGGCTCTGATAATCATATCCTCCATGCTCTGAGTTAGATAAAGGAGCCCAATACTTACGTTTTCTAAAAAGTGATTTTAGATTTTGAATGGATCAGAATTGTTTCTTATCTTTTATGAGCTATACAAGGATACTGATGCAACTTGAGTAGACATTATTCAGTTTCTGCATAAACTTATGTTCAGTAGGGTTTCTGGCATAATGATAATTATCATTAGAGTAAAAGCACTTATATACATGTATAAGTTATAAGTGTTAAGAATAATTTTAAAAGTGTAATTTACTTTTGGAAAAAATATAAGGGTAAATTAAAAAAAACCTCATTTTCTGAGAGCTTTCAAGAAACAAAAATAAACACGTAAAGCTTATGTAATTTTAAGACAGTGTATTCAAAATGCATAAAGAAAATATGTCCATCAGAATGACTTCATAAATGTGAGCTCTTGATGGCTAACACCAATTAGAGTCAGAACCCAGAAGGCAGAACTATATCGAAAGATGTATATCCACTAGCTTCCAAATAAAAACAATAAAATGAAGTTTGAAGAAAACATTTTATTTAAAGAAGTGAAAGGCAGGATTGATCACTATTTTTCTCTTTTTTTTCCCCATGCTATAATTTTTTTGCAGCACAGAAGAATGATCAGAAAGAAATGGAAAAATGAACTCTATGGAGAAAGATGTTGTTTTCCCCAAATAACAAACTTTTTAGTATTTTCACTAATACTTTTTGTATTCGTGCAAAACTTTAAAATCACAGCTTTGAGATAAATCTGGAAGTTTGTCTGTCACATATATTAGGCTGTTTCTAGATGAATGAGCATAGAATTGAATATTTTACTCAGTGGGAAAACTCTTACTAAACTCAGTCCTTGAAGTTAATGAAGACACATAACTGCATTCCTTGGCTTCTATTGTTTTACCAACGGCTGGATGCCAAAGAAATTTCTCTTGTCTGTCCAAAAGATGTATTTGTCAAAATCTTTATGTAAGTATACCAAAATCTTTGGAATGCACAGGATAGCATCAATGTCTGCTGAATCCCAGGTGCACTAGGGAATAACAAAGAAGGGCAGAGATGACAAGTATACAGTATAAAAGGACAATGTGAAGATTTGATGAGAACATAATATTTGATGATTCTAGGATTAGGTCTGAGAAAAACAGAGCATTTCAGGTTTGCTTTATGTGACAGTTACAAAGAAAAAACCAGGTTTGCGAATCAGCGAGATTTGCATCCAAATTCTAGTTCTGCTAGGAGCAGGTTATTTTGTTTTCTTTTTAGCTTCAGTGTCCTCATTATTAAATGGGAATAAAATATGATCTCTTAGAGTAGTGAAGATGGAAACAAGCAATATATGAAGCCTATATATTATATGCATAGTACCCAGAATATATTAAGTATAACTTTTAAAATTATGATGGTGAATTTGGGCTAGTTAATTATTCCAAGTATCAGTTTTCTCAATTTCCTTATCCTAAAAACGAGGAATTAATATACCTACCACCACAGGCTTGCTGAAAGAATTAAATAGAATAATGTATATCAAATGCCTACAACAATAAAATTTCCTTTTTACTCAGAATAGAAGTTGAATATCTTTGTTTCTTTTATCAATGAGTTCGAAGTTAAGGCATAACTATGGAAAACTTAAACTGGGATTTCATGAATTATGCTATAGAATGGGTATTCACGTGCCGATATAAATTCTGGAGGTGAGACATTTGCAGTCTAGGAAGACTTT
Organism: Rousettus aegyptiacus; assembly: GCF_014176215.1. Classification (NCBI taxonomy): domain Eukaryota; kingdom Metazoa; phylum Chordata; class Mammalia; order Chiroptera; family Pteropodidae; genus Rousettus; species Rousettus aegyptiacus. The sequence continues at coordinate 44,022,659 of NW_023416306.1, read as the reverse complement.
TCCATGATGTTGACTTCTCAGAAAATGAAGTGTGAATTCCTACAAAGCCCTTCATAGTCAGACCCCAATCTACTTTATAGCTGTATCTTCCATCACTTCCCTATGCCCCACTTTGCGACTATACCATGATCTCCATCCCACCTCTTTCTGTCCCTTTCTATACCCACCACTTCTCTTATCTACCTCGTTAATCCCCACTCATGCACTGAAAAAGTTTTTTATCTGGACTTCTTAATTCTCCAGGTAATCGGGTTTTACCTTTTCTCTAGGTTTATAGCACTCTGAAAGTTTTAAGCATACTTGTCAGGTTGTATATAGTTTGTTAATGGGTTTTCCTTCCCCACCAGACTTTGAGCACCAGGGCAAAGGACTGAATTCAGTTTTGGAAACACATCAGTGCCTACTATGATGCTAGAGTATCATGGCGTTTACCAAATATCTGGAGATATTTTAAACAACAAGGCACAATTATCTACATGCATTTCCATTAGAAAATAATACCATCTAAAAAGAAAGTCGTTCACACTTTACAGGTTACTTGCAAATGTACCTAAACTCTGGCTTATACATATGCATGATACGATCTGTTACTTTTTTGCATTGACTTTACTCTCTTCCCTTACTGATGTGTGCTCTGTATATTTGTCTGGATCACTAGGCAGCAGTAACCCCTAAAAACCAGTTATATTTCACATAATTAGTCTGATTCCAAAAATAGGTAGACACTTAAATATGTTTTCAGGATAAGACTTAGATATAATGCTTATAATTATGAACTAATTAAAAAAGAGGAAACGGATTCCCAAACATGATAAATGTTTTGCATCCTAATATTCCTTGGTATGCTGTTCACTCGAATCAGTTACCCACTTCTAAACTTGCTGTAGTGTACTCCAAAGCTGCAAGGGATAGGAAAAAGAGGATTAGTCATCCGGTTACTGACAGAACAAAAAGGTCTGTGAATACTTGTGCACTTATGCCTTTTTTTTTTCCTTTCAAATGCTTTCTGATAATGCCAAAGACACCCGGCATTGCCTTAGATATAGGATTAACTTTGGCAGAAAACAGAGAAGAAAGAGCTTTCTTGGGGCGACTGTTACATGAAAGTAAATTTATAATTTGAAGTCTTCAGCCTCTAAGATTTTTAAAGTTGATTATATGACATAAATGTAGTAAATGAACAAGTAAATAAATGACTAAGTATATCAGTCTGTAGATGTGAACAATACTATTGCTTTACTTTGATTCAATTTTCAGGCGTATCTAAAACAAAACAAAACAAAACAAAACTTCACTCCACTCTATTAATTAAATTCTATATGAGGACCTGGCAGCCATAGAATTTTCCATAAAGGGAGAGAATTATTTTCATCTTCTAAAAAACTTTGTTTAAGAATGGGGTTCTGTGCTCTATAGCCCTCTACAGAACATTTCATTATTCACTCTTTGGAATCAAATAAAGAAATGCAGGCTGAATTGGTGAAAATAGGAAACCTCAGCTGGAAAGAAATTGATTTATTAAATTGAGATCATGACACGTTAGTAGTGGAGTGAAAATCAGAACTAATCATGATATGATCTCTACCAGGCTCTTGAACATTTTGGATAATGGCTCAGATGAACCGAAAGCTACAATTTTTACCCATCAGGTGCTCAGGGGCTTCTGTTTCACATAAGCCTCCTATGCTTAAGAGGTCTCTTGACTCAGTGAATAGATTTTTGTTATGTCCTATTGGGATACACTCTCTCTGCTCAGGAGGGGAGCTGTCCCTGTAGGTGAAGTGAACTAGGACCAAGTTCATTCCAACTCAGCTTAGGTGACTCCAGGCTTTGGCATCAGAGAGGAAATTTAAATATAATTTCTCTGCTCTAACACATATCTGTCTAGGTGTTCCAGACTCTCAGATCCCTAGACCATACAAAAGATACATGGCTTACCATCAATTTCCAATCTCTGCTATCACAAAAAAAAACCTTTGGAAGCAAATCAGCCTGAGGCATCAATTATCTTATCCTTTTGTTCATTATTAACACAATAAGGAAATGTGCCCTTATTTGCTAAAAATAGTTTTAAAGAAATGAATTTGTTTTGCTATACATATTGATGCAACTTCCTCACATGGCAAGGATTGATGAGATAACTTTTTTTCATAATTGTACATTTCAAAATGAAATAAAAGTTTAAAAGTGGTTAGTTAAAAGTAGATAGATAGGCATAGAAACAGGCACTGAGATTGGAATTAGATTTAGGTTCTATTCTATAGTTTCCTTTCTCAGATTGGCCACGAATTAGTATCTGAGCAAATGTCTTAGCTATCTTTTCCTCATTGTACCCACTGCTGAATGAGAAGATTTATTGATCATTCTAAAATCGATCCTTTGAGGGTCTAAATTGTAAGATGCTACACTGGAAACAGTAAGCATGGCAATGTTTTAAAATATTTAATTTCATTTTTATTGAAATAACTTTGTAGCATATTACAGATAGAAGAATCCAAAGTTACTGAAACAAGACCAAAAAAATCACAATTTTTAATTGATTGTCATTTTTGAGTTAAAATAGTGTATTTTGTTGACTCTTCTGTATGTAAATCTCATTAGAAAAGTGTCCAAAATATGGCTGACTGAAAATGTGGCCATCACTAAACAGAGATTTGAATGTTTACTAGCTAGACTCTGAAATCCCAGAGTTCCTGGGGTAGGGGAGCTAGAGAAATTGCATTTGTGATAACTTGTGACTCTCATAGGTCCCTCAGAAAACAGCCAAGACCCTAACTAGATTCTCAGAGTAAAAGCTAGTAATGTTTTGGGAGGGGGTTGCTTCTAAAGAACAATTATAATTTAATAAAGTTCTGAATTTTGAACTGTTAGTTTTGAGACTTTGTGCTCTAACTTGTCACTTCTCTATATTCTGTTGAGTATGTAAACATAAATTGGAAGCCCTTCTTAGCACTTTTAAATCTGCTGGGATAGGAAATAAGACACGGACCTGTATCACCATAATGGTGCAAAGGAGTGCTGGGTATGTAGGGCTGTGGCACTAAGGGTGTGAGTGAGCCAGAGAATGCAATGCTTTTTATCCTAAGTTTTAAATTATTGGGTGAGGTTGCTTCAAAAACTACAGAGACTTGGATAAATTTCTAAGAACCAATTCAGGCATGAAGTAGCCATGTTATTCATCTTTACTTCCTCAGGTCATATTTCCTTTTTGGTTTACTGAGCCCGATCCTGCTCTCTTAAGGTTACCAATGACTCTTTGTTGCTAACTCCACTACATACTTTTGGGGTGTTATCTTTTACAAGCATCTTGCACAACTGCACCTTCTTCCTTGATGCTCTCTCTACATTGGGTAAATGTCTCTAATCCTAGTTTTCCTTCTGTCTCTCTGCTGACTCTTTCTCAGTCCTCTTTGCAGAGTTCCTGTTCTCTGAACATTCTTTAAACAGTGATGCCCATTTTAATTCCCTTCACATCATCAAATGTTGCCAATTATCAGTAATATTCCTTTCTCCCTCTATCAAAATGTTGTAGTACTTAAAATTCCACCATTAGACATTCATTTCTTTATAGTCTCCTTGTATAATGTAACAGACTATGTGAGGGATACCTTACTAAACTACCAACGTGTTAAAGTACACTTGCTATTCAGAGCCATTCTCCTCTGTAAATGGCGGGGCAGCAACTAATGACTTTCTGGTTCAAAGCAACTAAGCAAAGAGGGGAAGAGAAGACCGAAAGGGTGGCAGGGAACACCTAAAATGAGCTTTGTTTCTTTTACAGTGTTTTTTAAAGGTTACTGCTTTTTACCAAAAGTCTCTCCAAAGTTTTTCTCATTATTGATAGAACTTTTCAAAGTGAGCAAAAAGTTCTAGCTACTATTGCTGCTAATTATCCAACAGTCTCTGAACCTTTTTCTCAGATGTCTATAGTACTTCCTCAGTTTTTCTCATATATGTAAAATTATTCAGTAAGATTAGTGACTTACTCTGATTTCAGCAGTAGAGCAAATATTAGTCAGCTCAATTGCTTAGAGCAATACAGGATCTGAATAGCAATAGAAATTCACCCTAATAATTTAAGGAATAGTTTCTTGAGATAAATCAACAAGTCTCTAATTGGATTACAGTGATCAGACCTACCCATGAGAGTCAACTTTGCCAGTGAAAGATTGAAAAAAGAATTTCCTAAGATAAATCCAATTAAATTTTATATTGCAAGATAGAACAGGAAATATAAAGGAGAGGTAGGCTCAGTCTTTTGAATTGAGTGCTGAATTATGAAATAGAGTTGCTACAGCCTTTTCCTAGCATCTTTATTCCATCTTTCTCTGGCCCCAGGGAGTCCCTTCTCTTCAATGTATCTATCTATTGAGGTAAAATTAATTAATCTTGCTAATGGCATAAGATGTTGTTCCTTGAAGCATGAAAGTAGCATGGAAACATGGTGCTTGAAGTCCTTTGGAATTTGGCTTGATAAGGCAGATTCTCCATTATAATTGCAGTAAGCTACTTTGCAGCTAAAGTTAAGAAGCTAAAGTAAGAAATCTCGATGATGGCTTGGCATTTAAAACAAATGACCCTGGTTTTCAGGTGGGTGGGCTCAACCTTTGGGTAGTGAACTTAGGGTTCCTGCAGGTGCTAGAGCCCCTGTATAAAGATTTGAAACTATTTCCGAAGTAATAATAGCCAGAAATTATGTGCCAGCCACTGTTTAAAGGAAGTATATAACCTACGGTAACATATATGAGACTCTTTATAACATTTAAATTATATACAATTATTAGCTCCAAATTATAGATGAGTAAATTTAGACACAGAAAGATAAAACATTTTGCCTAAGTGCACCGACTTCTAAACTGGCAGAGCTGTGTTTGAGCTTATGTTTTTTTTTTACCATCAGGCTATATTATCTCTTTAAATTTTCTTGAAAATTAGTTAGGATTCCATTAGGATATAAAGACAGTATGATTGGAGGGTAATGGGTAAGAAATAGAGACAAGAAAGTGGCTTAGTCTTGATCTTTCGGTCTTGATGATCTATCGATTAAAAATTTAAACATCTATCATATGCTAAGTGTGATGCTAGGCGATGGGGTGTGTCTTGTCCTTACAGTATTGTGGGGAAACAAAGAAAAATATAAGAAATAAAGGAAAATATGTAAGTATATGATATTGTACAATATAAATGGTGTGGGAAAAAAAATCATGACGCAAACAGAACACCAAAGCACAGATCTGTTTCCATAATGTGCTCAGGAAAGGCTTCTCTGAGGAGGTGGCAGTGGAACTAAACTGAAGGATGAGTTAGCAATGAGAAGTTTGGGGACAGGGATGGAGAAGAAGGAAGAAGAGTGTTTCCTACTGAGGGAGTACATGTGCAAAGCCTTGAGGAGAGAAGGAGCTAGTTTATATTTGAATAAATGAAGGATGGCTTAGTGACAGATGAAGTGACTCTCTTTTTAGATATCACTGCACCTGAAGTATTGGCTTCAGATTTTTCTTTGAAATGATGAACATTTTATGATGTCTAATAGTTTGTATTTAAAGAATGCAAGAATGGAATTTGAAAATTATTGTGTATTGTTGAGGGAAATTTGAAGAGGGTATCAATGTGGTGGTACCTGCCCTGGGCTGAGGGATGCTCCCATGACCTATAGATTTTGTCAATGCACAGGCTGATAGAGAAGGGTAAGGGGCACGACAAACTGTCAGTTTCCTAGTCATACTGCAAAAGACTACAGAGGGGTCAGCTTGTACCAAATGAGCATCTGGATCAGATTTTGTTCCCCCGAATCTCAGGCACATTTTGAGAATTCACTGGACACTTTGTAAAATAGATACAACGTTTGTCAACTCCTCAATTCAGCAAGTAGTTCCCATGCCTAAATCTGTTACTTGAAAAAAATAAAATAAAAATAACCTGTGTCTATCAGTTCTAAAAAGAATCAGCAGAGGCCCTTGGAAATCTTATAGTTTACTCTAAACCCACAGATTTTTTTTTACTCTAAAATCTTACCACCTACTCTTTTCAACTTTTTCTTAGATGTCATTTGCTTTTTATCTGTGAATGCATTATGCAGGCTGGTTAGCATGCACTAGCAGGAGCAACTGTCCACCCTTTAACTGATTTATTTTCCAGAAAGAGAGCTTTAAAAAAGTAGAAACAACCTCTCCTCTGAAAAGTCTACCCCATGACAATTTCCTCTGGTACTCTTTTTAGAGGTAACCTTTGGAATCTCAAACAGGCTGTTATGCATGTATATACGTACACACACACACACACACGAGTGTGCGTGTGTGCGCACAGAGTTAAATTAACCATTCACCTGCAGTAGGGAGTAGTTTTGGGCAAAGGAGAGACTGACAAACACAGTTAAGTCAAAAAATATCCAAGAGGAAAAGCAAAAGAAAAGGATGGCAAGATACTGAAAGAAGAGATGAGCATCTCAACTATCAACGACCATATCGGCATATTGCATAACTTATTTACAAAGCAGCTCTGGCTCTTGGAGATTAAAACCTTGTTTGGAAATTTCCCTGGGCAGGGCTATTTTCTTCTTTATTAGTAGTTGTATTGTTATTTTTATCTTCTTCAGTAATGAAGTCTGGTGCTATGTACTATATGCCTTCCGCGCCTTCTATCTCCACTGGCATTGCACTCCAATTTAGCAACAAAGACTTAGGTTGAGTCCATTTGGACCTCCAACAATAGCTCTACCATTGCCTTTGGGAAAACTCCTAACCTCTTTAGATCATGTGTAATCTGGATGAAATTGACCAATCATTCTGACCAATGATGGAGAGCTAATAAAAAACATGCAGAGAACGTGGTTCCACAGTGTTGCAGTTAGGACGTCTGCTTTACATGCAGAAGGTCCTGGGTTTGTGCCCTAGTGGAGCCATAGTCCATGGTCTATGGCCATGCCACCCTGAACAAGCCTGATGTCTGATCTTGGAAGCTAAGCAGGGTTGGGCCTGGTTAGTACTTGGATAGGAGACCACCTAGGAAGACCAGGTGCTGTAGGCATAAATAATAATTTAAAAAAAAACCCACGAAGAGCAAGCTCATTAAAGGAAGACAGGCTCTGGGCATTTGTATTTTCATCAAGTTTACCTGGTGATTCTGATACTCATCAGACTTTGGCAATTGAAGATAAGCAAATGTAACAAGCACCTGGCTTTTGATTATATTTCCTAACTAGATTATGTGGTAGAATGAGAAGAATTTTTATCTATGTCGTCCAAGACCTGAATCCTATGTGGGTTCTACTGCCTACTAACTGTGGGAGTTTGGCTAAGTCACTTAACTTGTGAGACCCATGATGTGCTCATTTGTTAAATAGAGATAATAATGCCCACATCAAGGGGTCATGGGTTTAATGAGATGAAGTGGCTCACAAGATGTGGTTGATAGATGTTGGCTGAAGTAGAGTCTCTTCCTATATTTGAATTTATTTACTATTTAGAACCTTCTGGACACAATACATGTAGATTTGACTTTATGAAAAGTCTGAAGACTTTCTAATTTCATATTTCTTAATTGTAGGAATTGAACGTATAACTGCTATTGCATTTGCCTATGACTTCCAATATAACTTTTGATGCAAAAAACACTTTGATTATATAACACATCGTTCCTATATACCCTCAAAAAATCTTTATTGGTTTCTTACATCAATTCAATAACCTGATAACCTGAGTTGATTTTCTCTAAAAGACTGAGGAAATACTTCATTTTATTGGGTTAGAAATTATTCTTATTGACTATGTATAACTCCTTTTAACTTATGACCAAAGTCCTAACTGTAAACATGGGTCACAGTTACTGAACCATGGTTCTGAGATAAACCATTCTTTTACTTTATTAAATTCAAAACAAAAAAAAATTTTTATTATTTGGTAAAATGATTTTTGTATAGACTTTAAAGTCTTCAATATATCTGATCCTGAATAATAACTTTTTAGTGTATTAATGATGAGGATGATGATAGATTTAAAGAAATATTTCATAAAAAAAAAGATGACTTCGTAGGGTCATGTAAGTAGTAGAGAAGCAAGCTCAATTAGGCATCTGGCTTTTGCTCTAGCTGGCAGTATTAAGAAGGAAGAAGTTGGAAGGCTGAAGGTGGATGAATGAAGCCAGAGAAGAGAAAACATGCAGCAATAACATTAGTGACCACACTGCTTGAATAAGCTCACCTCCAATTAGCAAAAACGAAGCCACAAGCCTAAGTGAGAACAAGCTTTGGAGTAAGGCATGCATTTCTCTGGTATTCCTTTATTTCATTCTCTGACCTCAGAGTGGACTCAACTGCTTTAGACCACATCCTCGGCTTCATTTCCATACCCCCAAATGTCCTTTTCTCATTTCTTTCCTTTCTCTCCCCCTCTTTTTCTCTGATCTTTCTCTCTCTCTCTTTTTTTTTTCTCCAGGGAAAGAGCTCATCAGTGAAGAGTTATTCTAGGTTCTCACTGTAAATACTTCCCCTTTCCTTCTCCCCAAACGCCCCTCTTACCTTAATGGGTTAGGGTAGATGATAATGTCATTTGACAACAATTCAAGTTCCTTCACACAGACACCTTACACCAGTGAAAGAAACTTGATTAAGAGACACTAGAAAAATACGTAACACAACTTCAGATTTCTCTTCAAAATTTCCAAAGGTTTCTTGATTAAAATGGCCAGAAGGACAATATTAATCTCTTGAATTACTGTGGAACTGCGATGTTGTCTTTTCTGTTGTTAAAATAAGAAAGGTCATATTTGTATATGTATGAGTCCTCTTGTCATTGTATTTGGCACATAAATATTGTGTACAAGGAAATACTAAGACTGGTTACCCCTAAACAACATATACTTTTTTTTGGAAAAGTTTTTAACATTTATGTAAGTTTCCATTTAGATTTTCATATCTGTTTCATGGAAGAAAGTTGGAATCTTGGCATAGAGTTGCATGATATGTAAGATTTTGTGCATTAACAATTGTTAAAATCTGTGTTCCAAAAGCGTGCATAGCACAGAAAGGCAGTTTTCTACCTTGTATGCAAACAAGTTAAAAAAAAATTGTTTAATATTTGTTGTTGTATACCCAAATATGCACCGAATAAACTATATTCATTAAAAACACCTTTAATAATGATCTTTTGTGGTTTGTAAGGAAATGTTTATACTCATCTATGTTTTGAAGGTTATTTTCTTCCATTGCATAGACTTCCATTGCAGATTACTCTGTTCACAGGAAACACACACACACACACACACACACACACACACGCCTCTATAAAACTACGTTAGCAATCAGAAATCAATGTAGGTGTGTCTATGTTTTGCATTAAATTTGAGGCATCAACAGAAGCAAGCATTGTCATTCTTTGGGCCACATTAAACTGTTTTTTGTTTTTGTTTTTGTTTTTGTTTTGCTTTTAAAGGTATCATGCCTAATTTAAAAGTATCTTTGAGGGTGGAGCATGAGTACAGGTATTTTTTTAAAAGCTCCCAGGTGATTCTAATGTGCAGCCAAAATGGAGAAACATTGTTTACAGGAAGTGAGAAAGCTCAGGGGAGTCTGCTTTAAATTTCTCATGACAAAATTGAGCCCCTGCCCCATCCTTGCCAGTCCCTTTCTATGCAATTACTATATTTTATTACTTTTTTCAGAACATTAGTTATTATTGAAATTATTTTTATAGACTTGCATGTGTACAGTCACTCTCCTTTCTAGGAATGTAGGCTCCAGTAAACCCTAAACAATATTTGGTACAGGATAGTTGCTCTATATTTTTTAAACAAATAAATTCAATCCATTAAATATCAACTTTCTCATCTTACAATGAAAAAAAATACTATCAGTACCTACCCTTCTGGATTGCTATGATGATTCAAGAAAATCATACCCAGGTACACTAATGTGGATAATGTAAATGTCAACAAATGTTATTCTTATTACTATAAAACATTATCTAACCCCCAATTTTTTTCCCAAATAGCTCCTGATTTGAAATTTCCAACATTATATTCCCTTATTTGGCTTTCAGCTGACTATTATTAAAATGTAAATCGGTTACATTGGTGGAATAATATTAGATGAGTTTTTGTCACTTAGCAACCACTAGCAACCCTAAAATACAAAACAAGCTAATTCTCAATTAAATTTAACATTGAGGATGTTCTGTATTATTCATGCTGGGCAGCCCCAGTTAGTAGGAAAAACTGGCTAGGGGTAGAGGTACAGGAGAGGGTAGAAATGGGGCAGAGGTGAGGATACTGAATGATATCAGAGAAGGAAGAAAGAAGTATGTGAATGACAAACTTTGTTGACACAGAACTGGGAAGAGTTTGGGTCAGCTCTACTTAAAAAGGGAAGTGCTTGTCGTCAACATTAGTTAAGTACCTTGTGAGCTAGATAACTGCCATACACTGTATCACTTAATCCTTAGGGCAACTCGATGTATTATTATCTTGATTTTATAAAATGATAGATCACAGATGTTAAGTCCCTAAGGAAGCAGCACAGTATAGTGGTAAAGGCGCTGAATCCACAGAGAGGGAGGCTGAGTTAGAAACCCAGTTCCGACATGCACCAGCATGGGACCTTAGACAAATTACTTACATCTCCATGCATCATTTTCCTTCTTTGTAAAACAAGGATGACAATAATCATAACTATCTTCTGATATTGTTATGATGATTAAATATGTTAATATTTATTAAGCACTCAGCATACTGGAATAGACTAGATACTAAAGAAACACAGCAGTAACTGGGGGCGGAATAGACTAGATACTAAAGAAACACAGCAGTAACTGGAGGCACCAGAAATTTTTAAAGCTTTTAAAATTTATATGTATGTCTTGATAGGTTTTTCATACACTGGGCACACTCATGTAACCAGCATTCAGACCATGCAACAGAATTTTACCAGTATCTAAAGCTCCCCTCATACTCCCTTCTAATCATATCCCCACCCCCTAATAATCTGACTTCTAACCATAGAATAGTCTTTCCTATTTTTGTAATTTAAATAAAAGAAATCATACAATCTATAACTTTTTGTATTTGTCTTCTTCCACTCAACAATATATTTACGAGATCCATTTATGTTGCTGTGTCAATAAAAATCCTTTATTCTCACTGCTAAATGGTATCGCAGTTGTAAATTTCTCATAATTTACACACACACACACACACACACACACTCACACTCACCTCCAATCTACTGTTGATAAGCATTTGAGTATTTCCTAGATTTAAGCTTTTAATAATAGTACTGCTATTTACAGACCACTAACGCTTTTGGTGAGCATGTGTACACGTTTTTATTTGGTTTATCCCTACAAGTGGAATTTCTGGCTCATCAGGTATGAATAAAGTCAGCTTTAGAATACAGCATTAAAAAGAAAATGGCCGTACAATAATCTCATCAGTAGAGTATTTGAAATTTCACTTTTTTGGTTTTTTTCATTTTATCTATTTTGAAAGGTGTATAGTATCTCACCGTAATTTTACTTTGTGTGTTCTTAACGACTAATGAAATTGAACATCTGTTTATTGGAAATTTGGATATATTCTTCTGTAAAGTGACACCAAGGTTTAAACTTGGGCTTTTCTTGGTCAAAAGCATATACTCCTTCTCTACATCTCCATTTAAAAAAATTAACTGCTCTCCTCCAAAGCTTTTCAGAGAATTATAAGCCCTAATTTAGGAACCAAGGATATTCACTATTTTTATTTTATATTCACTTTTTTTTTTCTTTTCTAATTTAGAGACATCTTTTGGTAATGGAAAGGAGAAATGGGGTAGTCTTCCATAAAGAAAATTTTTACTCTTCCTTTTGTTGTCATTCAGAGTTGGATTAAAATATTATCTTAGCTCTGCAAGCCAGCTCAGAGGAGGGGGGAGAGGAAGACAATAAAGGAAGCTGACCTACTTCTGGAGGCTTCATGACACCATTTTTAGTGACTGCAAGGTGCTTTCATGGCATTTATATCTGAAGCTGAGCCAAGTGTGTGTGTGGAGGGAAAAGGTTGGGTATATATGTGAGAATAATGACAATATAGAAAGTCTGTGAGTATTTTGTAGGGGAATGCATAACTGTAGTTTGGGGTTTTAAGTTCTAGTTTGTCTGTTAACACATACAGAGGTACCTAAGTTTCTACACTTTCTCCAAAGCTTTTTGCAGTGAAACTATGTTGGAAAAGTTACTCGTATAACATATACTACTTATAAAACACTTAAGTTGTTCCTGCTTTTCTTCACATTTGCAAGAGTACACAGGAATACCATAACCTGGTCCCTTAACATAACTTGACATTATGAACAACAGCATTTGTATCATCCACAATACAAATTTTTATTCTCACCCTCAAAAGCCATTTCTTTTCCTGCTTTTCTGATAGAACATTAAACTGCTTTTCCTTCTCATAAAAGAGTTCCAGGTAATGAATATATCTTTTCTATTCATGTTCAGAATACACAATTTTTTTTTCTCCTGGATTTGAAAGAAACTTCTTTCTCAAAAATCCTTCTCAAATATAAATTACTTAAAATAATTTATTTTTAAAATGAATGAGAATGTATTAAATTAAAAAGCATCTACACAGGAAAAGAAATCATTAATAAGACAAAGAAGCAACAATCTGAATGGGAAAAGACATTTTCAAACAATGCCTCCAATGAGGGGCTAATATCAAAAATATACAAATAACTCATACAACTTGACAATTAAACAAATTCAATTAAAAAATTGCAGAGGACCTTAACAAACACTAGTCGCAAGAAGATATACAAATGGCCAACAGACTTATGAAAAGATGCTCAACTTCACTAGCTGTGAGTGAAATGCAAACAAAACCCCAGTGAGATACCAACTCACACCTGTTAGAATGGCTATCACCAACAGGACAAGTAATAACAAAGGTTGGAAAGGTTGTGGGGAAAAAAGGAACCCTCATATGCTGCTGGTGGGAATGTAAATAGCCACTGTGGAAAATGGTAAAGAGGTTCCTCAGAAAAATTCAAAATAGAATTACCCAGCAAATCTGACCAGCAATTTCTCTTCTGGGTATTTACCTCCCCAAATTTGAAAACATTTGTCCATAAAGATATATGAACCCTGATGTTTATAGCAACATTATTCACAATGGCCAAGACATAGAAACAACTGAATTTAAATTAGTATTTAAATAACTACTACAGAATGAGGCATAGGCAAATCGTGTTCTATAAAATAGACATGATCTATGGATTCATGGAGTCCATAGGCCAGAGGTGAAGAAGGTAGCAATAAATACGTAGACTATCAGATGTATATTTTATTAGAACTTTAGTGCTTTAAAGGAAATCAACTGCACACAATGATAATGAATAAGAAAGGTAGGGATCCAGTTACAGTGGTCAGAAAAGGCCATCTGACTCTATAGAAATGGGAAGCACATATAGCAGAAGCACAGCATCCAAAGAAAAGAGAACAAGTTAAAAATGGGGATTTATCATAACATGACAATTGGGCAATTGTACAAAGATAATTGCACAGAGCTATCTATCATGGCATTTTTTATCATACTGAAAAGCCGCGAAAAATAGTCTACACATCTAACAATAAGGAAACTGTTAAATAAATTAAGGTCATGCTTACAATTTAAAATTATGACTCTATTAAAAATAAGATTGAAGATGTATAGTAGTTCTGTCTAGTGGTTCTGAACATAGATTCTGGAGAAAAAATGCCCAGGCTCAAGCTAAGGTTTGGTCACTTAGTAGCTATTTGACCTTGGACAAATTATATAACATCTCCATGCTTTAGTTATCTTATCTATAAAATGACGGCAATAAGAGTTTAGAAGAACATAGAAAAGTGTCTGCATATTAACTACTATTGTCATTATCATCTATATTTGTTGACAGAGAAAGCTGGCCATTGTTAAGTCTAAAATGTAGGTTACACAACTATACAAATAGTATGTCTAACATAGACTTTTTAAAATAATTTACATAATGATAGAATATAGTAGAGGATATTAATGGTGATTCTATCTGGATGATGATTTCAATATATTTTTTTCAATATATTGTTTGTATTACATTTGTACAATTAGCCTGCATTACTGTTATAATAAGATAAACTAAGAAAGCAAGTTTCCTTTTTTAAAAATACATTTTTCTATTTCTATTTCTAAAATCTCTTGGCAAAGTTATCTCAAAGTATATTGTTATAGATAGCTATGAATGTAATGGGAATAGCATAAAGTCATCTCTTTATGGCTAGTCCCCTCTACTCGTTCTTTAACATTAAAAAGTGCTTTCTTGTGCACTGAGCACTATCTGGGCACTGGGGATACAGTGATAAAAATGATGGCATTCTTCTCTTACAATTTGTTGAGATAAACAAAAAGTAATAGGTGCATAAAGTCCTATTGGTGCCCAAAGTGGTCCAAAATGTCTGAAAGTCTTCAGGAAGAGGTGGCTCATCAGGTGAGCCATGAAAAATAGGTAGGGACAAATGGAATGGTGTAGGTACAGAGGCACAGTGTTCTAAGTAGATGTCACTGTGCAGGGACAGCATGGTGAGTGTGGAGAACCACAAGGACTTCCATATGGCTGCAGCTTCAGGTAGAGGGAGGAAGCAAGATGGAAGGGGTTGGAAAGGGTGAGATCCTAGAAGGACTTCACCACGTTAGGTCTGAATTTGATTCTAAAGACAATGAATGGGGAGCCAATGAAAGATTTTAAGGAAATATGTAATAATGATGAGATGTATGTTAATATGAGTTATTAGAAAGAATGATACGGGTTTCTGGAATAAATCAAATATTCTTTCATTCTTAGTGGTAGGAATCTTCCCCCTCATATGAGACGTGGGAGCCAAACTGGGTCTGCTTTCCTTTCCTGTGCCTGAGCCATACGTCAAACTGATTCCTTTTATAGAGTACACGTGAAACTCAGAAGCTCCCCAAATGCTAATCTGGCAATGCTGTTTGGAAGAATGCTAAAGCAATCCACTTTGGCATGACTGATGAGATGTTCATACTTTGTTTACTAAGATTTGAAGAAAAAAAGATTCGAAAGGCTCCTTGTGCAGTCATGATCTTTCTCTTAAATTGAGATGGCAAAGTCTATATAGTATTGCAATTTCTAGCAAAACCCTCTAAAGATGCCTTATTTAAGCAATTTAGGAAGTATTTAAATAGCAAATCAGCTTTCTTTTTAAGTAATGCCACAGTACAGATGTATTTAAAGTCACAGCAGAACATGATTTGTGGCCTCAAGAAACCTTTTACAGAAGTCTTTATTTGCTCTTAATAAAAGCTGTCACAAGCTCACAGTGTTATTTTTCAAGTGGCTGTAATACATTTTTTACTTGATCCATCAAAAATAGATGGGCAAACCTCCATAATATTTTCGTGGATTTGGCTGACATATTAATTGTGTGCTCTTGAAAAGAGAAAAAGGTTGTTAAGAACAAATATAACTGAGACCACCTAGCATTACGTGGATTGCATAGGAATCCTTTGGAAAAAGCTTCCCTTTCTTGGAGTTGAGGCACTGAGAATTGGAGCTTAATGGATAGACAGGTTATCAGGCAAATGGAATTAACCACAATGAAGAGAAGAAACCTGATATCATAACCTATGAATTCACTAAAGTTAAGAATCTGAAAAAGCCTATTAAATCTTATCCAACCTCTCAAGCCTGAATTTAAGCATTTTCTTATAGCACATCTACCTTGCAGTTTTATTTAATTTGTTCTTCAATTATTAGGTCTCCAAGGTTTCCTTCAATATATAGGAAAATATTATCATTCATTCAACTTGTGGGAAACAATTGATAGATTTTGCATTTCAGGATTCAGCCTTAGTAGATGTTTAATAAATAATTATGTTTAAATGGATGGATAGAATGTCAATAAATAGTGATGATAAACTTATTGAATAATTATCATTTCAATATAAGTAACTTGAAATTTGTAAACCATATGATCAAGATAATTTAAAAAATATAGTGACAGAATTCTATTATACTATAATCAAATTATGAATTAGGGAGGTTTGTAATAAATGTCAAGATATACTATGCATATAAAAGATAAAGGATAATACAGTTATAACATTAAGAAGTAAACCAAATCTTTCAAAATATAACATTTTCGATTCAATTTTATTCTATTACATCTCTAGCCCTTTCTCACTAAATACACTACAAATCAGGCATATTGTACCATGATCTTAGAATTTCAGAAACAGGAAAGAACATAAGTATTGATGTCTACATAACTCAGGGGCAGTGAGGCTCATTGATATTTCTGTTACAGTCTGTTCTTGCGTCTCTGCAGTAACTTTCAGGGAAATACAGATTTTGAAGAGCTAAAGGAGTGTCTTCTGGAAGTCCTTCTTGTTCTTTCCTGTTTCCTATTGCCATTCAACATGGCAAGAGTTTAGGTAATAAGGATGGAATTCTATCTGAACCAATCAACCAACCAACTAACAGATAAATAGTCAAAAAAGCCATAACTTGTTTCACTGCATTTCAGCCTTCTAGAATTTATGATCAGTTGAACAAAGCTTTACCTTAAACCCCAAGGCTGACTCTGTGCTAAAAACTGCTGCTCTGGGGCAGACCAAAATGCTCAAGATTCCTTGGGATCCATGCTCCAAGAAAGCTTGATTATGCCTCCAGAAAACAAATGCAATTCCCTGAATAGGAAAGCAGCAGTGTCCTAACCATCAAAGAGCATAAATGTTTTCCTTAAAAGATTTGCTCACTGTTCTTTCAACTAAAACTCTAATATTTGGTGAACTTGTAGCACTAATGAAAGTATATTATTTTTTAGCAGAAAAAACTTTATTTAGATGGGGGGTGATCTTCCCACAATTGCCATTATGGTTAATTCTTAAACAGTATGTTAGGACATGTTTTTATATGTAGAATTCATAATAGAGCGGTTAATATAGATTTGGGTAATAGCAAAAAGCCTCTTGCAAGTGACGTGTCACAGAAATCAAATAAGCAATTTCTAATGATTGTTCATATTGCATAAGCAGAAGACTCTTGACATTGGGATAAAGATAATATTGAAAATGTTCAATCACAAAGTTCATTTTAGGCAAATGGTATATTTGAGCCCTTCTGACATACCAGCTTTCTGATAGGCACCAGGAATTTAGAGATGAATAGACATGGCCAATTTTGGGAGCAGCTTAAAGTCTAGTCTCTTTAAGGTTAAGTAGAAATTCATCTGAGAAACTAAATAAGGGAGTGAGAAAAAGGGGAAAGATATGAAGCTAGACAGAAGGGTAGGCAAGTGAGCATGAGTGTTGGAGGAAACAACAATAGTTCACTGATGCTGTAGTAAAGAAGCCTGTGGTAGATCATTGGGAGATGAGACTGGACTCTGTTGCTCAAAGGCCTAGAAGAGCCAGGTGAAAAATTTTGGACTTAAGGAAAACTAAGAGAAAATAAAGGAAAGCCACTTGAAAGAATAAGGGAAAATAAGGGAAAGCCACTGAAAGAATTTTTAAGCAGGGAAGTGACAATATGGAATTAAACTCATCAGAGAAATGATAAAACATTCAAAACATTTTTTCTGCATCTATGTCAAGTGCTGGAAAAATGTTTTCTCTACTGAACCAATTAACATAGAAACACTATCAGTCTTTTGGGAGGCTGTTTCTGTGTTATGGAAGAGATTACAGGAAGACTGAGGACTATTCTTTAACTTTACTTCGTTCCCTTATCTCATCCAATTATTTTTATTTTTGTGTACACTTCACGCTCCTGTCTTTAGATGTTTTCACTATCCCACATGGTTGCATAACGATAAGTACAGTAGCTGTTAACATATCTCTAGTTCTTAATACTTGTTAATTAATACTTTATATTATCTTACTTGATCTTCACAGAAGAGAAATTGCTGGGTCATATTCTGAATTTTTCTGAGGAGCCTCAATACCATTTTCCACAGTGGCTATTTACATTCCCACCACAGTAATTTTATAACTTGAATGTCATATGAATTAAATGAGACCCTAAGAGGTTAAGTGACTTATGCAAGGTCACATAGAAAATCAAGAAATGTACTAGGATTAGAATCCAAGATTTTTGACCATTGCTCTTCCAGGGTATCTGATCATATTCTACCATCTCATCAAGTAAGATGGCAACTCTCTGTAGGGAAGTTTCCTGATCTGGGAAAATTTTTCTATAGGACAAGCTCCATGAACTCTGAGTTAACACATTTATTTTTTTTTAATATTTTTGTGAATAGAATCCAAATCTCTGCCAATGCTTTGAATCCCATTCTTCAAATTAATATGAGAAGGGTAACCGCAAGATGATGTGGAGACAGCTCTATGATCATTATTTGGCACCTAATATATTTAGAAAATAATAATGGGAATGACAATGTATCATTATGTCTGACAACCTATCTGTGGCCAATACCAATTAGTCAGCAGTATAATATCTACTGAATGAGTTTTCATATCGGTGGAACTCCCAAGATGCTAATTGAACTATTTGACAGTGTCGCTTGAAGGGCACCCGACTAAGAATCAGAGAAGCATAAATGTTTGCTTATTCAAAGATAAGCTTTTCAGAATAAAGATGAAGGAACTGGGCAATGTTGAGAGTAACAGACCACACGCTATACTTAATATATAAATAAATGGGGGATTTAGATAGCTTTTAGAATTAATCTTTTTTTAACCATGGAAATAAATATATCTAAGACTCTACAAAGAGAAATACATATTTTTAACCTCGGAAAGCACTGGTTTCTATTAAGTCAACATTTCTCCTAAAGATAGTAAATTTTAAATAGAAAAAATGATATATAAACTGCAATAGGTCAGCAAGGTAGATAGAATAGCTGTGGTAAGCTCTTAAAGCAAAGATAAAGAAGTTGAAAGTCTGTAGGAACTTAGTATTGACTAAAATGAAGGTATGGATGTATGTGTACATGTTGATATGCATACCATACCTAAATAAATGAACATTTTAATGGCTTACTTATTACATTAAAAAGTCTTCTAAACTTTAAAGTGTTATTTTTAATGCAAATGCTTTTTAACTAGACTTGTATATAAATTGAATGACAAAGTCAACTTAAGGGCAGGATACATTACTATTAAGTTTAGACCCAAAACACACTTATGAAACATCTACTATGCATTACCCATTGCCAAGGTGTTATTATTGTTGAGGTGGAAAGTGCTCTGGGTCAAAAGGACTGAATTCAAACTCCAGCTTTAACACTTGGTGGTTGTGGAACAACAATGTTTTGGGGCGATATCTTGCAAATTCTTAGTTTTTGCAGCTGTGAACCTCACATTAGATTTTGAAAAGTATACCAAATGGAATAGGTATTTAAATTATTAAGCAGAGTGCGTGACTCACAGTTGGTTAATAAATACTCATGGCTCTCATTTTCCCTAAATTTCACAATAATTCAAGTACTCTGCTCAATGTCTTCAAACCCAGCAGCTGCCCTGCTCCCCTTTCCTTCAACTTCTCTGAACTTCACCTTGTCTGTGGTGTTTAGATAAATATAATCAGTAAGAAGAAGCAAAACATTTTACATTTTGGAAACAGACTTGACTCTAATATAAAAGTTCCCCTCTAGCTTATAAAAGTCTTCCCTCAAGTTTTAGCCTATGTAAAGGAATGTTATGTAAAAAAGATTATGCTTTGCTTTCAGAACCCACTTCCCTAGAGGAAGTCTCTGGTTGCACAGGGAAGAGGGTTTAATGATCAGAAAGTTAGGAAGAGTATGCATGAGATACCTAACTAGACACAGTACCTTACAACTTCTAGATAAAGTACAGAAGGAGACATCGGTGGGAGAGATAACTGACTTGAGGTCACCTTTCTCTTGGGATCTCTCTCTGATTACCACTGTGGTCACTACCTGAAATCAGTGACCCCAGGGCAGAGTCCCTTCTGTCCTACACCCCAAGCGTAGGAAACAGTTCAAAGGGGTTGGCTGCTACTCCTTTGTAGTCTGTTTGGTTTTCTGTTTGGATGAGGGACCCTTTAAAGGTTGAACATATGATCACAAATTCACTAGAGGTTGTCTCTCTTGATAATAATATTCTTATAGTAATTTTTAAGTACAAATGCCTTATTTTATTGTGTAGTTATTATTTGTTTATGCATATGTTTCTCTCAATATAATGCATCTCTCATGCCCCGCAACCTGAGTCTCATGGATGCTTATAATTTAATGCAATAATCTAACAATGTTGATGATGATAATACTAAGCACACCCCTTGATTTGTCCTCTTTGGGACCCCCACATTCTGAAGTCTGAGTACTCTTGATGGCTGAAGGGCAAGATGTTCTTGAATGAAGGGAATGAGAAGTATCAGTTTTTAAAGGGAAAAAAAGGAAAGAGAACCAAGTAAAAAAAGAGGCATGTTCACTTGGCAGCCAAGGAATACATTCTCCTTAAAAAGCAGCCCTCTGCCAAGTTTTGGCTTCTGTTTGTTGTTGTTTAAAAGGTAAACACAATTAAGAAAGAAAATAGCAAGTCTTTAAAAAGAGCAGCTGAATATTTATGTTTTCCCTCAGAGACTTCTGGGCTTATTTCTGAAGATCTTTCTTTGTTGCTGAACATCATAATAGTTAAACATCACCAAAATAACTGCTGCACCATTCTGCCTTAGAAAGAGAGGAACATTTTCATTTCATAAAGTCCATCCCTTTCAGATTGTCATAATCCCTCAAAGTCTGAATACCAACATTCTAATTTTCTCTTCCATCGCTGAACACACTCACTTTTGTTCTGAAAATTCCATGTTAGCAAGCATTATTAGGCAGTTGGGTATAGCTATCTGATCCATCTTAATAGCTTTACCCTACATAAGCAACTCTATGGACGATGGAACCCTTAAATAAACTAATAAATTGTTTGGACTTGCTCGCTTCTCAACTATCTGAATTTGTTTTGCCAGAGAGGCAATGCCAGCCCTTGTCTATGTATTAGTAGAATTCCCCTAAAAATCTCTTAGTACATTTCAAGTCTGCTAATTCGCTTGATTCTTATTTGTGTGTGTGTGTGTGTGTGTGTGTGTGTGTGTGTGTGTATTTTTCTAATTTCATACCCGTGTGGAGCTGCATCTACAGCTAACTCTAATAAAAGTAGCATCTGAATCAAAAATTCACAGTGTGAGACAACTTATTTCAAATTCTGGACAATATGGAATGGGCAAAGAACACAGAGGAAAGTTAATGAATAGCATCCCAGCTTCGCTCTGAACAACATTCGGGCGCCTTGTTAACCAAGTAACTTCTCTCTGCTGCCACCACGTGATAGTCCCTACAATCCACAGAAACAGTCTATCCAGGAGTCACGGCAGTTTATATAATTGCCTATCACAAACAACTTTCTTTATATCTCCTTAAGATTGGAAATCCTTTTGGGATGCATGGAAGATTGTCTGGATACATAGTTCCCAGATCTCTGAATTTCCCATATTTTAAAGCATGATGTTGATTCCTAGGAAACCAACACCTGCACGTAACCTCTGCTCCAGCAGGAATATTGAGAGGCGAGAGGAGTCGCAGGTCTTTTCAGGTGGCTGCTTTCCCATAGCTAGGCAAACGACCACTTGGAACAAGCTGAAGCTGTGCTCACAAGTACAAATGTAAGTGGTCATGTGGGTGGTCTCTCACACGCACACATAACACATACAGAGACAAGCAAACAAAACACAGGCCCCACACCCTGCCCAGTGATAGATTCAACACTCTCTGCATGGGTCTCCTTGTCTCTATGTTTTTCTGACCACTAATTCGCCTTTTACTTTGTGCTTTGCTTACATCACTCCTAAGACTGCAGTGTTCAATGGTTCATGTTGTGCAGGATAAACTTCAAAGACTATACATAGAAAACTTCTCAATATGGTGCTGACTATAGTAGGGCCACCCTACAGACGTCCAGGTCCTATTCCCCAGAACCTGTAAATATGTTATCTTACCTGGCAAAAAAGACCTTGCAGATGCGATTGAGTTAGAGATGAGAAGATAACCTAGGATTAATCTAGTGGGTCTAATGTAATCACAGGGCCCTGATAAGAGGAAGACAGGAGGGTCAGAGTCAGAGAAGGAGACATGATGACATATGCAAAGATTGGACTAATGCGCCCTGAAGATGAAGCAAGGGGCCATGGACCAAGGAACTCAGGTTGCCTCTGAAAGTGGAAAAGCCTGGGAAAGATTCTCCCCTAGAGCTTCCAAAAGGAATGCAGCCCATTCTGGACTTCTGCCTTACAGAACTATTAGATAATAAATTTGTATTGTCTTAAGCCAGTAAGTTTGTGGTTGTTTTTACAGCAGTAATAAATGGAAAATATTCACCTCTAACCTATCTCTCCTCATCTTCCTGAATTCTTGGTCAAAGCTGTGATTTTCAGCCAGGGTGTTTTACGGTTTGAGTCTGCAAACCCTATTCAACCTCTAGGAGTACCTTCAATTCCATCTTTTTTCCAACCAAGAGATTCCTACTTTCTTTGAACCTCTCTAGTAATTATTCTGAGACCACTTTAAATGTGCTCTGACTCATAAGGCAATATTATGGTGTTTCTACTACTGCTTTGAACTAATATGCAACTTTCAATGGTTAGATTTTTTGTCTTCCTCCCCAACCCAATTCTAAGTACTCTGAGGATGGGGTTTATGCCATATTTTTGTTTTTTCCCATAGACCTTAACATGATATCATGCACAAAGAAAGCACTAGATATTTGGTAGTTTGTTTTTTGTAAACTGAGACATATTAAATATTGCTATGAGAGGGATTTATCTGTACTAATCCAAATAGCCCTTCTTACCAGCAACTTCACAGGATTAAGCCTAGCAGTGGGTTTTCACAGAGGCTCTCTAGATTTCCAAAGCAGCATCATAGAATGACTCAACGGGGCTGTGATTACAAGTCAGTAATGGACAATAAAGAAATAGTTCAAGTATTATAAAGATAAAAAAGTAAGAAAAAGTAGAACTAGAGAGGGCACCAAAGTCCCCCAAAGCACTTTCCCAGATAACATGACATGTTCTAATGCAAGTGTAACACAATAAAAATAGATTTAGGGTTTAAATTTCAGGGCTTTTAAAAAGTTATTATTTATTATTATTATTTATTTTCCTAGGTGGTCTCTCATTCAAGTAGTAACCAGGCTCAACCCTGCTTAGCTTCCAAATTTAGACATCAGGCTTGGTCAGGGTGGCCTGGCCATAGACTATGGACAGTGGCTCCACTAGGGCAGAAACCTAGGACCTTCTGCATGCAAAGCCGAAGTGCTAACCACTTCACTATAGAACCATATCCAAAATTTCAGGGCTTTGAATGAGACATTTATGTAGCCAGTGTCCTCCAAGATCGGCTGAACACCAGACTGAAGACATTTCCCAATAGGGTTAGAAGGAAGAATGTTGTAGACTTTCCCATTATTATCTAAACCAAGAACCTCTCAAATGATAACTTGAAATTTATAGGTAATAAACTTTACTAAAGAATTATAGGAAAAAAAAAAAAAAAAGACAGAATCTGCTTGTATCAGGGGCCTGTACACCAGCAGTTAAGAACCCACATTCTGGAGATAAATGACCTCGGTTAAAATCCTAACTTCATCTCTTAGCGGTTGAGTAAACTTTCAAATCTTTCTGGCCTCAGTCCCTCATCTCTACAATGAGGATAATATGATGTCCTCATTCAGCTGTAGTGAGGATTAAGTGAGGTAATGTATGTGAAGTGATAAGTAGAGTGCCTGCCATAATGAATCTGCATGAAGGATCATATGTAATTATTGTTATCTCTAAAAACCTGCTTGGGTCACTTCTATAATCTTTTGAGACATACACCAATTGGGCCCGCTTGGAAATGAATAAAGGAGGAACTGCTTGCTGTTCCGCAGGAGAAAGCAGCACAGAACAGAATTAAATGCCAGGACTGGAGCCCATTTTTTAGACCTCAAGGCAAGGTCGGGTCTTTCAAATGTTTCCAAATCCATCCCATCCTGTTATTAGCATTTCTAGATATATACGCACTGCTTATGAACACAGAACTAGGTAGAATAAAGCACTCACCTTTTCTGGCAATTGGTTGGAACCCATGCACCTTACATGCTCCAATATCATTACCATAACCACAGTACAACATCATTTCCCCCACTTTACAGACATGGAAATGTGCCTCAGTGAAAGAAGCCAGATACCAAAGAATATATAGGATTCGTTTCCATAAAGCTGTTTAAAAGAGGGCACAACACTAAATTGTGCCTTACAATTGCAGTGTTAAAGTCAAGAGTGGTTACTCTGGAGAGAACAGAGGGGAAGTGATCGGAGTGGACCCAAGACGGAATTCTGGTGGGCTGGCAATGGTCTGTGTCTTGATTTGGGTGGTAGTCTGTGTCTTTAGGTGATAATTCATTGGGCTATCTATTGGTATTTTGAGTAGTTTTTACAAGACAACTAAAATGTTTACAAAAATGAGGCTCTCAAGGGTTAAATAAGCTATCCAACTTCATGTGGAAATGTGTGGAAGAGTAGTAATTCACCCCCTTGTTTCTCAGATTGGTCCCCCAAATCTATAGTCTTTCTCAGGTTCTGCTGCATTTAAAAGGGGTGAATAAAAAACGTCTTCTACATCAAAAATAGATCATGTGTTGTTTTCGAAAACTTCTTTCTGGGGTAAGAAATAAATGTTTTTAAAGCAAGATTCTTTTTTTATTGTTTTTCAGCTAATGAAGGACAATTATGACATTTACAATCCTATTGCCATTGCAAAATGTGTTTTTTTCTGATAGTGTCTATTTGGGATTAGAGAGGTTTCTAACCTGTTTTAAATGTCATAGTGTTTTATTGGCAACTCAGTGAAAACAAATCAATTTAATGGAGTGAGTTCTGTGTTTATAAGAAAGTAAAATTTCTGTTTATCTAGAGTTGCCATTCTGAAGTAGTATGTCCTTCTTGAGTATTTGCCATCATTATTTTTATTCTTATTATTTATCCCAATTATGAGTATACTATATATATATATACACACACACATTTTTTTTTTCTTGCTTTTTGTCTGTCTATTCTACTAGACCATAAATCATAGGAGGGCAGAGTGTACACCTAGTGCCCAGAAAAGAAAATAGGCTTGAAGAAGAGGTCTGAGTGAATGAATACTTAAATTAATGAATGAGTTAACAGAGAGTAAACAATAACAAGAGTTTAAAAACTATGAGAGATTTTAGTAAACGATAGAAGCACATTAGTAAAGCAAAGGTGACAATTTCACTATCATTTACATTTTTTCCTTGTGGTTTCTCATTCTGTTCTATTTATCCACATGACTAGTGTGGACAAAAAGCACTTACTGGACAGTTACTAAATTCCTGGCTCTGCGTATGGGGTGGAATAATCTGGTTGAAGAGCTCATGAACAAATTTCCAATTATATCCTGTACTGAATAAAAATAACCATCAGTTGAGTCAGAGCCACAGGTATAATTCCTATCCTTGACTACTTTTCATAAATCGCAATTTGGATTTGAGTAATGATATTGTAATTAACTACAGGGCTTCAAAAGAATGATCTTTTGTGTTTTAAAGATTCTGCTTAAATGTCTATTTAGGAGAATCATAAGAATTTTCAAAATCAAACCATTTCTGATACTTTCCTATTATTTGGAGCAATAGAAATTTCATCAGCCTATGTATTTCTGCCTAATTTTAATTCTTTGTCTATAGTATAAAGAGCATCATGTTTAGCTTGTGATTGTTTTAAGTGAAAAGCTAGTAGCTGCCACAGTCACTTTGTATCCCACACCCCAATGTTGTTGATCTTGCTACTCTAGTTCTCCAACTCCCTTATTCTTTACTGTGTAACTCCAGGTTCTACAAGGATAGCTACAGTCACACCCTCAAGCTATCCTTTATTTTTGAAATTCACAGTATAAGTGGCTCATGTGCATTTTCCTCTAAAACATATAACTTTCCCATTGGTGCATTAGCCAGAAGGCCAAAGGGTGTCTCACTTGCAAGAGAAGCCCTGAGCTTAAAATGTATTTATTACATTTTAAGTTGAGTAAACATTGTACTTTGATTTTACAACTTTGATAAGGGGTCCCCACTAACAAATAATGTGCTAAATTTCATTTACAAATGTTGAATTTCGAAACTTTTTTTTTGAGAAAGTGATTTTCAATAGAAACTCACAGATTTCAATATACTGTAAAATGTTAAAAGCTAAAAACTATCAAGGACTCATACAGGGAGGAAAGAGATTATTATTATTTTTTTGCAGTTGTATTTAAGAGAGATATATAAATATATAAATATTTATATATAAATATATTTAAATTACATATATAATTTAAACATAAGTCCATGTTCAAGTTTACAAGACTCAATTTTTGTCATTGTGAACTTAGTTAGGATTGGATCGCAAAGGAAAAAAAAAAGACAAAAGAAGGAAAATAATGGGGAGAAAATGAAACAGTTTCTTCTAGAACTTTAATGAAGAAATGCTGCCTTTTTTTTAAACCTGTTGTTTTCTCACAAATTTTAATCTAATCCTATTCAACTCCATCAAATCTAGGACATTTTAATTCTGCATAATTCCTGTTTCTTAGAAACGACTCTAAAGTCCCAGTTCTTTGGGGACAGTCAGTGCAGAGACAGGTCAGAGAACAGAAGGATCCCTGTGGGCAAGAGGGAACAGAGGATGGAGAAGATTTTGTGAAAGAGAAACTTTGACCAGGCTTTGAGTGGACTGAATTTGGATGGTGAGACATAACTCTAAGAATGCTTTTTATTTAAAAAAAAAAAAAATCCAAATAGGCAAAGCCCTTTGGTTGAATAAGAAGTTAAAGTTAAACACATTTTTGACCCAAAGAAATTTTATGTTTACTTTGTGAACTTACACCAGAGTCATACAAAATAATGTGAGTGATCATACCACTTTCTGCAAGTATACAAAGGACTTTCTGGTGCCAACAGAAAAATTCTGAACAAAGAGGTTCTGTGGTCAAAGTATTTGGGAAACTCCAGAGTTAAACAGGTTCAATCATTTCTTTTTAGCCTCAAATACTTCTCAGCATCATTATGATGCAAATGTGCATTGAGAATCTCTAAAAGGGAAATATATTTAGTAGTTTTTAAATTTTAGCATAAAACTTCTTCTTGGGATAAACCAAGGGTCTAGTAGTTTCTACAATGCACTGTGAAAAATTGTTGTGAACTCCATGGAAACCAAGCTAGTACCATCATCCCTATTTATCCCAGATCTCTATTTATTATATATTATATATTATATATTATATATTATATATTATATATTATATATTATATATTATATATTATTATATATATAATGTTTTAGAATAATGCTTGATACATAGTTAAAAGTAACTATTATCACTACTGCTATTATTACTATTCCAAGGTAATACACCTAGTAGATGGTAAAGCTTAGATCTGAAACCAGGTCTATCAATCTCTACATTGGACAGTAAAATCAATATCTATGTGGACAATGATCAAACCAGAGTATCAAAGTTGTGTCCTGAGCAATAGAAAAAAAATATGAACTTTAGCATCAGAACTGTGTCTAATCCCAGTGGAATACAGCAATACTGTAGATCTTAGGTAAGCCAGCTAACCTCTCCAAACCTCGTTTCCTCATTGATTTTATGGAGATATTAGGACCTGTATTATAAGGCTGTTATGAATATTAGAGTTAATGAATACAAAATGTTCCTATCACAGTGACTCTTACAAAATGGTAATGAAAATAAATCATACTTGCTAGGGTCATATCCAGAAGAAGGCTGGGTAAGACCAAGTATCTTGAATCGAAATCTTACTCATTTTCCACTGTGTCAAAGCTGCATCAGAATTCCTTTAAATAAAAGGCAAATTAAGATTATTTGCCTTTAAGTCTCAGTTAAGTCTATAACAGCTGCCAGTCATCCTTGTAGATCCCTGTGCTCATTCGTTATCATCAAAGTATTCCAAACAGAAGAGTTGATACAACTGATGGGCCTTTTTTGGTGCCAGGTAGTGATTTCCTAACACTGTTTGGGTCTACTCTCTTCTTCCCTCCTTCTCTCCTCCCTGAAGTGATTCTGAGTTCACATTATTGTCCTAAATATCATTTGCCCATCATCTTGGATAGTTTCTGACTATATCCACTACAGTAAACTTATTATAAAAGAGCTAAAAAGAAAGCTGGGAGGATATAAGGCTAAAGTGTATGCTTCTAAGCAGCAAAGCTGATCTGCAAGGCAAATCATTGGCAAATGAGATGACAGACAGCTAGAAAGAAGATTCGTATTTGGGAAATGTCTTCATCTTCATCCTCATCATCTCTAGCCTTGCTAAGCTATCTCAGCAAAAGGGAACATTTGAAGGATGGCTTATCACCTACAGATCTGGTATATCGAAGAAATAGGTTCACAATGTCAAAGACAGATAAAATTCAGAATTAAAAAAAAATGAAATTAGCAAGTTTTTCTCCTAACTCATTTGGCAACAAAATCAGACCTAAATTGATATAAAGCTATTTAGTGTTTTCATTCCATTCATATACATTTGATGTATTTGATTATTGGATGCTACCTTGGATCCTACCAGAGCATTATATAATACATATATAGATTTTCTACAGTATTACTTTTCTAAAACCTAAAAAATGCTGAATTACAAAATGCACCTAGCTTCAAAGAACTGTGAATCTTTAAATTCAAAACACCGTAGCTTTATTTATTTAAACTTTCTTTCTCCCTTCCACTAATCTCTCCACTAACTCCACACCCTATAATATTAAACTAACCTATAAGGCTCTTCTTGCTACCTTAACCATTGGCTGCGCATTGAAATTGTTAGAGATTGTCATCACAGGTGTTTTTTGTCTCCCCTTTTTGTGCCTTTAATTCATTTGGTAGTTCTTAGTTTTTGCTATTCAGGCATCTGGGCTCTCTACTCACTTCTAGGACCACTCTCCATTACCTTATCAAAACTTTCCTAGAATAATGGTATGAAAAAATGGTAGCAGAATTCCTTTAGGGAGGGAATGGTCTCTTTTGGGGAAACTACATTCTTCTGGGAAGAAAGTAAGAAACTATGAATAACTGAAGTAAGGAAATTAAGCTGTGTTACATGAGAAAATAAGATAAATTTATATTTTAGTTCTCTAGAGGGCCTGGAGAGAAGAGCAGGGGAGAGAGACAAAGAGTGAGTAGAGGAAAAAAACATTTAGGAAGCAGATTGTGTGTGTATCGGGTGGCAATGAACAGTGAAATAGCTCTTAGCTCTGAAGGTCTAAAATGTGATTTTAGATTGTTCGTCAGATACATGATGTAAAATTTTTGTGAAGTCTACTATCTCGTGAATGTTTTATGGAAGAGGAGTTAGGGTATATGTGTGTATATCTGTGCATGTGTAGAAATCAAAGAAGGGCCTGGTTTTCCTGTGTGTCAATGTGAGAACAAGACGCTATATGGGAGAAGCATAAAGGTAGAGGTATCATAAAAGCATGAATGCCACAGCATATATAAAAATAAACTCAAAATGGACCAAAGATCTAAACATAAGAGCTAATGCTATAAAACTCTAAGAAGGAAATACAGAGGTCAATCTTTGTGACCTTGAATTAAGCAATGGATTCTTAGATATCATAACTGAAGCAAAAATTACAAAATAAAAACTAGATAAACTAGAGTTCATCAAAGTTAAAAACTTTTGTGCACCAAAGAACATGACTGAGACAATGAAAAAACACCCACAGAATGAGAGAGAATATTTATAAATCAGATATCTGATAAGGACTTTGTATATATAATATGTAAGAAGTCTTACAACTCAATAATAAAAGGTTACCCATTTAAAAAACAAGAAAAGTATTAGAATAGACAATTCTTCAAAGAAGATATATAAGTGGCCAATAAACACATGAAAATATGCTCAATATTATTAGTCATTAAAGAAATACAAATCAAAACCACAATGAGCTACCACTTCACACACAGTAGGATGGTTATAATGAAAAGGGCAGACAATACAATTGATGGCAAGGATGAGGAGAAACTGGAATCCCCATATATTGTTGGCAAGAATGTAGAATTGTGCAGCTGCTTTGGAGGCAGTTCCTCAAAAATGTTAAACAGAGTTACCATATGGCCTAACAATTCCTTTCTTAAGTATATGCCCGGAAGAACTGAAAGTGTATGATCACACACAAACTTACATGGATGGTCATCAGTATTATTCATTACAAAAAATGGGAACGATCCAAATGCCCATCAATAGATCAGGTGTACCATACAATGGAATTTTAGCCATAAAAAGCAGTAAGTTGTAAAACATGCCACAACATGGATAAATCTAGAAAACGTTATAGTAAAGTGAAATAACCCAGACATAAAAGTCCACATGAAATATGATTGCATTTATATGAAATACGCAAACCCATAGAGAAAGAAAATAACACTATGGTTTGCCAAGATGAACAGCAAATGGGGACGGGCTGCTAACTGGTACAGGGTTTCTTGTTAAGATAATGAAAATGTTCTGAAATTAGTGGTAATAAATACACGACTCCGCGACTTTACAAAAATCCACTAAATTGTATACTTTTAAAAGGTGAACTTGATGGTATGTGAAGTATATCTCAACAAAGCTGTTATTTTTAAAAGAGAGAGAGACATCAGTGCTCCAGGAACTTTTCCTCGGTTCTTGAAGAGGGCTTTGAATTTGTGTCAGTGCACGTTTTTTTCCTACAGCTCAAGGGGCAGAGACCCTAGATGGTTTCTGGTGTATAATACTTGCAAGGTTTCTTCCAGTAAGCATTGCTCAGCTTAGAATTAGAAGGTTGCCTAATTAGTGCCCAGTGTGGCAAAGCAATATTTTCTGTGGAAGCTATGATACCTAAAGTATTAGAAGCATGAACTGAGGTTACACATGATATCTGTTTCTCATGTCCTGACTTTGGAATCTAATCCCCTACATAAGATATAACCATACTCTTACTACTTCATTATTCATATATGATAATTATAAAATGCCTTTGGGTTTTAAACACCTTGGCATTTATGCTTTCAATAATTTTATTACTTTCAATATAAAGATGAAAGAACTGGGGCCTAAATAAGATTTTAATTGGCATAGAAAGCAACACCGGAATTTGAGTCTGTTGAATAACAGCCTAATCATTTTTACATCTTACTAGGTACAATCATTTATTAACTTAAAGAACTGAATTTATCACATCAGTGACAGGTCGTGGGTGGTTAATATTAGCAGAGACCTCTTTTTCTTAGTTTTCTTATACTGACGAGGCACTACTTATGCGGCTTACTTTAGCTGAGTAACTCCAAACGCAAGGAGGTTTCATTCACTTGTGAATGCATTTAATTTCTAGTAAAGGTGACTCATGAAAGTGTACTTATTCTTATGAAGTCCTCCTATTGATTTGTGTTTATATGAGATTTTGAACCTTATCAAATATACTCACATGGCAAAGTGGAAACTGTCAGGCAACTAATATCCTCCACTTCGTGAGACACTTAATTTTCTGAGCTTATATAGGTATTTAGGCCATTCTCATTAAACTCAAATTTATAGCATCTTTAAGATAAGAAATAAAAAGACTACAGTCACGGGAGCTGATTATTAGCACCTCTTCCCAATTTCACATTGTGACATCATATTGTCAGCATTAACTCAGCCATGGCGAAAGTATTTATACCACTGGAATTGGTGAATAATACAAAATAGGATCTTTATCCCTTCCCTTGACCTGGTTATTAAATGCCATTCCTCTGGTTATTAGACATTTACTGCACACCACTAGATGAGATCTACGGTTGGAAAGAAAGAAAACAATTCAGACAAGAATTATTGGTGAAGAACTACTAATTGTAACAGAGACGTCCCTGAATACAATTTTAAAAATAAAGTTCTATAAATTGTATGGCATAAATCTTGTCAGTTTCAAAGACATAAAATTCCTCACTAACAGAGAATTGTATAAAGCAGTTTGATGTCTAAAAGGACAATATTCTCAATACATTAAATGAGTTACTATTCACAAAATGCCTGACACATAGTAAGTGAAGTATACATATGCACTACATAAATAACAAAAAAAAAATGATACTTACGAATGCTATTAAATGTCTACTAACCAAAGAAGCCAGCAGGTTAATCCTGAAAAGTAATTTAGTCATCATGGTTTAAAAGCAAATTTTTTCTCTTTGTATGACATGATAACTTTACCAAAGCATTTTCACATGCATTACTTTCTCGATTGACAAAGTCTCTAGATATAAATGAAAAGTATTTGTTTGTTTATTTTTTTAACAGAGAAGAAATGTGAAATTCAAAAAAGGTTAAGAAATGTATATAAAGGCAAGAATTAAAAAATGATTGCCATTCCATAAGAATGAAAGACCAACAGTTTCTTTAGGAAGCTAAAGATAATTTCAGCAAAGGATTTCTGAGTGGAGCTATTTTACAGTATCCTATTATCTTATTTCAAAAATGCATCTTCAAGATGAAATAAGGCAGACAGAAAAAGTTGAAAATCACATGATATCACTTATACGTGGGATATAAACCTAAAAGCAACAAATGAACAGGACAAACAGAGACTCATGGTCATGGACAATAGACTCGTGGTTATCATAGATTAGTGAGGAAGGGGGAATGGTAGACAGGGTAAAGTGGGACAAATATGTGATGACAGAAAGAAATCTAACTATGGGAGGTGAACACACAGTGTAAATATATTTATGCATTATTGTACGGATGAAACTTATTGTATTTCATTGACCAATGTCACCATAAAAACAAAACAAAACAAACAAAAAATGTGTCTTTAAGAGTAAAAAGTGAGAGTCGAATTTAGGATTCTTTAAAGGAAAATGAGCTTGTTACTTACATCACAGACACGCCCGGGAAATACCTAGTGGAAAAACCTGAGCATCTACAAAGGTATCACCTTCATGAGCTTCTTGGAATACATACATAATACTATCCAGGGCTTTAAGCCAGACTGCATTTTATTCATATCAGTAAAAAATAGGTGTTTAATATGTACACTGATTTCTAAAGAAGTTTCACTAATTAGTGGCAGTGGATAAACATCATGTTAAGCCCTAAAGCCTGAGGAATCTCAGAGAGATCTCCATTAGCTCAGTACTTACTAAAAGGTAGAATAGTCAGAAGTCAAAGACGTTGCATTCTATAGTGTTAGGTTCACCTAGGAGCTTACTCTAGCTAACCACCTGCCCTGTCTTGGCTGGCCTTCTTCTCAGTTGCCAGCATGATATCAGGGAAGGAATATGCTCTTTAGAATCAGATAGGCTAGAGCCGAATTCCAAGTCTGTTGTCTCTTAGCTGTACAACCCTGGGTATGTTACCAAATTTCTCTGAGCCCAAGATCCTTATCTGTGAAAATAGATAACAGGTTCCATGAAGATAATTTACTCAAGTAATCAAGCATAGTGCCTAGAATATATATTTTTACTTTCTTTTTTCTTTCATTTGTCTGCCTTAACCTTGATCTCCATTCCGAGCCTGAGACAGAATCCAGGAGGAGTCTCATTTCACTGTACCCAGCACACACTTTCAGTATAATTATTTAGAGAGAATTAGTCACCTCCAGGGTAGAAAAGACTATCATGGTGAGACTCCCTGGACAATTAGAGAATGGAGAACACAGATATGCTCACATTCCTGGTGAAGAACAACTCAGCATGAGACAGATAGTGAAAAGACTGTCTATTGTGAAAGGAAACAAAATACGGAAGTGAAACTTCTGCCCATGAAGCTAGTGATTTCTTAACTAGATTCACTAGCATCTACAGACAGGTGGAAGATCTCACAATGCCAGGCTCAATTCACCTGGCTCCTTCTTGACCTGTGTCTCATGCTGACTTGTTCTTCACCAGGAATGTAAGCAAATCTGTGTTCTCCATTCTCTGATTGTACAGAGAATCTCACCACGGATAGTCTTTTCTACACTGCAGGAAACTAATTCTTACTAAATATTTCACTAGGCAGAATGTACACTTCGAAGTCAAGAGATTCAAAAGCACCCTATCCCATCTCAGATACCACTTATCTAGACGGAGGAGGTGTTATCAAAGTGTGGCTTATCCACAGGCATCTAAATCTGAATGATTTCTGGGTCCCAGCCCAGACCTACTGAACAAGAAGGTTCCTGGAAATTCTTAGGTGTGCTACAATGTGAGAACATCTTCTAAAGAAGCTCATTTCTTTAAAAGCATTTATGTCTTTAAAAAGGCAGTCTGTGCAGTGGTTAAATGCATGGGATCAGAGAACCAGACTGCCTGCATTTAACTCTTAGCTCCTCACCTTAAGTAGCTATGTAGCTTTGGGCAACTCACTTCACTATGCTTCAATTTCCTCTTCTGTAAAAATGTGCAAAATGATAGTCTCTAGCTCACTGGATTATTGCAAGGATTAAATGAGATAATGTGCCACTATACATGTATCAAGTTTTACAAATAACAGTTATTAATAACAATTCCTTGCCTGATAATGAAGGACCCTAGCCACTGCCACTGATGGACAGTGGGCAAGTCTCTGATAATCCCTGTGAGTTGTGATTCTCTCATTTGTGACTTACTGTAAAGTGATTCTTTTTAAAATCCAGGCATTTTTTTAGGAAGAAGAAAAAGGCACAGCATTACTTTAAATACAAAAGGCACAAAACACTTAAGAAATATATATGTAAATACAAATAATCTAAAACATGTTCTACCTGTGTGTTGGAGGAAAAGGTATGTGTGTCAGCAACTTTTATCTATAGTACAGCTTTGACTAATGGGCATATGTGAAATGAAAAATGTCTTGGGGGCTTTTTGGGGCCACTGTCTGCTTAGATATTTATGTTAGTGACCAAAGCAAATACAGTTCAGCCCATGCCTTCCCCATTATTTTTCAGTATAGTGTATTTTACTATTTTCCAGTCAGTCAACATTGCTCAGAAAACCTTTTCATGGATTTTTCTCTTTCTAAAACTTGTGTTATTTCTCGTTTTCTAGAAACAATCCTATTAATTTAGTACATCTACAACAGAGATGCTTTTAGTGCTTCAGAGGCATCAACATTCAAGTTATTTCCGGTGCCTTGTTTACAACATAAATTCCTGAAACACTGCCTCCGTAAGGAAATACTATAGTACCCATCATGGGGTAAGTCATTTAGCTTAGTGTTAATTTGCCATCAGCATAATTTAAACGACTTCATAAAACATAAATGACATGAAATGGAAACACATATACTTTGGTGGCAGATGGTTCTGTTGTATGCGAGGAAGTTTGTCACGTGGTTACAGGCTCACCAGGGGCCCTGCCAGAGTCTTCAATGCAAAACATTGAGGTATGAATGCCACCCATATCCCAGAGAAATTAATACAATTGTTCCAAAATGCCACACTCATACCTTTTCCACAAATGCCAGAGAAATACAAGATAAAATGAGATTTTTCCCTCCCTAAGAGAAGGAAAAAGAATCAGAAGATTTAGTATTATTTCCCTGGCAAATACCTAGAGATGAATCATCTTTTCTTGATCAGAGAAGAACTTCCGACTACTAATGCAATGACTTCTAAGGCTAGATTGTGCACTGGTAGGTCAATATACAAAGTCCCCTTTGGGCCAAATGATTTGTCATTTCAAACCCACGCCTTCCAATGGTTCTCTTTATCTCCTGTTAATGTCTCTCCACATGCCATCTCTTGTTCACTAATACCTATAGTCTTGGAGAGATGTGTGTGTGTGTGTATGTGTGTGCGTGTGTGTGTAATTTCATTTGTTAATTTATTAAA
Organism: Rousettus aegyptiacus; assembly: GCF_014176215.1. Lineage (NCBI taxonomy): Eukaryota > Metazoa > Chordata > Mammalia > Chiroptera > Pteropodidae > Rousettus > Rousettus aegyptiacus. The sequence continues at coordinate 43,986,826 of NW_023416306.1, read as the reverse complement.
TATCTACTCGTGATAAATATAAAGATGAATACAGTAGTTCTCCCTTATCCAAGGGGGTACCAAAGCCTTCCCTATCTCAGTGGATGGTCACTTTATATTTCCAATTCCTTGGGCCAAATACCTTGCAGTGGATCCCTGATTCTCCCTCTCATACCTTATACACAGTTCTTCAGAAAATCCCACTTGTCTCTACCTTCTAAACATATCTAGGATTTGATCTCTGATCTCTACTTGTCTGCTACCTCCCTGGCCCAAATTACCATCTGGTTCCCAGGTTATGACAGTAGCCTCCTATAAGTTTTCCCTCCTTCTACCTTTGCCCTCCTAAAGGGTATCCTCAACAAGGCAGCCAGAGCAATCGATTTAAAATGCAAGTCAGATCATGGCAGTCCTCATCCCAAATGCCTGTAATAGGTCACCTCCACTATAGTCAGAGTAAAAGCCACAGTCCTTATAAAGACTGAGGTCTGGCCCCTTATTCCTGCCTCACCTCCTACCATTCCACTATCACTGACTCCGCTGTTATCCAGCAGCCTCTTTTCAGGTCACACGTGAACTTGCATTAGCTGTCCCCTCTATTTATTTACCTAGAATGTTCTTGCCCTTCCTTATCTTCGTGGCTAACTCCTTCACTTCCTTTAAGTCTTTGCTTAAAAGTCACCTTCTCCCTGAGCTCTACCCTGACCACCCTGTCCCCTTTCTTGCCTTCCCTCCCCCCACTGCCAGCACACACAATCTTACTTAACTGCTCTGTTTTCTTTCTTAATTGCACTCATCACTTTCTTACGCACTATGTAATTCATTCTCATGACTTTTGTTTAATATGTGATGTCTCATGAATTGTAACTAGTTCTTGAGTTGTGAGACATGCATTGTGTCACTTCCAGGTGAGAGCACGTAAGTGTTGATACGAGACAATCTAGAACTCTTGAACTTGTATGGAGATCAGCAGTGTTTGTGGATGGCAACATTCATTGGTTCTTGAGTTACTCCAATAGCAGCACCCTCCCACCCTCCCGCCCCACCAAACTATGATAGACATAAAGCACGGGCAAGAAATAAGTCTTGTTGTTCTAAGGCACTGAGATTTTGGGGTTGAGAGCACAGCATCTCCTAAGCTATACTCTGACTGATACATGGAAGATGGAGAGATTATTTGCTGAATGTCATAGAGAGGAAGTCTAGACACACATCATGAATTTTTGACAGTGTGTTGAAAACCCAATGGTCTGAAAGTCAAACAATATATTTGCATGCTTTAAATTGACGTCTACTCCCCAGAAACTAAAGCAATGAGATGCTGCTACCTTCAGAATCAGGCAACTAACCAACAAGTGAGGGCTTTGATAGACAGCTAAGCTTAGGTGGAAGTGATCCAAGCAGGGTTTCAATTATCTGCACACACTGGTTAGGTTTATCCAAGCATCTTCCTTTTCTACTGGCTAGGAAGCCACTTTAAACAAATTTCTGGTGATTCTCCTAACAAGCTGCCTTCAGGACTGAACTCATCAGCTCAATGGTTCTCAAACTTTAGTATGTATCTGAATCGCCTAAAGGGCATGTTAAAACACAAGCTGCTGGGACCCACTCCTAGCGGTCATGCAGTAGACCTGAGAATTTGTATTTCTTCCCTGTTCTCAGATGATTCTGATGCTCTTGGTTCAGAGACTACACTTGGGAAGCAGTGAATTTAACAGTAGGCAGATCGAGTATCAACCCCTTCGAAAAAGAAAAAAATATGCATATAATTATGTTAGATGACATTTTAAAGAACCCAATATTTCTAGATCAAATTAAGTATCACAGAAAAAAACTTGCTTACACCTGGTTTTTGATTAGGGAAATCAATCGTAATCCCCATTTGCTCAGGACATTCCTGGTTTAGGCCTGTTGTCCTAGCATTTCTCACTCGCTTCTCCTTTTACTCTCACAAACATCCAGGTTTGGATGATAAATTATATGTCCATTCTGTTTAGGCTTTGTTGCATTTTTGACTTACATGATGGTTTCAGGGTTTAGGACCTAAAAGGTCTTAATCCCACCCAGGTTGCAACGCTGTGCGTAGGAGAGGCGCAAGGATGTGGGTTAGGAGGATCTGTGCCCCTTGGGGAGGAAATGGCTCCTGGTCCTGCTTACTTGCCTCAGGGCCCCTTTTGGTTTTCACGAGGGTTGAGAGGTGAGGATATGGATGGAGGTGGGAGGGACAGATGTTGAGCCTGGGTTCCCCTCCTCTCCCTTTAACTGTCTAGTACGCTACAAAAATTAGCAATCAGCCTTTTCACTGATACATGCAATACAAAATACAATATAAGAAAGTGTTTGGGGTATTAATATATAATGTAGAAAAATTTAAAAGTTTGTAAGAAAATCGAAGATTTCAACATGGGCCCCACCCTCCTGCTTCGGCCCTCATAATAGACAGAACCAGATGTAATCTTTCTGCTAAATGGCCACTGCCATTTTATTTTTCAAGCTGGCTCTGAAGCCTGATAGAGGGCAAACTCGCTTTTTGCCAATCTTGGAAATATTTTTTTCTGAGGTCCATGTTGCTAGACTAGAGGAGTATCTAATGGTTGAAGAGGGTAAGTCTGTGGGGGCAGGTACTTCCCATAGGAGGAGAAGCTCCACAGGGCCCACCCTCTGAGTGGGAGGGAAGGATTCCTTGATGTAAATTACACCGTGGTGTGCTAGCCCAGGGAGGAGAATGAAGAACTGCCCTTCCACCCTTTCTTAATGGCATCTAATTACTTTCAGGCTTCTCCTAGACTGTTTTTTAACACAATAATTAAGATCTTTAAAAAAGTGCTTTTTTGGCTATACTATCATATGATACCTATTTCTTGATAACCAACCGTAGGTGTCCTTACTTGAAACACTTTATCTGAGTTGAGTTCTACACCTGAAAAAACACACAGCTGGCTACAGCTTTAGTGTAATTGAAATGCTAAAGAGTGTGACATTGCTGCACCTAACTGGCATAGCCTTGCAAGTTTCCAGGTTGTTAGCTAACTTTACTCCGACTTAGTCCTGTGTAATCCAGAACTTGCAGAATCGCTATATCTGGGGCTGATAAATGGAAGTTTAGCGGAGGCAGAGGAAAGTAAAGCAGGGAGTCAACTAGATGCATAAAGCAGAATAGGCGAAGACATTTATTAATATTAAAAGAAACATCAGAATTTACTGGTATTTATTATGTAAAGCACTTGCTTTACATAAACAGTGTACTCATTATTGTAAATACAGCTAAATGGGCAATCCTTTCCTTGTGGGAGTTTTATTCTAACACGGATGACATAAATTTAACCAACAATTTTCACAACTGCTGCCACCCCCACCCACACGGACTGTCATGAACTGCTCTGACTACCATAACAAAATATCACCGACCAGGTGGCTTAAACAACAGAAATTTGTTTTCCCACAGACCTAGAGATCGAAAAGTCCAAGATCAAAGTGTCAGCAGGGTTCAGTGTCTAGGGAGGACTCTTTTCCTGGCTTGTAGCTAGCCGCTCTTGTGCTGAGTCCCCATGTGGTAGCAGGAAGTAGGGGGTTCATTGGGAATGGATGGGGTATCTTCCTCTTCTTGTAAGGCCAATACTATCAGATTAGGGCTCTATTTTATGATCTCATTTAACCTTAATTACCTCCTACAGACCCTCTCTCCAGATATAGTTTCATCAAGGGTTAGGGTTCTCTCTCTCTCTCTCTCTCTCTCTCTCTCTCTCTCTCTCTCTCTCTCTCTCTCTCTCTCTCTCTCTCCAGTAAGCCAAGAGCTTATGGTGACAGCATGGGTCATGCTGACATTCTGCTGGAAGAAGTCACTCATCATGACCTCTTTTTATTTAACCGAGAAAGCGTTTATCAGGAATTGGGATTTCTGGAGATCTCTGGAGGGCAAAAAGGAAGACCTGAGTGATAATAGAGGGGATAATAAGACCAGAGGGAGAAGCAGCAAGAGAGAGATCAGAGTTAGAAGTAAGAAAGATATATGAAGCAGGCAGTCTGGACGAGTTTTCTTATTTTCCCTTTGCTTTTCTAAAGTGGTTTAAAAGTGGGTTTTCCTTTATATTCCTGATGTCGGAAGTTAATCAACACCGGCTGTATATAGGTGTTCATTTTTCTTATTTCCTCTGCTCACTTCTGTTGGCGGCTCCCTGGGGTTCTAAGACATCTGCTTCATGTATTTATTTTGCTCCCGTCTCTATCTAAGCTCTCTGATTTGCTCATCTCTCCAAACTCACTCAGCTGGTTTCCATCTCTACTTCCCACCCCCAATTTATTTATTCAGTAGCATCCCAGCCACTGTCAACATATTACCCCACCTCTGTCAATTGCCTTGCCTTGAAGTTCTCTCTAAAATGTGGGCAGAGGTGATTAAAAATCCACTGAACTATTTTTTAAACATGATAACACAATCTTTGGATGTCTTGTGCTGTCTTTATCTAAACTTCAAAGATGCTATTTCACTATAGAGTTAAGCACATTGCTATTACTTCTTCTCCCCTTTTAGTATCTTCACCTATGTTTTAGGACAAAGAAAGTGCATTAAATTCATTTATTTTAAGAAATCTTTGTCACAAAAAACATGAAGTGATGGATCCGTGAATTAACTAGATGGGGGGATATTTTTACAATGTATACATATATCAAATCACAATTTAGATTTTAAATATTTTTCAATTTTGACAATCATGCTTTCGCAGAGCTAAATTAAAAAAAAATACACACAAAAAGCAATTTTAATACACTTATACACATGAGCACGCACATACACATGCAAGCACAAGAAAGAATGCCTCTTTTCTTGGGCTATTGGGAAGCTCACGGGTCACATCAAAGACCTCTTCCTAATTAGCATGAGTTTGATGAACCTAGAATCTCTGTTCATTCTCTGCTTCCTTCATTCCTAGACCTGCTCACTTCTACTGAGAAAGATGACAATGTGATATGGTCCAGAGCTTCATACATCTTGATTTTTAGGGCCTTAACATTTGAAAACAGTGGTAGTGTCACCTCTTCTGCAGTTTTATAGCACAAAATGGCTTGAAAATGGGAGAGTAAAAACACCATTAGAGCTATCTCTTTGATTTAGGCCACTGTCTCTAGAAATTTTTCTACTAAATTATTAATAAGATGTCTGGGTGTACATGATTAACCCATTAGCAAGACTGTTTTATTGCTTTAATATTAAAGGAGATAGAAGATGTGTTATCTGGGGGAGGTAGGAGTGTCAGGCAAAGTATGAAAAAGTAAAGCTTAAAGGAAGACCATTGCAAAAAGAAATGGGGAGTTCCTAAATATCACTTTTGCTGACATCACAATTTTGTCTAACAAGGTCCAAGGTTCTGGTTTGGGCTCTATTACTTTCTGGCAGAGGGACTTCCAGCAAATTACCTACCCTCTGTAAACCTTAGTTTCCTTAATAGTAAGACAGAGATAATAACGGTATCTAAGTTATAGGGTTGTTGGGAGAATGACATGAGGTAATGTAGGTGAACATTTGGAAAAATGTTGTAAGTATTCAATTAATACTAATAATTATTATGCAAAGATGATAGCATTTTTTCATCATTCCATTTTGAAGCTTGTGCTTCTAAGACACACATTATATAAATTTGAAAAACACACTAGAAAAGCACAGAAGCATTTTACTCTTAGAAAATATTATCTTTGTATTATCCCCAAACTGGACTCCATCCAATAATGCACTAACAGTATCCTTAGGAGACTTACTAAATGATTCCAATAAGACATATACTAAAGTGCCTCAATGTACTGGAGCGACTCAAGCAAACCTTGCAAAGCATCCTGCTCCTTCTGAAATCTTAGAGGACTGATGCTATTTAACCATCTAAACCTCATCAAACCTCAGCCTTGGGTTTTATCCACCGTCTAAATAAATTTCACTTCATCTATCATGAATGTTCTTTTCTCTTTCAGCTCAGCCCAGCATCTCTCTAGTGATTTTATTTCTCCAAGTCAGTTATAATAGACAACCTCACATTCTTGGATCAAGTGACTGATATAACAAAAAATTCAAGATTATAAACCTCAAACGGGCCTTCAACTAAGCCCAGCATTGTTTCCATCACTTCCCTGGTAAAATGCCTCTCCTAATTTCCACAGTGACTGTTTGAAACATTTCCAATCTCAATTCACATTATTCAGAAAATCAAAAATGTCCAAAGGAACTCTCTTGAAAACGACAAATCTACTGACCTAGATAACAGTCCTTGCCTTTTCTCCTGTTAGATTAAAGGTGGTGTTCTTTCTATTATCTAAGCTTTGGATTCCTCCTTTCTAGTCTCCTCAGGAACCTGAAATATGGTTATCCATTGTCCTCTCCCACAGAATCAACCAACTTCTTTCAAACATACCCATCCTGTTAATATTTAAACATGCACAACCTTAGTTATCTTCAAATAATTCTTTCTGATCCTCACATATTACTCCAGCTCCCATTATATTTTCATTCCCCTCTTTACAGCCAAACTTGTTAAAAGTTCTCTAGACTTTCAGGCTTCCTTTTCTCATCTCTTTTTCTAGTTGACCTCCACAAGCCTGGAATTTACACCATCACAGTAGCATTTCTGCCAGGGGCATCGCTAACCTCCACATTGCTAAATCCGCTCACCTCTCGTCGTCATTAGATGCTGTCGATCCCTTCCTTCTTCTAAAACCTTTCTTCCCTTCACATCCATGATACCATTGCCTTAGTTTTTCTCCTATCCTCCTGTTATTTCTTCACACTCTTTTTTAGGCTGATTCCTTTTTCCAGCCATTAGAGGTACCAGTTCTAATACCTCAGATCTTCTTACTTTGTATGTTCTCCTAAGCAGTTTTATCTACTCTTCACAGCTTAAACCCTTCAGACAAATATAACCAAGTGCCTGCTTGACATGTGTATTTTAATACTTCAAAGACATCAAACACATTATATCCAAGATTTATTTTCTCTCATTCCAGCATTTTCTCTCTTATTGAGAGACAGCTTGGTGGAAATAAACAAAACGACCACCCAAGCAAGAATAAGCAAAGGCTATTTATTCAGACCAAGGGAGTAAGCCAACATCTCTGGTTTGGCAGAGACTCAAAGGTGGGCAAAGGAGTGTGAATGCTTCATAGTGGTGAAAAAGAGAGCCTTCAGTTATGCCCTGATCAGAGACTTTTGACATGAGGGAGCTCTAAGTGTATTAACTAGAAGTGGGCACCCTATGTGACTGATTAGGAGTATATACTTGATTTTCTCTATATTGGCAATGGGGGCAAAAATGAGGAAATGTGCCAGCTATTAATCAAGCCCTGGTTGATTGTTACAGGGATTATTATTTTGTTTCCTGGAGAGGTTACTAGAGATAGTAGCCTGACTTCCTGAAATGGTAACTATAAATAATAGGTTAGCTTCTTGAGCTAGTTGCTGCAGATTATGGGTCAGAGTTCTGTTTTACATATGGTTTCGCCATTGTCCATTTGTAATTCAGTCTCTCAACTCTATCAAGGCACACATAGTTATTGCCTACTCAATAGCTACTACCTACATTTTTCTAAAGGTGTTGAAAGCTTTCCCCATCAGCTATGTGGTTGATCCAAGGATAATCAGGAGTGGTGCATTATATATATGAGAATTTGATTGAAAGAAGAGAGGAGATGGAGGGTGCTGAGAACGTCGCTATTCCTAGACTGGGAGTTGATAAATTTTATCATTCATTCAATGTCAAAGTGTTTGGTTTTGTTATTGCCTTATGATTTTGCAATGAAGAGTTTTATTAATAAGGCTGATATTAATATGATGAAAATTCGGCCTATTCATGTGTTAGTTACAGTCTTGCAGAAGTCAGTATAGTCTTTAAAGAGTTAAACTTGCTAAGCTCTTTCTTCAAACAGACTAAAATATAAATTGACAAAGACTTTTATATTTTGAAGCCTTGTAGAGTTAGAATAATGGAATTCTCACCATGAATGAGTGTAAACAGAGCGAGAGGCAGGAGATATACCTGAGAAAACAATGGGCCCTGGCATCTTCCAAGCATCTCCTCTTAATTATTTTCTGCTTAACAAAGGGGAAAAGACTGATGGCAAAGGTAAATTTAAGGGAAGTGTCTCCCAACCATTGAAGATACTATTTCATATTTTAACTGAAGCTATTAAAATCAAAGCTACTGGGATTAGCAGAAGAAATAGACCAGTGGCTAGAGGACAATACAGATATTCTCAAGGGTTATATGCACAAGGAGATTGTTGGCTCTGGTTTTACAATATGAAATAGACTGCAGAAAAAAAAAAGTATTTTTCTTTCCTGAGTACTAGATTGCTAAATTTACCAGATGTCTTGATGAATATAATCTGTAACAAACACTACCGGGTTTTGGGGGCTCTATAACTCATACCTGCAAGAAGTAGAGTACTAAAAGGACATTCTACCCAATATTTGTCTCAGATGTCACCTTTAAGGACATCTAAGGGTAGAACCGAGATGACCAGATTGGTTGACCTTTGCCAGAGTTGAGAGTCCTCACCTTTATGTGTAACAAGGTATGATATATACCATCTTTTAGTCCATGTTTCTCATTTTTCCCTTTCTCTAATAGTAGTTTTAATTGTAGTCATCCATTTACTTCTCTGGCATAGTAGTTTGGTATAATCAGGTTAAATAACTTGCCTTTCACACTTATAATAATACTTGGACATGAGTAGGCATATCCAGACCTGATGCAGTGGAATACCTTCCCACCAGTAATCTCAATAGGACAAAAAAAAAAAAAAAAACTGGTTAAGATTTAAAGTTTTCTTCATAAAAGAGGAAGTCAGGGTATTTTATGTAGATATGTCCTTTCTTAAAGGTATATTTGGGGTGAATGATGTTTATGAAACCAGTGCAGACAAAGAAGTGAATGGTGCCAGCAGACAATTCAATAGTCATTCCTATTCCTTCCTTTCTGCTTTTTCATTCATAAAATATTATGTTCACGTATGAATTGGTCATATGCGTAGTGTAAGCTAGGCCTCCTTTCAATCCCGAGGTAAATCTTGATTAATTTGAGCCAATATTGGTAATTCCATTTCTTTGTCAGTGATTGTTTTAAAAATAAGCCAGTGATACAATTCTGGCCCATGAGATAGTAAAAGAAATATGTTGAGAGGTTTCTAGAAATATTTTATTTTCCTTTTCAATAAAAGTAATAGAAGGAAACTTCCGCAACTTGATAAAAATATCTATAAAAACATACAGCTAACATCATACTTCACCATGAGAAACAAACCTTTCAAATATAAGACAAGAATGCCCCTCTCATCACTCCTTTCCAACATCACATGGAAAGCCCTAGCTAATGCAATAAGAAAATAAAAAAACATATAAATTGGGAAGGAAGAAATAAAATCGTCTTTGTTTATAGTTTACATATAATGTATGCAGAAAATCTGAAAGGACCAACAATAACAACAAAACCTCCTTCAAGTACTAATTGGTTATAGCAAAGTTATAGCAAGTATATAAGCTTAATTAAAAAAAAAGTCAATCACTGTCCTATATACCAGCAATAAAAATGAAGTTTAAAACATAATGTCACTTATATTAGCACCCCAAAATGAAATACTTAGGTATAAATCAAACAAAACATGTACAAGATCTATATCAGGAAAACTATAAAACTCTGATGAAAGAAATCAAAGGTGAACTAAGTAAATGGGGAGGTATTCATGGACAGGAAGACTCCATATTGCCAAGATGTCAGTTCTTCCCAACCTGATCTATAAATTCAATATAATCCCAATAAAAATCCCATTGAGTTATTTTGTAGAAATTGACAAACTGAACCTAAAGTTGATATGGAGAGGCAAAAGCCCCCTAATATCCAATATAATATTTAAAGAAAAGAATAAAGCTGGAAGACTGACATTGCTGAAATCCAAGACTTACTTTAAAGAGACAGTAATCAAGACAGTATGATATTGCTGAAAGAATAAATAGATCAACGGAACAGAAAAGTACCAAAATAGACACACATAAATAAAGTCCACTGATCTTTGACAAAGTAGCAAAGACAATATAATGAGGCAAAGATATTCTCTTCAACAAATGGTGCTAGAACAATTAGAAAGCCAAAAGCAAAAAAAAAAAAAAAAAAAAAAAGAAAAAAAAAAGAAAAGAAAAAGAGAAAAAAAAAGAAAGGAAGTAATCTAGACAAAGGCCTTGCAACATTCACAAAAATTAACTCAAAAAAGGATCAAAGACCTAAATGTAAAATGTAAAACTATAAAATGCATAGAAGATATACAAAAGAAAACTTAGATGACATTGGGTATGGTGATGACTTTTGAAATAAAACACTGAAGGCACAATTCATGAAAGAACTGATTGATAATCTAGACCTAATTAAAGGAAAAGTTTCTGCTGTGAGAAAGATATCAAGAAAATGAATAACAAGTCATAGATGGGGAGAAAATATTTGCAAAAGACACATCTGATAAAATACTAATCCAAAATATACAAAGACTTCTTAAAATTCAATAATAAGAGAACAAAGGACTTGAATAAAAAATGGGCCAAAGACCTTAACAGACATACAGATGGGAAAAAAAGATATTCTGATGGAAAATAAAAGTATGAAAAAATATCATATGTCATTATGGAAATGCAAATTAAAACAATGAAATAGCACTACAGACCTATAAGAATGACTAAAATGCAGAATGCTGAAAGCAGCAAATACTGGTCAGAGTATGGAGCAACAAGAACTCTCATTTATTGCTCATGGGAATGCAGAATAGTACAGATACTTTGGAAGACAATTTGTCATTTTTTTATACAACTAAATATATTCTTACCATATGATCCAGCAATCATACTTCTCGGCATTTACTCAAAGGAGTTGAAAACCTATGTTCACACATAAACCTGAACATGATGTTTATAGCAACTTTATCCAAAATTGTTAACACTTGGAAGCAACCAAGATATCCTTCAGTAAGAGAATGAATAAATAAACAGTGGTACATACACATAATAGGCTATTAGTCAGTGCTAAAAAGAAATAAACTATCAAGCCATGAAGAGACATGGAGGAACTTTAATTACATATTACTAAGTGAAAGAAGACAATCTGAAAAGGCTACAAGCTGTACAATTCCAACTATATGACATTCTGGAAAATGTAAAACTATGGAGACAGTAAAAAGATCAGTAGTTGCTAGGGATTGGAAGGATGAATAAGAAGCACACAGAGGATTTTTAGAACAATGAAACCATCTGTATGATGCGATAATGGTGGATACACGGAATTATACACTTTTCTAAACCTGAAGAATGTACAAAACCAAGAGTGAACTGTAATGTTAACTACAGGCTTTGAGTAATTATAATATGTTAATGTAGGTTCATCAATTGTAACAAATATACCAGTCTGGTAGAGAATGTTGATAATGAGGGAAACTATGCATGAGTGGGGAAAAGAAGTATATGGGAAATCTTGTAACTTCTTCTATATTTTGCTGTGTACCTAAAACTGCTATAAAAATAACCTTTCTTAAAAAGAGGAATGCTTGAGCAAATAAAAAGACATACCACGCTCTTAGAAAGACTCAGAATCAAAAATATGTCAATTCTCAGAATTAATTTATATATGTAATACAATTCCAAAAACAACCATCATTCACTCTTTTTCTGGAACCAAATTAAACTAGTTACAAAGTTTATTTGGAAGAATAAACAAGCAAAAATTTCCAGGAAAACGTTTTAAAAATTAGTGTTAGGAAGGGGCAGGGACAGCTAACAGATGTTAAGGTATTATGTAAGCTTCTACAATTAAAATAGTATGTACTGGTATATGAAGAGAGAGACATACCAATAAAACAGAATAGAACATCTAGAAATAGATCTAAATACATATGGAAATTTAGAATATTAAAAAAACAACTTCTTAAATCAGTTATTTGAAGGGAAATTATTTATTTTTATCAAATTAAGATAGTGAGTAGAAATATAGAAAAAGATAAAATAGAATTGATTTCTCACAATGTACACCTAGTCAAATTTCACACAGAGCAGGGAACTGAAAAAATTGTTAATATCCAGCCAAGGCTTTTATTAACTAATTATGAGAAAAGACTTATGTTTGAATATATAGAAATAAAAGCTTTTGTCTATCAAAAAGCATCAGCAGCAAAATGCCAAATGACAAAATAGGAAAAACATATTTGCACTGTAAATAACAAAGGCTATAACCTTAGATGTTATCTAAACACACACATACACAATACACAATATGTAAAGGCCTTCTCAAAACTTAGAAGAAAAAGACTAATAACAATAGAAAAATGAGCAAATGATATAACTAGATAGTTCACAGGAAAATAATGGGAATGTTCCTAAACATATGAAAAGATGTTTAGTCATGCTTCTAACAAGATAAATGCAAAACTGAATATAATGTGATTCCATTTCTCATCTATAACACTGGCAAAAATCCAATCTGACAGTAATCATCACTGGCCAGACTATCAGGAAACAGACATTTTGTTATGTTGCTGGTGGGAAGGCAGAGGTATAGTATACCACTGTGGAGAGGAATTTGTGTTCAGTGCTGAAATTATACCTTTTTTTTTTAACTTTTACAGAGCAATCTCTCTTGTGGGAATCTATTTTGAAGATATATTAGAAAAAATATGGAATGACACATATGAACAAATTTATTTACTGTAACACTATATGTAATAGCAAAAGGCTGGGATTTATCTAAATGTCTGTCAATAAAAGACAGGTCAAATAAGTGATAGTATAGCCATAAATGGAGTATGATTCACCTATAAAAAGCATTGAGGAAGGCCTTTCTATATCACTATGGAGTGATCATCAAGGTATATTGTTAAGTGGTAAAAATCTATGGACAGAACAACATGTACAGTATGCTATCCTTTGTAAGAAAAGAGGGGATATATAAAACTACATATTTGCTTTTATTTTCAGAAGGAAATGAGAGAATAATTACTAGAGAGAAAGCAAGGTAATAGAGAAAAGGAGACAAAGGTGAATTTTTTTTCCTTTTGGACTTAGCTGTGTGAGTATTGATAATTGGAGATGCTCTGGCAGCTTGTAACCGTGATGGGAGCTTACCCAGGGGATCATTATATGCACCAAAGATGGCAGAGTGGACATGGAGAATAAATTTGGGTCCCAGGTAACATTAGAGCTGATGAATTAAATCAGCAGTGTAACTACCATATTTGCATTTTATTATGCAATATAATAACACTTAACCACATTAAGTTGACTTTTCTGTGATTTGAATCAAAAGTATACTGATACATTATTACCTAGTTATTGTGAAAAATAAGAAATAATCCATGAAAAGTATCTGCCATCACACCTCATTACATAGTAAACATTTAATAAATGTCAGCTAATGTTTCTTCTACTTTCCTATTTCCCAACCTATCATCACCAAATCCTATCATCGTCATCTCAGTATCACTGATATCTTTTCTCTTGCCATCCTTGCTGCTATTAGTTACCATAATCTTTCTTCTGGACTACTTAGGAGCATCCTTATTGCTAATCTGATCATATAGCCAAGCTGCCTTTCTGTTCCCACCCAACTAAAAACCCTTAATAGCTTTGCTCTTGGGATAAGTATAAAAACCTTTAGCATACCTTACAATAGTCCTCCGTGGCCTGTCCTCTGCTGAGCTCTTCAGCCTCGTCCTCCATTACTCTTCCCCTTGCTCCCTATACTCCAATCATGCATGATTTATTTTAGTTCTGAGAATGAATGTTGCTCCATCCCACTCCAGGGCCTTTGCACATGCTATCACCATTTGCTATGCGCCCCAATAACTCCTCCCTTCTTTGCAAAGTTCACTCCTACTCATATTTGGCCAAAGCATGGTATCTTCAGGAAAACTTTTCCAAAAAACCCTGTCCAGACCAAGTTCTTTCAGTATATTCTTTCACAGAAACCTTCTTTCCTCCTTATATTTACTATACATTATTAGTATGACCTCAATAAGATAGAGGTTTCTTATCTACTCTGACATACATACATGACAGATTATTCCTTCTTTTCCATTCCACATTTACAAGGAAGGGGGTTGTCAGTTTAGCACTTAACTTCCTAAAAGATTCCTCGACTACTCAAAACATATGTGTTTTACCCTGTAATGGCTGCACAGCAGTCGTGTAAGGAATATGATCTTTAGAGTTAGATAGACCTCAATTTAAACCCTGCTTATGCTCCTGATAATAAGACCTTGGGGAGTTTTCTCTGAGTATCAGCATTTTTTCCTGTAAATGGGGACAATGCAAATTGTAAGGATTTGCCATTATTTGTATAGAGGGCCTAATAGAGTACCTAGTAGGTATTGTTATGGTGGTTTATCATCTCTTCGGTAGAATATTCTTTTATTTAAAGTCTATTTCCAGGCTAATTCTCAGAAATTTTTTCCTCAAATAGCTCCATCCATGTTTCAAATCCTTGCACAGTTCCGGATTCCTGAGTCCCTCTCACAGGATTCCTGTAACTGCTCTTTCGAGGTCTGGTAAATGCCCTGCTCCTCAGTGAATAATAAAGATAGCCTGTGTGGTTATTAGCTTCTCTCAAAACAATCTTAAGTCATGTTCAAAATGCTTTAGATTCAGAAATTCTCTTTTGGAACTAGAAAAAAAAAAGACTTCAGAAAGTAGCTTTTTGGAAACTGTTCTCTTATGACATTATCTATTATTGGGACAGGTATCCACACTGCTATATATATATATATATATATATATATATATATATATATATATATATATATATATATTTATTTTTCTGTATCAGCCTCACATCTTGAAATAAATGATGTTTAGAGAGAGTAGAAAGGAGATATCATGCAGCATGGAAACAGAGGCTTCCTTTTCTGTTTTTCAGGTTTTCTACCCCCATGATCAACTTCCTCTTGAAATATGACAAATAAAGCTCCTCTGCATATCACATGTAATCTGTTTTAGCAAGTATAATAGCATTAATATGCTGTGTGTATTTGATGGGTCATTGTTCTTGCCTGATTCTTGTTATAAGCTTTGACTTGGATACCTGGTTTTGGACCTGGATTCCAAAACAGTAAATTTAGGTAAGTCTCCTTATTTGTTAAAGGAGAATGTTGCCTAGAGATATAAAACCCCACAAGAACAGTGTTTATTTAGCACCTTATATTTACTGAAGACTTTGAATAAGTCGTGTTTCTCTAAATGAACATTTGTTTCTTACTTTTCACATATTTCTGATAGAGTACAATGAAATTTTTCATTTATAGTAGGATGAATAATGGCCCCCAAAGATGTCCATGTCCTAATCTCTGGAACCTGGGAATCTATTATCTTACTTGGTGTAAAGGAATTTACAGAGTTAAGGATCTTAAAAGAGAGAGATTATTTTGGATTATCTGGGTGGGCCAATGTATAAATATGGTCCTTATATAAAAGGTATAAGAGGGTCAATGGGAGAGAAGTTGATGTGTCAATTAAAGTGAAAATTGGAGTGAGACATCCAGGAGACAAGAAATGCCAGACCTTCTCAAGGCTAGAAAAGGCAAGAAACAGATTCCCTTGAGCCTCTAGAGAGAACCAGCCCTGCTGACACCTTGATTTTAGCCGCTTAAGATTTCGTTTGGACATATGACTTCCAGAATTGAAAGAGAATATGTTGTATTGTCATAAACCACTAAATTTGTGGTAATGTGTCACAACAACAATAGGAAACTAACATGTCATCCACTGTCTCATTATGCCACTGATTATGAGGTCATGTGGAGCTTCTTTCATCTTTATCCTAAATTCCAGCTTTCTGCTATTGGATTCTTTATTTCAAATTAAGTATACTTTAAGATGCAGAAAGAAACAACACTTAGCAGTTGGCCAGGAATGTCAAGGGAATAGGTGGGAAAAGAGAACAAAAAGAGAACAAAAAAATGAGATAACAATGAAGGTCTAATTATGGCATTCTTATCTACAGGGGTTAAGGACAGCCATACCATGGCAGAGGCTATTGGGCCCCATTCCAGACATGCCTGAGGCTGAAAGTGTCAAGGGTAGTCACCCTGATACTCAGTGCTGACTAATTTAAGGAAACTTTTCTGCTGGAGGATATCTGGAAAATAATTTTTTCTTAAAGAGATGGTGAAGAGAGAACCTTCCCCCCCTTCTTGCTTGGTGTGCTTGGTGTCAGGACATGCAATACGGAACTGCTGCAGCCGTTTGGGGACCACGAGGAAGAGGTCAAGAGAATTCTAGAGGGGGCAATCCAATGCTCTTACACCACTGATCAGGCCTCTGAACCGGCCCTGGGGATGCACATTTTCAAACGTCTTTTTATATAGGCATTAAAATGTCTATATTCATTTTTAGCCAGGAATTTATTCTATTACTTGTGATCAAAAGCATTACAACTAAAACACTACTTTTAAAAAATGAAATTTGGCTTCTAAATCCATCTAAAGTACTTGCTAGTAATCTCAGCTCAACAGTCAAGTGTTTTCTGAGAACTGACTTTGCACTGTATTGGGCTCTTTGTGGGTGTACAAAAATGAGCCAGATATGATCAATGTACTCAAGGGATTTACAATCTAATGGGGGAAGATAAACATACTCTACTTGCAATATTATAGCAGAAAGTAATAAATCATAAAAAAATGATTCGTAGGGCCAAGAGTTTAAAGAGAAATCCACTGGAACAGCTATACTGGATACTCAGGCATACCACAGGCAAGGATGAAGGGAGAGAATTTAAAACAATAAAGCTGACAAAAAATCATGCTTTTATCATGCACTGGTAATTCTAAATAATGTTAATGATAAAATATTTCTCCTGAATGAAACCACTTTTTGAGTATGAGTTCTAGGTTTTTGGGTTTTTTTTTTTTTTTTGGTTGCTTTTGGGTTTAGTAATATGTTAGTTTGTTTCGATTAGTACATCTTTATAACTTGTACTTTAATAGACACAGAGACTTGGTTTCCTATTCAAGAAAAAGTATTTTATAACAGAATAACAGTGCTTTGAGATATTTTTCCCTTGAATTATCTAAGTCAAGTCACAATATTTCCATGTAAGGTCAATGTTATTTCATTTCACCAAGGAGGAAATGAAGACCTAGAGACCTATGGTGACTCGCCTTTGATGGTTAATTCATAATTGAATTAGCCAGTTTTGGAAGCAGTAATATTTTTCTTCCAATATATTCTTTTGCCTCTTTATTTAGCAGAATGTAGGCAAGCAGAATATAGCAGGTATGCAAAAACGGTTGTATAATACAGTTGAGCCTCTTCAGATCTTTGGTGTCAGAAAAGAATAATACCTCAGAAGATCACAAGTCATATCAACCTCTTATTATCTGTAGTTATCCTTTAAGGAGAACCATTTAGCCAATGGTGGATCAGTATTTTCCAATAAAGCTTTGTGAATGATGGCAATGTTCTTTATCTCTGCTGTATCCTTCCAATGCAGTAACCTCTATCCTCATTTGGCTCTTAGGTATTTGAAATATAATTAGTGTGACTGAGGAACTGGGTTTTTTAATTTTAATTAATTTACATTTAAATTAATTGAACAGTACAGACATAGATTATAGGTCTCATTAATCACTTTCATTGACAGATGAATAAAGAAAATACGCACTATAATGGAATATTATTCTACCATAAAACAAAGGAAATCCTGCCATTTGTGACACATGGATGGACCTAGAGGGCATTATGCTAAGTGAAATAAGTCAGATAGAAGGACAATATTGTATGATCTCCCTTTAAAAAAAAATAAAATCAAAAACAAAACAAAATGAACTCATAGATAGAGAGAATAGATTGGTGGTTGCCAGAGGGGGAAGGGAGGTGGGCAGCGGAGAGAGTGGAAGAGATGGGTGAAGGTGAAAGAAAAGTTTAATGTAAAAAAAGGGGGGGGGCCAACTCAAAGGTCTCCTACGAAGAATTCCTAAGCACTGGTTGCCTTAATGATGAAGCTGAAAAATACTATTTTAGCTTACAGGGAAGCTATTTCTGAAAGGTGTTCTTTAAAACAATGGTGGGAACACATGTGGACACTACTTTTTATTTTTAAATCCTTAGCTCATCTCTTCCTTTTGCCTCCTTTTCCTACTTTTTCAAATCTAGTTGTATCAGCTCAGACACCACTGTCTCTGTGAACCACCCAGTCAGTCAGGAATAGAAATCCAACTCGAAGGGCTTTATAAAATATTCCAATACTGGAACTCTATCACATGTCCATTAAACTTGAGTGAAGTCATATGGACTGAGCCAAATCAACACAACAAAAATGATGACACAACACCAAAAGCAGCAAATGAGGACTGAAATGTAGTTTTAAAACACAAAATGGCCCCTGAACGTAAACCAAATATTCGAACTAGTGCTTAACTGAAGAATAATCTGTTCTATCCCTTTATCTGGTTTCCAAAGATAATTTTGACTTTATGTAATTTTTGTATTTCCTCCTGAATTTTGGACACAGATTCTGAGTAAGATGTGACTTCTATGTATGTTATTTGATGTAGATTGTAATTGAAATATACTCAACAGTTGAAAAATTCTGCTTCATTCTTCCATCGCCTGTGTCCTTTTCTTTCCAAGGTCTCTAGAATCGATTATATTCCCCAATATTTCATGAACCAATATTATTTCTCATGTGAAATGATCACTTTATTAGATTATGTCCCAGGAACTAATTCTGGTAATTTTTGGAACTTGAAAGCAAGAGACAAGTATATGTGATATAATAACCATCACTAAAATAAGTCACAATATATATGCATACATATATGGTTATATTTGGGTAAAAACACATATATAAATTAGTTACTGTGTTTTATGAGAAATGAAAAGTCTGGGAATAGAACCTGTGAAAACAAGATCAAAGAGGATCTTATTGGCATTTTTATCATTCTGGGGATACAATCATATGTAAAGTATAAAACATTATTAATCTAGTAATCTAACCACTGGAACTTCCCATTAAGTAGTCTTTCTGCACACCAATCAGAAAACAAAGATCAATTATCTGTTGGATCCTGTAAAGTCTCTGGAATAGTAAAAAAAATTAACATATTAAAATATTCATATACTCAAAATTATATTAAAATTTTATTTCACAGAAAATAAATCATGCATTTATATAGATAACTAATTTAAAATATTCCAACTATGGTATAGAATAGTGATTTCCAAATGTTAGATGTGAAATTAGTGCATTCATTGACAAATTTGATATTATCTCATGGAGAAGTAAGAAAAAACAGAACATAAAAGATTACCTTTTGATCTGTAATTACATTCTAAATTTTTGGGTGTTAAAGTTGGCAGGCTTATGTTAGCCACTGCGATTCTTTGGAGTCTCTGGAAAATATTGCTATAGAGCAAGATTTCTCTAATGGCTATTCCCAGACCTCAAGTAACAATCTCCAAACCAGAAATCACAACATCTGAAGAGAAGATCTAAAAATTAACATATTTAATAGGTTTTCCTATTTATTCAAATGCATTTTAATGTTTGAGAACCATTAGTATGGAATAAAGTGTGAAGACTTTGAATCTAGATACTCGAAAGTTTGAAATCTTGCCTTGCTGTTTTATAGCTGGGTAACTTAAGATGCTTTACAACTGCAAGGAAATCAATTCTGCAACAACCCAATCTCTCTCCAGTTGGCTCTATATGTGGGGATGCAGCTGGTTGACATCTTGATTTCAACTTTCACATACCCTGAGCAGAGAACTCAGTCATTCTGTGCCAGACTTCTGACATACAGAACTGTGAGATTATAAATGGATGTTTTAAGTCTCCAAGTTCGTGATAATTTGTTATATTGCAATAGGAAACATGTGTGTGTTATGGAATTGTGTGATTGTTTTTAAAAGATAACATGATTTGAAGAACAGAGTCCTCCTCTTTCCTTTTTCACCACCCACACACCTATGCTTCTATCTGTAACACAAACAAGAAGTGACAGTTCTTATCTTTCGAGGGAAAAATGGAAGGAAAAACAGCACATATACTATTCTGACATATCGCCAAGGACTACAAAAATGCACATTTCTTTCACTCCATCTCCTTTAGTTTGTTATAAATGTCCTATAGTGAAATACTTTCCCATCTTGCCCATAGGCTTAGCTAAGAACCTAGAAGCGACAACAACTGAACTTTTAACTCAGAGAAACAGCAATCCCCACAGGTTTACAACTGTGAAGAGCTTTCTCTCTTATTACTCTTGTGGATTTTTCATTTTCTTAGTCATTCTGTGTAGCTGGGGAAAGGGGATTGGTTCTTTTTGCCTGTCTGACCTGGACCAAAATCAAGATTTTCTTTGAAAATCTTAGGAATTCAGTAAGATCAGTGTATACTTTGTATGTTTTTCAAGTTAAATCCCAACTGGTTTGGGTTGTTTAGACTAGAAACTAAACTCTATCTTCTGTTTCAAATAAAAATAAATCATGTCACCAATCCCAATGAAGTCATATCATAGAAGTGTAATGATCTCTTTTCCCCTTTTTATAACCAAAAGCAACTGTATATAAAGATTTATACTTGTGTAGGAAGCGCATGTATATTTCTCATATAGCTATGACACCTGACATTTATTAAGCAATTATATGCTAGACCTTGTTGTGGACACTTTTAGTATATTAATTTAACTATCATACATCTCTTTGAGAAAGTTACTATTAGTTCTAACCTTTTGCCTTTTATACAATGAGGAAACTAGAGTACTTAAATAACTTGTCCAAAATCACACAGTTAATAATTGGAGGAGTTGGAAACCCAGAAATTCCAGCTCTCAAGTTGAGTATTTAATACTTATTCTACTTTGAGACAAGATCTATTATTCCCCTCAGTCTACAGATCCACTACATGCAAAATGCAACATCCAGCAGAAGATGCAGGACCTTTGTGTCAAAGCATGCTGTCTCTACTCGGAGAAGAGAAATACACAGGTATGAAACAAGGCAACTTCTGTAAACCAGCAACTCTCCAAATATTTCATCCTCCTTCACCACTGCTATTGGCAATAGAAATGAAGAATAAAAAAAGACTACTTTGAAACTTCTGCCTAGAACCTAGAAAATTCAATAAGGTACCATAAAATATTTCAGTTTAAGTGTCTATAACAAGATAAGCTTTCAGTTTAAGTTTTGAGATAAATAAGTCTTGAAAGGGGACTCCATGGATCCTTGTTCCTTTATAATATGTTCTTGGGTCCAGAACACTTTATGCTTGACATTCCTCTGTTGGAATGAAGGAAGGTTATCTGTTACTGTCACTGATGTGAGGATATTTAACAGTGTGTGTATGTGTATGTGAGGGAGAGAGACACACACTCTGAGCATGCAGGTGTGTGCATGTGTGTGCACATATGCACGTGTTTAAAAACAAAATCAAGGGATAGAACGCGCAAGAGAGAAATTTTTTTCTGGAAGAAAAGATTTTAGAACTACTCTGTTTTCTTTCCACATTGTTTCAAATGTGAGAAGAAAATAGAACTAGCACAACTTTATTCCCCAGGAAATACTGTGTTTTTGAAGCTTGTATCTCTAAAAGTGCTATAAGTAAAATTGTATCTTTACATAAAGTAAGGCAGTACAAATTTATGGGAGACTTGCAATGAACCATTTCTAATACAAATAATTATCCTTGAAATGATATTATGGAAGTGAATATGTGTCATATCGGTTTTAAAGAACCCACTCAGCTCAGGCTTCCTCTTCTCTCACACAAACTATGGAAATATTTTCTAACTGCTTTCCCTTTCTTCAGCCTCACAACATTCACCTTCATTCTTTCCCGCCCCATTATTTCTCCTAACACCCAGAGTAGAGGCTCTTAATCTGGATCCAAAGATAAAATACAGTGTATTAGGGAAATGCAAATCAAAACCACAATGAGATATCATCTCATACCTGTTAGAAAAGCTATTATCAACAGGACAAGTAATAACAAATGTTGGAGAGGATGCGGAGAAAAAGGAACCCTCATACACTGCTGGTGGGACTGCAAATTGGTGCAGCCACTATAGAAAACAGTATGGAGGTTCCTCGAAAAACTAAGAATTGATCTACCATATAATCCAGCAATCCCTCTACTGGGTATTTACCCCAAAGACTTGAAAACCCATATCCGAAAAGATATTTGCACACTGATGTTCATAGCAGCATTATTCACATTGGCCAGGACATGGAAGCAACCAAAGTGTCCTGCGATAGATGATTGGCTAAAAAAGCTGGGATATATATATATATATATATATATATATATATATATATATATATATATATATATATATATATATATATATATATAGACTATCACTCAGCCATAAGAAGAGATGAAATACTGCCATTTGTGATGACATGGATAGACCTCGAGATAATCTGCTAAGTGAAATAAGCCAGACAGAAAAAGTTGAAAGTCACATGACATCACTTATATGTGATATATAAACCTAAAAGCAACAAACAAACAGGACAAACAGAGACTCATGGACATGGACTATAGACTAGTGGTTACCAGAGGGTAGTGGGTGTGGGAGTGGGGAGGTATACAAGGTAAGGGTTAAAGGGGTTCAAATATATAGTGACAGAAAGAAATCTAACTACGGGAGGTAAACGCACAATGTGTGTGTGTGTGTGTGTGTGTGTGTGTGTGTCCGTCCCTTACTGTTAAAATCTAAACCTGAAACTTACTGGATTTTGTTGGCCAATGTCACCATAGCGAGAAAAAAAAGATACAGTAGTCAATACACTTGGATGAAAAGAAATTATATTTTTATTTTCACTGCTTTTTGGTTGAAATTTAGTTTTTCCTTCTGTCATGAATGGGTGTGACAAACCTCGGTATTATTTGCAGTAGCACTGGCATTGTCATCAACTGAATCACAGACATTTTTATATCTCATTACAACTACAGTAAAAATCCTTAAATATCATGTAAGCTCACCATCATTCAAAATTATCGTAGTTATTAGACTTGTTGCAGGACCTTATTATTTAATACATTTAATTTAAAAACATATTGTTTTATCACAATTTATTTTTTCTATATTTCGATCACTGAATTTCAATGTAATTAGTCCCCTTTGAAATTTTGTGTGTTTCAAAAAAATATTGACGAGGGATCTATTGGCTTCCCCAGATTGCCAAAACAGTGGTCCCCAACCTTTCTGGTACCAGGGACTGGTGTTTCTATGAGAATCTAATGCCTGATGATCTGAGGTGGAGCTGAGTTGGGCATACCAGCAAATACAGATGAAGCTTCACTTGTTCACCTGCCACTCACCTCCTGCCGTGTGCCTGGGTTCTTAATAGGCTCCAGGGCTGTGGATCACTGTGCTAAAAGATTTATGGCACACACATGAGAATCAACAACTGTTCTGGAAGAATCTCTCTAAAATAAGGTTCTTATTATGGTACTTTTTAAACTTAAACTTCCTCAGTGGCACCAAGCCATCTTCATATTAGTCTTCAAATCTTTCATGATTCACAGAAGGCCTGTGATCTACACGTCTGCTTTCTTGTCACTTGTGTGTCCATTCTTATACTCTGTGCTCCATCAGTTCTAAACTATTTCAAGTTCCCAGGTACACTGAACCACCACAGCTCTCATTAGTCTCTGGGCACACTGTTCTCTCTGATTAAAAAAAAAAAAAAAAAAAAAAGTCTCTCCCTAATTAACTGCTGATAAATTCTTACTGATCCAGTGAGATCCAGCTCAAGATTACTCCCTGTGACCCTCTGCCTGACATACTCACTCTTCATCCCTTCCGGACTTAGGAAAATAACCTATTTCTTTGTTCCACTCCTGTACACCATACCTGCATTATAGCATCGAGGTTGTGTATTAATAGATCCCTTGATGTTAAAGGGTTAAAATTAAGAGTCTCTACTTGGTGTCACTCCTTGTACTATCTGTTCTACAATGGTGCCCAGCATATTGTGGGCCTTTATGCACATGAGCTTGACTACTGTCTACAATTATTAAATAAAGAAGTAAATCTTAAGTTGGCCTAAAAGCTGATTTTGTAGTCAGTGTAGGACTCTCAACTGATTAGGGAGTGAAACTAGCTAATTTGCTTTGCTTGATGGCTTCTTTGTGAAGTTGTTAAATTCCAAATATTAGTGCTGAATTCTCCTGGCCCCTCTAGGTGAATTTACATATCTTCAGAATTCTAGGAACTTCTATGATAAATACTACCTGCCAAACTGTCTGTGGGATTCAGCAAACCCTGTCCCTGTTCTCATGAGGCTTACTTACAGTGTAGGGCAGCACAGTCCAACAGAACTTCAGTGATGAAAATGATGCATATTTCTGTTGTCTGATACAGTTGCCAGTAACCATTTGTGGGTATTAAGTCCTTAAAATGTGGCTAATATGAGAGAGGAACTATTTTTTTTTGAATTTTTAATAAATTTAATTTAAACTACCATATGTTGGCTGTGGGCACCATATTGACAGTGCAGTTCTAAAGGTTATATGGTAGAAATGAGTATGTGAACGAATGTGCGAATAAATAAAGAAAACAACCAAATTAATGAATAAGAAGAAATCTCGGATATTGAAAAGTGCCAATGCAAAGAATTAAGTAGGCCAAAGTAGAGTCACTGGGGTGTTAGAAGTGGTTTCTTTGAGGAGGTGACAATTGAGCTGAGAGTTAAATATCAAGAAAGATACTGCCATGGGAGGAAATGGGGAACGAGAATTGTAGGCAAGGGAACAGAAACAATTACAAACTCGTAAGAGAGTTATGTGCTTGGCTTGCTTGAGAGATACAAAGAGCAGTAGGTAAGGAGTCATAGTAGGACATGAAGTCAGAAGGGGGGGGGGGGTGCTGGCACTACATTGCAGGGATCTGTAAACCGGTTTAAAGAGTTTGGATTTTTTCCCGAGTGCAATGGAAAATCAATGGAGGGTTTTACACCATGGGACAGCGTGATTTTACCTATGTGGCATAAAGCTCATGTTAGTGGCTGTATGAAAAATGGGTTGCAGAATGGAAGCCAGGAGTCGAGTCACAATGATTACAGTAGTGCAGGGGTGGAGTGATGGTGGTTTTGCATTACGGTCATGGTAGTGGAGGTAGAGAGAAGTGGATGGAATCAGTATATATTCTAGAGGTGATGTCAATAAACTTTCTAAAGTGATCGTCGGGGCTGGCAAGAAAGAGAAGAACCAAGAAAAACTCTAAGCTCTGGAGCTTTGGCAATCAGATGGATCATGCCATTGACTGAGATAATGAGTGGAGGACAATGGGGTGAAAAAATCGAGGGTTCAATTTTTGACATGTCAAGTGTAAAACCTGGAGTCCAGATAAAGAGGTCACATCTAGAGTTCTGAAGAAAGGTTAGGACTGGGAATGTGGATTTATGAGGCCCCAGTGCAGAGATGGTCTTTCAAGCTGAGAGTCGGGATGAGCTCTCCTATGGGATGAGCACCCTTCTCACCTTTCCCTACACTGACGGGCACCCTCACAAAATGGCTGGTCCCTTCGGATTAAAGTCACTCTCTCCTTGGGGAAAAAAATGGGCAAATTCCAATGGCCCAGCCATCAGTGACCCAAAGTGCACACGAGAGAGGCATACTCTGATTTTAGTACCAAGCAAATGTACACAGTCAGGGAGAGAGAGAACCGACAGTTATTAGTGTTATGGTGTCCACGCACATGCCCGGGGAGGTTAGTAACTGTGTTTCTACTTCACAGAGAATGTAATTGGGATACAAATAGTCATGAGTTTAAATCTTGACTCCATGGTTTATTGGCTACTTAATCTGGGACAAAATACTTAATGTCTCCTAAACATCATCAATAAAGTAGAGCTGTAGAGAACATTAAGGAAAATAATGCATAAAATCCTGAGGCCTACCATATAACAAAATGTGTTAGTTGTTGGTACAAAATACCCTGGCCAATGTTAGCTATCTCAATTATAGTGTGGCACACCTAGGACATTTACCCAGGTTTATGCAACCCCAAAGCCTGTGATCTTCCCACATTTCATGACTCCAGTGGTTAAAAACTACTTTGGTTCTTTCCCTTCTTTCTCTTGCTTTCTTTTCTAACACTCCCTAAATATAATTTTTTAAATTTAATTCATGTTTTTAAAATCTGAAAATGGTGCTTCCTGAAATGGGCTCTGCCTTCTGCTCTCTGGCAGGCAAGTGTACAATTTTACCTCTCAAATGTATGCCCAGGAAAACTCTTTTCCTTCATTGTTTCCCTTTTTCCTCCTCCCAGCCTACCTTACTCGACAAGGGAACCTCACCAGCTTACTCAGCATCGGGGGCTCACCAGCAAGGCATGGAGCACTGCTCCTTCCTAACCTGCAATTAAACATTAACCACATTCCTGTTGACTCTACTTTTACTGTGCATTCTATTTAATAAACCTCCGGCCACTTTGAATGTAAGAAACAATGAGATGGCAATTTATTTATCCCTGCTGATCAATTAGAAACATGCACCCAGCCCAATACTGTCATCTCCAAAATGCCTCTCCTTGTTTTGTGCAGAGCGTGGTCTCCCTTTCACTTCGCATTTTCACAGGTGATTTACTAGATGTATGTAGATGCACCACCAGGGACATACAGGGAACTTTTGCAGAAATCAGAGCATGTAGGTTTCCATGATACCTGCTCCCTCTTGTGTGTATGTGTGTGTGATCTCATCAGCATTTTCCTACCTTTCACTTGGCTGAAAATTAGTCTAGGAGTGAAACACATGGATGCTGACCATTTAAACAGGCAGAACATCCTAAGGTTAGAGAATCTAATTAACTCTCTTTGAACTGTCCTCATTAGGATTTCCCAAAAAGATTTATTCAAAAATGAATTTAAATCAATAGCTCAAGCATATATTTTTCTAGATCAGGAAAGATGAGACACAGCAGAGAGATGGATGCCTTGCTACTTTTTTCTTTCCTGAAATGTGCATGTTAGATGAAATTTAAAAAAAAAAAAAATCTCATCAATTTATTCTCCAAATCCAGCACACTGGATTCATTTGTCTTTATACTTCCTTTTGTTTTGGCATTTATCATTTCTGGACATCAAATGTCCCTGTATCAATTAGGAAAGACATCTGGTAAGACTTTTTGATAATTTTCTCCATTAGGCTGTGGCAGAACCTGCTAAAGAGTGAGATATTGCTTGCCTAGCCATTCATAATGCTGCAACGAGAGCCATTTGTTTTAATTAGCCAAGTCAGAGGTTCCTAGCATCTTTCCAGATGTATGGGCAAAATGACAAATAATCTCAACATTCCAGGCTCTTAAAATCTAATCGCTCCAAATAAAACCCCGCAAAACACAGCTGCTATCTGCCTCCATACACACCGATTCTCACACATGTACATTTTTCTGGACTTATTTACGTAATTGTCCTGTCTTCCAGTCCCAACTTTGGTCCCTAATTGCCACCATTTCAGACAATTTCAGGAAGAGACTTTAATCTGGTCACTTTTTCCTCTGTAATTCCCTGGATCCATTAACTTTATGTGCCTCTTTACTATAATGTAGAATGCATTTTTGAAATTGGCTGTGGCTTGTTTACCCCAGGGGACTGAGAACTGCTTAAGGGCTATTACTGTCTTCCTTGTTTTATAATCACAGAATCTAGTGTCTTACACATTGAAGGCACTACATTGCTGAATTAATGAAAGGTCTTTCTTAACCTTTTCAGATAAATGGTCAATGATATCATCTTCTTAAAAAAAAAACAAACTGATCACAGATCTTTAGAAACATAATTCTGCCTATCATTTTAAGGGATTAAGAATTTTGACCTATAGACATGAACTTATCTTTCTTAGTCTATATAGAGGGTAAAGTCTTAGGTGGTGATTGCATGGATCCAGTATTGGTGGAGCTCATGGGAAATCTGATTTAAAAAAAATGCTCTCCTCTTGTCCCCTGCTCTATAATGACACCAAAGATTTGGGCTACTTATGCCTACTCTAAACAAATACAAGAAACCCAAGAGCATTATTTAATTGGCTTATGAAGTACTGACCAAACTAGAAAGGTAAATATAAGGTCTCACCTTCCATTTACATCACATGGCCATAGCACTCAGATTTTATCCAAGGTTAACAGTGAATTACTGGCCAAGCCATAGTATTAAATCACAATAATTTCTCACCTTTTGTTCTGTTCACTGGGTCATTTCTAGTATACTGAACACTATCTGATATAAAAGTTAATTTGGAATTACTTTTTCTTTTCACTTTAACAGTAATTGTAAGCTTTCTTTGTTGGGTTTGGTAACTATCTGGCTAAATTTCCTACAAAGCTTTAACACACTGACTAGTATTTCAAAGTAGGTAGAAATATTGATTACATTTCTTCTGATGCTACATGGCACCTAAGACCAGGTAGAGTAGAGAATGCTTTTTGGGAGGCTTAGGAGTTTGTGGAAGGCTTGCCTTTCTTTTTGTCAAATGATATCAAACTTCTAATCAATCATGAATATCCATTTAATAAGGGTTTATGACTTTTGGGGTTTTTGTTTTGTTTTGTTTTCTGCTGTGAGAGTACTTTTAGGGTTTTTCTTGCCCTAATTCTCTTTAATGCTCTATTGAGTATGGTTGTTTGCACCTCAGATGAGCTGTTTTATAACTTCATTAATACATTCATTTTTTTCCCCTTCCCTCCAATTCTGTGTCACATTTTTATCCTTGTAAATCTCAGTGTTTTTTTGGTTTCTTTCCACCTTTTCAAAATCAGACTTTTCCATATTCTTTCCCAGACTATCATTTGCAATTTACTTTGGAATCTAATAGATCGAAGTACAGGAATTCCCACTCTTTCACCTTCATCTTAAGTAGAAAGACTGGCTTCTTTCGTAGGGCACAAAATTGATGTATAATTCCAGATGATCTTCAACACACACACACTCCATAGTTAATTTGACAGGATCTTCAGTGTTCAAGGTTCCATTTCTTAGATGAACCATTGTGCCCTTCCTGATCTGCTTGCATGTCTACCTTCTCTCAATTGATAGCAATTTACAAACTCTCAACACTCCTGTAAAACCTACTTACACAGTGCTCAACAAGATCTCTCAAAGCTTCACAATAAATATCCCACATCCCACAGTGCACAGCCCACACAGTAACAAGAAATACCTTGTCCATATGCCTTCACGCCTGTTCCTATTGTTCTTGGGTTATGGCTGCAGTGGAAAAATTCTGTTTTTAATTTTATTTTTTATTTATATATGCCATATATTTGTTTCGATTGTATTAGTTTTAGTTTTTTCCTTATCCTAATGTAACCTTTTTTACTGAATTTTATTTGTTGCACTATGACTATTTTTCAGTTGTCTTCTACTATGTGTTCCGCCCTCTGTCTATCTGTCTCTCTCTCCTCACAAATTCACATTATTCCCATGAGAAGGATGCATTAGTTACTGTTAGAACTTATATTACAACATTGTGACAAACATAATTTCACTAGTGTGGTTTATTAGTCCTACAACTGCATTTCCATTTATTTTAAAATAATCGTCTTTACATCTTCTTTAAACTTACTTTCCACTGTCCTATCTTTTGTGTTACTACACAACTCATGCGTCATTTTCATACTTTCCATAATGCTTTGTTGCATACTTGTTAGGTAGAGTGTGGACAAATTTACAAGGCATGGTTCTAACAAAACCCCTATATCTGCCTGACAATCGCTACCTTCTTTAAGTCCCTTGGTTCCTTCTAATTTCACCTTAAGATGAGTTTTCCATTTTTGCTTCAATTCCAGTTGCCTTTCAGGGAAGGAAGCATGCTAGAATGAAAGCATTCAGCAAAGTTGAATCAGAGTATCTGGCCTACCTCCCGCATGAGCTCACTAGAAAGAAAGAATTATGAATACATTGACCTGGTAATATGCTGTGTATCACATCTGAAGTACATTGCATGTGTGCTTTCAATTGAATTGATTTTTCTGTCAGTGTAAATAGGGTAGTCTTTGGATGTCCACACTTTCCTGTTTGAACTTCTTCAGGCAGAATTCAGGCTCATGCCAGAATTCAGCATCACACTTAGAATTTACCAGGGTAGGGCGCAATAGTTCCTCAATCTGACAGTGATCAGAAATAGTAAGCAGAAGTGGTGATATCAGTCTGGATAAATGCTGAAGAAGA
The DNA here is from genome assembly GCF_014176215.1 of Rousettus aegyptiacus. NCBI lineage: Eukaryota > Metazoa > Chordata > Mammalia > Chiroptera > Pteropodidae > Rousettus > Rousettus aegyptiacus. Next base: position 43,956,675 of record NW_023416306.1, on the reverse strand, counting down.
AAATAAAGAAACCTTCACTTCTGTTTAAATGCAAAAAAGTAAAGAGTTCAGTAGGTAACATCAGGGGAGGTGAAAGACAGGCAATTCCAGTATAATTATTCCTCCATAATAAAGCTTCTTGAGAACACTTGGATACCACACATAAGATCATAGATTCGGCATACTTTAATTGCCTGTTATTTTTGGCAAGGTGGCATTTTAAGTTTTGTTCCTTAACTGCAGAATGGATAAATACAGCATTTGACTCATAATGTTGATCCAGGATTATTTTTGTTCTCCAGCACCTTCTAATGTCACAGCAGGAAAAAAAAAAAAAAAGGTGCAACTCCTTCTGGGCACTCCTCCTACAGATGGTCAAATATCCACGTGGGACAACATTACTATATGTTTTAGAAGCATCTGAAACAAGCCATAGTGAGGTTTGGCAGAACTCACTCCAGGGGGAAATGTGTTCTTTTCCTCTGACTTCAGCATTTGTTTTTTTGTTTTGTTTTGTTTTCAAGTTAGAGCCCTCTGCAAAAGGAGGGGCTGTGCCAAGCCTTTAGTTTCATGTATTGCGACAGCCTGGTGTTTTTCTGATCTCACTTATCCTGAGAAAGCTGTCAGGGATGGCCCCTGCAGAGACAGCTGACCCAAATTATGACTTCTTTCAGGGAAAGGAAACCCCTCCAGGACAGCCAGGAAGCGATCTTTCAGCATAATGTAGTCCCATTGGGAGCAAGTAAACAGTTTACTTTTCAGTTCAAAGCAATGAATTCAAAACACAGAAGTTAGTTTTGGCTCAATGTGACCCTAAAATCAAGTCAAATGGAATGAGTTTACAATTCAGAGCCTTTAAGATATTGTTTGGCTTAACACTGGAGTTGAAGTGTTGAATTCTATCTCATCTTAGTTATTATTTTTTCTTTAGCCATTTCCAATGTACTGCTTAATTTTGGAAATAAAATAAAGAAAGTGCTAAATTGGTTTTCAGATCCATGACAGGCTTTCCTGGTGCAAAAAAATAATCCCCTGAGGTATGGCATTAAATGAAAAATAAATTTTAAAGTGTATACATACAATGAAAGAAATATTTCTCAATCTAGTTGGAATCTAGAGAAAGTTAAATCTTGCTTTTTAATGTATTTGACTTTTCTCTGGAAGTTAATAGTCAAACTACCTAGTTCTATTACCTTTAGAGTTAACTAATCACAGTTTGCTGATTAAATAACAATCATCTACCATCACAAATGAAACAAATCTTGCTATATCTGCTATTTAGTCCACAGGGTTGACACACTCTGAAAAGTAAGGTGGATTGTTTTTTCATTTTTTTTTCATTAGTATACATAGAATAAAAATCTTCACAAAATTAAGATAAATTGCAGTTACTCCATATTCTAATCTATTAGTCCTGTTTAGTTCTGTAAAAGGAACTGATATTGATCTGATCAATTTTGTTCCTATAAACATAATGCAAGCTAGATAACCAATTATCTTTCCTTATTACAAGGGTCTCAACAAACTGTATGCAAAATAAAAATTAGTTTTGCCTGAATTTCTTCAGTTCTACCTCATTGCCTTCCATTCTAACAGATGAAAGACTGGCATAGAATATATTTGAGTGGGGAATAGTGGATGGGTGATTGAGCGAATTCTGATTATTGGTGCTTTTGAAACTCCAAGCTAGTTTCACAAGTCACGCCAGGCCCGGTAACCAGGAGCCCAGGCTGTGGTAGGTGGTGTGGTCTGAGAACCCTTGGGTCTCCCCAGTGCTAAACCTAATATAGGGATTATGGATGTAAGCAATTCAGTAGCCACCATGCCTTCTGACACAATTTATAAACCTTGGAAAAAGTAACATATACAGAGATACAGAAAAAGACACATACAACGTCACTGTCTCTCTGGTGTTCATCTGCTTGTTCTTCTCTTAAGATCATTTTAAGCTTTAATGTACTCGGTAAAGCTAAGATTTCTGGTACCTCATAGTTTCAGTACCAGAAGTTACAATATTCCCATTGACCCAGATACATTCTGAACAGGCTTGAATTACTCCTAATTGTCTTGGTACCACACAATGTCCATTAAGGGGGAAAAAGCCAGGAACAATACAGGCATTGAAAAAACAAAACCAAACACTTTTTTTTTGCCTGTGAAAACAGCAAGTCCCTAACGCTGAAATATTACCCTTTCTGATGCTGAATCAGAAGGGAAAAAATCATTCTAACGGAAGGACGACACTGCTGATCCACATGCATCCGCACAGCTATTTTTGATTTCTAACCCAAAGGGGAGCGTGAGACACGTGGCATCTGTGGTGCGGTGGTAGTAACTTGGAACTTGATCGCTCATGTTTTGCCTTTGCTGCTCTGTTGGCAGGAGCGTATGTGAAAGAGATGGAAGCTGCCCAAGATGATTTTGTGCAATCCTGAGAAACAAAGTCAACACCTTTGGGATGGCATAAGGGCCACAAACTAGGTACCGGGTCTTGGGTGCCCCCTTGTGGTTGACATGCCAATACAGATGGAGGAACTCGGCAGTGGGGTCGAGGGAAGGAAGAAAAATGTGCAACTTGTTTCTTATTATTATCTTTGCATTTTCTGTGCTCCACCCACAGGCCGTCCCTTTGTTCCCAAATGAACCATGTTTCTCTCTTGTTTTTTTTTTTCTTTGCACTTGCTGTTCCCTGTGCTTAAAATACTTTCATCAACCTCATTTGCCTTGTTAACGCTTCAGAGACCACCTCTGACATTACTTCAAGGAAGCATTCTCTCACTGTTATATGCTAGGTCATTTAATAGATTTTGTACTGTAAGCTATCATCGGTTTCTAGAAATACCTCTCTAGACTGAAATCTGAGCAGTGGTTTTAGCTATTGAAATTTAGAGAGGAATTTCAGTCTCCAGGAAGCCATCTAATACATGGGACACTTCTTTTTAATGAGAGCTCCAGAGGAAATGAAAGACCAACCGTTCAGATGCATAATTACTCTACACTGACATTTTCACTAAAAAAACTTCAGTGTCGACCATTTTTGTCCTTTGATGCCTTCTCTTTCCACCGTACATGTCTATTCTCTAGTAACCCCACGAAATGCTTTTGCTCTCTACCACACCTCAGATATAACGGGTAGTCAATGACTAATTTATTTTCTTTTAACATTAAAATGGAAGCCCAAATTCTGAGGAATTATATAACTAGTAAAAGGCATAGCTCTAATTTAAATTATCCTTTGTCCTGGACATCACTTTTATCCCTCAACATTTTATTCTAGTAATTTCAAATTTGCTTTGGAATTGAAATAATAGTGCAATGAACACCTGTGGATCTTCAACTAGATTCTCCATCTACTGTTAGAAGTATCTGAATACAAGTTGCAGATATCATGACACTTCATCCCTAAATACTTCCACATGTATCTCATAAGAACAAGAGCATTCTCTATGTGAATAAAATACCAATATCACAACCAGTAAGTTCAACATCTAAAAAAATAATTTGATATGCAGTCCATATTCAAGCTTTCCTAAAACGTCTTCAGTAATTTTTGCTGTTGTCATTAGACCCAGGACTCAATCTGGGATTATTTATAGCATTTGGTTGTGAAATCTCTCTAGTCTCTTTTAATCTAGAACAGGTCCACTGTCTTTTACATTTCTTTTTTTTTCCTGGTCTCCACTGCACTGACACATTTAAAGAGTCCTGGCGTCAGATATCTTTTCTGATTTTCTACAACCTTATTTGTCTAATTTTAGCTTCAAGACAGATTTAGTTTACACATTTGAATCCATTGAATCTTGATTTTTTTCACTTAACAGTATGTCCTAGAAATCACTGCATAGCAGTTCAAGGACATTTTCCTTATTCTCTGTGTCTTTATGTTTATAGCACTTTATTGTGCAAAAGTCATTCAAAAATTTATATTCTATGGATGGACATTAAGGTTGTTTCTAGTACTTCACAACAATGATGTCATAAATGTGTATATAGTTTTCTTTTAATATTTGTTAAGGTGTAATTTTAGGGTAATTACTAGAATTAGGACTGCTGGGTCAAAGAGTAAATGAGTAACTATTTTTATTAAATACTCCCACCAGCAATGTAGGATATGGCCTGTTTCTATATTAATATTATCTCATTAATATTGTCTGTTGTCAATCTTTTAGATTTTTATCAGTCTAGTGGAGGACAAATATATTTCTTTGTAGTTTGATTTACCCTAGTGTCTTGAATAAAGTTGGTAACTTTTAATTATATAGCTATTTATTTTATTTTAAAAGTATTTAAATTGTGTCTTTTGTCTATTTCTTAACAGGTTTTGGGTATTTCCTTCTCTATCATGTACAAGAAGTTCTTTATATATTAGGAAGATTAGTCCTTCATCTGTACTATATTTGCAGGTGTTTTCTCCAAATTTTTATTTGATTTCAAACTTCATATTTTTTATGTGAAGCAAGAAAGTTCTTTCTATTTTTATGCAATGAAGTTTATAAATGTCTATTTAAATGTGTCTTGATTTTGAGTCATAACAAAAAAGGCTTTTCGTATAGGAGTCATACAAGAATTCACCTATGTTTTCTTCCAGTATTTGTATAGATTTATCTTTTACACTTGATTATTGACCTATTTGAAGTTTATTCTGCTACATGGCATGAGGTATAGACTCAATATTATTGTTTTCCAAATAGGTCTCATGTTTATCCAACAGTATTTATTAAAAAAGACTATCTTTATCCCAGCGATTTAGAAATGCCACTTTTTCAAATACTACGTTTCTGTATGTACATGAGTTTTTTCTTTAGTTTTCTATTCCATTCTTTGATTTGCTTATCTATTTATATGCCAGTTCCACACTGTTTTAGACATGAAAGCTTTACTTTTTTTTTTTTTCTCCGTATCTGGCAGGGCCAGTACTTCTCTTACCATTTGTCTGTTTCAGCATTTTCTTATCTATTATTATATGATAATTTTCCATATGTAATTAGAATCAACTTGTTTATCTTCAGGAAGAACAAAATGTATTGTGTTTATTAAAAAGTATTACATTTGTGTCTTTTATGGTGCTTTGAAATTTTCCTCACACAGGTTTGATACATTTCTTGAAGTTTTCTCTTCCATTATTCCAATTGTTTTTGTATGTATGGATATAAGGTAATAATATTTATAAGTTCATTTCATATTCTGATATTTTACTGAATTCTTTTATGATTTATGGTTGGTTTTATTACTGAAACTTGTAAGATTTTTTAGATATATTAGTAAATACAATTTTATTTCATTCCAAATTCTTATGACTCTACATGTTTACTCTTAGTTCATCTTGCTGGCTAATATGTCCGGTGCGATATTTTTCATTTGGAAATATTTATTAAATAAAAATGCTCTTAGATAAGATTATTTGTTGTTAAAGAAATGGGAAAAAAAGGTCTCAGCTAACTGTAGTTCTTCCATTATAGTCTATTATTTATTGTTATTATTACTTCTTCCTCTTTGATAGCATCTTTCCTTGCTATGAGCTCAAAAATATTAATCTTTCAAAAATGCACTGTAGCTTTTATCGTAGATTTTTAATACTGTTTTTTATAGGAGCCCTTCTTATATTGTTTTTCATTCTATAGAAATTTGTTTTTACATTTTATTGTACTGATAAAACACAATGAAGCCCCTCTATCTCTTTAAGTAAATATTCACTTATTTAAAATGCCCCCTAACTTTAATAGCAACCATATTTTCAAATAAACTCTACATATACTTGGTTAAAAATATGAGTCTTTCAATTACAGTAGTAGGATACTGGCCAACTTAACCTTGTTTCTGAGCTTAATTTTAATAACTTGTGTTTCTTATTGATGCTGGGTTTTTGATCTATATACATACATGTACACATGTGTATAAAGGTATATATTATACATACATATTTATATGGACACAAACACACACATGGGCCTACACATAAGCTAGAGTGAGAGGAGGAAAAGACAGTGGGTCATGTTGAGAAAGGATCCATTAATTCTCATTTTGACTCCTTTTAAGTCAAGAATGGGCGTTAAATGTTATTAAATGACTTTTTTAATGGAGATAATGATATGATCTTTCTCCTTAGATCTATTACTATGGTAAATTATATTGGTGACTATCTTGTTACTGAACTATACTTGAATTTCTGGGATAAAGCTTTATTGGTCCTGAAAATTTTTTTATATGTGCTGTCAGCTTTTATTTATGATTTTTACATTTATATGCATATGTGGACCAAGCTATTATTTTCTTTTTTGTACTATCTTTATAATATTTAGGAATTACTACTATATTTTTTACATAATAAAACTTTGGAAGATTTTGTTTTGTATTTCTGTACTGTGAAACAATTTAAGTACATCTGAGATGATCAAGCCTTTGAAGATCTGGTAGATTTTGATTATGAAAACATCTAAAGGAGTGTTTTCTGTGAGGTAGTAGTATTTTGATACTATTTCTATTATGTGGAACTTGGTCTGTTTAAATTTTTTATCCCTTAAGGACAATTTTGGTAAATTGTATTATCCTAGAAAATTGTCCATTTCAGCTAGATTTTCAAATTTACTTGCAGAGTAGTGCAAAGTAGCTTTAACAATTTTTAAATTTTGTTTCATGGCGTTTACCCTTTGCCATTATTAAAGAGTGTCTCCATTACCATTTTGCTCTGGTTTTCATAATTTGGGGCCTCTCTCATTTGTTCTGTATTCTCAGTCTCTAAAACCAAAGCTCTTCTTATGAAAACAGGCAAAGCAAAAATAAAGTCAATGAATTAGAGTGGTTTAATTTAATTTCCTAAAGATTTTAGACATATTGTTGTTTCAAATGGAATATTTATGTGTCACACTGAGACACAGGTTTTGGTCAATACTCTATATAGAGTTTTCTTTAGCCTAATAATAAATGGTGAGAGGTAAAGAAATTCTGAAGACATTACCATGTATGAATATACTGCAGATCTCATTAACATCCTTTTTTTTTAAGTTGTGGTAAAATATACCTAATATAAAATTTACCTTTTTAATCTTTAAGTGTGCAGTTCAGTGGTATTAGGTACATTTACACTGTTCTATAACCATCAACATTCACCTCCAGAACCTTTTCCATCTTTTCAAAACAAAACCTTGTAATCATTAAATGATAACTCTACATTTCCCCAACTCTACCCCCAATATTTGCCAATCATTATTCTACTTTTTTTTAATCTATGAATTTACTTGTTCTAGGTACTTCATATAAGAATCATACAATATTTGTCCTTTTGTCCTGCCTTATTTCACATAATATAAAGTCTTCGAGGTTTACCTGCATTGTAGCATGTGTTAGAATTTCTTTCCTTTTTAAGCCGAATAATATTTCATTATATATATATATATATATATATATATATATATATATATATATATATATCAGATTTTGTTTACTTATTTATCTGTCCATGGATACTTGGGTTGCTTCCACTTGTTGGCTCTCATGAACATGCTGCTATGCACATGGTTATACAAATATCTATTTAAGTTTATGTTTTCAATTTTGGGGGTCTATATCAAGAAGTCGAATTGGTGAATCATATGGTAATTTTCTTTTTAATTTTTTGAGGAAGTGCTATACTCTTTTGCATGGCAGCTATACTATTTTACATTTGCTTCGACAGTCTTCAAATTTTTCTACATTATCACTGCTATTTACTGTTTTTTTTTATTTATTTGTTTGTTTTAATAATGACCATCATAATGGATATGAAGTGGTATCAAACTGTAGAAAATGCCTTTTGTGCTTATATTGTATTATATTATAATATCAAATTATTAAAACAAGAGTCAGATTCAATCAACTGAACAGATATTATGCCACTATGTGCCAGATATTGTGTTATATACTCTTAAAAATAGTTTCATATTTAACGCATATGCCAAACACAGTTAATCAATTTTTTACATAAATACATCACAGAAACTTTTCAAAATGTGCCCAAGGAGACTTGGATCAGGCATCCATGACCTCACCCTGCTCTGTGAGGCATTCTAACCTTCTTAGATAAATTGATTAACCTTCTAAATAAGACAATAAAGGAAAGAAAAAGGAACATAAACCATATGGGACAAACAAAAAATAAATAGTATGATTGTATATTTGAACCAAAATATACAAATTAGTATATAAAATCTAAATGAACAAAAATTAACTGGTTAATGTAAAGGGTGTGCTGGATCAGGAAGAACAAACTAACAAGCAAACAAATAGCAAATGACCAAAATATCCCCGAACGTCAAAGAAACAACTCTATGCTGATTATAAGAAACACTTCATAAATGTAAGAACACAAAAAGGTTTAAAATAAAAAAGTAGAAAATATATATCATGTAAACATGGAACAAAAAGTGATATGTGAATATTAAACAGGATAGGCCTTAAGTCAAGGGGTAGTATTAGAGATAAAGAAGGTTATTTTATAATGGCAACATAATAAACAAGCAGAAAAAAATGCAAATGTCCACAAGAATAAAGAATAGCAGTATTTTAATACAAAAGATAGTTTTGCAACAATAAAAATCAAAGAATTAGTGCTCTACACAATTACATGGATGTCTCTCATAAAACTAATGTAAAGTAAAACAAGCCAGATCAAAAGATCAATATTGTCTCCCTTAATTAATAAAAATTCAAAATCAGGTAAAACAAATACAATGTGTTTGAAGTCAAGCTAATGGTTACCTTTGTAGAAGGTTAAACAGTGAACTGGGTGGTGCATAACAGGTTTTGAGGGGTGCCGGTAATGCTGTATTTATTATAAAAATTTGCCAGGCTATACAGTTATAATCTGTGCTTCTTATGTATACATATACTTCAATTAAAATATTATTCAAAAAAAGTTGACAATATTCAATTCAAGGAATCAAGAAATGTATTGTTCGAGTGTGAAGTAATCTAAAATGAAACATAATTTTGATCAATTGGTAGGGACAATTTATTTCACTTGGTATTAGGAACATTTATATTGGAATGGCCCCTGGGTTATTATTTGACACAGTAAAGAAATTTATAATTAAATATTTAATTTTAAAGGCTATAAATGTTGAGTGGTTTTAAACGTCTCAAATTAAACTGCAAACAAATAAGAAAACAAAATGTATCGTTATAAAATGCAAATGTTGAAAAGTTTGAAAATATTTAAGATGAAGAATTTGAGGCAAAAGTTTTGGAGGAGCAGTAGCGTCTTCTTACAAAGTAAGGCGTCGAGAGATGGAAGGTACAAGTATGTGTGCCCAGGTGAGCAGTGAACAAACAAAAATTAGTGCTTTAACCATATGTGAAGAAAGGAGGGAGAGGAAGCAGGAATTGATTTAAGTAAGCTAAGACCCCATATATTATATTATATATTATAGCAGAAAGCAAACGTATAAAATCAAAAGTTGATAAAGAGGTAGCAATATAAGCATATTATTCAGAGATAAAAAGTCAACAGACATAAGAAACTAAAATATAATTAGTTGAAAGTTGTTGTTGTCTCCAGGAAGTTAGAATAGGATGTGAGCAAAGCACAGGCTGTTGCTTTTTATTATAAATTTTTATTATAAATGTAAAACAGTTAAAATGAACTTGAAAAAGAATAAAGTGGGAGGAATCACTTTACCCAAAATCAAGACAGCTGATATAGAGGACTGTACACACGTATCAATGGAATTGAATAGAGAACCCAGAAACAGATCTACACAAATATGCCCAACTTATTTTTGACAAGGGTACAAAAAACAACTTATTAAGAAGGGTTGCTTTCTCAAGAAATAATACTAGAGCAACTGGAATCCATAGACTGACTGACTGACTGACTGAATAATAAGTAAGCCTTGACCTAAACCTCATACCTCCTACAAAAATTAATCCAAAATAGATCACAGACTTAAATGTAAAACATAAAACTATAAAAGTTTTAGAAAAGAAACTTGAGAAAAATCTTTGAAAACTAGAGCTAGTCTTGACACCAAAGGCATGATTCATAAAAGGAAAAATTTATCATTTGAACCTTATTAAAATTTAACAAATTTGTTCTGCAAAAGACCCTGTTAAAAGGACAGAGACAAGTTACAAAATTGGAGAAAACATGTGCAAACCACATATCCAGCAAGACTATTACATAGAATGTGTAAAAATCTATCAAAACTCAACAATAAGAAAATAAAAAAAAATTCGATTAGAAAATAGGCAAAAGACATAACAGATATTTCACAAGAGGAAATAAAGATGGCAAATAAGCACATAAGATGTTTGACATCATTAGACATCAGAAAAATGTGCCTGTACTACCAACATTTAAAAAAAAAATCATAATGAGCTATCACTATGCACCTGTTAGAATGGCTAAAAAAAAATATTGACAGTACTAAATCCTGATGAGGCTGGGAGAAACCTAGATCACTCATACATTGCTGGGGGGAATGTAAAATGATACAATCATTCAGGAAAACAGTTTGGCAATTTCTTAGAGAACTAAACATCAACCACCATATAACCCAATAACTATACTCTTGGGCATTTATCCTAGAGAAATGAAAATTTCTGTTAACATAAAAAGCTCTGCATGAATGTTTATAGCAACCTTATTCATAAAGCCCCAAAGTGGAAATAGCTCAAATGTCCCTCAATGGGTGAACTGTTAAACCAACTGTGAAATGCCACCTAACAACAAAAGAGAAACACATTTTGGATATGTGCAGCAACTTGGAAGAGTCTCCAGGGGATTATGCTGAGTGGAAAAGCTAACCCCCAAAGTTACATACTGCATGATTTCATTTACATTAAACATTTAAAAAGACAAAATTTTTAAAGTGGGGACAGGTTAGTCACTGCTAGGCGTTAGGAACAGAGAAGGAAAGCTGTGGGAGGGAGATGATTATAAAAATGGAAACGCAAGAATCCTTGTAGACAGAACTCTTCTATATCTTGACTGTGGTGTGGACACAGTAATATACACATGTGATAAAACCGTTTGGAACTAAATGCACACACAAATGAGTACAAGTAAAACCTGGGAAACACAAATAAGATCAATGGATTGCCCAATGTCAATATCCTGGTTGTGACATTATAGTAAACATTCTGGTTGTGGTATTATACTACAATTTTGCTAAATGCTACTATTGGAGGAAACTGGGTAAAGGATATAGGATATCTCTCTGTATTTTCTTCACAACTGTATATAGATTTACATTTATCTCAAAAAAAGGTTTAATGAGTAAACACAAAAATCTCTTCATGAAACTCACAGAAAGAATATATCTGTGTATTTATGTATATATGTATATATAAAGATATAGATATACACATACATACATCGGGATGGAAGCAGAGTATGAAGAACTGAGCCATTATCAGATTCTGAAGATGAAAGTACAAACTGGATATAATAATATCAGTGAGGTAGAAGTACTGAGTAAAACCAAAACTGAAATTTAAATGAAGAGTTGGCAAGCTTCTACCTACCCAGGGATGAAAATCCACGAAAGGTGTATCATGGTGCCTTCTTCAATAGAATACATCATCACCCAAAATATACAGTACTGTAATTATTGAGTGTGAGCTTAAAATGGACTTCCTGAGATCCAACATCAACTCTGCCAAATATTAGCAGTATGACCTTGGGTGATTTATTGAAACTTCTCTATGCCTCAGGTTCCTCAGAATCCCATAAGGTTACTACAAAGACTTAATAAGTTAATATGTATAAAAATTTTAGAAAAGTGCCTGGCATTCTACCAGTTTTAGCTAACAGTATCATCTGAAAGCAGAGCATTGGTTATATATGACAATATAAGCTATAATTTTCCTTTTTTTTCTTACTACTTATTGTATTTTGATGCTTCCATTATTTGAGTTCATCTCACAGTGTCTAGGGGAATTGATACCTCTTTGTCTCTGATTTCTGAAGTCATTTGAAAGCGGGCCAAAAAACAGTGCTGTGTAGGTGGCTGCTTACCTATCCAGGTACATACAGTATTACTTAGAGAGGAAAGAAACTGGCTCATTAATACATCTCACTCAAACCTGTCCCCCTTCTCCTGGCTCTGCTTTCCAACATATCTTTGTTTTGTGAATCTAGCACAAATTAGAGATAATTCTGTAGTTTCTTTACCCTCTCAGCACCACACAACCTATTTATTCTTGGCCAAAGCACAGAGCACCTAAGGTAGTGTGGCATTCACTTCCCAAAGAGAAGCTGTAATCATCATTTTCCAGCTCTGCTGATAACTTTTCCCCTTATTTTTCAACCCTCTTGACTGATGAAGATTGACAGACAGTAATGATCTAGACTGAAGTTGTCAGCTCTAAATTCCTCACAGAGAGGCTGGCTCAGCTCGTCAGAGTGATACAGAAGTGGCTGCTGAAGTCGAGCCCCGAATGACAGCCGTGAGAATTCCACTCTGTGAGAGCCTGAGATTTACTGGCAACAACACATGATTCATGGAAAAGGAATAATATTTCTTAAATTTATGGGCATGAGCAATACGAGACTCATATTTTCTAATGAACCATAGCAGTCACTCCTAAGAAAAACACCACATTGGTGCTACAGGCACATTTCTTGTTTAATAAACACGAGCACTGGCTTAGCAGTCATCACTGCTGGCGGACCGTACACAACACGCAGCCACAGAAACACACAAAAACCACACAGTGGGAACCCCAGAATCCAGCTCATCGCGTGGGTCCTGTTAACTTCACTAAAGGATATTTCATCACAGGCTACAGTTGTCCCCTCTGTCAGTAACTTCAGGAGTTTAGGCAAGTAGGCTTATACTTTCTACTTCCTCTTAATGAAACCCCTTGGAAAGTCACCATTCTCACACTTAACTGTTTTGAGCCCCCCTTTTTAGTTTATATTGACAAATATCACCTTTGGAGATGAACAGTTCCAGATGTTTATTACTTGTTGTGTATGGTAATTCTATCATTTACCTTTATTTAATTTCTTAAATCAAACCCCTTTAAGAGTTCTACATTCCAGAATTTGGTTAATAGAGCCATCCTCATCTTTTTCATATGCTTCAAAATTTAGGGTTTGTTCAGTCCTCCCTTTCTCAAATCAAAGCATGTATCAATCCCTTGGTCATTTTAGCTACCACTTACTGAATTTCCTGCATAATCTTCATTCTTTTTGTGAAAATATAGGCACCAGAAACATACCTCTGGCAAGAGAATATAATGATTAGACACATAATTAGAACAAGACTTCTATTGTTTTCTTTCTGTTACCCTTCCTGAAGATGATCAACTTTGCAGAGTGTGAGGATAGTTGGAAAATGGAAAGCATCTCTGGCTCCAGAGCACTATACTTTAAGAAAAAGCCAACAATGGCCTCTAGACCCAGTGCTCTTTGTAAAATTGCTGTCTGTAAATTTATTACTTTTCTTTACAAAAGTACATCTGTCATGTCTTACTAGGTCCTTATTAATCTGGAAACATTCCCTGGATGATAGTTCTAGATGACAGCATCATCTAGAAACATAAAGATTGCAAACTCCCTCTTCTAGATTATTTGGGATCACCCTTATTTACTGTTCTTCATCTACCTTTTAATCATTCCCTTCTGTTTGTTTTGAAGTTGATTTCTTATCCAAGTCTTCTAAGTTCTATAATCTTTCTTTTTTAAGTGTAGAAACTAATAAAAGATATTATTTTGAAGTCTAAATATCAAGAAAGATGGTCTCTGTACAGTATATCAATACAAAGGCATATTATGTAGCCATCAAGAAAATGTGTAAAAAATGTTTTATGATAAGACAGGATCTTTCTGGCACATTGTTCACAAAAGAAAAAAATGCATGACATCATCCCACTTTTTAAAATATGAGCATGTGTCTAAGAAAAAGACTGAAAAAACATATATTGAATATCAATAGTTATCTCTGAGTGGGAAATGTGGCCAATACCTATCTAGAAATCAAAGAAAAATAGGTTGAAATTGTACTGTTTAAAATATGCATTTAAAAAATACATATCTCAAATAATGATTTAATTATTGAATTAGATTTGAAGGTCATCTAGTCTCTTTCTTAGAAAGTTCTTAAGGTTTTAATCTATGACATCACGATTGTTATATGTTGGTGTATTAACCTAATTTTGGGGGAACTAAAATAAATAGGTGAATGATAGTCTAATTCCCAAAATAGTTTTTTATGCATAAAATAAACTATATCTATTTACAAAGAAAACCTATTATACTGAAATAGTAAAATACTAAATATTTGTTGTTGAAATATTGGAACCAAAAGTTGGTGATAGAATAAAATTTTTAAGCATGTATTAATTATATAAATATCAAGATTTAGCAGTGGGTCTAATAACTGTCATAATTTCAAAGATTTAGCAGTGGGTCTAATAACTGTCATAATTTCAAAGTAATGATATTTTAAGATATTTATAACAATTATAAAGTTATATGAAAATATCTGTGAATTTCATTGGTGACAAAGCCACAGATATTGCTAACACTACTGTGTTTTTTTTATGTACATTTATAATTGAAGAAGTCACTGAATTTCAGTTAGGGGTTAGTGAATATAAATATATATATGTTTTTTCTATGCACGTTCACAGACATTATGAATTCAATCCTTGAACCCTTTGGGGTCTGGGAATTCCAGCTAATGAATTCCTGACCTATAATAAGGCCAAAGCAATCTAATCAAGAGAGAGTGAAAACTAACATACTAAGAGACATCAGCTTAATATTAATGAGGAATTGTTTAATATGTTCTATATATTAACAGATCTAGTGGCAAAGATACAAAATTCAGTAGGAGAAATAAAAGCTACAAGTTGAAAGATGATCAAAATATAAAATGGCACCAAATAAAGATGTAAATATTGAATCAATAACAAGTTCTGGATTTATCTACTCCAAATTCAACTACTATGTGAAGAAATGATAAAAAAAATAGTATAAGGAATTTTAGATGATCTAAGTTTATGAGAGAAAGAAGAATATCAATGGATATTTCAATGCATGTATTCTTGAGAATAGTCCTTTAGGGATTATAAAGCCTTTGTGAATCAAGGTATGTAAAGATGTCTTGTGAGGGAACTTCAGCAATAAACCATATTAAGTCACTACAGATCCTTATATAGATATGAGTTCAAATGCCGACATTGTAGATATTGATAATAAACAATAGTCTGAAAGATAACTAGAATTCAGGGAAGAACTATTTATTAGGAAAATTAGAATAGAATTAGAACTATGGCATTGCTTTGGTGGTCTGCTCTTATCACTTGAGTCATGTACCAGGATAGAGACTGACTTCTTAGCTAAAAGGAGCTACTCCAGGGGTTAGAATAGCTGAAATGACATGTCGAAGCTTTCTATAAAAAAAAGAATGTCAGATTCACATTCCCCTTCTATTGATTCACATATCTATAAATTAAGTACAAAGTTTGTTAGAACACACAGACAAATGTTAATGAATGTTCACTGTGGGTATCTTAGGCTCAGAAGATACATTTAATTTCTTATTTTTGATCATATTTTCTAAATTTTGTTCAATGAACATATGTTACTCTTATAGTTAGGGAAAGTTTTTAGAATTATTTAAAAATAATTTGCCATCATTTGTTTTTAGAGATGATAGAGATACCTTATTTAGTAAGAAGAGTTCTATTTTCCTTTATGACAGAACCCTAAATTTTAATGAAGCTTTAAGATTGCTAAAAGGACATGCAGGTTTTCCTTGACTAATCAGGCTAAATGACATTTTAAGAACACAGAACATTATTTTAGTATAAACATGATTATTCATTTTGGAATCTAGTATAGCAATGCTAGCATGGACATAAATAATAAAGTTGTAATAGAAAATTCATGAATTCAACACCCAGGATGTAGTCAATACTATTTGGTAGTTTTACCTCAGTTACAAAGACTAAGTGAATAAATCTATTTCTTCTAAAGATTTTAATTCTTGAATTTATTATGCTGATAGTAACATTTAAAAAGAAATTACACAGGCATAGGGTATTTACTGATCATAAATAAAATTATTTGAGTCAAATGTTGAATTGTTGAAATAATGGAATTCTTAGATTAATTTAAGCATTTCTGTAGTCTTTCATAGATTACATCTGGGACTCCTAATACTCTCCCCCTCACCCCTGCCCCACTACTGCTTGCTGAGGAATTAAAATGCTGCAACTACATTAAGTCACATGGTCTCATTAAACACCCGAAAGTTTAGCAAAAAAAAAAAATTAACATTATGATTCTCACTTTACATATGAAAAAAACAAAACAGCTAACAAAAACTTAGGGGAGATGCTCATTTTTTCTTTTAGCTCACACATATGTAGACTGCCAAGCAAATTATTACGTGCTAGAAAGAGAAAGATGAGCATGACCAACGTGGTCTCTGTCCTTTCAGAGCTAAGAATCAAATGGCTATAAAAGGATCAGAGCAGGATTATGGTCAGCTTGATTTGAGTTTGAATATTGGTTCTACCTCATATTTTTCTCTAAAGTTTCCTAAGCTTCAATTTCTTCATTTATAAAAACAAGTTGCTATCAAGAATGGATGCAATATATAGGAAAGACCTAGGATAGTACTTAGCACTCAGTGGTACTTAAGAAAGTCAGATACCTGGCACAAAGTAGATACTGAAAAAGTATACTTATTATTTTTGTGATTATTGATATTTTGATATTAAAAATAGCATACCAAATCATATATCACTAGGGCCTTTTGATTTCCAATTTCTGAGATCATAGGAGATTGAAACTCTCTCTTTTCATATGTAAAAATCTCAACTTGAGGGTCAAAGCTGGAGACACTGGGCCAATCCTAGCCTAGTTGTGTATGGCCACAGATTCTGTCATAGAATATGTTTAATGAACCATAATTTGAAAACCACTGAAATTTGACACTTCCTACTTATTTACCAAAACAGAAAATATTGGGACTCATCCTTGATACATTAACTAATATCAGAGTTTTTAAAAATAAATGCTGGGTTATAAATCCATCATTAAGTTCAGTATATTACAGAAATTCAGCCTTAGTACTGTAAAAGTGAAAAAAAACTAATAAGTCAAGAGAAAAAAAGAGGAAATATTGCAAAAGTGAGCGTTAGGATTAGAAGATAGTCATTCTAAGTCTACATGAATGTAATAACATTTTATTAATTAAGGATGATATAAAAGAATGTATAATGAAAAGATCTGGATCAATAGGTTGAAAATGCAATCTACTGCGTCCAATTAGCCTCAAGCCTGAAAATGTAGGCATTTGTTTTTGTCTAACGCATCACTGAGAATGTGCTTTTCTAAATCTGTTTTATGGCAGTTTTACCATGATGATCCCTACTATTAGCTTTAGCATTTTGCCAGTAAATTTGAAGTAATTAAGTATTTAATTTCTTTACAAGGAAAGGTATGCTGGATTGCTCAGTCATTGATTTTATATTATAAAATTCCATCAGGGAGGAATGTAGAACTAAGTTTTTAATTGACTTCAATAAGGACTTAATTGTGTAGATTTTGGAAAAGATTTGTTGATTCGAAATAGGCAATTTCTAGAGTGCCAGAATCATGCCCTCTGGTATGTTACATTGTACAGTATATGTCTATTTATACCATGAAAGGTTCCCAGTATATATTCATTAAGTGAATTTCCAGAATCTATAAGGAAGTAACCTTCTTCCTTCTCAGAAACATTTTACATATTTAAATTAAATGTAACCTTTCTTTCTGAATTATATTCTATTACTTTCTGGACTCCTTTTCACTACCTATTCATCAAAGTCCCATTTACCTTGATTAAAACTTCCTGCTTTACTTTGTGCCAATTATTTATTATAAGCAGAGTTAAACCGCCAGCTCTTATTTCTATCTGACTCGTTTGACATCCATCCGAAATTCCATTTACGAATCATTGCTCCACCTCAAGTAGGTTGGGGCTCACAGTCTCTGCAGCAAGAGGGAACACAGGAAATAAAGAGAAGGGCTCCTAAACTGTTGAGAAGGCAAACAGCCAGACTGAGACCTAAGAAACAAGTTGTGCTGAGAGCAAGGTCCCTGGGACACAATTGACTTTAATATTTTCAAAGCGAGTACTTTGAAGATGCTCTTTCTGGTTCTCATGGTGGCCAGGCCCCAAATCTGCTTGGAATAATCAGATTCAGGCAGCAGCCAACTGGGTAAGTCTGAATCATTGGTAAAATGATTGGTGAAGACTTCATGCTTAAAGATATCATTTATCAACTGAATGTACTTTACTAAATTGAATTTATTCCCCAAGAAGAAGCAAGCCTCGTTTTTCTATTTAGCTGACTAAAATATGAGGGAAAGAAAGATAAATATTTCATTCTATCAGTTTAGATAATTTTATACTGGGTTTTGGCTCACCCCTATGATTGAGTCACAGGATTCAATACCTGAGATATTAGAGGTTAAATGTATGTGGAGGTGGGGTGTACAAGGGTTGGAACTAGTTTGCCTCAATCTAAGAGCTGATCCTGGATATCTCTTCCAAACTCTGCACTCAGTAACATCACGTTCATAGTTTTGAAACTGTCCCTGCTGGAAGTTTTTACACCATGAACATCAATAATGCTACAAGAGTATTTGCATTATTATTTTTTTTTAGAGAGCTGTTGCATTTTCAAACATATGAGCATATTATTCAGTTTGTGTCTGTATATGTGAATGTACACATTCTGGAAATTTGATTTCCAGAAATGTAATTAAAATAATTTTAAATCTTGCTCTCATTCACCCATGCATTGAAAAAAAAATGGTCAGACATATGGTTTTGCAGCTACAAATCTCTTAACACTGTTACCTTTTGCTCATTTTTTTTACAGTAAAAAGTTAGTAACAGCAGACTCATCTCGAACTGTTGGTAATTCCCGCCCAATTCTTTCCTTTAGTAGGGCAACTCTTTTGTTGTAGTTAATTACACTTTCTCTGAAATCTTTTCCATTTAAACTCATTTGTTTTTCTTGATTAGTAAAAATTTTCTTAACCACCAATCAGCTAACTGTACCCATCAAATAATCAGCAATTCTTAGATTGTAGATTGATCAGTAACAGAAAGGTGAAACTACCAAAAATATCAATGGATGCAAACTCCAGGATCTTCCCAGAAAATCTAAAAACAACAAAGAGCCTAAATATACTATAAAGACAATATCTCAAGAACAGGCACCAGGAGACAAATGTGCCGATTTATGTATTGCATAAAAACATAATATAAAAATTTACTCTTTCATCAAACTTTATGGGGGCCTGTTATAATTTTATCTTTCAAAGAAAAAAATGCTTGAAGAACTCACCTTCTCTTTGGGGTCAGATCATAAATTATACTGTAGTTCTTATTAAATAGAAATAAGTAGAGGATGTCTTATAAGTAAATTTATTCTAATTGAATTTCTTGTATACCATGTTAAAACTAAACTTGATGATGCACATATGGGCTTTTTAAAAAGAATTTTGGGATATTTTTCCACTTTTAGTAAGAGATAAAACAAAAATTACCACCAACCCTCACTCTGTGATCCAGAAAAGGAAGGTTGTAGATTGGATCTGTAAAGTCTCCGTATTCTAAGCAGGTAAGAGGTTTCCCTCTTTACCACATTACATGTTCACAACTATGGACACTAATTTGCTAACCCTTAGTTGATGGAGAAGTCAACTAAATACAATACCTTATTCCCTAAACAGACCAGCAACCTAAAGTGTAACTGTAGTTGCTTCCTATCCAGATGTCAGAAAGCAATTTCAGTGACCACTTTACTTAATTAGGATGCCTGAAGCATAGACCTCCAGGAAACACCTTAAGTTATATCTCTTCAATTTTCTTGAAAAAGAGCTTATATCTCAGGCACCTTGATGTGATTTTTAGCGAGACCACAGAAAATCAATGCAATCAAATTTCACTTATTTGGGGATATATTTTCTGCACTTCTTTCTGGTTTTCCCACAGATCCCAGTTCATTTAATTATTTATTTCCACTTGCTGGTCATTAACTGAAAAGTTAACAGTAAGAAAGCTTCATTACACATTTGTTGGCACAATATTTTTGAAGGAATAGGTGAAGCATGCAGGAACTCCCTCAGTTTACTTCGCCTGAGAGCTTTGAAACCGAAGCTTTTGGCCCCTTGCCCAGATTAGAAGAAGTTTTGAAAGAAGGTTGAATTTGCATTAGTCTGAGGAAAAGTAGCTGCACACATTATGAAACGACTGGTTAGAACAGCAGCGTGGGGAGCTAGACAACTCCTTTGCATCCTGGGGATGTCACTAGTAGGTTCGTTGGAAGTTGAAAAGCAATAGATACTCAAAAATGAGTAAAAGGCATTTCAAAGACAAACACAAATCGGTCACTTTTAAATTAAGCAAAATTCAGGACAAACCCCTACAACATGATTACAAGCATTTACTAAGCATCTGTGATGACAGAAAGCTATGACTGAGAAACCAAGAAATATGAGACGCAAGTGAGTAAAGGGACAGCAGAACTCATTTTTATTGGCCTTAGGTTCAGTCATTTTTTGCATTACAATATACTCATTGTATAACCTGGTTGAGAATATTTCTTTCTTTCTTCCCCTCTCTCCTTCCCTCCCTTCTTGTCTCTTTCTCTAACAATACTCCTTGCTCCTTCCTTCTTTCTCCCCTGCTCCTTTCGTCTTCTCTTGTCTCTTTTATTTTCCTTTCTCTTTCATCCACCCATCCACCTATCTATTTAACAATTATTGACTGATTATCTACTATGTGCCAGGCACAGAATTAAGGACTAGGGATTCAGATGGGTCCTTGGCCTTGAGGAATTTAAAGTCTATAGGGCACATGGGCCAGGTCAGAAAAAGCTTTCAGACTTGAAAGATGAGTGGGATATAGCCCACCACAGAATGGAGGAATATACATTTCAGGCATAGGAAGTAGTCTGTGTAAATGTCCCACAGCGGAAAGCTACAAGAGAAGGCCATGGGCAGAACTGACATACAAGCAATGGCAAAAGAGTATCATTATTTGATCTCGATCTCATGGGCCCAATCTCCAGCCCGAAATTCCCTCTAAAATATTTTCATTCCTGTATAATCTTTAAACTTTGCGTTAATAAAGCAGGAATAAACATTTTGAAGTAAACAGAGGCCAACGTGTCTAGTATTTGTGTTGAGATGCCGTACTATGGCCATGCATGTTTGTCCTTTACTTATCTACACATCCTTGCACCCTTGTGAAAGCCAGTGTGGTCAGTGTGGCATATGGATTATGGACTCTGAAATCAGACAAATCATGGAATTTAATCCTAACTGAACTTTCTACTGCTTTGGTCTTGAGAAAAATCTTTCTATCTGTAAGCATCAGGTTCCTCATGTGCAGAATCGAAATTCAGAACTACCATCCAGAAGGTATGGAATTGGAGGGTTTAACTGTAAAGAGCCCAGCACAGTGCCAGGCACGTTAAGTACTCAACAAACATTCAGAAAGTGGGTAAAAAGGTATAGAACATTTTAAAAGTTAAAGTTTTTAATCATAATATCAGTAGGTGCTCATTAATAATACCAATGGATTTAAAGAAAATCTATACTCTCTAGATTCTGCCAGAAATGAAAGAATGTACTATTTCAAATGAACATATTTGGGTTGGGAAATGCCACACATGGCCACAAAAGTAGAAAACATTAATGAGCCTCATAGACCATAAGCTTGGTCAACTCGGTCTCAATATTATTCTCATTAACACAGATGAACAAAAACAGGTTCTAACTCTCATCATTTATGAGTGGGACTCATAAACACTGGAAATGAAATGAAGGACACTTGTTTCTATTTCAGTTTGTTTTCTGTAAATAAAGATAACACCTCCAGGGTGATTAACTGAGAATATACAGAATATTATATTATTATATATTTTTACCTGGGGTATAATTAATAATAAGTATATGTTATACTTTTTTATTCATGGAATACAAAAGTTATATTTCAAAATGCAATGTTTGAAATGCTAATACTTGATAACTTGATTATAAGGACAATAAAAACAGTGGCTAAACTTTCTTTGTCTAATATATGTCATAGATGTTATGAGAATTAATTTTTGGCCATAATTTTCAAGTAAGGGGAAAAGGTAGCTAGAGTATGCAGGGAAGAGGAAGCCTGTGGCTATTACAAACAAGGCCTTAAAAGCCTCTAATCTGCTTTCAGTCATATACAAACAAATGTATTGCTTTGGTAAAAGCAAAAGACAAAATTCTTTATGTCTTTAAGCAGAAACAAGTCCTGGTAGCCAGAGCTAGAATTCTTCATACGAACAGTTTATCCCAAAGTATATAATATTTCTCAATATATTTTAAAGAAACATATTAGTGGACAAAGCTTTCTCTGTAACAGCAGCTTTGAAATGCATAGCTGTTCATCAACCTGCTCTGCTTCCCAGACTTTCTCAGCGGTGCTCTCTCTGTGACATTAAGAGTCACAGCTGGGTTTTACAATGTTTTCTCATACTGTATATAAAACATTTTTTTTTATTATTTCAGGGTGGCATTTTGCAAACTAGAGCCATTCAGAGAAAGTAGTGTCTTTCCTAATGTGAAGTTTTTAAAAATTGCTTTGAGTTGGAATTTAAAAAGTCACCATTTAGCTACTACCATCATGGTTCTAACTGATTCAGAAAGAATCATCAATGTTGCTAAAACAAGTAGCATAAACTTTGATTAGTAACATTATATTTGCATAACGGCAGAACAGAGGACAGGGAGAGCAGATACCACCTTAACCCAGTGATGAAAATTAACATCACTGGCAATGAGAAACAGACACAATGCCCTGGGAAGGACACAAGGACATTTCTGTGGCAAAAACGCATAACCTGGATGTAATCATGAGGAGATATCAGACAAATTCAAATACTGAGCAAGTCACCAAAATAACTGTCCCGTACTGCTCAGAAGTGTCAAATCATGAAAGACAAGAGAAGACTGAAGCGTTTTCTCAGGTAGAAGAAAAAATATAAGAAAACCTAAATCAGGTATGTAGATTAGATAATACTGTACCTGTATAAATTTCCTGAATTAGATTACTGGACCACTGTTATGAAAGAGAATCTCCTTGTTTGGGGGAAACACATTGAAGTATTTAAGGATAAATAATTATCTGCAACCACACACACACACACACACACACACACACACACACTCACTCTCTCTCTCTCTCTCTCTCTCTCTCTCTCTCTCTCTCTCCCTCTCTCTCCCTCTCTCTATCTCTCTTCCCCCTTCTTTTTCCCTCTCTCATTTAATCCCTACATCTTCTATGGGATAGTTAGCCATTATTATTTCCATTTTAGAGCTCAGGAAACTGAGGACCAACATTAATACAATTTGTCAGTTGTTTGGCTTTGTCTTTTCCATGCTCATTTCCTACAGTATGTACCTTAGAATACTGACGTTGTTATTGGGGCGGGGAACAGTACGTTGGTCAAATGCGTTTGGGAAGTACTGCATTAAATGAAATTAACATGAAATTAATTAACTAACTTACATCTGCTGTGCTAATTAATGTTGCTATTCATCAATGCATATGTATTACGCAGCATTCGCCACTTACTGTGTACCATGCCATTCAACAGCCACTTTAAAAACTGTTTGTTGATATTTTATGTAATTTTGTCTTATTACCCAAACAAATAGTATTTACTTGAAGGATAGGATGTGCTTTATACTTCCATCTCCTTCACAAGTTAAGTACGTAGCAGGTATTCAATATATATCCCATGATTACCGGCAGGACACATCAAGTCTTTTATATGGTCTCTTTTCTTCTTACAGTACTCCTTAGTAGTTCTTGAATTTTCATTCTTCCTATTTCCTACATCAAGCTAATATTTACATGTAAATGAAGTGAACTTTTGATGTCCTGAAGCTGACTTCTAACCATTAATAGGAGCCTTCGGCCTTCTGACAGCCTTTGATTACATTTGTGTTACTCTTCATTCTCTTCTTGCCAAGGTAAGAGTCAATTTAGCAAAGAGCAGAGTCCTTAAAAGGTTTTGAATAAGAGAGAAAAAATTTAATTTAAATAAACATTCTATACCTGGCAGTTGGGAACAGTGAAAGGGCTATAAACAGTTCATAAGGAAGCACCATGGTGTGCTAAATTATAAGTAATAAAATCATAGTCTCATAAAGAAAACCACCGCATAGACTTTGAAATAACTTTTCTAAACTGCAAGAGTTGCATTAATTCATATTTCCTGGGATTACATATGAGCATGACTGCATTTGGTAGAAAGCACACGCTTTCTGCCAAGTTCTTGCAGTTTTATGAGAAAATAGAACTTTTGATATCTTTTCAAAACAGATCTTCAGCTTTTAAGCACATAAATGTAAAAATGCACACATTGCTGCATTTTCAAGGCTAAAGTGATGTTCGACATAGTCTCCTAATCCTTTGAATAGCTAAACTCTGCAGAAAATCTCGAATTTGCTATATCTCAACTTTGGTAGTTAGAGGGCAATTGTCACACAACTGGTATATTTTGGTTAAAAGATGAAATTTCAAGACAGTCTGGGGAAAAGTGATGGAGGAGTTTAGAAGAGGTGTCTACATTTAAGGCTACTTTTATGAAGTCTTAGCTATCAGAGCAAAGAGGAAGAAATGGCTATTGGTTATCTTCAATGTATAGATAGTCCCTGAATATCTAATACATATAAAGCTACAATGCTAGGCACTATGGGAGGAAAAATTAGTCCCCAGAACTACAGCCTGTTCTGATCTTCTTTCTGTAAATTCATATTGTTAACTTTCCTCCATTTGCTGCATAGACATCTGCATTATCATTTATTCCCTTGTTCTCCTGCATGTGTTACAATCTTCTTCTAACACTTTGATCCAGTGGTTCTCAAAGTAAGGTTCCTGGACTAGCAACATTAGTATTAGCATCAGCTGGGAATCTGTTAGAAGTAGTAACTGTCTGGCCTTACTGCAGTTCTACAAAATCAGAAGCTTTGGTGGGAGGTGGTTAGAGAGTAGAACTAACTTGCGATTTAGGTTTTAATGAGCCCTCCCGGGGATCCTGGCACACAGTGCAGGCAGAACCACTGCCCTTGTGGAACTATGCTCTCAAAATTCAATAACGGCTTCCGATGAAACAGATCTAGTAGTCTTTCTTCAAACCAGATCCTTCTTTACCTCTGTACAATTTCACAGCACTGCTTCAGATTTTTTCCTCCTCAGTTTTCTGTGATTTTATACTACAGTGATTCTCTTTTTAACTCACACCATTTCTTTTTCCCTCCTCTTTTATTATTATTAAAAACTATTGGGGTGACACTGAGCAACAAAATCCAGTAAGTTTCAAGTGTACAATTCAACAGTATGTCATATGCATGTTGCATTGTGTGTTCACCACTCATATTTAGATTCATACCATTTCCTTATCTTTCACTGGCTCTTTTTTCCCCCTTCTTCCAGAGTTTTCCCCAGTTAAGTCTTGCCTCATTTTCACTTTGTACTTTCTCCCATGAGAAACTGATAAATCTCTATAATCTGTTATTCATTTTAGTCACAAGACTTTTCGAATTTTGTATTTTATTCATGCCTCTCTATTAGTCTCTAAGTTTGTTTCCAATTGCTTGCATAAAAATGCCATCTCTATGTTCCATAGCCTCTTCAAAGGGATATATCAAAACCCAAACATCCAGTCCTTGCAACCCCCAAAGCAGCTGCTCCTCAGTTTTTGTATTTTTCTTTCTATAGTCTCTGACAAGAAAGCTCAAAGACTATGGCTCATCCTTATTTTCTTTTCGTTCCATGACTGATTACTTGCCAAATCTTGTTGAGTCTGTTCATAGTCTTTGAATTTCCACCAACTTCCCTGTAGACCTAGCTTCTAGTCATCTTTCGCTTGAGTTTTTTCTAGTAATTACTACTTACATTAGTGTTCTCAATGTTTTGATTGTCCCATCATAAGTACATCCAGTGATTCTCTGATACCTGCAATTGCCTTCCACGTAAAATCCTCATTCATTAACTTGACCCAGGCGATCATCTACTATATGACTCTGAACTTCCTTCCCAAGCTTAGCTCATACTAATCCCTATAAAACTCTGGCCAAGCTGTGAGACTCTCCGTTAGAGTCTATGGCCTTGATTATTATTTTTAGTATTTCTTAACTTTTTTTATTAATTAAAGCTTTCACCCAACCTGGAATACCATCTCAATAGTCCTTCATGTCTCCTTCTTAGGTGCCCCTCATCTGAATACTATTTCTCCCTGTTTTAACTCCTTTATACTTTTCTGATGGCAGGTGACACATTTGCAAGTTGTTATTACAATGAGTACAATGCTTTCGATGAGTACAATGATTGTAAACTCCTTAAAGACAGATACAGAGCTGGACTTTAAGTTTTTTTCTTTCTCACCTGAATACCTAGTACACAATTTTTCATATTAGATACTTAACATTTGTGTACTGGTTAAATTATCTTGTAGTTTGCTTACAAAAGGGTAGATGAGTCTCATAAGAGCAGCAGCCAATGAGGAGGAGACGGAATGGGTAGACAGAACTCAAAGCAGGCAGATAAGAAATTTTATGACTGAAAGAAATAAAGACTAGAGTTTTCCTGGAGCAAAGATTTGAGAAAGTCATGAGGGCTTATTTTCAACTGTGTAGAGTTCTAAGTGCAGGCTAAGGGACTCTCAGGGACGAATACTTGACAAGAGTGCTTCCAACAGAGCTACAGTATGCTATATATTAGTGTTCTATGTATCATTAGTTCTGAGGAAAACAAACTACTGATAACCCATAAAATTGGGCATTCTATGGTCAAATAACTGGAGAAAACTTGAACAAAAATGAACAGAATTCTTTATTATACCACTTCCTAGAACCTTCTATTTACTAATATGTGACTTTCCAAGAGGGTCGGTAGCCTGTGACATTTCCTACACTTATGTGACTCCAACACTTCTTCTTTTTTTTTTTTTTTTTATCACAGAGCATCATATGGGTAGAGAATTTGAGGAACACATAATGGGAAAAACTACATGACTGTCTCTTTGCAACTTGACATTTTATGAGCTTTTAAATAAGGAACTAAAGGCAAATTTAATATTTAGCATCTTAGAAATAAAAAAAAAAAAGTAAATTTAGCTGGCCCATAAAAATGGAAAGGAAAGGGGAACTTCTATTTCAAATATCCAAATATCTTTATCTGCTTCACAGTATACTATTTCAAAAGAACTTCAGACTTTCAGTAATTTTTTGCCTGTTTCCAGCTCTATCTTCTACTACCAATTACCCCACATCCCTATTCTCATTCGTGGGACACTTTCTTTTCTGGAGGGATATTCTTAGCAATCCAAGGAAAATGGGAAAAAGAAAAGTAACTCCACACATAACTTTAATGCCCATATAATTTAAAATGAATTTACCATGACTTGAAAGTGTTGCTAAAGCAACACACATATATTGGATAGTTACCTGGCGGTATAGAATAAGAAATTTATCTGAATGGGATGAAGTTAATATTCTATCTGGTTTTTGGTATTTCATACTTATGGTATATTTTTCTTTTCTAAATGTCATGACATTTACTTAAGAAATGTTCAAAATAATGCTTTCAAGTAATGAGCACCAAATACCACATGAGTCTATTCAAATGCCAAAATAATCTTACCCTTGTAATCCCTAAGAACTGCCTCCTCATAACATCATGAAGGTTAAATACAGCTGCAATTGTAGTGTTTTATGAAGATGAATTCCTCAGGATTATTATTTTAGAGAAAGAAAACTGTGTATGTATGTGTGTCTCTGTGCATATCAAATCAAATCAATAAAATGTTTTTTTTTCCAGTAGATAGAGAGGATCCCAATCAATCCAAGAAAGAAGTTCATATGTGGATATCATCCTGGTAACTTGGAATTAAGATCATTAGAGATTAGTAGGAATTATTATATACCATAATTACTATTAAAAGTACACTTACACATCTATATTTATATATCTATATTTATATAATGTATGAATATGATACTCTAATCATTCATGGACCTCTGATTTTTTCTATTATTTCACTTTTTGTTGGTTCTTCTTCAAAATATTCAAATGTTCTAGCCTGAACTGATCATCAGTTAAGAAAACTTTAACAATTTTCTTTCTGAAATCCTTATGAAATATTTTATTCGAATGGCCCAGAATCAGGATACATCATTAAGAATTGAGAAATAGCACACATAGTTTTCAAAATAATTCAATTAACAGATTTATTTTGTACAGGGATTGAAATTTCCTGCAACTTTGGCTATCATCTAGATAAGATAAGTATACTGCTCATTTGATTATTCACTTGAAGAATATCTGGAGAAGCCATGACCTGGGCTTCTGCTGCATTATATGCAAGAACTCATTCCTTCATGATCAGTGAAAGCTAACAAAGGCTAAATATGCCCCCACAGTCAGAATGATACAACTACAAGTTTATACAAATGCGGTCTCTACAGAAAATCACTGCCTTTGAAATGCAAGCCTACTATTGGTTGCATCCCTCTAGAATGAGAGCGTGGTAAGGGCAAATAATTAGATTCTCTCATTCATCTAAGATTCTCAATTACTTTGTAGTGTGTCTGGCACACAGCAGGTACTTAATAAGTATTTGTTGAATAAATGAATGATTCAGTCTTTTCTACTATGGTCATATCATTATTCAATTCTAGTATGGTTATTTAATCTATTATTGACACTGTTTTTTAAAAGATAAGAGGTAGTATTTTCATTACCCTATCCCTTATACAGCCTAGACTGGGTATTCTGCCCAGAAGAGGTGCTCAATATATTTGTTAAATGAAAGAAGGACTAAAACTACTTTTTAACTTTATAGAGCATTTAATTATTAAATTACCTACCTCATTTTATGCCAAAGAACTAAGTAACTTCTCTAGTCTAAACTGCCATGAAGGTCGGCCTTCACTTAGGGGCAGGCTGACTGGCCTCAAATCCTTATGTCTTTGGGAAAGCTTTACTCACGGACTCCCCATGAAGGGCCCAGCCTTCCCCAAGTAGGCCTGTTGGGCAGTGTGTACTTTCAGCAATAATCCTGCAGTTATCACCTATCACATAAATCAGGAGACTTGCCATTTGGTTCTGTTTCCTCCCTAGGCACTTTAATTATTGCTCTAGCCAAGTGGGGACAGCCATGCCTTGCTCATCTCATTTGATTCTGTGATTTGAACCTACTATGTTTTATGTGTGCATTAGAATCTGAGCCTTGCACTGGCAAGGAGATGAGCAACTGCAGCCCATCACATCCATGCGTAGAAACTGCAGGTGCCTGAAAAAGTGTCCAATTTTCGAGACTGCCTCTGAGAGGAAAAAATCTTGATTTGATGGTGATGTGGGAGGAATGTCAAGATACATTTCCATGGGTATTAAATAACTAAAGCGACTGGAAATCACTCATTGCTAATGTAATGGAGACATATGATTTGTCTTCAGGAGTTTGAGCTATAGCTTCATTCTGGTCCATATTAGCCATTGAGAGATGAAAGCAAATAGGAATTATTCACTCCCTTCAAATTTACATTCTCAAATTCTGTCTCATAAAATAGCTCCACCATAATCTTTCACTTCCAGGGAAATATGACAAGTGAGTCTTCCTCCAGAGCAGGCTGAGCACTCTCACTTTCTCTGCCACATCTTAGCTGTGCTAACATTTTTTTTTTTTGCAGTGCTAACATTTTTGGCACCATTCTTCCTCATGTTTCACAGGCGTTATAAATGATTCCAACTCACTTATCTTTTTTACTATGAGGCTCACCCTGACTTCCTCACTCCAAGGCTGGTCTGACCTATCTTTGTGACTCAATCCTCCTCCAGAAGCATAGCTCTGGTCTTGCACCAATGATAGCCGCATTGGCCACAATGCTCAGAGTCATAGCCATAGAGTTAAACAGTCACTTTTCAGGAGATGGGAAAATTCTGTATACCAATGCTCTGACATTATACATATTTGACATGTGAGTTTTAGTTCCTAAAATACCATTTCATAATCGTGCAGAAAAAAAATTAACCAACTCTTGCTTGATTCATGAGAGGAAGGGGGAAAAGGTAGCCTTAGGGAACCCAGGCCAGTAAGGAGGCAAATATGATGTCTGGGTTTGGGGGAGGAAGGGAAAAAGTGGCCAAATGAGAAGATCCTTGAAGCGACTGACACTTAGCCAGTTCTACTTTGGTCAGTAGGGGTATATTGTATTGGTCTGGCTGGACTGCCACTCTTTGAGGGCAGAGGAGGCACTGTGGTATAATGTAAAAGAACATAGCTTCTAGAATCCAAAAGTCTCAATTAAAATTCCCTTTTCTCCACTGTGTGAGTCTGGGAAAGTTACTTCACTCTCCATCATCACTGACTCAGGGTTAATAATAACCACCCTTTAGATCCATCATACAACATTGTATCTATCATCAACGAGAATATATTAGACACGTAAAAATTTCTTGAGAAGGTGGATCTTATGTTAACTGTTCTTACCACAAATAAAAAACAAACAAACAAAAAACAAAAACAAAAAAATCAAAATCACCTCCTTCCAGGTTATTATGAGGCTTGAATAATGTAAAGCGAAATAACAACTGGACTTGGAACACAGAAGGTAATCAAAAGCCTTATTAGCTTTATCCTACAAAATGCTTCCTTTAGTGCCTTGCCCATAGTAGGAAACAATGCATGTAGGAGATTGTTACATGGGAACTGTCACTTTTTCATCATTGTTTTGCTGGTGTAGAACATGGTATATGGGACGTAGGAAGCTCTCAACTAATATTTATGTGTATGAATGAGATTTATCCATTATTTCTTGTGAGGGTCTTATAGACCTCAGACGTGCTTTAGTAACAGAATTTTTAAAAATAAACAGAAAAATAGTATAATTTGTAACTTTAAATTAGGCAGGGATAAGGTACTATGCTGCTTACAGAAATGGAAGTGTTACACAGATGAGTCCTGAAAGTCCCTGCCATATCATGTCACACAGGAAAAACTAGAAAACCAAAGTAATGGGGAGAAAAGGACACATAGAAAAAAGGACATCCTTTGGGTTATCGAAATATAATTATTATTGTACAGTAATAATAAACACTTCTGTTTACTATCATACCTAAGTATATCCACAACTTGGATATATACTCATTTTTCAGATATTTATTTACTCTTCTGTACTTGTAAATGAGCCCATGACAACAGAATGCAGGTCAACCACTATTCAATATAAAGTAGTTAGTATTAACTCAAAGCCCACATCTTAGTTGGTCTCCCTGGTAAGGTCTTTGGACATCACTTCACAAAAGAGGGCTCCATATAAATTTATAATGCAGCGAGGGCACCTCATAATATGGTATTGGAAAATGCCTAGCATGTCGATTGAAATCAATGAATACACTGACTTCAGTTCATAAGAAATAAGTCCTCTTCATCCATAGGTCAGTGTTACTGTCTCTACTGGTTTCTGGGGAGTTTTAGGGAGAAGAGGGTATATGACTGGGTTGGCCTTTGGGTGACCTCCCTTTTTTTTTTTTTTTTTTTTTTTACCTATTTTAATGATTGGCTTTTATAGTAAGATTTTCTTTGAACAAAGTATACTATAAAGAACCTACTAGGTTGGTGGTCTTGGCCTCTACTACTTAATTGGTTTGCATTCATTCAGCATGTCTTTGACCATCTTGGTTAATAACATTACATAGTTTTCAGGTGTACAACTATGTAATATGACATCTGTATACATTCACCACCTAAAGTCTAGTCTCCTTCTGTCACCATATTTTTAATTCCTTCACCCTCTTCGTTCTCCCTCAACCCCATTTTCCTCTGGTAGCCATCTTTCTGTGGTCCATACTTATGAATTTATTTTGTTTGTTCATTTGTTACCTCTTGTTTTATACTCTACAGATGAGTGAAATCACATGGTTCTTGTCCTTTTCTGTCTGATTTATTTCACTTAGCATAATACTTTCAAGAACCATCCATGTTATCACAAATGACAATATTTCATCTTTTTATAGCTGAGTAGTATTCCATTATATGCGTGTGCCACATCATCTTTATCCAATCTTTTCTAAGACTCTAAAATATGTTTAAGTGCTTTGCAATTTACTAAATGTACTACAAAAAGCACTAAATCACATTTATTATCTCATTTCAACATTGCTGTGAAGTTGATGTATCATTCTCCTCTATTTTGAAGATTAGGAAGCTGAGACTCATAGCAATTAGCCATGTATCCAAAGCTGACACATAAGCACAGTATTCTCATCCCAAGTCCAGTGTGCCCCCCTCCATAGCACACCGTCTCACCATCCAGACAATACTGTATAAAAGAAGAGCGAAAGGAAAATGGAGGATTATTTAGTATTATTCTGCATTCCAAATGTGCTCCGAGTGTTGAGGACAATATATTATTTGGCTGTTTCTTTTTTCTCTCACCATGGATTCACTGTAGAACACAGTTTTGTGGTTCATTTCAGTCTCATCATTATCTAGGGGATAGGAGGAACAATTAATTATTTAATTTCATCCCCATTAGTGTTCGTGTCTGGCATGTCTAACCTGTTTCTATACTACATGCCTTAGTCAAACGTATTCCTCACGATTTAATAACCAAGTCAAAAGAGAGAGAAAGCTAGGCAGGGTGATGTAGAAAGTGTAAAGACAGCACGATGTTATCCTTGATGGTTGCTTCTGTGTCATGGGGGAGAGTAAAAATTTAGAGTACAATTTGGGTTCACGTTAATGAGCCATGGTAACATGTTCCTTGTACATATAATTATATTTATTTCACATTAGAGGAATAAGAAACTTGGCCAAGGTCACACAGCTAGCAAATGGCAGATCAAGGATTCATTCCCTAGTGTCTCCAAAGTAACTATTAAATGTGCAGTTAAAACAAAACTACAGTAAAGAGATATTAGCTCATTAATCCAATGTACTTAGAACCCCTGTCTATTTCTTGGATGCCCACAGGGATGAATCTTGGAATAGCAATTGGGTTTTGGGTACTAATTCTCATTAGCTTACAGTAACTTCTTGAATTGCTGGGTCGAGAAAGGATTCTGAGGTCTTAAGTCAGTAAGAAAGAGTGCCATGTTCAATTAGTTATGTCTGCAAGGGGTGTAGAGTATGCAAGTGGGAGCAAGGATTAGTACTCTATGCTTTATAACCTTTAACTACTGAAACTAGAAAATAACTAGTGCTCATCACAAATACTTTACAAATATTTTTAACCATGAAAGTCATACTAAGAGCTTGCTTCCAACTCTATTCAATAGCTGAACCAAAAACCATACAACCACCTAAAATACCCTGCAATTCCAGGTATTTAGGAGTTTGCTGCAAATAGCCAACGTACCATCATTTGCATTCTTCAGTGCACAAGCAAGGCATAACTCCCTTTCATCACATAAAATGAACTTCTCATACATCGATGTGAGATGATTATTTCTTTTTGACTGAAATGACCATCAGAAGCTCTATTTTCATGGCAAAAAAATTATACTATTACAAAAGAATTAAATAACGAAACAACATTTACATCTACAAGAAGTGGATCTTAGTAATTTTTTTGGTACCAATCATGTATATAAAGTTTCAAAATCAGTAAACTAATATCCTCTTTTATAGAACCATGCTATGGAAAAAAAAAAAAAATGAGCAGAGAGGGAAAAAGGTTGTCTCCCAGCCTAGCAGTAGATGTTCAGAATCTTGCAATTAACAACCTGTAAGGGACCTAGGAATCATCTATTATTTTACTTTCTGCAGAAGAAGAGTTGGTCCAAGCCTGAGCCACACTGACCTCTGCAGATGTCTGGGAAATGCTGGGTCTTTCAGGCTAACTCATTCCCGCCTCATTATCCTCGTGTACATAGTGCTGTCCATCTCATTTCCCATCACATTATTTAAGTGCTTCTTACGTCACTTCAGTCCCACAGAGATTTTAAAGGAAATGTCCCCCAAATGAAAAGATTTATGGTTAAATATATACACAGAGTATGTAGTCCTGAGAATTCAAAGTTTTCTCCCAAGGTCACAGTAGCAGATGTTGAATGTCAACTTGCTCACTGCATACAAAACACAAGATTACAAAAGAGGTACAGATGCCTCCTACAATTCCACTGGCTAATTTTGACAAGCATATATTATTTTTCAGCTCTGTTAGAGGTTAGAGAGATATTCTGACAATTTGAAAATAATGTAAAATTTCTGTTTAAGTATCAAATTGCCACTCAGTGATATAGACTTGGCAACGGAAACTTCCTTCTGGTGTCTGCTCTGCCTCCCCATGCTCCCCAGTCAGCATGCCCTCAGTAGGTGTAAGCCAGGCCAGCCCAGACTACATAATGGCTGAGATCTATCTCTACCCCCAGGTCTAGAAGCACAAAAAACATTAATGCTTATTGTTGGCCAAACATCACAAAATGAGGTGAAAGATCTTTAGACACTGAAGTGTAAGAGCCTCCAGCCAACTCAAGAGCTTCAGAATCAAAGAGACCATATCGGAGAATCATTGAATTTTTGAGCTGGAAGTGGATTTAAAATGATGGCGTTAAGGCTTTAAATTCAGTTAGCAGACTTAAATCCTAGCTCTGCCCCACACTAGCTGTGCTATTCAGAGTTTACATATGTAAGCCTTTAGCTGGTACCTGGCACCTAAATAAATTATCTCCACCAGACTCTTTGTATTAGAGATAAGAAACTTGATAGAAAGAGATGAAGTGGCTTGCCCGAGACAGCCCAGTAAGTTGTGTGGATGCTAAGCAAACATGATGGTCCCCAGGAGGGTGGCAGCCTGATTTTGCAGACTGGCTTGAAAAGTTTCCCACATTCAGGGTTCTGTATCTATGGTTATTCAGAATGCCTGTTATGAAATAGTATTCGCTCTGGTAGGAGGCCACACGTCAGCAATGTTCTTTCATGGGTATGAACTCATAGAATTTGCAGCATCTGTTTATTCTCCCCTTGAGCTAGACTATGGTAGTTCTGAAATAAAATGAAATTTAATTTATCTCAGCTTTTGTTTATGTTAAGTCCATATAGTAGCACGAGGTACCACTTTGATTTCTACTTTTATTTTACGCTTTACCTGAAATCATCTATTCCATCCATTCATTCATCAAACATTTATTGAGTACTTACTATGAGGCTAACACCATGCTAAAATTTGGAATAATAAGTCTATGGCCATGCTACCCTGAACAAGCCTGATCCCATCTGATCTCAGAAGCTAAGCAGAGTTGGGCCTGGTTAGTACTTGGATGGGAGACTACTTTGGAAGACCAGGTGCTGTAGGTGTAAAAAGTAAAAATAAATAAATAAATAAATAAACAAACAAATAAATAAATAAGGCATTGTAAGCTGACAAGGTCCTTGCAATCTGTGAAATCAAACAAGGGTTGGAATAATAAAAAATATATGTAGGTGGCATTTCCATGGTCCCAATAATAAAGGAGCTTACAATTTTCCTAAAGATGCTTCAGGTGTACCTTAAAGGCCTGACTGATAGATTTGAATAACCAGGGATTGGAGCAGAGGATGGCTTTGGAGTGAGGTAAACCCAGCTCCACCACTTCTAGTTCTGTGACTTTGGGAAAGCCCTTTAACCTCCTCAGCCCCCACTTTCATTCTATAGCAATTTCTTGTAGAGTTATTACAATGATTTTAAAAGATGATGCAAATAAACACTCTGCACAATGATTGGCAGCACTCAATAATAAATTTAAGCTACATCTGCAGTTTAAAGAGAGGGTTCAGAATAGATTTGGAGAATTCAGTTCATTTGAAACACAAGTGAGGAGGTAAGGCTCTGTTTACTTATGTTGAAGCCAGATTTTTGGTTGTGCTTAATCCATTTGGAAGACAGTCTGCTGACTAAGTATTCACTATTTCAAGTGGTGAACTGAATGGAGGTACATTTAAAAAAACTTAACCAAGCAAGTGGATGGATTGGAAAGGAGAAAGAATAAAGTCAAGGAGACCAGTTATAAAATAATAATCTCGGCAAGAGTTAGTGGGAACTTAAAGTTAGTACAGTAGATATAGCTGTATAGAAGAAGCAGTCTAAAGATAATTAGACACCATTAGAAACAGAATAAAATGGAGAAAATTACAGGTGTCTCAAAGATTTCAAATTTAATGCCTAGAAAAGTAGAGAATCCAGGATGAACAATAGACTCAAGAGGGGAAAGAAAAGGTGTCCAGTTTCCCACTTTTCACATTTCTCTTAATAGCCAGGGCTTGTAAACGGCCAGAAAATATTCAATGCACATTCTTTCTTCTACCTAAGGGAAATATTTTTTCCCAAGGGACAACTTCAGCTGGATCAGAATCAAATACATGCATATCCTGGCAATATAACTTACTACTTCATGCTATTTGCTCTATGCATATTATAGAGTCTCCAGCCTTACTGCTTGCTCTTTTGAAGGAGCTGATGATGCAGAAAGATGTCATGAGAGTTCAGATTTTTATGTAGATTCTTTAAAGACAATATTACATGTTCTGGGGCTGCTTTCATTCAATATGAGTGTGTCCTTCTGAGTTGATTAATGAATGTTGATTTGAATGATTTGGGAGTAATCCAGAATAGAATAGTTTTTGTTCTTGACAGAGAACATCAGTTGAAGGGGAACATCCCTTCTTTTTCATTGCCTCCTAATCCATCATATAAGATCCACCCTCTTTTCCATATACCCTGAACACAAATAAGCCTTAGAGCTTAACTATCATGTACCTGCTACATTCCAGGCACTGTACATAGCACTTTAGAGACATTATCTCCTATCATCCCTTAGCCTTCCTATCAAGTAATCACCATCTCCATTTTCAATAGAAATGGACTGAGACCTAGGTGGGCAAACTTGTCCAAGGCCACTAAAGTAGATAGTGACAGAGACACGATTCAAATCAATCTTAAAGGAGTATTAAAATAACATGTTTGGGTGGAACTGGGACTAGAAAAAAGTATGAGGAAGATTATATTATATTCCAGTGTTTATAAAGATTCATTAGATGTAAATGGCAATTAATACACCAATCAGCGTGTTGCCTCTTATAATAGTTTCATAATATGTTCAATGGAACTCTAATTTTATTAATTTCAAAACTTCAGAGAGGAGCGATAATTTCAAAATAATCCTTAGGACACACTGAAAAGATAAGAATAATTAGACATTCTTCATTGAGATGGAGATGACACTTACTGTCTAATCAGTGCGTCACAACGTGAATTCTCTCCTTCCAGGAATGGTTGATGAACTTGTGTATGAGCTGAGTTGTAGCCCCTGAAATGCACATGTTGAAGTCCTAACCCTCAGTACCAAAGAATTTGACTCTGTGTAGAGATAGGGTCTCAGGTAATTAAATTAAAATGAAGTGATAAGGGAGGGCCCTAATCTGATATGTTTTCTGTCCTTCTAAGAAGAGGACATTTGGACACAGACAGACACTGAGTGAACACAGGAAGCAGGTGGCCATTTACAAGCCAAGGAGAGAAGCCTTAGGAGAAACCAAGCTTGCTGACACCTTGACCTCAAAAGTCTACCTTCTAGAATGAGAATATAAATTTCTGTTGTCTAAGCCACCTCTTCTGTGGTTCTTTGTAATGGCAGCCTTAGTAGA
Organism: Rousettus aegyptiacus; assembly: GCF_014176215.1. Classification (NCBI taxonomy): domain Eukaryota; kingdom Metazoa; phylum Chordata; class Mammalia; order Chiroptera; family Pteropodidae; genus Rousettus; species Rousettus aegyptiacus. The sequence goes on along the minus strand of NW_023416306.1, from coordinate 43,919,028 downwards.
CTAATATAGTGAGCTTGGATACATCCACACACCTGTTCCTAAAATCTCTTGTGAGGAAAAGCATATCTGCCTATTGACTAAGATGGGTAAAAAAAAAAAAAAAAAAACGAGAAGAAATGCTTTGGAGGCTCGCAAGTTTAGTGACAAGGCCTGAGTGTTCTCTTTTAGGTTTCAGCAAAATAGAGGAAGGGGATAAAAAATTCAGTCTGTAATATTACTTGCATTATATTAGGTCTCTAAACATCCATGCAATGGACTAATGAGAACTTTGAGACATGGAATGACATTTCCATGCCCCCCTTAGTACTTCCACTTGAACAGGGTGTCCACAGCACTTACTCCCTTTACTCTTAAGGGCCAGGGGCTGTCAGTCCTTCCCCTGTCCATCTTTAACTGAAATTCTTACATGACAGTTTCCATATAATTGAATCTACTTTGGTGTAGAGTCTAGCTAGGCCTCACTCTGACTGTTGTCTTGACAATCTGCTTCTGTATTTAAAGTTAGGGTCAAATAATGAAGTACTCTAAACAGGGTCAGCTAAACTACTGCCTAATTATACTGATGTAGGTTCACAAATTTAAATAGTTTTCTGTCTTTACATCTTACTGCTAGATCTCTATACCTTGTTTCATCTTTTTGATAGGTGTGTCATTTTCTTCTAACGCTAATTCTCAAACTTATCCTACAGGTTAAATATTGTCATTTCCATTTTATGGATGAGAAATACAAAATCTTTAAGAGGCCATAATGGAGCTGAAATGTGAACAGTTAGTAAAGCTCAGGCTTCATTAGATGTGTGTTTTCTGATTATAGTCATTCTCATGTTACTTTAGTAACTTTTACTGTATCTGCCTACTGTCTGTACTATTATTTATTTAACATTTTTCTTTAGATAGACTCAAATTTTTACCTTAGCATTATCTTAAGCAATATGCAGTAACTATACCTTTATATAGCTTAATGCAATAACTATACTTGTTCAATATTCATTAAAATAAATACAACCTTACACCACATTTTACAAGAATATGTACTAAAATAAATAAGCACACAAGTGTAGAATAAAAAATGATTATCCATGTAACACCTAAAATTACCTCATGAGTCATCAATGCTATGGATCTTACTCTGTGAAATATTGCACTATATAATGATACCACTCATGCACAGAACGAACCCAGAGCACAGCACAAGCCTTGACGTTTTCTCAAAAGCTACTGGATACATTATTTTAAGCAAATTGTGCAGCCACCTGGCAATATCTTAAAATCTATAGATTTGACTGATGGGTGTTGCAGGCTTACACTATTTTTGAAGTAAGATATCCCATTCTTCTGTTTTCTCCTGTTTATTCTTCAGCTGTTCAATCCCTCTTGATATTAATATGAGAATGAAGAAACCAAATCAGGGTCAGAGGCAGCACAGCTGCCAAGATGCAGGAGAGCTGGCCCTGCAGGCTAATGTAATATAAGCAGTTCCGGAAGAGGTCAGCCTCTTGACAGCGAAGGGAACAGATTTTAGGAATGGCGAGTAGGACACAGGTTGTCCACCTGATGAATCTTGTGCTAGTTTCCAAAATTAGCTCCCTCTCTGCCTGTCTTTGAAATTCTAAAGTTCTTCTGCAATAAATATATGTCTCTGACATAATTTTCAAATTTCACAAGTCATCAATTAGGCTATAAATAATCTTTAGGAGAAATAACACTATAAGCCATTTTTAACTAATACTATGGCTGGTAGCTTCTAGGTGGCAGTTAGTGACATGTGAACAAAAGGGCTGAATTGGGATGGGGTGGATTATGTTAAAGGCTACTTAAAACAAAGTAGGAATGTGTCAGAGAAAACTGCCTCCTTCCCTCCCTCCAGGATTCCTGACAGTCCTTCCCACGCCGCATCTTTCCCTCCAATCTGGAGTTTTCCTTTGTTGTCGAGCATCCTCCCACCTGGACCAGGAACTTCTCCAGCAGAGTCCTGGCCTCATGCTTGCAAGGATAGTATATATGTTCACTGCAAACCAGTGGGTGTGGTCCAACATTTGTTAAAGGTTAATAAACTGTTAGACCACATTAACCCAAAAGTCATTCCAAGATCGAAGTAGCTAACATTATCCTTATGTGGGACCCTAGTCAGAGCAAATATCTTATGCTTAGTTCTAGCCTTATAGCGTAAGTATACTGCCCATCATCACTTTATGTCGACTTGGCTATACTATAGTACCCAGTATTTCATCAAACACTAATACACGTATTGCAGTGAAGGTATTTTGTAGATGTGAAGACCTTAAAAGCAAAAACAGGTTTCTCAGGAAGAAGAAACACTGCCTCAAAGTTGCAGCATCAACTCTGCCTGAGCGTCCAGGCTGCCAGGGCCTACTCTACAGTTTGAACTGCCCAGTCTTGGCAATTGCATAAGTAAATTTCCTTAAAATAAAATATATGTATGTATCCTATTGATTCTGCTTCCCTGGAGAACCCTGACTGATCCACTGCCCAAATGGAGCATGTGTGGAGGAGGCAGCCAAGACTGCCAGGGGTCTGGAAACCAGAAGAATCTGAAAACAATAGTACAGGAGGAGTAGTTGAAGGCATCGCGGATATTTAGTCTGGAAGAAGAGGGATTTAAGTGAGACCTGACAGCTGTCCTCATACATTTGAAAGTCTGAAATGTAGAAGAGAGATCAGATTTGTTTTATGTCGACCCAGAAAACAGAACTGGGCCCTACAGTTAGAAGTTACAGCAAGTGAGATTTAAGATCAATACACACAAGAGCTTGCTAAGCATTTGAGCTGAATCAGCTGCCTCTTGAAGTGAGCTCCCAGAGATGGGCTTTCTAACAGAACTATAATACATACAGGGAAATTAGATGAGAGGAAAGAGAGTGACCTTGAAGTTTCTATTCAGCCTGACATTTTCAAGACCACAGTTACCGTTTACTAAAGACTTCCTATATGCCAGGCACTGTGCTCAGTACTTTACACATTTGATTTTAGTACATCATCCTTCCAACTCCTAAGATGCATTTAGTATCCTCACTTTAAAGACAGGAAAAATAAGGCTCTCGGAAGCTCAGTAACTGAATCCAAAGTCATCCAATAAGTAGATTTCAAAGCTAAGTTTCAAACCCACGCTAATCTGACTCCTCAGGCTCCCCTGGGGAGCCACTGTGCGAGAGGGCAACTCTATATAGAAATCCTCTTTTCACCCTGGATAATAGGATTCAAAATCACAAGCGTGAGCCACAAGTCATTGTCTGTTCAACCCTTAGCACATGCATCCTAATTATATGTTTGTGTATCTGCCTTCAGTCCAACATAGTGAATTTATCTGTGATGGGGCCAGGCTTTTTTTTGTCAAAGCATTAAAAGTAAAAGAAATATATTTTTTCATTAAACAAATACTGATTGACCCCAGGTACTAGTAATCTAGGATACAGCTGCAAACAAGATAGCCATGATCCCAGCCCCATGAAGAAATTTGCATATAACTGGGAAGATAAATTTTAAAATGCATTGATAAATATTTAATTACAATTGTCATTAATGCTGAGAAGAACAAAGTATTCTGAGAGTGAGTAACAAGTGGGTCCTTATTTCATCTGAAGGGTCAGCAAAGATGTCTTTCAACAAGTGATTGCCAGGGTAGGAGCTAAAGGATGCACGATGCCCAGACAGGTGCAGTGTGCATCAATGTTCTGGAATAGGAAACCACCTGGAGCATTGGAAGAGGTGAAAAATGGCCAGTGTGGCTGACTTCTTATTAACAAAGAAGGCGGCTTCATAAGATCAGCTAGAGAGGTGGACAGAGGCCACTTTGTGAAGGGCCGCGTAGACCATATAATCATTTAAAATGAATAAATGAATGAATAAGAATAGAGATAACTTGATGGCTTGGGACATCCCAATCATATAATCCTGAAATGCAGTTGCACATGGAGCTTGGGCAATGTGTAGAGTCAATACAGCAGAACTAAGACTGCCATCCCTCAAAAGTCCTAGTTGTAAGGTTGGCATTGGGACACTTGGGCACTGAGAAGGTTCCCACCATTCCCAGAAATGATAAGAGTGGCTCGCTGTGTGTCAACTGTTTGTGCAAACTATATGGTTTATGCTGAACACCTGCTTTCTTTCTAGGAGTCAGGAATTTTGGTATATGCCAGGCAGAGGACGCCCACATGACTGACACCCAATAAACACCCTGGGTACGAAGTGACTAATGAGCTTCTTGGTAGACATTTCACATGTATTGTCAGAACTCATTGCTGGTAGGATTAAGTACATCTTGCGTGACTCCACTGGGGGAACTCAGAGAAGTTTGTACGTGGTTTCCTTCAGACTTTACCTGTGTATCTTCTCTCGTTGCTGATTTTGCTTGTGTCCCTTTTCTGAAATAAATCTTAGCTATGAGCATGACTCTGAGTCTTACAAATGTTCTGAACTTGGGGGATGGATATTGGTCTTGAGGACCCATGACACAGAATGTGTGATTTTGTTGACCCAAAAGTCTCTAGTGGCCATGGAAGCAAAGCGTCCCTTCTGGCTGAGAAGGGCTTACAAAGGTGGAATGGAGCAGGTTTCCTGCTCCTGGGGAACCCTGGCCTCTGCATAACTTCACTACTCTAAAGTCTAGAGATGTCTGCAGTGATTCACAGCTGGGTAATAAAAATTTTAAGACATACACCAACTTCCAATGAAGATTCATAATAAATATTAAACAGCCATCTGCGATCCCCAGTGCCACTGCCCTGGATTTGCCAGGAATGTGACATCTTACCTGCAGGAGTTCAGAAAGCCAATTCTGTAATGTTTTATAGCTTTAATCTATTTACCCTTTATTAAAATTCAGGATGTCCCAATAAGTTTAATAAGGTAGTCTTAAGGGCATTTCAATTTTTTATCTTTATGTTAAGCCAGCGAATGTTATGGTCTGAATGGCCTCTTTTTTATGCTTTCAATTTATTTTCCAAGATCAAGAAAAATTAGTAACTTCTCTGCATTTTATATTCTGCTAATTGCAAGATCTATCAATACAAACATACTAAAAAATCACACAATAGCAAATTTTATAAAACATATGCCAGGTTCACTACAGCCAGGTGGAGCAATGCTTAAAACTGTTGGTTTTGCTTACTAAATACTTTTGCTTCTTTGAGTAAATGAAGATTCAATATACTTACTTTGAAATTCCCAAGAAAGAGAAACAGCAGTAAAATATTGATGAGACAAGAACTGGCATAGAAGACAAATCTTGCTTTCTAAAGTACACAAGAAAACAACACTACTGGTCTTCTATCTCTGGAATCCAGCCATTCTGGTCATTTTACCAAAGCAGGTTTAAATTCCTATCATAGCACTTACTCTCCTCCCATGAAATGCCACTTGGGAGAGTAATAAAACTCTGTACCTGACACTTCTGGGGAGCCTGGTCTGTTATTACTATGGAAATTCTCATTGATGTGAATCAGTAAAATGTCTTCACCTTTGCTTCATACAGGTAGAATCCTTTAATGAAATCAGTAAATATTTACTATGCATCAACTTTACGCAAGGCATGTGCTGTGTCCAGAAGGTGACACAGTCCCTGATATCTAGAAACTGTCAGTGCTAGGTGTGTAATCACGTTACAATATAACAAAACAATAGCAAAACTGTGTTATTAAATAAGAAATGCAGATTAATATTATGAGGTCATAAAGAAAAGAATCTCTGTGGATGTAAATGACTTTACCAGAAAGCTCTACATTGAAATAAATATGAGATTGGTGTACTCAGATGTAGTAGAGCATTTTTGATGGAATTGATAATGTGTATAAATGCACATTCAGGAGGCAATGAGTAGAGTAAAGTGGCTGAAGGATGTATCTAAGAAAATAATTCAATGTAAGCTTGGGCAGGAAGGTGGAAACCAGGTGAAGAGAACCTAAATGTAGCCAAGAAAGGCTGGTATTCCTCTTGCTGATGACAGAAGACCACTAAAGGGCATTTGCTTTCTAGGTGACATTTGTGGATGCTTATTCTGAAGGTGTAGTATAAGAAGGAGAAAACGGAAGAGAGAGATGGAAAAAGCTGTTTGTCTTTGAAAGAGAGATCTTGAAAAGACTTGAAACAAAAGGGTGGCATTGCATAATTATTGAAATAAAAAGAGCTCAAATTGGTTGCAAACATAAGAAGGGGGAAAAATAAAGAAAAAGATATGACAGGCAAAATGAGTGAACAACCAATAAGCATTGTAAATTCTTAGGAGATAGAACTCCCATAACAAAAAGTTTTTAAAAATTGATTTTAATACACTTATGTATTGTACTGAACTTCTAAATTATCACCTTTAGCGTGATTGAAACAAAATAATCATTAGTGTAATTATTGATTTTTAGTTATTCTCTTCTAGCCCATAATACTTTGCAGGCTGTGACTGTGTCTCAAGTGCCTGGTATAGGGCATGGCATATGAAATTGTTCAAAAACTGGAATTAATATGTAGGCATATTAGGAACAGAAAATAGTTTGAAGAAAAAGTGATAAATATAGTTTTAAACAAGGTGAATTAGAGGTAAAATGTTTAAGAGTTGCTTATTTATGACATACTTTAGGGCTTGTAAGCATTTGGTGTATCAGATCCTTCATAAGAGTTTGTGGGTAAAATTTGTTTAAATCCCTGTAATAATAAACCATGCCATACAACTGAGTTATATTGTAAAAGGTAATTGTCACTGAAGAATCTCCAAGCTAATGGACAAAGAAAACAAATTTAGGATTGTCAAGTGTGACTTTCCATCTTAAATTATTGAAAATGCCTCTAACTGGTTTCAAGTTTTTTAAACATTATATTTCTCTGAAGCCTTGTTCCTTCTTTAGTCTCCATAACCTTGAAATCTTTCTGCATACAAGTACAAAATTAATCCTTCTTAAATAGCACTTTGATGAATGAATGAATGAATGAATGAAAATTCAGAGCTCTGAACATTTGGAAATTTAGATCATCTGTGCTGATACTGATTAACTGATACCGACTGGCTAAGTAATTATACTGTGGTCAAATCACAATCACAGCATTCTGTGACCCAGTCACTCATCCTACATTTCTAAACAATGTGGCCACTAATATGTTCTAAATATTTTAGGGCATAACATTAAGTAAATTCATTAAAAAACATTAAAAATATCTCTTATCTAAAAAACATTCATATAATAACCTCAATTACCTAAAACAACCCTGGAATCTAGGAAATTAAGAAAAGCAACCCAAATTCATATGCTCTATCTGTGACTGGCACACCAGCATGAGTAAGAAATGATATTTGGAAGTGTACTAGGAAGGAAAGAGATAAAAAAAAATTTAAGTGCAGATGTATAAACTGACCTAGCACAGCAGTCTGGGACTTGAGCCTAGGTGAAAAGTGATTGATGCATATGTATCAAAATTTCTGGAATCAACAATGGTGACCCGCTAGTCACCCTTTGTTCCAAAAGGCACAGAAATGTATCACATATTTGAGAAATGTCCCTATCCCTATGTTTCAAGTTAGAGAAAATAAGCTTTGATAACTTAAAGTTATAAAATTCAATGATCTGAAAAAAATTTACTGAAGTGCAATATTTTATATCCTCATGATGATAACATCTAAATAAGACTTGACTCTGTGACCTTTATTATTAAAAAAAAAAATGGCAAACTTGCCTACGGCATAGCTTGACAGTTTTGAAACATTAAGTTTCCTGAGAAACTAAGGTATGGTCTGATCTTCATACCAAACCTCATCATCCTTAGAAATGAATTCTGCACAGACTTTCCAAGAAATTGCTCATTAACTTGAGATTTGAAATTGTAATAAACTCCATGACACAGCTCTTCCCAGACATAAATAATAGTATCTAAAAATGTTTTATAAATGGGGTCTTGGCAGATGGGATGCAGTCTTTAAGTTGTGCTAATACTGTTTGTGACATCATGGGACACAGAGGGCCCCCTACAGCCTTATATGCAGAGCAGGATCACGTTTCATGCTGTTATCTAATTAACAATTCTAAGTTTGGGTATATCAAGATACACACTAATAAATCATTGCCGACTAGCACTGAAGGCTATTGCATGTTAAATTCCTTTTTTCATAAGGTAGAAAAATTACCACTGAACATAATTTATTCTTCAACTACCTGTTTCTCTGAGACCTATCTTAAAGGTTTCCCCCTCACCAGTCTTTCTAGATCTCTGTTCCTCCTTTCCATCTAATCTTATCACAGCGTCCAGTTTTTATCAACCTCTTTGTATCAAAAACTTAATTTCTACAATCCATCCATTCATAGTGTTCTTCGGATAAAGTTTGGAGAAAATCTCTTTCGGCTGATTTTAGGGATTGGTGCTATGTGCCCTATTTCAACCCATGAAAGCATTAAAGCAGTTCTGTCAGCCCTTGAAATTCCCATTGGACTAACATACTCTGAAGATAGACAAGAATATACCTCAGAGGGTTGAAACTTGACAGTAAATGTCTGTAGAGGTCAAGGATTACTTTCAGTGATCTGAGACAAAAATGGATGCAATGAATTTCTAAGTTTTTATATTGTGCATTGTATTTTTAAAAATAATACTTTTCATTTTGACTGCTAAAGTAGCAGATATATGTTGTAAAAAATCTGGAAAACAGAAAAACACTAAGTGAAAACAAAATTGCATATATTGCATAATCCAGAGATAACTCCTGTTGACATTTCTTTTACCACTGAAAACATCTCAATGGCATTTCTTCATTTTAAGGCTCATGTTCAAGTGCAGAAGTTAGCAGGAACAGAGCCAAGGTTACCTTCTCTCACATGAAAACATGAATTTATGAAAACTTTGGTTTTTATTTTCCCAGCTGACATTATCATCATTTCATAGAAAGAAATAGCATAGTATAATGATGAAAAGCATGGGTTGTGGAGTTTGAATTAAATTCTGGCAATTGAATTAGTTTCTTTGTACTCTATTATCCTCATAAATAAAATGGGAGTAATGATAATAATAATAATACCACTATCTACTTTATGGAGTCATTATGAGAATCAAATGAGTTATTATGTAAAGTACACGTATAGTTGCTAGCACAAAGTAAGTGCTCAATTAACATTTCCTATTATGAAGATTGCAGGTCCTGGCAATGGCATATTCATTGCCAAAGGCTCTTACTAGGCCACCTTCATATATTGTTTTCAAAGTCATGAAGATATCCATTACCAGATATTAAGATCCCCATATTCTGGCTCCATTCCCGCCACAAATAATTTTGCGACCTTGGTAAGCCATTGCAATGTTTTGATCATTGCTTCACCATTGGTAAAATAGGGTGGTAGGTTATATTGGTGGTTCTTACTCCATTTTGAGCTCAGAAATTCCTCCGACAGCATTTTGTTTCTGATTTCAGGGGGTCTACTAACCCCTGGAAGTTAAGGGGTCCTTTCCAGGGACCCCAAGTTAAGAATCTTAATATTATATGCACTCTAACAGTTCTTCAAGCTCTGATAGTTTGTGTTTAGTTCCATAGTTATGATCCCATAACTATAGGATTTTATGACTCCTGATCTGACTATGGTAGGAACAAATAAACAAACAAAAGTAAAAGGTAAGTTCAGAAAGCAATGCTTCCTCATTGAATATTTCTCTGTTTTCTGTCTTATTGGAGATGATAAGAGGGTCCTATTTAAATCCCTTGCACATATACGCTTTCAACTCTTGATGGACTCAGGATCTGTGAATACAACAGCACTTATTTATATGCTAACTTGCTACAAAGAACTGTAGTCTTCTCAGTCCCAAAGGCACAAGAGATATTCAGTCTTATCCTTTGCTGTACCCACTGGAATCTAAGACAGCCTATACACAGCCAGGGTGCAGAGTGCTCTGGAGAAAAGCTCCTGGTCCAAAGCACTACATGGAACAAACAGTGCGATCAGGGAAGGCTGCAGACTAACAAGCATGATGCCCTACATAAATGATATGTGCCTCTAGAGACCATCTATAGCTCTGTGTTAAAGTGTGGCCCAAGGATCACTGCCCCAAAATCACCTGGAAAGCATGTTTAGAATGGTGATTGCCAAGCAGGACCTCCACATTCCATCCTGTGTGAATAGCCATGATGGAGTTGGGCTACCTGGGATAGCTGTTCCAGCAACTCACCCCAGACATGCTGATGAGAACTTACGAGAGTAAAGCCCAAGAATATGCATTTTCAAAGACATCAAATGATTCTCTTATATTCTGAAGTTGTGAAGCTCTGGCATAGAAAAAATTATTTGTGAGCTTTTGGAAAAAGGAGATTTCTTATGAATACCCAGTATTTAAGAACTGATAGTATTGTTTTCACCGTAGTGGCATAATACGAACCAATCTACCAGACCCTAGAAGATAAAGATCACCATGGCATCATTGTAGAGGCTTGAAGAGCTTCGGTTTTCTCTGCAAATCCACAAATAATAATACCTATTTTAAGAGTAGTTGAGGATTTAAGTAAATAATTCCCCTTAGACTGGTTAAATAAACTCTGACACAATCAAAAAAAGTATGCAGCATTATAAAAGAATAAGTTAGTTGCCTATGTACTCTTATCAAAAGCTCTCTAAGATATCTTATGTGAGAAAAACAAAGCACACAGTAGTATTTATATCATCTTATACAATACCTTTTATATAAGAAAGCCAAAGAAATAGGTATTTGTATTTATATGTAAGTTCATAAAGAAAGTAATAAAAATGGTTACTGTAGAGGAAGGTCACATGATGGGGAGAAAAAGGTAGGCAGGGACAGGAGAACAAGTATATTAAAATTAAATTTTAAAAAAGGCATACCCTAGTTTCCTCCTCTAACATGAATTTATTCTAAGCAAATGAAAATGGACTTAAAGCCACTAGTAATTTAATACACCAAATTATTATTCTTTAGTTTTAGGTTTTAATGAGTGTTGACCATGAATTTATATTTCACTTTAACAGTTGCCAAAATGCTCATCACCCAAATCAAATTGCAGATTAAAAGGAAACATATCCGGATGCTGGGTGTTATTATTAAAATGTATCAGTAATTCATTTCTGAAATGGGATTGGGAAATGTCCTAGATCAGCAAAAAAACAGAAACAAAATAGAAGTCTGTAACCTACCAGTGAACTTATTTGTGCAGCAGGATTTCTACATTGATTGTTATGCACTTTGTATACTCCATCAGGTCATGAATGATGCATGGTGCTACAAGAAGTTCAGCCATACAGCTCTTAACTGCTGATTGAAACAGAGAGAGCTGTTAGCAAAGAAACATGCTTCACTTTGCTTTTAGTTTTGCACCAGCTTGTGGAACAAATCCACTGCAATTTCTGTAAGCTTTGTTCTCTAAATTCTCTTGGGCCAGATTTCTTATCAGATGTATTTTCTTTTTAAAAAAATCAAAACAATACAAAACCATAGCAAGATATTTTAGAAGAACAACATTTGCAAAACTTTGAGTTACCGGATACTCACTGTCAACTGACACTCATGCAAACAACAACATATTCACTTTTCTTTTTTTTCTTTTTCTTTTTTTTTTTTTTAATTATGAGGTTGGGAAAGGGAGAGAGGATAAGAAGAGATACCAAATTCTGAAATTCTTTTCAGAATTATAATACAAATATAAATCTCTGTCTTCAGTTAATATAAACAGAAATCTCATTTTCCCCAGCATATAGGCAGAACTCTATCCTGGAGAAGGGCTGGAAAGTTTTCCACCTCAGCTGATGGGCTAAGTTGTAATACACAGGCTTTTGAATATGTCAAGACTATATCTGTTGTTTTAAAAGATTTCTTTTCAGCTCTGAAATTGACATAACTCTATGTTAGTGAGTGTCTAGAGAAAAAATTGAATGGGTAGGTGGGATGTCATCATAGAGGACACTGGAATCTAGGTCAGCTTCAATAGAATAGACAGTGGGGAGTGTTAGAGGTTCTTTAGTTTAGGAGTGATGAATCAGACACCACTCATTGAGCCCCAATAAAAGAAAGAAATGTTTTCCTTTCTTTTAGCAGTAGAATCTATATCCTCTCTTTATAGCCATTTGGTTAGAGGGTTCACTAGTTTTATTGTACGAGGTAGTTAGGGTCGATGAGAGATGATGGGTAGTAACAGTCCATTTCTAGGCTATATTTTTGACTTGGCCTACCTCTTTTCACTTTCTTGGAAAGAAGCAGTATTCAAAGCCATATGCTGAGGATGGCAGAAATGCTTGTTAGTCCTGGATTATTGCATCAGAGAGAAATAAACTTCTCTTTTGTTTGAGCCACTGTAACTTTGGGTTCTTGGGTTACAAAAGCATAGCCTGTACCTTAACTAATAGAGATGGCTTGATATAGTGAGAGTGTTTTAGGAAATTTGCTTAGCTCTGGGTAATTGAGAATGGATAGGGTCACAAAGAGAAGCTGTTAGGAGATTATAGCCACAGGACTATAACCATGACAACAAAATGAGGGATACTAAACTACCCAAGAAAACTTCTCTTCAAAAGTTTACAACAGGAACTTGTAACCCCAACCCTAGCTCCATTGCTAGAGATTCCTAATCAAGCAATACTGAACTGATACATTATAGCTTTATCTTTATCTATAAACTCTGTGATAAAGTGATTAGAGATACAGAATAGGCTATAAGAAAATGAGCTTTAGCACCATGTAGACCAGAGTCTGAATCCAACTCTGCTACTTACTAAATGTAAGATATTGGAAGATTCATTTAATTCTTCTGAACCTGCGTGTAAGTGAGAATATTAATACCTGCTTATGGCATAAGGAAGCAAGTTAGAGTTTCTAACAGAGAACCTGGTTCTTGCAGAGGGAATGAACAAATGGCAGGTATATTTCCCTCTCTTCTACTCCTTTCATGGGATAACACAGACGTCCTAGTCCCAGGAAAGCCAGAAAGAAAGCGGCAGGAAGAAAGAGTAAAAAATAAGATTCGAGAACTTTTAGTATCAGATCTTTTGATTAGGTAGAGTTAATCTCCTAACTAGGTAGTAATCCTAGTATTACTAGGTTGAGAATTGTAAGGCTTAATTTCAGGGAGAAACTAATTGAAACTAATGTCACAAAACATATGCCCATTGCTTTCTTTATGTAGGGAATACAAACATTTCAGATCTTGTTTCTAGTAGTTTATGGAATCCCTTCAGTAGTAAAAACTTCTACATTTTTGAGATTTCTCTATTGCTGTTACAGTTGGTGAGTATCAGGACCACGTTTGCTTTCAAAGTAGTCATCAGCTAATTTTTTTTTTTAAATAAGGCAGTTAAACCTATCATCATTTCCATTAAGAATGTTATCTTATATTTACCTATTTCTCCCCCGCCCAGGCATGACTGTCTGTTTATCCATCTCTTTAATAGTTATACTTATTGAGAAATTACCATGTACTGGACTCCCTTCTGAAGCACTTAACATGCATTACATCATTTAATACTTAAAATAACCCTAGGATGTCATAACCATTATTAACCTATTCTACAGAAGAAGAAAATAAATGACAGATGGATTTAGTTGTTTTCCTTGCAATCACACAGATCTTGAGATGGTAGTTAAGATCTGGACCCAAATCAGTCTTATTTCAGAGACTGTGCAGTTATACTCTCTCTTCAAGAACTCAAAATAATTTGCAAAAACTAAAACAATACACAGCATAATTCACAGAAACAAGAAAAAACTAAAACTATGAAGAGAGGACTAAAAAGGGAAATGCAAGTAATAAGGATGAAGATGAAGGGATGGTGACGAGGTGAGACTTAACTGTCGAAAATACAGGCTTAATGCAAGATCCTGAATTTGAGCCAAAGTTGTGCCTCTGAACTCTTGGAAGTTGAGGCAAGAAGAAAAATAGGATATGTGCCATAGTTCTCATTATATGATAAAAGAAACTACTAGTTTATAAGGAGAAATATACCATATTATTCTGTATTTCCAGTTCTTCATTTAATTTCCCAGTTCTAAGGTTGAGAAAGTACATTGGTCTCATCAGTGATTAGCCTCTGACACTATCTAATTGCTTTAATTTTGCTGGCCAGAGATGTAGCTTCAACTAATGCCCTGTCCTAATACACTCATTTATAATTACCTGAATAAGATTCTAAAGCAAACTATAATGCATTTCCTCTATCCACTCCACAGATTATCAATGAACAATAAACCAATTTGTTTGTAAATCTTGTTTCTTGGTTCAGATAATATTAAAGCAGAGAGCTTTGCTTCTCAAAGTGGCAGGTTTATATATAGCAGGGCTTCATGATGCACAAATTAAATATTATTTAATTCTTAAAGACCCAGGAAAAATATCGCTGAGATAATGGTGAAAAAGGAATGCTAAATTTTACAGTGATGCAAAAGCATTTATGATTATCTTGATTGTACTTCATTAATTAGCTATTAAAAAGTTGGAAACTCACTAATCTAAAGAAAAGAATATCCATATAGTATATGAAATTTTTCTAATTTAACCTTTCTTCGTGGGACAATTTTTCTTTCCTGTAAAGAATACATTTTTTAAATTCTATTAATTTAGGGTTCATAAATAATAACTTTAAGAGCTACAACATGCTTTTTCCCTCCAACTTATAGACCAACAGCACCATGATAATGTTAACAATATAATTAAATGGCCTGCAATTAATTCTATTCTAGTAACTACCAGAACATGTCAGGTGTATGCAGTTGGCTCAGTTTAAAATTATTGTCTAGATATTATATTTTTCTGCACATGAGGCAAGCAGTCTGTGCTGCTGTTTCTTATAGTTTTTTTTTTTTTTTCTGTGATTAATACATGAATAAGCCAGTTACTAGGGAGAGAATTTCCTGGTACAGATATTTGTTTACTACTGTTAATATATTTATTTTTTAAAGTAGATAAGAATATGACTTTTGGTCATTTCACCATCAGATTGTGAGGCACTGATATTTCTTGGCCCTGTTACATCACTGGTAAACATTGGCAGCAGGTTCCAACCTAGGTTACCTGTGTGTAAATCTTGCTTCCCAAAGGCAAGTTACTTTCCATATTCCTGCTTCGATTACTTCACATGTAAAGTGATAATAAAAGTTTCTACTTTACATGATTGTTGTAAGAATTAAAAGAGATGACCCTGAAAAAAAGTATTTAGAATAGTACATAGTTAGAGTAGAATAGTATATAGATTCTCAATAATTATTACAAAAAAAAAGTAGGGACCTGGAAAGTTCTAGATAAATTTCAGAAGTACATCATTGTGGTTATTTAAGGCTAAGGATTACCAGGAAAAGGCTAACTTGAAATGACCCTATTTAAAACAGGAGAAAACATAAATAGTGAGGGTGAAATTATGAATGAGACTTTACCCAGGGAAAATGAAATTCAAATCATGAAAATAACTTTTGTTATATGCCAAAAATACTAAATTATAATTGCATCTATATGCTGATTCTTAGAATTAGCCTATTGTCTCTAAGAACAAATGGCTCTATTGTTTTTGTTTTCTGTTTGCTTTCTGTTTTGGGTGAAGAGGAATGTAGCTAACTTTCTTAACAAAACTGTATAATACTTTGTAGTGCCATTATTAAGATAGCCATTTTGGTAAAAATAACTTTTGTAAAGGTTTCTCTCAATATTTTAGTGTTTGGATAATTCACTTCTGAATAACCTATTCTGTCTTCATCCTCAGATTTTTCTTTTTCAATTATTAATTCAGCTAACTAAATCAAATCATTTGTTTATGGTTGTACAAAAGATACAAGCCATTCACCAACATTGTCTTCAATGAAATTCTGCATATGCAAGAATTTCCAATTTCCAATTTTGAAATCAGTTTGCATTACACTTTTTGTTCAGTGTTTAAACAGGCAATATGTCAAGTGGAGAGGGATGTTTGAATGGGGCTAATTATCTAAGTGGTCAGTTCATTTGTGAATATTTGCATGATATGGTCATCTTTGCTTCTCTATTCAACCTTGTTCCCATAGAGATTAATGATAAATGCTCAAAAACAATCAGCCTCTCTCTTATACTGTTTGATAGGTTTGATTTAAATATACATTTGTTTTAACTTGAAAAGTCTACAAAGCTTCTACATCATGAGTCAACTTTACAAACCATCTAACGAGTGGTTTGTGGGTCATAAATAAATCATAAATAATGGATATCTGGGTAATATACTTAAATGTTAAAAAAGAAAATATTAAAACATTTTTTACCCTTTAAGGAAAACTGTAACTCTTTTGGCATCAGTTTTATAACAGGACCTCTTAGGACACAAATGTTGTGATGTTTAATTGTGATATTCATGTCCACAGAGAGTCTTAAGAGTACCTATTAACTAGCAACAAGATAATTTCTCTCTATAAATGAGAACCAAACAAGACAAAGATGAAAATCACTAGCCATGGCAAAAGGAATGAAACATAAGCCTCTATCCTTCATTTTGGCTTTTGTTTTATTGTTTGAGATATCATTTATATACAATAAAATACCAACTATATATTTATGTTAAAGAAACCCTCAAAAATAAAGATGTTTGGAATGTGGAGTTGGGGAATGATACATCTAGCAGTATGCTGGAGCTGGTTCCTCCTCAGTTTTCAGGAACCTTGCAAGTCAGATGTTAAACTGCTTAAAATCAGCCATGGAAGAGTATTTACACCATGAAATCAGCAAACGCTACCAGTCAGGGATTCTGTTTTTTTTTTTTTTTTTTTTTCTTTTCCAGAGCAGGTTGTTAAACATTTGCAAGCACATCACTGAATCTTATAATTAAAAACAATAGACTAATTTGCTACTGGATCAAGCTGCCATCCTTGGAAAGAGGAGAAAAGCTTTTATCTGCTCTCAGATAAAAGACTGGGTGGAGAGTTCTCTGCAGAAGCTATCAGCTGAGGGCTACTACACACACACACACACACACACACACACAGCCTCTGGGAGTCACTGAAGATCACTGTTTTGCTGCTCTTAGCACTCTCAACTTCTAAGCGTGATGAACATCACACTCCCTTCTGCCCAGCTCAAAAATCTTGATAATACTAGCAGCTTTCCATATACTAGAAATCTAATGGGGGAGAGGAGCTGAGTTGGCAGAGGAGGAAAACTGAAGAGAGGTTATTGTTCCCATTTCAATCTCATACAAATCTAGACAAGGTTCCCAATATTTCAGCTCTTGAGAATCTCCCCGGAGCTCTAAAAACATATCAATGCTTGAGCGCCATCCTAGAACCAGTGAATCACACCCAAGGATGGAGCTTAGGCATTTAGGCACACTGTGACTGAGAATCACATATTAGGATCATTGAATAGAGCAAAAACCAGAATATAAACTCAAAAACAGCAGGGACCTGCCTTGTTTACCATCCTGTCCTCAGGAACAGAGGATTAGCACCCTATACTTTTCCAAAGAGCAGAGAATGCACTTTCCTGAACTACAAACAAGCATTCCATACAATACAAACAACTGGCCTAAATATATGTTTCTCACACCACAGACAGGTTATATATAGTTTTCTTTCCCTTTCACCCAAGTCTATGTAGTCCAACACTGCAGTGGTTCTCAATACTAGCTATGTATGACAATCACTGGGAAACCTTATGCATCTGGACAGGAAAATACCAATTCCTTATCAATTCCTTGGGCTCCACCCCCAACTTCCTGTATCAAATGTCTGATATTGGTACCAGGAATCTGCATCTCCAAAATTTCCAAATGACTCTGAAGTACTTCCAGTTTCAATGGCCATTGATTTAAAGCCAAGCACTACCAAAGCCCAGCCTCTCCCCAAGGATAGGCCAAGGGATTTGGGACAAATATGATCTATTGGGGGATTTGCAAAACTGTCTAACTCTAGGCCTCATGACTCAACTATTCATCATACAGTCCTCAATTCCATTTCACAACACCTCTTTCCCATGTAGATATACACACCCTATTTCAAATCATATTTGTTTCTATTTGTCTTCCAACTCTTTCATTTTCACTTCAGGAAAACATCTCCCTCTGATTCATTTCTATGAATCAAAAAAAAGAGAGAGAGAGAGAAAGAAAGAAAAAAAAAAGGCAGTGCAAAGGAGAAAAAGTAGAAATTAGGATAGACCGGTTAACTTCTAAAGCCCCTGAAAGTTTTCAGAGAAAGAGCTAGTATCCTTCAGAATCTTCAAACCTTTTTGGTTTCCTCTAAATCTGGTAGTCTTCAAGGTATTGATGGTAAACTGCTTATGTAATTTTTTTTTTATCTTTTGCTTAATTACTTGTTTTTACCATAAGATGGTTACCTTCTTTAACCACAGATGTACAATTTTTCTACTACATTGTAGGTAAGATGTACTTCTACGTAATGGATTAGGAATTGAACAATGTATGGTAATGTTTCAGTAAGGAAAGGTATACAAGGGATATAAAAACCAACTTTGGGGATTCGACCCATAGTTTAACAAGGAGCAGCCTGAATATCATGTCTTCTTGAATTATACATAAATGCTGTAAGACAGAAGCAGAAAGATATTTGAGATACAAAAAAGTACTAAGAACATGAGCCGGCTCCCCACTGACACCATACCTATTAAAGCTTCATATGTGTGCTCCTGTGATACCTGTATATTCACCCACTGGTAGACTGGAGACTTCTTAAGGGCATGAAAGCAAGCATGCTCACTTGTGTGCACCTTCCCCTCCATGCCCTCCAGCTCCTTCTCATCTAATACTGCTAAGCACACAATAGGTAATGAGCAGTTGATAAACTAAGTAAAGTACATATTGTTTTTAGTTTACATTTAAATTACTATTTCCTTTATGCTTTTAGTATGTTGTAACATATTAATTCACTCATAGTCATCTGTTTTGGTTTCATATTTGTCATTTTTATCTATTCCATCACAGTTTTCAAATGCTAGCCAATCCCACAAGCTCCATGGAGTGTAGTTTGGAAATACTTATCGAAAATTTTAAATGCATGTATCTTTTAAGCCAGTAACTCTACCTTTAGAAAATCATACACGCATGTGTACATGCGAGCAAAAACATACTCACAAAATTTTTTTACACTGTTTGTAATTGCAAAAATCTAGAAAACATCTTTTGTAGGTGATTTGTTACATAAAGAATATTTTTGAAATGTAAATATGTGTATATGCTATAAAGTGAGACAGATCTATTTGTGTTTATATGTAACTGTCTCCTAGATAAAATTTTACATGAAAAAAGAAAGATGCAGAGTAATATGTAAAGTATCCTCCTATGTGTATAAATACATAATTTGTTTATACATAGCAAATTTCTAGAAAGATACAGAAAGAATTTTTAACAGTAATTACCTCTCGGAAGGGATAATTTGGAATTAATTATCGGTGGTGAGATATAATATTTTTCATTGAATGCTTCCTTGTACTCTGAAATTTTCATCATGGCCTGTATTCTTCAATTAACAACCTTTAAAAATATAAATCGCCATAATTAAAAAGAGTTTTAAACTCTTTAGACTACAGCATATATGTAGGTATAACATTTTGTTAAGTAGAGCCTGCAGTGTTAAAGGGATTGCCAAAAGCACTTTCCTCTAATCACCTTGCTGCTTTAAAGAGTCCGATGAGAGGATTCCTGCTGGCAAGGCCTAATGGAGGAGTCCATCCTAAAATGTAGTCTATGAGCCAAGTTTCAACTAAGACATTTCTAATAGCATTTCAATTTGCAGAATAATAAATCCAGGAACAACTCCAGAGTAAGTGCCTAAGCTGGTACAAAGAAAACAAGTAGTACAGTGGCCACCCAATCTGCCCTGGCACCCCGGGAAGCCACTGCCACAAGTCAAAGGCCACTTTCCCTGGATGAAACTTCAGAACCTTCAATAAACTCACTGTGTGTTGAGTAGAATGAGAACCAGTCTTTTTCATATCCAGCCTAAACTATTTACCCCTGCACCTGCCTTGAATTCCAGACAGAGAGAAGCCTCTCTGCTGGCCTGGCGAGGCTTCTGAAATGAGAGAATATGTTTGATTGTGTCCATCCGTGTTGGTGGCTGGTACTTAGATAAACCACCTGAATGATGCACAAGATAAAAAAAGAATGTTCACTTTGGGAATAAAAAAAAAAGAAGAAGTATATGTGGATGTTCTATGGGAAGTGACAAGGCCTGGAGTGTAGGCATGCTTGTGAAGGTAAAATTCTGAAATGTTATTTTGGCCTCAGGTTGGCTTCTGTCTCAAGGAATTTGTGCCAAGTTCCAAGGGACAGATGTACTGTGATAAAAACCAAGCCAAATAAAAATTGCATCTCTGGAGGTGTGTGACCTGAGGTAAGTCAAGTCACATCTCTGGGACTCATTTTTTTCTTTGGTAAAGTGTATGGGTGGGATAGTTCAAAAATCCTTTTCAGTTTGCACATTCAGAATTATACCACTTGGAGATAAGCTGGTAAGTAAACAGTTCTTTACTTAAAATGCATGTGAGCCTTCCTAAGGTAACAAGGTACTTGGTTATGTAAATGGCATCTGCCTGCATCCTTTCCAGCGTGCTTGGCAGTCAACAACACTTCTTAGTGACTCCCGTGGACAAAGACACTCTGCCATCACAAAGTAGTGCAAACCCCCCTTCTGTCGGGTCGGGAAGGCTGGTCCATCCTGAAATACACTTTTTACACTGCCCACGTTACTCCCCAGTGGTCGTTTAATAGTGGCAGGGGCAAGAGGTAGCTTGAAAGGGCTTCAGCCATACTCTCTACCAGCTCTGACCCCTAAGGTATATATAAAGAGTCAACTTCATGGTCCTGCAACCAGTGTAGTAATACAGGCCCCATATTCAGAAGAAAGGTCTGCCCTTGGGTTGAATACTCTGCAGTTGCCACCTTGAAATTCTTAGTAATTTTATTTTGATTTGTTCTAATGGAACAATGGAAGATGTGCTAAGGCTTTGGAGCCTAGGCTCCACCGTAGTCCCATCTCCCAAAGCCTCCTTGTGATGAATTCTTGGTCATTCCCAATCCCACCCAAACACTAGCCCTATCCCTTCCCTCCTGCAGTGTCCTAGGTGCACTGGCCTAATGAATATCCCCATCCTTGAGAAAGTGCAACCAACATTAAATAGCAAACATTAATCACCACAACAGGTTGAGAGACCACAAGAGAAGGGAATAAACATTTTTTCCTGTTTTTTGAATAAGGGACCACACATTTTTATTTTGCAAATTATGTAGCTGGCTTTGTATTTACACAGTAGGAAGGCTGACCCCAAACACCTTCTATATACACATTCTGGTGTCAATCACGTACCAGAAAAGGACAGACCAAAGAATAGGAGAGAGTGTTGGGAGAGACTGGAAATGCCAAGTTTGCTGGAGGCAGGACTCTCTCTTCCAGCTTTGACTTGGCAAATCCACGACACCTCCTTTCCCCTCACCAGTCTGGTTATGAAGCTGAACTGATCTTTAACAAAACAAAAGGCACTCTACCTTTAAGAGTATAAAGAGAAAGAATGTCTATAATGTATAAACGAACTACCTGAAAAGACAGAATATAGTCATATAGAATGGCAATTTCTAGTGAACATGCGAGGTAATCTATCAAAGTCATAGAAAGGTAGGCCCTCGAGGAAGATGGTGCCTAGATTTCACTGCTGGCTAACCTCTCACTAGCTGCATGCCCTTGGACAAGGTGACCTCTGTATTTAGTGTCCTTATCTTTAAAAACAGGATAAGAGTAGCTCCTCTAGTAACTGTTGAAAGGATTAATTGCTTAGAACCATGCCCAGCATATAAAGGTGCTTTAATTAGCATTAAATGTAAGGATTCAAAGAAGGAGAGTTTTCAAGGGACTTGGCAAAACCAGGAAAAGATTTGCAAGGTGCCAAGTCAAATGTCCTTTATTAAAAATTTGTACAGCTTTCCTAAGAAAGCAACTGTGAGCTTAATGTAAGAGCTTTCATTAAAAATTTCAGGTAGAAAATCTAGACGAAACTGCTTTGTCATTATTTGAAAACATGCATGTGTACATACACACATACACACCCGTGCACATACACAACACTTAGAAAAAAGAGACTTAGTTTAACTACATGTTTCGTAAGCTATTTATGAAATGATTACTGTTGGTTTTTCCAATCTCACAGAGTCTTGATTTGGTATTAAGCAGTCCTAATGAAAGTGTGCAAACATCTGTCTTATATTCTGCCTCCTTCCTTAGCTGTACTGCCACACTGGAGTTACAATTTAGGATGATTCTGAATAAGATAAAAGCCGCATCTGCCTATTCACCAATCCTTTAATTTTTCTACCAGCAGGACCTTATGTCCCTGCACAGATGTAACAACATCGATTGATGTTTTTTAAAATGAATCCTATTGGAAAGGATGCAGAAAAAGTGTATCTATCTGGCTATGAATGTTTACATATAACATGTAAAATACCAATTAAGTTAACTGTGTTCAGTTAATAGTTGTATACTCTCAACTAACCCCAATGCCAATCTCAGCGGTCACAGAAATATATTACATGTGCTGAGGGCAATTCCTTTCATGTTTACTGATGATCATTTGGTTGCTTTGGATTTAATTATGAGTGCTCATTCCAAAGAGTATACAGAGGGCCAAATAGCTAACATTGAAAATAAAAGTTAGGGAACCATATGAATAATGCCAGTTTTCCTGACATTAACGGAATGTTACCTCATTAACAAGGCTGGATAGATTTACTATTCTGCAATATCTTCTCATGTAATACCTACTAACATAAGGAGCAAAAAGAGGATGCTCATAAGTTAAGTTAGAGCTCTGTTCTAATCTCATTCTAGGTAAGAAAGGAATTCCATGTTTGGTTTGAAGACATAAGTCTCAGACACTATTGACTGATAGTTAACAAAGTGCCTAAACTTCTCAGAGTTTTTCTTTCATCCTGTGTATAAAAACAAAGTGAACCAGATACTCTATAAAATGCTTCCAGCTCAACAAATCTATTGTTAGTAGATTATGTGATTTTTACATGGCCCGATCCCCTGTCAAATCAAGGAAGAGGAACAGGTTCTTATTGGAATTAAAATGATATATGTCAGACAAAAAAGAAGTCTAAAGGTTAATAATGTAACCACTGATAGTGGGCTTACCAGGAAGAATATCTCCAAGGTAGCAGAGGTAAGAAGAGTCATATAAAAACACAATAAGGTACTGAATTTCACTTCTGTTGTAAGAGACTTTGAGATAGCAAGAAGACACTGAAAAGGCAGGAACAGGACAGATAAAACCTTAGAAGAAAAACTGAAAATTCTTACGTGGAGGTTTCACTCAGAAACTTTCTGCTTGCCCCGAATAGAAAAATCTTTCAAATCTTTCAAATCAATCAATCAATCAATCAATCAATCAATCTCTCTCTCTCTCTCTCTCTCTCTCTCTCTCTCTCTGTGTGTGTGTGTGTGTGTGTGTGTGTGTGTGTGTGTTCCAAGGGATAGCCTTCATTTAGATGACATAATACAACAAGTAATGCATTTCACAGAATCTACTGAACACTTAAAGGAGGTAGGAGTCTGAATTCTAAGTAAATTCCTTGGAACATAGTGGGACTGAAGTGGCTGAGCGATTGTATGAGATGGAAATAATTTCATAAAATTGTAATCAATATCATCCTGATAATAATAGTTACCATTTATTGAGTGCCTTCCATGGATCAGTAACTATGCTCATGACTTACATGTATCACCTCATCTAATGGTTACAACATCACAGGGGAATAATTTATTACCTGGAGCAAATGTTCAGAAGGGTAAGTGACCTGCTCATGATCACAGGTCTGGTAGATGGGAGGTTGAAACCCAAACCTTACTGATTCAAAGTCCATACATATTCTTTACCATCCTCCATCCTGCCTGTCTCAGCATCTTATTGGGTGAGCCAATCTTGAGAGGCACATATTATGAAATTGTAAATGTCACAGTGCTCTAACTATAAACTTCACTGTTTTCAATAGATGGGGAAGTATAAAGAAAAGAAGTAAACGTAGCTCTTATTTTTAATGACTATTACTTTATGCATTATAATTTTTGAAATTAGTAAACATATACTTAAGGGCATATTAATACATATTATATATATATATATTTATAGGTATATATTATATATGTACATATATATATGCATTTCTATAAACTTTCTTTCAAATGGAAGTAAACTATATTAAAATTAATTATCTGGCATAGGATGTTCAAAAAATACTTTAGAAGAATTATCTTAGCAGTGGAATCTTGAAGTAAAGTGATGTGAACCCAGTTTATGGAGAAGAGAGTGATTCTACAGAGGAAGAAAATTTTGAAAGAAGGGAAGAAAGAGAGATAGTATTTGACTAAGGAACTACAATATGCCAATGTTTTGCTAGGTGCTTCCTGAATATCTCCTTTGTTTTACATGGGTGAGAAAAAGGCTAGTAGACTGTAAATGAGTAACTTTCTTGAATGGATAGTCATATACAGTGTACACTAATTTTAATGATAGACCACACTGTATATTTATAACAACTGCTCTAAGAATCTGTGATTATACATGGCTTCGCATAGGCAATCAACAATGAATTAGTAATACTATGAATGGATCTTGGCCGTGAATGAGCAAATGTTCTGTGACACCTAGTTTTTGGTTTAAAAGAAGAGATTAGTTCTAATTTTTTTCTCCTCTTCTTGACAACATTAAAAATGAGGAATAAGTTTGAATTATCATAATGGGCTACTGACAAAAATTCATTGCTTAGTTAGATGCTCATCACCAATCAGTTATAAATGTCCTTTTTCTTTAACTCAAATGAAAAATCTAAGAAAAGAGGTTGAAGTGACAAAGACCTGGGAAGCATTATGCATATCCTGTTAGAACAAGTGGGAGCTTCAAGCTAATGGAGAGTAAAGTACTCTTTTAAAAGTGGCCTGGTTCACTGTAATACCTCATTGCAATTCCAGTTTTCTATGCAAATTAGCTTTCCTCTCCTGTTGCAGAAATTGAAACTGGCGCCCAGGAAAGAATCCAGTCACCCACTTTGAGAATCCTTATAGAAAAAGAGATTGGAAATGTTATGAATATCTTTTACAGTGATACTAAATATTCCAGGCAGGGCCAGGACTAGGTTAAGGTGAGTGAGGTACCATTTCATGCACTTGCATGTCTCTAAAAATAAGTGCCTCTTTAAA
Organism: Rousettus aegyptiacus; assembly: GCF_014176215.1. Taxonomy (NCBI): domain Eukaryota; kingdom Metazoa; phylum Chordata; class Mammalia; order Chiroptera; family Pteropodidae; genus Rousettus; species Rousettus aegyptiacus. The sequence continues at coordinate 43,893,891 of NW_023416306.1, read as the reverse complement.
ATTTATACCCTGCACACCTCACGGGTTTTGCCCTTGTCCCAGAGCTTATTCTGGAAGAGGAGGTATACATGAGCTTTTCATTTCCTTAAGAAATTACCAGATTTCCTCCTGTTTACAAATTCACTCTGATATCTCTGATTCTTGAAAACTTTTGAACACCATAGTTCATCTTTTCTTTTCCTAGTCTCAAAAAGTTTTATCTCCCTGCTGCCTCGGAAATTAAAGCCAGATCCTCCTCTTACCAAAACTTTTGACTTAAATCTGACTTTCCACCATAATCTGTTTCCCCATTCTCCACTCCTACATTCCATCTATACCAAAGAATAGCTTTTAACCTGGCTGCCTCCAGTCTTTTGACCAAGACATGTCTTCCTCTTGGAAATTCCTTCTCTATACTGCTTATACTGTACAGTGCTTAAACCATTCTCTTCGAAGGTCAGTTCCAATGCCCTTTCCACTGCAAGAACTTTTCAGATCTCACCAATAGAATTTTTTTTCCTTTCTCACTCTCTTTGTTTACAACATTGAGAGAGTATGCATCTCAGAGTTCCTTTATTAAAACAAAAACAAAATCAAAAGCAAACATTATTTGCAGTTACGTTGCTTCTGTGACTACCTTTGGACTCCTGGAGGGAAGAGTCCATTTTGTTTATTTCTGTATTCTCACAGAACTCAGTGGTGAATTGCATATAGTGGTCCCTCAATGTATTTGCGACTCACTGCATGATTGGGTATATTAGTAAAGTAAGTGTAGATGGATTAATATAAGCTTTAGGGAAGAGAGAGTGCAAGCTCATTTCCTTCTTTTAATCAGCAAAATAGATTTTAAACACAGGCTGTTGCACATTTAGGTCAATTCTCCTGGGTATAAAGACTAGGAAAACACTTATAACTAATAAATGACTTCAGGGTGAGTACATGGTGTAATTGTATTTTGAAAATTACAAACTGTATGAATACAAAGCAAATAAATATTGAAAGCTCAAAAATTTGAAAAGCTCAAAAAATGTGGACATGATGTTCTTTGGATGGAAATGTTGACTGGAAGAAATTGTATCTATGGTAGTCCATCAGCCATAACCCTTATACTGTTATTCATTCTCTGATCGAGTACTTACTGTGTCTCCATTGTGCTTAATACTGAGCTAAGTACTAGAAACACAAAGAAGACAAAGTACTACTCAGTGATCTCTTGTCAACAATGAGTTGCAGTTATACTTGTCAGGTTAGTATGACTCCACAGCCAACTGTGAAGGAAATATCACTTGAAACAAGCATTGGTGAAGAGAAGGATTTATGAACCCAAATTATACAGATCAGAATACTTGGTTATACCAAAAAAGAGAAAATGGATTTCAGGATGGAAGCTGTTCAAATAGATTTTGAAAGTTGAGTGAGACTTGTCCAGATGGCAAAGAAGTAACTGTATTCTATGAAGTAGGTAAAGAAATATATGGAATTCTGAGTGGGTTTGATAGATTCTAAATCTATTATATCATATTTTCAAGAAGTTAACATAATCTGTAGATACAATCTAATGATAATTTATTATACAAATTAAATTGTAGCTACTTGGTTACCAAATGTTTCTAAAACTATCAACAATGTTTCTCTGATTCTAGACTCTATCATTACTTAGTTTTAGAAAGTCCAAAGGTTGTCTGCACTAACCAAAAGCCAACTGACATTTCTAGGTATAAGCAGCAGAATTTCTAAGGCACAGCAAGGTTTCCCCATTCTTAATTAGCCCAAAGTGACACAATTAGCATGTGAATATTGTTTCCAGCTCTAAAATTCTATAACACAACTTCACCCATTGATTTTTCCTGTTCTTTTAATTTTGGAAGTCACTCCATCCAAGTGTGTTATTGCACTTGTATATTGAGACCAGATAATAATATCCATAAGTAAAGAGATGAAGTAGAGTGCAAGAGGGTACAATGGAGACACCTTCTGATATATTATTCTCCCCTTTCTCTAGTTCATTCTCTGAGAAATAAATGATCCTGGCACAATCTTACCTGTGTTCCAGGATGAAAGGCAACTTCGACTATCAAGCCAAGCTTGTAAATCACTGTGTGTATGTCCCTGTGTATGTATAATATATAACTATGTACTGTATACATACATTTATGCATAATGTATGCATACGCGGTTATATATGTTATGCTATATATACAAGCATTTGCTTATATGTAATATAGTTTCCACATAACTATAAAATAAAATGATTTTTGTAGATGTTATAACTCTAAATATGCTATACAAGAATATAGTATATATGCAAAAAAACATATATACAATACATATTTTTCTTTATATAGCATTTCCAGCTCCATTTAACTTGCATAGATTGTCTACCTTGGGACAGATAAAAGATAGTAATAGACTCCGTGTCTATATTATTTGTATCTTCCTTTATGTCATGCGAAAGTATTTCTGTCTAGCTGAGACTTCTTAGATATTTTCAGAGCCAGAATTCATTTGTAGTTTTTTTTTTTTAGGGGGGTGGGCAGGGAAGGGTCAGATGCATAAAATGATACTTGAACAATGAGGTGAAAAAATACAAAAAACAGGCATCAGATTATGTTACAAATATCATAGAATATTAAAATAAAATGGGTTCTTAGAAGTCATATAAAGTACCTTCCACTTAACACAGGAATTACCTCCATAGCCAGGGTCTTCAGTTCTTTGATGAAGACAACCAGGGACAGGAGCTCTGTGTCTCACCAGCCAGGCCACTTCAGCAGGCATCCTGAGCATCTGCTGTGTGGAAGGCTGAATGGGGTAATTGAGGAAGGTTCACAGATAAAGCTGGCAAAGCATTTTTACTCAATGAGCTTATTACGGGCTGAAGTCAGAGGTAAGATCTTTACATTAACAAAGGACATACAAGGCAGAAGTAGTGAGTGTCTTAGGAACAGTAGAGTCTTAGCACTCTGGGAGTTACTAGAAGGCGATAACTCACTTGATGGCAGTAGTGAAGAAAAATCAAGCAAGGCCCCATGGAATAAACGACATTTCGAGCTTTTAAGAATGGGTTGTATTTAAACATGTGAAAAGAGTAGAGAAGCATTCCAGATAGAAGGGATGTTATATGCCAACAGGCAATTGCTAAAAAGTCTCTTCTTAGCTATCGTCTACCTGAGACATTTAATAACCATCCTATGCAGGGTAAGTGTAATTCTATGAGTCAGTTCGGACAAGTAGAATGCTATAGACTGAATGTTTATGAGGCCCAATAATCCATATGTTAAAACCTTAATCCCAGTATGATGGTATTTGGAGATGGGGCCCTAGGGAGATAATTAGGTCATGACGGTAGAGCCCTCACAATAATGACCTTATAAGAAGACACAGGAGAGCCTGTTCCCTCTCTCTCTGCTCTCTGCCATGTGATACCCTGATCCCAAACTTCCGGCCCCCAGAACTGTGAGAAATAAATGTGTGTTGTTTAAGCTCCCCAGTTTATGGTAATTTGTTATAACAGCTTGAACTAAGACATAGGTGAAAATGTTAGGTCCCTTTTTTTTGATACGGTCCTTCTCACCTGCCAGTTCCAAGAATCATCATAGTGTGGCCACCTTCCACACATATTCTCTCATTTTATCAAGGTCTCTCCTAAAATATGCTTCCAGGCTTTCACACTGCTCTGTTTGCCCTGACCAGTAAAAACATGGTGAGACAATTGTTTTCCCTGCTGTGTGTTGTTTCTGTTAGTGGAGGGGTCTGAGAGCACAAGTTAAGTTACTGGCTCTTAAACTGCACTAAAGATTAGCGGCTGGCTCTAGTATTCACTCACTCTGTGATCTTAGACAAGTTAGTTAACTTATCTAAGCCTCAGTGCCCTCATCTGTAAAATGAAGATAATGGTTACCTACTTCATGGAGTTACTATGAGGAGTAAAATTATTTAGTATAATGTCAGGCATACAGCAAGTGTCTAATAAATGTTAGGCACTATTGGTAGTGAATTCATATGTAATGATTTAAGAAGTTCTAATATAACTTTCAGATTCTTGATTCACATTTTTAGGGGAAAATTTTTTTAATTTCCTCCCTCTTTTTCTTTTTAACAAGTCATAAGAATTTACTATCATTTTCTATATTCTAAATCAATTTTTGCTTAATAGCTACTGACCCTACCTTTTGACTCTGGCTCAATAAGAAATAGTTTGAAACATAAAAACTGGAAAATACTATATTTACCCTTAAACATTAGCATACAGACAGCTTTTATTATGAAAGTTGTGTTGACTGTAGTAAAGGTTAGAAAAAGAGGGTAAAAATTCTCCTTATGGCTCTGTAATTGATATCCACTGCTTCTGCTACCCTGAATATCTTTTGCTGCACTTCTGGTAATTAAAACCCAAACTTTTGGGGAACCACCTCTCTCTCAGTTTTAGCCCCTATTCTTCAGCTGGAGAATCCACTCCAGTTCAGGGCTGGGGAGTATAATGTGGGCCGAAGCTAGTCAGAGTATCCTAATCCCCTTGCACCAGTAGTTGGCTGGACTTTCCACAGGACATGATCAGAGCCTTTGAAACATGATGATGAATATCCAGAGTCACTGCAGTCACCGTGAGCCACGAAACAAGATTATGACGTAGAATAGAAACAACCCAGAAGGGGGATAATAAAAATATGGACTAGTGACATTGTCTACCTAAAGCCAAACAACTTCTAGGGTTTCCAGTTACAGAACCCAGTAAATTTACTTTGTGCCTTAAACTGGTTGGGATTGGATTAGCTGTCATTTTCAGCTCACAAAGAGCCATAGCTAATACAAATGAAATCACTAGTAGAATGTATTGCTAAAGAAAATCAAGCATATATACCCTAGAAAATGCCAGTTTCCAAGCCTTTTCTAGTATTGAGAAGTCCATGCATGGAAAGAAGGAGTTTCGGCTACTGTGAATGGTGAGGGTATATATAAGAAATAAATTTGTGTGGAAGCCTAGAGTGTAAAATACCATAATAGCCATGGTTTCTAGCCATCCAAACATAAACATGTATTATGTATATCTCTATATATCTATACCTCTACGTATCTGTACCACTAGATCATCAACCACATCTGTCTGTAGATAAAGAAACAATCACATCGATTTACCATTTTTCATTCTGACAGATGGTAAATCTCTTTTAGAGATCACATCTTACTCATCTGTAAGCTTCCAGACCAGAATTTGACATATATACTCAATGAATGATAACCTTAAATGAATTATGATATTAATACAAAAAAAAAAAAAGCCCTAAATTATTTTTTTACCAATAGGAATCTACTGCTTTGGCCAAAAAAGTCTATATGAAGAGAAGGACAGGCAGAGCTGCTGGTGGATGTAAAACTAGAGCACCCCTTACGTCCGTGTAGATTCACTATAATGGGTATAGTGCCCTCTGGAGTTGTGCAGTAGAACAACCTGAGCCAGGTTTTTAACCTAAGGAAAATAAAGCAATGCTAATTATCTGTTTTCATGATTAACATAAAGAGATGCGTTTTCTGAAATTTAAATGTGATTTTTCACAAGTTGGTTTCCTTAATGGCAATCAGACTAACTTTTTCACTTACCAAGTACAGACTTCTTTGTTTTCCTTTCTTAATATTTTACAAATTATAAAACATACTTAATTGGAAATTTTAGGATCCAATTAGAAAGGTGTCCATCAGTAATGCCAATTATATTTCTTAAAACTGTAGTACTGATTTAAGAATAAAAAAAGATAATAAATTAAGTATTGCATTTCTTTCTGCTCTAATTTTAAATTTCTGAATCTTTAAGATCAATATGACAGCACTCATTTGAATTAACAAAATCAATGTCCTCTGCTCTTTGATTGTTATATAATGTATCTTTTACATTAAATGTTATAATAAATTTATAGATGGTATAATATAAATATTATTCATTTAAAATATTTGGTTGATTCCATTTACTAAGCACTGTGCCAGAAACATAAGAATAAAAAAAAGTTCTTCTTCTTACAAATATTATCTCTTACAGAAATTTATATTGGAAAATTGAATCTTCTTCCAGTTCTGTATATACTCATTTTGTTATGTATTTCTCTTTCATTTTTATGTGCTGTGCTTTATTGTTTTAGAGAATCCTTATTATTCCATGGAAGAAATAGAAGAGCACAGCAAAAGGAATACAGTAGGAGAAAATCAGTTAGCAATTAAGGATACAGACTGAGTCCAAACCTCAGCTACCATTTACTAGCAGTCTGATATCTAATGCTCTAAGTTGTATGTAGAAAGAGCAATCTTATGTCACAAGGCTGTTGGAAAGATGAATGAGATAAATGTATGAAGGTAATAAACAATGGCTGTCACACAATAATTGTCTTCTGGGACATTAAATATTGTTATACAGGCACAAACTAAAAATCAAACTTTGTCTTTTGTGTAATCACTTATAACATTAAAGAAAAAAATCCATCCGCAGAATAAAATATAGACATTCAATTCAGCAATATAACATTGATCTCATGGGATATAATCAGGGTTTACAGGAAGGGCCAGGAAAAGGACAGCCATAAAACTCAATAGTTTTGGAAGTACACACAGCTCTAGGAAGGTCTCAGGTCCTCTTAGCACACTCTATTCAAAACAACTACTTTGTATTCAGAAGAGAAACTATATCATCTTCACAGATGACTATCTACAAAATGGACTGTAATCCAAGCCCTGGGAAATGCCTTGGCTTTTATCTGAAGTAGAACTCAAAAGACATACTACTATTTCCCTTCTGCTTCTTGTACTGAGTTTCTGATTACACGTAGCTGTTAAAATTTATGTGAACAAAAACTCTTCTGTTTTCACTAACAAAAGATGTACTTATTAAATGAATACAGAATGGGTCAAATTGACTCCTTCGTGTATAAGAGATAGAACCATTTTCCAGATTCCCTAATGAAAGAACACAGAACTGGGTGGGGGAGTGGGGGTGACATTATGACCCAAAGGAAGAGATCTTTATTTATGCTATTGACTGTTACTTATGAGCTTCTAACTATAAATTAAAACAGGTAGAAGACAAAATTAACTCTTTCAACCCAGGAGGAATTTGATAATTTTCCATTTTAAGTTTATTCTCCTCTAATAGTTATGAGACTATTTCCATTGCTCACCTAAATCATTACCAGAGATATGAGTGGCCTCTTGAGATTTTCAGCAGAATGACCTCTCAAGAAATTGCAATTTTCCTCTTCCATTATCAGAGAGATCGGTCATAAAAATCAAAATGGGCCTGTGGTTTTCTTTTGAAAACTACCACAAGTTTATCCAGGGTAGAGTTAAACAAAGGTATGTATTCAAGCAGGATAACTTTCCAAGATCACTTTCTTGCCTCAGGAGGGCCAAATTTGATTTTTAAGTAAAGTAATATTTCAAAAATAAGTTTATTTGCTTCCATCTAAAAACAGATCAATGGTCAGAAAAAAAAAAACCAGAAATTCAAAATTATGTCAAAAATCTAGAATCGAAACAGCAACTGAGTGTGGTAGACTCATATTGCAATTGATTTGTATATCTAGTTGCTTTTCTCTTTCTTTAACTACAAAGAATTATTGTAACTACCCTGCGAGAATCTTAAAAAAGAGCATGTCAAACTTCTAATTGAAAATCATTAGAATAACCTGAGTCAGGAAACATGAGAGAAAGGAAAGTACATACTACTTTGGTTCCAGATGCTGTGGAAATCTTCCAGAGGTTGAGAAGCTTGAGGGACCCCTAGCAACACTGGAATCCTCATCTTCTGTGTGCACACACACCCAATTAAATAAAATGATGAAGGAAGTACAAGAACCTAACATGGCCCTGAAAGATTTTATTTACCTGAAGTGCTGCGATCATTAACTGTAAACAAACTGTCCTTCATAGATAAACTTTAACTTACAGATCTGTTGGTGGTCAACTTAATTTATGTTTCTGTGATTTCTGTGAGTGGGAAGACACTATCTGGAACTATTTGAGAGAAAATACAAATTTAGAATTCAAACATAATCAGACTGACTCCAGGATAGTTGCTGGAATACCAGCGGTAGTCACTTCATTAATCACATGCAACATTTTGGCTCAAATAGCTGGTGCTTCAGAGGAGGAGGTGAGGGGAGAAATCCCTTCCTGTGGTCTATGTGGCCAGAGTCAGGGTAACATTAGCCACTTCTGTGTCCTTCCCGACTTTGGCAGTATTTATACTTTATTGTCAAAAAGATTCAAGAATGATTTGCTTTAAAAAGTTTGTTTGCTCCTTTTCATAAAAGGTTCCATACTCATTGAAAGATAAATGGGAAATCTCAGAAAATATACAAGAAAATATAATCTTGTTGTGTAATGACACTTTCAGACAGACACATGCAACATACACATATACACAACGGGCCAACATTTTATGTGCACTTCACTCACACATATGTACATGTAGCATATGTTATGTTTAATTTATATGTCTTTATATTATTGATTTATGCTTAGTATCATGTACACAAAATGTCTTATATTTAAATATATATATATATTTAGTTCCTGGGTTCTTCTAAACTTTTCTAAGTTTAAAACAGAATTTTCTGACCCTTCGAACTGTATCCTCCTTATTCACTTTGGCACCATTGATTTCCTCTAGAACCAAATATATACCCTGTAGGGAAAATAAATTTCCCATTATTCAAGGTTATGTGTCTCTGCATTTTAGCATCCAAGGGCTCAACAGTGCCACATAAAAGGTAAACAAATATCCCAGCATCACAGGTGACAAAAAAATAATTATGGTTTTGAAAGACATTGTCAATAGATGAAGTATTTCAACCTTTATTCACACTGGTAGATCTAGGACCAAGAGGTACTTTGGATATAACAAGCAGCTGCCAAATATCACAGATGGCATGAAATTAGAGATGTGGGGAAAGGAAGGGATCTATAATAAAATCAGTCCAGTAAGGGAAAGATCTAGATAGACATGCTCCCAAGCCATCCAGGACTCTTATAAGCTTCCTGCTATAAAGCAGAAGAAAAGAAGGTGCAAAAATTCACCCAATAGCAGCATGGCTTCTTTGGTGCACGGTAATGCCATGAGAATTTCTGTGTGTAACGAGGGTTCTGTGGTCAATACTGAAACATGTGTAATATGTTTATTTATCTCCAGTTAGCCCCTTTATTAGAGTAATGGAGCGTGTCAGATATCCTCACTCTACTAATATGATCTCAAACCAAAAAGTAATGAAAAGAAAAATAAAGTGACAACTGAAAATAAGGGATAGACATCAACAGTTCTTAATGTGAACCTAGTGGCTCCTTAACATTAATTGATTGAGTGTGTAGGAGTTAAGGAAGTCTATTTTTACATCATCAATTAGCTAGCAACACTTAGAGATAAAAGAGCAGATATGTGCAGAGAAACAAACCAAGTTAGGCTTCCCAGTTGTTCATACTGGTGTTTTCTGTTTAATGCAACCACTTTTGCATACAATGCTGGTAGGTAATGGACATATGCAGTGGTGAATGCTCCCACCATCCAAACTTTGTTAAACAGATCCTAACTGCATGGGATCTTAGAAACATCACTTAGAATCTCTGAACCACAGGTTAAGGGATAAAATTTGGCCAGGTGATGAGTTACATTCTTCTCCATTTAAGAATTCTATACAATTCCCATTTCCCTGACCATGCTGGTGTGGAAATTGTAGATGTTAGCTGGTACTTTTAGTATCTCAGACACTTTATAGGAAAAGAGATCCCTCTTCTCCCCACTATATTTAATTCATAATCCCTGTCACCTGAAATGCAAAGCATATATGCAATGCTGTTTACCACATTACCCCTCCTCTCTGGGGAAGGGCCTTTCTAATGATCCAAGCTTATGTGTGATTGTTCCTTTCGATGAGTTCTTGCCCAAGAAGCCTGAGGACCAGCCCATTGTGCCAGCTACATACTTGTCAGGATAAAAAAATGCAAGTTAGGCTCCACCTGAGATCCATGCTACATTTGTATTATGACTCTAAGCTCTCTTTCATTCATTCAACATCAAATAATAAGAGCTAATATTTATTGAGCATTTATTATGTATAAGAGCTTAAGTAAGTCCTTTATGTGTATTTTTATTTGATCTTAATGACAACTCTAGGAAGAAGGTATCATTATTATTTCCTTTACAGATGAAGAAACTGAGGTTTAAAAAGTAATTTACCCAGTTTCCAATGACTGAGAAAAGATTTGGACACATGAAACAATATAACCTACATCCTTGATGTATATGAAACTTGTTATGTTACAGATAGTGTGCTGTAGTCTCTTCCATTATTAACACTGGAAGAAGTTAAATATGCCTTTGTTTTAAAAGTTTTACCTGACATAGTAAGGCCTCAGATCTTAGTGGCCACACTTCAAGAGATTAATATATATGTATATGTTTCATAGCATTGTGTAAAAATTTCTTTCTGAATTTTGTCGCCTAATTTTCATATCCCAATTTTTAATTCCTTTAACATATCTGTTAACAAACATTTGAATGACTACCATGAATCAGGTATTTTCGTAGCCTCTGAAGAGATTCAAAGACATGAAGTCAATGTCTTCACCTTAATGAGTATATAATTCATATAGCATAGACTCATGGCTTGAGACAGTTAACTATTGGAAAATTAGAAGTGAAGAATGCTTAAGTCTCTGGACTCATTTCTCTACTATTAAAAAGTGATGGCCTCTGGAGGTAGAGTCTCTAAGTTCAATCATAGCTCAGGTACAATCGTTCCCTGAGTCTAGTTCATTGTAAGATTAAGTCTTGCTCCCTTAACTATAAATGACCAGAATATTACCCCACACTTGCCTTGTACATTTATGGTAAGGGTTAAATGAAATAACATATGCAAAGTATGTAACATGCTAACTGGCATACAGTGATCATTTCCTAAATCTGTACTACGACTGTCATGAATGATTAAAGTATAAGAGTCTGCAATTTCCTTTTTTTCCATCAAAATATTTGTACCTTTAGCTGATCTTTCTATCTTAGAAAATGAAGTGTCATTCCTCATTAAACTTATTCAACAAATATTTATCGTGTGCTCACTATTAGACTTCTCCTTTCCAAGGAAAACTCCTTGCTCTGATTTTGACTGATCATTTCTTTTTCTTAAATCATGCTCAAATTTTAAATCTCCTTTTCTCTACTTGCCTTCTCTTATGTTTCGAAAAACTAAATACAGATGGTATCCAACTTACAATGACTCAACTTTAAATTTTTCAATTTTACGATGGTGTAAAAGAAAATAGTAAAAACTACTTCAAATTTTGAATTTTGATATTTTCTCAGGCTTGCAACATGTGGTACAATACTGTCTGGTGATGCTGGGCAGTGGCAGTGAGCCATGGCTCCTAGTCAGACACACAATCGTGGGGGTAGACAACCAATACTCTACAGTGTATGGTGTTGCCAGAATTATTTCGATATTGTGTCTTGTGTTGTCTCATCCCATTATGTCTACAAAATGCCCATCTGTTTCTCCTGCTTTTGGTGACAAGAAGGATAAGGAAATTACAGATGCTCCTCAACTTATCATGGGTTTATATCCTGATAATGTAAGTGTTCTGAACATATTTAAGGTAGACTGGGCTAAGCTACAATGTGAGATAAATAGGTGTATTAAATTCATTTTTGACTTATATTCCAACTTACAATAGGTTTATCAGGACATAACCCCGTTGTAAATCAAGAAGCAGTTGTATACCTTTCTTCTGGAGCCATATAACCACCTGAAGCCCATCTGCTATGTTTCCTCTCCTCCACTGCTTATCCTTTTAGTATACCCACTGCCTCTACTTCTGCTTACTCATTTATTCATTCAGGAAACATACGAGCATCTGTGACTTTAATGTTGTGGAATGAAACATGGATAAGATATGATCTCTAATCTTCAGATGGCTGTGGGTGTTTTTGTTCTTTGATTAATGTACAATAGGTCTTCATTTTGTCACCTCGATCTTTCAAATTACTCAACTCAAGGGTTTTTTCTTAGTCTTCTCTGACTTCCTCCTACCAAGGAAGCTGATTTAAGAAAATCTGCTGAAGTAGTCTCAATCGTTAAGACTGTTTCTAATGACATTAAGGAGGGCTGAACTGTGTGCATATCTGTAGTTGAAGACAGATATAGAGAAGAAAAGTAGGGAACACAGACAGAGTAGGATGAGTAATTCCTAAGGAATTAATTTACCTGTTAAAGAAACCTAAAAATAGGCACAGGACTATATTGTTAAAGATGAATATAGAAAAACACATCCTCCATTAGAAGCAATTTGCACAGGAAATACAATTAATTTCTTCAAGGTAATAAACACCCAAGACATCATTTCCTGTGAGAAAAAGAATGCTCTAAATGGGCTCTTTGTAGCCCTTCTGACCCAGTTTAGTGACTAGTTTAATATTCAAAAGGCAGATGTGTCCTCTTCACTTTAGAAAGTTTGATGTTTGGAGACAATTTACATCTTTGGCTTCTTTGACAGCATTTCCCCCGTGAGAAGGCTACATTTAAACATCCATTTCTTGTATTATTGATAACAAAACTGGTAAAGGCCTGCAAAGTCCAAAAGCTTTCTCTCTGTGTTGTTCAGAACAAGCAATTAAATGGAGAATCTATTCCAGCTTTCCTTTGAGGAGGGTATGTGTGTGCTTTGAACACCAAATCTGTGAAAATGGAGTTCTAGCATGTATTTTTCTTTTCAAATATATTGTAAGCGTCCCCTCTACACCAGAGATGCATTGCATTTTTGGTTCATGACATGAACATTTTTATCTTGGTAGTGAATAGAATGTGTTCTTTTAAAGGCAAAACAAAACAAAGCTCCCTCCCTTATGCTCCCAGCTCCCTTCCCATTAAGTAAAGAGAACCACCTGTCCTTTGTTTCTATATTGGTCTAGCCTTATTTGGGATTTCCGAGAGCTGGGAATACATTTTTTTTATCATTGTGTTCCTAGAACCTAGACTCTGCCACATAGTTGATTTCTGTAAATATTTGTTGAGTACATTTTTCCTAAAGAACATTTTAGAAATAACTTAAGATGTAAAATCCAAAGCACTGAGCATTGCAATGAAGCCCTTTTCATCTCCTGGCCGAGCTTCGGCCACATTGCCTGCTTTTCCCTCAAGCCCATTTTGCTCAGTTACACTGATCAAATTTGAGTCACCCAACAGTCCATGCTAGTTCGCATCATGGTGCTTTTGCATATGCTGTTCTCCACCTAAAGTGTCCTTTCTGTCCTTTTCTTGTTATTGAAATCATCTTTTAAGATTATACAATTCAATTATGGATTTTACAGAGAGTTTTTCCTCAAGCAAAGCTAGTTACTTCACACACTTCTCTTATAATGTCTGGAACATTTTTCTATTATATTTTATAAGGAAGCATTATGATTAATTGTTCATGTCACTGTCTCTCATCAGTTGGTCAGATCCTAGAATGTAGAGATTATGTCATTTTCATCTTTGTATTGCTAATGCCTAGCATGGAATTTGAAACAGAGGACATGCTAACCAATATTTATTGAATTAAATTGATTTATAGTCTGTGTCCAGCACAAATGCTTTACCCCTTTCTGATAAAACAGTACCTATTTAATACCTTCCAAATATTTGTGTTTTAATGAAAGTCTGAGGTAGAATAAAACTTTTTTAACTAGTCTAGCAAATTGTTTTTCAGTTTTAAAGATACTGTTATCTCAAATCCTCTTTGACACAAGAGGAATTTAAATAACAGCATGAGTCACTTAAAAATACCTGTCCCTACTAAATTACATGCTGAATTACACTGATGTTTTCTCAAACACTTGTATTACTTTTTCCCCTTGAATTCTCATTGTATCAACAGCAAATATCCCTATGAAAATTTTATTATAAAATGAGAATAATTAAAATGAAAAAGTGAAATAGAAACCTTAGAACAAAGTGATGAGTGTCTTCTCTCTCATCACCTGAGTATCCTGTAAAAATGAGTCTTTCAACTTGCTGGGGTCGAAATATAACTTTATTTGAGAAGTCTGCCAAATAAAGTCTGAGCTATTAAAAGTCAAAGCTGAAAAAATTTAAGAAATACTGGCACAGTAATTTGTGTCACTGTTATCTTTGAAATTTACTTACAAGGGGACTTTACGAACACAAAACAGAACAAAAACCTGACCCAAACACAAATGCCTCACTAACTGAACAGACCTGGAAGCCAGTAAGTCTTCAAAATTCACCCTAAGTCATCTAAGTATAATTGATTAAGGAACTAGATGTGATGGGCTGGGGGGATATAGCACACTCAGAAGACAGACTTTTCTTCAACTCTATGAAAGCTAAGGACAGTCACTATGTAAGTCTGTATTCCCAGCATGACACCTCACCCACAGAATACATCTGAAAAGTTGGGTAGAAACAGTGAATTTATCACTCAATTAAGGACAAAGTATGTCTTCTTTCTGAAATATAGACACTCTCCACTCAAATCAAGCTCAATGGAATAACTATAGCTGAGAAAAATTAGACCTATTTAGTAACTCTTTGGGTATGGCCACCAGTGCTAATATGGATCCATTCCTAGTGATATAGCCAACATTTCATAAAACTTTTTCATGGTCAACTGGATAAATCTATAGCCTACCACATTCTGACTTTCTTTAAAAGCCAAAAGCTAATTTGCTATTATTTATAATTTGTGGCATTGTGTTTCAAAACAACAAAAATATATCGAGTGCTTCTCATTTGCCAGGCACTATTCTCAGTACTTTATATAGAAAAAAAATGTGTAAAAATGTATAACTCATTTTATTTCCCCCATCCACACTGAAAAGTAATTAATATTATTACTGTCCAAAGTTTAACATCTCTCAATTATAAATTTCTCCTCTGAAAACTGGAGATAATATTACCCCGTTATTAAAGATTGACTGGGTATAAATCATGAATAACAGCTCAATAAAAGTTCATTTTCCTTCCCTCTTCCCTCATCTTTACCCATATATTTTTTGCCATCGTCATTGGTTTTTAAAAATATTTTTGCATAGATGTTTGAAAACATGGCAGAGTGAGAGACGTCCCCAGATCTCTCCCCTTGAAACAACAAGCTGAACCTCTAAAACTCAACAAAAAATGCCCAAACTGCATACCAGCATGTCTGAGTGTGGGATCGGCGCATAAGATGTACCACAGGTCAGAACCCCCGGTGTGGGGCAGTGGACGAGGAGAAATAAAAAAGCTGCCTCTCGCAGCTGCTGGAGTTCCCTGCAGGAAGAGTGGGCGGGAAGAAGGAGTGGTGAGTTCCTGAGGTAAGTTCCCTACACAGCCCTGCCTGGGAGAGTTGTGAGCTCCCTGTGGCCAGCTGGCTGCAGGGTGCAGTCATCAGTGCAGAAAGCACTGAAGCGGCCTGCAGAGAAACAGTAGTTGATTTTTACCAACTGCGGTTGCAAAACCGAGACTGAGCCACAGCCACCAACCCCCACAACTCAGAGGACCCCTCCCCTATACCCTCCGAGATGGAACACCCTGGAGCCCCAGCGGAATCTGAGCAAACACTACCAAAACTGTTGTTAACACTGACAAGGACTGAAACTGAGGGTAGCGAGTATGATTAAATATCAGAAAATAAAAAGGCATTTTTAAAGCTTTCTATAAAGCAGGGATCCAAGAGGCTTAGACGCCACCTACTGGAAATCCAAAGGAAAGTGCCTTCTTTGCAAAGGGCTGAGAGACCTTTGTATAAAAAATCTTTTTGGAAAAAAGTAGAATACATTTCCATTAATGCCCAGGCGGAGAAATCATCCATTAAGCACCATGAGCAACCAAGGTGACAAGGCACCTCAGAAAAAAAGAGAAAAATATACAGAAAATAAGCATACAGACATAGAAATATGAAGCTTAAATGATAGGGAATTCAGGATGGTACTTTGGTAAACAGTGAGTTCTGAAACGAGTCATATCAACAATTTCAGGAATTGAAAAAACAACTAGCTAAGCAGAGCAAGGAGACTAAACTCTCAAAAAGAATAGAATAGATCTTCTGGAGATAAAAAACACGCTGCGAGAGTTGAAAAATGAAATAGCAAGCTTGGGAAATAGAGTCGACCAAATGGAGGAAGGGATCACTGATATTGAAGACAGAAATCTAGAAACGAATCAGAAAGAAGAACAGAGAAAGTGAAGAATGAAATATAATGAAAGAGAAATACAAGAACTAGCTGATATTATCAGGAGAGGAAACATAAGAATAATGGGCGTTATTGAAGTCGAGGAAAAGCAACAGGGATTAGAAAGCATTTTCAGACAGATAGTTCACGAGAATTTCCCAAATATAAGGAATGAGCTGGAGCTTAAAATTCAAGAAGTAAACAGAACACCCAATCATCTCAATCCAAAAAGGCCTTCACCAAGACACACTGTATTAAAATTATCAAAAATCAATGACAAAGACAGAATTCTCAAGGCAGCCAGAAAGAAGAAAATGGTAATGTATAAAGGTAAACCCATTAGATTATCCTCGGACTTCTCAGCACAAACCTTATAAGCCAGAAAGGAATAGAATCAAATATTTAAACAATTAAGTGAAAGGAACTACTAGCTTAGAATAATGTATCCAGCTAAGTTTCCCTTTAGATATGAAGGAGAAATTAAGCCTTTGCCAGACATAGAAAAAATTGAGGGAATTCTCCACTATGAGGCCTGCACTACAGAAAATACTGAAAGGGATCAGTTCACCTAAAACAAAATGAGAAAAACAAAAATACATAATTAGGAGTAAAGTGACCATCATGTAAATAGAAGCAGAGGAGTACAACCATTACTAACAACAGGGCATTATAAACTTAAATAATAAGAAGAGAATTGTTATAACAAGAGAGTAATGAACGTTCAGTATACATAGGGACAAATTGAGATAACAATGACTGAAAAGGGGAGGATCCAAAGATCCAAATTTGCAAAGGAAAATGGAGATAAGGCACATGCAGAAGAAAATGGGTGACGGTGTGTATGTATGTATGTATGTATGTGTGTGTGTGTGTGTGTGTGTATATATATATATACATGTAACTATTCTTTACATATTCATAATGGTAACCACATGCCAAAGATTCAGAACTAAAATATATAACATAAAACAAGAAGGATCAGAGGGAAAACCCACAAAAACCAACCAAAATAAAGAAAATAGAAACACAAGAACAAAGAAGAAATGGAAATACCGAGCTACCAGAAAGCAAATGATAACATGGCTATAAGAGGACCTCATATTTCAATAATCACCCTAAATGTAAATGAATTGAACTGACCGATAAAAAGGCACAGAGTTGCAGAATGGATCAAAAAAACCAAAACAAAATCCAACTATATGCTGCCTCCAGGAAACACATCTCAGCTCCAAAGACAAATATAGACTCAAAGTGAAAGGGTGGAAAATGATATTTTAAGCAAATGGCATTCAGAGAAAAGCAGGAGTAGCAGTACTAATATTGGACGAAATAGACTTCGAAATAAAAAAGTTAAAAAAAAGATACTAAGGGACACTTCATAATGATAGAAGGAATCATGCACCAAGAAGACATAACACTTATTAATATCTATATTCTCTATTAGGGTTCCCTGAAATATGTAAAGCAATTACTAACAGAACTAAAGGGAGAAATAGACCAAAACACTATTGTAGTAGGAGACCTACATACCCCACTGTCAGATATGGACAGATCATCCAAACAGGAAATCAATAAGGAAACAACAGCCTTACATGACATAGTAGACCAATTGGACATAATTGACATTTACAGAGCCTTCTATCCCAAAAGAGCTGCTTATATTCTTCTCTAGTGCACACAGAACATTCTCAAGAATCAACTACATCCTGGGACACAGAGATAGCCTCAACAAATAGAAGAGGGTTAAAATCATACTAACCATATTCTCTGATCATAATGCTTTGAAACTAGAGATCAACTGCAAAAAGAAATCAGGAAGAACCACAAATACATGGAGATTAAACAACATGCTACTGAAAAATAACTGGGTCAAAGAAGAAAAAGAGAGATCAAGAGATACATAGAAATGAATGATAATGATACTACAACATATCAAAACTTTTGGGACACAGAAAAAGCAGTCATAAGAGGAAAGTTCATATCATTACATATCATTACATATCTCAAAAAAAAAAATGAGCCCAAATAAACAACCTAATGCTTCATCTTAAAAAACTAGAAAAGGAAGAACAAATGAAGACTAAAGTCAGCAGAAGAAAAGAAATCATCAAAATGAGAGCAGAAATAAATGAAATTGAAAACAAAACAAAATAAAAGATAGAAAAATAAATGCAACAAAGAGCTGGTTCTTTGAGAAAGTTAATAAAATTGACAAATCCCTGACTAGACTCACTAAAGAAAAAAGAGAAAGGACACAAATAAATAGAATGAGGGATGAAAGAGGGGCAAGTACGACTGTTATCACAGAAATACAAAGGATCATATAAGAATACTATGAAAAAGTATATAACACCAAATTTAATAACCTAGAAGAAATGGACCGGCACTTAGAAAAGTATAACCTTCCTAGACTGAATCAAGAATAACTGGAAAATCTAAATAGACTGATCAACACTATGGAAATTGAAACAATCATCAAAAACCCACCAATAAGCAAAAATCCAGGAACAGATGGTTTCATCAGTGAATTCCACCAAACATTCAAAGATTTAAAACCTTTTCTCCTCAAACTCTTCCAAAAAATCGAAGAGGAGGCAATACTCCCCAACACATTTTATGAGGCTAATAGTACTCTGATACCAAAACCTGGTAAAGATAACACAAAAAAAGAAAACTACAGACTGATATCTCTCATAAACACAGATGCAAAAATCCTAAATAAAATACTAGCGAACCAAATACAGCAATGTATTAAAAAGATCATACGCCATGCTCAAGTGGGCTTCATCCCAGAGGCACAGGGATGATTCAACATATGCAAATCGATTAATGTGATATATCACATAAATAAATTAAAAATAAGAACCATATGATCATATCAACAGATAAAAAAAAAGCCTTCGACGAGGTATAGCATCCATTTATGATCAAAACACTTAACAAAATTGGTATAGAAGGAAAGTACTTTAACATAATAAAGGTCATCAATGACAAACCCTCAGGCAACATTATACTTAATGATGAAAAACACTAAAAACCTTCCCTCTAAGATCAGGAACAAGGCAAAGCTGTCCACTATCACCACTGTTATTCAATAGAACATTGGAGGTACTGGTGAGTGCAATCAGGCAGGGGAAAGATATAAAGGGATCCAAATAGGAAACAAAGAAGTTGAACTGGTACTATTTGTGGATGACATGATTATCTATATAAAAAACACTAAAGACTCCACAAGAACACTATTAGAAACAATAAGCAAATAAAGTAATGTCTCTGCATACAAAATCAAAGTTCAAAAATCCATAGCTTTTCTATACTCTAATAATGAAGTGTCAGAAAAAGAAGTAGGGAAAATAATTCCTTTTGCAATTTCAAGAAAAAGAATAAAATATCTAGGAATAAATTTAACAAAATAAGTGAAGGATCTATAAAATGAAAACTATAAGACCCTATTAAAAGAAATTGAAGAAGGTACAAAGAAATGGAAAGATATTTCAAGTTCTTGGATTGGAAGACTCAACATAGTTAAAATGACCATATTACCTAAAGCATTATACAGATTTAATGCAATTCCCATCAAAATCTCATTGACATTTTTTAAAGAAATAAAACAAAAAATTATCAGATTTGTATGGAAGCACAAAAGACCCCAAATTGTGAAAGCCATTCTGAGAAAAAAGAATGAAGCTGGAGGCATCACTCTGCCCGACTTCAAATTATACTACAAAGTGACAGTAATTAAAACAGCATGGTATTGGCAGCAAAACAGATATACTGACCAGTAGAGCAGAATCAAGAGTCCAGAAGTAAACCCATACTTATATGGACAAATAATTTTCAACAAAAAACCCAAAAACATACAGTGGAGAAAGGAAAGCCTCTTCAATAAATGGTGCTGGGAAAACTGGAAATTCAACATCACTCACTCATCAGGTAAATGAAAATCATAACACAATTAAATACATCCAATAACTAAATTAATAAAAAAAAAAACAATGCCAATTTTGGTGAGAACATGCAGCAGCTGAAACTCCCATATGTTGTGCTAAAGGAGTAAAAGTCGTAGGACCATTTTGAAAAACTCTTTGGTAGTTTCTACCCTGTAACACAGCAATTCAATTGTTAGTATGTAAGAAGACAAATGAGTGTGTATGTTCGCAAGGATATTCATAGCACCTTTATTAGAAGCTCAAAATGGAAAATATCCCAAATGTCCATTAGCAGGGCAAAGGATAGAACAGTTGTGATATACAACATGGTACTTCAGAGAATGGCTACAAAACAAAATGGATGAATCTCAGAAATGTTATTTGAGTGGAAGAAGTCAGACCCAAGAGTAAACACTGCTGTGATTTTGCTTATTTAACATTCTAAATCAGGCAAAACTAACGTAGCATGATAAAAGCCTGACAGTGGTTATCTTGGGTGGTAGCAGTTGTAGTGATATTTACTGGGAAAGAGCATCAGGGAACTTTTTAGGGTGATGAAAATTAACATCTTGATATGGGTGGTGGTCACATGGGCAATTACATTTATACAAAATTATTGAGGTTATAGTTTAAACTCATGAATTTTACTGTATGTAAGTTTACGTCAATTTAAGAAAGTTTTCTTGATGATGTTCAACCATTCATTTGAGTAGTTCACCTGTTAGAGACTTTTACAAGATAGTGAATGATGACCATTTCAGAGAAGTCAGGTTACATTAAAGCAGTCTTGATGTCTAGAGTTTATCTGTTTTGTCGAATGTGTGCACACATGTGAATGCACACCTACTCTTTCTATTCAGTGATATGCCATTATCGACGACTGAAAAAGAAGCTTGTAATTCTCTTTGCATAACATTTTCTAGATGTTCAAAGCAATACACAGTCTTGTGCCAACGCGTTTGTTTATTCTAATCCCCATAAGGCCATTATCACTCTCTATGAGGACATTTAAAAATGTACAAAACAGGACAAAACATTTCTCCATAATGAAGCACTTTGCAAAGTTGTTTGGATATAAAAAATGAGTTTTCTAGGGGGCATAAAAGAAAAAAAAAAGATCCCTCCTACAGCGTAATCCTCTTACTAGAGCATCCTGTAGCGCCTGAACAATTCCTACATTAAATGACGATTGAATCTGGGTTTGCCTCTGCATTTGCACAGCTGGGGGCAGTGGTGCCATCTACAGAGCTTTGAGGCAGATGGTGAGGAGGTGGCAGCATTGCACTTCACCTTGAGCAGCCTAAACTGGGCAGAATGTTAATTGAGTACGAGCTGTACACCAGAGCAATGAATGCATGTATGTATGTATGTATGTATGTATGTATGCATGCATGTATGTATGTATACACATACACACACATACCCAGAAGCAGTTCCTTGCTTCACACCGCTCTCTTCAACCCACTGCTTGCCAACATTCCCTTTATACTTCATATTTCAGCTTTCCTCATGGGAGTTTCTCCAAGGGCTATACTCTCTATGATGCCTCATTGCTTTTGTACGTGCTGCTCTATTTATTTGGTCTTTCTACCCCAACTTCCCATAGATATCTCCTTCTATATTCAGATAAGGCTGTATTGGTGTCCCTGATCAATATGAAAACATTTGTCAGCTCATCATCTCATTTCCAATTTGCTTGTCTGTCTCTAACTCCACTATTAGCTCCTTTTGAATAAGGGGGCTTAGTATTTTCCATCTTTAAATTTCTATTACCTTTGCACTGTTTCTGACACATAGCAATAGATGATTCTAGAATAAATAAGTATATGAAGACTAAATAAATAAATGGGGGAGAGAAGCTAATTTTATATTCCAGCTTAGATTTGTGAATTGCTGTACAATAAAAAACAAAACAATACACATTCTGACAACATTAAATGTTCGTGATCTTCTCTCCTTCGAAAGAACATAGAAAAAGACAAGAATATTCTAATTAAAACCTTATTCTCTCTAATACTCAACTCCTTCAAGCATAGTTATTTTTTTTAATTATAAAACTTTTCTCATATTTAGTTTACTGTCATGTTACTGCTTCTAAATACTATGCCGTTTTGCTTTCTTTTCTCAGCAATATAAAGTTGGGATGGTGTAATTTTATCCATCCAAAAGAGATAGTAAAACCCCATTAAAAGCTTCATAGGACCTTTCAGCAGTGGTAAAATCATGAACAGTGGGGGAAAAACTCAAGGAGGCATTTAAGGGAAAATTGGAGCCCGTCATGTCATCTGGTAGTGGGATTTGAAAAGCATTCCTTCCTGATTTCAGTCTTTTCCTCCAATAGACAGGAGCCTATTTTTCTAAGCTCTCTAAGCCTCAACATCAGAAATGTTATCTTTGTAGGGTCCCTAAAATCAGGTTTTGTATTTGGAGTCTATTTCCTCTTGCTATACATTAGTAATGGGTGCAGTCTAAATGGTTATCTTTACTTTCAGAGTGAAATCTTGGATTACTTGCAGTACCTTTTAGGCCTGGGTAACTTCTAGAACCATTAATCTATTGTCTGTACAGGGGATTCATGCTAAATGAATTAGTCAAGCATTGTACCTACATCCTTGCTAAAAGAATCTGCTCCTGCTCACATCACTTGCTAGAAGAATGAGAATAAGTGGGCATATTGCTATCTGGTGGTTCAATTTCCCTGACCGTAGCAATGTAGGCGAGAGTAGATATCTGACCAAATCTCAGTCAATGAGATTTTTTAAAAGTGAGAGACAACCTGGTGAGATATAAGGAATGCAACTGCAAGATTGTATAGAACTACACTGCTGTGTCAGTGAAATATAGATTAATAGAGGAAACTAGTCTATAAAGAAAAGCAAAAGCATACAATCGATAGGCCAAGAGACTCTAGGGCCCCACCACAGAGAAGCCTGGATCCTAGTGTTGCATGGCTGTATTTCCATTCCTATTGCTATTAGCCTTATAGGAAAAAAAAATATGGTCAGGCTAATTTAAATAAACTTTTCTTATTTGCAAGCAAACATCTAGAACAGCAATTTTAATATAACCATAGCAATGATATATGTGATGGTTAATTCTATGTGTAAACTTGTTTAGATCACAGTGCCCAGACATTTAGTTGAGCTTTACTCTGGATATTCTGTGACAGTGTTTTTGGATGATATTTATAATTAAATCAGTAGTCTCTGAGTAGAGCAGATTCCCCTTGATAATGTGAGTGAGTCCCATCAGTTGAAAGCCCAGATAGAAAAAAGGCTGACCCTCCCCTGAGCAAGAAATTCTCCAGATGACTGCCTTTGGACTTCATCTGCAACAGTGGTTATTCCTGGTTCCATAGCAGACTGCCTTTGTACGCTAACTGCAACTCTTTCCTCAGTCTCTAGCCTGCCAGTCTCCACCATCAGATTTTAGACTTGCCAAATTTCCACAATCGTGTGAGCCAATTGCTTAAAATAAATATCTTTATTTATATATACACACACATTCTACCGGTTTCATTTCTCTGGAGAACTTTAATACAGCCTACAGTAACTACAAGGTGTAATTAGTTGTAAATAAATAAAATGTATTCCCTAAGTCCAAATTATTAAGAAGATATCTTGAATTCTGTTTACTTGCATTGCATCATTTCTGTTTTATTAGGTTGAAAGGAAAAAACTCATATTTACTGACTGCTAAGTATAATGCATGCCAGCATCAATCCTGTACTAATTTCTGAATGATACAAAGCAGTATTTTTATTTAATTTATAACTAAGAAAACAGATTCAGAGAAGTGATGCATCTTGTCAAAGATCACTTTGAAAATATGCCCTTTAACTCTTTCTGTTGTCAAGTACCCAAATAATCTATTTGTTTGTATATTCAATACATAATTCTGTATTGATACATAATCCAGTTGGATTTCAAATCCAGAGAGTAAGGGTTGGGGGTGCAGCAGATGTAAGATACAAAAGAATACAAGGGAGGTAATTCTGAGTTTGAAATCAGAAAAGTCCACTAACACGTGGCTTAACCTAGTTGGCCTACAATTTTTAGCGAAAAAGAGGACTAGTTGTGTTTATCACACTTGTTTCATGGGCTGCTATGAAGTTCAATTCATTTGATGTAAAGTACTCTGCAAATTAGAAAGGACTTTTCAAATGTTTTAATGTCATTTCACTTTAAGTCTCTGTACATTTCAATACAGTTTGTGAATAATGACATTTCAATATAGTTTGTGAAGAACTGAGGCACTCGTTTTTTAGATAGATGTATTCCCCTAATAACATTTATGTAATGTGAGCTACTTCGTGAGACAGCAAGCCCACCACACACCACTCCCCAATGAGCATGAAATGGAGTTATTATAATAAATGATTTACTCTAAGCTCTTTCAGATATCAAGATAGTTTTAAAATAAATAGGGCACACACAACAGACTTCTATGATTCCTGCTTAATCCAAGAACGTCAGAGCTGTAAGGGATGTTAACAATTATCTCATGGCTGGCAAACTGCAGTCCACAGGCCAAGTACCACCTGCTCTCTGTGTGCAGCCAGTGATCTAAGAATAGTTTTTACATTTAAACATGATTGAAAACAATGAAAATGAAATATTTCATGACATGTGAAAAAAGAAATGAATAAAAACATTTCAAAGTATGAGCTATTATCCAGGCATTCATAAAAGGCATTTGCTCTATAGTGCTAGTCAGTGAATAAGCGATGGCTTGAACATTTAGGAACTAGTGGTTTAATTTGTAGCTGTTGGATGCTTTGGACTAGCCTAATGAGTTCCCTTTAAAATAGGGTGTTTTAATCTTAACACTACTGACATTTTGAGCTGGATAAATTTTTGTCGTAGGGGTTTTCTGTCTTCTGCAATATCTTTGGACTTTATCCACTAGCGAACAGGAGCACCTACCTCCCATCGCCCATGGTATCAACCAAAAATGACTCTGGATTTTTTCCAGTTAATCTTGGGCTGTGGCAAAATCACCCCCAGTTGACAACCATTGCTTGAAGATGGATATTTAAGGGTTGGGTATGTAATTGAGTTAACTTGAAACCCAATAGAGACTTCCTAGTGATACACAAGAGATACTTTAACTTTAGACACTTTCTTTTTTATTTTACAAAACACTGAAACTTAGCTTACATTTGGGAAAATAATATTCACTAAACACAAAAAGACTAAGGAATTATTTCTCTTATTATTGTCAATCATCTCGTAAAAAATTGAATATGGCCAATTTGAAAGTATTTGAATGGCTCATATATTATTGCTTTGTGAATTAAAAGAGGGTAATATTTTCATTTGACTGATGTATCAAATGTAATATTTTTACCATTGTGTACTGTAATTTAGAACTATTGAAGAATAATATAATATAAATTCATTTCAATGAATAAATGAAGAAAATATTTTACTTTATCAAGAAGAATTTTTTTTTGTATGATGTTACTCATGTGAGCAATCAAAGATTTTTAGATAAATCCAGTAATTAGCATAAGAGGCTATATATTTTAATTTAAAGATAAGTATGATTAAGCTTATTTTCATTAATAAACTCAGCATGTTAAAATGGACAGAAAAACTAGACATTAGTTCTAATTCTGAATTAATTTTCTCATTGAGTTATCTAGAATACTTTTATTTTCTAATGCCTCAGTTTTCTCCTTTATAAAATGACGGAATTGGGTTAGATCAAGGCTGGAAAACTTTTTTTTTTTTTTTTTTTTTTTTTATAAAAGATAGATTGTAAATGGCTTTATGGATCAGACAGATCTCTTTTTTCTTGTAAAGAGATGAATAAGGATGGAGAATATACCAAAAAAAAATTATTTACCTCTTTTTCCCCAGTCACATCTATTATTAATCTTAAACAAAAGGTACTAATATAATTTTCTAATGATTCTGATCTCTTCCAAAATAAATTTATTTTGACTTTGGTCATTTTTCTTCCCTGTAGGAGCCTAATAAACTAAGACATCCATTTGACTTCTATCCATCTGATATAGCAAAATAACCTAATGATAACACATAAAAACACATCCTAAGTCACATTTACCTTTACATGGAAATGCCATGATACTTTAGTAGGATTGTGTCTACATGGATATCTCTAGACATTTGCCAAAGGCATATGTAAAGGATAAAGCAGGAATGGTCAGGCAAGTGTAACAGTGTAGTTTTACTTTTAATATTATTTCTTCTAATACACAGTGTAATCCATAGGACAATATTATTAAGGTAATATATTAAAGTCTCTTAGATCACTAAATTAAGAAAATCTATTATGTCCTTTATCCAACATAATCAATAGATGAGGAAATTTAAATCTCTTTTTTAGTAAATATTTTCAAAGCAGACATCTAGTGCTACCTATTTACAATTTCTTTCTTGAGTACATATTTCATTCTGCATCGCTTTTACTGAGTACTAATTATTAGTTCAATTCCTTAAGTCATCTTCCAATTTAGGGGACATCCGAAGTATATCAACTCAAGCTCAAAATATTCTTCAATTAGACAAAAACGCCAAGTCCCTATAATACCATTTGGTTATAAGTAGCGACTTCAGAGCACTATATCAAGAGCATAGTTATCCATTTCCTCCAACATGCACCTATTCAAGTGTAATTCATCTGACACCCAAAATATCCTAGGCTCACTGCTAAATGCTGCGTACACCAAATTGTCTAAGATATAATTTCTTAGCTTTAAGAGCTTCAAATAAAGTGAAAGAGCTAATAATACTACAACATGCTAAAAGCAACGATAGAAATATTTACTGACTTCCTTGGACATTCAAATAAGGAGAGATTATCTGGTTTTGGATATGAGGGAAAATTTCCCTAATTCAACCAACTCACCTAAGTTGAGTATTAGACTATGGGAAGGAGTTAGGTACAAAAAGGTGTGGTTCAGATTTTCCAGGCAGGCAAAATAGCTTGTGAAAAAGCCCAGCTTTAAGAAATTTCATGAGAAAGAGGAAAACAAAATATGAAGGCACAGAAGTAGGCAGGGGACAGATCACTGAGGGTCTTATAAACCATATCAAAGAGCTTAGATTTTATTCTGCGAGAGAAAGAGAACTGAAGAATGTCAAACATGGGAGTATCCTGGTCTTATTTTTATTTTAAGTGGACCGTTCTGGTGGCTGAAGGATCATTTTGGGCCCAAGAAAGAGAGAGACTGATCTTGGGAACTAGGAATAGACAGAAGAGGGTGGATCAGAGATATTTATGAGGAAACCTGGCAGAACTATTTGGCCAATTACATAAGAAATGAAAGCAAAAAAGCAAAAGGCACAAGCCCAGGATTTCCAGTTTGGGCAACTTTGTGAATGGGTGATTCTATCAAATGAGAGAAGGTACAGAGAAAAGGAACAGATGTGAGGGAGCTTGCTTAGTTCAGCAATAGCCAAATAATTAGGGCCAAAGTTAGACTTATTGCTCTGTCTTTGCAGCAACATTTTTCTGCCTTCAAGTATTATCATGTAAGTGTATCATCTCTTGAAGTAAACAAGAAATGATTTAATATGCCACCCTTTCTCTTAATCCAGAATACTATCTATGTACTACACATTCCTAGCACCTAAATTAGCTTTCCTGTATGATCCCTTAAGAAACAATCATGAAAGTCATTCAATGATCTGTGAGTATAGGGACTTTCAAAATGTGGAAACATGAGCCTATATAAACTGCTAGATATTGGGTGCTCAATTTTCAACAATAAAATCAGATACTTAAGTGTGGTCATGCCAAAGGCATAATTTTAATGAGTTAATATCTCTTTATAAAGAAAGTGTCACATGTTAGAAGAGACATTCTCAAATGTTAGAATACATAAGGTACATCTGGGTTGCTTGTTACACTGCAAGACCACATTCTAAGAAACACTCCTTCAAGAGTTTAGTTTGGTGGATAAATATTCCATCAAGTGAGGCAATTCAGTAAACAAAATTGCTGTTAATGGGTTTATAAACAACAAAATTCTTCTTTTTCCTTCCCTTTATCTATGTATCTATCTATCAATCATCTATCTATCTATCTATCTATCTATCATCTATCTATCTTTCTACCCATCCATCCATCTATCCATCCACCTACCCACCTACCAACCAAACCTTGAGAAAAATCTTTAATTATTTGGGGAGAAGCAAAACTTAGCATTGATAAGTTTTGCTTTGCTTACAAGCTCCCCAAGTGATTCCTAAGCTGCAATTCCTACTCACATGTCTTTGAAAATAGAAATAGAGAAGAGCCACTGGTTGGACCAGGATTCCTAAATGCTTTTAAACATAAAATTTGCATGTGTGATAAATCTAAAAATTAAATTCTCTCCTCCTAGAGATTTTGGTTATACCTGCCTCCACCCCACTGCAGAAGTGACATCAGTGTATCTTTTTCATATGCTCAGGAGCCAAGAAAATTTCTTCAGCTCAATTTTCCATATTTAATATTCAACATTAGGCATCATTTTTGTTAAATTGCAAGTATAAAATTAATTTCAATTTTGAACGTACTTTTCCAAATGAAAGCCCTGTATGTTCCCTTTCTCCTCTTGTCTAAAATCTCTTCCTAAGAAGTTACTGAAAGGTGTAGGGTAGAGTGGGCAAGGGTGGAGACCACAGAAGTGTTGGTGGGGAGGTCTCTACTGTTATAGCTGCTTTAGCCTTGGACCCCAAGTGAACTGGCTGCTTCTCACTTGGTACTATCACATAGCATTGGAATTCAAGGGACACGCACATGAGTGACCACTGCAATTCTAAGGGCCATTATAGGGAAAGTTAGGTAAAAGGGACATGTACAGAATGCTGCAGAATCTCGACCATGGATGCTCTTAGGGAGCTCTGGTTCACAATCATATTCTCATATAAATTCAATAGAATAGAAGAATCTGAAGTTGTATGTCACAGGACTAAAAAATTCATGAAAATAACACACAGAAAAATACATAATCAAAAATAATAATAGGGATAAAAATTCCTTTACATTATGTTATATCATCTATAAACCAAAACAAGGAGGCTAAACTCAGTTTACTTCTCTATGTGTAAATAATCTTTCATGACTAAATTATGAAAACCCATAAATTGCTTACTTAAAACCTTTTGCTCTCACTGTTGACTAACACACGATCTGTTCTGCCTAGGTGCCAGCATAAGAGAGGACATTAAATTGAGTTTCCCTTCAGTTTAGCTCAATCTATGCCAGCTTTCCTCAATGTGTGGTCCTTCCAGCTGTTCACAACAGAATCACGGGGAGAGCCTGTTAAAATGCAAATTCCTGGGCCCACCACCTCCATGCTGAATCAACACCCCCTGGAGGTGGGCTTGAATATTTGCTTGGCTTACAAGCTCTTAAGCACTCTTAGGATTTCATATATCATCCCATGTTTGTTCATTCCTTATTCTTCAAAAAAATTTACTGAATATTTCTTAACAGCCACAGTCTTTAAAACTTTTTTGAACTGTTAGGCAACAGAAAGGGGAAAAGGATACCATTTAATTGTCTGTAGATGAGCTCTGAGCTAGTTGAGGCTACACCAACAGACCTGGAGAAAGGGGGAGGATTAAAAGCCACTGCTGCAGAGAGAGCATTCTCTTTCCCTGCAGGAAGTCATCTGAATGGAAGGCAAAAGCCCTTTCCCTTGAGACAAACTTTGCCACATATTACTGTGACTCCACAAGTCATCCCAGAGCCAGGTGGCCCTGGAGTTGGACCTCCCAGCTACATCCTCCCTCACTGCCCAGCAACTGCATATTTTCATTCTTTCCTCCACAACAGAGGGCATAGGAAGACAGAGCTCTCCAGAGAGACAGGAGGGTTTCCTGTGGCCTCAGGAATTTCCTTCAGGCTGCCTGAGGAACATTTCGCCAAAGCCAAATCACATGGTCACTGTTCAACAGTCTGAGTCAAGGCCACCATCTGAAACAAACACACCAGACAAATTTTCTCTCTCCTGGGTTTTAATTTGGGTATATAGTCTTTTCTTTTCTTTTTTCTTTTTTCTTTCTAATATTTTCTCAAAGGGAATCTGAGGATGATGTGCTGAAATGGAAAAAGGGAAGTTTCTTTACTAGTAGCCCTTAAAATTTTGCCTAACAATACACTTTGTTTTCTTTAAAGCAATTTATTCTTCAAGTTTCCCATCTTTAATGCACTCTGTGTAACTGGTCCATAACAAGTCCCCTGACCTCACTAGCCACCATTCACCAACATGTCTAAATATAATAGGTGTGTGTTTCCGCTCTTGCTGTAGAAACTTAACTTCTACTCACCGGCATGTGCTTCAGGAGTGCCTTGTCCTGGATAAGTTAGAACCCTGGTCTATTGATATTATTCTACTTGCCATGTAAAGATTTAGAATTTTAGAATTGTAGAGAAGATGTTGAAAGTCATAAATTTAAAACGCAAATTGAAACGAATCTCAAAATAATTGTTTTCTAAGAGTTTGAGAACACCGAAGGGAAGTCAGTTTCTAGAAGACCTGGCTTCCATGATAGAAGATAGACCCAATTCATTTCCTTGTTAGTATCTTGCTATCCTTCGAGGACAATATTATGGACACTGACGACCATTATATGGAATTAAAGAAATAAAAAACATTGGTACTTGGGCAGAATTTGTGCAGATCTGGCAGCCTAACTTGATCACTAATTACTCTATCAATTATTTTGTATTACCAGTTCACTTTCATTAATCCTTCATTGAATAACATAAAAGAAAGGAGGGAAAAAACAAAACAAAACTCTGAGTTTTTCAACTGGATTCCAAAATTGTAAGTTTGCTATGCATAGTTTCATAAGAAGGCAGGTTGTAAGTAAAAAAAGTATAATCAAAGAAAATTAGAAGTGATATTACCAATGTATATGAGTTACTCCAAAGAGTTCCTCTATCAGGCATTTGGTATGGTTCATACTCATCAATGATATAAATTATATTGCTTACTTTTGTCTCAATCTCATCAAAATTGATAAATGGCATACCTTTTCTAGCTCACCGAAGAACTACAAAATGAGTTTTGTCCTTCCTTCTTAGGACCTTTATTCTCAGATCCTGGGACCATCATCCAACCAGACAGCAAAAATAGAAATTCAGAAGTTATCTTAAATTCTCTTCACCATAACTAATCAATTTAACAAGGCCCTGTTTATTTTACCTCTATTACTATTGCCTTAGCCCAGGTCCCGGTCAATCCTCTAGTCCTCTAAACTAATATATTTGCTTTCAGTCCCACTATTTCCTATCCATTCTAGACAGTACAGCCACAGCATTCTACTTAATTCCTGAATCTGGTGGTCACCTCTCTGCTAAAATCCCTTTAATGGCACCCTGGAGCTTTCTGGATAATGGTCAAATGCCTTAGCAGACAAGACCCTCTATGATGTACCCTGGTCATTGTTATAGTCCTTTTTCCATTTTAATATCCAATCCAGTTTAGCTATTTCTCGCCCAAATGGCCTATACAGCATGACAGCCTAAACCACAGGAAATCGCAGCACTGTATCTAAGTCAAGTCAAAACCTGAACTCTTCATTTTACACCAAACTACAGAGTTTAAGTAACTTACCCAAGGTCACACCACTGGTTAGGAACACATCGGAAGTGGTACCCAGTGTTTAGGCCTAACTGTCCAGAATATAATTTCTTTAATCACTTTCTTGCTCAAAGTGGGCAAAGTCATACTGTTTCTCAGTATAAAACTCTGAAAACCATGAAATGAT
Organism: Rousettus aegyptiacus; assembly: GCF_014176215.1. NCBI lineage: Eukaryota > Metazoa > Chordata > Mammalia > Chiroptera > Pteropodidae > Rousettus > Rousettus aegyptiacus. The sequence goes on along the minus strand of NW_023416306.1, from coordinate 43,862,065 downwards.
ACTGATTCTTTGGTATTCATTAACAAATTGGCTTTAACACGCATATGTAATGCAACCTATTTTTCAGAAGCCTTTCCTTTAGTAAGTCCGCCAAGGCTTCAATACAAAGAAAACTCTCTGCCCTAAGATTAATATTCAAATTCAACAGAAGTTACCAAAATAAAATCTCCCAAATAAAACAATGATAGAGAAAGATCTGATAATGAATACAAAATATGCTGAGAACTGCCTGTCACTGAAATAAACTTGACTGTTTTGTAATTAACAGTAAGATGAAATCTTGAAACACATAAGAATGAAGCAAACGAAAACCAAAAAGAAATAGTTCGGAAAGTGTCCCATTTGAAATGTATCCATTGTAACACACCCTTTCTTTTGGTTATCATCATCATGTGCCTGTCCAGAAATTTATTTTCAAATCTTATTTCCAAACGTAATCCCAAATTTGAAACTGGAGTTGGTTGGCATGTTCAAAATTTGCTCTGAGATGGACAAAACAGCAAATGAGATGTTTTCATAAGGAATAAGAAGTATATACCAACATTCATTGGGTTTAATTCATGCCTTAGATGGTAGACTTCCCCTTCTAATTCTTTAGTATCCTGTTTCTATTAGGAAATGAGAAATACAGGAAACAGAACTATGAAGCCATTTCTAAACATGAGCATGGTACTGAAAAAAGTTAGCAAAAACACATATTTTCAATGAAAAGATAGTAAGGGAAATTGGATTTAGCTCAGTCTGTCAGAAATGGTGAGTGATATGGGTTTAGTGAAATCTAATCATGTCATCATGCCCTACACTGCATTTACTGACAAGTCAGGGCACTGGAAAGTGCATATCACAACAGAAAAATGCTTGGAAGAGGAACAAAAATTACCTGTTGAATAGAAGAATTGGATTTGTTAGCTTAAGATTTCAATAGACTCCTGGATACTCAGAGAATCCATCCATCAAATTAACATGGTGGTGGGAGTGTGGGCTGGGCGAGATAGAACAAGAAATTGAGAAGGGCGCAGACAGTAAGAACAGTAAGAATTACTGTCGTAAAATTTATAAACTAAACCAGGAGGAACGTTAACAAAAATATGCAAATTATTACTTAGGAACTTTCATTTTATTTGAAATATAAACACTGGGCAAGAATCCATAGGAACTAGCAAAGCAAATATGAGAGCCATAACCCCGGGGAGTGGGGCGGATTTTATAGCATTGTATCCAGAATGTTAATAATACAATCACTTATGAAAGCAGCTTTCATTTCTAAGTATTACTGAAAGAATTTGATATCACTTTAGTTTCTGAGAGCTTGAAATATGCTCAACATCTGAAGTCTTCTAGGATGGCTATGATTTTTCAAAAATCCAGATGTCATTTGGAAAGAAAGTTCTCTAGTAAAACACATCCTATCTTTTGAATATTGAAAGAATTGGAAGATTGCTCACTAATGCACTTTATTAAATAGTTATAAATCACCATGTTAATAAAGGATGGTGGAACTGAGCTGGGTGCCAACGACACTGTTGGCGCAGTACTGACAATGTCTGCTGATATATAGCATGGGCACTACTTCCAATAAAAAATTTGTAATCTACCTCAAATAGATACTTCTATGCTGGTTTTGTGACTAGTAAATGATGAATAACATTTTCTATTTTAAAAAACTAGAGTATTGATTAATATATTGAGGGCGATATACACACACCTGTCAAGAAGATCACCGTGTAAGTTAATAAAAATTATTTTGGGGTGAAGCCAATGAATGACTTTAACTGAAAAATGTTTCTCATTGCACATCAAGTTGTTAGAATCAATTTACACAGTCATAGTTGGATTTGCCAAGGCATTCTTTGTCCCAGATCCTTGAGTCAGTAGTGATTCTGGAGGAAAATTTACGTTCGTTTTTAGTTCCCTGGCCTCATCCTTTTTCATGCCCCATCATTGGTGTTGTTCCAATACAGCAAAAACACTTATATCCAAGGAAGCTTCTCTTCCTCCCCATCCCCAAGCCGCTTTTCCTCCTAAATACTCTTTTAGGGAAGCAAACCATTACCATGACAACAGTATGATGGGGGTTTAAACAGGACGTGGGGGCAGTTTGTATTGAACAGAATAAGGAAAACTCCAACAGTGAGTAATGCTCTTTTGTGAAAAGCTACTTAGCTCTACAAAACTAATTGTCCACATCAAACTTAACCCAAGAAGAACACAACCTGGGGCGGGGGGAATGTTGCAAGTGTTTATTCCGGGCTAGATTCTTTAATCCTTCATTGTGACTGATTGGACTCAATAATGCCCAGTGGTCATGAAATCACAATATCCTATTACTATGGATAAGAAAATTAAGACCTTAGCTTCCCCTTTTTAACTTCAAATGGCTATGGGACATCCAGAGATTAGTACTTTTCCCAAAAAGTGTTAGCACATTCTTGTTCCTGGGGTTAAATACTTGTTTTTTGCACCTTTTAAATTTTACTTGTATTTCTTTCCCTACACAGATGATGAAGGTGCATTATTATGGAGTTGGGGGGATTTTTTCAGTATCTTTAATGTATTTGCTCTTACAAAGAGGAGTGCTGCAGACACAAGGTAGCAATTCTAGCTCAGGTGTAGTGCCATTCTTTTGTGTAACTCAGAGCTAGAGAGAGAGCTCAAGGCAAGCGTTCAGTATATATTTAACAATACTTTCCCACTACTGACTTCACTTAGGAGACTAAAAATTATCATGCCTTTTTTAAAAACAAGGACACCAAAAAAGTCACAATCTGATGAGGTTCATTCTTTGTCTTTACCTGAGCAAACACCTAAAGACTTAGGGCTTTTAAAATAATGAGGAGAATCCTTTGTTCTCTCAGGTTCCATTTAAAGGCAAAGTGGGTCAAAGGGCTTCCCCAGGGAGGAAAAAAAATCCTGGAGCCAAACACATGGGAGTAAAAGATTTCACTCCCACTACTGCTCCCACCCTCCCAAAGAAGTTAATTAATTCTATTTTAGGAATGTTGTGGGGGTGGGGCACTCAGGAAGACCAGAATCTCATTCTCAAACGTGACTCAGACCATACCCTCCTCCCTGACACTACTGGGTAAGGGGCGCTGAGAATGTGTCTCAGCCATGGGTCACAGCCACTACTGCATGCATTTGTGCTCCCCAAAATGTGCGTCCAGACCCAAGTGCGAAGTTGAGTATTTAGACCTGAAAAGCACAATTAGAACCACTCAAAGCAGCAAGTTACAGTACCTTAAGAAGTCTGACAGATGGGAGAAAGGCTGCATGGCACAGCTTCCGAATGGTCCAGTTTAGGGGTCGAGGAGCATCAGTTTGATTCATGACCCCTTCAAAATTCCACCAGGAAAACCAGAAACTGCAAACCTGAGCAATGCCTAGAAAATAAACGGTGCCCCACGGCCCTGGCATCCCATGGTCATCTCCACACCTGCAAATTCCATTAGGGCAGAGGCTTTCTGGAACTTGGGAGACTAGTCAAGTGGCATTGCCTGAGCCACTGAACCTTCTTGAGAAAGCCACCTCCCCTCTGCCTGCAGCCGTGCTCATGCATACCAAATGTGGCTGAATGGAGGCACACTGCCTGCTGCTTCGGGGAGGGGATGCACGGTTTTGAAGGAGAGGGACAGCCTGCACGAAACAGCCTGTGGTCGGAGTCACAGCCGCCTGCTCGGAATGCGCGCTCCCTCTCCCGCTCTCCTCCCAGTAAACGCAGGTCAGGCACTGGGGGGAGAACCCGGGCCATTCGCTCTGCTCAATGGCTTTAGGGGTGGGGGGAGCCAAGAGTAGAGGAAAAGGGAACATTAATAAAGCCAGAACAAGGAACTTGCACTTTCTTGCACAAAGCATCCTTGAGGGGCTGGAAACTGGCACAGTGGGAGGGGCTAGGAACTCAGAGGGAGAAGGGATGCCTCTGCATAAGAGAAATACTCCTTTTTGATTTGTATGGCATAATAAATAAAGAGCTATTGTAAAATGGATCTGTAGTAAAAGGGATCTCTGTCATGTTCTGGGTTTTTTTTATTAACTGTGTTGACGGTCCTCACCCTGATGCATACACGATAAATAAGCGATGGCAGAAAAAAGAAAACTAACACACTCGCAACGGCGAGTTATTCCTTTCATAGAAAGCAGTGTAAACTAATATACGTTTGGCTTACCTTTTAGAAATGGCTGTTCCTAAATTGGAGGTTATCCCCTTCGGGAAGGCTACTTGATACTTTGTCTGCAACAAAAGTTTAACCCTTAAGGTGCCACAGAGAATGCTTTCGATACAAAATGGAGTTTGCCGAAGTGTGGATACCCGCCCTCACCATTTTCTAAGGACGGCTTTAACAGAGAGTTGCTGTGTTGGTGTATATCGTCTTTAGAGATCCTGTGGTGAGAATAAAGGAGGGCTTTTCGGTTTGAAGGTAGACATTGAACAATTTCACTTAGCGTAGTGAAGTTAGGATGGTTGGGCAGAGGGAGGAGTTCATGTCACCGATCCCCACTTGAACTCCCCCATCCCTCCCGTTAGACCTCGAGGGTGCAGCTGACCAACTGCTGCCCAGGAGAATTCCCACATCCTTAGAGCGCTGCCTTCTTATTTTTCCTCTCTATGTCCCCCCCTATGACTATACTGATTTTCTATTTCCAATTTACTGAAGAGACTAATAAATCCCAGATCCATGACTACTATGCATTTTGAAGCAGAATGGGGAGAGGTAAAAGTAGATGTGATAAACTGGCTCCTTGCTGTAATTTAGAACTTGGAACCATGTGGATCCTCCCTGGGGTATAATAAACACCTGACACACTGCATTACAACACTATTCCCCTCACAACGATCCTGTGTCCCAGATCTAAGGACACTATTGCAGAAAATTTAGTCCATTGGTGGAATCCAGACCGTTGACTTGCCTTATATATAATAAAATTCATGTATCTGATTAGCTTCTATTAAACAATATCACTTTAATAGATCCACACACAGTAGGTTTATTTTCTGTCACCATTCTATTTCCATAAAAAATTAAAGGTAGCTTTAAAATAATAACAGCTAACGTGTGCCTGTCAGGCATTGTGCTAGGCACTTGAAATACATCACATCGGCAGTCCCCAACCTTTTTGGCATAAGGGACTGGTGCTGCTATGAGACTCTAATGCCTGATGATCTGAGGTGGAGCTGAGGTGGCGATACTAGCACTGGGAAGAGGCTCCAAATACAGATGAAGATTTGCTCACTCACCACCTGCTGTGCATACCTGTTCTAACAGGGCACAGAAGGTACCTGTATGCAGCCTGGGGTTTGGGATTCCTGCATTACATAAGTTTAGGTCCACAACAACACTATGAAGCAGATGCTATTGTCACATCCTCATTTCACAGATTAAACAACTGAGGTCTTGAGAAATTAGTGACAGGCCTACATCACATTACTATTGAAACCAGTCTACCGCACTACAAAGACAAACTTTCTCTTCTCTCCTATTTCTTTTATAATTAAGGGGGCCACAGCAATAAAGCCACTGCCTCAATTTTCTGGAGACTTAACCTTATATAAGAGTTGAGGTAAAAGACCTTAAAGAAGATTATTTCTCTGGTATGACATTGATGTAACGGTTAACATTATGAATACTGAAATCAGGCTTCATGGTTCCAATTCTAATTCTGACATTGGTTTTGGGTAATATACTCACCTACTCTGTGCCTTAGAGTCCTCATCTATAAAACAGAGATAAAAATAAAATCACACACTTAAGGCTGTCATGAAGACTAGTGAACTAAATATCAACCAAGCACTCAGAACTGTGCCAGGTACATACTAAGTCCCTTATACCATGGTTTATCTTCTAGGCATCATGTGCTGATGTTGAGGCAGGAACCCACTGATAATTCCCAGTAAGTAAACACAAGTGTGCATACTTCTAGTACCAGGTAATGAAGTCAAGCAAGACAAATTAAACCTGAATGATTCTTATGAGTTATCATGAGTTTAATAAATGGGGTAAAGAGAAAGGTGGGACACCACGAAGGCGGCAGCATGAGTGTCCTCATGCTATATTGCAGAGTGGCATTTATCAGATTGCAAGACGTTGCCTTTAGTTAGGTTACAAGGCTCCAGCCTCTCTAAGCTATTAAGTGCTATTAAGTGGTTCCGATGTGGTTGTGAAAAGTCTCCTCTAAGAAAATGCTGAAACACTGTAGTTGCCTCTCCCCTGCTCTTCATTCTTCCAAATGTTAAGGACCCCACCAAAATGACAGCATCATTTGAAAACACACAGCCTTTCATCCTTTAAACCCCTTTAATTTTTACTGACTAACTATGTCAAAGAAAATAATTAGGAGGTTTGTGGAATGGGGAAGTAGGAGGATTCAACGCCCTCTCTGATGGCAATTAGAGGAGAGGAGCATAAAACCTCTAGAGAATTGATTTGGAGATTATACTGTAAAAGAGGTAAAGATCAAAGAAGGATGACAGTCTGTGAGATGAGGATTTTCTACCATCCCTGGAGTCATCTGTGCGGGAATTGTTTGCTATCGAAACATCAAAAGCAGGATTTTTGAGCCCCACCCCCCAAACTTTCAAGAAAGAATGTTTTCACATGGAATGATGCCTTCCTGGGTTTTAGAGAGCAGTCTAATGAGGAAAGAGAAGAGAGAAGCAAGCCCAGTCCCAGAAGTTAGCATCTCACAAATCCAAAATGCTTGTTCACAAATTTTATAAATGTGGACATTTACAAATCTATAGAACAAATTCTAGCAGGCTTAAAGTAGTCTGATGTGACCACATTAGCTTTCAGTATTCTAAAATATAGCAAACCCAGTATATCAAATCTTTGTATTCTGAAGCCTGTCCTTGAACAAACTCTCACCCATTCTGCATAAACCCACTTCCCACTGATTATCTTCACTTTTTATTTCCTGTGTAAATGATGCTAAATTTAAGAATCACGATGGGACTGAGTTGTCTCAATGTTGACAATAAGCCATAGTATAGACATTATTCATTCCTTCCTTTTGAAAACCATGTTCCCTCTTGAAAACCATCATGGCGGCCTCGATGCAGCATCGTACCACTTTGTACACTGTCTCCCTTTATACCTGTTAGATATAAAAGAGGCTGACCCACGGAAACCTAAGAAAACGAAAAGGAAAGGACACAGTGACCAGGTAGTTCAGAGTTCCAAAGTTCACTGCTATAATGTATTTTCTGTACATTACACTCAAAAATATTCCGATGTAATTTTTTACTCTGTTATGACACTGAAATTCATAGACACCTGAATTTAATAAAATAGATATTTTCAGGCCCTAATAGATGGATGTAGTATACACAGTGCAGAAGAATGATATTCGAGCATCCCAGGGAAATATCGGAACAGCTCAATGGTAAGCCCTTTACGTAACTTCATTTGCCTTAGTATTTTATAATCTCAGCATTAACATCCTGTTTGCTTTATGACTTGCCTCAGTTACTAGCTTTGTTGTGTTTGATAATTCACCATTTTTATTAGAAAATTATTCGTGTTGTGAACCCTAGGTCAATTTATCATTTTGGGGGGGTCAAAAGACACACTTTTCCTGTTTCTTCCTTTTAACTATACACCTATACAAATTTATACACCTATAAAAATTTTAGAACTTTTTAGATGCTTCTAGAATATTTTTCAAAAAAAATCTTTTTATAGAGTTCATTGACCTATAGTTCTTAATTATTTCCAAGTACATGTTTTTGAGATATATGAAATAACTTTTTTTTTAACAAGATATTTTTCCCCTTTTGGCATTTTTTATAGGTAATAAATTCTAAGATATATTAAAATCTATCAAATAAATGGCTCACTTTTTAAAGTAGTTTAAACAGTATTTACTGTGTATAAAGCAAGAAAAGAATTAGAATAGTTGTCAAGACTGTTTCTCCCCAGTATTGGGATCTCACCACCCGCTTTCCTGACTGCTGTCCACACAGTGCATGGATACTTGTGGTGACCGGGAGCCAGTGAGTTTTTGAGACGGCCCATTCTATAGCTGGACAGCTCTAGTTGACAGAAAGTTCTTCCTAAAACTGAAGTGAAATATGCCTCCCTGTAACCTTCAAGTTGAGTTTCTCTTCCAGAGAATGCTTCTTCAAATGTATAACAGGCAACAAGCACCACTCAAAACTCCTCTTCTCTGCATTGGGCATCTTGGACCTTAAATCCTTCTGCACATGATGAAGTATGGTTATTTAAAAACCCTCTTCAGGGATACGGTCAAAGATATGTTATAGGGGCTCTTTAAATATAATAGTGACTAATCCTCTTAAATCCTTTGAATTACTTCTCATAAATTCTCTTAGGGAGCTTTAAGGAGAAACTCACTAGTAATTCAGCTTCTTTTAAAATTTTTCTTTACGAATTAGTTTCTCAACTTCAGTTTAAGTAATAGCTGACTGCCTCCCCAACACACACACACACAAACACACACACACACACACACACACACACACACACACACACATTCACTCACTCACTCAAAGCAAGTATGCCAAATAAAACCTCTGTTATCAAGTGACCTCCATCGTATCTGAAGCCTGAACTGCTGTAATTTCCCTTTTTTGACCCTGACTCGTAAGGGAGGTAGTGATAAGCCATGGTTAATGGCAAAGCCATGTTTATATTAAGAAATGTGCAGGGATTGAAATTTATGTGCTTCATTCTCTCTCCTTTATCTGCTAGCATAGTAGTCAGACAGATTCCATTTAAACTCAGATCCCACCTCTTAGTAGCTATGTAGCCCTGGACCAGTTATTTAAACTCAGAGCCTGAGTTTCCACATTATAAAACGGGATCTGTAATGGTTTGCACCTCGAGGTTTTTGTGAAGATTAAAAGCAATTAGCACAGTGCTGATATAATAAAAACACACTTCGGGGGAATTAGGAAGATGAGGATGATTGTCATCTCCTTAAGCTGACAGCACTGGCACAGGGCTTACGAGCACGGGCCATAGATCCAACGGTCTGGATTTAAACCCCAGCATTACTGCTTCATGTAGCGTTGGGAAGTTTCCTAACCTCACCATGCTTTGGTTTCTCATCTTCAAATTAGGAATAACACTATTACCTATGTCAAAGGAGTATTATGAATTTAATTAGCTACATGTGCAGAGTCCTTAGAAGAGGAACCAGCACATGGTAAGAGCGTAAAAAAAAAAATACTAGTAATTTACTATTTCCAGTGTGAAGTCATACGTGCTGTCCTTCCCAAAGCTGCTGCTCTAAGAAAAGCAAAGCGAAACAAAACAACTTCATCTCCTCCTTTGCTTCTTCCAGTAAGAGAATAAGCTGCAGAGAACACAAGAGAACCACACTTGGCTTTACTTACTGCTTTCTTCTCTGCAGCTTTCTTCTCTAAGAAGGGGTAGTATATTCCACTAATAAAGTGCAAAACTTTAATATATAAAAGGTTTCACTTTGGAAAAGGCTAAGGTGTGTAAGCAGCTTCTTTCACCAAAATTCTAAGGTATATAAGCAGCTTTTTCTTCACCAAAAATAGAAATCCTACGTATATATCCACATTAAAAATATATAACAAATATTCAAAGGCCAAAAGCTAAAATACGTCTTCATTCGAGTTTTGAAACTCCAAAACTTCTATTCACAAAGGGGATGACTTTTTGTATGATTTTGAAATTTTAATGAGCCCATGGAGGCTTGTTAAAAATATAAGAATTTGAGATGTGCATTTCTAAGCCACTTAATTATTTGCATTTTTCTAATATGGTAGGTGTTCTTTTCTCCCTCTCTCTCTCTCTCTCTCTCTCTCTCTCACACACACACACACACAAACACACACAAACATACACATGCACACACAGGTATAGGTATTTTAAGTAATTTTACATTATGAAAACCATAAATCTGATTAACATGTTAAAGAACTCATAAATGAGTTCTTTAAGTAGAGAAAATTAAGTAGTGAATCTCCAATTACTGCTTACATAAATTGTGTGAATTGGAGGGAAGCTCAGTATTTCATTGCTAACAGTATAGCTTTCATCAGATCTGTGGGTCATTCGATGCTCAAATAAGACACAAGTCCATGCTCAGTCCTCACATATACCTTTCAAACACCATCTGAATCCTACCCATGAGAGGAGAGTCTGCCCCAGCCACACACCCCATTTTGTGTATCTGGGTTTCTGACGCTAATGGCTAGCACTGAATTGAACCATAAGGTCTGCTCACCTGGGAAACAGAGACATGCTGTGATCTGGAAAATTCTCAAAATGTTAGCTCTGCACGATAGAGAATTGTAATGAAGAAAGCTAATGAAAACCATACTTGCTATCTAGTCTTGTCAGCCTTCCATAAAATGTATCACTGTTAATGTTTATTCTGGTATCATATTTTAAAACTTATGAGCCTTCCACTTTTATTTTTATTAGTAATAGTTGCAGAGATTACATAATTTTAGTTTTTGAGAAGTGTCAGTTCAGTTTTGTTTTTGTTTTTTCTTGTAAAGAGGCATAAAACCCATACAAATGACATGGATTTTGGAATCAGGGATAACTGGGTTTGAATCCACATTAAGTCACTGGGAAATTCATATCTTTTATGGATTCTCATCATTAAAAAATTAATGTGGCTTAATTATGATAATATTAACATAATGATTGATAACTTTATGTTAAGCTCTTACTCAGGGATAAACTTTCTAAGTTTATAACTCGTTGAGTTCTGACAACAAACCTATAAAACTTGCATCATTATTCTCATATTACAGATGAAGAAGTAGTCTCAGTGAACCACAGACTCAGATAGGTTAAGGAACTGGCAGAAGATCACATGGGTGGTTAATGGACTCGAATCCAGGACTAGCTGATTCTGTAATCTGAGCACCTGATGCCATAATCTGTGTTTACCCACAATGATATATTGCTGCCAATCAAAAAAAAAATGATTTATACAAATTTCCTGTGACTTACCAAAAGGAAGATAGCATTTGATCACTAACACAATTTGAAAAGAGGGAAAGTAACTCAGTGGATCAAGTCTTAACATCAGAATCCTGCATAGCACAGAAGGACCAGTGGTTCTCCCAAGGGTTTTGGGTTTCTTATGTTTTTACTGGTGAGTTCCACATGCCTCTCTACTCTCCAGTTCCATCTGGCTGGGTCAGCCTGTCCTGGGCAAGAAGCTCAGGCCTCTCTGGAGAAACAAGGACTTGTCCTTATTTATTTGGAATATCCAATATATAACACAATTTCTGGAATAGAAATTTTATTTATTAAGTAGAAAAAGTCTGTATTTATTAAATAAAAAATTGTTTCTGAAGAACTCACATCTTGTAAATGGGGGGGTAAGTTCTTCACATACCTAGTATATATAGTATATATTATATATATTTTATGTATTACATATAAACTCATTTAATTTTTACTACTATCCTAATTTTATCCCCTCCTGCATTTTCTAAATGAGAAAACTGAGGCACAAAAAGGTTAAATATTTGCTCAAGTTCACATAGTAAATTTCAGAGTCATAATTTAAATTCAAATATAAGCCCTTATGTAATGTTTTATAATACATGTAAATATAAAAGATTTTATATTTTATAAATATTTTTATTTGATACATATATTTTAATGTATTATAAAATATAAAATCTATTTTAACACAATATAGTTAGTTTCAGGTACTCTAATTAGAGAGCTTATAAAACTATGATATATCATTCTTCATGACCAAAAGAATATTCTTGTAATTTATCAGGGCAACAGAAAGTTTCAATCACACAAAAGATACACTTGGCCAGAAAACCTGATATTTATCATAGTAAGTAAATACCAAAGATATCTGTATAGTCATACACATAAAATTATGATGATTATCCAAGGTTACTTTGCCTTTATATGAAATGTATGAAGCATTTGGGGACAAAACAAAACAAAATATTACCGAAACTCTACTACTGACCTGGAGCTATTAAGTTAGAAAATGAAGGTACCAAAGAAGAATTTGATTTATAATAGCTTCAAAATTGGCTAATAAATTACATTTTGATTGCTGTTATTCTAAATCTAGCCAAAGCCATCCACAGGAGCCTAAATGATACATGTGCCAGTGTGGGGTATCTTGTTGACTGCATGGTGCCCCTAGCTGTCCCTGGAAAGCCTTCACCAATAGGGAAGTGAAGTAGTGATAAGAGAGGAAAAAAACTATAATGTTCTGTAGAACTTGAAATTATCCCAAAGAGGAAATATTGGGACATCATTGTTTTAGAAATAAGGAGGTAAAGCTTTCTGTGTGTATTTTTTTTTTTTCCCTTCCATCTGAAACTTTTTGCAAGTAAACTATTGGCTATAGATCAGATGAGAGAATAACCAGTTTAATTTTATGAAAACATCCAGGGTTAAAACAGATCAAGACACTGCTGTCAGTAAAGCCATTCAGTTCTCCCCGTGGAGTTAGGACAAAATCCACACTCCTCATCTTGGTCTATAACGTAGTGACTGATTTATGCCCATCTAACTCTCCAGCCTCAGTTCTGACTTTTCCTCACTCATCATGCTCTGCTCCTTTCGCCAGCTCTCCACAAGATTATTTCCTTCTCACTCTTCGGGTTTTAGCCAAAGTGTAATCTCTCCAGAGAATTCTTTCTTGATTTCTCTAGCTCTGTTTCATCACTCACCGCAGCTCTTTGTTTGAACTATTTTTACACTTACCAAAATCTGTAAATATTTAATTGGTTGGTTTATTTATTTTAGGTCTTCATATCCTACTTGAATGTAATTTCTACTAGGGCAATTATCAATCATATCCCAGGTCCTACAAAATGTCTAGAAAATGATGAAAACGCAACCAAAATTTGGTGAGTGTAGAAAAAAGTAAATTATAAATGAATGACCTATACACGTTTGTTATATTCTTTTTTTCAGGTCACTTAAAGTTATCTTATGGTGCCTAGGGTTTATTTGCAAACTAGCTTGAACACGATTCGTCAGTGCCTTTTTGTTTCCCCAAATCTTAACTCTATTGCCTTGAAAAGTCTAAGAATTACCTATTTAGATATCAAAAAATTAACAAAAGAAGGAAGTTCTCAGACTTTAACCTGCTAGTAGAGACCAAGCTCTAGCAACAAAGGGTTTTGAAAAAGAAGTGCAAAAGAAGAAAAGGGGAAAATATGGATATCAGAACTTCAACCTGAAAATAACTTATGCTAGAGAATTTAATTATTGACCAATTGTGATAGTCTGGCCTGTTCTCAAACATCTCCCATAATGGCAGTTCATTAAGGGATTAACTTAATATTAGAATATGCCTCTATAAAGGCTTTTCTTTATTGTATATACACGCAAAATTATGAATTTTTATATGTACTAAAGCTGCGGAAATATATTTACTATATCTCTGATTATTAAAGAACTTTTCATATTGAAAATTTTCAATACAGAAAATTTTCAAAATTTAGAAAATTATAAGTAAATAAATAAAAATTGCCTATAATTCTATTACCCATAAAGAACTATTGATGTGATCTTTGAAAATTTCATCATGTATTTTAGAAATCATATTTTATATATAGCTTAATATGATTGCCATAAACTGATCTCCATCTTATTAAACATTCTTAGAATATACAATATTAAATGGTTATATAGAATTCTACTGTTATTTTATTCGCTGCAAGATGATCAGCCTGCTTTCATTTTGATACTTATAAATAATGCTAAATGGATATACTCAATCATGCATTTTTATGTACATCTCTGATTATTTCCTGAAGATACGATTTAAAATGAAAGATAATTGGCTCATAAGTCATAAATATTATTTCTAGCTTTTGATAGATATTTCCATATTGCAATCTAGTAATATTGTACCATTTTACATGCCCCTCAGCAATATATAAAAATGTGCCTATTATTGAATCACTGATAAAAACAGCCATATTAAATTAAATAAATAATTAAATATTAATTTAAATTAATATTTGGTCAATGTGACCACAGAAAAAGATATGTATTTATTTGGCAACTTATAAAGTTCCATTTTCCTGTGGCCATTTGTAATTCTTCTAGTAAATTGCTTCTTCTTTCCATTAGAGTTTTATTTTTTTTATTAATTCATAGGAGCTCTTTTTATACTAAGGGCATTAATCAATTGTCATGAGTTTCTAGTATTTTTACAGTTTCCCACTTGTCTTTTAATTTTAAGTTTTTATGAGAAACTTTTTACTTATAAGAAACTTTTGTTACTTATAAAATTTCTAAATATTTATACATTCAAATCTAGTGATCATTCTCTTCGTAGCTCCCAATAGATGCTATGCTAAAGAAGGACCATCCTCATCCCAAGCTGTTGTATGGCCAGTTAGCAGGTCCTAACACCATCTCTGCTCCATTCTCCTTTCTTCGTGTTCTCGTTATTTTGCCTACTACCTATAAAAATTTGTTTCTCAATTTCTCTCATTACAATTTAGATATCTTAACTAAAAATTTTCTTGCTGATACTTAACCAAACTGCAATCCTATATTACTTTGTTTATTTTCTGTCCATCCAAACACTGTGATAAACTATGATATAATCCATAATCTGTTCTAAATGAGACTTATTACTTTATATTTTCAAATACTAGGTTTTTTCCCCACAAGAAATTTTCTCCATAAGAAATCCAAATGCCTTGAAATCTATTTCTCCTCCATCTCAGATAGTTGCAATCTTGCAGCACTCAATGTGGCCATAACCTCTTCCTCAAAACTGGGTGAAAGTGACAAGTGAATTGAGTGTTATCTTACTGAATAAAGGTAACACAGATTTCTGAGTTTGTCAGGATCTAAGTCACTAGAGACTTTGAAAATCAGAGCCAATATCTTGAACTAAGTTCTCTGGACTGGTAACCAGAAAATAGAGAACTTCTGGACAAGGTTCCATAGTGTAGTGGTTAGCAAGTCTGCTTTACACACAGAAGGTCTTGGGTTTGTGCCCCAGTGGAGCCACAGTCCATGGTGTATGGTCATGACACCCCAAACAAGCCTGATGTCTGATCTCAGAAGTTAAGCAGAGTCGGGCCTGGTTAGTACTTGGATGGGAAACCACCTAGGAAGACCAGGTGCTGTAAGCATAAATAATAATAAATAATTAAAAGAAATAAAAAAAAATAGAGACTTCCATTTCTAGAGCTGCCAACCTGGCACCAAACCAACTCAGGAAAACTTCAATTTGAAACGCACTATACCTTCACAACAGACAAGATGGGCAAGAGGCAAATAGACAAAGAAGAATATAAAAACCAAAACAAAAAAAGAACTCATCATAAATACAGCCATATAAGAATATAACTAAATCCAAAATTTCTGAAATTATCAATTATAATTTTCAGCATCCTTGAATTACATTAGTGATTCTCCAAGCATTAACCTAGAGCCAAAACTTAACTTTGGACTAGTAACGTCATCTTTCATTGGCATCTTGCTCATACTTTGGACAGCAAATTCTCAGTCACCCTTCAGCTCCCTATTCCACTTGTTACACAAACCCTGCTACCTGTTACCTCTGGTTCTGATGGAGGGGCAAAGAGAAGAGTGAGAAGGAGAAGCCACAGAGATGTGTTTATATGGAAGGGTGTAGTACAGAAGCATCTAGATTATTCTCCATGCTGTACTCGTAAGTAGCAGTGTGAACTTTGTCAGGGCACCTCACTCCCCTGGGCCTCAGGACAATGGTATAAAATAAATAGAATGTGGATGCTCTGTTGAGTTCTTCCCAGAAATAACATTTTAGATTGTAAGACGAATTCCTCCCTAGATTGTTTTCATCCATTTCCAGGGCTATTGATATATAATACAGATATTATTTATTAATTGCTGAGGATTGCATACTTATATTTATGAAGGCCTAGAATTTATTTGATGTCACACTTGCAGCTTGATCATGAATTTAAGATTTTAGTAAATTAAAAAAAAAATCATTTAAAAGGGACTTAATTAACATTGGATGAACAAATCTCTGCAGTTAATCCAGCCAATCAACTCTTACTGAGTGTTTGTTGGGTGTCCAACACTATGGTTGGTACTGAGGATGTAGAGATTAAAATAGAGTTCATATAATGTTGGAACACATAAACAGACAACTTGATAAAACAAGAAGTTTTTCACATGGTAAGTGCTAAAGACGAGATTGGACAGAAAGTCAGCCCCCTAGACATGCTAAAAATACAAATTCTTTAGCTAATGGCTCAAGAAAGTTTAATCCTTTAAATCTGACTTTGGAGGAGTGGCTGAGTGTCCTGTGTGAAATGATTTACGATAGTTAGATCTAGCCTCTTTCCTATTGCCACAAGTCATTCAGCACTGACACCAAATATGGACATGCCATCTGGTAACTGAAAAGTGTCACAGGTACCCAGACTCACCTACTGGAGAAAGCAGTTAAGGGACAGGACTACCTTGTTATTGGGACCCACTTGGGATTTCCACTCTTCAATCATACTTACTTGTCAACCAGTTCTTTCCAATCATACACTTTAGTCTGGCTGAGAGGAGTTTTAATAAATTTAATATCCTTCTCCTTAGGATATTTCCAGTGGTATGTATAAGGGAATGCAAATGTCCATTATAGAACAGGAATCAGGTAGGTACTCCCAGGTTTGCTCCTTAATCCAGGTCTGGTTGGAGATATGCTAAAGTGAACACAGGAAGGGGAACAGCTAGGAGTAACCTCTCAGTCTGGAGCAGACGGAGAGATGCAATTTCTGAACTACTTCTGGAAGCACAAGAATTGAATAAATTTTGCCAGAGGAATTGGAGAAAAGCACTCTACATAATGAGAACGGCCCTCGTAAGGCAGGGAAGTAAGAAACCCACGGTATCTTTCTAAGACAGAAAGTTTTGTATAGTGAAAGAATCGACTGAGGGTGGATGGTGACAGTTTCAACTACGATGTTTGAACTGACCGTATCATTAAAGTGGATGGGGTTAGGGAGGTCACTGAAGTTTTTAAATTTGGGAGTATGATCAGAATTGTGTTTTAGAAAATGACTCTCAATATCTGTAGGTATTGGATTTGGAGTAGGGCAAGAATAGAGGAAGACAAGCAAAACTTGTCAATTATAAAAAGCAAGTATTAATTTTTTTTTTTTTTAGTGGTCGACACCAAATTTTTAACCTCTAGACACAAAGATAACATTTTTTATAGTGTTTCTCATAGAGGTGAAGTCGACATAATGCTTCAAGCATGTGCTTAATAATGCAAAAGTTATTTTTTATGTTGTGGCCTTTCCTTGAAACTAATAAAAAATATTGAAATGCACACAAAAGAAACAAAAAAGAAAAAGATAGTACTTCAAAGAAATAAAGATTAAGTACCATCATTTTCGTGGCTTCACACAAAGGCAAAAATTTGTTATGATTGATATATAGTTTCTCCCCTATAAAAAGAACTGATATAAAAAAAAATCGAATAATCCAAATCAAGTAAACAGATTACTTTAAGTACTTAAGTAAATACTTAAGACAAGTTCATCTGAGCATAACACAGTTAACATGAAAAAATGATAACTTAGTTTTAAAGATTCATTAGCAGGATTACCGACAATATATGTGGTAATTTTGTCAACATGAACTTTGGTAAACTGGCTCACCAAGTCCAATCACTTTAATTTCTTTTCATGGAAAATATAGTTTTTATTTTATTTCTCTTTAATTTTCCAAATGGAAGATCACATGACTTTGAGCTTTAATCCACATTAGTTCTTTATTTTGATATGTAACTGAAGAACTCATATGCAAAAGATTTAAGAGTTCTACAAAATATCCAAAAGGAAGCTTCAGGCTGGATGGTACATTTCAGGGTTTTTTTGTTTTTGTTTTTGTTTTTGTTTTTTTTTTAGAAAAGTAACATTTTCATATTATATCAACAGTTTAAAATGTATGTTTAGGGAATTTTGCAATTAGAAGTAGACATGGCGCTTTGAAAAGAAGTCTGAGAAATGAAAAAAAAAAATGAGGCTTAGCAACAAAATCTCCTTTCTCAAACTCACACACCTGCTTCCACATTTAAGGTCTCCTTGCCATCACCCAGTTTTCCGTCTCTGTGTGTGTTTATGTTTGCTCCCAGGCATCCGAGGAGGAAAGCTAGTGCTTTCTTATTCACAGGTGGGTGATTCTGTGCACATGCTAAGGATGTCTGAACTCAGGAAATATTACTTTTGTTTTCAGGTATTAAATGAAAAAAATGTCCTTTGATTGATTTTTTTTTCAATATTTATATAGGTTTCTAATTGAAAAATCAACATTTTCTAATCCCTAATCCTTCTTTTTCCTTTTTTTTTCGATTTGCTTGCTTCACTTAAAACTAATAGGAGTAACCATTGAATTGTATACTTTAAATGAGTAAAGTGAACTTTGTGGTATATAAGTTATATCTCAATAAGGCCTGCCTAGTTTAAAAATGAAATAGATTCGAATGTAGATAATAGGCTTGAATTATAGAATTATAGTCCCATTTTTCCAATATTTCAAATATTTATTAGGTGCAATTCACATTTGGTTTTCCTGGGGAAAGTCTTCCTTTTTCTAATTGGCCTTCTGATCCCTTCAGTATATTGATGACATGCATTGCAAACAGTCATATGTAGTTTTGCTTGCTCCAACGTAAAAATCGATTTTTAAAATTTGATTATGTTTTTCCACTTACAAACATGAAAAATACTATTGTTCAAGGCTCCTGACTCAGCAAAATATATTATACTAATATATAACTTGTATAATATACAGACTTGTGATTAGTACATTTGCTAGTATAACAAACTTCTTTGTATATTTTACTTTCTTCCTTCTCCTCTTCTCTAAAGGTTACCTTTCATTTTGTTTTGTTTACCTCTTTGGTATTCTTACTTGATTCCCTGAATACATGCAACTTTATCTTCCCAAAATGCTGTGCTCTCTCATCACAACACATATTATAACTGAAATAAACAATGTCCTCAAAGATTAAATTGATGAGAACAGTATATAGAATGAATTTTCCCATTAGCTAAATCATCCACATATAAATGACTGTGTAGCAAGGTAGTACCCCAAGAGGTTTTCTATAATGAAATTTTTATAAGTTGTAAAACTCAGAGGCAAAATTCAACCTTTACTCCTGAGGATATTTTTAAAATAATTAAAACAAAAATTCCTATTCATTTTAATAGATATTTTAGAAAAACCACTGTTTATGTTCAGTCCTAAAACAGGCACAAACTCCTCCTAGTTGGCAATTTGCACGAAAACGGAGAGAGGGTGTGATAAAAAAAAAAGATGAGGGTGGAGATGATACTAAAAAGATAATAATTATAATAACTGAGTTTGCAAATAATTTATTTTAAAAAGTGTAAATGGCAGGAAGTAACATATTTTACCATGGAAAACCTTAACTTATATTGGAGCTATTCTTTTCAGTACAGTTCAGAGTAGTTATAATAATAATAGTAATAGTTATCAAATAATAAATGTTTGCTAATAATATCAAATATATGCCAGGCATGATGCAAAGCAGAAATAATTTTTTTAACAATAGTGACATATATTTTTGGCTGGCTACCCAACTGTTATTCTCAACCTCTTTTGTACTTGTTCTTCTGCTAGAAAGGCTAAAAATAAGATGCTTGTTTCTAATTCCCCTTATTGTTAATTCTGGTCAATAAGGAAAAGAAATGATGTGGGAATTTAGAAAATAAGAGAAGGGCACCAAAATCTCCAACAGCCCTTGTCAAGCCACTTACTGTCTCTCCAATTGTTCTCTACCTTTTGGGTGCTGTCTTTTGAGGAGGGATGCCTGGGGCTATAGCAATAATCTTGGAACCAAGAGTGAGAGGCCAGAAGACAGACAGACATAGCTTCATATCTTAAATTGAACCAGTCTAGAATCTACTACCGCCAAGACCTCTAGTTCTCCAAGATAATCAAATGCCTTTGTTATTTAAGTGACAAATAGATTTTCCGTTATTTGCACCTTTATGCTTTATAATAAAAACAGCCCTTTAAAGTAGATTATGAATGAAGAAATTGAAGGACAAAAAAGCTAACCTCCTCAAAGTCACAGCATTAGGAAGTGGGGAGACACAACTTCCACCCAGAATCTTTGTCTCCAGTGTATTAATTTCTACTCTACATCTTATTTTATTTCCAAAGGAAATGGTATGGTTTTGAAAGTGGCTTTCCTTCTACATTCTCCCCTTCTCCTTGCCTCCTCTTCCTCAATATAGTATCCTGACATCTCCCCAAGCTTGGTTCTTTATCTCATCCTATAATAATGCTTGAACATATTTAAAAGTCACAGGACCTTTAAAGCCAACATATGTATAGCTTTCTTCAATGACTGCTCTAAACATAATTCTTCATTTATTTATCCATTTATTCATCCACTCATTTACTGTGCCAGGCCTTGAGATAAGTAGCAAGGGTAAAGATAAAGAGGACTACTGACTAATAGTTGATTCATACATGTATTAACACAGAAAAATACTGTATATTAATATACAGTATAGATATACTACAGTGAAAACTACAATAATATAAATATATACAAGCTATAATTTTAGCACAGGAATAAAGCAACTGATTTTGACTAGGAGCATCTTGGGGGTTCGGGGGGGGGGGCATCTGAGCTGGAATATTCAAATTTAATTAGTTTCTATACTCAAAAGTAGGCAAATAAGACCCTCGGTAACCAGTTCCTGTTATGTATTCATTCATGTTGAAATTTAAAGATCATATATATTCCATTTTTACCTTTTTATATTTATAAAAACACAAATCAAGTATATTGAGCATAATACAAAACACTAAAAAAAAAAAAGCTAGACTGTTCGCATTACAATTTATCAATACTTTTGGTTTCAGACATCTTTATAAATAGCATCTAATTGAGTGGGATTCTGATACTCTTGAAAAATTTATAAATATTTTGAACACTTACTATAAACACAAAAATACTTAAATTCACATGTAAGATGAATTTAATGTTCAAAATGACATTAACAAGTTGTAATATTTAGTTTTTAATTTGGAGGATGACTGTACCTCTGCACTTTGACCTTTGATCTGATTCTTTCTTTTATTAATGATTTCGAAGTATATCATTCTTAACTCACCTTTTAGTTCCCAGATATATTTTTTTATGTGTTATATATTAGGTTAAAGGGGCATTCAGTAAAACCCTGGAATAATCTAACTTAATGAGATTACATGTACATTTGATTGTCTGAATCTGCAGCAAAATATGACAGAGAAACATATCTCTGAAGCATTAAACAATGGAATTAAGATAAATACAATAAATACAATAAATTTGTATGACATTTCATAGGTTGACTACATTTTTCACATATTACTTTCACTGATGTTTGTAATTCTGTTAGTTGCCCTCTCGCAAAATCCCAATTACTTTGGCATGGCCTTTTGACTTCCCATGAAATGAAGCTTCTTCTTCTATAAGGACATCTTTAATACTTTGTTACTACATGGGTTATGCTTTGTTTCTGAAAATCCATTCACTGGGTCTATAACATAGCCAAGCTCTTTGTCTATGAAGGATATAATAAAAAAACAGTATATAATATCTTAATGTCTTCAAAAAGATTTTGTCAAAACTGCAGTGTGTCTATCTTAATATTTATCTCTGTTTTGAAATGTTGAGTAGTGTTAAGAAGACTAAATTTCAAGTCCAGAGGGTCGAAGCCTATCACTTCTATTTGTGATATTGGACTAGGCATCAATCTCTGGATCTCTGGTTTCCTATTTCTCAAGAGAGGGGCTTGAGCTGGGTAATCTCTTGATAGGTCATCTCCAAAATGTCTTTGCACCTGGTGGCCACTTGTCTGAAACAGCTTATGTATCTTAAATGTCTGAGTTTGGGACCCATTAAAAACAAACCCTGAAACTAGAATTTGAGTGCAAGTAGTCTGTTTGGTGACTATCCCAGGAAAAATAGAAAGAAAGAAAGATTGAGACTGAAAGGGGAAAGATGATGAGGAAGATGTTACTGAAATGAATACCTGGAGCTTCACAGCACCTAAATGCTTTGGGACCTGATGTAGAACCTGTTCCCCAGAGTTACCCTATGTGAAGGCAGAGGAAGCAAGGGAATTTGTACACCAACTCCATCAGTCACTGGTTAAGGACTACTGAGAGGAGAAGTGCTATTACCAGCATTTCCAGCCTGACACACTGGGCTTTAGC